>NW_025943380.1:0-1456073 GCF_000764305.2 Hyalella azteca | reverse complement strand
ATAACATTGCACAGTATAACAACATAACATAACACATCATAACATAGCACAGTATAACAACATAACACATTATAACATTGCACAGTATAACAACATAACATAATACATCATAACATTGCACAGTACAACAATATAACATAACACATCATAACATAGCACAGTATAACAACATAACACATTATAACATTGCACAGTATAACAACATAAATTTCACTATATTCATACATTGCCATATAATTTATGTGATATTACCAAATCCATGAACATACCATTGAGCATTTACAACTACCTTGTCCACTGCAAGCTTCATATCAGCCAGGGTGCAGAGGATGCAAGCAGCATTGCCAAGATATGGATTTTTAGCCTAAGGCATGGCCATGGCCAGCCATTTCCAAGATGCATTGCCTGGTAATTTTTATTAAAAAATGCTACTTACAGCTTTGATAGCATATCATTTACTCTCCATGCACTGCAACACTTACACTCATTGCAACTGATTTTCAGACAAGCTTCACTGCATCCTGATCCATCCAACGTACCAGAAACCTTACTGTGTGCGCTTGCGGTCTTTCAGATTTGCAATAATTTCAAAGTAATTTCTAAAATGCAATAATTTCAATCCAAATGTGTCAGCAAGATCTTCTGAAGGCCTAAATTTCCCTGCTGATGTGCCACCCAAGATCTTTTGATATTCACCCACTTTCTGCACCCTTGCATATCAGCAGCCATACCGTCAAATGGGGTAAAAAGGGACAGGCAGGGTAAATCGCGACATGCATCCCACATTTTGTAGAAATGTTGTAGCAGCTAAACTAATCAAAGTATTGCAAAACTAAAAATATTGGTGTAAATTTCAATATTTTTACTATCTATTATGTATAAAGCTAGTCAGGAAATCAACCGTTTACCATCTCTAAAAAATTGCTGAAAAAGTGTGAAAAGTGCGATTTTGGATAAGTACTTCTACTAAGGTCTGGAGCAAAAAAAAATGCACATAGGTGTCAACTTGAAAACATAATTGACGGAATTTGCCTATCTCATTCCAAAAAAAATGACAGCCATTTCCACATTGTAACCGGGCGCACTAGCGGGTGGAACAAACTCGTTCACTTACTAAAATTTACTCGTATAGTGCTTGTCACAGAAAACAGGAATTAATAAATTACTTGGGGATTTGCTTTTATTTGAGTATTTATTTTCATTTATTAAAAGAAAAGCCAATATGTTAAAATTTTATACAATAAGAATAATTTGCCAAACTCGTAATTAGAATTGAATAGATAAACGTTCAAATAAACTTGAGACTGTAAAACTATTGAAACATGAAACTATAGAATATGAAACTATGGGTGGAGCGTTATACACAGCAACTGAAACAAACAAATGAACATAAATACACATGCAATAAGAGACATAATAATTTATTTGCTGTGTGAGGGAATTTAGTAAAATTAATTTGACTTTAACATGATCAACAAAATAGGATAGTGAATTAAGGAATATATTATAGAGTTAAAACAGTCAAGGGCAAATGCAAGTGCAAAAGTGATTTGAGATAACAATTAAAGTAATTATTGCAACACAAGCATCGCACTAAAGATTAATCAAACTGACAGATATGAAAAAAAACATAATAATAAATGACAATAGAATGAATAAGAACCAAAATGCATTAAAACAATCAGCCTAAAATATGTACATTAGACATAATTGATAATTAAATAATTAATAATTAAAGTGCAGACTCAACAGCCAACTCACCAACTGGTGATGGCAGTGCAAGTTTCAGGATTTCTGCTAACTCAAGACATTGAGAGAAGTTTATTTGGCATGCATTAAATAAGAGTTTATGGGGGTCATTCAATACCTGAAACGAGACAGAAAAACGTATGGCAACATTAGACAAATGCATGAAATACTATTAGCATAACATGATAAGCATGAAAGTTGATAAATAATAACAATGTTTGTAATAAGTTAAAACAATAAATAAATGAAATAGAAAATTATATAATTGTGAGCTGAAACACATGAGCTTGGTCTGCCCTAAGATTACCCCCGGTAACAATGTGACAGGGTAAACAGGGACACCTCCCTGTGGTAATTAGGGACAACCCCTGGGGTAATTAGGGACAACCCCTAAAACACATTTACAGCAGATCCTCTGATAGCAAAGGCCACAGTTGAGATAAATATGGGTTAATCGCCAAGATTTCCACTTGAATTTTAAATTTAAGCAAAAAATATAAATTTAAATAAAATCTTCTTGGGGATCAGAACAGCTTGGATGTTAGGCAGAACTCCTAACATCCAGGTCACTCAATGCAATGGTCACTCTTTAAAGAAACTTGTTGAGCTTCCTCGTCATTACATTACATCTAAAAGGAAAAGGAGGACTTTGGAGTACTGCTGGTAATAGGTGAGTACACTCTGCATGCTTCAAACATTTGAAATAGAGTTTTATTTCAAGTGTGACTTTTTACCCCATTTCCACATAAATTCAGGAGCCTTTTATATTGCGTCTAGCACCTTACAAATAGCATATGGAATTTTTTGAAGATGCCATTCGATAGCCCTCGCAAAGAGCTATAAAATGAGCCCAAACTTGTTTGTGAAATGTTTCATGGTAAGAAGTTATTAACAAAAAATGCTCAAAACCGTCCTTCTTACAACACTTCTCTTTAACTTCACTTCTTGTTTGTCTGTCTGTCTGTCTGTCTGTCTGCTACAAATCTTATAATAAATATTTAACACACTTCTACCTGTCCAATCAATCTGAAATTTGGCACACTTGCATAAAGTTGGAGACAATGCATGAATCAAGTGACAGAATAAACAATTTTTGAAATAAATTGTTTGTTTAATATTAAAAAAATTAAAAATAATTTTGTCAGCTACAAGTCTTATTATCGATATTTGACACACTTCTACCTGTCCAATCGATCTGAAATTTTGCACACTTGCATAAAGTTGGAGACAATGCATGAATCAATTGACATGATAAGTAATTATTTAAATTAATAAAAAAAATTTCATCTTTTCATTTTAAATAAAATTTAAAATAATTTTGTCTGCTACAAATCTTATGATCCATATATGACACAATTTGACCTGTCCAATCGGTCTGAAATTTTGCAGAATTGCATAAAGTTAGAGACATTGCATGAATCAATTGCCAGAATAAATAATTTTGAAATTTACGAAATTTTGATATCTTGAAAAAATTTTGAAAAAGTTTTCTCTAAAAAGCAATTTTTAAACGTATATTACAACGCTTCTCTTTATCTTCACTTCTTGTTGTTAGTCTGTCTGTCTGTCTGCTACAAATCTTATAATCGATATTTAACAAACTTCCACCTGTCCAATCGTTCTGAAAATTGGCACACCTGCATCAAGCTGGAGACAATGCATAAATCAATTGGTAGAATAAATGATTTTAAAACTTGAAAAAATGTTTCAATATTAAAAAAAATTAAACATAATTTTGTCAGCTACAAATCTTATCAATATTTGACACACTTCTACCTGTCCAATTGATCTGAAATTTTGCACACTTGCATAAAGTTGGAAACAATGCTTGAATCAATTGGCAGAATAAATAATTTTACAAATTAAATTTTTTTTTTCGTTATTAAAAATAATTTAAAAATAATTTTGTCTGTTACAAAACTTATAATCCATGTATGACATTATTTGACCTGTCCAATCAATCTGAAATTTTGCACAATTGCATAAAGTCAGAGACAATGCATGAATCAGTTGACAGAATAAATAGCTTTGAAAATTTACAAATTTTGATATCTTAGAAAATTTTTGAAAAATACTTTTTTTTAATATTTGAAAATATAATTAGAAATTCATTGTACATGTGTAACAACAAGACAATGGATTCTTCAGAAGTGTTGTCTTTAAAAAGAAAATTTTTAAATTATTATTTACCCCATTTTGACAGTATAGCATTTCTTCTGTATCTGTAAGCTTACAGGATGGCTTGTATTTTTGCAAAAGGCTAATTGGGTCAAGCAAATTCAATATAACCCAAAAAAATATAAAAACATACCTGGAACAGAAAGGAACAGTTAAGTATTTTTATTTAGTTCATTTTTTTGGAGAAATAAATCATAGTTTAGGTTAATTACTTTTCATTTTATGTTGCCTGGTGCACAAATCTATATGACTGCACCTTTTATATGACAATTCATATAGAAGACAATTCATTCACCTTTCTTCTATATGACAATAATTCTGTACATTCTATGCACAATTTTGTGGGTTGCCAATCAAAGTAAAATTCATTGAAAAAATAAGAACATGTCAAAAAATTTCTTGATATTGTAGCCCAAGCTTTTTCATTGCCATTTATTTGCTTCCAGGGTACCAGCGCGCGTCTTTAGACTTATTTATGTCCAGTTTAACGTGAATAATAATATATAACGTGAATTAATATATGCATATATAAAATATTCATTTTACATAACTTTACAACAGCATTACGCAAAAACTATTGCATTTACATACATGGTAGTAGCTTTGTTAAACGCGTCTTGTTTGTAGCTTTCAAATGAGTGCAAACACTTTGCAATTAACGCAAATAATGATCTATAAATACTATTTTTAAATGAAAAATTTGTAAATATTGATATAAAATGGTCATTTTATTGAAGTTCGAAACAGCCTTGCGCCAAATCTATTGCACATACATACCTGGTAGTGTTTTTGTTGAACGCGCCTTGTTTGTAGCTGTCAAACAAGTGCAAACACTTTGCAATTACCAAGCATAGTGATCAATAAAATTCAGATTTAATTTGAAGAAATTTTTGTACATATTGTTGGAAAATATTCATTTTATATATTATAAAAAATTCTAGAAAAAATTAGAGCATGCACATGCATCCGGATTGCTGCGTTAGATGCGACTTTTCAGCAGCTACAAAATGAGCCAATAAAACGGAAAAACTAAAATTTTTTATTTTTGACCCAGTTGATCCCCTTAACTGGAGCCTTTGCTAATTGAGGTTCTACTGTAAGTGCATTTTTAGGGGTGTCCCTTATTACCCTGTCTTGCGGAAATGGCTGTCCTATTTTTTTAAATGAGATAACCTACCGGTTCGCAAATTCCAACTACAGCAATCCCTTGATTAACGCGGTTAATAAATCCCCGAGTTTTACCGTGTTAAGCAAAACTGCGCTAATCAAACTTAAGAATATATGGGAATAATTATAATGAATCCTCAAAAATAGCAAAGTTACATAATAATTTTTTTTTCCACTAAAATTCATCATATTTTTTTTTCTAAATAATAGGGGAAATAAATAAAAAAAATGTGAATGAATTAACGTATTGTTTCCCGTGCGTATTGTTGACTCGGGAAACCCTAGGTCTTCACCAATCTTCGTTTTCGTTTCACCATTATCAAAACGCTTAATTATTTCAAGCTTAGTCTCCAAAGTGATATTTTTACGTTTAAGCGTTCCCTTTTTGTCCATAATTATGACGGTAATTTATCAAGGAAAATTATGTACTTTGATAAAAATGAGCAGTAGATATGGCAGCGATCTTGACCAGTTGAAGGCTAACGAGTAAGTTAGAGCACCGGCATGGCGCACTTACCGGCGAACGTTGCCGAACTCGACCATTCGAGTTATGAACGAGACAAAGCGCGGTTAAACCAACTCTAGTCAGCACGAGTGCCTACGGAACGGGACCTTATTTAAAGAATTATTGGCTGAAATTCATAAAGTAACAACATTCGGCGAATTTTTCCAAAAGTCGTAACAAAAGTAACAACATAAGATCCTATAAGCAAAAAGTAACACTTTTGTTACGAACGTAACACCTCTGGCTAGAGGCGGGAAAATGATGTGTTGTGAAAAAAAGTCGCGCTAATCAAAACTGGCACCGCGTAGATTAAGGGTAGGTCGCAAATTTTTTTCCGCGGTAATCAAAACCGCGGTATTCAAAACCGTGCTAATCAAGGGATTGCTGTATCATGTTTTTAAGCTAACACCTATGTGCAACTTTTATGTTAGTAAAATTTTTTAATACGGCATATCTTTTTTGCTACAGACCTCAGCAGAGGTAGGTACTTTTCCAAAATCTCACTTTTTTCAGGGATTTTTTAAAGGTGGAAAATGTATGATTTCTTAACTTGCTTTATGCTACATAGATAGTAAAAATGTTGAACTTTATGCGACTATTCTTAGTTTTGCAATATTTTGATTGATTTAGCTGCTACAACAATTCTACAAAATGTGGGACAGCTGTCCTGATTTGACTGTCCCTTATCACCCCATTTGATGATAGTTGCTAGGAAATGGAAGGGATAACTCTGGTTGCCTTGCTGCATTGGATGGTTTGGGTTTGGCACACCTGCAATGTCACAAACTATGGAAGTTGGTGAAGAAGCACAGTGACAAACCATGGATTTTTTTTTGAATATATATATATATATATATATTTTAGCGCATTTTCTCATTTATGGATAAAATGCACTATTGTGCTTGCCATGTCCATCTGTCCGTCTGTCTGTTCATCCGTCCGTCTGTCTGTGACCTCAAGTTTTTGTCGACAAGAAAATGCGCTCTCTGTCACTCACTGCAGTGAGTACTGAGTTATATTTTTTATTTCTCAGCCAGCTCAAGATTTAAACCAATTTCTTATTTATGATAAAGCTCTCATGTGGTGGGTGACTCAGACTCTTTTGTATGATAATGCTGCAGAATAGGTTATGTTGTATGATGAGGGATTATGACAATCTGGTGGTACGGTCCACTGTTCAGATTCTCTTGTGGTTGGTGACAGACTCTGATGGCTTCATTGAGCCTTGAGGCAACCCCTGCCGCCACTGTGAACAGTGGAATTTTATGAATGAAAAAAGCTTTCCACCCAAGGTGGATAGCTTTCCTTAGATACAGCGCTCTGCCAGGAGAGTGACTATAAAGGAAAAGAGTGATCAAAAGTGGACAAACTTTTTCAATTGCAGAGTACCTCAGATTTGTTACAGAATTTTTCAGCTGTCTCTTGTTTGATTGATATTTTTTATTTTCATTTTATTTATTGGATTTTTGAAAATTTTCCAGGCTCATTGTTTGTAATGATTAAGTTTAAGTCAAGTTAGTTTAATAATTAAGTTAGCCAGTACACATACCATATCTGAGCACAACCAATCACAGCTGGAAAGGCTGACATTGCAATCCCATCAACCAGTCACAGCTGGAAAAGAATATCATCAACAGATATGTATATAATGGACTCTAAATGGAAAGTTCCTGGCCTTTCCAAGCTTTCAAGTCCAGCTTTCCGAACTATCAAGTCCTGTTTTCCAATATGCTATGTGTACTTGGTAATTTAATATCCCTCTAGAAGTCCATACCAACAGCCGTAGCCTCCACAGTCTGTGGAGACTATGGATGTTAATGTTAGCCAGAAACTTACAGCTTGTGAGAAGACCATATCAAGTGAAAGCTTTGGTGGAGTTTAGGCCAAGGGCCCAGGTGGCCCAGCTATATGGTACTGAGCATATCAGGGTGCAGAAAGTGGGTAAATATTTGAAGATTATTGGTGACGCATCAGCGGCATAATTTACGACTTCAGATCTTGCCAACACATTTGGATTGAATTTTTCCAAAGCAATTGCAATTGAAAAAGTGCATGCTGCTGGGCTCTTGTATGCATAGGCTGTTAGGGAAGTGGAGGCAACTTCTTGCTGGCAAATGCCTGATCTGACTGTTGAGAGCACTTCACATACCCATGCTTCATATGCAAGCAAAGCAGCTTAATGCTTTCCTTTGGGGCTCTCTATAGTAGGATAATCCCTGCAGAAGTCCATAGATCTCAGGGTACCTGTTCAAATTTAAGCTCCACTCAACCTATGAAAAGAAATCAGCTTTGAAATGTGCTTTTACAAGTAGGTACCTACCAAAATGTGCAACAATGATAATAGTTCCAATGCACATTTCGTCAGGATAATAAAGGAAAATAATAATTCCAATAATTTCATCAAATAATTGTTCAATCCAATAATATTTTTTTGTATTCTTACTTGTAGAAACTAGAAAGCTTAGTTTGTCATAGCTTTTTGGTTCCATTTTTTCCTTTATTATATTTCATGGTATTATTGAGTGTATTGGCAATGTTATTGTTTTTTCATAATGGCAGCTGATTTGGACCTTGATTTTATAATTAAGAGTTATTATATACTATAATCAATGTTTTTTATTTCAGGATCCATATTGAGCTGAATAGGTTGAAAGTGTCACTGTTTTAAAAGCTAGCTTTGAGCATAGTAACTTTGAAGCTGTTCAAATATGGATAGCAAGCCGGCTACTCCTCTGTCCGAGCAAAGTGATAAAACTAAGAAGTATGATAGACAACTCAGGTATGATATTCTAAAACTCTCTGCAAAAATTGTATTAATTGACATTTATATAGCATATTTTTATACTCATATCCCATTTATTACCATTTTCATTAGGAAAACTCCATTAGAAACAATTCCATTCCTTATCATGAAACTATCTATTAAACATTAAGCACTTCATGATTTGTGATTTACTAAAGCATTTAGTTATCCATTCATTTATTCTGGTTGTGTCTGCCATGATGATTTTTTTTATTGTTATCATCAATAATTTTAATACATTTATATAGAAATTTCTTATTTATTCTTATTTCTTCTTAATAAAAAGCATAGAATAGAATAGAAGTGTCGGCATTAAAAAAATAGGCCCATGGCCTGTTGCCGATTCTTGAACTTTTCGTGACTTGATTCACAAGGTCTTCAATCAATCAATCAATCAACTTGATGCTCTGGTCTTCAATTCAAAGAAAAGCTTATGCTGAACTTCATCAAATTTCTTATTATATACGTTTTGTCAATTTGTGATAAAAGTTCATATTCTTTGTGGGCTGAGAGCTAAATTTTTCCTTAACAGACTCTGGGGAGACCATGGGCAGGCGCTGCTGGAAGCTGCTCATGTCTGCCTCTGTGGGTCCAGTGCAGCGATGTCATCTCAAGGTGATGCCATCCTATGCATTTAATTACCTTTCTTAATAAACTCAACTTCATTAATGCCTCCTAATGATGTAGGTTTAACCTTTTTCAATTGTATTTTTATCCAAATTCCTAGTAAAGAAAGTTAACATCATTGGATAAAAGGTTGGCCTTTTGTCTATGGCTACAGTACCTATGCTTAACTATTATCAATGCTATTCAATTTCAATGTTCCAGTAATGCAAGTTACTGTCAATGAATAAAGAGCTTTGCCTATTGCTGCTGATGAATTCGCATCAGTTAAAAATTGTAAATTTTATTTTTATCTGAAGGACTGGTAATTATACTGTATTTGCTTTCAACGGACAATGAATTCAAATTCATCATTCAATTTTCATGTCCCAATTTCTCATATTGATTTCCTCTATATATTTCTCAAAATTTATATATAGCTTAAAAAATTAGGCTAGAATTTATGTTAATGTTAACTATTAATCTGCTGCTGTTAATTTATTTATAATAATGATTTTGAATCTCAGTGGTTTGAAGAATTTTTCACTCCAGAATGGAATAAATTTGAATGTTATTTATTTTAATTTGATTGAATGCTAAGGTTTCTTGTTGGTTGTGGTGCTAAAAAGCATATATAGCTGAGCATTTTTTCATGTATCACAATATATTTATCTGAATAATTAATTGTACAGGATTAGGCAGCAGTGGCGTGCTGGGAGCAGAGGTGCTGCGGTCGCTTGTCCTGCCCGGCATAGGCAAGGTTACGGTCCTTGATGACGCCTTAGTAACTCAATGTGACCTGGACAATAAGTGAGATTATCAACTATTGTTATTGCAACTCATGATAACTTGTTAATCAACTCAATGTTGTAGGCGGAGAGGTTTCAACTAGTATATCTGACTCCGCTCAACATTTCATCTCTGGTTTGGTTTAGCCATGGTGTGAAGGAAAATGAAACACGGAGCGTGATTGACAAGAAAAAATATAAACACAGAAGAAATGAAGCGTACAAACGTAAACAAAGAAAAAGAAAAAGTGGGTGCATAAGTGACAGACTTTAGTGTCTTGCCCAAACCAAGAACCCTGAAATAACACGATAAATTAGCTTGTATAAAAAGGTAAATTAAAGAACCTTGAAAAAACCATCATTAGCGCAATCATTATAAACAAATATACTCATTAACTGATGGACTAGCATTTAAATGCAAAGCAAGATTAAATAACATGATCAAAACAATATAAGTACCAAAACTATTAATCAAGCAAGTGGTATATCATATTATATATCCATCAGACTTAGGTTAATCACGGACAAAGCTTTGATGGTCATCAGCCAAACCAACGCATGTCTCAACTCAACCATCATTAACACAAACGAGTGGTGACAGGAGAACTCACCAGGTCAACCACTGTGCAAAGCTTCAGAATGCTAGTCGGCCATTAGAACAACACAATGCAAGTTCTCTAACTGTAAAAACACCAGGGAGAAAAAGACAAGACATGGGTTATTGAATAAAGAAAAGACAAAAAATAAATGCAAATAAATTGATGAGTTACGACTGAGACAGGGCTAGCTGAAGCCTACAGGAATTGCACAAATATTTATTAGCTGAACCAGCAGCATTAAAACATCGGTTAAGACCGTTCACTTGAACTAGTTTATTCTATCTCTATTAAAACGCTAAAGCTTAAAAAGAGTATCACTACATTATAAACTAAACTTGGACTACTAGCAAGCGATAAACACATGAGGGCCGGCACCTACAATGTGACCTGGACAAGTGAGATGATCAACTATTATTATTGAAACTCATGATAACTTGTTAATCAACTCATAATCAACTCATGATAACTTGTTAATCAACTCATAATCAACTCATGATAACTTGTTAATCAACTCATAATCAACTCATAATCAACTCATGTTTGCAACTATATATAGCAACTCAACACAAAAACAACACCTAATTGATGATGAACTATTGTTATTGCAACTCATGATAACATGCTAATCTACTCATAATCAACTAATCAACTCATGATTGCAACTGTGTATATCAACTCAACACAAAACACATAATTGACAACTTGATTCTTTTTATCAGACTGATGTTGTTATAATTTTCAATAATTTTTTAGTGACTCGTTATTCTTTTTTCAAGTAAGTATAAAAGACGCTGTATAAATATCTGGCTAGATATGTTTCTCAATATTATGATATTGTCAAGTTCCTTTGTTCCTTTTCCCTTTTTCAGAATAGTTAACTTGTTTTCACTTGTTTTTCTGTATACTTTACTAGTTTTTTTCAGTTTACAGTGAACAAAGTCTAGTATGCTTTTGTTTTAGTTCACATGAAGATAGTGAATTTTGCGCGTATTTTCCAGTGTACATGGGAAACAGTAGAGTTTACTTATAGTATACATTTATTAACTTGCCTTGGCCATAGTATGAGGGGCATCCAGATAATAGTAATGGTTTGGAAATTGAACAAAAGGAAGTAAATATTAACAAATGTAAACATGTTTATTGAAAAGAACATTTATTACACTACTTCTCTACTTATTCTATGGACAAATTTAAGCATTTGTCGTATCGTGTCACGAGTTTTTGTATACCAGTGTCATATGCCTCCGCCGGCAGTGTATTGCGATACGTAGTCACGTGTTCTTTCAGTTCGTCATTTTGAAACCTTGTCCCTGCCACGAAGTCCTTGAGTTTCGTAAACAGATGAAAATCTGAAGGAGCCAAGTCCAGACTGTAGGGTGGATGGTCGAAAATTTCCCACTTGAATTTTTGGATAAGTTGTTGCTTTATCCGAGCCGTATGCGGCCTGCCAACATCGTGCAGGAGAATGACGCCAGTAGACAACGGACCTCGCCGTCGATTTTGAATTGCCCGCCGTAATTTTTTAATGTTTTAATGTACAAAAACTCAGTGACACGATACAAACAATGCTTAAATTTGTCCGGAGATAATGTAGAGAAGCAGTGTAATATATGTTCTTTTCAATAAACATGTTTACATTTGTCAATATTTACTTCCTTTTGTTCAATTCCCAAACGGGTACTACTTTCCGGATGCCCCTCGTATATATACTTGTATTGTATTTCTTCAGTTCACCTGAGGATAATAAAGTCAATGTGTTTATTATTCCCCTTTACATGCAGATAGTAAAGTTTTCCCGTATTTTTCCAGTTTATTCGTGAGTAAAGACAGCCTCGGTAAGCCGCGCGGCGAGCAGCTGCTGCAGTGTCTGCTGGAGATGAACCCCGACGTGCGAGGCAGTCTTGTGGAGCAGAGCACCGAAGGCATCCTTAGCACCCAGCCCAACTTCTTTGACGGCTTCAGTGTTGTTGTGGCAGTTAATATGCATGAGAAGTGAGCCTCGTAAAGTTAATATGCATGAGAAGTGAGCCTCGTAAAGTTAATATGCATGAGAAGTGAGCCTCGTAATGTTAATATGCATGAGATAAGAGGCACTTAATATGCATGATAATTGAAGTTAAATGCAGTTAATATAAACGAAAATTGATACCATGCCTTTAAAATGCATGAAAATTTAGGCTAATAAAGTTAAGATGCACAAGAAATGACGCAGGTGATATGAACAAAATTTGACGCTAAATGCAGTTAATGTGTGCAAAAAGTGAGGCTCAATACTGTTAATGTGCACAAAATACGCCTTTTTCTATGGTGCTGTTGTCCCTGTTAAATCCAATTTTTCACTTCCTTGTACCCCATCTTTCATTTCTATCCTCATACCCTATCTTTCACTACCATCTTTCACCACCAGAACGCTGCTGGAGTTGTCGGAGTGCCTGTGGAGGGCCAAAGTTCCCCTGGTCGTGGTGCGCAGCTATGGCTTCATAGGCTACATCAGAATACAAGTGAGCACCGCTGATACCTTAACATCTCATGAATATTATTACAGTCATTCATATCCCTCAGTTAATTTTATGTTCAATTATTGTTAGCGCATTTTCTCATTTATGGAAAAAATCCACTATTGTACTCGCCATGTCCGTCTGTCTGTCTGTCCGTCCGTCCGTCCGTCCGTCCGTCCGTGACTTCACGTTTTCGTTCGACGAGAAAATGCGCTCTCTGTCACTCACTGCAGTGAGTACTTAGTTATATTTTTTTTCAACTTGCTATTGTGTTCCAGGTCGAGGAATTAACGATCGCTGAAAGCCACCCTCAGAACGAGTTGCCAGATCTTCGCATTAATGCCTTTAGATCCCATGAATAATATTACAGTCATTCACATCTCAATTAATTTTATGTTCAATTATTGTTTTTCAACTTGCTATTGTGTTCCAGGTCGAGGAATTAACGATCGTTGAAAGTCACCCTGAGAACGAGTTGCCAGACCTCCGCCTGCTCGATCCATTCCCCGCCCTGAAGAAATATTTTGATTCTGTTGATCTTGAGTCGCTGTCTGACAAGGATCACAGCCACACGCCTTATGTTGTTATCATATATAAATTTCTGCAGAAATGGATTGAGGAACATGGAAGACCGCCTCAAAACTACAAGGAAAAGAAGATGTTTGGGCTGATGATTAGGGACGGTTAGTACTGTTACAATTATTTAAGTGTTCATATTTGTGAACAGGGTTCGATATCGTTCTCCATTTATGGTGAAGAAGAAATAACCAAGTTATGGCGAAAAACGAATTTATCCTGTAATGTAACTCACATGTTACATCACAGTCTAAATTGCCCTTGTAATTTATTGCCGCTGTTATTTTTGCGGGAGTCACTTCGTAGGTAGAATTTTTTGTGAGTGAAATTAGTGAGCATTTAATAGAAATGTTGAGCTGGAGATCAAATGATGTTGTACATTCTGTGAATGAAGCTGCTGGTATCACGAGTCATTGTATACATTTTCAATAAATCCTATTATTATCCCTTATTTCTATCTTATTTCTTTTATCTCTTTCTACTATTCATCCTTTTACTATTCAGCATTTTATTCATCACTTAAATTTGCCTGATAACATAATTTACGTGTTATAATGCGGCAAATTTGGTGTTATAATTATAGTTCTATAATAATATCGATTATAAATTAAAATTTTATTTAATAATATTCATGCTAAACCAAGTTTGACGCCATATTCACCCTCTCAGGCATGAGACAAAAATCTTCGGGGGAGCCAGAAGAGAATTTTGAAGAAGCGATCAAGGCCATAAACACCTGCCTGGGGGATTGCAGGATACCTTCATCCCTGGAGGAGCTGTTTGCCCTCCTACCCTCCCCCATCACCCCTGCGACGCCCCCCTTCTGGCTGGTCCTGGCAGGACTACAGACTTTCCTGGAGGAGAACAAGCGACTTCCTGTGACAGGCGTCGTGCCTGACATGACCGCTGACTCTGCCAGCTACATCGAGATGCAGAACATGTAAATTTACTTAATTCTGCCGGCTACATCGAGATGCAGAACACGTTTCATAATTCTGGCAGATACACTGATATATTATTGATTTCATATCAGCAACATCGAAATGTAAAACATCTATTGCTTGCTACGTGTGATATTGTATGCTTAGTTTTCTTACTAGCAAAGCAAATGAGAAGTACCTATTACTTTCATGTCGAAAACATCATGCAAGCATTGCGGCACTAGTCTTCCAGCATTTAAGATAACAATTCATTATAACATACTGACCCACCTTTAAACTCAAGTAATCTGATGATCTCTAACTCAATTATTCTGATGATCTTTTTACAACTGAGGTATCCTGATCACGACTATGGTGTTAAGCACGCTTTTACTCTTCCATATCGTGCAATATACAAAAAATATAAAAAAGTTTTCTTCCCAATAAAAAAAGTTTTATAAAAGTTTCTTAAAGTTTCTTCTTCCCAATAAAAAAGTTTTATTAAAGTTTCTATATAAGTTTTATAAAGCTTCTTCTTGCTAATAAAAAAGTTTTATTTGTAGTTACCGGGAGCAAGCTGCCCTTGACAGCGAGGCGGTGCTACGTCACGCGCAGGACCGCTGCCAGCAGCTCTCCTGTAGGACCTCCTCCCTCGCCGAGACCCGTCCTGCCAATGGGGAGGTCAAAGGTGGGTCAGGGTCGGGGAGGTCAAAGGTGGGTGGCGGCCGGGGAGGTCAAAGGTGGGTGGCGGCCGGGGAGGTCAAAGGTGGGTGGCGGCCGGGGAGGTTGACCGCCAAAGGTGGGCGGGGTCGGGACCGCCAAAGGTGGGCGGGGGTCGAGACCGCCAAAGGTGGGCGGGGGTCGGGTCCGCCAAAGGTGGGCGGGGGTCGAGACCGCCAAAGGTGGGCGGGGATCGGGACCGCCGAAGGTGGGTAGGGGGGAAGGGTTACAGTAACATACCATAAATAAGAGTTGCTTGATGAACGTTTTTTTTCACTGCGTTGATCAGCAAATATCTGCGAAGACTCATTTAATCGAGCAGTAGAGTTCACTTAGCAGACACCATAATGTCCGTCTCACAGGTCATATAGTATATGTACAATGTTAGATAAAATAAGGAAAACACCTGAGAAATCCTCAAAACATATTTTAGTTTGGTGTAGGTTCGCCTTTTGCGGCGATTACAGCCTCAATTCTCCGAGGTATTGATTCATAGAAATTGTGAATGGTTCCAAAATGAATTTTAACACATTTTTTAGTTAAAACTCCCTCTAGCTCTTTGGAAGACGATGGCGGCGGGAATCGACTTCTGACTTGCATATCTAAAATCCACCATAAATGCTTGATAATATTCAGGTTTGGTTATTTTGGTGGCGAAATGAGATGCTCAGCTTCATTAGAATGTTCCTCGTGCCATTTTTTAATATTTACGGTTGTATGTGGCTTTATCATCCAGAAAAATGGCGTTTCCCTCTGTAAACAGTGCTTAAACCACTGGGTGAACTTGGTCCTTCAAAATTCATAAATAGTAACGGTAATTGATCCATGAAGAGAAATCATTGGTCTGCCGGATTGTAGTTTAGAAATAAGGTGAACGATGATTCGTCAGAGAAAATTACATTTTTTCCATTGCTCGAAGGACCAATTGGAGAGGTTTTTACAGCACTCTAAACGCTTTAAACGCTTTGAAGCATTTATATTTGAAACCAGAGGTTTTCTAATTGCAGCTTTTTTAAATAAACCATATCTGCGCAGCTCTCGGCGGACAGTCTTTATGGAAACTGGGTTCTGTAGGTGTCCATTGAGGTCTGCAGTAATTTTAACAGCCGCCGTCTTTCGATTGGCCCTCACAATTCGATTTAGGTACCGACGGTCTCTCTCAGAAAATTTCCGACTTTCGGCCAGACATGTGCTATGCTGAGAACGTTTTACTTTCTCTTTCAAAAGCAGTACCGGTAATTAATTTTGAGACAGTACCTCTAGAAACGTCAAGCATTCGGAAAGTTTCTGTCACACTAGCACCTGTCATACGGGCTCCAACAATTTGGCCTCTTTGAAAATCGGAGAGGTTTGCCATTTACAGGCAACATGTTAGTTTATAGACACAAAAATTTACCTAAAATATCTATGCAAGGATAAAATATCAATTAGCAGCAACAATAAACACGAAAACATGAAAATATGTCACGTTTTCTTTTTATAACATGTTAAAAAATTACGGTACCAAAACGTCAGGTGTTTATAATAATGACTCTTATAATGTCCAACGCCTGAAAATTTGTCAAGTTTATGTGCTACCACTTTTAGTCACTCGTTCACTTTCGTTAAACATGTAAACTTTCGAATAACTCGTTCAATGAACACAAATTCTTAATTAACGAGATTCGAACATTTTTTACCCAAAGAGCATATTAGGCTCTTGTACAAATATTTATGGAACGTCATAATTGCATTGTTCCTAGTTAATGCCATACTTAATGTATAGTTAACCGTATAATATACGGTTACTCGTGTATTTATACACCTTATTTTCTATATTTCTTGTAATCATCATGTATACATGTACTCGTCAGGGAGCGGAGGGCTGGTGTCAGAGTCACAGGTGCGACTGATGTGTCGCCACGCGTCACATCTTCGCGTC
This sequence comes from Hyalella azteca, assembly GCF_000764305.2. Classification (NCBI taxonomy): domain Eukaryota; kingdom Metazoa; phylum Arthropoda; class Malacostraca; order Amphipoda; family Hyalellidae; genus Hyalella; species Hyalella azteca. Next base: position 1,439,046 of record NW_025943380.1, on the reverse strand, counting down.
ATCCACGGCACCAGCGTCGCTGCTGAGTACTGCGGCAAAGTCAACCTCGGTGGTGAATACTCGTACAAATTTCCTACTAAATGTACAAGTTTACATGACTGCTAATTTCCTGGCATACAATACATATCAATTCAGTACATGGCAATACTACAACTGCGGCCTTACTTTCAAAACTCGCTAAGTGAACGTAAGTACTTACGCTCTATTTTCTTGTCTGTGATTGGTGGATTTTGCTTGAAAGGCCGTCAATGATTGGCTGATGAACTTACGATCTCTTAACTGTTTTTAAAAGAGTGGCTTGAAAGGCCGTCAATGATTGGCTGATGAACTTACGATCTCTTAACTTTTTTTGAAAGTATAGACCCTGTTGTGTCACAGGAGGGGAGGTGGAGGTGAGCGACAGCGACGTCGTCTGGTACGTCCTCCTACGGGCCGCTGACGTCTTCCACTCAGAGTTCCGGTGCTGGCCAGGCTACCATGACCATCAGGTCGAGGCTGACATCGTCAGGCTCAAGGTACCGCAGCTTATGTTGAATTAATGTTGATTAAATGCTATTTCAACGAAATTCAGTAATATTAATCCAGTAATAAATGTTTTTTTTAACGAAATTCAGTAATAATCAACATTGTTTCAGCCTTATTTCCTTGGAGTGACGCATCAAATGTTTAATTAACGTTGATTAAATGTTGTTTCAACGAAATTCTTTAATAATTAACATTATTTCAGCCTCTGACATCGTCAGGCTCAAGGTGACGCAGCTTATGTTTAGTTAACGTTGATTGAATGTACTTTCAACTAAATCCAGTAATAATTAATAGTGTTTTAACCTCAATGCAACAGTCATGTAATAATCTCAATGTAAACCAGGTTAGTGTAGTAATCAACCTAAACCTAATTTCCTTTGCATGTATATTTTTCTTTTAGCACTTATCACTAATTTAGAGATCCTTGTGTTGCTAATACGATAAGCTACACTTAAAATGATATGATATTGTACAGCAAATATAATATTCTACAATATTATTTATATTGTGTGGCAACTGTGTTATTGAAGTGTAGCTCATAGATACACATCTGTATCGAAGGCAACATCTTTTGTATAATTTTGTATTTGTATAATCCATAAGAATTCCAGTGTAGCTTGGAACTGTTATCCTGGTTAAACTTGAAATTCACTCTGTTATCTTTCCCTGTTAGAATGTGTGTATGAATGAGAAGGGTTAATTTAAATGAATAAATCTGGATATGATGTGAACATGTTCAATTGCCAGTGTCTGAGATAATCTGTTGTTATCAGCTGTTATCTCTGCACAGGTGTGCGTCAACAGAAGAGACTATACCTTATCAGCTGTTATCTGTGCACAGGTGTACGTAAACAGAGGGAGCTATACGCTGTTATCAGCTGTTATCTGTGCCCAGGTGTGCGTCAACAGAGGGAACTAATCAGTTGTTATCAGCTGTTATCTGTGCACAGGTGTGCGTCAACAGAGGGAACTATACGTTGTTATCAGCTGTTATCTGTTTAGGTGTGCGTCAACAGAGGGAACTATACGTTGTTATCAGCTGTTATCTGCCCAGGTGTGCGTCAACAGGCTGTTATCAGAGTGGGGGGGCGGTAGCGCCCCGGTGTTCACCGTCAAGGACGACCACATCCACGAGATGTGCCGCTACGGCGCCGCTCAGGTGACGTGCTTACAATATCTTGTTTTTATTTATATATTATATTAGAGTATTTAATATCTATTTATAATATAATAATATTCATGATATAATAAAATATGTGCTATTGAAATATTATATTATAATAAATATATTATAATATTTCAAATAGATTTTTTGAAATAGTGAAAATAATGTAAATAGGTATATACGCAGTTATTATATTATTAATTAATTCAGATATCTATTTGCATTATTAGTCTAAATATCTATATACATTATTAATCAATCCAAATATCTATTTGCATTATTAATTAATCTTAATATCTATTTGCATTATTAAATAATCTTAATATCTATTTGCATTATTAAATAATCTTAATATCTATTTGCATTATTAATCAATCCAAATATCTATTTGCATTATTAAATAATCGTAATCTCTATTAACATTATTAAAATTAATGTTATAAAGTTGTTCGTATTTCATGAAAATTAAATGAAAAATATCTGTCTAAATAACGAAACAAAGTTATTCCAATTTTCTGACATTTTTTGTGAAGCGTTCGACGTGGAATTGTGCCTTTTTCCTGCACAAAACGAAATTATATATAGCGAATATTATATATAACGGTATATATATTTTATAACGAATATTGTGCCTTTTTCCTGCAAAAAACGAAATTACTTGGCAGGGGCACATTTTTTACTTCAAAGAAAGTGAATATACCGTATAATGAAAAAATAAAAAATTTAGCTAATTTCGCTTTTGTGAGGACATTTTTGCAAATGCACAGCTAATTCCGTTAAATATCAACTACAATGGATAAAGCAGCTCCACGGCTAATTATTTTGTATTGATTCCTATATTATTGATTCGTGTTATTGATAGTATTATTATAAGGTATGTCTGGAGATATTATAAATGCAAGATATTATTATTGCTATTTTTTATTATAAGTGTATTATGTTGTTATTGTTCTTGATGTGTGCAGATCCACAGCGTGGCTTCATACGTAGGAGGCTGTGCAGCGCACGAGATAATCAAGTTAATAACAGCGCAGTATGTTCCTCTCAACAACACCCTCATCTATAACGCTGCTACCGCTACCTCCTTAACTCTAACGCTCTAACCAAAGCTCCTCTCCAGATTATTTAAATGTCCTAATTTCAAATAATATCTATAATTCCTATTTCAAATGTTTCCAGTGCTCTATTTGTCTCTTATAAAATAGAGCTGATGAACGTTTACAGGCTCTAAATACGTATAAAAGTAAGTTCTGGCTCGAAGAAATGTTTTTAGGCTCGTGAAACGTTTTTTTTTTTTTTGCTCGAAGAAACGCTTTTTGGCTTGAAGAAACTTTTTGTCTCAAAGAAATGTTTTTTGGCTCAAATAAACTTTTTTTGGCTTGAAAAAAACTTTTTTTTGCCTGAAAAAAAAACTTTTTTTTGCTCGTAAAACGTTTTCAGGCTCGATAATACGTTTTCAGGCCCCAAGAAATGGTCTAAATCGCGAAAAAATGTTTTTATAATGTAGAAAATTTTTCAGCTAATTTTCGATGTGGATTCGTAGCAGGAGTAGACTACTGGTAACCTGTGCAGTGTGCACGCATTTCCAGTCAAAATATTTGTCTCTTTATTGCTTAGTTTCATTTTGTTAAATTCTCATTATCTTTTGTATTCAAGAACATTGTAATTCGAGAAGAGATTATACGTTTCATAGTTATGATCAAATGTAAGTATTAAAAAATAGTGTCATTTTCCATTGGCTGCAAACCTGTGATAGATTTATTCTTACATCTGTTCCTTGTTTATTTGTTAATCTCAGATTTGACCGTAAATCTGTGAAATTTCTTACAAATCTGTGAAAGATTTGACCGCTAATCTGTGACAGATTTTTTCGCATATTTGTAAAAGATTTAGCCTCCAATCTGTGGCAGATTTTGCTCTAAACTGTGGAAGATTTAGCTGCAAATGTATGTAGCTATGAGCCCAAACCTGTACCCTGAATGACATCTTTTTCCTTAAGAAAACAAACTGAAGACGATGTTGTGTTTTCTTTTCACGATAAACTGACACGAAGTTTGCTATGTTTTGCAAATTGGCTCTTCTTATGAGTTATCTTAGAACGCAGCCGTGCACCACCAATAAGCCCTGAATCGAATGCCTTGGATCTCTCCGGACATCCACCAATCAGCCGTGAACATCTCGGTTTTGTCCTCCGTCTCGGTTTGTCGTTAAATTACGTAATTTCACGTTCACTGAGGTTAGGTTTCTGATAGCATAGTTCTGTTCCAAAATTTATCGTCCTTCGACAAGTGGCCGTTTGACCGAGGGCTGGTTCGACCCACGGCCTAGATACGGACGGTTTCAAGTGATGAAGGCTACGTTCCGGAAGGCAGGAATCATTATGGTCCATTACATCCAGGGCAGTGGTGGTCTTCGGCAGGCGACCCAGTTATCTTCAGCCAGCATCTTTTTTCTGCAGCATTTACCTCTCTTGATGAAGCAACAAATTCTGCCGTTGTAAGCCGGTTACTTGGACTTTTTTAACATCTCAATGCGGTCCGATGCATCCCGTTTCGGGCCGATGTTGTCCGATGAATCCCGATGCGGTCCGATGTATCCCGATGCGGTCCGATGTATCCCGATGCGGTCCGATGTATCCCGATGCGGTCCGAAGCAACCCCTTTGAGGTCCGAGGCTTCACATTGCGGTTCGGTGCATCCCGATGCGGCCTGATAGTGCAAAAGCGGTATGCGTGCACCGCAGCGGCCGACCCAGCTGCAGCTGATAAGACAGTAGGTGCACTGCCGGCATTGCAGTGAGTGTACTGGCAGTGCAGTGAGTGTACAGGCAGTGCAGTGAGTTTTCTGGCAGTGCAGTGAGTGTACTGGCAGTGCAGTGTGTGTACTGGCAGTGCAGTGTCAGTGCAGTGAGTGTACTGGCAGTGCAGTGTGTGTACTGACAGTGCAGTGAGTGTACTGGCAGTGCAGTGAGTGTACTGGCAGTGCAGTGAGTGTACTGGCAGTGCAGTGAGTGTACTGGCAGTGCAGTGAGTGTACTGACAGTGCAGTGTATGGAAATCCTAGATATCCACACTAATAAAATACTTTAAAAAAAACTTTTTAAAAAACCACGTTTTTCTTGTGGACTAAAAAGTAGAAAATAAATTACCTAAAAAAACTTTTTTAAAAACACGTTTTTCTTGTGGACTAAAAAGTAGAAAATAAATTATGGCTCGCCCCAAAAAACGTGGGTATGGCTGTACGTTCATCATCAAATTTCCAAAATTCGTGTGTTGTGTGCTTTTCGCTTTAATCATAAATCTGCCCGACCCACGTTTTTTGGGGCGAGCCATAATTTATTTTCTACTTTTTAGTCCACAAGAAAAACGTGTTTTTTAAAGTATTTTATTTTCACCTTTTTAGTCCTACATAATATTCATTTTATTTCAGTTGGCCACGCAAATGCACGAAAGAAAATTCTTTTCGAAGTTCTGTAGAAAATTGTATTCGAGGGGATACATTGGTGCATGTAATTTCATCTCATTTCATGCACCAATTGAATAAATTCCACGCATTCCATTGAATAAATACGCCTGGAAACGTGCAACAAATTATTGATTATTGTATTGTCATCGGCAGCTGAGCTTCCCTAAAAGTTTCAGAGCGCTAGCTAGCGGGAAAGTTGGTGAAATATCGATTGCAAGATTTGATCATCACAGACGGACACGAAAGCGAGCTAAGAAAAACGTGGTAAAATTAACATTCATGATAGTTACACAGAAATTTTTATTCGTGATTTCCGCATACAATGACGTTCGGCTACAAGACTGCACGAATTTTCGGCCATTGCATGCGTGTTTCAACATTCAAATTATTCTCGTATTGGTAATATTTTTAGTCCTTAATATCACATTAGCTATGATCGGTTTCATTAAATTGCATTGCATCATAATTTCACAAGAAAAAATATGAACTATTTTTTATCGGATTACTTGAGCACCGGTCAGTAATTAATTATCGGTCACTACTTATTTTCAGTCACTACTTAACTTCAGTCACTACTTAGCGTCGGTCACTACTTTAGCTTCGCTCACTACTTAGCATCCGTCACTACTTGAGCATAGGTCACTAATTAATCATTTATCACCACTTATCTTCGGTCCCTCTTAGCATCCGTCACTTCTTAGCATCCGTCACTTCTTAGCATCCGTCACTTCTTAGCATCCGTCACTTCTTAGCATCCGTCTCTATTTCAGCATCGGTCACTACTTACCATCGGTCACTACGTAGCATCGGTCACCACTCAAACATAAGGCATCACAAGTGCAGAAGTAGTTGAGTTTTCACCATCACAATGACGTCACGGAGACATTGTTTCTTCCTGGGCCTATACTTTGTGGCATCGCTGGTGCAGACCGCCCCCGCCTACGAGGAGACCGAGAACACCTGCGTTGTGAGTTGACTTGAGGGCAACAAGGTCTCAGAAAAATAAGCGGGACTTTGTCTAAATCTCCTTTGTGTCTTTTAGCTTTATCGGTCAGTCGTTAGTTGATTTGAGGGCAACAAAGTCTCAGAAAAATTAGTGGGACTTTGTCTAAATATCCTTTGTGTCTTTTAGCTTTATCGGTCAGTCGTAAGTTGACTTGAGGGCAACAAGGTCTCAGAAAAATAAGTGCGACTTTGTCTAAATAGCGATGCACCTTTCGCCCGTGTGTGGGTCATGCATATGTATTTCAGCTCCGTATAAGAGAACATCAGTTAAAAAAGCAGGAAGTGTGTCACCATTTGGTCATTGTGATCCCTTCATTATATAGTGACCATCCTTCATTGTGATCCCTTCCTTATAGGCCATGGGCATATTTCTTCAGTGCCGACACTTCTATTCTATTCTATATGAGTGAGCGCTACTATTTAAATACCATTTATTTAATATCAATCCATGGAGTGGAATCTTCGGGTTAGAAGTTTTGAAATTAGTTCTAATTTCATTTAACGCAAGCGGAGTGAATAGAATTTCTTCAGTTCACTCAGAAAAATGAATGAGTCACATTGTGACACATTTTCACGAGCAAACGTAGCTATATAGATACCCCTATACCGGATCAGAATAACCAACAGTTACATTAAAAGTGCTTTGCTATTTAACAAAACTCACATATTTCTCTGAATGTTCGACTAGTGATACCTCAAAAAATTTCTCAGTATTTTAGAAAAAAATCTAATTTATGAGTCTTATCTCCTAAGTGGAATGTGGGTTACATACAGTATATGTTATCGATCTATGTCTATTCATACGTTGTCTATGGCTGGTCATGTTTTGGAAGTTGAAAAAAGTTTCTAATTAATATAACTTTCTTCATATACTATAATATCATCATTTATATTACTATTAATATTATAATATTAATAACAATAATAATATTACTATTATTATATTATCCCTGTATAATATGATATCCCCTGAAGGTGGCGACCATCCCCATCCACCTCGTCCGAGGGCTGTCGGCGGCCGCAGCTAAGCTGCAGAAGCTCCTCCCCCCTCCCCCACCCCTCGACATCTCGGGGTTGACCGCTGGTCTAGTGGGTGGGTGGCCCAATACCTTAGTTACTTACGTTACCCTTTGTCTACTGACGGTTACTCTCGTTACCAGGCCTTTAGGTACGAATAGCATTAACGCCGGGTAATGTGTCGGTAGGCAAAAGTTACCCTTTGTCTACTGAGGGTTACTCTCGTTACCAGGGTGATAGGTACGAATAGCATTGACGACGGGTAATCTGTCAGTAGAAAAAGGGTTACCCCTTTTTCTACTGACGGTAACTGTCGTTACCAGGGCTTTATGCACGAATAGCATTGACATTATTTTTTGTGCTTATATCCTCAGTTTATTGTATCGAACCACAGTAGAGTTCTTGTTGAACTTCTTTTCAGAACTGTCAACTAAAGTCGAGAACTTTAGCCTGGAGGTTGTGGCGGCTTTTGAGGCATCAGGGGCCGAGAGCCATGAGGCTGGAGAAGAAATTTTCAATATTTCGAAAAATGGCTTCGCGGAAATTGCTTCGGCAATTCTTGAAGAAAATGAAAAAACGAGAGCTTCTCTGGAATCCCTGGCAGCCATCGACAACGACCGAAGAGAACTGCAGAACAACACTGGAACTCTGGAAATTGAGAACGCCAGATTGATGAATGAAATACTGGATTTGGTCAATAATGAAACCGTCGTAGAGGAGGAGAGCCATGCAGATGAGCAGATAATTTCTGCCATGAGAGAAATTATCGCGGCGCAAGACGAACAGCATGAGAAGTTGAGGCGTGTTTTGGACAATATTGACGCGAACCAACAGGAAAAACTGCAGAAAGATATCATCAAGAAAATGTTGCAAGATGTTGAAAAGGATATCGAATCTTTGGAAGCTAAGAGGAAGCTTCTTGTGCATGAGAATGAGAGCATCAAAAATGTTTCGCAATTAAGAGTAACGACTTATCATTCAAGGTAAAAAAGTGGCATGCTAATTGATGAATGATGAATTATTTTTCCAACTGTTAACTAATATTTTAATCTGATATTTTTAGTCAGTTGAGCTTCCCACAGCAGAATTATGATCAACATCTTCACGTAATATAATATTATAATATTAATAGTAACATTAATAACAATAGTTTTAATATTAATATTCATATATTCCATACCAGGCCCAGGGACTGCTGGGACATCTACAGGCGAGGGGAACGAGAGTCACGGGTGTATACAATCTACCCTGACAGGTCGGTAGACTTTAAGGTGTGACACAATCTACACTGACCACTGACAAGTCGGTAGACTTTCAGGTGTGACACAATCTACACTGACCACTGACAAGTCGGTAGACTTTGAGGTGTGACACAATCTACCCTGACAGGTCGGTAGACTTTGGGGTGCGACACAATCTACACTGACAGGTCGGTAGACTTGTGATGTATATAATCTACTCGGACCGGTCAGCAGAGACATGTAGGTGTACAAAATCTACCCTGACAGATTGGTAGACTTGTGAATGTACATAATCTACCATGACAGGTCAATGAACTATTATATTCTCTTAAATTAATAGCTACTGAAAACTCATTCATGTGTATTTCCAGATGTGGTTCTTATGGCGTCACCGACACCGTCGGCGTCAATGTTTTCTGTGACATGAACCTTGTGGAGTTCGGGGGAGGCTGGACCGTAATTCTTAACCGGGACAGAAAGATCAAAGTTAACAGAAAACACAATGGATTTTCCTCCATGGATGAAACCGCAATCGAAGGCAACGACCATCCAGTAAACTTGTCTGCCTTCTTTGACGTTCCTCTAGAAAGCGAGGGCATTGAGGTAGAACGTGAAACTGATAATAGTTTATTTTGGAATAGAGTCAGTAATGAAGCTGTCAACATTTCGGAAGGATCTGAATCCCAACTAAAAAATTCTGGTCCGACCTGGGAGAACTTCACACGACCCTGGGCTGAATATGAATCAGGATTCGGATATTTAAATGGCGAATACTTTTTAGGTAATATATCGATTTGTTCTTTTTTTGTCATACAGGTGGAAAAAATAACCTTTCCCGATTTCCTTGGAATATAATTACAAGAAAATTCTTTTATGAATTAAAATTTAATCAATAATGCCATTTTGAAATGCCAATCTGCATGGAAACAACGCATTTCGCTTCTTAACGCTTTTCAATAGACATTGATCAACTGAAATTTTTCCTTCCGTGTCTAGGAAATAATGCCCAAAACCCTTTTTCATCATAACTTCATTTTATTGAATATTATACGAAACACGTATTCTCTTCGTTGACTCATTTTTAATACATTTTAAAACTACCACCAATTCTACTATTACTGAAAATAATACTAAAGAGGATAGTTTATCCTTCAATATTCTAACACGATGCTTTCTCTCGGAAAAATTAATGCGTCATGTTGTCCAAATAGTGACACACTATTTACACGTATTACTAATACTCCCTAATGTTGGGCCGAAGTGGATCACGATGGCTCACACAAGAGCAAGCACTGCATCCCAATTTGGACAAAGTTTCTCCCTTTTTATGAGTGTTAGCATGAATATGGCGTGTCTGCGACAGGTTTGAAACACGTTCACGACATGACGACCAGCCGCCGCTACTCGCTGCTGCTTCTCGCTGAGGGTAAAGCCGGCATAGCCATGTGGGGCCAGTGGGACATGTTCAGGGTTGAAGGCCCCAACCACATGTGAGTACTGCACAACCCAGTGGGGCCTGTTAAGGGTTGAAGGCCCCCACCACATGTGAGTACTGCACATCCCAGTGGGGCTGGTAAAGGTTGAAGGCCCCAACCACATGTGAGTACTACACAACCCAGTGGGGCATGTTAAGGGTTGAAGGCCCCCACCACATGTGAGTACTGCACAACCCAGTGGGACATGTTCAGGGATGAAGGCAGCAACCACATGTGAGTACTGCACAACCCAGTGGGACATGTTCAGGGATGAAGGCAGCAACCACATGTGAGTACTGCACAACCCAGTGGGGCCTGTTAAGGGTTGAAGGCCCCCACCACATAACCACATGTGAGTACTGCACAACCCAGTGGACATGTTCAGGGTTGAAGGTCCCAACCACATGTGAGTACTGCACAACCCAGTGGGGCCTGTTAAGGGTTGAAGGCCCCAACCACATGTGAGTACTGCACAACCCAGTGGGGCCAGTGAAACACGGTAGGGTTTAAGGGCCTCAACCTCATATAAGTATTGCATACATTCTCTATTATCATCGTATTTTTTTGTGATTCCACAGTAAAGGTTTGAAGTAGACTAGAAATAGTTCTGTTGCTGCTATTAACTCTCCCAGAGACAGCAATTGGCATTATTCAGCATAAATTTAGTCGATAATTCGACTGACTGTTCTGGAGGAGGGAAAATTTTCAGTCTTGGGCTGGGTTCCGTTTCCTTGCGGCTGTTCGATACATACTTTGACGAATTACGATATCCTCTATTATCAATACGATACCGATGACTAATGAAAATGTTAATAAGCTAATAAATAATGTTAATAACTAGATTAATCACCAAAGGTAACTAAATGTACCTAACTGTACCTGCAGGTATGAGTTGCAGATAGGACATTACATACAGCGCAGTTCGCTGCCAGACGTACTCTCGTCGCATCACCGGCAGCGCTTCTCTACGTACGACAACGACAACGACGCCTCGTACGGTCAGTTCAGTTTGCATTATATTTAAAATAACGAAAATTATAGATAAATAATATTATAATAATAACGGTGGGGTCAGCATTGAAGATTGAACTATCAGGCCTGTCGCCGATTTTGAACAATGCGGCATTTTCAATTTTGCTGCAAGTCTCGAACCCCAATTGCAATTTTGCAATTTTGACGCAGTCATGACATTATTGATCATAATTATTATCATTAATTATAATCATCACAATTCATCATCAACACAATTCATCATCATCACAATTCATCATCATCGCAATTTATCATCAACACAATTCATCATCAACAAAATTCATCATCACAATTCATCATCAACACAATTCATCATCACAATTCATCATCAACACAATTCATCAACACAATTCATCATCATCAACACAATTCACCATCAACACAATTCATCATCAGACCGGAGCTGTGCTGAGCTGTACGGTGGCGGGTGGTGGTACGGCCGCTGCTACGACGCTCACCCCACGGGGGCGTGGGGGGACGGCGACCCCACGCCGCGGGGGGTCGGGGTGTACGGGCCAGTCTCCCGCAACCCCAAAACATGGAAGATATTTTCTCACAGAAATCAAAATATTTCAGAATTTTCAACTCAAAATATTTCAGATTTGTCAACTCGAAATATTTCAGATATATCAACTCGAAATAAATCAGATTTTTCATCTCAAAATATTTCAGATTTTTCAATTCAAAATATTGCAGATTTATCAACTCAAAATATTTCAGATTTTTCAACTCAAAATATTTCAGATTTGTCAACTCGAAATATTTCAGATATATCAACTCGAAATAAATCAGATTTTTCATCTCAAAATATTTCAGATTTTTCAATTCAAAATATTGCAGATTTATCAACTCAAAATATTTCAGATTTTTCAACTCGAATTAATTCAGATTTTGATTATGAGAAAGATTTGACGGGTTTCGATAAGAAAGAAAATATAAAACAGCGCCATGTTGATGAAACTGTAAAATTTAACGTAACCAGTAACGATATCAAGAACATTGTTATCTCTGCTGATAACGATCAGAAATTCGGTAGACAAAATTCAGATACGGATTCTGAAAATCAACTGGCGCTTGAAATAAACCCAATTAACGCGATGATCTTCAAAGGAATCAGGTTAAATGCAAGAAATAAATCTATTGCTGGAATTAAAAATAAATCCAAAATTAAATACGATAAAAGTGAAACAAACCCAGAATCAAACGCGAGGACGTTTGAAGTTACTGATGGAGTTGTAAGAAAACAAAATGGCAGAGTTCGCTTGCTTCCAGTCGCCAAACTCAAAATTTTGATTAAACCTACAGTAGCCCATACCAGAGACCGCTCTCTGCTCCGAACTTGACGGAAAATAAAATTAATATTCACCATATTTTCATTGAAAGAACAGAATGCAAATACAAAATATTTGCGTGAGAAAGCACCGCGCCAATTTACAAGGTTTTCGTTGAAAAAAAAAACGCTAGGCAAATTCAAAATATTTTCATTTAACCATTTCATAATTCGTGGCATTTTCTATGTTCCTCAAATTTTTTTGTCATTTTCTTTGCCCTTTCTTGTTTAGAAAAAAATCTATTATTCAAAGTTGGAGAAATTACTGAGACATTGTCCAAATAGCGAAGCACTTTTACGCTCGTGTGAGTCATCCTGACCCAGTTTGGCAATAGGACGTGTAATTGCTACGTCCGCTTCCTGCTTATGATACAGCTAAGAAACTTGTGTTAATATTCGGACAATGTGACCCGTTAATTTTTGTGAGGGCAGAATGGCAGCTTATGCCTATAGGTCAAAACTCCTTCACTTGGCAGGCTCCCACCCAAACTCCTTCACTTGGCAGGCTCCCACACAAACTCCTTCACTTGACAAGCTCCCACACAAATTCCTTCACTTGGCAGGCTCCCACCCAAACTCCTTCACTTGACAGGCTCCCACCCAAACTCCTTCACTTGACAGGCTTCCACCCAAACTCCTTCACTTGACAGACTCCCACTCAAACTCCTTCACTTGACAGACTCCCACCCAAACTCCTTCACTTGACAGGCTCCCACCCAAACTCCTTCACTTGACAGACTCCCACCCAAACTCCTTCACTTGACAGGCTTCCACCCAAACTCCTTCACTTGACAGGCTCCCACCCAAACTCCTTCACTTGACAGACTCCCACCCAGACTCCCCCTACCGCCTGAGATTAAAGATATATGTATACACGTGCAGGATATTTATTTATAAGATCCTAATAATTTAAATTAAAATGTTTATTTACGTGAGTCATATCCAGGAATTATTGCTGCACTCAATTTATTAAGGTCACATAATTTATTTATTTTTACCTTACCGAACGAAAAGTGTCGTGTCGGTAGAGGCAATTAGCCTTAAGCTAATTTAACTTGCATAATCATCAAACATTTCACATATGAAATAAAATAATTTGTTCCATGCATTTTGTCATGTATAACTTTGCCTTCAATCACGTGAAACTTATTAAAATTTTTCTCTTTTCCCTCTCTACAATTTTTTCCAATACATTTTTTCTTCTACAATTTTTTACAATACAATTATAAATTTCCCCAAGAACTGCGTACGTGCCGCTTAATTTCTTCATAGGTCGCCAATCACGGAAGACGCGAAATACGAGGCACGCAGTCCTTCACTTCGCTACTCTGCCCTTTAATTGAAGACTGAACTTTAGAGCCATTAAAAAAATGCCCTCAAATTAAAAACTCTGCAGTGAAACAAACTACTGCGTAGCGGACAATTGCGTCACATTGTCGCGGTAACTGCTGTGAAACTGCCAACATCTATTTCACGCTGTTTCCTTGTTAAAAATTGTGCGTGTTCCGTATAAATTATTATTATTTATTTATTATTGCTTTATTATCATTATTATTATTATTATTATTAAATATCCATATATTCTTCTTATTTTTTATCATATCCTATAAATTCTGTCATTATTACGTGTTAAAATTTGAATTATAGGATCATATAAATTTAAAAGTGTTTGCTTTGTCTCAGTTTTTGTCGTGTTTTTATTAAATTTTCGCTTCCTAAAATTATATCGTCTATCAGGATTACGAAAATAAAAAAAATTAGCAAATAGTTTTTTCTTTGGACCGATTTTTCCAGAGCATTTTACTTTAACATTATTTTAAAATCCCTCAGAGTTTGAGTTACTTTCTAATATATAAAATATTTGAGTAAAAGGTTCAACACGAAATTGATCGTGAAACGAATCTTATATTGAGAGTATCTGTGTCCAAAAAAAATATTCGACCAATTAATATAATATAATATATCGTATGATGTAGTCCATCATATATAATATATCGTGTGATGTAGTACATCAAATCGCGAATTCGCTTAACAAACCGCCATCTTTTTCTTGCTAATATACGATATCGCAATTATTTGTGAGCATCTGACCCTTGATAATCGACATAGGACTAATGCGTGTAGGCTTAGGCGGCCTTTGCCTATTGCCTGCACTTGCCTTTGGCACTTTGCCTTTGGCACTTATTTTCACCGATGTCAAAATAGAATAAGAGCAAAATGAGAACAATCCTTATTTCGTGAGAATTCTTCATTGTTGTTTTATGAACTTTGATGCACATTGAGAAATGAGTGAGACTTTGTTTAAATGGCGATGCACTGTTCGCCACTCGAGCATAAATTAAATCACGATTTGGAATATTTTACCCATTTATTTTTCTGAGTGAAAATGTATAGTACCCTTCCACTAAATTGTAAGAAAAGCGATATTTTCCTTGAAAAATTATCGCTTTCCTTAATTTTCCTTAATAAATGTAATAAATAATTTAAGCTTAATATCCTTGCTGTCGTACCTAGTTGCCACTAATCAATGTGCCTTGACACTTGTTAATAACTTTAACATTTCTATCTCATTTACAAGTAATTAAGAAGGAAATTAAAATCATTCCCAAGTAGGTATCCTGGTTGAGAAGTGAAGGACTAGCGACAGGGACAGTACTGATAATTTTGGCATCAAGGACAACATAGTAATTATATGAGAGAACAATACCGACGGGTGGAATAATGATATATTGTGAAGAGGTAATAATTAAACAGTCAAGCTTGTATGTGGGAACTGGTGGTGATGAAACCAATCTTTTGATATACTTTTAGGATGAATTTACAGATGTCTCCGGTGTCGGAGATACTTGATTATGTATACAAGATGCATGATCATGTGTGCAGAGATACGTGATCTTGTGTACAGAGATATGTGATCCTGTGTACAGAGATACGTGATCCTGTGTACAGAGATACGTGATCCTGTGTACAGAGATACGTGATCCTGTGTACAGAGATACTTGATCCTGTGTACAGAAATACGTGATCCTGTGTACAGAGATACGTGATCCTGTGTGCAGAGATACCTGATCCTGTGTGCAGAGATACGTGATCCTGTGTACAGAGATACTTGATCCTGTGTGCAGAGATACCTGATCCCGTGTGCAGAGATATGTGATCCTGTGTACAGAGATACCTGATCCTGTGTACAGAGATTCGTGATCGTGTGTGCTGAGATACGTGATCCTGTGTACAGAGATACGTGATCCTGCGTGCAGAGATACGTGATCCTGTGTGCAGAGATACGTGATCCTGTGTACAGAGATACTTGATCCTGTGTACAGAGATACGTGATCCTGTGCACAGAGATACTTGATCCTGTGTACAGAGATACGTGATCCTGTGTACAGAGATACGTGATCCTGTGTACAGAGATACTTGATCCTGTGTACAGAGATACGTGATCCTATGCACAGATATACTTGATCCTGTGTAGCAGAGATACGTGATCCTGTGAACAGAGATACGTGATCCTGTGTGCAGAGATACCTGATCCTGCGTGCAGAGATAACATAATTATAATACATGACAGAGATAAAGGTCACAAGCTTGCAGTTGTGTTTATTTCATAAGTTCTCAATATACAGGAACAACTGGCGGGATGTTGCAAGCACGAAAGCACAGCACCGCTTGCTTGGGTGTGGTTGCTTCCTGTATTGTATTTCTTCCTGTGTTGTGTTCCTGTGTACTGTACTAGATATGATATGCTATGCTATGCTATGCTATGCTATACTATGCTATGCTATGATATGCTGTGCTATGCTATGCTATGCTATGATATGCCATGCTATCCTATGATATGCTATGCTATGCTATGATATGCTATGATATGCTGTGCTATGCTATGCTATGCTATGATATGCTATGCTATGCTATGCTATGCTATTCTATGCTATGCTATGCTATGCTATGCTATGCTATGCTATTCTATGCTATGCTATGCTATACTATGCTATGCTATGCTACATGAGTAAATTGCCGTGTCACTCTAGAGCGAGACGTCAGGCGCCGGTGCCTTGATCTATCTGCTTATTATTTCCATTAAGCTAAGCCCTACAACAGAATATTTGAACAACCTTAATCCACTGATGATTGAAAAGTTCTGCATCAACTGAGCATAATTTTGTGCGTTGAAATGTCCCATAGGTGTTATTATTTCTAATAAAATACCTAGTTAATTATGAAAAAGATTCGACACATTATATGTTCATTTTAACAAATTTTCCACTCAATATGGAGTGGAAATACCTTGCAGATTGCCAAGTATTTATATGCAAATCACAGATGACATTCAAAAATGTTCACTGGGAAAAAATCAGACACAGTAAAAATCAGACGAAATAAAAATTCTATAAATCAGGTTAAAATTTGTCAAATGCAGATTTTAATATTTAGTATGTAATGTAAATTCAAAATGTTATAGATTTTATCATACTCATATCGTACAATATAAACTGCTGATGATCAAGATTTTTGAATCATTTCAGACCGGAATACCTGTAAAAAATTCCTCTGTATTTCAGAAGGAAGAAAAATTCTAGAAAAATGTACAAAAATATGCGGATGCGGAGCAGCAAAGCAACAGGGGATGTGTACTTATTTCCATACTCGCATATACCTTGAAAGACAAACAATAAATTATTAACTTCATCTCAGAAACTTGATGACTTAACGGTTTCAATTTTTATAAAAAAAAACATTAAAGAAAATATGCGATTTTCCTTACAGTCGTTGGAGTTGTCGTGTAATTTGAATTCATTATTTACTCATGGTCGAACCAAATTCACTATCTTCCAGCTAGATGATGTCAAAAATTCTAATAATTTGTGTAGTTTCTCTAAATTTCTGCATCAAAGCTATTTGTTAACCATGCAAACTCTGTGTGCTTTGATTTAAACGATTATTAAACATTTGTCGAGGCTCTAGAAAGTTCCAAGGTTGTCGTTACTTTTGCCTGAGAATGCCTTTAAAAACTAGCAAAAGATTTAAAAGTTTGTCCCGTGATATGTTAAGCGAAAAAATGAACCTTAGTTTTTTTAGATGAAAAGTAAAAGATGAATTTTTGACTTTTTGATTAAATCACGCTGACTAAGGACTGAAAAACAAGACGATGATGTGCATTGTGTAGCGCAGGGTACATTAGAGGTTATGACAGTTTCTGTAATTACATGTTAAAGTATTTATTCTTCTCTGAAACGAAGTGACTTTGAATTTTTAATTAGCATATACTAACAAATTATTTGGTAAAATGTAATTTAGAAGTAATTTCTAAATTGTAATTTAGAAATTAGAAGAAGTAACATACATCCTCATTTGATAACCATATAAAAAATAAATCAAACACAAAACTAGATAAGTCAAAACCAATTTATCAATTATTCACGTATGTAATATCATACAACTGCTTGTTTTGTCGTTTTCCCATACACAATTCAATGTGCGTCGACATAATAAGAAAGGAATGGGGAGGCCATATATGCTTTGTAACTCTTAATAGCAATTTCCCTAAAAGCTGACGTAAGTTAATAGAGTCATAGCCTCATAAAGCCAGCAATCTCCTGCTTTATTGGCGTCGCTCATTAGGCAACAAGCTATTTCAGGGAGACGTAAGTATTATATGATTTAGTGAGTAAAATTAGGGTTAACATTTACAATTTAACCCAAACATCTCACTTATGTTTGCTGAAATTAGGTGATGATGTTAGTGATATTTGCTGAAATTAGTCCATTTCAAAATGATATTCGCAGTAAGATAAATTCTGTGAAGTTTGCATTATTTTGAAACTCAAAGTTGCGAATTCACTTATATGCAAGAAAGCCAATTTTACTTCCATAATCGTAATCAAGTTTTTGGAACTGCTAAGTTGCGACAGAAAGCTGGTGAACTGAGGTAGGGAACTGCCAGAATGCCAGGATATGAGGCAAAAAATTGTCGACTAGTTTCTGGAACTGTGAGATGCTTCGGAAGCCTGCCGAAATGATGCCTACGCCGATGTGAAGCGTTGACGATCACGCTTGTGCACTTCAACAGACAATTTCGCCCGAACAGACGATCTTTATGTGCATAAAAACGGACGATTGCACCACAGCAGACGTATGCACCACATCCGACGTCTGCACCATAACAGACGATCACGCGTGTGCACCACAACGAACGTGTGCATCGCAACAGACGATCACGCGTGTGCACCACAACGAACGTGTGCACCGCAACAGACGATCACGCGTCTGCACCACAACGAACCTGTGCACCGCAACAGACGATCACGCGTGTGCACCATAACGGACGTGTGCACCGCAACAGACGATCACGCGTGTGCACCACAACGGACGTGTGCACCACAACAGACGATCACGCGTGTGCACCACAACGGACGTGTGCACCACAACAGACGATCACGCGTGTGCACCACAACGGAAGTGTGCACCGCAACAGACGATCGTGCGTGCGCACGAAGCATAAAGTGTGCGTGAGTTCATGTGTGTAAGCGCGAGAGCTAGACAAGCATCGTTGAGGAACTCTCGAGACTCTTTCTTCAAAGTTGGCAGGTCTCAGAAGATTTTGAAGTCTCACGCGTAAATTATTAAAATTTATTTGTTTGTTTCAGTTAATTAGAGCGCAAAGGTCCCGGCCTTGTTAGCGATGCTTGGCACCTGCCGGAGCATTTGTCAAAGGAAAATTGTAATTTTCTGTATTCAAAAATTTATTCTTTGTTTCAGACTTGCTCTTTGATGTGGTGAAAATGGGGACAGGCAGATTATTATTATAACAAAGGTTTTGTCATGGTGTTTAGAAACCATAATATTTTTCACTGGTTTCGGTATTCCAAGATCTGTCGCACACAATAAATTAAAATGTATTATATTGAATTATGAATTGAATGAACTACTCATTAATGTTTGTAACTATTTTAGTGAAGTTGAAAAAATTTACATGGGAGTAAATTTTAAGTACTTTCCTACACATCTCGTTTCTGGTAACACGATATTTTCTGGACATGAAATCTAGCTTGTGCTAAAAATATTCATTTATTTAATATGTAGCTCCAAAGAAACAAAAATAATAAACATGAAAAGTGTATGAACATAGGTTATAGTTCCATCAATTAAAAACTGAGGTGCCTCTTCACTTTTTTTCAACGTCGGTGCCCGCGTCACTCAGAGGAAAAAATATATCTCAGTACTCACTGCAGGGAGTGACGGAGAGCGCATTTTCTCATCGACGAAAATGTGAAGTCACAGACGGACAGACGGACAGACGGACAGACGGACAGACGGACAGACGGACAGACGGCCGGATGGACATGGCGAACACAATAGCGCCTTTTTTCCATAAATGAGAAAATGCGCTAAAAACTCATTGTTTACACATATTGCGCCCTGAAGCATAAAATTCCATTATCTGAAGAAAAGTCACGCATGTGGTGTTTATATCTATGTCGTAGAGTGGAGTTGAAGAGAAATTGCTGAGAAATTCGAAGTGAATTATCAGTTGGCAGTTATAGAGGCGTTACGAATGAAAAGCGCAGATACCGATTACAGGCTAAGGGTACGTACACATTGAAAGCAGGTTTGCTTGAGCGGGCAAACTGCTCCAACCTGCCACAAGAATGAACATAGGATAATAATGTAAGTGTTCACAGTGAAAACCTGTACGAATAGGCTTCTGTATTCTATGGTTTCAGGCGCCAGCCTGAGCAGGTAACCAGCACGCTGGCAACCTGCTTTCACTGTGTGCGTACCCTTACGCGGAAAGAAAAATTTTTCATCGTGAATAAGTGTCAACAGTATAAATTATTCATATAATTCCTACAAATCAGTAAAATTACCAGACGCAGTTTTGCATATTCAATTAAAGTAATGACTATTTGACACGTTATGAGACAGTTCTCTCTGACCTGAAAACAACAAACTTTCATTGGAAAGCAGCTGAGAGGAGAGGGTTATTAATCGCACTCCATGCAGAAGAAGAGAGCGTCTGAGCAGTGGAATAGAGTCCGCCTTCAACTTACTCTCCCAAGCTAATTTGGAGAAAATCGGCCAGGTTTCATGGTTTTATTGAAGGCAAGAGCAGATTTATTAAGTTTAGTAAACAACAGACGAAGTCTTGATCAGAGTCTGACTCATTATAATAATCAACACAGTTTCTGCTGAAGAATAGCTTTTCTTGTTAGGAAAATAACGAGACAATTCACATGCAAATCTCAGCATTTAATATAATCTTACAAAATCAAACAAAAAATGACCACTAACGTTCATTTCTTGTATGATCCCTTTGGAATTTCCTCATAGATAATCCGCAGTACATTATTCCTATAGCCTCATTTCGGAACGCAATTACAGTTTCCTTGGTCAAGCCACTTTAATTATTTTGCTTAAATAAAGAAAATGCTTTATTTTGGTTGGTGTTTTCTAGAAATAGAAATCAGCATAGAAATTGTGCCTTAATTTCCACATCAACATTATAATTTCCAGTGCCACGGTCGCAGAATTCCATGGCATTCATTCAACGCGTTCCTCGACCATCTTTTTAAGACATCATATAAAAAAAACATTAAAAAATTGTGGCAGTGGCGCTGACTTAGAGACGACCGCTGTCTCCACTTATTGCTCTTAATTGCTTGCCTTGCTGACTTATGGATCAGCCAGACGCGATTTCGTCCCAACATGCAAGCGAGAAAACCGTCGCAAGCCTCTAACTACGCAAAAACATACACTTCGCTCACGCCACACCATAAACAATGGACAAAATAACCGCAACGCCCATCATTTGAATTACTCAGGTAATGGATACGTGGCGAGGCAGACTTGAGTCGCTCAGCGGTCTTGTAGCACAATATTAGAAGTAAAAAAATAATATATGTATAAGAGTTCTGTAAATATGGACAAATTATAATCGTCGTTAAGCACTTTTTGAAAACACAAAGAGCTAATTGGAAATATTTTTTCATCGAAGTTTTAACGCATTTTCAATGTTTAGACGATCTTCTGTAGTACACCTTGTACATTTTATTATGTTAAAGCGTGAAGTGTAATGATCTTTAAACGAATACATTTGGAAGAGATTCCTCGATTTCGCACTTTACTTTCTCACGCATTGAGTAATTTGTAACCCCACTTGAGTATTTACTGTAATATAACCCCATTCTCTACACGAATAAAGTGTCATATCTAGTGGGCAAAAATCTGACACCCAAGCTTGATTTGAATGCAAGCACTGCATTTTGTATCTTTTTGTATTGCGCAGTTTCAGTAATTCAAGACCCTGTCCCTTCGTGCTCCTAGAGCCAATCCCGCCACCTCTCGGCTCGCTCCAGTTCGGCACTCGGTGAAAACTTTTGCATTTGAGTTCTGCTGAATATTTTGATGAAGTCGTTAGGGCCAGATGCTGCCTCCAGCCCAACCTTATGGAGCTCTGGAGCGACGCTATTGCTTGCCTCTGGAGCACTTCTCTAGGCTACGAGCGGATCTACACTTCTCTCTGCAAGAATGCACGTTGCGCTTAAATTTATACGTTGAACAACATGGCTGACCTGCAGTTTAATAAGGCTGTCAACACTCAAAACTGCGCTTTAAATTCAATTTTACTTTTAAATTTCCATGTTAAAGTTTTATTGTCTTCGAACTTTTTAATGGAATATCCAATCTTTAGAGAAATGAATGGTTTTCAAGACGTAATTTCACCCAAATATTAATGATAATAATTACGAAATGTATGTGCATGTCAAGAATATTTTCCCGATTCACTTATTCCTAAAGGGCGATAATAATAAAAGCATTTTCCGTTTATGTCATAACCGGTTGCTGAAGATCAGAACGAACACGTTGTAAGAACAAACAATGAGTATAACTTCAACATGAATTCGAAGTTTACGTAGCCATGAGCAAACGGTAAACAATTCAAGACTCATTAAATTTTTGGTGTTTCTTTATTCATAACGAGAGATGCGTAAACCTAGGAACAGTATTTGTGTCTCAGCTGGTGTTTTCGTAAATAAACAGCAACTATTCTTCAAAATGCGTACTTTTGCAGTTTTTTCTGCTATTCTTTGAAAAGTAGGCACATTTTCGGTGTGCACAGTGAATTTGATGAGAGTTGGAAAAGGATCACTAACATTCAAATTGCTGTCATCCGGATAAAAGGAACTCGCACATGAATTCAGATGAAATCAATTGAGAGACAAGTCTGAAATTTCCAAATGTTCTTTTTCAAGATACGAATGTGATACTTCATTTTGATGTATGCGCCGCTGCACCTGCGGAAAATATTAGTAAATGACTTTCTTGCAATTATAAACATCTGGTTAAATGCGAATAATCTTGAAAATCAAGTCTATATGTGTCTAGAAATTTTGTGGCGTCGGCAACAGTTGAGGGCAAAAAAATTGCTTCTGTAAATAAACTTACGTGAAAGAAATGCAGCCTTGCCTCAAAGAGACCCATTACAGAATTCGAGAAGTTGTACGAAAGTTCGTGGGAGACGATTCAGCTGTGGTGTCTTCCTGGCCAGCATCTCTCGTCACTGGGTATCAGTTATCACTGAGAGATTAACCTACGAAAAATCGTGTTTTGTATGAAATATGATAGCCATCGATAAGAATATTATGATTTGATAGGAATAACATGGCATGCAGCTATCGCCTGGAACTCATTAATCACCGTTTATATGTGGCTAAAATGATCTAGGGTAAACACAAATGCATAAATATTGAAAATTCAGGAAGCTGTTTAATTCATCGAACAGATTGAATGTAGGAAACATGCAGTGATGAGCTCTCAATTTATCGTTTCGAGCACGGATCTCAACTTGCAAATTAAGGAACTCTGTAAGCATGATCTTCAAAAGTGTTTAATTTTTTTGATCGTCTATTAACTCTGAACAAATTATAAGTTAAATTCTTTTATTCTAAGTTCTTCTTTTTACATGTATTAATTACTCCACATGAGCTTCATGTCATGAATATTTTATACCATTATAAATAAAATCTAATAAACTTTCACGCAGCCTCTTTTAATTTTAGGTAGACCTTCAATGCTCTATAGACCTCATGCCAAGAAAATACTTTCCCTCAAGCATATTATTGAAAAAAAACATATAACGCAAGAGCACATTCCTCTTCTAGTGATGAGAACCCGTAACAATAGAGAGCCTCGCTGGTAATCCCACTTGCATGCGAAAGTCCGCGGAGTTCGCTCCCATATTTAACTTACTTTTCTGATGAGTATAATTCCATAAATTCCGGTACTATATATTTTGAATGAATTGTAAAAAATCTGCAATGTTTGTCTTGCGGATGATTCTATTGCTCAATTAATTTACGCCTAAGATTAAACAGGACTTTTTTAGAGGACTGACTAAATAAAATACGGCACTTTTCTACGAGTAAGCAACACATTATTTGTTTTATTAATGCGGTTTTAAAGTTGTTCCAGAAGCACGTTGGCATCACAATTAAAGATGACTTTGCAGATTTAATTTTTTGGGATTTAACTAATTTCAGAATTGTGTTCTTTTCATAAAAATATCCAAGAACGGGAGAACTAAGCCTCAGATTTGCTACAATAAACACTAAAAATTGAGACAATATCACAAAAAATTTAGACAAATAAAATAACTTGCATATATATGTGAAAATAAAAGTTTATTGGGGCGTGTCTAAAATTCTACTCAACTTTGCTCTGGAGAAATTTAATATAAGTCCCTCTTGTTTCCATGTAGAATAATTAAAGTGCTTGCAAATTGAACTGCTGTAGATTTTGAGCGTCGACGAGCCCAGCACCAAATTAACACTCGGGTAGACTATCAGTAATTCATGACACGCGTGTATTGCACACGTGACCGTCATATGAACATCGCATTCTGCTATGAACCTTTAAAAAATGTCACCCTTTTTCATAAAAACTTGCATTGAATTGATACGACGCTTCATCATAAGAGGGTGAGGGTGTAACGAACCTTGTACCTACGTGTCAAATCCTAAAATTAAAATAGTAAAATTTACAAGAATTGGTCCAGTGAAAAGTTTATATATTTGGATACACCACAAAAATGAGTTGAGTAAATTGCTTGTTTCACAGCTTCCATTTGAAAAAAAAGAACAGCAAGATGCCGAAAAACTAATTTTTCATTGGAGAAAAAATTAAAGGGCCAAGTGGCAAAGAAAATCGTAATGACAATTACGCTCGATAAGAAATAAAGATATTAGCATAAGTTACAATTTTATTGCGCATTAATTTCTGATGACATCATTTCAAATCCGTATGAAATTATTCTGAGAGAAATTTTGAGGCTAGGTACTGTTAGAATTCTAGTTTCCGTCTTACAGGTATGATTCTTGAAGACTTAGGATCAGGAATAAAATTCTGGTAATTTCATAGCTGAGATGAGTTGATAGAATGTCCAACGGTGATGTTCAATTCAAATTTTCATACAAAAATTAATAAAAATTATTCGCTAGTTTACCATTCGCAACAAATGCAGCAAACAAACTTTAAACTCACGACTCATTTTTTTGGTCAGGGGAAATTTAATTCATTTTGGCACAGTCGCGCAAGCGAGTGGTGCATTTTTGAGCGCTAGGTAACATGGTTTTCTTGAGAGCTCGCAGAGTTCTCACCCTAACGAGAGTTAGTGCAGTAAAAGCTTGGCAAGAAGACCAGGGACTTCCTTTATAGCCTCACAGTCCGCCTTATGCTGGAATAATTCAAACGCACGACACTTAACAAAGCTTAACCTCCTTGTCGGCAGCCAGCAGGCTTTTGTGAGCCTTCAGTATACTTGTAAAGTCCGCCTCAAAAAAGCCTTCTGCCGCAAGCTTCCGAACGTCTTAGTGCATCGAAATTTTTTGAGGCACTTCCTCTGCTTATGTTCAGCTATCTTCTATATGCGTTCTCTGCATTTTTTGAGAACCTGGGCATTGTGTAGTCGCAGGATAAATACACCTCCATTTTACAGCAGTTTTTGACGCTTGTTTTGAGAACCTATTTGAGTTGGATTATTTTAACTTAAACAATAAGCATGAGAACATATTTTTGTTGTTTTGGCTGTCGCCCATGTTTACTTCTTTAGTCACAGTCAAGAATTATTTTTATGTTTGCGATATCTTCGTTAAAAATATTAAAATACAAGTATACTAATTTGCATGCACAGATATAATATAATAGATAAAATAGTTACCTAAATTGAAGTGATCAAAGTCAAAGTAAAACAGGATGAGTGAAACTTGTTCGCTGTGAAAATCCACTGCTAATTTTATGATTAATTGTCAGTTTTTCTATTAAACAACAATTCGCTTACGGTAAATTTTTTTTCGTCAATTTTTCTGATTATTCATAATGAATTGTTTGATTTGAACTCTCTTTTATCACTCTTGTTTTGAACGCGACATTTAAGTGCCTTAACCAATCAGTTGGAGTAACCAGAAACACCGTAAACAATAAATATAAATGATTTTAATAATCCTGGTCACTATCAAATCTAATTTTACTTGCGTTACATTATACCCATGATTCGGTAATTCAATTACTCGGTAATAACGGTCAAATTGCTTCCTAAAACCGTTAACTCAACTCAGACTCCAAGCAATTGTCAAGTCTCCTAAAGTTAGATTCAATTGTGATTGCAACAATAGATGAAGCTCGAACTCAGTGAAGAGTGTGGCAATATCATGAATTTTCTGACTAGTTTCTTGGATCTAAAAAGGAGATTCATGATAGGCTGTAGCAGGCCTACCCTGTGTCGATATCAATTTCTTATGTAGCCTGAATTATACCAAATAACGTCAACACTCGAATTAATTTGTGAAACAAATTTCAAAACGCTTTAGTTACTTTGAATTTTCCCATGAATTCGATGTATAAGGTTATCAAAAACAAATTCTATTTAAGTATACGATGGCCAAATTGAATTAATTAGTTAAATATAATAATAAAAAAATAATTTAGAATATGATCACTCAATATCAGTTTGATAAAGAATGAAATCAAAAAATTTTCTAATGCATTAACATCATAAATATTTCCTTTATTTAAACGAGGGAATAGTAATTACTGCATGAAGCACCAACACACAAGATCTGCATGCTGCATAAGCAGCAAATAACTCAGGCATATTGAACAATAAAATAATTGGATAACCACTGGGTATGATCGTTAACTTCTTTTCGAAGGATTTCCTAAAAAGCTGTTATTTGTGACAATACAACGAAGGAAGTTCGTGGGGAGTCGGAGGGGGTTTCACATTTGCCGCTTTGATGGTGTCTCCTTGGGCATTCCATTCTCGAAAATCTTCGTTGCTTTAGCTGAAGTTCGTTTCAACGAATAAGAAATTCGGACCTATGAAATGCGCTGGCAGAAGCATAATTAAATAATTGTAGATTAAAGAAAAAATGCCAAAGAATGAAAAAAATATCCGCATGTATAAGTTCTATGATTATGTTTTGAAAATACTTGCAAATGTTTTGCCCTAAGTAATAGTCACGTAACCATTACTGTTATGCTCTAAGATCATATTTCTTTCCGTGTTTTATTTTTATTGGTTCTCAAAAATCTTAAATTTCCTTAATTTGAATATACTTTAACTTTAGGTGCTTCGATATTGAAAAGTTTTTGCTGAAATTTGTGGTCAATAATGGAAATAAAAATAATAAAATCGATGGTTAGTTGTTCAGTTTAAACTGTTTGTCAATAACCATAACATTCTCAAGTTGACTAAATATTGACTTTCTGCGCTTTGATTTTGTAAAAATTAGTAAATGCGATAAGCTCCAAAGTTTCAGCCGTGCAGAAATTTTTCAATCCTTGGTGTTCCACAAACAGTTATCTCGCACTCACTTTAGAAAACATGAGCTCACACATATTCATCGATTCAAAAATGTTGAACGCATTTTTCAGATGAGATGCAGCTCTAATTTCATCCAATAATCAAATCTTGCGATGTTTTGAACAAATATCCCCAGACTTGCCTTATATTTTTAGATGTTTATATTCTGATGTCAAGGCCGATCACAACCAAATTGAAAAATAACTAATGCTCGAATAAAACGTATAAATATATACATGTCCCGTGACATTATTTTATTTATGTGAAGTATTTACATGACGTATTTTCTTTGGATATATTGCAGCTTTTACGTCTTGCTCTGATATTCTTCACGCGACATGACCCGCCTGCACCACGTGTGTCATCGCTGTCTCGGGGCATAAAAATTTTATTGTAGTGAAACTGGTGTAGTTTTATTTTCAGCCACTGCTCCATGTGAGCCATAATCATCGGAACGTTGCAATTTATGTTCGAGTGAAACTGGCGCAGTTTTTTTTTCAGCCACTGCTCCATGTGAGCCATTATCATCGGAACGTTGCAATTTATGTTTAGTGAAACTTGCGCAGTTGTATCTTTTTCAGCCACTGCTCCATGTGAGCCATTATCATCGGAACGTTGCAATTTATGTTCAAGTGAAACAAGCTCAGTTGTTCTTTTTCAGCCACTGCACCATGTGAGCCATAATCATCGGAACGTTGCAATTTATTTTTAAATGAAACTGGCGCAGTTATTTCTTTTTCAGCCACTGCTCCATGTGAGCCATAATCATCGGAACGTTGTAATTTATGTTTAAATGAAACTGGCGCAGTTTTTTTCAGCCACTGCTCCATGTGAGCCATAATCATCGGAACGTTGCAATTTATGTTAAAATGAAACTGGCGGTTTTTTTCAGCCACTGCTCCATGTGAGCCATAATCATGGAACGCACGGAACGTTGCAATCAATGTTTGAGTGAAACTGGTGCAGTTGTTCTGTTTCAGCCACTACAACAGAAATACAGCCAAGCTGCGTCTCTCGTAGCCATTCTGATGATTGCTTTGAGTGTCTTAAAAGATTTCTTACTTTTCGTGTCTGCTCCCGACATCGAATAATTGCAGTGATTAGAACGTTTCTAATCAATGAATTTTACGCTTCGCGTCCTCCTCCTGACACGACAAACGCAGCTGCAAGATCAATCGCCATTTGGCTTATGTTTCGTTGATAGCTTGCCAAGATTTCTCATCGATGTGAAATCTTGACAATCTCAGGGGTTCGACCGTTAGAAAATATAGGAAATCTAGAAATTCAATTACGGTATTCCTTGGAAACTCTAGAAATAATCGTGATGTTGAATTTTAATTAGGGTAAAGCTAAATGGTTAATGGATTCGAACACTTTATGTCCAATTAAATTTGACCTCTTCGGTTGTCAGTCGAATTGGTTAGGTTATATGGTTCTAGATGATGCCATTTCGGTTTTTCTCTGCCGTTTGCTAAGAAGAAACAATTTGGACTGAAAAACGATTTTCAACTTGGATGACTTGTTCTCGGACTAGGGGCGTATGATATGTCTTAATATAAGTTTTATATTATATTATGTTATATTATATTATATTATACTATATTATATTATATCATATTATATTATATTATATTATTTATTAAAACTGCGAGTTTTATATGTATATGAATGGTCCACTAACTGAATTGGTACTATTGATTATTAGTCCATTTAATGATAAAAATTGTGGCTTTAATTTCGTTCACGTAACTCATAAATTTAAACCAATTAAAAACTTAAACTTAGCTTTATATTTAACATTACCATTCACTTAGCTCATGTAACTTCATCCTGAATTTTAATGATAAAATTATGTGCATCTTTTAAGACTCAGTAGTTATGCAATATCTATTTTGTTTTAATGTACTTCATGTCATTAACTATAAAAAGAAGCATAGATGTTTCCATTATTGTAGGCTTCATTTAATAAGCGTTACTTTCTAGAACTACATTCACTTCATAATTTTGTAGCTTTACGAAACATTTCAACGTGTTAAGCTTCATTCAGTTTGGATGGTTTTTGTCACTTGGAAATAACAGGTAATTTTTAGAGTGTTCGAGGACAGGCTTGTAATGCAAAACTTGTTTACAGGTTTTATGCCATCAAAAATAATTGCTCTCCCTGTATAAGCTAGGCAACAGTCCTTGGCCCCAATGTTCTACATTTGAATTAAAAAAAAAAAAATTCTCTACACATTTTCTTCTGTGTGAGAGTAAGAAAATTAAGTCGATATTATTTTTTGGAATGCATTTAACGAAAAATTCGTACCTGGGGTTTAAGGTGATATTGATATTATTTTGATTCTTGAGTACCATTTAATAATTTCATTTTTAAAATTTTGATATTTTTCTTTTAATATAACATTACTAATGTGTGGGTACGGTGAAGATCTGCCGGGTTAGGAAACTGCTATTGATACAGTAGAATAATATTCAGTCTTTTCCGCCAAGTCAAAATAATATTCAGTCAATGAGAAATTGAAATAGAGGTAAAGACCAATTTACCTTGCGACTTGAATTGTATATAAGTCGCAAATCGATGTATGTGATGCTACTGTAGAAGCAACGCGTTGTCGAATATTACGTTATTAATTAATATTAATTAATATATTATTAACAAATTATTATATTAACAAACAAATTATATATTTTGTATATAATAATATTAATATATATTTGTTAATGCATACTTAATATATTAAGTATATATTAACAAATTATATATTTATATTATATTAACAAACAAATAACAACAAATATTAATTAATTAATATTTGCTACTAATGCTACGATACATGCTGCTGAGAAGGTTTTTTTTTAATTTATTGAAAAAAGTGATAATTAGCTTCGCAGAGCATCGCTCTCAGCGTACTCAAGACCTTATATTAAAGACTACAAATAAAGTATTGTTAGTTGAAAAGTTGTAACATTTTTGTTGAATCTCGTACTGGGATCCTTGATTCATTACAAATTTGTCAACATCACAGCTTGCTAACTGGGCGTTTTCGTTGAAATTTATTCAAGAACTGCAAGTTGTTTTTGCATGTCACTTCTGGGTAACAAGGAGGTTCATTAGCACTAGAGTTCTCATCGCCGGAAATATGTTGCCAAACAACTGCGATTGCTGGTT
Source organism: Hyalella azteca (assembly GCF_000764305.2). Classification (NCBI taxonomy): domain Eukaryota; kingdom Metazoa; phylum Arthropoda; class Malacostraca; order Amphipoda; family Hyalellidae; genus Hyalella; species Hyalella azteca. The sequence continues at coordinate 1,408,763 of NW_025943380.1, read as the reverse complement.
TAAACAGCACTCAGCAGTGTCAGCCATTTCACACTTGTACTTGGCTTGAAATATAACAATATAAAATAACTGAACATATGCATGTACCTTATATTAAATTTTGTTTAATAATGGATGGAAAGGAATGTGGTAAATTGGCGACAATGTTAAATATGTTTTCGTGCATCACAGAAATGTCAGCAAAATGATTAAGCAATGAAATATGATTAAGGTGGAATTGAAATGAAAACATGCATCGAGTAAAGGTGTAGATTCAAATTATTAGACGCAATGTTTTTTTTTAAACTGATGCAATATTTCTGTATATCGTGTTGTTCCAACTCAGACATTGCGCTTTTTTCAATGTGTAGTCAACTTGATTATTTTAAAGATATTTTCTAATCAAATGACATCGCAGCTTCATTAGCAGGTACAGAGCTAACAGAATTTTATCAGAATATTCTTTTATATACCAACTTCTTCAAATCACTGCTCTCTTTGGCAGTGTATTTGTATTAGTTCTAATGAAATAAAAATGTATTTAGAGTGCTATCAACGAGTGACCACTGACCACACTGACTTCCTATAGTAACATGACGAGCGTCCGTTGCAGCAGCGTCTCTGCAGCTCCGGACGCTGGACACGAAGATTAAACCAAATGGTCCGTAAAAAACGCCTTCCATTGGCGAAGCGACTCTTGGGTCTGAACTCCCTCTCCTCCCGCCGTACGTAAGCTGACATAATAGATTGCCGGATGAAAAACTGTCACCGCTGTCTTGCTATAGTGCTGCTGCTTGGGTCATAAACTGCTTCCTACAAAATCTGGCCACAGAAGTAGAATGAACCACTATGAAAAATGAAGTACAGTATTAAAAATTTTGCGGTAACTTTCTCCGCTAAGCTCACTGTTGAACTTGACAGCAAATAACTTGACTACGTTGAACTTGACTGATCCGAATGAACTTACGAATTGAACTTGACTGATACGTTGAACTTGACTGAAATGTTTTTAATTCCGAATTTTTTATGTAAATGCTAACCAATATCACATTTGACGACATAATTTCCGTATGCCAGTCAACAAATACTATTTTATACTTACCATAGTGTTTACGTAGAGTCATTCAAATAAATGCATTATTTTTTATGTCAATGCCATAAAATAACATAATCTATTTAAAGACTATCGCCAGAAAGATCTTCCGCTACATGTTAATTTTTTTGAGAATTCAATATATCCCTACATTGTGTCTTTCGTTGTGGAAATAAATGTTATTTCTACAACTAAAATTCAAATTGAGGCATGAACAATTCTCCTAGTCCACCTATGGTGTACAATAAGCGTCGATAAATCCATTGGAACACAGAGCTGCCACCCTATGGTATGTATACTGAACAGCTCCCAGTGTGTCGATAGAAACAGCTCTACCTTGGTATAGAATTTTTCTGGTTGGGTTTGGAGGAAATCTAGAAATGGCAGAGCCTTATTGGCGACAGGAAAGAAGCTGAGCGATAGTCTCGCCTTCCAGTGAGGATTGTAGTCGATTTCGTGGTTTTGAGAAACGATTTGGCTTCATTGCTAGCGAACCAAGTCATTTATCGTAAAGCTGAGCTATGTTCTTAAAGCCTAGTAATCGGTTCTGCGGTTCACATAAGTTTTCGTATCATATGTTTTCTTAATTCGCAAATTATGCAAGACTATTATTAGTAAATGCAAGTTAGGTATGATTATATATATCCAAATTACATGGTAAACTGCTAAGGAAAAAATTCGGAGATCATGATAAAAACAAAATTAATTCCCACCAAAGTCCTAGTATAAAGCAGAAAACGAGGTTGTTTTCAAAATAAAGATTAAAATCTTTTTCTTCTTGCCACAAAAGTTTCCTTCGTTAGTATTTCCAAAATTTTCATTGTTTCGTGTTGTTGGGCAATGTTGTGTTAAAACCATAACTTTTTTCTAGTGTAAACACAGGATAATCGTGTAGAATCTCCGGAACAATTATGAAATTCTCTAGCATTGTTGTAATTTTCTGATTAAAAAGTTTATAAAATTTATCTCCTGCAGTGCATTGAATTGACGAATGTTTGATTCATCGCAAAAAAATGAATCTAAATAATAAGAGGCAATTCTACCAACATCAAGACGAAGCATTTGCGCGAATCTCAGCGTGAAAAGTTTCGTTGTGTTTAATTTTGTTTAATATGTGTCTATATTCTTCTAAAAAGAATATAGAATAGACTAAAAACTAAACTATATTCTTCTATATTCTAAAAACTAAACTATATTGTCTAAACTATATTCTTCGATTTCCTAGTTAAGTAAGAGCAGCGTAGGACAAAATATATAATATCACAATCATTCGAAAAAATCCAAAATAGTAAATTGTTCACAAGAACACAGTTTTTATCGATAGTTTCCATCACTTTTGGAAGCCACAAAGTTTGGCTGACTTGATCTTGCCCTAAAGAAGATTTGATCGGCACGAGCGATTGACGTCAGATCGCGGATTCTGCCGACATATTGCAGCGCGACTTAAATCCGAGGATAGAGCGCCTTGTCCCGTCGCTAGGAAGACGACAAATGAACGCCTGCACCAGATGAGAATTTTTGAGAAAAAATTGGAACGGTCCACACAAAAATTCACTGAAAGTAATTTATTTTGTAGAAGCCGCCTAGACAGAGATATTTTTAAATTATAAGAAAGGAAATAAGTATATATGTACATTGAAACTTTATGGGTCACCTTATGATCTTATTATTAGTTTAGGACTTCTCAGTCCACGGTTACGCTGATGCGCGGCCTTCGTCGTCCCCAGTCTCCAAGTCGTCGCTGGGCAGGTCGCCCCGCCCTCGGGTCGTAGATGTAACGTTGGACGTGTTCCGTCTACCTGACCTCCTTTGGGCCAGCTGATGCAAGATGCTGTTCTTGTCACTTGCTGAGGGTAGTTTCCCATAACTGGACAATCCGGTATCTTGCTTAAACTCTTGTCAGTCGTCTCTTGCATGTTGCAAGAGTGAACTCCCATCCTCTCAGCACCTTTGGCAAGGCATTAAACAGCCTCGGTCCTACTACAGACAGTGATCTCTCACGAAGAGTTTTTACTCTGGCTGGGGGCTCGGTTATTAAAAGGGTAAATTTTGCACAGTCTCCCTTGTTGTAATATGTCACTATTTTGGAGGTCTCAATTTCAAAGTTGGGAGCCAGTCCGGTTATCATCTTCCAAGTGTACAGTATGATATATCTCTCAAGTGAGTACAGTCGGAGGTGTTTCAAACTTCCCTAGCAGCTCAGCTCCAGCTTCTTCATACCGCTGATCCTGGACGTGAAGACCGGCTGGACTGACTTCAGTTTCCACACCGCTCCTGCCTTGAGCGGCGCCCAAAGCTGGCAGCAGTACTCAAGATTTAGGAGCACGAGGGCTCTGAAGAGCGTAATCATTGGTGCCGCTTCTCTCGTTCGAAATGTCAGCAAGGTTCACTTTATCCGTTGTCTGCTTCGTGCAACTATTTCCTTGATGTGGTCATCGAACGTGTATTCATCAACACTGCGAGATCTCAAACAAGTTGCTTCTCCTCAATTTCTGCGTCATCTGATGCCAAGTAGCGATGTGGCATCCCGGTTTCTGTGCCGACTCTGTATCTCATTACTTCGAATTTGGCGCCGTTAAATTGCATATTATTCACTAGAGCCCAATCGCAGATTGTCGACACGTCATCCTGTAACCTCTCGCAGTCTTGGTCATCTATGATCCTCATCAGCACTCCTGTATCTTCCGCAAATGACGATGTACTGTAGGTGCGTGGGTAAGCTCCGAGTCAATGTCAGTGATGTGGATGTGTGATGGATTTTATCGCACCTTGGGCCATAAAGTGACACCTTTATAGTGTCAGACTAGTGGGCTCGTGTTCTTACTGAATCTGTAACACTGCAGCTGCGCAATTCAGCAGGCATTTCTTTGCGCAGGGTTCCGTTGGTAACGAGCGAGTCGGGCTGCCTTTGCTTCAGTGGTTCTTTTACTGATCATTGTTTGGAGTGGCCGATGAATCACGTTTCGTAATTTTATATAGTTATTGGCAACTAATGCCCAGAATTTTACGAAGCTACTTTCTATCTTGTTGCGCACCAGTTGGTGTTGCGCGGATTTTTGCTGAATTGTGTCTTGGCCTCATTTTTAGTGACGGGTAAGGATGTTGGCTTATACTTGTATGATAAAGTTTCTGTGGTTGCCTCCTGTTTACCACCTATGATTAAGGTTTCAATTTTGCAGTCTGTGAACCTCTCTTCTTGTTAAAATGTATCATATAAATACCGTCAAAAACGTCCTCCTGATTGTGTCGCCCAGTAGCGGTTCTTGATTTTTGTTGGACGTTTAAACTCATTTTTTGTACTCGATTATTACAGGTGGACGTGGGCATCGAACTCCATTTCTATCTCTTACGGTTCGTATGAAATATAATCGTCTGCAAGTTGTCGCTGCAGCGAAGGACTTCAGTGGGCACTGAGTTCTGATTATTTTTAGCTGGAAGGACGGTGGAAAAAACTTGAAGCTTTCCAGAAATCTGAAATATTGCATTAGTCTCGTGTTATAACTTTATTTAAGTTCGAATTTTCGCCACTTAAATTGCTTTCAGCTGCCAATTGCTTTCTAACAATCCTGTTAAGGTAGCCCATAAATGAGGGAAGCTCTCCCCCAACATCAGTAAAAATTGCATATAATATACTGAACGCATGGTATCGGAAGAAAACACATTTAGTTTAAAGTGCAATTAGATGAGTTTTTAAACACTGCAAGATTGATCAGAGGCACAATAATTTGGCCCAAACTAAAAAAGTTGTAAGCTTTTACTTTACTTTTTTTATTAGGAATCTTTTTAGCGAGTAAGGAACGGAAATATTTGTCTCGGTCTGTCAGCAGCTGGCTGTTGGCCGCTGCTCCGCCCTGAGTGATGACTACAGACCAAAAATATCGAGACTTCACCTTGGAAATTTTACGCTATAAATTTTCTATAAAAAGTATACGATAATCGATGCAATTTGGGCGTGACTAACTACCAAAAATATCGAGACTTCACCATGGAAATTTTACGATATAAATTTTATATACAAAGTATACGACAATCGATGCAATTTGGGCGTGACTAATTACCAAAAATATCGAGACTTTACCTTGGAAATTTTTCGCTATAAATTTTCTATAAAAAGTATACGACAATCGATAGCTACAATTTTGGCGTGACTAACTAGCTAGGTACGCTATAAATAGCCGTAATATAAAGCGGTATTAGAAATGACTACTGTAAATTGTAAGTCGATATTATCACTTTTAATGCGTAACTTAATTTAATTTTGACTATGAATGAATTCTTTCAAAGCTTGTTAATGGCGCAGGGACCCCGAAAGAATTTCGAAGGAACACTTAGATTCAGATCCGCATTCAGATTTTGATTTTGACTTTACGTCCTTGTCCTCGCCGTATTGGTACCTACGTGAAATCGACACGTTTAGACCCACTTTCGTACTTCCAGCCCTGCTACGAAGATGAAATTTTGGCCCATTATAGAGCCTGATTTTAGATTGATGAATCAAAAGTCGGATCCCCAAAATTCCCCATGGGGAAGACACAAATCCCCAAAAACAAATAATTTTTTCAAAAATTCACCAAAAATCAGCCGTTGCTTGCACGCGCCTCTATCTTGGCTCCTTTTCTTCTCCTTGGTTGGGGCAAGTTTCCAGGAATTCTTGGCCAGATCCGCTCAAAAAAACGCCCCCCAGGGGGGGAAAAGAAAAAAAATTATCAAAAATTTGACAATTTTTTAAAAATCGGAGAAATTTTTTTGGACGTTGTTCTTTGAGGGAACGATAGAAAATAGTGAGATCTTTCATATAAAAAATTGAAAAAATTCTGGAATTTTTTTCCACCGAGAAAAAGCCGTTTTAAATTTTTGGCAGTTTTCTGTGGAGGCCAAACGGTTGAAGCTAGAGAGGAAATTTTCACGTCAAATTATCTTAAAATGAAAGTTAATTAGGGTTTATATCGAACGATTTCTCAATAAACTGCTTGGCTCGCGAGATATTTGAAAAAATCGATTTTTTGACTTTTTGGCAAAAATTCAAGGCGAAATAACTCGAAATGCGTGCATCTCACAGGAACGTTTATTTCGATAAAAAATCATCCCCAGACTTGTTTTATGATATGCTGTTGAAAAAATTTCAAAATTTCAGAAAAATTTTTTTCGCGATTTTTGCCGGATTTTTTCCAAGTTTTTCCCACCCCCGGGGTGGGGAAAATTTCAAACGAGTTATTCTCAGCCGGGATTAAAGCCACAGGCGCCAAACTTGGCACACATGTTGGGCATGATTACAGGTATTCCATAAACTTTTTTGGGCCATCCAGGGTCGTTTTTGTGGCGACAACGAATTAAAATCTAATTTTCTTCAAATGAGTTTTTTGTGAGAACTGCGCAGTCGATCGTCACCAATTTTGACACGCATATAGGCACCATCGGCGTGTCTTATGTATACGTTTCTGAGGGGGTCTTCATTCTGAATTTTTTCGAGAAACATTCAAAACCGAAATTTTTGAAAAAAAAAAAATTTTCTCAGTCAGGAAAAAAGCCACACGTTTCAAACTCGGTACACATGTCGACCATGATAAGAAGTATGTCCCTATGAATTTACAGCCCTCTAGCATCAATTTTACGACTATAAAAAAATAAAAAACCCTCCCCGTCCCCACCCAATTACTCGGCGACAAAGCAATGAATTGACTCGAAACTTCGCACATGTCTAGGGCATGACTTCCTGTACATGCGGTGAAATTTTCATTTGGTCATCGCTTAGTATTTTTTTCCACAAAATCGAAATAATCGTAAAGCTTTGTCGTGGAACCGACGTCCGCTCCTTCGCGGAGTTCCGTCACCTTGAACACTATTAAAGTTCAAAATCTATTAGTTACCTTCATTAAAATCATTTACTTCTACCAGGATTGTTGAACCGTATAGCGCTCCCGTAGAATGGTATGACTCCTGCTACGACCGTACTTCACTCGCACTTCTGCAGCCGTATCACCAGCGGATGGGTCGCAGCTGTGTAGCCGATCGTCCCGGCTAGAGGCTGTTCCTCAGAACTATCATGTTTCCTTGATATTGATGTCTCACGGTCAGTCTTGCCGTAGGTTGTTCAATAATGACCGTACTGAATATAATTCTGGCGCAGTGCTGGAAACTTGAATTTTCGCGATTACCAAACACTCATTAGCAAGAACGAAGATTAACTTGTTTTTTCATATGCAAACTTGTTCCATCTGGAAACTTGTTCCATCTGTAAGCTTGTTCCATCTGGAAACTATTTTAATGATGGCTTTTTGAGATTGATTGTTTTTAGAAGTGATAAGATATAGAACTGTGAGTATATATTGTATATGCCTTAATGATGGAGTTGTTTGTGGTGAGTGAATTGTTGGTTATGATGTGAAAAGAGTGCGCTGGTGATTGAATTGACTAGGTGTGTTATTGATGAGATTTATATTATTATATTGAGCTGTTTGTATGCAGGTAATGTTGAAATTATATGTGTGAAAAGGGACTGTTGCGGCATGATTGTCCCTGATGTGCTGGTTATAGATTCGGGGTGGTTTGAAAATTTAAATGAAAAATGCCTGGGGCCAAAATACGTCAGCTAATATTGGACACGTGCATTTGAATGAAAAGTGGAGGTATAACTATCTTAGGCGCCCATGTTTTATGCACTGAATATTTTGAACGTGTATAACACTGAATACAAGCAGTTTCTATAGTGGCGTAGCCTTCGAAAGCCATATTGCCGAGACCTATAGTGATGACTCAGCAATTCCTGTAACCAAGATAATATCTTGGCTGTCGGGCAACGATAAAGGCTATCTGACTGCTGGTCTCGGCCCAATCATTGGTCGCAATTGGGATTTTATAATAAAAAAGAAGCGCTATCATCCCTTCGTCTGAGATCGGTATTTATCATCGGCTTCCAATACGTGCCATCTTTTAAATTTGGTAATCAAGCTGTGATGTATTTTTTTAGTTTTTTAGAAGGTTAGTAGTGCAATAAAATTATTTCAAATATATGTATTTTTCATTTTTTAGCATTAATTATTTACCGAGATTATTGCTCCTATGATTTTTTTTCATAATTGAGAAAATAATAAGAAATCATTGAAAATTAGCTTAACACGGGCTTATAGTCAGTGTGATAGGACGAAGTGTTATAAGAATTCACATCATGAGCGAAACTTTGCATAATAAACTTTCATTTGTATTTAAACTTATGTATTTTTACATAAAAAATAAATTATGGACTATGGATTTTTGCTTACATTGTATAAGATTCAAGATTAAATTAAAATGAGAATTACACCGAAGAATTCAAAGACAACAAATGATTTCACGCTTATAAGCTATTTGGGTATCATGGTAATAAAGTCAGTAGGCCACAATAAATGAGTAAAAAAGCTTACTGTTAGCTTATGCGAACATTAATATTCTTGAAACGAGCAGCTCTGCTTGAAAAATAAAATGTTTTCTCCCTAAAATGATAATAATTTTTTCCTCGATATTGTGATGTTTCCATCAAGAATCTAACACTTAAGTTGAGCGACTTGCCTCAAATGTCATTAAAATGATCGAAGGACTCGATGCAATCTTCATTATTTATACCCATTTGGTATAGCCCCAAATTCTTTCAGTTCAACGTTTTCAATCAGATTGTAATTCGAGTTCACGTGTATCTAATTTCTTTATAGATTTATAATTCGAAGAATAATGTTGCATTTCCAGCTCAAGTTCTAATTCCCAAACTGACATGTGTCATTGTTATTTTAAAAGTGTGTAAGATATATTCTCCCTTCGTGATATCCGTCATTGTTTGCCTTGAAATTCCGAACATTCACAAGCAAAACTAATTTTCCTCGCGAATCTCATCGTGAAAAATGTCTTTCCCCTCACATGATCTCGCACCATGCCAGTCCTGAGTGGCTTCGTTGGCTGCTTGTGCGCCTTTCGGACTCGGACATTTCATAGGTCCGACAGGGATCGAATTTAATGTCCACCAGCGACATATTTTTAAACGTTGAAACTTAAAAAATGTAGATAGGTTATAATAGATAGTTTTTATAGCTTTATATAACTATAAGAACATAATTGCAACAGGTTTCAACTGAAAATGAATTACGTGTCGACGACAGCCTCAAATGCATACTAAATATTTAATTTAAATTACACTGTTGCCGAAGACATTTTTCAATATGACGTTCGTTTTAACCAGTTAATTTCCAGACGAGGATAATTATTTGAATTATGAATCAAAATTCAGATCAGAGCGCAAGTCATAATTATCTGTCTAACAGAATTAACGCATTTGATATAATAAAGTTGAGAATAATTTTCATTTTCTAGTGGGAAATCGTAGAACAAATCGAATAGTTACACATAAAATATAAATATTAATTCGCTAGTATTTCAAGAAGAAGATCAAAATTTTACTTGAGGCAAGTTTTATCAAACCGACAAGAGAGCAGCGAGCCTCGCCATCTTCCTCATGGCCAAAGGAAGAACTCGAGAAATAATTAAAAATATACGAGACGTTTCCTGCTCGGAGTTGGAGTCGAAGCTCCAAAGTTGCGGAGCCGGCGCCATCATGTGCAGCTAAGCAGGATTGATATTGTCCAAGTTGAAAAAGCCCCCCAGAAGTTGCAATTCGCCCGTCGAAAGAAGAACTCCTCGCCAAAATATCCATCTTTAGCAATAAGTTCAACTTTAAAAAACGGTTTAGGGTAACTTGTTAGCCATGTTTACGGCTGCATCGCTCATGCTAAGCTTCTCAGAGGGTCATGCATGCAAGTCCTGTGATGTGGCTTCACGATAAATAATTTAACATTTTCCCCCTCGCTGTCCATTGTCGACAATTTTTAAATTTTTAAAATTTATACGATACAGTAAATTTTCTTTTGTGCATATGTATTGTGACTTATTTTGGAATAAAGTAATAAGGTTCAATGAATAGAATGGAATAGAATAGAAGTGTTTGCGCTGAATCTTGGCCTGTTGCCGATTCACTAATTCACTAATTACACTAATTAATTTTTTTCAAATGAGTTTAATCGAAATACTTTCAGACACCATGGAAACGAAAGACCTTAGAAATGGACTCCAATAGATTTATGAACGTTTTTTAGTCCATATACGGTATCTAATTAATAGTGAGCAAACACTAATCAAAAAAATTCATTGGTAAATTCGAAGGTTAGGAGATTGCTGATACATTTTACTTACTGTGATTTTTACAATGGAAAATTTTACGTTGCTTGACGTTGCAGTTCGTCAAAGAGAAACTCTGCTGCTGCAACTTTGCGGACGCCAAATCGTCCAGCAAAGTTATCTAGAAAGTTGAGTCGTAATTAAAATTTAATATGAAAAATAATTAAAAGGAGACGCAGGGATTAATTTGAATAACTTCTTTATCTCCGTTCAACAATATAAATTTTCATTTTATAAAACACGAAAAGAAGTTTATAAGTCCATCAATCTTATTTTCCGTTAATTTGATTAAGTTTAGTTACTGCAATCATTTATACAGTATCTCTTTACAAAAGCCCATGATATTTCATATGTTTACACAAGCATTACATTAATTAAATGCACAACCAAATCTGTTTCCATTTTTATTAAAAAATCTGATAAATCTGATAAAAACTATCTGAAAATCATATCGAAGCTCATGATCACTTATGTCTAACAGCTTTCGTAGACATTTGAAAATAGATTATTCGCTTTCTTTTCACTATGCTATTTGATACGGGCTTATGATGACTTAGCAATTTTACAAAGCATTATGATATAGCAAAATTCGTTGCATGAGCTTGGAAAAATAAAAAATAATCATCATGTAAATACAATAATTTCGAATTCAGTCGATGTAGTGCGTGTCGATCTGGAGATCTGAGTGATCAAAATTATTTTTTCCCATGAGCAGCCTCGAACATTAAGAATAATTTAATCGAAACTTTTGTTGTACATCAATGAATAACATCAATGGGCATATCAATGTTTGATGTACCCAACTCTTGAATGAACACTTTGATGTTTGAATAATAATGCTTCTCATATAAAATAAAATGTGACGTATCTAAGCATAAATTAGAACGCAAGTATCTCATCCGTTAGTGACATTAACTCGATCTATTAGTCCGTCAAATTTTTCAAGTAAGGTTTTTCTAGAATGTTACGATGCTGGTGCATCAAACCTTACATCAATATAGGCCATAAACATTTTATGCTTATCAGAAATGAAGCAAAGTAATGCGTAGTGACTGCTTCGAGACACAAAACAAATATATTGAGGACGATAAGTCGATATACTTTGACGAGTATGCAAAATAATCTATTGTGGGTTGAACTAAAAATCCCATCCACAAACCAAGATCACGCGTAAATTTACCACTAATAAATAATATTTCTAGCAAATCTAACTGGTGAGAATAGCTAATGCTACTCTATGGAAGAATTAGTTCATATAATAAACTGATTTTCAATTAAAACTTTAGCTTTGTCCGGCAGTCATGGTTAGCAGCAGTTCATCACTCGTCAAGTATCGTTCACAGCGACAAGCGGTATGTGAAGTCTGTATGGTAGGTATAGACGGTCAGGCTTCGATCGACGCAGCAGAATCGTGCGGCAAAATATTTTATGTTTTATATGATTCAAATTCAGTTTTATACATGGATTATCAAGTGTTTTTAAGGCTATGAAACATGGTCGATGATTAAACTTCGAAAATAATGCACCCAATGACAGATTAAAATTTACTTTCAATTTTTGTTAGATAAATATAAGTAAAAAATTGAATGAAATTCAAATGACTAAAATAATATGTAAATTATTAGGTGAATTTCATTTGTCAGTACTTTTCGCTATTCAAACATATTCATTGTTGCATGCTTAACTTATCTTTTTTTACGATAAATCAACACAACCAGGTTTTCTTGATACGTGTTTTTAAGTTCAACGTCGTGAATATTATCACGATTAAACTTTGAAGTCGTGCCTCACTCTCGGTATTGCATGGTTCATGTTTATAAATTTTCCACTGCACTTTTATCACGCTGTCGCTCCTTGACAACTCTGACAAATTTGCGCAACCCTATCACGGTATGCTTTATTTTTCTTAACAATAACAGCATCTTTCATCCACATGCCCTCACAACTCCAATTATATGAATTTATCACGAATAACCGTTATCACCAGTTCACTGCACCCTAGAAGTTTTTTATCGACATTCACCATGTAAATTCTGGGCAACTCAGTGAGCTCATCAGCACGGCGTCAAAACAAATAGCCGCTGCAGCGAATCAATAGACGAGCAAAGTTGTGCAGTAAGGATGGCTCTTTACGAGCCGACAGCTTCTTGTGATTTACTGGAATTTGACACGCGGCTCCTGAATTATGCTCGACGAGCTCGTCCATCACTGGACTAATTGCCGCCTTTGTTTGAGCGTCTTCCTTGATGAGCGTCCATGCAGTGGTGAGACTAGCATGGCTTCGCTTTTGCTTATGCATTGCCTCATAAATGAATGTGTTTTGTGCATCGTAAAGACAACCGCGTACTGTAGAAAGGACAGTGTATCGTAAAAGGAACAGCGTATTGTAGGCAGGACAGTGTATCGTAAAAGGAACCGCGTACTGTAGACAGGACAGCGTATCGTAAAAGGAACAGCGTATTGTAGACAGGACATCGTATCGTAAAAGGAACAGCGTACTATAGGCAGGACAGCGTATCGCAAAAGGAACAGCATATTGTAGACAGGACAGCGTATCGCAAAAGGAACAGCATATTGTAGGCAGGACAGCGTATCGTAAAAGGAACAGCGTATTGTAGGCAGGACAGCGTTTCGTAAAAGGAACAGCGTATTGTAGGAAAGGCAGTATTTGTGAAGCGAAATACGTATTGAAAAGGGAACCGCGCATTGTAAAGGGTACAGCGTTAATGTGGAGAGAAAAGCTTATTGAAGAGAGAACAGCGTAGTGTAGTGAGAACAGCGTAGTGCAGTGAGAACAGCGTTTCTTAAGAAAATCTCGTATTGTGAGTATTACCCGCTGTACGTGTCACAATAACTGCGAGAAACGGACACAAGCTCATGAAATTATGATTTGTTACATTTTGACAAGAATAAATGTAAGATTTTTTAGCTGAAGAACACTCATGAACAAAGTCTAAGGGGGGATTTATTAATATAATACGTCTCATTTATTAAACGTCAATGCTTTAGCGCATGTTAATTTCATGCTTACGAAATTGAACACTGAAAATTAATATATATAAAATGAAACGAAGGAACTATTATTTTGGTGTTATCAGCAATCAAAGACGGCATGGGAATCTTCAAATAAGTATTCCAGTGTTCTCTATAATCAGGGCAAAAATATTGTCATTCTATAATCTGGCCCCAACTTCACATAAAATTTTAACTCAATCGCTTAAAAGCTCATGATTGAAAAGAATTTCATATGAGTGAATTTCTATGTCAAATTAATTACCAAATTAATGATTTAATCCGAAATAACAATTAGGAAACTGAACTGTGCAAATCGACGGAATCATGTGTATCATGTTTTCTCTTTTCGCCAAGTGAAGAAAATATATCCTGCTGCAGAAAAAATCCCGCGTTATAATTACTATATAATCTATATAGCTGCATGAAAAGACAGACAATGAACTCGTGATATTACTTTTAAATATGCAGTGACTAATTATTATGTTAATATAAACGACTTAATTATTGTTCATATTTTAAACGTTGATCCGAATAACCTAGATATTATGATAGAAATGATCAATCATTTTAAGGTCATGATAAGAAGATCTGGATAATTTTTTTTAATTTAATGAAAACCCAAGAATTTTCATTGTCTCAATGATGGAGAGAACCCTAGAATGAAATATTTTAGTGAATATAATTATCTTCGATACAAATATATATAAGAACATGAATTCAAATCCCTGCTATAAATAATTATGAATCTATTCTATTTTGAAGCTCCATAAAGAACACGGAAATGAAAAATTGTATCTTTAAATTGAAGATCCATTAAATAATTAAAGCTCACCATTTACACACCGCCCCAACGACTCTAAATAATCAATCGGCGCGTTGTCAAAGAGCGCAAAGAAAGTTTCTAAGACACGCACAATAGAGAAGCTCGCTAGGAACTTTGAACATTACTCACAGACTGCAATGTTACTGCACAGTTCCTACAAACTTGCCAGGGACGTTAACAGCTAATGAAATGAAGTTGTAACGCTTGCTCCTTTGCATGTGTGCCTTTGTACTATGCAGGGTTGGAACGCGTTTTATTCTTTTTTCATTCGCTTTAAAAGAGAGAAAATGAGGATAAAAACGAATAAAAGAAAAATGAAAAACGATGGCATTAAAGTGAAAAGCGAAAATTATGTTTTTATCTAAAAACATCGCATTTTTTTAGTTTACTGGAATATATTTGCTCACTAATTTTTTATTTTACTACTTTTTTTGCGTATCCAAGTTAATGTATATGAGTCAGACACGCTTAAATGATAAGTCTTGGCCACCCTAGAGTTTAATTTTTTAATATCTGAGACATTTTTTTCAAATTACAAAAATTTAATTTAGAAATTTACAAATTTAGATTCAAATCGTTAAAAATCCTAGTATTTTCTGAATTTAGTTAACATTTCCGATGTTCAAATATTTTTCGGAATAAATCGTTATCAGAAATGGAAAACGCAGAAATGTAGTCTGGCTTCGTGGTTAATTAATCTTCCACGCTGTCGATTCTCGTAATTGACTCAATGACTCGTTTTATCGCTTGCATTACACAAATTTAAAATACCATGAGAGGTCAATAGAAACGTCTAATGATACTCTTGGTCAAAAGCATTCGAATATAAAAGATTGATATTATTCAGTGCAATGCATTCATCTAGTATTCATAATGATTGTGATCATTTCTGGCGGTTAGTATTTTTAGCTAAAATGTATAGCAGTTGAGTTAAAAAAATATTGCAGTTACCAGATGCTACAGACATATTAAAACTATTAATATAACATATTAATATTAATTAACATTAACATTGATATTAACATTATTATTGATTAACTTAACATATTAAATAATTCTTATTATTATTAACGTATTAATATTAATACGCAACTATATTTGAAAATTGAATCATTTTTATTTAGTCATCAGCTGTTCAATGACATGACTCTTTAATGACTCTTTTTAATGGCTCTTTTTAATGGTAGTGACTTGACATGACTCTCTTCCATGACGGGACAAAAGTTATGGGTAACTCATCAACAAATGAGGTTTTATTATGAGTAAATTATCATGCAATATAATTTTAATTTCAATCATTGAATTTACAGTGCGAATAAAGTTCAAATTATTATACCACGTAGCTCGTGCATTTTTTTTGCCGCAGTTTTGTGCATGATTGCAAAATATATTCTGACATTACGACGTTGGAAAAACTACACGAGGCTAAAATAAACCTGTAAGAAATTTGAATAAGAATATTGAAACCGCAAAAAAAGGAATATCATGATCGAGGCAGAACATAAATTCTTGAGAGAATAAAAACACAATTCATTCTTCATACTTAATACTTTTTTGATATACAGACGAGTTCGACCGAAAATGAACATAAAAGAATGTGATGAGAGAATAAAGATCCCAGAGTTCAGTCCCAAGCTATTTAACATGAAAAAAAATCTAAAAAGAATGATGTGAAAACATTTTTTTCACACGCGGATGCAATAAAACCTGGATGACAGCCCCGGAATCTCTGGCCAGTTTTGACTTCCTTTAATTAGTGACTGCTACGTAGTTAATGACTGGACAAGCCAATGTAAATGATGACATGATACTTCTATTGTCTGCAAATATACTATATTGCGAATTGCGGAATTGAAGAATAACAATTTTGTCACCTTTTTTACAAGTTCACTGCACTGGAAGCATAACTGTAGACTTAGATGCAATTAAATTTTTTTGACATACGGGGTTTAAGATGAGTAACAAGTGCAATTCATTTTGGAACACATCCTGTTATTTTTTCTTGTACTCCAAATTTTAACTCTGAGAGCAGCAATTTCCCAGATTTAATCAATATTTTCAGAGATAAGAAAACACGTACAGATGATATTTAAACGGCGTATACATGTCTTATAGAAAAGAGACATAGGTCTTCCAAATTAAAAACCAATTTCATCTTCTATAATTTCATGTACCATTTTATTAATATCCTGCGAACGCATTCAACATTAAAAATTCAATTGAAAAAATCAACTAATCATGCGGTATAATGATTTTAACACAAGGAGCCGTAGGACTATCGTTTGCTGATGCAAAGTTATCAACTTCCATCCACTTTTCAGGTACAAATTTCCTAATAAATCTAGATCATGTTTTCAATTATGATTCTTTCTATAATAATAAAATCACTTTCAAATTAAATTTCTATTCCTATAGTATTTAGGCCTTTGAGAACCAAATGAACCAAATAGCAAACAGACACGTTGTGACAAGGATTTCTATAATTGAAGAATGCATGATATTGTAGACTGTGTGAGCGGAGGCCAACATTTTCTCGTCTGTAATTTTTTTTGCCCACCAAGCTCCCAAAAACATCACAGGTTAATTAACTAAAACACTTATCGTGTCAACTCCACTGTTAAGGTTGGTCGTAACATATATAGAATAGAAAGAATAGGTAATTTCATGTACGAAAGCAATGATAGGTTATTGCATACACCATAACACGGATAGGTTATTGCATATACCATAGCATGGATAGGTTTTTGCTTATATTTTAGCAAAAATAGTTTATTATATATTACGTAGTAAGGTTATGACATATAGCATGGTAATATTAGGTTATGACTTATAGCATGGGAAGGTAAGGAAATCAACGTTGTGGTGTCCTCATATGAAGATGGCTTGCATAACACGTGTTTTTGGCAGGGATAGCGATAGGCAAGTACAACAATTCTCCATTTATTAATAAGAAACCTACATAATATTTTATTTGTGTTTTAACAAATTGACTGAAAATTATCCTCTATCTCAGTGATTCAATCAAAAATAAAGTCATCGTCAATACCCGCACTAGCGTCGTAACCCAGTAAAAATCTACGGGCTTTAAAATAGATATTTAAGTACCTAAGTTGAATGAAGAACTTCTGTTATATCTCCTAAAAAAAATTATTTGCTGAAAATTTTGATCAATACGATAATATTTATCACACAAAATGCAAAATTTTTGAAGCTGTACTACAAAACAATTTTTGGAAAAAGTTAAGTAGAAATTTTTCTCAGTGAAATAATTTTTTCATTCAAGTTCCATTCGAAATAATTATCTAATTTTTAACCTGGTGTAGTTGATTTTTGGGAACGTTTATTCAGGCATGTGAAAATTTTTCCCAAACCCAGGCAATTGGAAAATTGTTTTCGAAGTAGTAATTATTATTACTCGGATCTTCCTCTCTAAGCTAGGTGACATATTAGACAGATAAACTTCTATTAAAATGTCTAAAGATAAGTGATGTTGCTTAATTTTTGTTCACAACAAAATATTTAACCTAAATTTCTAGCATTATTTTAACCTAGCTTTGTCACTGATCGATAATCGCACTGAACCATCACGACTTATCGTTAATTAAGATCAGCACGACTGGCATTGATGAATCAGGCTCATTGAACATTCCATACAGACAGAATGTCTGAGTGCTGAATATGTTACCGTCGATCTATTAGGACTAACAATAATATAAAATAAAAAAAATTTAAAATAATTTCATCAAGGCAGATAAGCAACGACAAAATAAACAACTATATTTGATTATTAATTTTATTATCTTTTTGTAAATTGCAAGATTAGTGGCAGATGAAAGATGATGTGTACGTGAAGTTATATTACAATGATGGAGCAACCTGAAATCAGTCAGACAATTACGGGTTGATTTTCATAATTTCTGTTGAAATTAATTGCTGAAATCAATTACGGATATAACAGGAACTTTTTCATGACATTATTACATGACAATAAATAATATTTTTCAATAGCGTACATTTTCTATGGGTCTTTCCTCGTAGAACTGAACACCCCAACTCCTCCATTAAAGACATTTCCACGTCACTTTTAAAACCTGACTTTAAATAAACACAAATTCCAAATGATTCTAGATCCACATCGTTAGGATTTACGGCACCAATACCAAGACCGACATTTATATGCCAGTACTCACGCCTTCCAAATGATCGTAATACTCAGCATGAGTATATAGAGAGTATCAATTCATCACCAAATGAGTAGGGTACTTCAGGCAATAAGCATGGGCACAGCAGTCAAGATTTAGAGCCTGTCCAATAGGTCATCAATTCTAAGAGCGACCGATTGAATTAGTGCCCATCAGCTCACTAATCATAGCAGGTCTGACTTTTAATTTTGTATCGTAGTTAGGAGCGTTTATGCGATGCATCGTTTAGAGGTAATTTGTCGATTGTGGAGATCGTTGCCCATTGAACCTGAATTAAGATTGATATGTTATCAATAGAAATGAGCTCGAATATGAGTTACTAACGACAATCGTTATATCTGAAAGACTAATCAGCTCTGCTTCATACAAACAAATTGGAAATTTATTTGATTTAAGGTTGTTAAAACACAGGGGGTATGACTGTAATTCATGTTTTTGCGAGTAACGTCGATAATTTTGATTCAGGCATATGAAAATTTTTAAATACATTTTTGGTTCCCGCAAAATATTTTCACGTGTGCAGCAAGCATTCAATTTCTACTTTTCTACTTGGAAATTTTCAGCTGGTTGCTCTTACGAGTACATGCTTCGGGTCACAAAATAATCGACTAAGATAATGTCATAGTTCCTGAATTGAATCAAATAGCAGCGATATAAATTTTAAATACCTTGTACTAGTTGCGTTGTGCGATTTCATTAAAAATTTGCATTATTTCTTGCTTTTTTAAGATTTTGATTCCATTTAAGGCAATTTTATATCGCTAGGTACTCAAATGTATGTTGAGTTTCATCTTTAATTAAAAATATCCAGAAAGCTCGACATTTCTTGACAAACATATCAGAATGCGCCAAAGTATTAAGTATCAACATGGAAACCGGTTACTAATACGGTATTCATATGAATAAGTTCTAAGCAAATGCATACCGTTAAAGCGAGCTGCTCTCACATTATACATTTAGGTGCGATGTATAACAGTTCACAATAACATTTTATTGAAGAAGTGAGAACGTTAATGAGCTTACAAGCCCTACAAGATAAGTTTTTACTAAATAAATTACGAATTATTGTATCATATTAACTCGGAGAGACAAGCACATCGCACAGTTGAGTATCTTATGTTTGCTGAGCAACGTCAAGATGCAATAAATTGTCACGAAATTGCCTGAACACGCATGCGTGTGCGGCAGAAACAGAGGAGATGGCAAAGAGTTTACTTAGAAAGCAGTTGAGTTATTGAAGTCCAACAAACGAAAATTTCTTTCACAGCTCCACTTCAAAGCTCGAAATTAGCCGCCCGAAAGAATGCATTTACATGAGACACCGTGAAATAAAATCAACGGTGTAATTTATTTCAATGTGTTATGTCAGATACAAGAAAGGAATTACGCGAGTGTAATAGCTTTTGTAGAAATTGTTTGTAGCAATAGCTTAATTGTAAGTCCAATAGCTTTTGTGTAGATGAATTTAAATTCCCTCCGCGCTTGTGAAAAACTAAATACATCGTTTGAATTTATGTTCAAGCCAGAAATTTTTTTCAATATTTCTGTGCTTGATTTAAATGTCACCGCCTAACAGGCACAAGTCTCTACTCCTTTGGATTTCAAGATTATTCACTAACAACACATTCATTCCCTGGCACACAAAGACTTCATAGTTCTCGCCATGCCCAACACATATTCTGAACATAAACAGAGTTGCTGGGACACATATGAGTGCTTGCAAGCTGGCAGAGGACGAGGCTTGCAGCACGCTGCACAATCTCTTTCTGTAACCGCGCTGTTCCATCTCGCAGGAATGGCGGAGATCTGGCAAGAGTTGCCGCAATGGACAGCTTATGGCATCTTTTCTTGATTTATGTGCCACAACGGCCGAATGTTCGGCATAGCTGACGGAAGCCAGCATCCAACCGTAGATAGGGTATGAAGAGCGAGCCATGAAACGATGACGAGATTGTGATAAGCTAAGGAAAACGTTGATGTGATGCGAACAGAGGAAATTTTCACAGATTCGGAACGGAAAAAACTGAGGAAGGGCATGATCCGATCGAGCTGATTAACTGGTATGAGCAAGATGAGGTCTAAGTTTATTTGTACATAACGAACTATTATCCCATTTAATGGTGACAGTTTTGTAATAGGCTTATGATTCGAAACAATACTAGTATTTATTCTGGTATTTGATTTTGTGAAGTTATTCGCGTTGTGCGAAAAAATGGTCTTTCTTGACTGTGTAGGACTTGATCCAATTGTGTATTGAAACGCATAAGTTTTTGCATATGCCAAATGTTGTGTAACTGGAAGACTCATTTCAAACAATGAATCATTTTGATAATTACACAGAGCGCAAAGTTTTAATTATCACATATAACTCGACAAGAAGCAAACACAGCCATGGTTGAATTAATACAAGGTTGACCCACGCGCAGCTGCTCTTTGCGGATGTCGTTTGTTGTTCCGACTGTGACGTCACCGTGGGCCCAAAATGTAAATACTGTCGCGAAAGACGTTGTTTTTGTGCCGATTTTGAGATCAATTTAAAAAAAATTGCCCTCCTCGAAATCGTTATAAAAATGCCAGTAGCTTCAGCTAGTCTGTCTCTAAGTATATAGGGCTTATTGAGCAATTCGATCGTGTAAAACAAATAAATTCGAAACAAACAAACAGGGCCGACTTGCTGAGAGGCCGTAATCGGCAAGGAGTTCCTGTCCGATCATTCAAAAGATGACCATAAAAAATGAAGCTCTCTCCTCAACGAATCCCGCTTATATCAAGTGAGTTGATGTCTAATTATCTCGGATTAATTATGTCAGTTTTCATCTGATACTTCTTAATTTATTTACGATGTTGTACATGTTTCAGCGAGACTGTGATAGAAGCAAACACAGCCATGGTTGAATTAATACAATTGTATTAATTCAACCATGAACACAGCTACGCCTCTTGTGAAACACAGCAGTAACGGAGATCTCAATTACGTCGTGATGGTAGAAGCGGCCGCAGATTTGTTCCGATAAACGAACTCTTCTTCAGTCTCCGTGGCAATAACCTTCGAAATTCCCCCAGTAGTTACGAACCGCTCGTGACGAGAGCGGCTCATCAATCTCCGATTTGGGGCTGATTGGGGCCATCGATATTCGATTACTCGAAAACAAATCAAATGAGATACACCAAGACGATCTTGTTATGCGTTATACATGTAAATAAGTGTGCTATAGGATGCGTTATTTCTGGATATGAGCATAAATATATAGAAGCATAGCATTTTTAATGGTTATCGTTAGGACTTTGTTCAACCAATGAAATATCATTGACTCATTTTTTTATGTAGAATTATATAAGAATTCTTCTTAATTTTTAATTACTTGGATGCTATATTTTTACGTGTCAAAGATTTCTATAATTCGTCATAAATCATTTCCGTTCCTGCAGGATTTCTATTTGTAATTATGTAGCAAAATGGAAGTATCTGTTTTCAAACCTGTTTAGTCATCCTAAAATTTGTATTACTTACAACGAGGAAAGAAAAAATTTCTTCCACTATTTTTTCTAATACCATAAATTTCTAGTTTTCAAAAATTGTTATTAGAGAGGAAAAGTATTCATGGTATATTCAGATGTAAATAGAAATGCTATTAATATAAAGCATCATTAAATTGCATCTGTTAACAAAGTAAAAAAAGGTTATAGGATTACAGTAACATACGTTTCAGTTCAGATTTGTCCAAATACTCGTTCTAATTCGGATTAATCTCAGATCGCCTTTTACTTCATATTAACCTCAATAGGCGTTGTAGTTCAAATTAATCTCAACAGGCGTTGTAGTTCAAATTAATCTCAACAGGCTTTGTAGTTCAGATTAATGTCAAAAGGCGTTGTAGTTCAAATTATTCTCAACAGGCGTTGTAGTTCAGAATTTAACAACACTTGCGTGGTCGGCGGTGGTATCGAGGCAGCCGTCATCTAATAACAGCTCTGGAAGTTCGTGTAAAATTTACCGTATGTGGCTGCGTCCAGCAATTAGACGGTATCCAGAGCACGGCTCCTAATATTGAAATAAATGAGAGCAAACCAAGCTAGGTATTACCCCATAGATATTAGATAAGGACAAATAGGCAGCGCATAGGACCCCTAATTGAGTTCCAGCTTATCACTTCGAATAAACTTCGTTGCTCTAAGCTGTATTTACAATTTACAGGGAGGATTTACATCGTACATCGTACGTTTTAGCGAAGAATCAAGCGGCAATGAATTCAAATATTTATATTAACAGCAACATCAACATCGAGTGGCAGTATCATAGTAAAGGAAACTGAATTATGTGTTTTAAGAGAACTTGCTTTGTGTGTTAAGAACATTTAAGAACATTCCTTGCAAGACATTCTTTTAAATACATTTTAAATCTACATATTGCCCGCTTTTCCAACCGACATGTAAAATCAAAATAAATAAATAATAATCTGGAAATATACAGCGTTGGTAAATATCATCAGTGTATCGATGCGAAGATATGAAAAAGATATTGCACTCTCATATCGATACTAATTCATTTTAAAAACACTAACATAATTTATTTAATTCGTAAATATTTAAAAATTTAAAATTATTTCTTAACTTTAATGTAGCACACATGCAAAATCGCATTTAGCCAAGTTTGAAAATCCGGTAGATTTATCGCTACATTTCATGAATTTTCGTCATGAACGGTCATAAATCAAATAAATTCAGAAAATTTTCCTTAAAAATTGCTTCACAGCTCTACCAAAGCAGACGACAAATGGCCCTTGACTTTAGAGCGTCCATATCCCCATTAATTTTATTTTTCGGGGTATCAAGGCATATACATCAGTGCGTAGCTTCCCTCTAATACAGACCACGGAGGCTGAATTGCGAGCTATTAATCATAGCCGCCCGACGCTATGTGTGTTATTCGGACGCTCAAAATGCCTGCAATTGCTGCAATTTGTCTGAGGCTGCATTCAGCGATTCGTTTAAACCAACGAAAATTTCTTTCACAGCTCCACTTCAAAGCTCAAAATTAGCCGCCCGAAAGAATGCATTTACATTAGACACCGTGAAATAAAATCAGCGGTGTAATTCATTTCAATGTGTAGAGTCAGATAAGAAAGGAATAATTACGTGACACAAATAGTTTTTATTTCAGTGTTTTGCTTTCAATTTCCATGTTTATCAAAATAAAAATTGCAATCAGGTGTTTAATCTAGGTAATTAAAATCATTACTCATTTGAAATTTAAAAACGATTTTTTCCCAACATGGAAACGCACACTGAGGGAAGGATACGCAGGAAACAGACGTGGCCGCTCCTTAATCAATGATACGCTCCTAGAACGAAGTGATATTGTCCTAGGATGCATTTTATGGAGGGGGCTGCGCTCCCTTGCGATTTATTACTGGGGTCTTGCCGGTTAACGGCGTAAGTTTGGTACGTTAGAGTTGAACTGAAGACTACACGCCGGCACTAAGCCATAGCGCTGAGACAGCAGTTGACTATCTTGCTGCAATTGCCTTGACTTTATATGGAAATTTTGATTGCTCCAAGCAACGTAAATTTATTGCCTACTTTCATACATACATTAAAAAGTTGGTCATGCATAATTTTTTATAAGGGTTTAGGTTCATGTGAATGCAAGGATTAAGAGAATATAATTACAAAAATTAATTTACAGAAGAAAATAAAACCCTGATTTTCTTTCAAGGATATGAAATAAAATTTATAGCAAACAAAAATGTCGGATCCGATGTACAAGAAATGATACTAAAATTGCATTCCCTCATTTGAATCTTTCAATACTAATTTGAAATCCAGATATATATTTTATCTGAGGGCAGCAGATTGAGTTTGTTTACAAACATTTTTCCCACTTTCGCAAGCTCAACTAAATATTTTATAGTTGTATATTAACATGAAAAAATTGAAATAAATTTCAATCCAACTAATTTTGTAATTAAATTTGAATTGAGTTCCTATTTAGAAAATACTGTACATCAATTTCATTATTCATCCTTTTTACGTAATCCTAAAATTACGCGTTCAATTCCACTTTGCTTGGCACTCGATCCTTGCGCGACCACCTGAGGGACTTGAAATTAACTTAAGGGAAGCCCTTGATGCCAAGGGGTGAAGGCTTGCGCACTGAAACCCATACTTCTTCCAATAAATCCAATAATGCAAATACTCGAGCGAATGAGGGATTCCAAGCTGTAATGGAAGCCGGTAATACTGACCCAGCGTCCGCTGCGGGGACCCAAACCTAAGGCGTCTCGGGTGAACCCGTCCCGCTCATGCATATGCAGGGACTTGAGAAGGAGGCTCTCATCAAAATCAATGGGTCATATGTCCCATATGTGACACACTAATTTCTTACCTCACAGCACGACCGGAGACCGGACGTAGCAATGACATGCTCTTCTAGAGGATCAAACGGCGTCAGGACGATCCACAGAACCGCAAAAGATTCATCGCAATCTGATCAAAAACACACTAATTACTCTGAGTTCTCTAATCTTTGAATTTAGAGCATAAAAGGAGTTATTTTCAAATAATATTTACTGAAAACTAATAAGTACTGAAAATTAAAAATGCAATAAACTAATATTAATAAATAATTTAAAGTCTGTAACGTAGCCGATCAGCTTGCTAGTGAGACATATTAGTCATATCGAGTGGCAGTAAGTTTTAAGCTTAATTTCATAATTCGACCGCTTCGTTAACTTGTTTTTTTACTGAAATGAAAATACTTCCGACTGTATTAAAATATATTAACACAAGTTTACGCGCCGCAGTATTGAGCTCATTTTCTGAGCATAGTTGCATAGAAATATGTCGTATAAAATCCAACGAATTTGGTTAAGAATTATACTTACGTTCCCCAAGCACCATATGCTCTGCATTGAATTTTTATCTTGTATGCAACTTTTTGGGATCAAATGCATCATGAAGTCGAAAAATTTGCTACATGAAAAAGCAGTGCAAGTAGTCAGAACGGATTTAAGCGAAACTACTGCGAGTGTTACCGTAATACTACAACTTATTTTCCTTGTCCAGAACATGGAACTTATGGGACACTTCTGGCCCTGAGCATAAAGCTCGACTGGTCGAGAGTTCTTGAGATTTCTGGGCTGATACGTCGGCAATAGCCTAGTAGATGAACGCTCGGCACAGAGCCCCGCTTACTTCTAGGACTTCATAGGACTTCTGCCATCATAGTCTGATTTTGCGAGGCCTCGTCGTTAGAATTGCCCTTTGCGCTGTCACGGAAGAAATTTCATGTAATATTGATTATTCCAAGCCATCTGAATTGTCTTTTTCAGAATTTAATAACTGAATTATCTTCACCCATATGTTATACAGCTAGTGATTTACAATTTTTTCGAAAAAAGAAACGAATTTTTCATGACAATATATGAGAGGTCTTGCAAATTATTATTGTTTACGATATAAATAGTTTACAAATGAGTAGCTTACCGGCGTTTTGAGAAGTCGACTACATAACAGACGCATCTTAGCGGAATTGTAGCAGTCAATCTTTAAACATTTCTCGAGTCTCGGAACCAAGTTAAAATTTCAAATTAAAAAAAAAATTATATACGAACTTTTAACACCGAAGCGATTCAGATTCATTCGAATAATGTCTATCTTGAATAACAAATTCATGAATAAGGACGCCTACGGCCGTGCAAAATATACGTGGCATATGGAAACGGCCTTGTTCAATGCCAGGTTTATGCTGGAAGCACGAGGACTCGTACATTGTGGCTGGTGCGTGGCATTAATCGTGGCTGGCAGCTTTACAACAAAATCTGTCATGCAGAAGACCTCTTCCCTGGGGCCGTATTATCAAAACTTTGTAAGTACGCAAAATCGACTTACGAGTGGCGTTGCTATGACAACGTAATACTAGCAGTGGTATTATAAAAACATTTGCGCGAGAAAAATGGGCGCGGGAAAAAAATTTAGACTTTTAGCTAAGACTTGCGTACGAAAGTTTTGATAATGCCAAAATTAGGGTGTATTTACGTACCACAGAACTTTTTTGTCGTAAGTACAAAAAGTTACGAAGCTTTGATAATCCGCTGGACATTGTTGCAAGCCCCAAGTACAGGCTGACACGATGTTCGCATCCTCGACAAGAAATGAAAGTTCCTTTTCACCATATTTTGCCTCATGTTATTCTTACAAGCCGTGCATACGAAACAGATGTGATTTCACTAATTTTATTTCGTGTCACTTTTAGTGAGATGCATGAACGAGAATTGTTCTGTATTTTTTTTTGCAACTAATATTTCGTGCGATTTTACTTTGGTGACACACAACCGTACTGAACATTCCTCAGCAAAATTTGTACATTCAAAATAACTTAACCAACATGCGATGCGGGTTGCAAGACAATAAACAATAAAAAATACTAATATTATAATTTAGAGAACCAATTTTAACCATTATTGCGGGGAAATTGTCTTGGCAACACTGGCTGGAATAAATCCTATCAAAGTGCTTGCTGTTAACGATTCACATCTAAGGTAATGACAATGATGTTTTATTTAATTTAATTTTAAAAATATTGTATGCCAGTTTTTTAATTACTTGTTGAGCAGGTAAAATTTAAATAATTAGTTAATACATCATTAATGAGATTGTCCATTTTCTCAACTATTTAAAGAAATTGATAGTTAGTATTATTTCTTCGTTCTGGGCCTTTAAATCTTAAATTAACAGAACTTATCTAATTAATTGGTTAAAGCCTGGTATGAAAACCTCCAAAACTCAGCATTGCGTTATAGAGAAAAAAAATGTTGAGTTACAGAGCAACAGAGAAAAATCAGTTTCTCTTAGAGTGTTTAATGCTGAGGTTCATAAAGCCATAAGTTGAAGAAACTAAATTAGATATCGGACCAGTTCTATTGAATTCAATATATTAATCTTCAATATAACGATTTTTTATTGCGAAGGACACGCTCGTAAGCATTACTAGCAGAAATTCATGGAATATTATTATCAATAAACACGTGTACATTGATCGATTATATATTATCATTACGAAGTTCTCAAATTTTACTAAAGTTTGTGCTGTCGATGGCTATAGCATTTAGTATGCCTTCGATCTCGTTTGGTCGTACATCACATGTTTTTAAATTGGTTTTAGATGGCAGAATTTACTTGTTTTTACACTCGCGGTTGATGACCAGAGAATTCGTTGATTTATATTATCATGGAGTGGAACTTTCACGATGATATTATAAATCAACGAATTCTCTGGTCATCAACCGCGAGTGTATACATATGTTTTTAATGCACATTTATCCTTATTTGTGTATTTCAAGTACGGTTTTTCACATATTACCAGTTGGTTGGTTGATTGAACGATGGTTAGAGATCCCACAATCACAAATAATGATAATTTAATAGTTAATAACAATTTAATAGTTAACCACGATAGTTAATGGTTAATCACATTAGTGGCAAACTCAAAAAGCGCACTTGGAAACAAAAAATCTAAAACATAAAACGACAAGAAATTATTTTCAATTATCTCTACCTCCAAATTTGTTATCAATATAATATTGCAGGAGATATTCCCAAAATATTCCGCATTTTAAGCATAAACTTATTCATAATATAATATTAGTCGGATTTATTCAGGAAAAGAAGGCCAAGGTGCAGCTGAGTGAAGATGAGTAGCCTCAAGTGTTATATGGCGCGCTGTCATCATCTGCCGCGGCTGGATTACTGACGACAAGATTCATAGCGGCACAATTTCCTGTAACGCGTTCCTCGTCCATAGCAATGCAGCGGCTCAAAACATAAATTAATGTCAACGGATGCTGCCTGCATCAATTTCCAGTGGGCATTATTATGCATGCTGGATATTCAAGACTTTCATGAATGCATTTTATTCATTTCAGAAATGCGGTGGAGAAACTCGTTGTAATACATTTGTATGTCGTACAGACATTGAGAAGTTATTTTTAATGCGATACTTTAACATAAATTCAGTTTTGTATTTGCTACTGAATATGTAATATGCATTTTAGTCATTAAATTATTTATTATTTATATTAAAGTCATTAAATTCCAGCATTTATATGTAGTTGGTGTTAAATATCATATGTTATTATCTATTTATTGTACTTCGTGAATTTTTTACGACATCTATGTATTCTGCCGGATATCAGAAAAATCTATAATCCAACTTTCATTTCAACATAAAGTATGCAAAGTAAGTACTTGTTTGCCATTTCGTACGTTGTTAACAATTCAGCGAATATGCATTTCTGAATAGTGTATATCAACGAGTTCCATCCTAAACTAATCTAATGAGATTAACTGCTTAAATTTAGCTTAAATTGCAACAAAAGTACAAATGAGTTCTTTCGAGTGTGTAAATTTTTCAAAGTGCTCACGCCATCTCTTTGATTTCCTAACTTAGCAGCCGCGACGCATTGTTCGGTTCGAGTCTTTGAGGTCGCATGATTCGCCAAAACCGTCATCCGAAAAGCTGCCATCAGGACAAGTTCTCTGACGAGCCTTTGTGCCCAAGTCACTTACTTGTGCCCACTTAGAGCGTCGCAGGCAACTCGCCGAGTTGCCAATTCGGTGATTTTCGACCGTGTTCAAGGCCAGTCAATTGTTCCGGGATGGCCCGGTGCCAAGCGACGCATCAACGGACTTTCGCCTCACACGGGCGTTTGAATTTAGAGGAAAAACGTGCGGCAGAAATGAAATACAGATTCGTTCACAGACTAATGTCTTCCTTCTCACACTAGTGTTGTATGTGCCCATTTTATTTCAATGTTCACTGAACTGCTCATGCAACATAATACTCGATGCTATTGATGATTTTATTACTTTCCTAATGTGGAAATATTATAACACCTCGGTCAATGAAATAAATTTCTCTAACAACATGGAATAATCCACCGAAGAAAATATTCTTTCACCAATTACGATCGGCAAAATGAACGCCGCGCTCGATTCTAAAAGTACAAAATTTCAGCGCAGTTTAACTTACCTTCGAACAAACGAAGTTCGATGTCACGTGCGACGCTAGTCCCAGCGGTACATTCGTTCGTGAAGAAACTCTCTAGCCTTTTACTTCTCACTTTCTTTAATCTCTGGAACAAGTGACCCACTTTTTTGGCTCGGTTAGAGTTTCTTTCCTTGACGCAGAGTTTTGTGTGTGGATGTCAGCAGGACTTTGAGAGGACATCAGTATGCAGGCTGGTGCCCGACGTGACTCTTGCAAATCTTGTGCCCAGCCAAGCCACGCAATAACCCTGTACGACACTGGGCATTACCGCCAGCTTTGCCTGTAACCTGTGTTATACCTTAAACAAGGTAATATCAAGTCCCAGAGTGATTTCATTTCTTTTCTTATTGCATGTATTATGGCATTGCAAGAAATTTTCCTTTTGAATGCAGAAGATATGTGAAAGAATTTAGAGCCAGCACAAGCAAATCGCTTTCATGTTCAGTGACAAAATTATGTTTTAAAGGAAGTGCAAACACAATTTTATAACAATTGTTAGATATTTATGCTAAAATTGATAAAAGACTGAATTCAAAATTGCACTTGAGGACAAATTTTTTATTTTATTTTTATTTATTGCACAACACTTCTCTAACTTCACTTCTTGTTTGTTTGTCTGTCTGCTACAAATCTTATAATCGATATTTAACAAACTTCTACCTGTCCAATCGATCTGAAATTTGGCACACTTGCGTAAATTTGGAGACAATGCACGAATCAATTGATAAAATAAATAACTTTAATAAATAAAATTTTTTTTTTCAATATTAAAAAACTTGAAAAAATAATTTTGTCTGCTACTAACCGATATTTAACTCACTTCTATACCTGACAAATCGGTCTGAAATTTTGAACACTTGCGTAAAGTCGGTTATTAAATTTTGAAAGTAAAATTTTTCTATATATTAAAAAATTGAAAAATTAATTTTTTTAATCTTCGAAAATAAAATTAGTTATTCCTTGTACATGTGTAACATTGGAGACGCTGGATTCTTTAGAAGTGTTGTCTCTAAAAAGTAATTTTTAAACGTATATTATTTATTTTATAAAAAGTATAAGGGTATAGGCTAAATACATAGATGAAGAGCCACCATTAGTGAATATAATTGCTCAATAATACAAATTTCAAAGACGAATGTTTTTCATCGTGTCAAATAAAGTTGTACAATCAATTGCGTTGCTCGTCTTGGAATGCAATCCACTAAACTTATTCGCGACCATTGTTCAAGTTTTGAAAAATGATGAAGACGACTAATGTTTTAGGGAAATTTATTTATAAATAATTGAAAACATTCAATTCGTCACTTATGAATGCAAGTGATGTAGATCACATCTGCGAAGACCAAATAAAGTTTGCAAATAATATTGAGCTACATTCTATTGCTCTCAGATGGATTAGGAATCAGTTGGAACTCTTCTTTTCAACTCTTATCAACACGTTCCCTTTACAGCCTCACTGAAGATGCCGATTCTCTCTGACTGCCTTTTTATTGTCTGTTAGATGATAATGGAATATAATGAATACTATAATAAGATCGCGACTTGTCATTGAGTAGTTTTTGTTATATCAATTTCGAAAATTATATATTGAAATTATTGAGATTTGCTATCGGTTAACGCTTTTTTAATGTAAGTGGTACTTCAAACTACTTTAATTTATTTAATTTTTTTTGTGATATTAAAAACTGCAAAAATATCCTAGCAGCAATTTTGCAAATGAATTTCGAGCAGCTCAAATCCTTGAATTAAATCAGGTTCTACGATCACACTTTTTAGACGCGTTCAAAACGAAGATCTTGCCTTAACGATTCCGAAACAATGTAAGTGGTACTTCCAACTACAATAATTTTTTTATTTATTCTGTGATATTAAAAACTGCAAAAATACCCTAGCAGCAATTTTGCAAATGAATTTCGAGCAGCTCAAATCCTTGAATTAAATCAGGTTCTGCGATCACACTTTTTAGACGCGTTCAAAACGAAGATCTTGCCTTAACGATTCCGAAACAATGTAAGTGGTACTTCCAACTACAATAATTTTTTTATTTATTCTGTGATATTAAAAACTGCCAAAATACCCTAGCAGCAATTTTGCAAATGAATTTCGAGCAGCTCAAATCCTTGAATTAAATCAGGTTCTACGATCACACTTTTTAGACGTGTTCAAAACGAAGATCTTGCCTTAACGATTCCGAAACTTGACGCAGTCAAGTTTCGCAGAAAATTTACCTCACTGTAACTTTTCGCAATCAATCGCCATTGAATAAACTGCTGACGCATCAATAGAAATCTTAAGAAACATTTTCGCGGTTTAATAATCACCACGAAATTCAGTGTTTGAATCAGCAGAGGCTTTCGGTTTCGAATAAAATTTATTTTTAAACATGTTTAATGAAATGGTATTGAAATAGAGCGGAGCATTTGCTTTCTCGACTTTTGAGCTAACGTTCATATTTTTCCACAGCATTCGTTCGAGGCCTATGCATACAGGTTGCTGCTTTTCAATAGATATATTTTCGAGAGGACACTTGAAAATTGTATCAATGTCATCATTACGGTTGAAATTATCATTTGAGCATGGAGTAATTTGCGGAAAATATTCGGTTCCACGATAAAATAGATTTTTTCCCCTAACGGGAATTCTCGCTCATTATTCAAAGTCGATGTGATTCCACGCTGTTAATTTTGTTATTAGTTTTTTAGTGTATTTCGACTTTTATTTATTAAGATTCATGCACATAATTATTTTTTGTATTTTATTGCGCTTATTGAAATTGAGAACGCTTTTTAAGGAAAATTGAATTCAAGAGAGATGAATACTTTTTGTCAGCAACACATATTATTATAAATAGAAGTTCTTATGTAACTATATATTTATGTGTGACAATGAATTGAAGTTTTTAAAAATATTAGTCTTTCACTAAATGTAGAATAACTTAAACTGAAAAAATGTCTTAAATGTCTGATGAATTGACTAGCATATTGCTGTCTCGTGTTAAAAAAATGGTTAAAAGACACCAATCCTCAGGTACCTCTTCAGGTCAGGTCAAGATCTCATTGGATTCCATCGCTGAGATTCACTCAGTTTTTGTCTTTTTGATAGATAAGGAATGATTAGCCACCAAAATAGTTTTTTGAGCGCACCTTTGCCATGAGATAAATAGGCATGAGAATAAATTAGATGTTCGCTATATAAAGATTTCGGTACTGTTTCGAGGAAGTTTGATGCGCAAGTTTTTCAACTTTTTGACGGGGAGTGTTTTTAACGACCACACAGAATTTTGACAGTGGTATACCTGGAAAGAATTACCTGCTTAATATATCTCAAATGCGTTTACACACGAAGAGCTTCAGGAAAAAATAATCAATAAATAACGCTTCAATATATTCATGAAATCATTACTCTATAAAATAAATTAAGAAGCAGCAAAAATACCACTCACCAATTTTCTCTGACATATTCGTCAGAGCAGCCATCAAACTTTAAATGCGCAGCATATGAATGATTTCATGTAAAAATGTAAAGGATTTTATGTGTAATATTTCACAGTCCCGATGAAAAACCGCACACTCGCTTTATTTGTAGCTTCATTTATCTATCCCGCTGTGGGACATTCATCTGAAAAATAAGCCCAAAAGTAGAAAAAAATTATTGTATACACAGGCGATGTGAGCGTCCATGAATCACCCAGGGAGCTTTGCCGCAGCAGTCTTATCTCTATCCATCAAAGCCCAAAGTCTTCTAAGAACTTGCAATAGAGTTCGTTGAGAAGCGGAACTTCGTGTTTTTCCGAGCGTCCGAAGATCAGTTCCACGATTGCACCCATTAGTAAAATATGGCTCCAAGATCCAGACGGTCGGTGAAAGAACTCCGAGGAGATTTCTCTTCTCTTCCGTGATGTTCATTTACAAAATTTTATTAATATTTACTAAATGGTAACATTAAGTTAGGTCAATCATTACGCATTTAAGCTCTGCCACGATTCACCATTGTGATGGAATTGTTGCTGTTCCTTAAAATAAATCGATTCAAATAAATTATTCTGAATTGCAAACAAATTCTAAAGCTGTACATTACCGCACTATGCAGCATTTTAGATAATGAATTGTTAAAACGGCACCTAAATTTATTCAAATCTGTTTATCGCGATATAATGGAAGTTACAAAGAAGTCAAGAAAAATAATGTAAATTTCGTCTAGTTAATAATGCTGACAAAAGTTAATTAAGCTTTCGTGATGTTGTCAAAATAAATTGTTTCATGACGCCTACAATAAAAAAAATTCTTAAAATTCGTGTACTGATTTGGAATTCGGGATATAAGAATGTGGTTGTTATAGAATTATATTCTTCTCAATAATGTGAATTTTATTCACTTTATTCGACTTTATATTTTATTCGACTTTATTCTAGCTACCTCACAAAACTGCATTCGGGGGCAACGACCAGACACCCTCGCTTGTTCTCGGCCCAAATAATCAATGTATCGGCCACCTCCCCCTCTATTACGGAGCCGTAAATCGTCCCTAAATCGCAACCCAAATTGTCCAAGAATCGATAGTGAACTTTAAAGAATCGTCATCATTGACTCGGGCTTCGGAAGCGCTGAACATTTCGGTCCCAAAAAAATGGCATCAAAGGTGGTGTCTCCATGAGCCGGAACTGTAAGCTCTGCTCGCAGAGGCTATAGAGAGGAAAGACCAAGCTCGGCATGGTCAGCTCATCCTGAGTACTTCCTGTGAGAAACATATGGCTGAATCTTGAGCTTTCTCCTTCGTTTAACACACTAATGACCGTGAATTTACAATATTATTACAATACAATGTTATTACAATACAGTATATTTACAATATTTTGTATGAACTTCAATATTTTTAACATTTAAATTAGAGAGATATTTTAATTGAATTAAAATTATTAACAATTTTTTATGTTGGAATATACACCGGAAACTTTTTATGTTTAGGCATTAATGATTGTTTTCAGTCATCCTAGGGTACACAAGACGAATCTGCTAGCTTATCGCAAAATTGAGCCTAATATATATTTTTTTCGACCAATCTGAATCGAAAAACTTGAAAATCGTTTATGTTACCTAGAGATAAAACTAAAAACGGCCCCCACCCTCTAGTATGTATATAAGGCTGACAAATCTCCAACAGGAACAATGAGTTTTGCATGAACATCAGTTTCTATATACTGCATGAGAAATTTCAACTTTTTTTTATTAAAATTTGCTCATTAGAGGCACTAATAAATTTCAGGAATCAAATTATTACACTATGGTCAGGAATAACACCAAATTTCTCGTGACAAAGTTGGATGCAAAAAATTCCGAATATTCATTGATTTAACTTGGGGCAGTCCAAGTTAAAATGAAACTTTAACTTTAACTAATAAACTTGGGCAGTCCAAGCTTTACTGAACAAATGCCCAGTTACCTGAAAATATAACTAATGTAAAATACTTATAAACGCAACACGGAACAATATAACATAACAGTAACAGAGGAAATATATAACAGTTAACAAGAAAGATTCGTCAAGGTAAGGAACGTGGCACTTACATCATAGAACAGCAGGGGTCAGGCCCATTCGTACTGGCTATTGCATAGAGACTGACAATACCTAGTCGCAGCCTGACCACATTGCAACTTGCTACATGACGTCACGTACTAGTTCTTTATTACGACAGTGCTCGAGTGCGATTATTTTATCAAAACAATGATACACTTTAAGGAGCAGCGACAATTCCATTAAAATGGAGCATGGCTGCAAAATGAAAATTTAACATCAACAAAAAGACCAATCTCATTATTTACTTCGTTCAGCACAATACTGAAGTTTATTCTAACAAATGTACTTCGTTAAGTAATGGAGAAACACTTAGAACGGCTTTTTTATAAAGTTATCTAACCTAGTAAGAAATTTACCTAAACAGGTAGAAATCACACTTGATGACATACCCACTCATTGGGTTCTCATTCAGCCTGCCCAGAAGGTAGGCGATCTTACCTGTTAAAGAACTTTTGCAATTGGGATAAACTCTCCTAGATAGTTATTACAAAGGACCTCCAACTGTAAATAACAATTAAACCACAACGATTTAATAGACATAAAGTAACGAAAACAGAAAAATACTGCATGAAACTAACGGCAGCATGTCGCTAAAAAAGTAACAAAAAATCAATCAAGCAAACATGGGACACTGAAGGCGCCTGAAAACCGGTAAAAGTGGTGAACAATAAAAAGCAAGTGAAATAAATTGAATAAGTTGTTCAGATCTCACGTTTCCTAATGCTTCAATACCTTATGGTATTATTTGAGTTTGTATAAAAAATGCAATTGGCTGAAAAAATTATAAACTTCTCCATAAGAAATCGGAACTAAAATTTGATCATTTGCACATTCAAAGTACACTCTCTCACACTTCTCCGGAGATTCGGTAAGAATAGCACTAAGGTCAATCGCGTAAGGTTTACTCTCTACCATAGAGGTTCGTTTGTTGTTCATCTATATTGCCATTGTAACTGTTTTCTGTCATATCCAACAACACTTTTCCCAGTCAGCCCAATTAAGACGCTGCGCTCACTATTGAACGAGTATGTTTGTTTCTATGTCTTTGCCAAAACCGTCTGAACACTCAATAAATTATAGCTATTGTTCACTGTGTCGTCTCATTGTAGCGGGAGAAATATACTACATTCATATTAATTGAAGGTCTCTGCTGGCGGATCCTACCATACGAGGATTATTTGACTAGTTCATTGAATATTCACAGGCCAACACCATATTTTCATATAAGAAAGAATTATTAGCCACGACACAGTTTCATAAACTAAATGTAGATTGGTTAACAATATATCAAAAGTTAGATAAGGCGATTTATAATCGAAGACTAATATGTAGCGACAATGGTAAGGCTAAGGTCGGGCTGCCTATTTTCAATGTAGAAAAACAGGCTTTACAGGCACTTTATCTCTTCAGTTCAGAGGAGCGGCGGTTAAAATCAAACGCACAGCGTTTCAAGCGCGGACAAAGGCTGTCCCTCTACACCATCACACCATATCGCTTTGTTATTAGAGAACTTGAATTTTACTTAAAGATAGAGAACTTTGAAGGGTATATGTAGGCGAATTTTCAACTGGATAATAATCTATAATCCAAAGGCAATCAGGCTGCACGTAGGCGAAGGGTTTGAACCCACAGGAGTTAAGGGGTTCCTAATATTGTTAGTCCGTGAGAAATAGTTTTTGTGTAGTCTAAAATATAATTCTTATCGTTCAAACCTAGGCTGGCTCGAACAGCCTCCTGCCACGATGGTTTGTCGCTCTATAGCACTATTGCGTAGTGTAAATTTAAATCTATTACGAGAGGCTTCAAGTTTCAGCGGTGGTCGAGAGCGGACGCTCGTGTTTTGCGGTCCCAAATTTTCAACTTTTAACTTTAACTGTGCCGTTTTCGGAACTCTTTTTGCATTTTTTTATGACCCGTGTCAGTGAATGACTGAATTTTCAGTGAAGTCAGTAAAATAGAGTGCAAATAGAAAAAAAGCCTATAGTAAAAGTGTTTCCATCTGAAATAACGCGATCCCGAGTCAGCGAGGGACGCAAACAGGCCAGGCGAGGGCAACGTGCAGCACTGCCCCGCCAGCGTAGAACAATAGAGCCCTTGTTTCTGTGGCCAAGCTACCTCCTCTACCCTGACACCTTTTACAGCCGCTTACTCTCAAGTCTGTAACCGAGTTTTTACAGCCCTT
Organism: Hyalella azteca; assembly: GCF_000764305.2. Classification (NCBI taxonomy): domain Eukaryota; kingdom Metazoa; phylum Arthropoda; class Malacostraca; order Amphipoda; family Hyalellidae; genus Hyalella; species Hyalella azteca. The sequence goes on along the minus strand of NW_025943380.1, from coordinate 1,371,650 downwards.
TGAAACTTTACAATTTTTACTTAACTTGTTTCAGTTTTTAAATTGTGTTTTTTTCTTTGGTTCTTGCATTTCATGATGGCTGGTCAGCGAGGAAAAAAATTAAATGAGAAGGCCTCCAGTCCTGTTAAATGTCACGAAAAGTTCAAGAATCGGCAACAGGCCATGGGCCTATTTCTTCAACGCCGACACTTCTATTCTATTCTATTCTATTCTATTCTATTCTATTCTATTCTATAGAAATAATTGGGACGGTGTATCCAAAAAATGTGCCGAATGACGCCAAATTCAGGTATGACGACGATGATTCCTTGGTCTTGAGAAGGACCTTCGTCATTCTCTACCCACATCTTCGGCAGCCTTAACGGCAGCCTACCATCGCTGATCGCGCTCATTACAGGCACATATTTTATTCATGTATTACACGTCTCCGGCATTCTTTACCTACATCATCGTCAGTTTTCACCCGCACCGTTGCCAGTTTTCTCCATTTTCTTCATCACTGTTGATCCTCTTCATAGTCACTGCTTACTCATAATCGTCAGCTTTCACCCACTTTATCGTCATTGTTCATCACGAGATGGTCACTGTTCACCCACTTCATCGTCACTGCTCACACCCATTCTAGCGGCCCGAGCTTCTGATTGTCGTTCTCGCTCTCCCCCATTCATTCCGACGCATTACTCGAAACTGAAATTGAACGTGAGCCTTGGTCGGCCCACTCTCGATTGAGCCGTCTCTGAACTTGCGTGCATGGACGCTGCTGCCAGGTGATGGTCTGCCGAGACAGGTCTTTGGAGTCACCTCCGACTCTGCTGTCAACCATTCAGTTCAAACTAAGTTCTTGTATTTCGATTACTACTTTCGTCGGTCATGGACGGGTTAGGCTGCAGGCAAGCGGAGCTAGAGAACCAGTCTCGAAGACGGTACCGCTTCGGCCGTTGTACGCCGCATGGACTTTGTCGTTTATTTGAACATCTGTCTTACCACTCGGTGAACAGTGTAGCAGGAAGCTGCAGCTCGTTGGCAACGTTGGATAAGAGTCCCGGCGTAATCTCTGTAAGCACTGCGCTCCTCCGCTGGATTCCCACACTTTGAATTGATTTGACTTAGTCTATCTCGGAAAACTGTGACTTCCTTTCGGCGATAACACCGGTGACGTACGGATTGACCCAGCCAGATTTAGTGTTTTTCAATGTGAGTCTGATTTCCGGTCTGATAGCTGCCTAGGATTACTGATGTGCTTCTCATGAATTCGTTTGTTCATTTATATAGTTTGCTCATTAAATAATGTACGTGCATTTCATTCTTAATACCCCTTTTACAAATAGCACTTTTGATGAATGTGTTAATTTAGGTACCATGCTTTCTCACTATCCCGTTGGGGTAGCCTATATGTGTTGCCGGCTCTCCCGCAACACCCATCACCTACACATATGTTGCAGCCATGTAGTCGTGCCCACAATTAACGTCCAACAGTTGAGGAGATTCTTTTTGATGCACGTCAGAAGGATGGGTCGGCAACTGACACCGCCTCGTCTGATACTCAGCTTAACGATCGACCGTCCCACAACACAGGAAATGCATTCTATTCCACTCTGCATACTCGTTGCGTATTTTAAACTCCTGAAGGTTGGAATTATGGATGAAGAAAATAATACACTGTATCTCATTTTAATGGAGCTCAAGTTCCGTAGTATGTCTGTAATACTTATGTAATGTTTTTGTTTCCATCCCGTGATCCCAAAATTTTGGAAGAATCTAATTATGAAATATATTTTTTTTGTTAAAAGGGTCAACTCTAGGGTCAGCATAAAGTAGCAGATTTGTATTTAAATATTCCGATATCACTAACGACTTAAAATCTTGATACATTTAAAATAATTTCTCATTGGAATAACCAATACAATGAATGATTATGATTTTGATCGCTAACTTATTTTAATTCAATTTTGCGGGAAAATGAGTCGAGTTAACAACTTGTACGAGAATAATTTCGAGAATTTTGATAAAAAATTTCTGTTCATATGAAGAATCATTTTAGTATTACGGCGCGTCATCTTTTATGGAAGCTTGAGCGCGGGGGAGCATTATAACAGGAAATTCAATTAGTCATAAGATAAAACAAGTTGATTCCCATGGCGTTCCATTAGCTCTCATCAGGGGGAAGGGTCGCAAAGCTACAATCAATTAATGTGCATGCACTCCGGAACTTTTCTTCACAAAAAGCTGGATGCGGATACATTACTTGGTTCCAGTGTATGAAACAGTCCAAGAACGCACACATCAAATAACATGATGAGAAAGTTTAAACTATGCAAATGCCATTTGAAAAAATCAAAAATATTTTTACGCAACTTGACGAAAGAGGAGCGGTTTACATTGCATGCCATCGGACGACAAAGTTGTGCAGATAAAAATGAATCAGAGCAGAGGAAAGGGATTAAAAAACGCTTCTTTCAGAACCTCGATATTACAATTTCGTAGAAACTGAACAGCAGGCGATTTATAAGAGATTTGAATACCTGCTTGTAAATTATATTTTTCCAGTTCATATTGAGCGCACAAAAAATCGACTTAGAAGAAAATTTCGTATTACGTAATCACATGGACAGAAATGAAAAAATACTTATTTGTCGGTAATTATTTTTTCGAATATAATTTTCAGATAGTTAAGAGACAAGTTAAAGCTTCAATTTCGTAATATACGTGCACTAACGATCGAGGCCTTCAAAGTATATCAAAACTAAGGAGCATTAAAAAAATTACATTGGCGGTATAAAGAAATTAAGCGGTTGAAAAAATCCAAAAAAGTCATTGGAATTTCCATTGGTGATATAATCATAAATTACTAGCTCGCTGCCTGGGATTCATTATCCCTGAAAGTTGAAAATCCTGGTGTTCGGAATCTTGTCATCATGAATACCGCCATCGTTATTCGACTCAAATCCCATCTTCCCCTCATCACTACTTTCGACATCCAAAATCCTATCATCCAGAATTTCAACTTCCAGAATCCCGCATTCCGAACACCAATCTAACGAATCACATCCTTATACGGGTCCTATCTTGCCGAATACAATCATCCAAAATCCTGTCATCCCAAAGCTCGTCATCAGAATCCCATTCCGTCGAATCTCATTCTACTTCAATGCATTAAGAGGAAAAATACTTTTAATCAAAACCATGAAGCGTGACAGGCAAAATATTTCAGAAGAGAGAGAAAGAAATCAGTGAACAAAATAATTGCGCTTGTCGTTCGTGAGTGAGAGAAAAAAAGGGATTACATAGTAGGTTTCATGAAAAAAATTAAATTCTAAAACAACAACCAAAAAACTTAGAAGTAAAAAACATGTAAAACCAATATTTGATAGAAAAAAGGAGCAACAAAGACTTTAGCGGAGAAGGATTTTAAATGAGAAATAAAGGACGACGCTCAGCGACCGCCCTCGGTCGACTGGTTTTATATTCTATTGAGTTAGCCTGCGGCCAGCTATCCAGATAAGACCGACAGTCGGAAAGACGCGGAAGCATAGAATGCTGACAACCGAAGTCCAGTTCTTATTGATGTCTGACACTCACATGGACCTAATGAAATAACGCAACTCAAGTCTCGCCAACGAAAAATGCAGAGCCTTGGGAGTTATTTTTCTTTCTTACTTTCTTTTTACTTTGGCATGAAAAACGTTCATACTGCACGATAGACTGGCTGAAGCTCTTCTTCTACGAAACAGATCATAGGAAAATAATAGTGAAAGTCGAACGGTACATTGAGAACAATGCAATCATCTATCGCAATTTTATCCAACGCCATTGTATTGCTAGGATCATTATTTGGGATTCAATGTGTCGGTTATAATTTTCCGGTGAAGAATAAAATTCTTAGATTCTGCTTCACAGAAATTCAAATTCAAAAGAATCATATGACTTTATAACTTAAAATATAAATTGCAATCATTCACAATTATATATTGATAAATAATTTTTCGTTTGCTATATTATTTTTGAATTATATCCAATTATAAGTGAAGCGAATTATATCCATTTCAATCTTCAATAAGGTAGGAAATCTCAATATTCGTAAAAACTGAAAACAAGAACTTTGAAGTGAATAAATTTAAAAATCAAACAGGCACTTTAAGCAAGGTTTTAGTGATAGCTATTGGAAGAGTCTTACGATTCTATCAATGGATTGATAGTGCTTATCAAACGGACATCATTCGGTTGACATGCAAATCAGTTCGACCCAATATCTTCGTCGATCAGAGAAGCCAGTCGTCTGCATTTCGAGCCCCTTCATGGTATCTCATTTGACCGCTAGGGTCTACGCTGCCAAGAAGGCCGCTCTGGTCTATGCAACCTAGAAGGCTGTTTGGGTCTATGTTGCCAAGAAGGCCGCTCTGGGTCTATGCAACCAAGAAGGCTGTTTGGGTCTACGCTGCCAAGAAGGCCGCTCTGGTCTATGCAACCTAGAAGGCTGTTTGGGTCTACACTGCCAAGAAGGCCGCTCTGGTCTATGCAACCTAGAAGGCTGTTTGGGTCTACGCTGCCAAGAAGGCCGCTCTGGTCTATGCAACCTAGAAGGCTGTTTGGGTCTACGCTGCCAGGAAGGCCGCTCTGGTCTATTCAACCTAGAAGGCTGTTTGGGTCTACGCTGCCAAGAAGGCCGCTCTGTTCTATGCAACCTAGAAGGCTGTTTGGGTCTAAGCTGCCAAGAAGGCCGCTCTGGTATATGCAACCTAGAAGGCTGTTTGGGTCTACGCTGCCGAGAAGGCCGCTCTGGTCTATGCAACCTAGAAGGCTGTTTGGTTCAACGCTGCCTAGAAGTGTGGTGGAGTTGTACCTGCGCTGGACTATGGTGCTGCAGTGGTGAGAACTCTATATTTCGCGCCCAGTTGACCGGGTTCGAGTCTCACTTAGGACGAGTTGTCCCGGGAAGCTCAGCTCATGGTCAACTCAGCGATTCATCCAACTCCAGTTGCTAAATGAGTACCTGGCTTGTCCAGGGTGTTGTGTAATGCAAAAATGATTCTGGCGGGTCAGCGAGCCAGTGATGATAGTGTAACTATCAGAGGCTTTAATGCCCTGAAAAACTGATCTATAACTCCTCCTTTATCTAATTGCCACTACCAGTATGGGCAATTACAACAACAACGCTGCCTAGGACGCTGCTTGGTTCTGTTACGTGTTTACGTATTGAACAAATTAGAGTAGAACTACTATGCTGTCAATAGTAGGTCATGTAAGGCCAGCAAGCCTTTCATACTTCAGTTGTATACCAGATTCCACCAAATACAGTTCCCTGAACTTATAGTCTCGTCACTGCCCATCTTCATCCTTATAGCTAGCCTGGACTTACTCGTACGACTAGCAAACGTAACAGTTCTACGCCGCCAAGAAATCCGCTTGGGTCTACGCTGTCTAGCAGACCTACCTCTTGATCAGGGTCTCTCTTGAGACTTTCTCTTCATTGAAGGTGAAGAGCATCGACTCAAATGCCTTTGGACCAATTTGCATGTCCGCCGAGCAAATTAAAATGAAGGTCCTTTGTTGACGTGATAAGCTAAGCAGAATCTCAAGGTTCGTTTCGAATTATGTTTATACGTCGGGCCTCTGAATTTATATAAAAAACGTATCTTACGTAAAAATCGTAAATGTGGATTGCTTGGTTAAAATAAAGTTAGGTTTCAAATTGAGATTAATGGTAAAAGGTAATATCACAATAACTACGATTCAAAGAACATGATGGTAAAATTGAATGAATCTACCAGCTTGGTGTTCAACATGGAACATTTATTTGATGAGAATTTTCTCTAATTCATAAAATCCATTTTACAGTAATACCGGCGATCAAAAGCTTAGGTGAATTATTATTATTAGTTTGAATAAATACCACAATTTTGAATTATTATTTTACTAACAAACTTATATAGCATACTACACATGACTGAAAAATCGACAGATTTGAAAAAATGTTTACATTTGGCCTTAGGTTAACTGTTTAGGAAAATATATGAATGAAAATTGTATCATGTATCTGGTAAACTTGATTTCATGAAGGATTTCATGACATTTTGAATAAATTCTTACTCCAGAATCAAAATTCAATTTTGTTTTCCTTTTCTACCTCAATTCCCAAATTAGTAATTGTTTAAATAAATGAAGCCTCACAAAGAGTGTAGTTTGATGTATCCGTAAAGTACTCCATTACTCTCCCTTTGTAGAGAAGCTGTATATATAAAGCAGGTGAAAGTTTAAAGTATATAAAGCAGGTGAAAGTTTAAAGTATAGAAAGCAGGTGAAAGTTTAAAGTATAGAAAGCAGGTGAAAGTTTTCGACCCTGAACATTTTTTTAGGAATGCGCGGCAACAGGTGCAGGGGCTACTACGGTACAGTCGTAAAACAAAATGTAAGTCCACTGTCACAGGTGTGATGAATTAATGGTTGTATTGAATGCCCCTTACGGGCTTGAGGTTGAAATTTCGGCACATAATAATGTAATTGTTAAGTGGCACACGGTAAGCAAAACAGTGGAAGGATAACAAAAAAAAAAGCTGTTAACAAAATGAAACATGCTGGCAAAAGTCAGAGAATCTTGGAAATTTTTTTATTATCAACATGAAAATAACTTCGTCAGAATTATGCATCATGTTTAAAAGAAGTCACCTGCGGGATTTGTAGCAATGACACGTGTTAATTAAAGGGCAATTCAGTCTCATTCAAACACAATGATGACAATCCTTTTCCAGAAGATCGAAAATGGATCTCTTAGTGAGAAGTCATGTTTCACGCAGATTAGGTTTATAATCAGGTGCATTGAGACACAAGAATTACACTAAAAACACGGAAGAAAGAGCTGAGATGACAAGACAGGCCGCCTTTAAGGGAAATGCTGTCGCTGGAATTAAAGAAGTAACATCTTCCGTTTACTATTTACGTAACATATAATAATATTATAATCAAACCTTGGAAATGCTGTCGCTGACTCGAGTTAAAGAAAAAAGGCTTCTGTGTTCAGAAATGCGCAGTGGCAGAAATTATGTCAGGGAGCGCAGTCTCCCGGGGATCATAAAGCAGCTGTAAACTCTGAGCCTCTCTGGCCTTTATGACTTTTTGAAAGCTCTTATAATTAGCGAGCATGGTGGTCTCATCCTTATTCTCCCTGAACATAACTGCGTTCCATGAAGCGTCACCCACAGAATTTTCTTGGATGTCAACTTATCGTTCAATACTCAAAGATGCAAATAGTGATTTGTTTATAGTGAGAATAAACTAAAGACTTGGACTACATACAGTAACACTTTTCTCTTGTCAGAGATGAGCAAAAGTAAAGTAATATACAGAGATTTTTTTTAAATCGTATAACCAAATAAAAATATTTTCTTTATCTATGCTCATGCGAATCTTTTAGATTTTGCTTGAGCATAGCATGCCACACTGCCCAAAAAAAGGCGTTCATTGAACTTTTAAATTCGCTTGTGCAGCCGCGTATCCCACCCCAGCCCAAAGTTTTTGCTTTACAACAAAAATATCTTTGCTAAGACTTATTATAACTATTTCAATCATGCAACAGTTTTACGTCTAGGAGCCAAAAGTATCGAGCAGAACATCTACAAATGATATTAAGCGATAATTAGTTTTATCGATGAAACTTATTACGATTTCGTACCATTGCTCTTATTTTCAGAAATTTTACATTTCCAGGATAAAAACTTGAATAATTATTGCCCTTAATTTACTTCGATCTGGAATTTTTTCTTCACTGTTGATGTAAATTTTAACTGGATGTGCACTTTTCGAAAGAAGTCGAAACCAACAAAAACCATGATGAAGAGAGTGTTGCATAATTTGTCGTCCGCAGAATTATTAGTCGATTATTATGCACAATAATTTTAGAAAATTAATGGTGAATATCTTAATATAAGAGTATAATATTTAACTGATACTCCTACAAGAAGTGTTTCACAGACAGTGCCCCAGAATAGCATCTCTCGTAAAACCTCTGCAACAAACTTAAGTTCAAAAACTTGTGTCAGGTAATCTCATTGTCTAGTCTTTAATTGAATTTTGGAATCGTGCGAACGGTTTCGCTACAGAGGGATACTCGTGGAGAATAGAGGGTCGAATGAGCAAAGAAAATTTCACAGTAACAAATTTACTTAACTACAATAGGACAGCATTCAATTATGCGATTTTTTATAGCTTAAATATGTTATAAGTAACAGCACATATAGCCAGAATACGATCAAAGGTTCATATATAACCTCCACGAGTCTTCTTTTCTTGGAGTAAGTTAATAAAGTTAATATGAACTATTCCTTTAAAAGGAAAATTAAAGGGCAACTTCTTCACCTGCACCAATGAATTCTTTAACTTTCTTTTGCCATGTGTCACGTTTAAACATCCCATGTGTGAGTAATAATGCTTCATTGTCAAGTCTCAAATTTGAATGTTACGAGTCAGTCATAGCAATTGATAGATGAAGCAGAAATAACTGGCAGGGCCCCAGTCGACCGTTGCACCACATAAATGTATTAAATAACTTACCGGAAAAATTTAGTCACATTGAATACTGCTGGCAATAAACTTGATTATCAGAACATGCAATGGAAAATTTCAAACGAATGTCTTAAAAATTAATTTCATGCAGTATGCATAAATACAGTGAAAGCGTTAAAATATCTAGAAGAAGTACGTTAAAATTAGTATAAAATTGTAAAAAAATCCTCACAAATAAGTATATTAATGGTTTATAAATACTACATTAAAATTACAATAACTATGTCATAATTATAAAAAATATACTATACACAGAACTGGGCGAATAATACTATTGTAATTGCTAGTTAGTAATTGTTAATTAATATCTGCCATGGCCACGCTTGTAGTTCCACGCTTTGTTGAGTGAACAAATTACCCCATAAATGACTCAATAATTGCACTCCCTGGGTTCAGGTTAGGTTCAGGCTCGATAAAACACAAGCATTTAGGTAATAAGTGGCCTAAATTATCCCTGTATTACTTGAGTGATGTTCAAAGACTGAATGACTTGGGGTACGCAAGTCTACCCGTAACGACTGTCTAATAAGTCATGAAAGCCATGAAAGTTTTAGCTTAGTTAGCCCTGTCATGTTTCTGGCGAGCCCGTGATCACGCTGGCATGTTCAGTAATGTTCTAAACCTTGCTATTTCTTCATTGAAAAAACATTTTGTTAAACGAGGCTGTATGTTAGATGCAATGCAATGATGCAGGATTGTAACATGTACACATACGTTGACATATTTGTGACCGATTGCTCTCATTGAACTCGTTCAGGCAAGAGATTGCATCAAAGTAAATTAAGTCATGGGATTTTATTCGCACATTTTCTTCTAAACAAATAGGTAGATCTTCTCAACAACAAATCGTTTAAGATAACTTACTACTGATCGGCTTCAAAATTGCATGTTCATATTAACGTTTACTGAATTTTCGTATATCAACCTTAACTTTCAATGCTGATTCAGCTCACACTGATTCAACTCACGGGTGCAGCATAGTTTACAGTACGATGTATTTTAAAAGCGAAATTTCGAAGAATTTTATTAACTGTTTTACTAGACAGCCGATAGAACGAACGAACCTAACATGGTGCAATTCAGTGAGAATTTTTCAAATCCTAGGTTCCATATTACACACGCGTCACAGAGCCTCCAAATCCCTAAACCAATTGCGAGTCCCAGCGAGAAGCCCAATAGAGCGAGCCAAGGAGCGGCAGTGGAGAGCCGATTGGGGAGTAGATTGGGGATAGCACGCACGTTAAGGGGAACATGCGATCAGTTTCATGCGCACTAGCATGACTCAATATAATGTTAGATGAACTGCAACGTGTCGTCAATGTAGGAAAGCATAAATAATTATTATATCATATAAAAATTTTTATATTATAATTATTTAATTATTATATTATTAGCATATATCCCAGATAAGTTAAAACCTGTAGCGCAGTAGATTGAACATCCTGTTTTCAGTGACTTGACTCATGTAGATAATGGATCAAGTGTTAATATTATCTTTTCTGCCACCACTAACTGAGGGTTAAAAGAGATTTAAAATTTTCAAAACCCGTAAAAATAGACATATTGAAAATGAAGTGAGACCAGTAGAGTATGTATAAGGTATAAATTTTTTTTGCCTTCGCAGACCCTGATTCTGAAATGGATGTGGATTATTTTGATGTAATATAGCGAAGAAAAATTACGGTGAATAATCTGCCTTTAGCCGTTATTTTTGGCTAATTTTCATGTCAGCCTAAATTTAAATAAGAAATCGGTGAACCTCTCACCTCGTTAAAGGATTCGTATGAGCTACATTTTAAAAACCCGGCCCTTTTTTCCCGTCACTTTGTAGTTCATTTTTAATTGAATACATTTTAACGCCAGCCGAAGAGGAAACTTTTCTTCAAACTTTCTTGGCTAAAAACCTTCTTCTAACGACTAACCAGGTATTTTAGCTCGTCTCGATCGTCTCTCAAATAAGATAGGATGAGCCCTAATTAGGAAAGTTTTTTTATTCAAATTTTGTTGAGCCTGCATTACGATCAATCTGATAAAACTACAGTAGTGATGAAAAACAAAATGGATATTGGTATGCTAAATATTATATTTTATGAATTCGTTTTAAGAGAAAATTTCAAGACCAATAATATTGCTGATATACAACGTCAAAATTCAAGGAAATTTATGCGTTTATATTTTGTGTAAATTGAGAGGAAATTTCTTTCCCACAATTACACAGAATTCAACTTTTTATTATTTTCACCAGCATCTCCATAGAATAGAAATTATCTGTGTGATTTTAATTATTGACTAGATCAAGGCTGAGAAAATTTCTTGTCGTTTCGAATCCTGATGAAAATGTCATTCATTAAATAATAGCTGTTAATTTTCTAGTATAAAAAGAACATTATATAAATATCCTAAGTAAACTTGAAATTACTGTTTTGGGGGTTCATATTCATTTAAATTAAATTTGATTTTCATTGTAACTAAGGAAGCACCAGTCAGCTTTGGACGTTCCCGGAAAATGAGGAGCTTTATGCATGGAACTTTTCTTAAAAAGTCTACGGTATTTATTATTAACATTAAAGTAACTTTTGGGTTCACAGAGTTGAAAAATTATTATGCCTATCAAAGTTAATCAATTACTTAAAATAATAAGACTTTAAAGTAATATCAAAATTTAAGTATTAATTTAACGCCTTTGTCGCACAATAACCGAAATTCGATCAGAAATGAGTATATAAGCAGTAGCATTACCCGATAAGTTGTTATTGTGGAAGTTTAAGTTTCATTAGGGGCCGGTCAATAGTGATTCCAGGTATCAGTTTGGTGCATTATGCTTTGGATAAAATGAATACAGGCAATTAAATTCAGATTATAATGATAAAGAAACATGAAACAATGGAAATGTTGCTATCGCTAGATTCAAAATTAAACTCAACATATGACAAAAAAGTTGAATCATGCATGGAAGGCAACATGAGGAACAAATCTAGCTGATGAATTGAAATCCTGTTACACGATGTGTGTAAAGATGATAAAATAAGCAAAGAAAGATGTGAAAGATATAATCCGAAATTAATATGAGGAATTTTTAGCGCATTTTCTCATTTATGGAAAAAATGCACTATTGTGCTCGCCATGTCCGTCTGTCCGTCCTTTCTTGACCTCAAGTTTTCGTCGACGAGAAAATGCGCTCTCTGCCACTCACTGCAGTGAGTACTGAGTTATATTTTTTTCCTTCTGCTTATTGTAAACGAACTTCGGTATTTGTCTCCACTTATGCAACTCACTCTCTGATTAAATACCAGCGGAAGAACTCCATTTTTGTTTTGGTCATTTGTGGGTTATTTGCAGCAGCTTTTTTGGTTATAATGTGTCCGAACTACCATGGATGTGCAATGTAAATCCTCGATTAAATTAGGATTAAACTTGCAAAAAATCGCTGTAAATATCTAATCTTCAGTTAGACTAAAATATTTTCAGAACTAAGGGTAATGAAAAATTATTGAAAAAAATATTGTATTAGAACTAATAGCTTTTTTATACACAAACTGTACAGTGATAATAATAATAATAGGCATGATCCTAACAATAATACAATCACACAGAATAATATGTGGCTCTTTCAGACCGAGTGTCACCACATTTTATAACACAAGCGGACTCAAAAACAGCGAGTGACTAAAGGCTTGCAAAAATAATAAGCAAGCACAACGTAGAGACGGCGATCGAAGCAAGAACAATAAGCATTATGTCAATAACAACGTAAAAATGTACAAGTGTCAATATATACACTCCTTAATGCAGTAAATTGACTAAAATATGCGAATCTGCCTGTCATAACATCGGCACATGCTGTATTTCATTACTAAGGGATTAGGAAAAGTTGGAAATTCGTTAAGGTCCAAAAATTTTGCATTGGTCTAACCAAGCGAATGCATAATTTTCTGCTTACTTGACACACGTGTATGAGATTTTGTTTGAATCTTTAACAGGTCATAATTTCGCGGTGTATTTCCGAGTCAAGGGCAGTGCCGCAAAGCGCACGTAAAAGTAATGATTGTACGTTAAAAACGAGATTTACCGTGAATTTGAGTAGTCTTTCAAGACAAATATTATGAAAATTCTATGTAGCCAAAAAAATTCGAAATTGTCAGACTTCTTTGAATCATGTAGACGCTGTTAATCATTAAATTTACGGTGAATACACAAGAAGTATTATATGCAGAAGTTAGACTGATTAGTGTTATATTGATAATACAATGGTCTTCAGATTATTTTGTAATACATTACATTTTTATTTCAATTAAAAAGTTACAAATAATTTTACGTTTTCAATGATTAAATTCTTCGAGGACGATGTCGAATTTCATGCAAAGCTTGCAATACAGTTGATGAACAGTTAACTGATATTTATCAGCCTTCAATAAATAAGTTATATGCCTTACTTCAATTTCATAGATGAAATTCATTATATATGATAGACATCATGAAAGTATATGGCCGATAACATTGAAATATACATCTATGAAGTTAGCAAAATGCAGCAATAAAGTAGTCAATACTTTCAACAACTTGTTTGATGTTGCGCAATCGTTTGGGAAGGTGTGAACCTTCCATTAATATGGAATTATTAAAGTTATGCATTTGCGGATTTTGTATAAGAAATTACAAAACATCAGTCGAGATACAAAAAAACGAATATTCATCATAGAACCCAAGTTACTAGATTAGTAAAATAGGTGTCATAGAATTGCATAGGAATAGCGAATGAAATTTACTGACTATAAAAATTAGTGTTAGGTTCGAATTTTGTTTAACAGGAAAAACGAACAACAACCACAAGCAGTAGGTTGTGTCTCAGGAAAATTATTGGCATCTAAACATTTTGATTCGTTTTCAGGAAGCAATCAAAGCATTCCCTGAAAAATCCAAAACTTCAGTTAAAAAATGACGCAAACACGAATAAATAAATATAAATGGCTGAAGCAATACAAAAAAAAAAAAGAAAAAAAAATGTTGAAAATATCGGGAGAGAATTGATCGAAAATCGAGGTATGACGAGAGCCAATTTTTTCATACAAGCTTGTTTTTCCCACAGATGTCAATTGCTTCGATCAAATCAGCAAACTTCAAATTCAATCACTGAAGCGACAAAAAATACTGACAGCGAGAGTACAGAACAGCAATAAACACTACGAAGCAGCGGAATTCGATGTTCAGAGACTTTCAGGAAGGAACAAATAATATTTAATCAGTAAAGTGTCAACGTGAATGTCGCCGAAAAAAATTAATGAAGATGCTATCATTTCTGATATTTGATTGCTGCTGTGGAAATAAATTCGTAGATTTTATAGAACAAGAATAGATATTTTTGAGGCCGCCAGAAATTCACCGCTATTTTGAGAAAGTTATCCGTCCTCAGAGCGCTGCAAACGTAAACAGAAACATTGATTCTGGCACAAGGACGAGTTTCCGAAAATCAACTCTCAAATCGGAGGTCAATTTGAAAGCAACCGAATCAATTACAGAGAAAAGCGCCAACGTCTAAAAATTCATCAAATTTTTAAATACAGTTCAGTTTTGCACTAACTGGAAACTGGACGTTACCAGCAAGAACACTCGGTCAGGCTTTACAAAGGAAAATTCTCTTTAATGTGAGTGCACATTTTTTATAAAAGGTCAAAAATTAAATTTCGGAGGATTGGTCGGAAAAATGATATAATTGCGACGTTCATTACGCGGACATTGTGACAATATCTTTAATCAACTGAAGAATTTAAATGGAAATTTACGTAAAAAACGAGCATGTAATAGTTGGAATTTTTGGCAATATAGGCATGGAATTATTCCAGTGCGAAGACAATAAACAGAAACCATTTAGTTAGTTCAGTCAAAAATCAAATTTCTATAGTCATTTCGTACAAATTTCACATAAGACGTTGCTATATCAGCAAAAGTCCACGACTCTTTGGGTCCATTTAATAGCTCTTCACATACACGACGTTTAGCTACAGCAAACACGATAATGCCACAAATGCCTTCGTTCCTACAAACACGACATTCACGAAACTGAATAATTGCACTTAAATCAAGAGAAGAAGCACAGAGAGCTTCAAACTTGAATTTCTGTATCTAACTTTATATCTTTTAGGCTAAACATTTCTTCTTAATGGAACAGCCTAAAGTTCTGTACAAATAGACACACGCGACCTACAGACTTTCATCACAAGCGTAAGAAGCGAGGCTACCAGTATGCCGTACCAATATACAAATATCACTATTTCCAGAGAAAGAGTCTAGAAGCTTGGGGTGAAGATCCTATAAAACACAAGTTACATGTACTAGCAGCCTAAAATAGAGCTTTTCAAGCGATTAAATACGTTTTTATTATATAAGAAATGTACGATAGGAATAAAAAAGAGACTAATCTTCCAGCCTGGCGCTGGTATGGATGCCGCACCAGCAGAGTTTGCCCGAGGATTATGAGCGGTGCGCTCCTGGAAACTATCAGGCAAGCGATTATGGTTCACTTCCTCCTCCAAATCGCGCTCCATGGCATCAAACTCTTCCCTCAAATCCTGGAACGGCGATCTGTTCCTGGTGTTAACGGTTCTTCCACTATTGCCGTAGACACCGTGGCTGTTAACAGCCCCGTTAGCCCCTGGGAACTGCTCCATGGGGTTCACGGACGAACCTTGGTTCTTCGCATCAAAAACATCCTCTCTAATGGGCATGAAAACGTCGAATTTTCTCACTGGATCAGCATCAATTCTCTTGATGGGTTTGGAGCTGATGTCATCATCGAACATCACATCAGATCCATCGTATGCAGACACTGGACTGGCCCCATCCCCGGAGGCGTGGTCTTCAGTGTGAGGGCCCTGTGCCTCGTCTTGTAGCCCCTCGGCCAAGTGTGGGTGTTGACGACGATGGTGAGGGCGCTGCCGCCGGTGATGGACACTGGACTCCTTAGCATGAGGCCACTGCGGTCTCCGGCAGGTGTCTTCGGCGAACCAGGGCTCGCTGATATTAGGATACTCGTAATCAACTTCTTCCAGGATCTGAAAAGATAAATAAGATGAACGTTAGCAAACTAATCAAAGCTGATAAAATGTTGAATTTTTTTATTAGGCTGTCAAAGGTACAATTTATTTAGGGCAATTATTGAAGTAGATTCGAAAAGAAACCGATAACGGAAAACATAATTAACAAAACTTGACAAATTATTTCAAATTATTGGCAAACAGTTTGGAGATAAAAAAATTAATTTAAGCAAGTGCTTATATAAAATAAGCACAATTACGAGTGCAAGTGGAGAAAAGTGCATCTAAATCGCCTAGCAACAAAGATCCTCCTTGCCCAGCGTCCTGTAAAATTAAAAGCCCGCCCAGCATTGTGCCTTCAGAATTAGACTATGAATAATAAGTAGTTGGAGCTTCTTTTTCTATCTGTACAGAGCAGCCACACTCCCATTGTGGAGCGCAGCGCCGCTTGCTACTGAAGAAATGAATCTTTTCAGACTACCGTGAACAAAATGCCTCCTAAACCACCACAAAATACGAAGCTTACCCTGGAAAATATTTTAAATATTTCTCTTGCTATCAGATATCAGTATAATTCCGGGAGGAAACACGAAAGTTTATCATTATTATAGCTTAAGCGTGAAATGCAAGACGATTCTTTAGTAGCGTTGCAATTAGTTTGCGTACTGTTTAAAAAACAGAGACTGTGACTTCTGAATTCGTTATTCGTAGCTACAAAGACGCGTCGCAAGAAAGATCGTTCTAAAGACCCTGGTGCAAATGACACGATAAGACGGAGCAAGACGACGTCACGAAGAGTTTGCATGTGATATTCCAGGACCGAGGAGGACTTCCAAATGACCCTTCGAGCAAAGGACTTATAATTGGCGCCATTAACGATAAGAAAGCTCTGGGACATGGCACTAGACCTACATTAGCGTGGCTCAATGATGACGGCATTTTATGATGAGGGCCACGATATCAGGTAACGAAGGAACGAGCGTCCAGATTAAAATCCAACTATTTAACATATGGTCAAAGTGGGTTTAACATTCTTGCAATTAGATTTGACTTCAACCAAATTAACAGCGTAAAAAGTCACTTTCGCGTTTTTAATTAATGAAAAGATTATGTATGATAGAGTTTTTGCAACGGTTGCTCCACCATTTTGAAAACTACCAGTTGACAATTCTACAAAAAATCATGCGATGGCATTATTAAGTGTTATTAACTAAAATAACTGAACCAATGAAGTGAATTATGTCGTCATGGGAAATTAATAGAGTGTTCGCAAGTGTCGTCATCATTTCTATAGATGAGGTTCATCTTGTATTAGACACATAACATAAGTCAATGGTTGTAAATGTCAGTAAAAACGTTATTCAATGATCGTTCCCTACCCCACAATGCAAGTTGGAATAGTCAGACATTTGTAAAATTTTGTAAATTAATCATGAGAATCTTTCCGAAGTATTCATGAATGGGCAATGATGAGACTAAAAAGTCTCAAAAGTAATGGGTTTTGAAATATTTCAGCAAAAGGAATAGGAGTATTCACCGTATTTCGCGTATTTGCATATGGCGGAACGATCCGTGTGAGAATATTAAGGGGTGACGACAATTTTTGTGAAGGTCCTCGAAGACCGCAGCTATCAAATAGATAAGGCGCTTGAACTTGAAGAGATCGTGCATAAGAATAAACAAATTCTGCTAAGTTTATCACCTATAATTCTTCACGAACTTGGAAATTTAGAGACGAAATATTTACTTTTTTTATATGTAAAGCGTTAGCGAATTTCAGAATTATTTTCAAGTGTACAAGCATATATTGTCAAAATAATATGAAGAAAAATAAAATATAAAATAAAATGAGCAAAACTAAAACGAAATGAAACAGAAGCATAAAATGTTTCATGCCTAGAAACTTGGAGTAAAGAAATGGCGTCAGGATTTTGGAGGCAAGGTTTAGTGCAGCTAAGAGGCCTGCAAATTTTACAGTGGAGGCAGCAGCAATTTCACAGTTTGTTGGCACGACCCAAATATGCTCAGGAGGAAGCCAAACAGCTTCACATTCGCTGCTCTCGACAACAAACCACGTCTCTCTTCCTTGCCTTCATCGATGATGAAGTGTCACCGATAAAATACGAACACGCACACGAAATTCAGCGCTCCGAGAACGCAAGAGAAACATGAACATCACAGGTGAGAGAAATTCGCATGCTAGAAGGAAAAAAAATTTAACTCAGTACTCACTGCAGTGAGTGACAGAGAGCGTATTTTCTCGTCGACGAAAACGTGAAGTCACGGACGGAAAGACGGACTGACGGACGGACAGACGTGGCGAGCACAATAGTGCATTTTTTTCCATAAATGAGAAAATGCGCTAAAAAGTAGGCTTGGAGGCCTACACGAAATATTCTAAAACTGAGCCAAAAAAAATTGGTTCAAGATAAAACTTGTAACACAAGTAAAACGCTTTGCGAAAAGTTGAGTGCAAAAGTTCAAGATGCGATCGAGCGCAGTTTTTAACAAAGACTTGGTTAGTTGTGTAGGACTGCTGCATCAATTATAGATACATTTTAAGTACGCATCTGTTCGAAAAATACATGCAAAACTTGAGATCATCTTTCATAAAAAGAAAGAATTCAGAAAAATTCAACTCGATCGTTTCATAAAGAAAATATTAATATTTAATTGTTTTATTTATTAGGTAATTATAAACAACGGTGACTATTGAAATGTATGTCGTCTTTATAATTCTCAAATAAATAAGTTCATGGGCATATGAAATTCAGAACATTAATTTTCAGCGTTCGGCGAAGAAGTGAAAATCATTCTATTACCTAGAGTTCTTCATTATAAAAAATAACTCACCAAATTTACTTATCCCATGTTTAAGTCAACACGGAGGTAAACGCGATATGGAATAAAAACTTCATATGAGATATTTTTTTGTTTCGTCCTGCTGCAGTTTTAATTGCGCTAGAGTCTCGCATTTACGATCCGAGTGGAAGGGTAGCGGAATTATTAAATAGTATTAGGCTGCTCCTTACGCAATATCTACGTAGTATTTGTTAAGTATGTCGTTTCGTCTATTGTCTATTATAATTTTAAACAGAATTTACGTTAACTCAAGCATAACCATTTGCTTGCATATTCTACGTCTTCTGAATCTCTTGCATTCATATTCTATTTCAGACGAAATGTTATTTGAAATCACTACTGTAAAATCCTCATTTCATCTTTTTTGAAAGAATGAATATTTATTCACTAGGTCCCCAGAAAATGAAAAAGCTGCGACGTTTAAATAATGAAATTTTACCAAATCCCCCTCATCCTCCTGAAATTAATTTTCTTATCTTCCTGATATCTATAGTGATTGTCACTTTTTAAGGTAAGGAAATCTTATTACACGCAATTATGCGTTCTCTAAGAAGAGCATTGTTCAAACATTTGAATAGTTTTTTCGTGAAGACGATGATAGTTTTTGATGACGGAAAATCTCTTTAAGAAGAACTTATAAAAGGTGTTCGTAAAAACATCGTGTCTAGATCAAATAAAATAGAATATGATAGTCATATTATTGCATTTCAGAAAGTTTCATTTCGTTCGAAATAAACTACTTTAACAACATTGGAACAGGCGTATAAAATAAATTGTTATGCATTTCAAGTGAAACAGACATCGTTCCAGGGTCGAAATTGTTCAGTTGCAATTTAATTCCCAAACAGTATCAACGGATGGAAGAAACAAATTTTCTTTGCAATATTCAATAAAATAACAAACCATAATACTAAAAAATCACAGAGCACGGCACTAACAGAAAACAACATAAATAAATAATAGTAAAAACAACAACATTGTGGCACATACGGAACAAATTTTGGCGGGGTTCACAAGCAAGACGAGCCCTCATTAGAGCGGCGCCCCAGGGCCCAGAATTATGTTGAAGCTTCAAGCAAAAATTCGCCGAAATCCTAAGGTTTCCCCACAAACTTGAGAATTACGTCGCACGGCATGACCAAGCACCTCCAGAGAACTCCAAAACGCAACCATAACGGAAATTTCTAAGGGAATTTTACTACAGTTTTGCATCGCTTGTTTCTACTATAGGTGCATTAAAGAAATATTAAAAGAAAAGTTTTCAAGTAATCTTGAGAAAACCTTTCTGCTTTACATTCCAAATGGGTCAAAAATTAAATTGTTAAATTTAAAACCTTCCTAATTGATCCACCTTGAAGATTAACAATATTATTAACGTAGGATAGCAGAAATATGTAGACAACAATGTGAAGAAGAAACGAAAAAACTCTTATCTTCCGGCCAAAGATTTTTTACCAAGACCTTAATGTAGACTTAATTCATTTTAGCAGTTTCACGTCAAATTAGCTATGCAAATAACCAATTTAAGGTAGCGACAACATAAATCGATGAACAATTTTTCTCAAAAATTCTTAATGCGTCAAGACGCATATACGTCAAGAACAAAACAATTAACTATTCTTAATCATAATCTAAAGTCGATAAATCCGCCACCACGCTAGCATGCCGTTAGAAAAAGCGTGGCGAACAAATCCCTTTATTCGCATGGAATTAATCAGTGCACCAGACAGGTTCCCCAGCGGGGTCTCATAATCCAGTGGTAATGAAGTCTCCGGGAGTCCCTCGCCACCAATGAAGAAATGAGCTCTAGAGGCGCTCAGGTTGAGAGGTCCGTGGCTATCCAAAGAGGAGTCCAAGCGCAATAGCTCACGAAAAAGTAAGAAATACTGTCATGTCTTCAGTGACGTTGTGATATTAATTAGCTTTAGCAAACCAGTGAATGATTTGATGTAGATACCCTTCTTGGGCAAAAATTAGAACGGAATGTTCTAATTTTTGCAAAAGTTTGTTTGTTTCACAATTAGTAAAATAGCATGAACCTAGCGCAATGTCGCGCATAACATAAATAAAGAATAAATGTTTTGAGATTATTAAAGTCTAAGATGCTTGTTATTGTTAAAAAAATCATCGAGTGTTAATACACATCTAGTATTACAGGAATCATCCAGCAATATTGATATTGTTTGCACGGTAACTTTAGAGATGCACATTCTGTCCTCAGGAAAGGCACGTTAGCCTGAGGGTTAAAATATTTTTCCGGTTGACTTCATGTTAGACAAAACTACCCCGTACTAATCAATTCGTGATTGGAAATTATTATCCAATCATGTATCCTATTGGATATTGCATGTTGAAAAGTATGTTAGGATGGCGCCAATGCAGTACCAAAGATACCTCACCAATTTAACATAGATTTTCAATTAAATATTCCTAAAGACTCACAGGCAGAAGACTGTGTCCACGGGAGCGGCACATGGGGTTGAAGGTGCCGGTGTGCGTGGTGCGCTGGAAATTCTCGAACTGAAATTCCCAGTCGTAGTTGACCAGCCGCCATTCCAGCGTCTTGCCTGCCAGCTCCTGAGGCTTCCGTATTTTGATTATGTCCGAGTCACTGCAGAAGAAGAAGACAAAAAATATCATTTATGAGACTATTCTTCCTTGACGCGTTTGCTCGTGCGTTCAGCTCTTGCCGGATTGCATAGGTACAATAATAATTGTACCTCAACTTGGTTCGATTATAACGTTGTCAAATTATGCAGTATGACGAGGGTGAAAGGAAAACAATGGGATTAAGTCTGAGTTAAGTACGGTAAATGATTCTTTCTACAGGTTTCAATTGCCAATTTAGTCCTTAATCCTGTAGTCGAGTTAGTAGCTGAAGTGATAAGCCATTACCAATTACGTCAGAGAGCACGGAAAAAAATGTATGACGAGAATCATATACAAACCTAGTTAGGTTCATTGAAATGAATTCGCATCCTAATAAGCGTTTTTTTATTACAAGCGACAAGAAAATAATACATAGTTTTAGCGTAAAGACCATAAACAACCCGGAGAAGCAGTATATAAATAAAGACAAATATCCAGCGAAGGCGCTTAAGCCCTCAAGAAAATTGGAAGCCAATATTTAGTGGTGTAGAAAATGAGGTGCCGAGCGCAAGGCTCCTTGAGTCTAAATCATGCATCGGCTGCCACGCCAGAGGCTGCTAATGCAGCTTCTTATTCTTATTTTTTTATTTTTTTATTTTATTTTTATTTTTTTATTCTTCTTATTTTCCTGCGTCTAGGACTGAGGGATACTCTCAGCAGCCCTCGGATAATGTACAGGCAACCCTCAAGCCGTGCTAAAAAATACCCTCGGTTACGTATGCCAGTGGCTTCACACTGTTAACTGATACTTAGTGAAAAGTAATGGGTCTGACATTGGAAGGCTAAATGAGCGCTTTATGTGCTGGAAGTGGAAATGCGATCCAAAATTTTGAAGGCATGAAGACTTGTAATGGAATGTTGATAAATTGAATATATTCACATGGAAATCATGAATGTTAATTGTGACGAATAATGAATTAAAAACACAAGTAATTCGCATGACTTTTCCAAAGTAATATATGAGAAAGTGGACTAGATAGTAGTGAAAAAAAACATCCCTCCAATTTAGTAGGCAGCGAACCAGAAGTTTTTAAATGAATGAATGACAAGACTCTTTTCAGCGTAAAAATTAAGGGCGATGCCAAATTAGCGAGCAAAAACAGTGTGGATTGTTAGGACAACGAACCGACGATGCATTTTGCAAACCCGACACAGCTTTCGTCTCGCCGCAGAAAAGCAACAACAAGTTGTCGTTGTTATAACGCAATTATCGGAGTTATATTTGTTGTGACCATGCCAGACCTCTGGACAATTGAATAAAAGAGAGAGGTGAGGCCTCGGGGGTTCTTAGTTGTAGGAAAAAATATCTGAAAGTTTGCCTCAGCTTGTAGCTCGGCCAGGACACTTGGGCAGAGATTAGTATCACTTGTAAATGATAGTATCGCTTGTAAATGATTGTGTGGCGTGTACAGTTTCCGTGTTTCGTGGCAAATGATTATTAGTTAACAGAAATACTATTGGAAAAGAAAATATCGAAATTGACTTAGGAACCATGCAATGGGTAAAACTTATGTGTGAATTGGCTTGGAATAATGGGCTGATATTTTACATGCCACTCATTTTTCCCGATCAATTAAATTATGTACATACAACAACAGTCTTAATGATTTAGAATAATCGTCCATGGCACTCAGACCTGCATTACCACAATAAGTAAGTATTCCCACAAAATCAATCATGAATTTGACTAAATTAATAAGCATTGATGTCAATGGGGGAGTTATAGAGCTGTAGGGCCAATGTCACCCCAACCTCTTCACGGCTCTCCAGACAGCCTCCCCCTATCAGTTAATCAGGACATCCCTCTAGCGTTTATTAGCTTACACTCCCACACGCTCAGCTCTGTTGCTGGGACAAGTGTCTTAACTTCGTTGTGCTTTATTCGGATAAATGTGGTGATCTGTACAACGATAAGTGTGATACCAGTATAACGATAAAAGTGATTCTCGACATAACAATAAGCGGGATAGTCGACATGACGATAAGTGTGATACTCGGCGAAACGATTAATGTGATACACGACATAACGATATGTGTGAAACTCGGCATAACGATAAAAGTGATACTCGACTTAACTATAAATGTGATACTCGAAATAAAGATAAAAGTGATACTCGGCGTAGCGATAAATGTGATACTCGGAATTACGACGGATGTGAGTGATAAATGAAATAAAAAACACAACAGATAAGAAGTTCAGATAATTATAGTCTTTTAAATGTTATTATCGCCGCCAGTTAGGCAAACATGTTTTGGTTTTAAGCAAGAGAAGTAGGCGATGATTTTTGTAAGTCAATAATTTAAAACCATAGTAAGTTTTATGAAAATTATTCCGGTCGACAGACTTGAAAGAATATTAATATTATTGATAGACATAATTATTAGACTCAATATTAATTTGAAGGCGATGAAAATACATGATTGATATCTGATGAAGCCAACAACGCAAGTTATTAGCTAATATTGAGGTTAATGACATAGTCTGAAAATAACCTATCGATTTAGTGCCGTAGTTTCAAATCAGAGACACGAGCTCTTTCCATTGATTTAAGCCAGCAAAAGTATAATAATTTGAAACATATTTGAATAAATTTAACGATGGTGGTCGTAGAATATATGCAAATTGTTGTTTAAGTTGGATCGCACTTTAATTTTGCTTTGGTACGATGTCATACATTATTCGTACTCCAAAATATTTGCCGGCACTGCAAGTAAAAATAAGAAATCATCATCGTTGTTGACACTCCAAAATAGTCATGTCACATAAACGCGTGAAAGTCAGTTCCAAGTACATTCGAATAGCTGAATTTCTCAGATAATTTACATGCACATTTAACTACAATTGTATGAAACGTTGGATAAACTGCACCAATTTCTCAAAACGAAAGAAGGTAAACAATAAAGAAAGATGGTAAATACCATTAGAATTGTGAAAATTGCCACCTTCAAAATATTTCTTGAATATTTAAAAATCATTCAATGAGGAAAAATTTAAAAGTTGTCGAAGCACATACAGAACGTAAATTTGTTCAAAGCTAAGGACTGAAATTCATGTTATTAATGATAATCAAATAAAACGATGCTAAAGCATTTCAAATGTTGACCAGTTGCGTTGATTCAACAGTGACCATAATTTGGATAAACAATGAAGAACGTTGAAGTGAAGCATTACTTTTGCGGCCTGGAAGTTCACAAATAAATCAGGTTTGAAGGCTCATTAATTTTCAGAATGCAGGAAGAATGGTTTATCACTTGCTAAATTATATATGAAAATTTTAATGCACAACCACAGCGAGGACACGGTGGATGTTTACACTGAGGCCACAGCATATTGACCTTCATTTGTTGTAAGCTGTTAAACTTTGTAGTGAGTCATCAATGTTCCATGAAAATTAATGAGTCGTGTTAAAAAAAAGCGTCAGCTCGCTTATGCGATTTGATATAATGACTTCAAGCAATTAATGCAGTTATCCAGGAACGCAGGCAGTAAAAATGCCATCAAATATACCGATAAAGCTTTAGTAAGTTCAGACGGGAATTTTATACTCTGTGGAAAAAAAAACATTCTTAAATAAAAAGAAAAAGTAGCCGAAACCGTATTTTAGAGTTCAGAAGGAAATTACGGTTTCGTCTGTTCATTAGCACGCAATGCAATTTAATGAAGTGATACGTTCAATATCCTGCCTACTGTCAATGTTAAAAAATAATCGTGCATCATGCTGACAAGCCATAATAATTCAATCAACAGCGATTCAAGCAATCTAGTGACATTATTACTAGCCATAATAATGTTTTCAACTCACGCATTACCTGCGAGATAACACGTTTAAAAGTTATCAGCAAGCATCGAGTGATTGTAAACAGGCACATGTTATGCGGCGAGCGCTGGCTCAGGGCGACGCATGTTTGCGAGGGATGGTCGGGAATGGCAATCGCGCTCCAATCACAAGACAAATTTCCCTCCCAATAATCAGATTCGTCACCGCGACTCCTAGAGGCGAAATCTTGGCAGCGGAAGGCACAACAGGAGATGGCATAACGAGCGCCAGCCTGCCGAGGAAATGCATGGCGAGGGAAGGAAATGGCGACAGGAAATGAACGAATCTTCGATGTGGGTGAAGGAGTTAACACACAATTTAACATTCAAAGTGGGGGAGAGAGAAGAAGAAGAAATTTACGATATATTGAAGTCAACGTTTATAATTATTGAAACTTTGCAATTTCGGGATTTTCCTTGAATGAGATACACACGTTTTTTTACGATTTTTTTTTGAGTGAAGAAATGCTGCAGGGGCAATATTTTTCAAAGCAAGTTTAATATTTAACACACTCCTTAGGGATTCGATATTTTATCCTCCAAAAATAATATGAAATAAATAACGCAATGTACGCATCCTTTTCTAGCGAGGGCTTGAAAATTTATCATCTATAAGAATTTTGGAAACATTATGTTAATATTATGTAGCCTCCTCTCTTAAATTTTCAGTATAAACCAGAATCTGGAAACATAGCCTGCGACCAGATACTAAAAATATCAGAGCCCTATCGCTGGAAAATAAAATCGGCAGAAATCTTTGGCCGTGAGCTCGCTACACTATCAGATGGCTGCCAGTGAAAGAGTTTGCAGTGTTCGGAAGCACCGGGGCGAACATTTGCTCGAATGCGGCCGATAAGAAGTCCTTTCTTTATTTGCACCCGGCCATGTGTAACGTTGTGCTCGTCCAATTACATTGCAATAGAACAAGGGCCAACGAGCTTCACTAATGTCCTCCAGAAAAACGTGTGAATTTCAAGGATTTCAAGCGCACATAAAAATGCATTTATTATGGGTGAAATTTAAAAAAATCCTAAAACAACCTATAAATAACTTTATGAGCCAGAAAGTGTGTAAGAATGATATATAGTTTTGAATTAGAAACTAGGTATGAGAATTTTAATAAAGAAGGTAAGGGAAAATAATTTTTAAACTTGATGGTTTTCACATTAAAGAAGATGCAGTGTAGAAGTTTGACGCACATGCAGTGAGCAACTAGAGCAAGTCCATGAAGATGAAGCTTAAGAGTCTCATGGAGTGCAGAGCAGCACTAAAAGATGACATAAAGGCTACACTTCGCTCTTTTATCTCAGAAAATAACAAAGCTTGCACAACTTTAAGAGCGGCTGTGACGACAGCATCTGATGCTGGGAGTTCTGGATGTTGATTACGAATTGTACCTAATGCAACATCGAGAAAATTCAATTGAACAGAAAAAAATTATGGGACATGTTCAAATGGTGTAATTGTGAATAAGTTGATACTTTTTTATTTTTAAGTTACACTGCTACACAAACTTAAGAGCTCGTTTACCGATCGAAAATTCTGCAATTAAATAAAAATTTAATTAACCAAAAATAACCAATTTAATTACTTCATACAAAAACACATAGTAACTGGGATGGAGAAGATTGTTCACTATCACGAGACAAAATAAATATTAAGACGTGCTGGTCATTTATGAATAACACTGCCTGGACTTTGAGAAGAAGAATCACTGGAACGGGTCTCTCTGGGAGGTGCATAGTGGCGAGCATTCGTTCGAAAGGCCATCAAAATGTCACGGGAAGAAGGTTAGATCAATGGAACTGCAACCCTCTGTCGTTTGAAGATTCTAGTCACAAAAATGCCCTCATTCTGATACGCTTGACTCAAAAGAAAAGGTTGAATCCTAACATCGTGAGACGCCTTATATGTTAATTATTGATAATGTGGAATTATAAATTATTAAATGAGTTTATCAATTGAAAGGTTACGCGAAACATGAAAAATTGAAGAAGCAACTTGAATGGACATGAACAAAATGTGCAACGAAAATGTATAATGTAAAACTTTAATTACCGGTACTAAAAATAATGTCAAAATCAATAAAAAATTCAGACAAATAAATTTTTCAATAATTTATGCAAACAGAATTGAAATACAATTTTCTGCAAAAATTTGACGCAACCCTCATCAATTATATCGACATCTTTCTCCCAGAAACATAAGGTTGGGAAATGCAAGTAGTGAAAATTCAAAAGAGAGATGCACAGTAAATACACATTGTTTGATCCCATCTAGGTAATTTATTATTCAACCATTGTATATTTTAAAGAAAAAGTCTTTTAAAAGTCAAATCAGATACTAAATGTTTCGATTTTGTAGGGTATTAACCGCAATGTAGAAGTAAAATCTTTCAAAGAGATAGACAAAATATTTTGACACAAGAACGAACAATCTAAAACTTTACTCACTGGGAACGTAGGAACGAACTATGCTAAACTTTACTCACTGGGAACGTAAGAATGAACTATCTTAAACTTTACTCACTGGGAATGTAAGAATGAACTATCTTAAACTATACTTACAGTGAAAGTAGGAACGAACTTTCATGAACTTAACTCACTGGGAACGTAGAAACGAACTATGCTAAACTTTACTCACTGGGAACGTAAGAATGAACTCGCATTAACTTTACTCACAGTGAAAGTAGGAACGAACTATGATAAACATTACTCACTGGGAAAGTTCTTCAATGCCGAGGCTTTGGAGCACGGTATTCAGGGAAGGTTTGGAGTGACAGAGCGACAGAGACGAGCGCGGCCAGTAGTACAGATACGACAAGCACATTTCGTCCCTTGTATTGATACCTCCCAGGGTGATGGCTGAGCGCTCTACGCTGCTGTACTTGCATTCACTGATCAAGTGATCGCCCTGCAACGGTTATGAAATTGCATGCAAAGTTAATCACCACAATTGACAATATTTGAGATAAATTAAAAAAATTACAGTTCGTTATATTTGTGTATACACAATTTATTTGTTATTCAACATAAAAATATAATTCTCCGTGCGAAAACTCGTGTGAAACTAGAATAACTGCATATCGTGAATAATTATAGGATCATGAAGATTAAGGTATCATGGATGACGCATTATGGTTACAGTACCCTAGTTAATGAGGCCATCGCAGGTAAGAATAATCGATCTAGATCCACGAAGGTATGAATAAACGATCTAGATCCACGAATGTATGAATAAACGATCTAGATCCACGAAGGTATGAATAAACGATCTAGATCCACGAAGGTATGAATAAACGATCTCGATCCATATTAAAAAATCATAGCAGCAGCTTAGATAGTAACACAATAAACACGCAACCCAAAACTAACAGATTTTTCAATTAAGAACCTCATGACCGTAATTTACTCACGGGAAGCACAGTCCTGGGCTGCTTCATGAGTCTGTACTCCAAGTAGCTGTAGTCGTAGTTCAGGTCTTGAGCGATAGGGTCTAATTCAACGCCTTGTCTGAGGTGCCTTAGACGCACCTCTCGACCCAGTAAGTGCGTCTGCACCACCGCCCCGAACACTTGGATACCTGAAGAAATAAAAATCTCGTTGTACAGAGTGATTGATGGAAACATATTGTTTAGTATTTCGCGCCTAGCAGCCAGATGTTGCAGGAAAAGAGCGGGGAGTATTTCATATGAAAGGGAAGTGTGTCCCGCCTAGTCAGTTGCCACAATGCATTGGACAAGTGAGCAGCGTGCGTTCTCTGTCAAGGCGTACGTTTATAATGTCCGTTTCATTCTAGCTACTTAACGAGCATTCCGCACTCGGTTCCGTATGCGTCCTTGAGGTCGAATTCCTGATCGGAAATCGGTTGTTACGTGGGTGAACACATTTAGGGCAAGATATCTTAAACCAATTGTAATTGTTTACCACGACTGTCCAAGGACCCCTATCTCATTTGATGAACATTCGCCATGCCATCGCCAAAATACCGGTCAATATGCTTTAGGGAGTTAAATGGAACTTCAGAAATCGATTAACTGAATACATCGGCAGGGGGGGGGGGGCATCAACCAAATTATAAAAAATCAGGCTACGTTTTTTTTTTTCAAGAAATTCTACATTGTAATGACATTATTTAATAGTTCTTTCTTAATTGAGCTTTTATATAATAAAGTTTCTGTAAATCACTTTGTATTGTAGTTAAAATTATATTCCTTTCGTGATATAATTCTCGTTATATTTGAAAATGAATTATACTTCGTTATTGAAATAATTAAATGAAGCATTAATTATTATATTTTAATACGTCATAGTAAGTTATATTTGAGTACCTCTTGCCATAGTCGGTAATTAGAAAAATTTTACATGATATCTATAAAACTCTACGTTATATCGCTATGTATATTAACATTAAATAAAATACCATTGGTCCATAGTTTTCAACAAGAAATTTATGCTAATTTATGGCGACAACATGGCAGCAAAAGGAAAAAAAAATGACCGGTTGATTCATATCACAGGTTAGGGATAACATTAATTGGGAATGAAAGTTGAATCAAGTTGTAACAAATGAATTTTTGTTTCGTAATTTAAAACTCTGGAGGGACTCGAAAAAGTTAATATGTAACGATTTAAAAGCATTTTATGCAATAATCAATGCTTTTCACAAACATGTTTAAGGGAATTTAGCATGAGTTAAGGTATAAGTAACTATACGTAACCGACCCGCAGGCGGGATGGCTTTGGAGGTGCACTCTGACACGCAGTGTCCAGACGACAAGACGCTCGCCTGTCCAGGCGGAATCAGGTGTTTCCAGTTAGGGTCGAGCCCAACGCTCAGAACGCCTGGAAAAAACACAAGGGCAAAGTCAAGATTAGATTTAATAATTTCAGTTAAAAATATAGTTACTAATGAAAAAAAGAGAGAAGAAAATAATTTTTTTTTTCAAGGGCACTATCCCGATGAATTGTGAGTTGAAAGCAAGTTGGCATGCAGATATGTGCAGTAAGACAAAAAATGTATTGGAAAATTTCTTGTTACATAAAACTTATAATGACTAAATTCCACTCTTACTAAAAAATTTGTACTAAGCGTAAACAATTCCATAAAACCTGGAAATAGTGCACAATTTGAAACCATGAAAACCGAAAACCTAATAATATTTACACATATAAGAGCAGTTATACAATAGATAATTTTACCGGCATCGAAGTTCCTTAGTTTGTGTGTGTAGTGAACACGTATGCCGGAGTGGTCCTGGAAGTGCCGGCTGTCGGGGTTGTCGTAGTGAACCTGCATGAGGAAGATCGTGGGGCCGTTCGGGGACAGCGGGTAGCCCGTCTCAGGGGGAAGAGTCAGACCCTGTTGAAAATGAAATAGTTTTAGGATGGATAAGATCAATTAGGCAGAAGAAATATATTACCATTGATTAGGTCCTTCATGTGACCTGGGATAAAACCCAGATGTCAATACATCAATAACATTAATGCAAAAGATTGAGAAATAAAAACAAACTTAAAATCAACTTCTCAAATGGGGAGACAATGTGAATTTTATAAGTTTATTCATACAATTCACGGGAAAATCATTCAAAACACAGATTGTATTAACTTTAATTTATTAAATTCAACCTATTGATTAATTAAACCACATATTGCAACTGTAAAACAAAATTTCCAATATTCGCGCCTAAAAGATAAAATGCCCCAAATAACCTTAGAGCCGACAGCCCAGGCGACGACGACATGAGAGCACGCCCTGAGCAAGGGACTCATGTCCTGAGAGTAGCACTGGCCGCCGCTGCTGTCGGCGAGCTGCTCGAGGCTCGCCACCACCGCCGGGTCGTCGCTGGTGCACTCAGACACGAGGATGTGGTGAACGTGGCGCTCGTTGCCCGCGCTGAAGATCGGCTCGAACTGCAGCGGAAAAGGAGTAAGGTTAGCAGTGGGAGATTACTTCGTAGTGGAAGTTTATTGATTGAAACGTGTGCCAAGACAAACGGGGTGAGTTAGTAGTGGAAGATTATTTCGTGGTGAAACTTGATTACTTCGTGGTGAAACTTTATTGATGAAAATGTGTGCCAACGCAAACGGGGTGAGTTAGTAGTGGAAGATTATTTCGTGGTGGAACTTGATTACTTCGTGGTGAAACTTTATTGATTAAAACGTGTGCCAACGCAAACGGAGTGAGGTTTGTAGTGAGAGATTATTTCGTGGTGGAACTTTATTGAATAAAACGTGTGCCAACGCAAACGGGGTGAGGTTAGTAGTGGGGGATTATTTCTTGGTGGAACTTCATTGATCAAAATGTGTGCCAACGCAAAAGAGGTGAGGTTAGTAGTGGGGGATTATTTCGTGGTTGAACTTTATTGATTAAAACGTGTGCCAATGCAAACGGGGTGAATTTAACAGCCTTATTTTATTGGTGAAAACGGATGAGGTTCAGTGCGGCCGCTTATTGACGAAAACGGGCGAGTTTTGTAGTAGAATGTGTTGATGAATACAAATGCCAGTGCAAACAGGGTGAACTCGGCAGTGGAAGTATAGTGATGAAAACGCGTGAGAAAAACTCGGGATGATTTTAATTATAAAGTGTAAACGCCTAAAATTTGCTGTGACAAAATATTTAAAAATTTCTCACGTCTCTAACGGTTAAGAAATATTGAATATTGAGAATAGTTAGCATTTTTAATCAAAAATTCGCTGAAGAAGACTTCGCTGTTTTCAGAGTTTCCAGGAGTTTTTCCCAAAAAATCTCAGGTCCCCAGTACAATAAGGGATAAAATCTAAAAAAATACAGAATAGTTATCAGAAGTTACCTTTATGATGTGGTTTTTCTGCACCAGTAGCGGCTTCCTGAAGAGCTTGCACCAGTAAACAGTAGCCATGTCCGCCTTCACCTCGACGCCGGGGCTGTTCAACGTCCACGTGTGTATCTCAGACCTGGTCGTAAATTAATTAAGTTCACTTTATTTTATTTTTTCCGTACATAAATCTCTACTAAACAAAAAAAAATGTTTTGGAAGGTTTGAGTTCTCGTGAAACATTCAGTGGAAAAATTATTTATTAATTTTCAGCTTTCTGAATCGCCAGAAAAAGAAGATATTGTTTATCATTAATAAATACGTACCTGGATATATTGAACGAAAATGTTAATTTAAATTAATGATAAAA
The DNA here is from genome assembly GCF_000764305.2 of Hyalella azteca. NCBI lineage: Eukaryota > Metazoa > Arthropoda > Malacostraca > Amphipoda > Hyalellidae > Hyalella > Hyalella azteca. The sequence continues at coordinate 1,339,563 of NW_025943380.1, read as the reverse complement.
TATGATTAATACTGAACAATGATGATATTTAACCTTCAAAATTCGAATGCTAAATTTTTCACCATTTGTTAAAATAAATAAAGCATCTACTCACTATATTTAACGTACGAATATAAATAGTAAAAATAGTAAAAAAAAATTACTCTTCAGGCTTCTTGTCCTTGGAGGATTCGGACGGATAAGCAGAGTTCTGGCCGTACGCGTCGCCGGAATGTCCGTATTCTACGCCCGGATCTCGGTCCAGCAGGAAGACGCTCCGGGTTCCGCGCCGGAAATCTCCGTGGTAGTGCAGACGCGGACGCGGACTGTCCGGGTCAACGGGGTCATCGGGGTGATACGCCCATAGCACCCGCGACGTGTCGTTCTGAACGAAAATTTACGATGTTATTTCAACGTTTGTGAGTATATAGACGTACAACGAAAAATATTGTTCGATTTGAGATAAAAGAAAGAAAGAAATTTTTTAATAAAGCATATTCTCAGTTCTATAATCAATTATGCATAAAATAAATAGGCGTGAATGAACCGGCGCAGTAGCAGTTTCTTCAGTGTTGTGGTTAAAAGGAAGTTAATGCAATTTCAACGTTTGCGTTACCATAAATATTCGTAATATCAATTATGCTACAAACGTAATCTTAAGAAATAAATACCGAAATATTCCGATTTAAAATTATCTTTTGTGAAAACCCGAACCATTATCGTTATCTTGACCTAAAACGTCCATTGAGACAACAAAATGCAGATACAACAATATCAACCAGTATATCATGTAACGTATCAAGCCAGATCTCCACACAACGACAATTCACTTAAAATATTCTCAGGCACAGCAAGCTGGGCCAGGAAAAGCCCGAGTTCCATAACATTACTGCAGTCCATCAAGATAAAAATCTCCGAGGCAAATCAAGCGGCCAAAAATGCGGCGGTGTATGGAATTTTTTTAGCCGGTCACGTGAGAAAAAAAGTGTTTTGGAGGCGGCGTCCGGAAATGATGCGCCGCTTCTGGGCTAGAGATCACGTCGGGGGCCAAATAGAAAGCCCCAGGAATAACATGAGGTCTGTCAGCGGGGGACTGAGGTGGTGAAAACAACTATTGAGTCGATGATTATAGTTTAAAAAGTGAATTGATTTATGATGGATTTCTCTGGGATATATAATTGTTATTATGTACTGGAAATTTGATAGAATGATACTGAAATATTGATGGGATTGACTGATTTAAATTTTGTACCAAATGTATGAAATTCTAATTCAATTCCTAAAGTTTCATTTAAGTTAATCTATTGTGTATATGTCAGTAATTTGGTGATAATATTGCAGTTAAAATCCATTTGATCCTTGAAATGGTGGCAAGTTTGCCCAGCGTTGGCATTTTAGCACACAATAAATGAGTTTCTTAGTACATTTAATCAAAAGATACATGTAAGATCCGTAGATTTTCCAATTATTTGCATGAATACAAAAACGTGAGCAACAATCTAAACTTGGATTACATTAAAAAAAGGCAGATTAAATGTGAATTTGTATGGTACGTACTTACTTCGAAATGAAGGATTCAACCAGTCACAGAACATGAGCAAACATTGCAGTCTTTTAATGACATTATTTACGCTCAATACAAAATGGTAAAGGGGTAAGCAAACCTCAGAAATAAAATGTCCTCACCGTAATGGCATGGTCGTTGTGAGGGTCGCAGGTGTTGAGGGGGCGTGACACGTGTAGGACGGTGTGCGTGTCGTTCTCGTAGCCGCTCACGATGGTCCAGTCTTGGAAGCGGTCAACCGCAGGCTCCAGGTTACCTAGACCGTGTCTGTCCTGTAGGTAAGCTTTGCCAGAGTGCACCCACCTGAGGAATGATTAATAGATCTTTGTTAAACCGATTACTATGATATTAATCCGTTAAAGGTATAACAGTGCAGGTAAGCTTTGCCAGAGTGCACCCACCTGAGGAATGATTAATAGAGCTTTGTTAAACAGATTACTATGATATTAGTCCGTTAATAGGTATAACAGTGCAGGTAAGCTTTGCCAGAGTGCACCCACCTGAGGAATGATTAATAGATCTTTGTTAAACAGATTACTATGATATTAATTCGTTAAAGGTGTAACAAACTTAATCTTATTGTACCCATCTGTAAAATGATCAATAGAACTTTGTTGAACAAAAATAATAATGGAAAAGAATTTTTTAAAGGTGCAACAATACAGATAATTTCGTCTAGGAGCTGCCGCCTGCGGAGTCACGAGTAATAAAGTTTAAAAATTATATAACTGGTAGATGGATTTTTATAGGCTTATTAAATCAAGTGAGCGTTGCTCTAGTACACCCATCAAGCGATCAATGAAATACAAGTCTTTCAACATATTGCAAACACTCGGCGAAACAAATAAGTGCATACGGTACACAGCCCGAGAGTGCCAGAATTATTGCCTACGCGTTCATTCGCGGAATCGTAGTTGATAAAGTGATTTAAAAAAAACGGTTATGAACAAAAAATTCCTTAATATTGGTATAACGTTTTGGCGATATAACCTTTAAGAAATATCTGCTCATATGACAAAAAAAAGTCGTTTAAACGTTGTATAGGAGGAAAGATTAATTTGAACGAATGCCGTTTCAATGAAAATGTGAAAGAAATTGAAGAGAAAAAACAAAGGAATTCAACAGATAAAAAACCTTTCAGAGATAATTAGCGTAAATCGCGATCACTGAAATATATTAATTACTTTCTGAAGTCCGTGGCCAGTAAATTTCAGTAATAATAACTGAAAAATTCTTATGAGGAGAGATCTAAATAGCATCTAGCTTCAGTTCATAAGAAGTTACTAATTTTAAAATATAATTCATACTGTTAGAAGACGCGACTTGAACAACAATCTCTAGTGGGTAAACGAAATAAATGAGCGATGACAAATGCACATCCATTGCATAACAATCTTAAACGTGTTGGTTCTGTTTCGAAAAATAAGAAGACTTATCAAATATGAAATCTTAATAAATGCAAATTCCTGAAGAATTGTGAATATCAGAAGGCGCGCGTCAGCCGCCAGACGCCTGACAGCCGTCACAGACTTAAGACTCGCGCGCCTTCAACAAAAACACCAAAACGAACAACATTTCTGATTGAATTTGGAATGGAAATTGCCCAAGGGAATAACAAGAGTCTTGGGACTAAGGTACAAATGTGGCAAGACTGCAGGCAATGCAGCATCTACTACTCGTAGAATACTACTACTCGTTAGAATTAACTATCATTTCCTTTGGTCGATCCTATCGGAGGAAAATGTCCACTTTTTTACATGTATATTAATTTTCACTGATCATATAAATTGCGCTCAAGTGAAGATGACAGCTTTAAATAACTGTCTGCATATAAACCGCAGAAAATGATATCATATAATAATTTCTCCTCGATTATAAATAACCACTATCGTTTTATGTTAAATTTCAACAGAAAGAAATCATCAAGATCTGCCTGAACGCGAGTGAGCACGCATCATGTGGCAGGAAGTTTGATCGTCCAAGCAAGAGCTCAGCAGAGCTGTGGTAATGACTGCAGAATCAGCAGCTAGCGAACGATTAATAACAACGAGTAGCACGAGGAGAAGCTAATTACTCACTAGGATTATGACTAATGAAGCGAAAAATACGATGAAGGGCTGCGGTCTGATGTAGGGAGTCGGTTCGTCATAGCGAGGGAAAGACGGCTCGAGCAGCACGGCTAATTGCACTTAATATTTCTCAGGGGATTTACCAAGTTGTGCTCGAAATTACACAGAAAAATAATAATTAACATCCTGTCCTCATGATACATATATTGCTGATATTAATAAATTTTAAACGGATATTTGAGTTCAGAATATTTTAAATAAAGAAGACGGTCAGAAGAATATGAACAGGATTGAATTCAGTCACTTATCTAGATACATTCAAACAGGTAAATATAGGATTTGAAAATTAAAATATTTAGTTATTTTAGGATTTGTTTATTATAAAAACTGAAAAAATCAAATGTTCATCAGTGAATTCCCGCATATGCAAAAAAACGCTAAAAATTTTACGTTAAAAAATTATCACTCAAAATATTTGATTCCCAGAAAATCGAAACAAATAGATTGCTCGCACGGTATTCCAAAATACGGGAAATTTCTAAGAGAAAAAGGACGTGCAATGAGGCAGGTGGAGGTTGCTTCAGAAAACTCTGTGTGTTTGCTTTATTTGCAGGCGCTTCGTGAGCGCACTGAAGAGACACAAGAGCGTCGGGGCTGCAAAAACAAGACAGTGGCTACACTCGCATTAGCGGTGAGTGGCAGCAAGTATCGCGGAGAATACAAGCCAAGATAATACAAATGCAACACGATATATTCCACATAAACATGATAAATATATGTCATAACTCCTACACGAAATATTCCATATGAAATATTTCGCATAAACATGACAAATACCTACATGTCAAAACTGCTACACTAAATATTAAACATAAACATGACAAATACATGTCATGCAGGTACGTCACGAAATATTCCACACAGACGCGCCAAATAAATCATACAGGTACTACACAAAATATTCCACAGATACATGCAAAATACAAGGGATGATTACTGCCACAAAAATTCGTGGATGTTGTGAAGTTAAATTAGCGGACATCACTATTTAGGTTCGTGCATGGCACTTGGTAAATTTCGTGGACATCCTGAAGTGAGTTCGTATATATTACACTATGCAAGAAAACATTATTTCCGGAAATTAATATTTTCCAGCACGCACATTACGTTTATGCAAGTCAATTACGATTAAAGGATTTCATGCAGTTGCACCGGAAATAGGGAGAACGTCAGACAGAGTTGTCGGCGCACGATAAATAAAAGATAAATACCTATATTTCTTTTCTAGAACGCAAATTTGTAAATGCTAAGAAAATCTACATAAATAATCTAAAAGTATATAAATGAAATCTAAAAACAGTTAAAAAGGAAATAAAACTTTTGAAAAATTCGATAAGAGTACACAAATTTTCTGGTACACAAATTTGTAAATGCTGAGAAAATCTACATAAATTATCTAAAGTATATAATTGAGACCGGAAAGCAGTTAGAAAGGAAAGAAAGCCCTTGACATTTTGAATAAGGGAATGACCGAAATAAAAACAGCAAGAAATTAGGCTCCGGATGCAACTATAAATCTCATAGATAAGTGATAACAAGGAAGAGCAGCGAGTAAACTAGCTTAACAAGATTACGCCGAAAGCGGAAGAAGAAAAGATAATCATTAAAAATAACGCGTGCAAGGTTAGGCCAACACATGTCATGTAACGACAGGCACATGGCTGGCGGCGGAGGCACCAGGCAGATACGCTGGTGGATCACAAACACTAAACTGTACAAGCTCAGGGCCATACTTTCAAAACTCGCTAAGTGAACGTAAGTACTTACGCTCTACTTTCTTGTCTATGATTAAGTGAACGTAAGTACTTACGCTCTACTTACGCTCTATTTTCTTGTCTATGATTAAGTGAACGTAAGTACTTACGCTCTATTTTCTTGTCTATGATTGGTGGATTTTGCTTGAAAGGCCGTCAATGAACGGCTGATGAACTTACGATCTCTTAACTTTTTTTTAAAAGTACTATAGGCTCTGGGCCATGAAACTTGCCGAAAAACGGATGAAAAATCCATTACAGTTCATATGAAAGCGGAAAGCCATTTTATGTGGAATATATTTGTAAAACGTTGAAAGAGCGGTTACAATAAATCTTGAATGATTTTTTTCGAAAAATTTGTAACAGTAAATTATATACGCAATTCTTGAATTACGCGCTCTTCTTTGTTTGAGATTGCTATGAATATCTTATGAAAATACAATATTTAAGGCTAGTTTAAAATGAATTAGTTATTGAGTTATTGCTGAGTAAACAGAGAAACCTAGAAAATATGTATTTAGAAGCAGCCAAAATCATGCACCATTTATACTTAATATAAACAAATTTCTACCATTTATCATCAGGAAATTCTTTCTCAAGTAATTCGGTAATCAACAGTACATACGAAAAAACCAAGAAGTGACCTTAGCTTTTTGTACAACTCCATCGTTTTAACAGAGTCGTTTGGTTCCACTTCAACGCAAATTTTGCATTGAATTCTTTCCTGAAAAATTGTATTTGGTTGTACGTAATTACCTATCAATAATGACATTGAATTGAGTCTACACAGTCACATAACTGACTCATGATTCACACACAGCAGCACGCGCTCTATACATAGTCCCTCATTGATACAAGTTATACACAACAGCACACGCTCTACACACAGGCCCCACATTGACACAATTTATACAACAACAGCACGCGCTCCACACACAGTCCCACACATTGACACAAGTTATACACAACAGCACGCGCTACACACACAGTCCCTCACATTGACACAAGATATACATGCAGCAGCATGCGCTCTACACAAAGTCCCACACATTGACACAAGTTATACACACAACAGCACGCGCTTCACACACAGTCCCACACATTGACACAAGTTATACACGCAGCAGCACGCGCTCTACACACAGTCCCTCACATTGACACAAGATATACATGCAGCAGCATGCGCTCTACACAAAGTCCCCACACATTGACACAAGATATACACGCAACAGCACGCGCTCTACACAAAGTACCCACACACAGACACAAGTTATACACAAAAGCACGCGCTCTACACAAAGTCCCCTCACATTGACACAATTTATACAAAACAGCACGCGCTCTACACAAAGTCCCCACACATTGACACAAGTTATACACAACAGAACGCGCTCTACACAAAGTCCCCACACATTGACACAAGATATACACAACAGCACGCGCTCTTCACACAGTCCCCACACATTGACACAAGATATACACGCAGCAGCACGCGTTCTATCAGATATGGGAGGCCACATGCATTAAGGAGTCAGAAGCTGATCGATGCACACCAGAAAGCCCCGATAACACCTCGACCAAGTGCCTCGCTACTGCCACGAGTTTCAAGATCCAGCCAAGTTTGGGTCCACACGATAACAGTAATGAGAGCGTGCGCACCGTCTGTATAGAACGCGTTCACTCAAATTTTCTGATTACTCTAAAGCCTAATGAACAAAAAATTTATCATATTTTAGCGCGAGTTACGCAGGTGTAAAAATAGATCCCTTGGCAAGAATGTCAAGCAGTAACTATTTGCAATTAATTTTAAATTCGAAGTTATTAACTCGTCCATAGGTTACATTCGATTCGATTCGTTCGTGGTGATGTGATGTGACATTTATTATAAAATATTAAAGAACTAAATAAATAAGATAAATTTTCAAATAAACAACCGTATTCGTAAACGCAAATGTTAATAACGACAGGTAGAATTATTTTACTTACCCAACAACGATGTCGGCGCCATCCATCCTCGACTTGGACGATAGCCCGAAGCCGATGTATCCCCTGGTGCGGACTGTAAGACGGAACTGAATGTCTGTCGAGCTTGCAGTCCACTGAACTTTGTAATGGCCAAGATCATCAAGCACGAGCGATCGATCCCAGAGACCGTATGAATCTGGGGAGTACTTGTGGGGCGGGTAAGCAAAGGCCGACATCGAGGTTTGAGGCAGCAGTGATGACCAGACTAGAGAGACCAGAACGAAAGAAGAGAGTGTTGAACTAGAAGGAGATCCTCGGTGGACAAACAAATTAATTAGAGTACAGAAGAAACTAACGAAAAACTCAACTAAATGTGATGCATTGAATGTAGTTAACGATTTTGACGATGAATTGCTTTTAGTTCCTACACACGGTTCCAGATGGGGCCTTAGGCGTGTGGATTTTGATTCTGATACTGAAGAATACAAGGAATTGTCTCCAAAAAGACGCAATCTCTTGGTATCATTATCCGTCTGATCATTTCTGGGAATCTTGATATCATTGTCCATCTGGTTATTTCTTTGAATCATGGTTACATTACTTGTCTGATCGTTTCTTGGAATTTCATCTGCTTTTCGACGGACCTCAGCAACTCTTGGCGCACCACCATACGACCGTTTCTCCGCCCTATTAAGCGGGCTTGAGACATCAGGTTTAGTAAGGAGAGGTTTAGAAAAATAAGTAAGATTATGGGACGTAATAAAAGCTCCCCTAGCAGAAGTTTGGCGGTATTCGTCGGTGAACTGCCAATCTTCAGGTGGGTACGCGCACAAGTTTTGACATGAGGAACAAGGCGTTATTTTGGGAGATATACTAAGTTTGGTAGGCGGAGGAGAGAGAGATGCGCGAGGCAAATTTTCATTTGAGATTTTGTAAACGTTGGACGGTATCGAATACAGGCGGCTTCTGGAACAACAGCCTGCGATGTTCTTTTCAGAAACGCTTCCATATTTTTGGCCCATACCGAGGCACATTGAATCTTTAGCTCCCAGCTTATGTGAACTCATTAATGTAGTCTTGCTTTGATACTCTTTGTTTTGATCTACAGCTCGACACTTAGTGCCGATCACAGCCTTTGACCTAACATTGATCTCTTCGATCACTGGGGTCATTATTGCGCAAGTTCACAGTACTTAAATCATGCACTACGAGTCAATCATCATTTCACTCAATCGGCCTGATAGAAACTCACAAACGAGAACTCTACACTGTTCACTGTGAACACTGTCTTCAATAGTGCTAATTTCACTGCTTTACGCTTTAAAGCTTTAAAAGTTGGTCTTATCACATCCATAAATAGCCAGAGCTATTGGTGAAACTTTTTACGTTGAACTCCTGGATCACCTGAAACAAAAGAAAAAAAAAACGTTAAATTTTATCATAGGGTATTGAGTTCGATTCAAATTTATGTGAAATTATCGTAACTCGAAAAAAGTGGTTTGATTCTGAGCATAGGTAAGGTATTGATGGAAGTGAATGATATCCTTCAGTTCTAATTTAGGAAATGTTCATGCATTTAATGGCTAAAAAACACCAAACTGGAAACTTGATTTTATAATTTGCATTTTTTTTATTTGATTCCAACTGTTGGAACAGGAAACCATTAATTAATAGAACCTAAAAAACAGATAAAAAATCATCCATATTATCTTTTCTACACTGATCATTAAAAAGATTTATCTGATCGTATTATAACCTACTGAAAAACATTGATAAAATGTCATTACTGGACCTGGGTACACTTTACCTGTTTAATTAATTTTAAAAAACGATCGAAAATTGTCATTTCCACGTTTACATTACATAAAAAACAACATTAATAATAATTTGGTTTAAGCTTGCAAAAGTGAACGAATTAAATAGAATCACACACAAAAGCTAATTAAAGCTACGATTTCAGAAGGTGCAGGTTTTATTCTCAGACAACAGTAGTGGACGATTTGTTGAGTTAAACACTGATGGAAACGCTATTCGTGACTCGGGCATTTTAAAGCCATATAGCAGTTATCAGCAAATAATTAATGAAATGCGCAGAAAGTTCGATGGATGGCCCCGTTTAAGGAGCACCTGTGCGCGGGCGAAAACATTCACCCGCCCATCAAAATGAATGAGGATGAATTGGTCACTAATGAGACATAATGGCCATACGGTTGCCACTAAACGACCGCAATGCGGCCACAGCACAAAGAAGATGAAATGCTCCTCACACTGTCAGTTGGCCCATCTGCTCCTCTGGTATTCCACACGTCCGCGAAAATTTGAAGAAAATAGTGAATATTTCGCCGTCTGCTAAATAGTTAAACCCGGTAAACTGATGAAACATTCTTACTAATAATATGGAAGTAAAAAAGAGACTGCAATGGTTTGAGATACAATGTTCCGTTGTAATATTGAGAACAATGCAACCTACTATATAATGAACAATGCGTATAGGTTGTTGGTAGAGAAATCCATCTTGAGTAGCCATTCGAATGAAATTAGATACGAACAAAATGCATTACACAAAACATAAACAAAAGGTACGAGGCATGTTTTTTTAAGTAAGGACGGTTTTGGAATTAAAAAAAAGTGCAAATATATCGAAATCATTTTATTTTTACATGAAGGCCTCTACCTTAATCAATTTTTCTACATAATTTTGGTGAATATTATTGAGGCACTTGTGATAACGTGACACCAGTTTTGAATACCCTCCTGATAAAATTCTGCCGCCTGATTTGGAGGTGAAATTCTGCTGAAATTCCGAATTCTGCTGAAATGGAGGTGGAATTCTGCTGAAAAACGCCTGAAATTCCGCCGCCTGACGTGTCAGGATGCAGAATTTCAAAACATGCCCCGTATTATGAAACAACGGGCGCTTCTCTGACATTTTTGTTATACACAAAAGTTGAACTGAAAGGAAACCGGTGGCGAGTAAGGAGTTGTGCGACCATTTCGAGGTCATCCTAAACACATCTGCGGAGGAGGCCCGCCTCACGAAGCGATTCATTAAAATCTTGGTGGGTGTTCCGGCGGCACGAATTATGACGCCAGACCTGAGGTGAGGTGACGACACTCAGTGTCTTGTGACGAGTCAATAATTGCAAGTCTTCTACTGTCTCAAGACGGTGAAGTAATTGCAAGTCTCTTATCTGTCTCAAGACGGTGAAATAATTGTAAGTCTCCTATACTGTCCCAAGAAGAGGGAATAATTGCAACTGAACACACCCGCAGACCTCGAACAGAACACTTCAAGGTCTTGTTCAAAAATTCCATCACTGAAGAACTTCCGTGGAGAGCGGCGTATGCAGCATCGTACGTTTATCTATGAATAAATTACTAAGGTTTGCTTTGAAACTACCGAATCAAATAACTTAAGTTGTTACAAATTTTTTTCTTGACTGCTTCTGAAGATTTTTAATCAAATTTAATACCTACATAAATATTTAGCGAGCGTAACAAACACATGAATTCGCTCATTGAAAATAATCAAAATACTACACTTAAAATCATGCAATACACTCTTTAAAATTTGCCGTTTTCGGAGATTAAAGTGCCCACCTTGGCAAACATTATTAAATTTTAAATTTGGATAAATCATTTCAGAGAAAATTTTCAAGAAGCCAGAGAACACTTTAATTGATTTTCGAAAATTAGAAAAAATAATCCTCTTCGGAGTAAAGAATTCGGAAACAGATTCGGGCAAACTGGAGCTCATAGGCACAACCCCTGGCCGTTGAAATTATAGTCGCCAGGAGAAAGAGAGAGAGGCCGGTCTTGATGGGGCCAAATTACCGTGACAGGAAATGGGCCAGAAGCAGGAGATTAAACCCCAAGGAAATAACACAGGCGTGTACGTCAAAGAAAATTACCTCGGAGGCCATCATATGAGCCCCTCAGAGAACCGACTTGCCCCAAAACGACAATTAAATAATCGAAAATCAGCCGCAGAAGAACAAATATTAGCTTGGGAATAACAATCAAGACGAATGGGAAACATTCCATGCAAGTTCCAACCAAAGGATGATCCCGAAACTGATTTTCAGTAATCAGAAAGACATCCTGTGGACCGCTGTGCACAAGAAAAGAAGATTACACCGAGGATTATTTCTCATCTCTAAACATTGCCAGAAACTTCCTAAAATCATCGGGTTCTTCTTTATCTGTGAGTGGGAAAGGAAATTTATTTCGATAGGTACTAACCTTGCAGGGAGAACTCACATGCGCAGTAGCGGAAATTGGACCAAGAAATCAGGCAGTTAAGACTTGGCTTGTGTGATATTTATTGATATTAGATATTTATCTGGCTCCGATAGCAGCGAAGCACTGATGAAAAATGAATTTAAGTTAAATCAATATAACCGACGAAACGTCTGAAGTATTTCAAAACGGTGTTCCATGTAACAAGAAAACACATTCTACCTGCACTATTGTTGAAAATATCCCTATGTAATATTTATTGGAAGAGATGAACATATTTCCATGATTATGCACATAGATGGACAAGAGCATCGATATCCAAATATTGCATGAACATTAATCATACGTGTAAATAAGTAAAATCTTTGAACGTTGAGCGTATTTCTAAGCGATGCATGCACGGGAAGAAAAACAGAATGAGAACACAAAGAACAGGGCGACAACTGAAAGACTTACAGCAAAAAAGAGTTTACTCTAAGCAGGATATTATTATCAGTTGAATACTTCACGCGTCATCAAGAAGATTGATGAGGTGCGCCAGCGCTGAGACTCGCGGAATGGCTATAATCTGAGCACCATTTGCATGACGTAAGTACAACCTAAGGAGCACAAACCTGGTCATGGAAGGCCATTCAAAAGATGGGGATAATCCATCATTAAGGCGCGGTAGGCCTAAAGCAAATACGATCAGCCGTGTCGAGGATGCACAGGCTTTACATTCTCAGGATATCTCAATAGCCTCCACCAAACCGACAGAATGAATTGATAGCCATAAGATAACAGAGAGATTCTTCGGGGCACCCGCGATGCATGAATAATGCTCGATGGGAGGGAAAATGTTTGAATTGAGGATATTATCAGGCCATGAATTGATTTTAATCAATCTCTGACATCTTCATAGAATGCGAGGCATGACGCTATAGAATTTAAGAATAGATTTCATTTGTGGAAGAAATATTAATCATATGGGTAATCTTATTAAACATGCATTCTTTGGTCACTCAAATTCAAAAGAGAAATGACAGGATATGATGCTACGTTGTAAGGATGGACACGTATGCACAACGAAATTAAAGCTCAAGTCAAAACATAAATCGAGTAAAATTTTGTGCGTGAAAATATAAAGGCTGCATTTGATACCGGCCGAAAATCTATCAGTTAGAGAAATTAAGAACTTATACATGCACACTTCCGGTTCATTCCAGTTGTACAAAAAAAAATCGAATAACTTAGCCATGAATAAGCGCCAGTTAATCTTGAATAAGCTCTAGAATAATAATCGATAACGAGCGCTAAATAAATAAGGAATACCGTTAAGTAATATCAGCAACATCAACGACGACGACAAATGCAACACGAACGGCGGATGGCTATTTGATCTCGGACTGATTTATAAGCTGACACGCAACACCTGCGCGGGATCCTCAACAAATTACCGTGGGACAGAACATCTTTCATTTCCTGTAATGGTTCATTTACAGCTACAAATGTTCAGGGTCAAATACTTCACTGCCCTGTCTGTAGAAGGTATTGTGAATATTAGCTTTAAATGTGAAGGGAGAAATTCATGAATGAAGACACTAATCGTCCAATTTTTCCAAATTCATAATAAGATCAATGACATTTTTAAATTCATTTATTATTTTTAACAAATATTATAGTCCCGCACTACAAGTAAGGATATTTTACAGTTGAGTTATTACTATTTATTATTAGTTTTTTAATCACACTGCGCGAAACTTATTCGCAAATTTTCTTTCTACTATTTCCTACTGTTATGCATTTTTTACCACCAATTACCCCTTTCGTGATTTGTTATTCCTTTTTCCACTATATTCCATGACGCTGATTTTTTTTTCTGGTAGCTCTTCCCCTGGGCCATAAAACCTCCCCCCGCTCCCCGTGGCAGCAGCTGCGTTCTCACATACACGCTCCTGCCTACAGGGCTGGCCTGGCGCTACATGCAACACAGGCCGCCACTTGCACTCTTCTCCAATGAGTCGGAAATTAAAGTTGAATGTATGTCTTACGGCAGCCAGAAGTTGATAATAAATTTTAAGACGATCGGAAATTAAAGTTGAATGTATGTCTTACGGTAGCCAGAAGTTGTGCATTGATCGTAAATTCTATGACGGACGGAAATTAAAGTTGACTGCATGTCTCACGGCAGCCAGAAGTTGTTTATTGATCGTATCGTAAATTCTACGACGGTCGGAAATTAAAGTTGACTGTATGACTTACGGCAGCCAGAAGTTGTATATTAATCGTGTCGTAAATTCTACGACGGTCGGAAATTAAAGTTGAATGTACCTATGTCTTGCGGCAGCCAGAAGTTCACTGATGATCGTAAGTTCAACGACAGTTAGAAGTTCACTAATGATCATAAGTGACGGTTATAGAAGTTCACTGATGATCGTAAATTCTACGACGGTTAGAAGTTAGCTGATGGACCCAAATTCTACGAGGATGGAAAGTTGACTGATAATAGTAAATTCTAAGTAAGTGAGCAACTAAATTCTCCATAGTAAGTTCTACGACGATCAATTAAAAAATTATTGATAGTAAATACAACGACGAACGTAAACTCAAATACATTTAATGTAAGTTCAATGACTGATAAACCGACAAAAATTTAGGGAGGAATTGAAATAATCTGGATTTAATTAATTTTACGAGATTTGACAGTTTGGTGAAGATTATATGTTGTATGGAGATAAGTTCCACAATAATCGTAAGTCCTAGAATGACAGGATAATATTGAAATTTAAAATTCAAGTTTCCCTGCGAGTTAAAATTAGCTGATAACTTTAAAATATCAATGAAGCACACAGCTGCATGGGTGAGATTAAACTCTCTTGAATAACCGTCTCCCTCGGGCTATGGAAGAATTAATGAAGGTTGTTTACGAGCGATAACTAAAGAGGGAAGAAGCCTCCCCACCACGTGCTCTGTCCCTCGTACGCGAGGGTTAGACGGCCTGACTAAGGGGCGGCACTCACTTTAATAAGGTAAGCATAACGATTATGAGTTGAGCTGCTTGTGTTACACAATCTAATTGGTAGTAATGGTATTGCTGTGGAGTATATATTTCAGCGAGTGCCATACAAGCTGTTTTTGTTGTCTTGGCGTGTCTCAGAAAATGATTATTAAGAGTGAAGGGTAACGTAACAAAATTATTCACATTTCTCATATCTTGGAATGAATCGTGGTCAGATTTTTTAAGGAATCAGCTGGAATAAATAATAGGAATTCAGCTGGATTTCTGAAAAGTAATCCAGCTGATTCCTATTCAGGAGTTTTAATGATTCATATTCAGCTGATTCCTATTGAGGAATCAGCTGGAATGAATATTAGGAATTCAGTTGGATTCCTGAATAGTAATCCAGCTGATTCATATTCTGGAATCAGCTGGGAGGAAGAATCGTTATATTAATGCACCGTGTGATCCATGCACAGCAAAGTCAGGATGTCAGTCGCTGATACTCTAACACGTGCGGTGTTTCCCATGCGTATGAACGCAGCGTGGGGCGTGTTTGTTTGGCGTGTTGACACACCTGCGCTCTACTCGTCATACGCGCACGAGAGAGAGAGAGGCATGCGCTACTGATCGGCATGTTCCCGTATAGGCAACAGAGAGACCTAAGCATTCAAAGTTATAGCAAAATCCTCGGCAATTCACAAATTTCGGATGCCGCTCAAATTTAAAAGGAAGAAGGAATGGGAAACGTTTGGAGCTACAAAATGAGTGCTCAAATCTTTCATACAGAAAGTATTCGTAGAATGAAATCGATCTGAGTAAATTAAAGAGTCAAAAGTTTATTTACATTGGTGAAGTTAGAAGTGTTTTCATTGGTTAATATACGTAAATAAAAACATTAATAGGTATTTCAAGAGATCTTAATCCCCTGCCAATGCCAAACTACTCGACTAGTGGTAAGTTGTTCAAGCTCTTGAAAGATTTGTTTCCTCAAAAATGTCAAGACAATTTCGGAATAAATACCTATTACTGAACAGTAACTTTCTCTTTTTTACTATAGAACTGCTAAAAATAAAACGACAGAAACACAAGTTTTTTTGCCATCCAAATCTCTCGTTTATCGCCACAATTTACACGAATTTTTAGACTGGCTTTGAATAGAGAAGAACTGCTAAATGTTCTCGCCCTCTGCACCACCGGAAACTACTTCAAGTGAAGCGCGAGTCACGCACGACTGCGCCACCGTGAAGCGCAGATCACTCCTCATCCGTCGAGCCCTCAACGAGACCAACGACTGCTTCAACATACGACTGCTAATTCAACGACTGCTACTCCAACGACTGCCAATCCACCAACGACTGCTTCAACATACGACTGCTAATCCACCGACGACTGCTAATCCACCAACGACTGCTAATCCACCAACGACTGCTAATCCACCAACGACTGCTAATCCACCAACGACTGCTAATCATCCAACGACTGCTTCAACATACAAAAAAATCACTCCTCATCCGTCGAGCCCTCAACGAGACCACAACTGCTTCAACATACGGCTTCGCAATACTCTTCACTGTCAGTGTCACGAGCATCAAAACATAATGTCAGTGGACTTATAAAATATTACTGGAAAACGTAGCCCAACTCCAGAATTAGCTGAAGTCTATGAATAAATTATTGTTCACAACGATTGAGCCGAGCTTCAAATTTAGATCATGCCCAGCTTTTCATTGGTGGTTTCGAAGATCAAGTGAGAACAGTAAGATAAGGAATCGCTCATCTATTTAGTAGGGGTTTCTAACACTAGTTAACAGAAGGTTCAACTAGTAACACGCTCACCTAAGGCAAATGTTAAGGAATTTACCACAAGTAATTTCATTGACAAAGAACCGTGCTTTAAATGAATTATCGAGCAAACATTCACACACATATTTAACTAGATTGATGCGCTATAGCAATAATTATCACTAATCAGGTTTGTAGATAAATTTAACCAATTCAGTTAACATGAAAAAATGTAAAATTAGGTAATCAAACAGGATTTAGCACAGATCTTTTTGGAGTATTAGATTGGATCAGAAACGAGTACACTGTTAGAGAAATTACCGTTAACGGTATTACCGGCGTTTCAGTGGCCGGTCGGCACGTGAAAAGAAACACAGTGTCGCCGTTTTTATTCTAATATAACACTAGAAATCCGTAAAACATATGATAAAAACGGCGAAACAGTTTATTTTCACGGGGCGACCGGCCACTAAAATGCCAGTGGGACCGTTTTTTCACCGTTTTTTCTAACAGTGTATAGATTCGGCAATGCCAAAATAATAACGATAGTTATAGGTATATAGATAACAAATAGGTACCTATATTGGTAATAAAACAAATTGAAAGAAACTCGCAACCAAAAAAGTGCAACTCACGAGGACGGAGCGAGTGCGTAAGACAACCAAGAAACCTGGCAGATGGTAGGTGATGGGAGCTCAGGCCTATAAATGCGTCCTGTAGGCCTACGAGGTGAGGGAGGGAAGGGGACGGAGGGACGGGTATGGAGGGACGGGGACGGAGAGAAGGAGATGGAGGGAAGGGGGCGGAGGGAAGGGGACGGAGGGAAAGGGACGAAGGGAAGAGGACGGAGGGAAGGGGACGGAGGGAAGGGGGCGGAGGGACGGGACGGAGGAAAAGGGACGAAGAGAAGGGGATGGAGGGAAGGGGACGGAGGGAAAGGGACGAAGAAAAGAGGATGGAGGGACGGGGACGGAGGGAAAGGGACGAAGGGAAGGGGATGGAGGGAAGGGGGTGGTAAGGGGAGGACAACGAAGAGTATGAAAAGGAAGGGGACGGAAAGAAAGGCATTCAGGAGGCAGGGCAAAGAGCTAACTATATAGAGGGCGGTAGCGAGCTAAAATAAACAGCCCAGCAAATGTTTAACAATAAAAAAACTCTATAGAGCGAAAATAGTTTGCTGTAGAAGGAGGGGAAGGAAAGAACGGTTAAATGTAGGAGAATGCAGTTAAATGTAGGAGAGCAACGTGTTGCGAATATTGCAGGTTTCTAGGAAATAGTACGTTGGTACTATAAAATAGTACATTATAAAGTACTGTATAAAACCATAAATATAAAACCTGTGTTGACATGAAGGTCGTGCCATTCCGCAAAACAGCACATGATTAATAATTATGTAGTGTATGAGTATTCTTATCGACGCCCAAGCTACGCTCCAAAATTGTTTCTATTGAATCTATAACAATTCATTTAGAAGTAGGCATCAGTTGAATGCAGAATTATTTCACTAACATAGCGCAATCACAAAATTCATGAAAATTTCATTATTCGTTAAGACTGCATATCAAATATTACGTAATAAAATAAGAAAAAATATAACTCAGTACTCACTGCAGCGAGTGACAGAGAGCGCATTTTCTCGTCGACGAAAACGTGGTGACGGACAGACGGACGGACGGACATGACGAGCACAATAGCGCCTTTTTTCTATAAATGAAAAATGCGCTAAAAATGCCTTAATTTAAAACACAAGACAACGATAATCAAAAATAATATTGGGAGCATCTGTCAACATAAACAAATTTCGACAAACAGTTGAATTGCTGGTACGATCACGCGGAAGTAACCCCCAGAAAACCAGCAAATTGAAGTTTGTATCTTAGTTTTTCACTGTAACTCATACGACTGTCAACGGCACAGCTCAACAGACAACGAAGTGCGGAGACCAAAACACTCGCAACTTCAGTCCTCGGAAAACACAAAAATAAGCAGGCGGAAAATTGAAGAAAAAAATTCGACGAAACAGACACATAGCGACAGAGTCGGTCATTTCGGCAGCTGCAAGTGCGTGAAAAACACGAAGTGCATGAAAAACATCTTCTTTTCTACGAAGATGAAGACAAGGAATAAAACTGCAAAATAAAAAAAATCGTCATGAGTGCTTAGTATATAATAAACTGATGCATTCGTTATCAAGAAAATCTTAGGAAATATTCGATATTGGAATTATCAAAACTTTGGTTTGAGGACATTTTACTACATACGAGTAGATGGCAATTCCACGAGGTGATTTTAAAATATATTGTGATTTCTAAATTGATGTTGTAGTGACAAAACAAATTATATCAATTTATCTGATGCATGGAATAAAAGGAAACATTGTTTCACGCCAATATAATTCAAGGCCACACTAGATAAGGCATTTCAGTGTTCAAGTAGCGTCATGTTAGTCATGCTCAACATTTGTCAACATACGTCAACATAATGCTTACATAAAATGAACAGCGGAACCAGACAAATCCCAGCGACCCTAAAACGCATTAGAGCGTCAGACAGGCAACGCATGGCTTACGGAAATACGAGCCAAATGAGCATCTTCTCTGGCAAAAAATGCATGATAAGCTAGATTTTATAAGTAGCCTAGCATGAATTTGTAAGCCTTGTACGAATAAGTAGCCTTAAAAATCGGATAATTCTTAGTTGAACAATGGATTGACTTAACCGAAACCGAAGAATTTTATACAAGCTACGTGAGAAACGAATACGAGTAAACTACGTACGAGTAAAATACGAACGAGTAAACTACGTAGGAGGAAATTACGTTCGAGTAAACTACGTACGAGTAAACTACGAAAGCAACGGACGAGCAAACTACGAACGAGTAAACTACGTAGGAGTAAATTACGTACGAGTAAACTACGTAGGAGTAAATTACGTACGAGTAAAATAAACTACGTACGAGTAAACTACGTAAAAACTATGTACGAGTAAACTACGTAAAATACATACAAGTTAACAGAGTGTGAACTGAGCATCACGATAGTTGATTTATCCATCCGGAGAGTAAAAAAATTTAGAATCCGTTTAAAAATACAGTGGTAAACTCGTCGTAAGAAGCATTTCCTGTCAAATTAATGGTGAACGAGATATAGTGCATCAAGCTCAGAAAAAACGTCAGAAGCAAGTATTTTTTGAGACTATTTATTAGTTTAATTAATATAACTCCTATTAATATACTCATCCATGCCAGAATAATATTGATGTTCCTTTCGTGGATAGTTTTGCCCGGAATGACCGTGGAAAATGTCAATAATTTTGCTTAGTAATATCAAGAAAAAATAGAAAAAATATTTCATAAACAAAACAAATTGACAGCCACTGCAATTGAAAACTAATCGAATTACTAGACAACTTGCGAAACGTTATTCATAAAATAATGCGAATTATGCTATTCCAAAGTCGAGCATATCTGTCTAGCATCGAGCGAGTGTGATTAACTTTCGGTAAAAAAGTGGAGCTAGTTAAGGTCGATACCATCACCTGCATTTCTTATGTTTCACATTGTTAAGTCATCAAATCAGCGGACAACCACAGGTCTTGAACTGGCCGCCAATAAATCTTCTATGATTTGCCTCTAAAAGTCCATCCATAAAGCTATATAAGCAAAGCGAACAATACGGTAATAACTGTACTTCAGTAGAACCGAATGTATTTTTGATGAAAGTCTTTAGAGAGCAGATTGTTTATTATACCTGCAATTATTTAATTCTATCAAATTGGAAGATAATTCAATCGTTAGTTTCTGTTCAGGCGTGAGAGCCAAAATCACAAGCACCAAGATTCAGTTTTATTTAAAAGCGTTTAAAGAAATACACAATTAATTGTAGCCATTATACGCGAAATGATTTTCACAAATAACCTGAGTACAGAACGCAGGTCTTAAAGCAACAAAGCTATTTATTGT
This sequence comes from Hyalella azteca, assembly GCF_000764305.2. Lineage (NCBI taxonomy): Eukaryota > Metazoa > Arthropoda > Malacostraca > Amphipoda > Hyalellidae > Hyalella > Hyalella azteca. Next base: position 1,319,210 of record NW_025943380.1, on the reverse strand, counting down.
TATGTGCGCCACGCATGCGACCAATGCACCACTGTATCATTGATACAACAGTTTATTGTAAAACCGCTGTATCATAGATGAAACCATTTACTGTAAAACTGCTATATCATAGATACAACAGTTTATTGTAAAACTGTTGTATCATGGATACAACATTTTATCGTAAAACTGCTGCATCATAGCTACAGCAGTTTATTGTACAACTGCTGTACTATCATAGATAAAAAAGTTTATTGTACAACTGCTGTAGGTATCATAGATACAACAGTTTACTGTGAAACTGTTGTATCATAGATGCAACATTTTATTGTGAAACTGCCGTATATTAGATACAACAGTTTATTGTAAAACTGCATCATCGTAGCTAACACGGTTTATTATAAAACTGTTGTATTGTAGCTAAATCTGTTTATTGTAAAACTGTTGTATCATAGCTAAAACCTTTGGTTGTAAAACTGTTGTATCGTAGCTAAAACTTTTGTATTGTATCGTAAGCAGTTTATAGTAATACGAGACTTCGCGTGCGACGAGGACGTATGAAAGCCTGATAATAAGCTTAAGGAGACCGCAACAGCTAGGAAGCATGTGCTGAAATCGATACTCACTTGGTGCTACACTGGGAGTAAAAAAAGAGCCTTCCTAGCTTCAGCATGTTGGACAGTATATGCAGTACTATGCATACTGGACCGTAGGTTATAGGTCTGAGGAAAGTCTGCTAATAACTCTGAATGAAGTGGCAACTCATTAAAAAATTCTGATTGAGTTACGTTCTGAAAAATTAAACTTGTTTCGTATGGTTCAAACTTCCGTCGTCTGATGAAAGATCAGCCGATAGAGTAGATATAGATTGAATATGTAATAAATAGACTATAATTTAGTCCCATCATTATAGTCCAAAAAATTCTTGGAAACCATGTATAATAGTTTAATTTCAATGTCACACACATTCTAAAGATGAAAGGTGAACTTGTTAAAATTATTGTAATCCATCATCACAATTTACATCAACCTATAAGAAATTTCAGAGATTTAGCTAGTATTCAAATTCAAGAAATATAAAAAAAATATGAACAATTAAAAAAGAAAATCGAATTTAAGCTATTTGCCACTTGACTCTTACTAAAACTAAAGAATGATCGTGAAAGTCAATAGTTTGGAATGCGCATAAGACAGACATAAATTTTTATCGTCATTAAAATCCTAGACGCAGTGCATAGCATGCAGGTCTCGTACTACGGTTAGCCGAGCCTTGCCTTAGAGGCGCAGCGGCGGAAAGAAGCCGCGATTTAGAAGGCGACACCGCGGATTGTAGTGGCTGATCTAATGTGAATCCCATACAAGATCTTTGCTTCCCGAACCAGATCTTTAATTCTCAGAGGGGATTTCTTAGCGCCCGAGGTACAGCGCAGGAAACACTGCAGCAACATCGAATAGCAGATATTTATAATACGAGTATAAGCTCTAAGGTATTCTTGGAGGCGGGAACCAATTATCTTTGCTCGTTTCCCAAGACAAGGAATAAAATCCCGAGTAAATACGACTGCCTGCCAATTTGCGAGGCCTTGAAACAAGGAGCTAAAATACCGTGGATTTTCTTGCGAGAATTCTCGCAAGCCGCGCGCTTGACTTTTGCACGAAGCTCTTCAGCGAGAATTTTTCCACTGCTTTTGATTATGGGAAGGAGTTTTCTTGAGAAAATTATTCTCGGAGATTGAGAAAATAAATCGTGAGTATTTGTCAGGGACTGAATGAGAAAACTCGATGAAAAGGTTGAATCAACTAACTTTGATTTTAAAGAAAGTAGGTCAAGGATGAACCGAAAAAAACGGAGAAATATATACCGATTTTGAACAGAAGAATTTTACAAGGATACACATAAAATGTTTCCACAAGAAGATTGCCATTGATTCAGAAATTACAAGAAGTTGAGGTGTGGAATGAGATAATCAAACTTGATACTTGTAGGAGTTTCAAGACGAAGATATCGCAAATTTTAATAAGAGTAAATTATTTTGCGGTTATAGATTTTAATCTCATAATGCACGCTACAAAAATTTATTTATAAAATCCCACTCATGATTTTTATACAACCATCAAGTTCAGTATTTCTGAATAAAAACTTAAATTACAATTCCGAGAACCAAAACATACATTAATAGATAATAATACATATAATAATAATAATACATTAATAATTTGTAATTATATGATTTGCGACAAGCACAATATATGACATATAAATAGAGGATGAATCAGCCACTAAAATTAGTTCTGGCCAGAAATTTGCATTTATAATAGTATAAATATGAGTAACTTGAAGCACGTCATCGTCATTTGTGCAGCCATTTCTCAATATCTCAGAAAAACTGTTTGGATTTACCATAATTTAGTCCACAATGCAATCAACAAATATTTGCCTACATTAAAACCCTTTGAATTAAAGGATATTTTACCGGCTTGACTGTTCACCAATTTTAGCTTTCTGGGCCCAAACTAATTATGTATGCAAATTTGAAGGCCACTAAATTATCGTTACAGCTCTATTGTTGAATAAATTTTACCGTATACTGCCCTTGAATTAAATACGAGGCAAAAGGTTATTGGAAATACGAAACCTCAAGTTTCGTACTTTTCAAGTTTCGTAGGCTTCAGCCTGAGGACGAGCATAAAAAGAAATGAAACGCACACTGTGAGTTTGATTAATTACTTAATTGAGAAAGAAAAGATCTCGAACATTCAGCGTACTGATTTTAGATCCTGTTAGAAAAATTTTAAACGAAACAAATGTGTTTGCTTACTGGTCAAAGAACAATTGAGAATCAGAATGTGACATGAGACCATTTCCATTTTAATTAAACAAAGACATGGCTAATCAATTAGAGCTTGACTGAGGCTCACGTAAACAGACCGCAGCATCCCTTTAATAAAAAATTCATGACCTTTATATATGCTCTTAAAATTGAAAACTCGAAAAGCTCATAACTTACATCCATCGCAATTTGTATTCATTAGCCCAGGAAATTCGGTCGTTCATTTTCCCTAACATAGCAAGTGTAAATAAAGTGTCTAGGGCACAGCCCTCTAAGCAGTAACTTCTTGCCCGTGCGAGACTTAACGTCCAGAGCACCAGCCTGGAACTCGGGCTAAAATGCAAGAATTTGACTCATGGAACGCACTGTCGCCTGCAACCTCTCCAGGCACGCCTGGTATGGCAAAACTGGCTCTGTTTCCGTTTGTCACTTCGAGGAAACCGTTTTGGAATTAACTGGATGCAATGATGGAATTAATGAGAAGCCAGTGAAGCTAAGTCGTGAATATGCAAATTGACTATGCGATGGAATTTTTATTCTGATTTGGAAAGGTAGATCACGGAGAATAAATCTTAGACCACCAGAAATAAATAACGTGAAAAGAACATAAATGCGCCAATCTACAGCTACATGAGTAATGAAAAACTACACGAATGTGGATGAAAAAATTAATTTCCTCTCGTAAAATCCTCACGAATAAATGTTGAAATCCAATCTAATAAAAATAAGCTGAAAATGTAATCAGTTTCACATTAATCCACATCACTAATTTCCCTCGATGTCAAGAGGACTACGGCATAATCTGGCATCAGAAAAGAACCATCACGGTCTGTGCTCACACCATGTCCGCTCTGGCGGCATGCCCGGCATTCGCGTTACGAGCTATCGAGGATCATGCGCGTGTAATGGTAAGAATTTCTAGCGCGTCGCTCGATCAGCAATCTCAAAGCACAAGTCAGGCGTGACCATCCGAACGCTTCCCGGGCATTAGGGCAATCGAGGACGAGACGAATAAGTCCACGGGTAAATGCACGGCTTGAGGCTGGTCAGGGGGATAAGGAAATATGGCTGGACGAATGTGTTTTGGAAATGACAGGTTGATGTGATTATAATATGCGATGGCTGAGAGTGATGTGTGGGTGCAACGATCTTGACACATCAGGTATTCTTTAACAACTTCAGGAATTTGGAAGACTTTTAAATCATACGGCATGCGGAATTTAACTTGTAAAAGCAAGGTTTTTTGTTTATCACTCTTAACAGAAATGCACTACCGAATATGAATAGGCACACAAACATATTTATTTTGAATATGTATGTACAACTTTTACATGCTTTATTATACCCTGTCCTACAAATTAGATTCCAAGTCAAATTTGGAGTTCAACAAAATAACGCACGACAAAAACAAATTTAAACTTATTAGACATGTACGTTGTGAGTGGCACATAGAATCGAAGAAACATCTGCAAAAAGAACAAAATGTTAATCCTCAAACGTTGCTCGTGAATGTTTCATAAGCATTTGTTTTTCAAAAATATCTTCATTCGACCAGATTTTTCACCTCTGCTGCGAAAGCTCGAGCGACAAGCTGCTTCAGTGAGCATGAACTTCAGGCATTCTTCGGAGATCCCTAAGCGTAGTTCTTCGTGAAACACAACAAACTGCCAAGTCCGACTAGTGAAGGGATTAAAACAAGACTCGTCCCGATTCCTTTGTCGCAGCCCCTGGGCCCAAGAATCAGAACCGAGCGCTGACATTCTAGGGGGTCAACGAAGCAGCAAATCTCGCCCAAGGGGCAAAAAAAAGCTCTGAACAATTCAGCAGTCTGCGGCTGGGCAACAACAAGGACTCGTGTCTCACCACGGGCAGGAAACTCATCTTTCAAAATTTCCGGTTATTGAGACAAGAGAGACTGTGGTTTCTTGACAATTTACGATAATATCACAGCAAGACATGACTTTGGTGTCATAAATAAATATTTGAAACAGAATACAACCGAGCTGGAGGAAAGAAACGGCAAAAATATAAATTTATGAGCATTCACGTGTCGACAAACAAATGAAATGCACAGTAAGTTATCCCTGATACGAGTGCGAAAAATACAAGAAACAAAATTTAAAGAGGATCATCAGATAAAATGCACAATATTTGGATCTACAATGACTAATCAATTCGCGATTTCAATGTCTAGCGTAAAACCATGCATCGCCACTTTCTTTGAAGTCAAGTGAAATTTTCCAGCCGATGAAACAAGAGCGTTGAATCTAGATGATATAGACATCGCTTGGTCGATCTTTTCATCAAATAAACTACGGATTGATTTTTGAATAAAACGTATTAAATGAGAATAATTGATTGTCTCATCAAATAAATTATTAATCGGCCCGATTATCCAAGAACTTCCAATCAATCCACTCATGTAAAAATCGATCGCGTTATCGTTCGATCAGCCGAGGAAGTGAAATACAACACAATAAAAAAATAAATATATTAATACTGAAAAATATCAGAACAATTTTTGATCGGAACTAAAAAGTAACGAGTGAAAAACAGCTTAGACACCTGCGAAGATGCGAAACGATTGCCAAAAACGCAAAGCAGAACACATGTGACGATATGGATGATTGTTATCAATTTCCAAAATTGAAAAAGAGGAGTAACCAACTATGAAGCGCAATCTTAAAGAAAAAGGCAAATCCTTACATTTACACAGATAGAAATAAATTTAAGAAACCTACAAAAATTGACAAAGAGGAAGAGACATGCGAGTCGGGAATCGAAGATGTGAAGCAAGAGACTTCAAGAAACTATACATGAGGATGCTCAGCAACTGACAATTACGAAGAGTGGTTGACGAACAAGCGAAGCTGCCAACCCCGAGGTGGAAGAGCCGACGAGCAGAGGGGAAATGTTCGAAGAAATTGAGTATCGTTAAAGCAGGAACGTCGGTGCCATTTGGAGCCATTGGAGGCACTTGCAAGAGGCAAGACGCGCTCGAGAGCTCCATTTCAGAGGAATTACAACCGCCGGGATGACTCCAAATAGGACCAGGGATGAAGGCAGCGTATAAGTACAGGCAGGTGCTTGCGAGGAGCTATGAGAAGAACAGCCCAGACTGACAAGAACAATGGAGGCGAACCATCGACGTTCTCCCCACAACGCGATCTCCATGCATCACTCGCATTCCAGCGACGCGTGGACAGTCACGTGGATAAATTGAGACACCTTCAAGACTATTGCTCTTAACTGCACCAGTATATTCCTGTTTAAAATGTACAGGAAGCCAATCTGTACATGTACTACTTTAAGACGAAATTCGGTCACCTAATTTGGTTACTTTCGTCCGAGGGTAGAAAGATGTCACTGAAGGAGAAGTACATGTAGTTCGAGCGAGTGATATCAATTCCAAGACGTAGGAAAAATGGTGCATAAATTTATTATTTCACTTCTATAAGTTTCCAAAAAATCCAATCTGCTAATGCCCATCGAGAGAGATATTCGACATACCATCTATAAATGAAAAAGTGACTATCATTACAGATTGCCGATTTCTGTTCAAAAATGTGCCTGATTAAGAACGAATTTAATAACGAATGGCGCTGGAATAGATCAAAAAGTTAAATCATGTCATCATTAGGAAATCCCCATATTTTGTATTAAACATACCCGTTATAGGTAAATTCAGGGCTAAAATCAAAAGTTTGTTCTTCGGTAGATTCAAGGTACAGTAGTGTATTGTGCGCGGTGAGTGATAGCGGTCAGCAATGTTGATCTACTGACGACGTATTCCAGGAGGCTGGTTCTGTTGGCAAGATCGACAGCCTCGAGCGAAGACTTCCTTTATTGGACTGCTGAGGTGAGCTCTCGACGCAGCAAACAGCAGTGAGCCAGTGAATGAACACTGCGGTCTGTTTTCAGAGTTTGCTAGCACAAAACTGATTCCGATCGACCGATTTTTCACTGTAAATTGCAGAAGCTGCAAAAAAATTGCCGAAACACATAAATCGAATAGATTGATTGCAGGAAATTTTATTGGTGCACGTGAAGACTGCGAAGTTAAACCTGAAATTATTCTAAATATTATTTTGAGGCAGCGTTTTGCTTTAAGATTTAAATGAAGGTGTGCATTAATCCATAAAAAGTTCAGTTCCGCATACTTAGGTTAATCCATAATAGCAATGTATAATTTATTTTTCTGATAGATGAGACTAAAGAAATTTTGAGGACTGTCTCTCAAATTGCACCCTTTCTATTCTTTCTTGGCACCCAATCTATTAGTAACGTCTACACGTACATTAGAGTAAGGTTTCTGCAATATAACGTAACATGTAGAAACCCAAAAGAACCATTTTAAAAACACTCTCTCAGCAGGCGCAGTGTGAGTAGCATACAAGCGCCTTCATATACAGGGTTAACCGCAATATTTCTGTAACATTCCTGCAATCTTCTAATTGCACATTTTCCCAGCAATCTTCACTCAGCGTACGGCATTCTTCAATCTACGGAGAGTGGACTGTTCCGCAATCTATATCAAATGCACGGTGTTTTGCAATCTCCTAAATGGACATCGTCCTAGTCTTAAGACCGTCCGCGTAGCAGCTACCGCCGCTAGCGCACTCAACCCGGACAAAGCGACGTAAAAAACCTAAGAATTTGCACTCGTGACACCAACGCATCACCGAGCGCAGTTCTGCTCACATGTGATGTGGGGGCCACAACAAATATATGATTTCATTTAAGCGGGGTTTCAAGTCAGGCAAAAAATTAGCAAAATTTTTAAAACAAAACTAAATGAAAGAACAACGTAAGAAAATAGGGGGTAAAATAAGCGCCGAACAGGATTTTGAATAATAAATACCAGAGTCAAGGAGTGGCCTGATCTCCAGTTCGTGACTTTTGTTCATTATTTTAACGAAATTATTTGGACCATATAACAACTGATAATATTAAAACTAAAAAGTTTTCCTAACAATGGCAAGAGTTGCTCTTGTGCATAAATTTTATCGAAAATTAAGTTTGAAAGCTTCACAAATAATCACATTTTCGGGTTTCAGCTATGCTCTGTAATTTCGATGGCACCTTAGCATAACGATGAATTTCTAGATGATAGTCTCTTAAACTGGTTTTAATTTCCATTTGAATTCTAATTTCCATCAATTGGGATAGAAAGAGAGGATAATACAAAACAGAGGATAAAATATGACTGATGCACAAATCAGCATCAAATCGAGCTTTTTTCTGAATAAAACTAGGAGTTTTCCTTTCAAGATTGCGGCATCTGAGACAGTCAAGGCAGTGCGCCAGTTCGCCACCCTAACTAATTGCTGTAAAATTCGGCTCCGACCGCGCCATTGTATTGGCGTTCGGGGTGACAGATTTGTCGCATGAAACCGTCACACAGAGCGGCTCCGGGATTACTGAAAAATTGGAAATCATACACGACTACGAGTTGGGGGAACCTTGTCAGACACGTCGACGCTGCGGTATGATATTGGAAAGCATGAAGAGAGAATATATGATCCTTCGTATACCTAGTGAACAAGTTACGGGAACTTCTTAGTTATCGAAACCATGTGTTTATATATGGCTCTCTCAATAACTAGCGAATGAAACTATTATTCATGAAATCATAGTTTTCATTCATAATTCTGTAATAACTCTTTTTGAGGAACTCGTAGGAAACACGTGCTTTTTGAAATTGATAGCAATTTGCATGAAAAACTTTAACTGAAAATCTACATAAACTAATAAAACGAGAAAATAAAAAGATGTTTATCCCGACAAAGAGAACAACAATTGAGGGGAAGGAGAGAAGGGGAGGATCGATGAGGAAGGGGAAGCAACAAGCTGACAGTCGGAGTCGAATTAGCAGGTGGCGAGAATCTCATTAAGGAGATTTTTGGGCTCACACAACGCAGACAAATTGGAGGAAGCCACCACTGATGAAGGTTAGTTTAATTTGAGTTTAATGCAAATAGAAACGCGTCGAACAGTTCGCTTGATGAGATACCGCGGCTTGAAGAGCCTCTAGCGACATTCCCCAGGTCTAGCTAACCTATTCGATCAGACGAGGTTGACTAATGGGGAGGGTTGCTACCCAAACGCAGCTAGAATTTAATTAAATTGTATAATTTATTTAAAATACAATAAATTAGTTAATTGTAATTAAATAAATTTAATTAATTGTATTGACCGATGCTTTTCTCTCCTCCAACATCACTAAAATAGACCAATAGACTCACTTTGTATCAGTCACAGGCACGAGGAGCAGATTTTAGATGAGTTTTAAATTTGAAGAAATTCGATTATGAAATTATAATCAAACAAAATGATTCTTTATGAGCTTTAGCGAAATGCTCACAACAAATTCATTCTAATTCAATGAGTGTTTGGTGAGTGAAATAAGCTTATAAGAGAATTTGGTTCATACCAACAGATACTCCAACAGAACGAATCACGAATGGAACTTTACCGCCGTGCTATATACTTTCGGATCCCTCGCAAAAGGCTTTTTTTTCTCTCAAAAGGCTTTGAATATCACAGCGTGTAAGGTGTGTAGGTATTCTTGATGAATGCATTGGAAATGTTTTCAGTACGTTTACCCGCTCTCAGAAATCTGCTAGATATTGAAAAATCTGCTGATATTGAAAAATGTTCAACGGTAAAAGGAACAATCTCAAAATACATAGAGGTACGTGGAAGCCATAAAAATGGTCCCAATATTTACTGTTATCCATTATTCCGCCGGTTCGAGATTAAATATTTTCAAATTGAATACATTGATTTTGTTGAATACAATGTTTTCGATACAATAAATACATTGATAAATCGCTGCGTATTGAGCTGAAACATTTCGTTTTTTTTTTACAAATCTCATCTATGTATATTGAATGGAAAGCCCCCCTCAAAAAAAAAAAAAATAAAATTTACTTGTTTGTATAAAGCGAAATAAAGAAATGGATAAATGCGAAACATCGAACATACATTAGCTCTCTTCATGATAGAAGTGAGCTGCACTTCAGCTACAAAACATTGCTTATTGAAGATCACAAAATTTAATGGTTCTCGTACAACATTGCGTCAATAGCCGATCATGAAAAACTGAATGGAAAATAAGCGGTTGTAGTAAGTCCACAACTTCACATGAATGGAAAAATGAAAAATGAATAGGTTGACTTATCTTCTCATATTTTTTTCTTTCTTCTCATATTTCTTATCTTCTCATATTTTTTTAGTTTGATTGCGGTACGCTGACCCCAAAGCTGTAATTCATCCGGACTCTCGCCGGCAACAGAGATAATTAGAATGTTCTGGACAACCGTTAGAAAGTTGATTTTAAATAAAACTCATTTTTATTTTTCATTTTTTATTTTATTGAACTCTGACTTAAAAGGCCAAGAAATTCGGGCTCGAACACGCTACTTTTCAAGAAAGTATGACAAGTAGCGTGTCCACTAATGGCTTTAATTTGGATAAAGAGGCTACCGAAAACAAATTGTAGCAAAAATTTAAATAATTAAAATATAATATGCTACTTTATTTTAATAACGACAATATTTTCAAGCTATCGCCAGTAGGGGATACCATTACCGACAGGAGGTAGGATGCGGACATCATTTGCTGCACGGAGTCAGAGGTCGACAATTGTCGTACGGTACACGAGCAGGATGAAAAGAAAAATACACCCTACTGCCAGACGAACAACCGCACTGTAGAATCAAGCGGATGTGTTGGAAATATAATTACAGATTATTATGCTTTGGTGATGTGTAAACAGATCCTTGGAGTGACACTATGTAAAAAAACGCTGACTTCAAATGTAGGTTATGTGGTATATTTTACATTGAAAATAAATTTAATTGTGGATGATTACGATGGCATATAAAAATTTCTTCTGTAAGGGTTGAGAATTACGAGTCATTAAAAAATTAAAATAAAATAGTGTGCAAATTAAATATTTGAATTGTTTGCAGAGCAAAAATGCTATAAATTTTATCATGAATAAAACTTCACGATAGCAAAAAAATAGGACCGAATTGTTTTTTACATAGAATAAAAATTAGGCTACAAGCGGAATAATATTTCTGAACGAATTTTCGGACATCCGACACAGAAAAAAATAACTTGCTCAGTTACTATATTGATTGATGGAGTTTTTACTTTCAATTATATAAACAAATACAAATGTTCTCTTTTGAGCTTTTTTCCAGTGCAACCTGTAATAGAAGGGAGCTTTTCCCGGATTTGGCAGACGGCCAACTTTCGTCTATAATCTGGAACGAAAAAAGTAAATCACAGACACAGAATGAACTCGACCACGCAGTCTGGAGCTGGAGGGAAGGTAAAAACTAAGAAACGCGATCAAACCAAGCAACGTATATGTACAATGTTTTTGTTCATGACGTGTACATTAGAAGCGTAAATCAAAATTTACTAGTATATGCACTACCCGTCAAAATCGAACTTAGAACAGCAATTCGTGACTTTGGCTACGGGAGCAAGTAAATAAAAAAATATAAAAAATAATAAGTACGACATCTTAGGCACCATAACACACGAGAATAGATAACAATCAGTCATTGTTTGCAGTGATGTTCGAATATTTAATCTACCGGGACATTTTTTTTTTTGTTCTGAATGGCACACCGTGATGGTGAAATAATATTAAAGTTTGGAGAGGATTTGTAGGAGTAAAATTAAATAGCCAACGCCTAGTGGAGGCCACATCTACGTAGGAGCATTAATACGACGATGAGTAACAGTTAAGAGACCATTCCCGTAGCACACAAAATTCGACCGCTAAGTTTTTTAATATTCTTGGCCATTCACCGTACATCATTCATAGTCTATGCTATCACTTGACAGTGAACACTTAGCTCTCGCACAACCGCAGTTTATACCGACTCTTCGGAAGAGAAACATTGTTTCGTCCGGATCACACGCTGAATCCAGCAGCCAGCGATGCACGCCATTCAGTCGTGTTCGTTTCGTTTCCGTATCGCACGCCCTACGTTGGTCGTCGCGGTTCCGCCGGTTCGTGACCAGATAGTTTTTTGCTGGTCGCATCGCCGCCTTTGTTGTTTAACCGACCGGCCAGACGCAGCAGCAGCACGCATGGAGTGACTGCGCCTGGGAACTTGATAACGCGCAGCATGCAACTCGTGAAGCATGATATTATGTTATAATTCTGCGTTATAAGTCAAGTGAGCTGACAACCAGCTTACGTGAAGCATGATATTATGTTATAATTCTGCCTTATGAGTAAGTGAAGTGACAGCCTCTGGGAACTTGATAACGCGCAGCATGCAACTCGTGAAGCATTATATTATGTTATACTAATTCTGCGTTATAAATCAAGTATGGTGACAGCCTCTGGGAATTTGATAACGCGTACGTAAGATGCACTTCGTGCAGATTATTTCATGTTTCAATACTAAATTATATGGCGTGGGAAGTTACTCCTCAAGGGAATTTAAAAAGTCTTTCATGCACTCCATTAAGCATAGTTTCAGAATTGTCCTCAATTAAATAATGAAATACCGTGTTAATGTTTCGTTCATTGTGTTCATTCAGTTGTTATTATCATTCGCATTAAAAAAAATTTTGGTTACGAATAATAAGCTTTTTAGAATTAAAGCCGCCCTATAACACAGATAACCATTTCACGGACCCCAAAAACGCACGAAAGCAGTTAAAACAATCACACAAATTCGGTAATTTTCCGTTAAAAATTATCGGACAGTTCAACGGTGAATAATTCCATAGACACGTTCTAGGTAAAAAAAATACAATAATAATATCTGCAGAAAATTATCTTGGACCTCAGCAGGTTTTTTAATCATAAAAGCAGCCATTAAACGAGCAGCAAAGTTGCTTGCCAGTGCCCTGGGCACCTCAAGAACGGCCTCATGGGTCGTGCCCTACATTAAACCTGGCCACTGGGCATACAAAGCCACCATGTCGCACTGCCACCAAGGAATAAAGCTCAAACATGCATGAAAATAATAAAAGTACACGGCAAAACTTTGATCATGACCGTAGAAAAATGGAATACAGCGTGAAAACTGAAAGCAAGATGAGTTTAAGCTGGAAAAGTTTCGTGTTATAAAAAGGAGAGCGGAAAAATATTTGACTGAACCCATTTCACAGAGTTAATTCGAATGGAAAAATAATAATTCGAGTAAATAAGATTGATGAAATGAAAAATAAAAAAAAATGTCTTAGGAGGTTTAAACCGAGAGTACTTAAGTTTGTTATATACTGCATTATTATAATACCTAGCGCCCTTCGTCAAAATGACTTCAGAAAAGTACCCGTTCAGCATGAGATTCCGGAGAAAGTTTTAATCATAATTGCGAGCTTAAAAAAACTTAAGTTCATGGAAGCGGTTAAAAATAAGCCAGACAAACATAGCAAGAAACCCAAATAAGGGCTTATAAATAGAGAGCTCTGGCTAGGGCCAATGTGACCGCAAGGTGCGCCTGAGGCCAAACAGTAATTATGGCTTAGATTTTATGTGTTCAGGATGAACTGCCTTAAGCGCAGCATCGAGACGCGCGTTCCTTATGATTGCATGAAATATTTCATAAATAATGACTGGAAAATTATGATAATTTATCGCAATAGGTCACATTTGACTGCGTACAAGTACTTTTAATTGCACACCATGAGTCTGACGATTAAGTGTGATAAATATTATTGCGAGATTTAGGTAGTGCGAATCACTTGAATTTCTAGTTCTTTAATTTTGTAATGTGTCAGTCCGTTTATTTGGAAAGCTATATTTTTCCGGCTGAATATTAACTCATGATTATTTTGTTAACAATTATTCATAAGATATCGAATTTTAACAGAACAGATTATACAGAATTAATGAAATTAACGAAATAAGAAAAAAGTTTTGGGAACTACGGCGTAAAAAACAGCAGAATTATGCCAGCAGTTGTAGCATCGGAATGCTATTAGTAAGGGAAGAGATTATTTATATACGATATATCAACGTAAGGACGCTAATCAAAATGAGTGTCCGAGTATAGCAGTGGACTATGTAATTATCAAGTAACGTATGTTGGAACAGTAATAAATACAATTCCAATAACAGTTTCAGAAGCATCAAACACTTGGTTAGCGTATACCTATGTAAATAAACATCGATTAAAGGAAGGAAGATCCTTAATAACAGAATTTTATAAGCGCTTATGAGCAGCAAAAGCAGCAACATCGACGGCACAACAGCAGCAACATCGACGGATTAACCGCAACAAGAGTAGCACCAGTAACGGCACAACAGCAACAAGAGCAGCAGCAGCAGCAACGGCACAACAACAACAAGAGCAGCAGCAGCAACGGCACAACAGCAACAACAACAGCAGCTGTAACGGCGCAACAACAACAAGAGCAGCAACATCAACGAATCAACCGCAACAAGAGTAGCACCAGTAACGGCACAACAGCAACAGCAGCAGCAGCAACGGCACAACAGCAACAACAGCAGCAGCAGCAGCAGTAACGGCACAACAGCAACAACAGCAACAGCAACGGCACAACAACAACAACAACAACAACAGCAACGGCACAACAACAACAACAACAACAGCAACGGCACAACAACAACAACAGCAGCAACGTCACAACAGCTCAACAACAGCAGCAGTAACGACACAACAGCAACAACAGCAGCAGTAACGGCACAACAGCAACAGCAGCAGCAGTAACGGCACAACAGCAACAACAACAGCAGTAACGGCACAACAGCAACAACAACAGCAGCAGTAACGACACAACAGCAACAACAGCAGCAGTAACAGCACAACAACAACAACAACAACAGCAGTAACGGCACAACAGCAACAGCAGCAGCAGCAGACCAGGTGTAGTCAACAAACAGGATTGGCCGTATGAAGGCAGCAGCAGCAGCTGCTTCCTCAAGAGCATCTATAAGCGTAGCGCGATGCTCCAATATAAATAACAGCTTGGACATTGAACAGCTCATGAGAACTATGAATAACACGCAGAAATGTGGATAACTAAACATCAAATTATATCGTAAACTGAGTGCGTACTGAAATCGTGCAAGATTGTTCTTCTATGAAAGTTCTAAATTAAATTAATATTTTTCTATTAGTATATATACGGCACGAGTGAAGCAAATCACTGGTTGCCGGAATGTAAAAAATAATGGATTTTTTCACCTTTATCGTCTAGGCGTTCATTTAACAAGGTGACTTAGTAGTCAAACTAGCAAAGAGGAAAAACTTTACGACAGAGTGCACGAAAAAATTTAACGGTTGTGGAAAAAATGCTTCGAAAACTTGAAGTGCAACTGTACTGAAGTTTCTTAAAATTTATAGTTACACACACAGGGAGAAGATGGACCCGAGAACAGTTCAACACACAAATAATATTTTTAGACTTAAAATTTATAGTTACACACACAGAGAAGATAGACCCGAGAACAGTTCAACGCACAAATAATATTTTTAGAAAATGAACTCGCAGATATTCCAGTTTAGTTTCATAATTGGACGACTCCACGATGATACACTCGGGCTGAGAGGACGAACGAAGCCATGACGGATGTCGGGCGCTGAACGGACGCTCCATCCTTCAGCCGCGGCTTACGCTCAGCAGGAGCTGCCATGGCTGCATTTCTGCAGACGGTCTGGGTCTGAATTCCGAGGTCTGAATAAACGCTTGAGGTCTGACTACCGAGGTCTGAATAGACACGCGAGGTCTGACTATACTGGGGTCTGAATTCCGAGGTCTGAATAAACGCTTGAGGTCTGACTACCGAGGTCTCAATAGACGCGCGAGGTCTGACTATACTGGGGTCTGAATTCCGAGGTCTGAATAGACGCGCGAGGTCTGACTACTGGGGCCTGAATTCCGAGGTCTGAATAAACGCACAAGGTCTGACTACTGGGGCCTGAATTCCGAGGTCTGAATAAACGCTTGAGGTCTGACTACCGAGGTCTGATAAAGCACGTACATTTGATGGCGCGAGGTCTGTAATAGCCAAGGTCTGAACTAACAGAGGTCTTTATTAGCAGGGGTCTAAATTGCTTAGGTCTTAATTAACCGATCAGGTGTGACACTCATCTGTTCTTTATCTGCCGTGACTCTCCGGGCTCTGAATTCATATCGTACTTAAGCTGTGCAAGTTAGTTGAACTAATAAGCCCGCGAGAAGTTCAGTTTTTAGTTTACTTTTTTTTTGAGCGGTGTAAATTTACAACGAGATTCAAATATATAAAAGATATAAAATAATTCGATAACCCGATACAAATTAAGAGAGAAAATTTTATCGCTAATAATAAATTCATTTGAAATTCGTAAGAAAAAATTTATTTCTGGTCCCTCAATTCTACATAGGTACGTAAGTCACTCCAGCATGCACAGATTTAGAAGAAATCTCACAAATGCAGATCAAATTCGCTTTCGTATTATTGCATTATTCGTACTGATATTTTTTGTTAGCCGCGACAGCTCGAAAGGAAGAAGTTTTTGCAAGGCACGCGTGCAGCTGAGGGCGGCAGCTGCATTGCATCGCAATTCAGAGCAAAATATGAGACAAAAAGAAGCATCCGCACCTGCCTTGTGGTTGACAAAGCATGACGGTTGAGGCAATCGCCTGCTAATTGACGACCAACACGAATAGGTAAAACGTTCAGGTATATCTGCCTGGTCAATAGTATAGGTATTCTACGACTGTCCACAAAGTAGCTCACAAAATCTGGTAATCGTCGACCAACAAGAATAAGTAAAACGTGCAGCTACATCTGCCTGGTCAATAGTATAGGTATTCTACGACTGTCCACAAAGTAGCTCACAAAATCTGGCAATCGTCGACCAACAAGAATAAGTAAAACCTGCAGCTACATCTGCCTGGTCGATCGTATAGGTATTCTACGACTGTCCACAAAGTAGCTCAAAAAATGAATGCAGGTGCTTGTGATTAATTTATTCTTCATGAGTTATACAGCGAGCATTAGAAAAACTATAACCTTCTCCTGCCTCGATCAATTGCCGTTCGCGGAAGGTCTTTGAACGTAAATTCTTGATCAGGAAAAATCATAGCGCACGTCTCTGTACTCTGACAAAGGCAGCGTTGCGTCTCGAGTCTCGTATCTACGAACGACCGACAGCATCTTTCTTCGGGTTCGTGACCGCTAGTGATGGATTCCAGCGGCGAGTAATCTAAATATTATCTCGGCGAGCGGGGAAAGCCATCTTGTTCACCATCGAGCGGCTGTTGCTCCGGGTTCCCTTTTAAGGAACACATTCTATTGGGTGCCGGAATACCTTGATCCGGTGATTGATAAATTAATGGATAGAAGAGACAATTAAACACTGTTGAAAGTGGAATTTATCGATAATGTTTCTGACGAAGAACGGGTATAAATTCTTTCTATAAAATTTTTACTTGAAGAACGTGAAAAAATTCGAGAGTATTGAGGTGGCTCTCACATGGTCACATTTGAATGATATATTATCAGCTGATTTATTTGGAAATACTGTACATGATTACACTTCCATTCACGATCATTATAGAAGCAAGATGACTGCGATCAATCACATTCATTTCAAGTCAGCTTACTTACACACATAATATCATCGCAATTTATCTCGATAAAGTTTCTTCATGGCTGCTACAGTTGGACTGATTTTCGATCAAGTTCTCGGTGAAAATCAAGTCACAATCCTCCCCATTTCAAGCACTACCATCGAAATATCAGGTCGCCAGGCAGACTTGTAATCAAGATCAGTCGAGTTAACCCCACTCACTTTGAAAGTAAGTAGTGACAGGCGTGTCCTCGACCCCGCGGTTGTGGAGGTGAAGATCTCAGTCGTCTGGGGATCTCAGGTTCCAGTGTCCTGTACAAACGCCTATTTAAATGATCACTTTCTTGCGAGGCGGTGCGAGGTGCGACCAGCAAGCGCTGCTTTTATACATTTTAAGAAGAGAGTTACGCTGGCTTTGTGCGGTGTGAAGGGACGGATAGTCATCGCAACGAGCAGACAATATGGGGCGAGAGAAAGCTCCAGGCTCGCCCTCACCAGTAACAGGTGTTGTTGAATATGATTGCGTATAGTCAACAATTATTGAAAAAAAACTGTACAGTGTACATTCTATTTATTTTTTGATTGATCCCTTTTATGTGATTTCTTTACACGTGATCACATAGGAAAAATTGCTCAAAATATTGAATACCTCTCATAACATAGAGCTGCAATTTTGGAAGACTTTTTCATGCAAAATTTAAATTTAAGAAAGTTTACTTCTCGAATGTAATTATACTAATAGAAAGGTGTTTAAGCGAGTTATTTAAACTTAAGCTGATTTTGCGGTGGATGAGTGATCAAACTGTTGGTATTAAATATCAAAATTCATATAACGAACATATTATATTATTATTTAATATAATATTATGATATATATTAAGAATATTATTATTTAATATTTAATAAATATTAGTATATTGTATATAGTGAATATTAAACGATTTTTCTAACAACTTCCTCGATCAGATAAAAACCATTCAATGAAGACGATGAACGGAGGGAGGGTTGATCATGTAAACTACCTAATGCTCATGTCTTCTGCGTACGTGATGTGGTTGGGTACATCTTAATAGATCTTATGAAGGCGAGTTTGTGAAGGAATGCTCTTCATTATCAGTGGCAACACAAGAGAGGCGGCAATGATCGAGTCTGTTCAGTGTTCAGTGTTTGCAACACACTGACGCCTCTGTGCTTCTAAGCTGCACTTCCTCTATCATAAACCATCAACTCATCGCGAAGAGAAAATAAATTAACCATGTAACTTATGATCAAGCAAATTATTATGGAATTTGCATACCCTTCCGCTCATTAATTTGTTTTATTATAAATTCTTGTTTTATTTCCAGGGTAATATCTACATAATGACATAATATAAGAACAAAGAGACTAGTGCATTTTCTGACTTAAAAGCACGCCGGATATCATTAACAAATTTTGGTTTCATTTAAATGTGCTTTCATCGCCATAAAAGACTCAAGATCTAAAAGCTTACTAGTAAAAACCTTAGAAAAAAGCACTGATAATAAGTAACCGATTTTTGTGCAATATTCACGCACATGTTCGTTCAGCTGCACAATCATGCAATATTTACAAATGTACACAGATACCCACGCAATCAGCATTCAACAGTCACAAGGAAACATTCACTAGCGACAAAGCAACATTCATGAATGTATTCATTTATTCATGTGATGCTTGATGGAGAGGTTAAAATTAAAGTTAGATGAGAGCGACGACGTAGGTTCGAGGCATCAAAGGTAGCTCGTTAATGCAATTATACGAGCTAAACGTGGATGATATTGCGTCGCTTCATATTGCTGCTGCAAACTGGAAAATATTCGCACCAAAACATGG
This sequence comes from Hyalella azteca, assembly GCF_000764305.2. NCBI lineage: Eukaryota > Metazoa > Arthropoda > Malacostraca > Amphipoda > Hyalellidae > Hyalella > Hyalella azteca. Next base: position 1,299,982 of record NW_025943380.1, on the reverse strand, counting down.
CAAAACGAGCAGGGTTGTTTAAAAATTTTTCGCTTTAGTAATATTCATTGCCTGAATGCGAAGATATTACATATGTTAAAAATAATGACCGTTTTAGAATAGTTTTAAGTTCTAGATGAGTACAATGGGATTGAAATTAAGTTAAAGGAAAGGTCCATTACACTTTATTGTCATCAAATGACGGAAGCCTATCGCACGACGCGTCGTTGCGTTGAATAAATTAAATTCATTTGCGTATCATCTGTTTTATTTAAACTATTCGAATGTCAAACGAACTGCATCAGAACATTTCCGAAATTTAGACATTTTAAATGTTGAATGTGCGAGCCAAATCAGCGAATGGACGGATTATAGTTAGTTGTATTAAGTGTAATAAACATTTGAATGAAACCAGCCTGAGCAAATGCCACTGATTCAGAACTGATATTCACTGATACCAACAAGCAGAGAGCGCAGTCAACTCGTTTTCGAATAGGTAGAATAATGTAAAGTACCTAAACTGTTTAATAAAGAATCGGAGAGAATGAAATTATAGACGGTCGACAAACTGATGATGGGGCGCTATATAGGGGCAAAGAACCCTAGACTTGAGGTAAAGTAATCCATGAGGGTAATGTATCAAGTTTAGAGGGTAATGTATGGGCAAGAGTTTCAATTTAAAATGGTTATTGTTGCATGACGTATAGGGCCACAAGGTGAAAAAGTTTAGGATCCTCTAATCTAGACGCATACACACCGAACTCTCAAGTGCACCGCAGCAGCTGCAACTGCACTCGAGAGTCCCCAACTGAGATTGCTTCAAGTGCCTCTTTTTGAGCGCAGATAAATAGCTTTCCTTCAGTCCCTGCTCTTAGGCAGGCTGTGAAGCCAACACTTATGAATGTAAGTAACGATGAGAGGATGACCTAATTTCAAATAATTTGGTAAAATCAAGTAGATGAAACTGTTCGGTCGTATGAATGTCATTTCACACTAACAATTAGCGCGTATATGAGTGGATACATAGAAGATCGGTTTTAATTTTAGTTAGAAAATTCTTGAATAGAATGATATATTTTCAATAATTGTGTCGCTATGCCTTATGGTGCATGTCCGGCCTGATATTGCCATGAATGGTATTTTCGCTGTGTTGAGGTTGCGAGCAATTCTCGTGGAAAATATTCACATTTGCTCGATCCGATAACTGCGATCACGCATATTAGCCTAAATAACTTTTGAAGCCATAATACTCATACATAACGGTAATTTACACGAACCGGTTAATATTTTTTAGATTGGATATTTGAAAGGCTTATTCCAGAGCACAAATCAGACAGAAACACGAGTGTACGTAGGCTCAGATCCGTACAGAGGAAGCCGCTCCAGAGTGCGTCGGCAAAATTAACCTGGAGCAAACATCACTGGACGCTGTAAAACACCTGCCGTGAACCACCCGACCGAGACAAAAAAATGTGTACCTATATATTTTCCTGCGCACTATATGGCGGCCATGAGAGCTCAGTTGTAGATTTGGGATATCGTATGATTTTATATCTAGTAACTTCTTAAGGAATGTAAAATGATCATGTCACAAAATGAAAATGGGAGTAAATGTTCAGTAGGAGGCAGAAAACATAATTAAAGTGTTTTTTTTTTTAATTTACGTACGTAATGACTTTGTTCATGTCTTCAAAATTCTAGACGAGAGATCAACTTTGACGATAGGCCTTGATAAAAAATTTACGATTTAATCATTTATTTGCAGCAACAAAAACAAAATAAGACTAGGATAAAATGATTACTATTGAATTTTGCACGTTAAAAAAATTGTTAAAAATAATTTTCTCACTAGTTTTATCAACAATAAAAATTCATTGATAATTTGATAGTCATCTTTCCATCATTTATAATGGCAAGCCAGAAGTTCAGACGTCGAGCAGGGCGCCTCAGCAAGGTTATTGAGCGCCAGCAATTCAATTAAGTTTTTTTCCCTAGAGACCTTATCAGTATTTAAATATGATCATTACACACAGAGAAAGATAATAGAACACTATGAATATAATAAGGAACTTATGTTATTTTCATTCAAAAATAAAAATTAACCAACCATAACTGAGATGGTGGCAACAATTTTTGAACATGTCTCGGGACGGTCCTGGAGCTAGAACTAGAAGTGCAAGGCCGACTGGGTCACTGCGGCTCTGATAATCATCTTGGTATATGCAGTGTTCGAACAGGACCTTGCCGCGACACACCTTTGTTCGGCGAGGAGATACAGCTCACTTCACACCAGTGAAAACTCTCAGAAACACAAATTTACCACACATTACAACTACAAACATGGGGGTCTCTTGTAAAAATGAGACCGTGGAACCACACATTATATATACAACTACAAATACTGGGGGTCTCTTGTAAAAATGAGACCGGGGAACCACAGATTACAACAACAAAAACTTCATCTAAGTTACTCTAATCATATAACTTCCTTTTAAGTACGTAAGTCATATGTACGGAAAAAATATAGGTAACCCACTTTGCAACGATGAAAATGTTTAACAACAAGATTTATATAGCAGCTACCTTTACAACCATGAAAAACTTGAGAAGTAATAATTACGACGAACTATCATATCACTCTACAACATTTAACGTGTTCATACAAAATTTACAACATTTGACGCATGATGATTGTTTTGCATTTTATGAATGGTAGATCCACAATGAACGATAGATCAATGTAATATTGTACATAGTAATTTCAGAAACTATGTACACAACAATAATTTGAATTTCCAAGTTTTAAATGATACCAGAAAGTTGGATAGAGACAAGAAATGATTCCTCGTACATGGGGCAATGATATGATAATGATATATATAACGATAATGTAGGTCATTATCTCACTCTTAAAGTAACACATGAATCATCAAGCTTCCGTCTACTGAACTTTAGTATTATGGTCTCTAGGTACGAATAGCTTTGGCGACGTTAATATGTAACCGCAGACAAAGAGTTAAGAAATCATCGCAATTCTGAGACCCAAGATCTGAGAGACGCGGCGTAGAATTGCTATGCGCTCCGTGACGCAATAGGTCAGGTTAAGCTGCCAGGCATCGTAGTGTCAAATATTTGTTATATACAACGCGATAACGTAGATTGGAACTAAAAACGTAAGAAAACTTCCTATAAAAAGCGAAAACGTGGGCAGGCACAAAACTAAAACAGGAATAAGTAGGCAGCTGAAATTTAAGACCTCAAAATTTTTGCTCTCTGATACATGAAAACCTGACAAAAAGAAATTAGATACAATTCCCTAACAACAGATATTCGTAACAAGAGGAATCAGGCCACAACTATAGTGCGTATTAATTGCAAACAAGTGTGTTACTTAACTATATAGATGCGTTGAAAATAAGTTCGATATGATATCGGGCCTTCGCACGATACCGTATCGCTGTAATAAGCCTCACATCAATTGACACTAAAACAAGGGCCCCCTCTCCATCGCAGTGTTGGCGACCGCAAGTGAATTGCTGAATTAAATAACCTGCACTCAGCTAAACACGGTCCGTTGAAGTTTCAATCTATTCAGCCCATGTCAGATCAACGCGAGATAAATCCAATCTTTAAAGATCTCCCTAAAACATTATTACCTACTCACGTTAAGCATGAACTGTATGAAGAGTTGAATGGGGTAGGTACATTCAGAACTTTAAAAAATTTTTAGCCCTCAATGAATTTACCGTACTTCAATTTATGACAGCATGAAACGATAAAAATTAGCCTGGCGACAAGCATCATTGCATATTATTCTAAAAAATATCAGAAGATAATTAATTTAACGTGTCAAAGCGGAGTCCTATGATTCATGCTAAATATAAGACAGAAAATGGAGTTACTCGGCAGTACTGCAGTAGGTCGAGGTCATAAGTAACTTCAACGAGCGTGCCCAAATAGGTCATAAATATCAAATGGGATAACGGAAACCTGAAAAGCACGCGTCACCTGCGTTCTGAATTTAACCTGGTCTGTGAGCTGTTCCACACAAAGGAAGCATTTGCAGGTCACCTGCAGCCACAGCATCAGCAGCGGCGGTCGCTGTTGCAAGAATATCCTCGTCGCAACCGCATGAAATGCTTATATCTTACGCGAGGTATAGCGGACCAGCATGTTACAAGGAAATCCTCCTAGAGGCAAAACGCCTCAATTTGCTGGGACAAGACGACTGAGTGAAGGCAGCAAGCGAGCCTTTGAGTGAGAGGAACACACAAGACGCCGGGTGCTCCAAATAAAACCAGTAGAAAGGCAAATTTAATTAGAATGATTGCCGAGTCTGTTTGAGGGAAACGTCGCCTCGGCGGCTATATGAGATGAGAGCCGCGCTTTCTGCTGCCGTGAAGCCAAGCGTTCCTTGAACTACGAACACTTCACGTAATACGCGATAGTCTCTCAAATTGAGAAATATCGCGTGTAATAACTTTTGAAGAGTGAAGACGTGAAAAAGGAAGACGACTGGGTAAATACTTATAATTGTGAAATTTTTCCCTAATAATATAATAATAAAAAGAATTTAAATGTTAGTGCTGAGCAGATTTTATTCGTCGTCGGGTACGTGGTTTGAACTCGAACAGAAAGTACTATTAGATTTCATCTCATGTAAAACAATAAGCTCAGGTATGGATACAAATGAAAAATCTGCAAACGAAAAAATCTAAATGGTAAATCAATACAACATGCGAAAGATAATTCCAGAAAACAACTTTCATGTGTTCCGGAGTGTAGCACAGAATTTCGCTGAGTATAGCAAAAACTGGACAGTACTTTGCGAAGTAATCATGTTCTTTCAGTGTTTGTAGCCGGGAACGCCATTTAATATTTTCCTGTGACTTTCTCTCGAATGAGAATCAAACAAACCTAGTGGAATACCAAAGATTTCCTTGAAATGAAAAAAGCGTTGATCAAAGACTTCGTCGGACAGACTGTCCTATTAAAAACAATCGGCTGGCGTTGTCTATAAGGCCGACAACGTGAGGCTACAGAAAGAAATACGAGACAAGCCAAGCTTCCAATCAAAGTTCAAAAGGTTTCTTTGGCAAAGAAGAACGTGACTTAGAATAGACGGAAGCCACCCAAGGCCAGCGATATCAATAGAGAGCGATACACGGTACTGTCGGGCACCCGCTGAGCTGCGACGTCTTATCAAGTGACCCGGTCTGATACGCGATACCAACCAGCAACCTGAACCTCCCTCGTGGTCTGCTCCCAGGGTGCGATTTAGCCCACCCACCCACTCAGGTATGGGTACGCAAGACGCTGCGTCATTCATGTTATGCAATCCGGAACTTGAGAGACGCGGATGCTTCAGCAATATTTTTCAGTAATAAGTAACAGTGGTATCTTTAAAATATTCAACGAGCAGCCTAAAAACTTGAAATTTTTACCGATAGTTGGATTGGCAAGTAAAATCTCTTTGAGAGTTAATCCTCATTAAAAATTCTGAGGACTATTAACATATCTAAAACAATAAAATAATCCAATTGTTGCGCACCGTTGCCACAAATTCTAAATAATTAGCCCCATATAACAAATTTAAGGCAACCACCATTGGGAAGGAAATTTCACGCCCTCGTTGACTTGGAGGCCCAAAACGCATACCCAAAACAAGTGGCTCAGCTCCCACAATGAGGCGACTGAAGGGATGCCGACTATTAGGAAGCTCAGGCCCATCCATCAGGTTTGTGGCGCACGGGACGAGACACAACAAAGGCAGATGCAAGGAGCCAGTTTAGGTTCGGTCATTTCTGCGGCCACACACGGCATCTTCGAGAGATGCCCGCAACGATCCTTGGCATATTCTTATCTTGAACTTCTTTTTTGTTGCCCTATGAATTCTTCGTCAATGACAAGGCAAGAAATACAAAGAAATAAATGGAAGAAAAACTCAACTCTTCCAGCTCATTTACCTTCAGAGCAGCAGCAGTCGCCAATGCACCACGAAATGTAATAATAGTGAGTTTACGATTTTGCCCCAAAAAGAATCACACCCTGGTACAATTTTTGCACGATTTTAAGTTATTGACATACAAAGCCGATTCCTAAAATGTTATGCAGTAGATCATTTGGCGACAAAAGCGTCATCATTAGAAAATTAAATGAGCATAGTAACAAAGGCACGGAGGAAGTGATTGTCAACGTTTTTTTTAACATATGCAGGCTGAATCATTCATCTTAGGGACTTCACGGTGGCGCGGAGAAAAATTTTTGCGGATTTGAAGGAGGAAACTGAGTTACGGGTGGATGAATAGAAGAGGTGTTCATTAGGCTAATGTGCTGTGACGTGTCTGAAGAATTCCCAGCAATAATGACATTTGAAATTGAAGAGTCACCAAAAAGTACAGTTTTAAAATGTTACTTTCTACAATACGCACGCTCTGAACAAAGGTAAAACCTAAGTATCCAGAGATAAAATGCATCTCGAGCTGTAATTCAAAGTGTCCATGTACCCGGAACTGATCCTTCAGTATTCAATATATGTAATCTTCATTGTTCGCTCAAGCATCACTGACAGTCTGTTTGCCATAACATCAGCTTATCTTTAAGTCATCTTCATTAAAAATAATTTTACTTATAACTTTAAAAAAAACGTAAACATTTCGAGTTTAGTTGTTAATTAGTTTACATTCTTAACTCGATAAATATTAACAGGAGAATAATTTAGGAGTTCATTTACTTGCATAACATCTACGTACTTTGAGAGAACGCAATAATGACTTAAACTATGCCTTTCGATACGCTCTTCAAGTAGGAAAAATAAAGACGACTAAAGATAAATAAGGTAATACAAAACTAAGATAAATGATGTTTGTAGTAGGCTACTTCACATACATCGTAAAGTTATCATGTATATATATGTTTATCACATATTTTTCAGTTTCTTCATGAGATCAATAAGAAAAATCCAAATTAACCAAAAAGATGAGTTGAAATATAGTACAACATGAGGAGTGCCTGCAGGTTCAGTCGCTAAAATAGCTCAGGATCGATGAGTCTCAAGTGAGGCGCGGGTCGCAACGTGTCTAAAAATAACGTTAAATGATGTCTGCGAATTATCCCGATAAGTTAAATTGATCGAAGAAAATCAAAAAAGAAAATCAAAAATTAAAAACTCTGAAGCAGTAGCAGTGCAAATTAAATAAAAGCCGTGGTGCGGAAATCGTTTCAACAATTAAGGGTAAATTAAATGGCTTCATTGGGATGACGAAGAACTGCAGAAAATCCCATTGCACAGGCATTTCTTAGCTATAAAATAAGACACTTCCTCTCTCATGTTATAGATAAAAGCGCCGATGGTTCACATGCACAAAATTTCTGAAGACATAATTATATAAGAATAATATTTCCGGCCATTCAGATGTCGTACATTTCTTCTTATCCTCGTCTCGTTATAAATCGCATTATATCCCACAAGCTACAGTCCGATTTACACAGATGCGACAAAGCACATGTCCTCTACGCTTCATGCAAGCCAGTCAATGGAATCCATAATTCCAGTCAATGGAACCCAAATTCCGGCCGTGAGTCTCTGTCGCAACAAAGCCCGGCCGTACCGAAGATCCCGAAGCACCACTGATCCCGAGCATCTGTCTTTGATCTCATCCAATATGCCGATAGATCAATGGGCAGGATACCAAATACACAGTTGGACTTCAGAGCAGAGCCGGTGCTGTCGGAGCGAGCAACTTGTGTGTAAGTAACACGACTCACATGCATAAAATTCGTGAGCATGTCTATACATGCACGCAACTCGTGCGCATGTCAGGACATGCATATATACAACTCGTGCGCGTGTCAATACAGGCACGTATGTCAATGCATGCACACAACTCGTGCGCGTGTCAATACAGGCACGTATGTCAATGCATGCACACAACTCGTGCGCGTGTCAATACAGGCACGCATGCCAATGCATGCACACAACTCGTGCGCGTGTCAATACAGGCACGCATGCCAATGCATGCACACAACTCGTGCGCATGTCAACACATGCACGCAACTCGTGCGCATGTCAACACATGCACGCAACTCGTGCGCATGTCAATACATGTATACAACTCGTGCGCATGTTAATGCATGCACGTAACTCGTGCGCATGTCACTATTAACACAGAAGGCATGCAACAAGGACCCATCAAAATGGCAATGCACGATCAGGACAAACAAACAAGCTAAACATGCATAGAAATGCTTTGAGCGAAGACTACGCGCACTCGTGCGCTGTTGTAGCTACGATAGGTACCCATTAAGTCATACGCAGACATTTGCCATTTGAATTTTTGTACCATGCGTAAAAATAGCAGATTACACAAACTGCGATTTGAAAAAATAAACATGTTTTGAGGCATCAAAGCTGAAACACGCATTGGCGTCTCTAATCATACGCAGGCATTTGCCATTTGAAATTTTGTACCATGCGTAAAAATGGCAGATAACACAAACTGCGATTTGAAAATAAATAAACATGTTTTGAGGCAAACACGCATTGGCGTCTCTAAGTTCGGTTAGCAGTCGTCAGGCGCTAGTTCAGAACAACTGACAAAAGCGGTGGCCAAGCAAGGAATAGATGAACAATTTGCGTGCGTATAATTGCAGACCATTGGCACGAACGTAGGTGGCATCATATATTCTTCGGCATGAAATTGAAGGTTTCACAAATGTTCCACACACATTGCTAATCTATCTCTGTTCGAGCCGCTGTGATGAGCTATTGATTAAAGGCTGAGATTTTTGGAGAATGGGACAATGGCGAATGTCATTGGCGACATTATGGAAAAGCTGAATAAAATTTTGAGATATAATAATCATGGTTTCGTGTTTACAGATTACTATGAACAGTAAACAGAATTTATTTTGTGAAGAGACGAAGGAATTTAATCAAGAGATTCGTTATGGTAAAACTGAAGTTATTCTCAACTATATGCAATTAGCATTTCGTAGAAGATACTGGAGAGTGAGGGAACTTTCAACTCATTCTACTTCCCACATCTAAGACATCGGGTCGAATGTGATAACCGAGGTCACGATCAGCGAACAAGTAGAGGGTCGGAAGATGCTTCCCATGCCCTGGAAGCTGCTCTTGCGCTCGGCAATTTTTCCAGTCATCTCTTACCTGCTCTGCTCGAGAAGCGCTTCGCTTCATCTCGCCCGCCCCACCGGATCGACCGACCGCCCGACCTCTTACCTGGATCGTCTCGCCCGCCCGACCGATCGCCCGACCTCTTGCCTGGATCGTAGAACAGAGAAAAAAAGCTGCCTCCACCGCACTAGTTGGCAGCCGCACCGCATTCCGCGTCCGCACTCGCAGCGAGACTTAAACTACCTAAGACTTCATTCAATGGAATGTAAACTCCTTGAAAATTTACGCATTTTTTAACATGTAGAAGAATTACGGCTGAATCCTAAAATATGTCTGAATGCTCGGACGAATGATGGTGCATGCCAGTTTAGTTACTGTAATAATATGACGTATACGCAGAACGAAAAAGAGTACGTCATCATAAATAAAAAATAACCGAATTGTTTGTTTAAAAAAAATCATTGTAGTTGCGTCATAGCCTGATTTAATGTGATCCATATCAAAAAAGTGTGCAAAAAGTATCCGACACAGAGGAAAAACTTCATTTAAGTAAAGCATATGCAACAAAATTACATAAATAAGCACAACATACGGTAAACAACTACTAATCTACAATAGGTAGTACACTATCTGTACTAATGTAAATTTACATGGGAACTGCGAATATCATATCAAAACAACAATACCATTAAATGTTGACTTACTAATTGCAATTTTGTAAAAGTTAAGGTCCAAAATAATTAAGTTTTTCCCTTTGCGTCGGATACTTTGTGCACCCATGCACTGTCTGTCATCACTGATGTCACTATGAGCAGTGATATATACATGTATGTTCAAGAAGAAATATATACCACAAGAAGAAAATATAATTGAAAGGAAAAATCACAAACATATATAATTGTATTGTGCCGTTGATGCACTTAATGGACCGAAATAACTGAATTATTTTTGTTTTCGAAAGCATATAAAGTGATTTTGTTCTTCATGGCGGCTCAATTACAAAAGAAGATCGAGTAGTAGAACTGAGCAAAACATTTAAAGTTATCGCTGAACCTGTTGAAATTCTAACGGGATATATAGATTTAAGCAGGAAAAGTCCCTTGAAAAATCGATCGATATTGTAGCCTAGGCGATGTAAACAATTGAGTAAAACATTTTATTGGAGTATATTTCTTGGCAAAACCAAACAGCATTAGTGCACGATTATTATAAACCGTAAAAACTTGGCTGTTGAGTCAATACAAGCTATCCCACTTCGAACAACAATAACGAATTATTTTAGATAAAATTTAGTGAAGACGACGACCAGTTCCCACGCACAACACAACATTCATGCAAGCTAAGCGCGGTATTTGGAATACCTACTCCAGGAGCGAGAGAAGGACCGAGGCCGAGCAATGAACGCATTTTACCAGCAGTTCAGGTCGACCTCACTGATCGAGTTCGGCAAACCCCTACAATGTCTCCCTCGCTCCCTCCTTAAGATATAACTCAGAAAAACACGTCACTGGGAACTCGAGACCCACGGAGACCTTGACAACATTTCGTGAAGATCGGATCGCATCCGGGCACACGAGTTTCATAGCCACGTAACTTAGCAAGGGAAGCGAGGGGGGGCGTGTTTAGAGGAATGCGAAACATGACATCGAGAAGTGATAAATGATGATCATCAGTAGGAAGTTTTAATCTCATCGAGTGAACGCTAAGAGGAGTAACACAGTTGACCCTACCCCATCCCTAGCAGGTATCCTTAGGATGCCACACACCACCACACAGGCACGCAAAACAGGCGCCGTACTGGAGGTTCATATCATCGCGGGCATTTCCTAGTGCTCTGCTCCAGATTCTAATCTTTTTACCTCACCTTGGAGTAAAATCATTCATCTTAATAAATAAAGTTTAAATATCAATAAATTATAGTTTTTTATTTAATCTAGATGCTCCGAATAGGTGAAACAAGAGAATCATAGCTCACTAAGCGGCGAGCGTAGCAGACAGGCTTGAACTGTAGACGTCGTAGGTAGGTTGGCAAGTAAGAAGGCCAGACCGCCGTCAAATTACCTGGCCGAGCATCCGCTCCCAACAGCGGCCGGTGGCCGAGAAAAACTCGCCTGCACGGGATACCTCCAGCAGCTAGGAGGCTAGGGAAAAAAATCCAGCTCCCAGCAACGTGTCTTCATCGGACTGCTGATGCATCGTTAGCTGCGCCATCAGTGACACTAAAGGCAATGCGGTGATGAGGCTCACAAATGCGAGAATTTGATCTTGACGACGCTGCGGCTAGGGCGAATAAAAGTTAACGGCGACATCGGAAATGATACCTTGCAATTTATAAATACCTTATTGAACATTAATATGTTGCTTACTAAGAAACAGACGATTGCTTTGTAGGCATAAGAAAAATTTTAAATTGAAATTGAAATTAGACTTTTGGTTTGATTTGTAAGTGCAAAAGGTAATGTTTCCAAGGAACATTTTATTCCATTTGTACAACATTTTGAATAGATTGAATTCGTTACCAAGTAAAACGGGTGTTTGTATTGCTTATAATTGACGTTTGGGAATTATTATTTTATGCAGCCAGCAGAACAGTAGGTACAGAAGACAGAAACTGAGTTATACACGATGCATCTAAACATTTTTATGTTCGTAAATTTAGAATTTTTCGTCCTGATTGAATATGAATAAAATACGCATAGAACTCAAATTTTGAGATCCTTAAAAAACGCATAATAAATTGAACATTAGAAAATAACTGCTAGTGCAAAAGGAGGGAAAACAAATTTCGTATTACGGATTATACCTAATTTGAGAGGCCCCTTGAATAAAAACATGCAAATTTCAGCAGAAAATGGCGCAGTCGAAGAACGAAAATAAAATAAATAAAGAAATAGATAACTAATTTTACATAAAAGTCATAAATAAACTAGATGCAGGCTCACATATTGCAAATGTTTAATGGAATTGCTTTAAATTTTGTAAGAACCACAGCATCTAATTTTGCACAGTATTTTTCAAAAACATCCGCCCCTCATAGAAAGCTTAACTGCGAAAAAATCTTACTTTAGCACGCTGCGATAGGGTGCACGGTGCACGGTGCATAGTACACAATGCATAGTGCATGGTGCACAGTGCACAGTGCATGGTGCAGCGGGGTGTTAAAAGCTTTTTAATGCCAATGGAAATGAGAGACTCTCGTCTTAAATCCCCCCAAGATAACATCGATGGTCAGAGCAGAAATAATCCTGCAGGATGCGGCTCAGACACATCGGTGTCGGCAACGCGAATAAAAAGAGACGCCAGTTGACAGTTGTGTGGAGCCGTTGACAGAAGGTGACAGTTGGGAAGAGGTTGAGCCGTTGACAGAAGGTGGTAGTTGTGTACGTCGAGCCGTTGACAGAAGGTGGCAGTTGTGTGGAGCCGTTGACAGAAGGTGGCAGTTGTGTGGAGGCTGAGCCGTTGACAGAAGGTGGCAGTTGTTTGGAGGCAGAGCCGTTGACAGAAGGTGGCAGTTNAGATGTGTATAAGAGACAGGTTGTGTACGTGGAGCCGTTGACAGAAGGTGGCAGTTGTGTACGTGGAGCCGTTGACAGAAAGTGGCAGTTGTTTGGAGCCGTTGACAGTGGGTGACAGTTGTGTAGAGCCGTTGACAGCAGGTGACAGTTGTGTGGAGCCGTTGACAGCAGTTGACAGTTGTGTGCTCCGAAGACTGGACGCATGACAAGCAAGAGAATCCGACGTAATATTGGACGTTCTTATTTAATGTATTTATTTTCCCTGTTAGACTCGAGCTACTTCGCAACTTGCGACTTCACATCCGCTGTGATGGATGAGTAGATGTTATTGTTTATAATATATAACATACTATTAAATAGAGAGACAATTTCATAAAATTAACACCGAGTAAACTTTGAGGGCATTAGTTTTCCAAACTTTACAGCAAATGACACAATTATATGTAATCACCGATAATAAAAACCGTTCAAAGAAGTTCCAAATTAGTTTTTGTACGAATATAAGCGAGGAAAATGTATGTTATGTATCGAATTCAACAAAAGCTGTGATAGAATTACACGCCTGATCAGATTATCAAAGCTTATTCATAGGACGCTACCCGAGAGGCCCTGGTATCTCATTGGCTTTGGTGGCAAACCACCAGCGAAGAAAACTCGAACGGAATTGACGAAGAAAGAAAATAATGAACAGCTTTTGGGGAGAATCCATACATTCTTCCACATCACGAATTTGAGGTTTCAGTGAAAAAACTACTGCAATAGAATTCGATTTACCCGAGATCACTACTGAACTGATTTGTGACTTTCAAAATGGATACCGGGTTATATGTATGTAATAATATTAAATCGAGTTTACTTTGAAAATTTTCGTACGAATACTTCTTTGGTCGAGTAATTTATTTAGGAAAACCGTCGACCGTTGCAACCAAAAACGTAAGCAAATTAAATCAAATTAAAGTATTTATCATCAATTAAATCATTTAAATAATTTCAAATAATATATTCCTTTAAAAACATATTAATATTTCATTACATGAGAAAACAATTACCTTCATAACTTGTAACAATATTTGAACAAAGTAATAATTCGCTAACTCATTTCCAGTATGCAAATCAGAAGATAAACTTACCAGCCAATGAAGCCAGGATATAAATCAGAAGACCAAAGTCCCAGCGCTCAGGCTACGAATTTCTGGCCATGTTTCTTAACCGAGCGACGCGTATGTTTTCCTTTGAGCGTGTCAGAAAATTTCCCTTAATTAGGTAAGGTAAGAATTCACGATAACCACAGCGCGGCCTACACTATGTAGGCCTAAACACACAATTCCGCTCGTCTAATGCATCCAAAGTTCAATGACTAAATAGAAGATATCAACTAAACAAACTGGGGGTATCTGCGTATTCTCTGATATGATAAGAAAGCGATAAATATGATGATGAGTACAATCGTTTTAAAAAGAAAGAGAATTTCCCTAAAAAATCAAGCTTCAAAAATTCTTAGGTTAGTTATTAATCATGTGCTGTAAAGTCAAATATGTGGCTGACTGCAGGTTGAAGAGTACCTTTAATTAGCGGCTAACACAATTTCACTACAATGTATAATTTGATGTAATAATAGGTTTATAAAGTATGTATTAAGCCTGATTGACATTTAAAATCAGCTAATGCTGAACTGAAGATATTGATAGTTTGGCGAAACTTAATAATTTCAACCATGGGTCGCAAGTTTTTGCCCAATGAATTATGATTAAAAAATAAATAAACTTCGAGCCGAGAAAATTTCTGCTGACATGCATGCAGCCAACTGCAGATGACGCCATGATTGATGTCATTTAATAAATTTTTGAAATTGAGCATCATAAGTCCAAAGCAACTAAGAAGAGTAATAATTTCAATGTAAAATAGCATTTTTGTTACTAAATAATTTCATGTGAACAAAGGTTAATAATTTATATCGTACCGTTTGAATTCGAGTACAATCTCGATATCATATGCTTATCTAAACGAAGAAGCTTTGATGTAAATCACAAGAAGATTTCTAGAACCGTTCAGATATTTTCTTGATACAAAAATTCTCCTTCCATACCATCATAAAATGTTTTCACGAACTGCTCAATGTCTCTGAGATTTTAAACTTCAGTCTCAAAATCTTCATAGTTATGAGCAAGAATATCGAGATTACGGCTTCAACTTTGAAGCTAATCAAAAACCAATTACAGCCCAGTGTTTCAGAGTCATACGGATGGATGAGCACGTTAAAAGTCTTCAATTAGAGTTGTTGACAGCAAAACCGATCGTCATAAAAACCTAACGCAGTTTCTGAGTCTTACTACACTAGACGGTCGGGAAAAAACCGCGTTCAAAACCGACCGTGTGAGTAGACCTAAAATTCAATAAACATCCAGGGTCGATGAAACAATGGGAGAAAGATTCTCTTCGTAACCTACGAACCACTGCTGCGGAAACCATCTCTGGACAAATAGGATAGAAGTTAAGATAACTATCTCTGGACAAATATCTGAACTTCTATTAAATTAAAAAACAAAGCTCATGATGAAAAAAGCAATCAGGAAGGTAAACAAGAATTTACCCAACAATAAGGCCATTGACGTCAAATTTTTCGGATCTAATGGGAGATAAAAAATTTGGTATGCCTGTATTTGGTGTGCCCACACAATAGATCCGTTGATTTATTGTGTTCGACGTTGTCCGATTGTTTCTGATAGGTAATTCATTATTGGTCCAGAGTTCCCGACCGTGAAGAATGCAGAAAAATGACTGATATAATATGGTACCTGATATAGCACGGCATCTGATATAATGCTGCATCTGATATAATGCTGCATCTGATATAATGCGGCATCTGATATAATGCGGCATCTGATATAATGCAGCATCTGATATAATGCGGCATCTGATATACCTAATGCGGCATCTGATATAATGCAGCATCTGATATAATGCGGCATCTGATATAATGCAGCATCTGATATAATGCAGCATCTGATATAATGCGGCATCTGATATAATGCAAGATCTGATATAATGCAACATCTGATATAATGCAGCATCTGATATAATGCAGCATCTGATATAATGCAACATCTGATATAATGCAGCATCTGATATAATGCGGCATCTGATCATATAATGATCAAATGCACGACGTTCAGTAGTACGAAGAGAGCAGAAAAAAATCATTTTGCACAACGAATTGTTAGTGTTTGCCGATCATAATAAAAAGAAAATATATTTAGTTTAATGTGTAAAAATTACGAAACATTCAAGCTAGAAAAATTAGAAAATTGCTTACATTTGTAATCACCCATGATTTTTTTAATGAAAATATATAATGACATTATTAATAAACTCTTTATCATTACCTACTAAACTCTTTAATAGAGTATTAGTACTCAGATAATATCAAATGCCGTCATTTCGCAAATGACATCATAAGGTATTATCCAATAAACATAAATAAAACGAAGAACCACTCCGTATCTCATTCTGTGCACGTGTGTTTGAACGAAAACATGAATTGTGTTTACCAATATGCATATACGATCTAAACTCTACTAATTTCTGTCAGATCAGATCGAGAAGTAGAGAATATAGGCTCGATATGAACTTTTATAAGGAGACACCAGAAAGAACATCGAACTAAACTTCACATGGCTAATTTCCTAAAAATATTATATAGGGAATACCAACGACAGAGCTATCCGAAATGAAAATTATAATTAAATGTTAATATCGTTTAAATTGAGATCAAACCAATCGTTTCACCAAGAATGAGATCGAGTGCCAGAGCAGCAAACTACAAGATGTCTGACGTTAAACATCAACAAACAATAAAGTCTAATAAACTTTAATTTGATGAACCAAGTTTTATTTTTGCGTTGATTCAACGTCAGATGTTAAACTTAAGTCTTGACCACAAAGGCAGAGTTTCAAGAATAAACTCAGAAAAATAAATTTTCACTTTGTCCAAATAACGACACATCATCCGTTCGTAGCAGACATACTTCGATTTGCCATGCCAAAATGAGTCAGGATGATCTAAACCCGCGCAAAATATTGGACAATTTCCAATGAAAATCGCTATTTTGACAATATCTCAGTCATTTTTTCAGAAATAGTCGGACGAGCCGAACGTGACATGCGTGCGTCTGGGGCGACGCTACGGAACGCGCCTGAAACCCGAAGCAAACTGTGTCGTTCACCAAAAGAATAATAATAATAGCAATAATAATAATAATAACATGGATAAATGCAACAAAAGTTGTACTTACTTTGACGAAGATGAATATTAGTTTCGATGACGGAGCTTTTTGTGGAACCAATTTTTCTGAAATTATTTCCAATTTCTTGTCAGCACAATACATCAACAAAAAGCAACTTTAGTTAGAACAAGAAATTTTATTTTAGTTTTTTAAGCACGAGGCGCAATACAACACGTTTTCAGCGATCTATTTAATACGCCTGCTCTGAAATTAATACTTGAAATAGTATAATTGCACGGATAAGTGAAAAGCTAATTAATGTTTGTTCCAGGTCATTACAATTATGAAGGCGCGATCAGTAATTAGTAATTAAGATATTCTGAGATTTCAGAATATCATATCATTATTGTACACCATATAGATTCAACATAGCATTTCCTGGCAAAGATATAATACAATAGGAACAAATGATCACTAAGCGAAATAATCGATCGAATGGACCGTTGCTATGAATTTGTACTGATAGACTGTAATAACCATTATTAGATTAGTATAAGTGAAAAATTTAAAAAATTTAGAATTAGTGGAAAATTTAGACCAGTACCGGTATGTGATGCAATCTACTAACATTATTTAATTTTTGGCGATCGCACTGATTATTATGGATTATTAAAGTTGGATTATTATGAATGAAAACGTAATAATTTTATGAATCACCGTTTTACTAATTGCGAAGGCTGAAGTGGTGCTAATAATTTCACTTTTATCGAATAAACTTGACCTATGTTATGTAGGGACAATGTTCGAATGCACATGGAGATCGAGCGGGAACTCGAAATCTCAGACAAATATCTTAGGCTCGTAGATAACGACTTAGCACATCAAATCAAATGAAGAATTTTGCGTTTGTGTCATTTGGTGAGAAGTTATATGAAAACCAAGTTTGATTCCTGTCAATGACAGCACAGTTCATCGTACCTAACAGATTCAAATTCCAGCAGACTTTTTATGCGACAATAACGTAGAATCGTGAATATATTTCTGATTTATTTAATTATTCATCAGTCATAAGTGATAAGCTTCAAACTATGTTAAGTATTAATGACCAAATATGTAGACACGAAATTTAAACCATTCAATGTACAATTACCACGTATGAGTGCAACTGTGCAATCCCCAACTGTACGAAACGGTTCAGTTCTGAATTTTACGGTTCGTTACCGTGCGTAAACGGTAACACTGTCGTTTGGTTACGACCGTTAGGCAACAGTAAAGCATACTGTATATCAGACGTCTGGGAACTAGATTTTATTATCTCTTAACTTGAGATGACGAAATTGTGTTAAAAAATAACACCTTCAACAAGCTCGAATAGAGCCGCCAATCAGTCACTGAGATCACTGGTCAGCGGCGCACAACCTTACACACCAACAGTCGCAGAGACACTGACTGGACTGAGCGGTGAGTCGGTGACTCGGTGAGCGTTCGGCAGGCAGCGCTAACAGAAGTAATTCCCACACCCTGCTCCTTATATTGACAACAATTATTGATGTTCTACTATAATAATATTAATAAATATATGAACCCATACTGTTGCTTAATTTATGTTGCCTCTGATTGTGAGTAAAAATCACCCGAAAGTTACTAGAGACATAAATGAGTAGATGTTAGAAAAATATACAGCTCTACATTCGTCTCATATTCCTCGTCCAGCGCTTGCAGCTGTTCATTTCGTACCCCCTCCCCTCCATTCCAGAAGTCAGCTCCCCCCCTTTCACCCCCACTGCTGACTCATGCCCGCCTCCCTCCCAGCAGAAGTTAACATCATCTCGATCATTTTTTTAACGCAAAATTAGGCATTTTTCATGATGATATTAGAGGCTCTATCAATTGCAGTATTATTTTCCCAGATAAAATAGACCATTTTCTGGTTTATAAAATTTGATACTCTAAAACAACTATGTCATCCAAATTTCCAACGTTTGCTTTCGTTCCTAAAACAATACTCAATGCTTATTTTTTTGCTATATCCCACAAAATGGGAAAATAACTTACACAAAATTTTATTTCATTTTCCTCCAATGATTTTCTTAAAAAATATATACATAATGAAATAGCCATTACATTTTATGTAATTTATATACGACTGCGTAATTTCAGCTTACATTTAACGATTAAAAACCACCTATCAGACCTCGCTAATAATACAAAGAAAAACACTGTTTGTCAACTCAGTTAAATAGGCAGAAGTTTTTCAAGTTCAAATCGTATTAAAGCGATGATTAGGCCCTATAGAGGTAACTATTGACAAGGCTTATAATAGCGACCATTTGTCCACATGGACTCAGTCACTGACTGTTGATGAATTGGCTGCAGCAGTTCCCCCTCTTCTTCCAGCTATGGCAGCTCGCGCTTCTGTGACCCTATTCATGCCATTCATTATTGCCCTCTTTGTTGCATTCACACTCTATTCATGGCCTTATTCATTATGGGGACACGCACCATTCATGCCACTCACTACCCTTCTCCATGCGCGCCACTTTCGAGCGTGGACGCGCGCATAACGAGCGTTATTTTTGGAAAAAAATTTTCAATGAACAAGTATGGACAAAAATAACCGCGGGCTGTGTAATTGTAAGTCATTTGTAATTTAAATAATAAATAATGGCAATGATAGATCGTAAATAAAAATTATGTGAACGGAAGTTTTCTTGATTCATTCCGACCCTCCTTGATTGTGTTCATCTAATTAGAGTAAAATAAAATTAATTAGAGTAAAATAATGCCAAAAATCGTGATGAACGGATTTCAACAACGACGAGAAGTATTTTTTGTAACTTAAATTTCATTTAATCACTGAAAATGCAAACACTGAAAACTTCAAACTTTTTTGCAGGGCTGTTAGGTCCGCGGAAGTACTTTACCGAAGCGTTCGATATCGACCCTTCGATGTACCACTTTATTCGAGTGGTCAGTGTGCAGGGGCTAGGAAACGTCGCTTCCACTTTTTACAATAAATAACTTAATTTTTGTACATTTTTAGGTCTGTCTAGAATTTCAAATTCTATAAAAAGTTCTACCGGCTGGAAATTTTAAGGAACTCTAAGAACCGTTTCTTCATATCAATTGCACTGAATATAAGCAATAATTAACACTACAGTAAAGTGAGTATTATCAACGATATATTTGATAATTGTTGAAACCCTTTTCCAAAACCACAAAATAACTTTGATAATTCAAGATATGCTTTCTGTACAAATACCGTTTTCTAAAATATATTTCTTCGACTGGGACCGTAACGTGTACTCTTCGATGAACACTCAAAGTAAAGCTCTATAACGATCCCAAATTTTCACACTTACCATATAACTAAAGAACATTTAGCTGGTTTGGACACGTTTGGACGAGGTTCTAAAATCTAAACATACAAAAGGTTATATCTCGGTCTAAAAGATGCTCACATGACTCCAAGCTGATAACGAGCTCACTTTTGGCCCGACAAATGTCAAAACATGAACGCATTGACGCCGATTACGAGGGTGTTCACTTTCTGGTCGATAAAATTTGTGACATAGAGCATGGATTTTCGGTACATTATTTTGAAATTTGAATATTTCGACGCCGCCACATTCATCATACTTATCAGTGTCAATAGTAACCGACTCAAATTTCATAAGCTAATAGTAAATACAGAGAGAGGCAACGGATCTTTGTAGGTCTAGTTTAATTCCACACTCTACTGTCCATAGCAAACTATAAGACTTGAGACTTGACTGTACCGCATTAGAGAAGTCGGTGTGTTCCATATGGCCGGTTAGGAAAGGACTTAGGGATACGACTGTACCGACGCGTGGAAAGTCGGTGTGTTCCATATGGCTGGCTAGCAAAAGAGTTTAGACGTGTTTAATCCTGAACCCTTGTGTAAAAAATGGAGTAAAGCTCGACAACTGAAACTGATACGATTAATCCGATCAGCCTTAGTGGGAAGTCACTTTAGTTAGTTTATGGCTTATATTTAGCAAATTAGTGCTCGATGAGCATTTCTTTTTGTTTTGCAATTCAGAGGAGAATATTTATTTTTCTTCTGTCTCTAATTATGTCATGATTCCCTGTAAATTGTGATTTGGTCATAGAAAATCCAACTTTTCTTACGCCTACGAAACATTCATGACGATAAAATTGCAAAGGTATGGCATTTTCCTCTGAACTCGTTCGTCGAAATTGTTTTGAAATTTGAAAATATCACAGTATATGGCCTCCAACTTCGTGCTAATTGTGTGTTTTAAGAGATCCTAATAATGCAGCTCTAAACAATTGATTGAACATTTGAACTCTAGGAAACTCCATTAAAACTAATGCTGTTTTAATCAACAGTAAATACTGTGTGATGAATGGATTCCTGCCTGATGGCCAGTATTTAACTGGACGACATATAGGCGAGCCAGTGAGAAAACAACCAGGCCCATACTTTCAAAAAAAGTTAAGAGATCGTAAGTTCATCAGCCAATCATTGACGGCCTTTCGAGCAAAATCCACCAATCATAGACATCAAAATAGAGCATAAGTACTTACGTTCCTTGAGCGAGTTTTGAAAGTATGGCCCCAGGCTCGTATCTATACGCTCTTCCTTCACAGTAATCGCCAGCGATCACTCGCATCGACAGGCGTAGATTTAGGAGATGTATTTTTGTGCTTCTTTAGCGCATCAATCGATGTGAGCGGAGAGCAACTGTTCGTTTAATGAATACGAGTCATCAGTCATTTTTTTAGAGATGTGCAGGGCGAAGGTCCCTTGTGACTCTAATGAAAAGGGGTGACTCCTTTAGTTGCCTGTTCAATGACAAGCGACTATGTGGGCTAGAATATTCGTTGCCTTTGTTGTTGGAGTCGCATTCGATCACAAGCCGTCAAGGGTGGCGAGTTTTTCAGTCTCGTGTACCGATATAAATTCCGATAAGACTTCACTATGCATCAAATTCATTTTTTGAAATGAATTTTTAAAGAAACTTAGGGATGTCAGCATGTGAGTTGAAAATTAAGTCATTAGAATTCCATAGAAATTCAAAAGAGCACGTACTGAGTAAATGTAGAAAATGTAAATTCGCTTTTGTTTTTCTGTGCAAATTCCAGAGAAACAACGAATGACGCTTGTGTATGGAATCTAAACACGAACATCCAGAACAGAAGTCAGGCTTTCAGCTCTCGAGCGTATTGGAATCAGACAGTTGCTAAGGAATATTTCACATAAAAATCTTTGGAAAACAATTTACAGAACAGGCGTTAATGAATAATTTACGGAACCAGATTTGATGAATAATTTACGGAACCGGAGTTGATGAACAGGCGTTTGGAAACAGTCTAAGAAATGGTATTGGAGAAATAGTTTACGATCTTACGTTGAGAAATAGGTTACAGATTCGGTGTTGAGAAATAGATTACAGAAAAAAATGGGGCTGTAGTGTTTCAATCAAAATTTTTTGATATTATAAATATATAAATAAATGGCATTTGTGAGTTATTTGTTTTGCTGATGCTAATGGTAACCGAAAAAATACAATCGACATTACCTTACTTAAATACATTTATTCCTCCTGATTAAATTGAAATAATATTGTAAGTGAAACCTAAGAATTATTGTTCAAGTATCTATCAAGGAAACACTTGAATATAAACGAAATAACAAGCGAGTTTTTTGAAAATACATGAAATCCCAAAAATCTCAAATAAACTTAACGTTCCATAAATTGCAAAGACTTTTTTTATCCGCGCAGCGTGAGAATATGAAATCAAGAGAGGGCGTCGGGTGCTCGGTTTGAGTGCCCGGTTGAGTTTCCCACGCTAATTTGAGAGCTCGAGGCCATGCTAATCTCAGCCCTCAGCTGTACTCAACCCGCATAGAAAACAAAACGCCTTTGATTGAGATCAGGCGTTATCGTTTCGAGAACTCTAAACGCTTGAATATAATAACGTCCGATCGTATCTTGAAAGCGTTCTCAATATCTTGTCCGTAAGAAATTAATGCGTTCTGAATACCATCTCAGTTACAGATTCAAAGGTTTGTGTTTGAATCGGAGTCTGAGATATGAGGGTTTACAATAACTTAAAATTTCTATCATGGGACGATGGTTTTTGCCTTTTTAAACACCTATTTTGATTAAACAATGAGCACTATTATCACATTCATGAGAAATCATTTGAGCAGACTTGATTCTCTATAAATTTACCATTTATCGTGTCTCGCTTACAAATTACAGAAACGAAGATTGATGATTTAAATGAAGCAGATGTTATTGACGGGTTCTTCCGTATGCATATATTTCAATAAAATTATCATATTGGATGAATACAGTGTGTATTCACACGTGTAATCATTGTATAGATATTCAAACAGATAGATACTTGCACTGTCATCGTAGCTATTTAACTATTTCATGATCTTTCTGTAATAAAACGCAGAGTCTATAATAACATATTTTAGTCGATGGCGAAAACTGAACTCAAGATATCATGTCTAATGACATTATTTCATTTGGTGTAAAAAAGTGTTAAATTTTTGTTCGACTTCAAAAGATGACCAGTATAGTTCTGATATTATTCGAATTATTGTCTTTCATATCATCAGATTAGATCTTATGGATTTGCTAACAGTTGGCAGTTTACTTGCTAAATTCAGAAATTACATAAATTGGTCAACAATTAAAGCTGTAAACGAGTTTGGGAGACTTTTGCACCAGTATTTTTTGCAATTTTGCTCAATCATCTATATATTCAATAACAATTTATTTTTGACGCTATAATATGAACACTATTATAAGCTTAGTGCAATTATTTCTATTAGTTCTGTATTTTATGTGGAGTTTTATACTGTGCTGTGGTACAGTTAAATGCCAAAGCCTTTTATTGTTGTTCAGTGTATTGTTTTTATTTTATTGTCGTTCAGTGACGGTCGACATGAGGAATTTTCTCCGTCCCACAGCACAGTGAGATATCCACATTGAAGTCGAAATTTCTTATTGTATGGTGTAAATCACCCTCTCCAGAATATATTCACCATTGTTTGAATCACCCTCTTTAACAGATATTCAATAGTGTGTAAATCATCTTCTTTAAGAGGTATTCGCCATTGTGCATTTCACCCTCTTTAAGAGGTCTTCACCATTGTAAAAATCACCCTCTTCAAGAAGATATTCGCCATTGCGTAAGTCACCATCTTTAAGAGGTACTCAGATTTCAAAAAAACTTTATCAGTTGTCAGTTTTGGTTATCAGCGACAAATTATCAGTTTTAGTTATCAGCGACAAATTATCAGTTTTATTTATCAGCGACATCATTACACGGCCTGAAATCAACATTCGCAAACTTTCAATCGCGATTGAACAAATTCATTTGATAATGAAATTCTTACATGTTCTGCACTCCAAACATAGGTTTGGATAAAATGTCCAGCAGTTTAAAAATAGTAGGCAGCATGTAAAAAACAGATAAAGAGCACACTGATGTCATATTTTTCAAACATATACAGGGTGCGGCGCGGGAACTTACTTATTTGAATTGCGCGCCACGTGGCGGCCATTAGTCCTAGGAAGGTGGCGCCATGCGCAATATGGTGCGCGGGCTATGAAGTTTTTCGTCCACTCAGTTCAGTTTCAAAGAAAAAATAAATTGGGTTTCTTTGCTTATATCAAACATTAATATAACAAACTGTGTTCATGAGAACAAAGAAAAAATAAATTGGGTTTCTTGGCTTATATCAAACATTGAAATAACAAACTGTGATCATGAGAACAAAGAAAAAATAAATTGGGGTTTCTTTGCTTATATCAAACATTAAAATAACAAACTGTGTTCATGAGAACAAAGAAAAAATAAATTGGGTTTCTTTGCTTATATCTAACATCAAAATCAGAAACTGTGTTTATGGGAACAAAAAAAAATAATTTGGGTTCCTTTGCGGTACCCGCAAATAAAAAGTAGTTTTGAATTAAGCGTAAAAATTAAATTGAATTTAGTAGCAGATAATCCCATCTTATGGTTGAGTAGAATTTCCTTTTTTCTGTGAAATGCTTATTTTGTCGCTGAACAGAAATTCTTTGTTTCAGTATGTTAGTAAGTTTAGTCCTTTGATCTTTATTGTACTTCAGTTCTAGTTTTGATTTGCATATCATTGTTCACTTCTCACTTGGCATATTCTTTACATCTATTAACTGTTCATAATTTTCCATAATTACCTTTTAACAAACACACTTCCCTCCTCGCAGCCACTCTCTCCTACAAATTCTTCGCATCCCTTCAATTTATTTGACGCCGCATGTAATCCAGTATTCATTTTAACATTAAATATACTTATTTAAATTTAAATACTTTAATTAATTTATTTAAATATACTTATATACTGTCTTAGAACATTAAATATACTTATTTCTCAAGAACTTATATTTGTAGACATTAATGAATAGTATAATTTGAGTAATTCAGTACCGCGCACCAATAGGCTCGTTAGGCACACCATACGGCCGGCGCAAAGCACATATGTGTACATACAGTACATCTACAAAATTAGTACAATCAGTTGCATTTTATTGATGAAATAATAAAAATTAAAATAATATATTAAATACTATATTCATAAATATAATTAATTCTATTAAATATTTCATAATTATTATAATATTTATTATAATCATAATAAATAATTATAATTATAAGTGATTCGATTACGCTTTGTAAATTACACGGTTACTTTTCATAAGTAGGCAGCACGGGATAAGAAGACAGCATTCGTTTCGGTGGCAACGAGATTGTGAACCTCGTATACTTCTTGTACAACGTTTGAAACCTGACAGAAGCGAAGGGCTTACTAAACGTTGTCTTGTATATCTATAGAACCCGATGAAGTTTTCCGTTAATTGTTATTCTCAAACCAGACTTCGAATTTTATTGCGCCAAATCAAAAAGAACTGTAGGCCGTTTACCTCAACTGAAACTCCCTATTTTATAGCGCCCAATAAAGAAGACCAGAGGATTGTTTACCATGAAGCCTATCAGTCCCTTACTTAATGAAGTTTTCCATTAATTGTTATTCTCAGACCAGACTCCGAATTTTATTGCGCCAAATCAAAAAGAACTGTAGGCTGTTTACCTCAACTGAAACTCCCGATTTTATAGCGCCCAATAAAGAAGACCAGTGGACTGTTTACCATGTAGCCTATCAGTCCCTTACCTTGTCCTCCCCCACTGTACCCCAACCAGGCTGTATAAATCCCCTGGATCCAGACGAGAGGGCAGAAGCTCCGCCCCCTTGTGGGTGATCGCATTCATTTCATTCAAGGTCAGCCCAGGCTGGCCAGGGTCTGGAGGCGACCAATTCCTCGAGGTGACTTACGAGATCAGTTCGTGTAGCGCATTCTGCTGATGGCAGCGTCCGAGCGAACACATGCATGGGGTGGTCTCTTCTACACCATTAACACACCTGCGTACGATGATAATCCTTCATTTCACACTTATTCAAATATTTAATTTAAACACTAGGAATAAAAAGGTACTACGCTAAGACAAAGCGTAATATCATTAAGTTTTTACCATGAGTCATTCCGTGGATGAAAAAAAATCGGTGTAAAATAGAGCAGATTTAAGAATAGAGCTTCAGTGAAGAGGGGAGGTAAGGGGCTGAGATGTCCACAGGGCAGCTGGGGCTTTGTCCGGCCAGAGGTTCAAGCCAAAAAAAAAAAAAAATGAGAAGAGAGGCGTCGAGCAGCGTCGAGGAGCTATTCAACAAAATCGAGGAGACTGAGAGAGGCTGCGATTTAAAGCAAATCGAGGAGCTACTCTACCAAATATAGGAGCTATTCAACCATATGTAGGAGCTACTCAACCAAACCGAGGAGATAATCAATCAAATTTAGGAGCTATTCAACCACATATAGGAGCTACTAACCAAATCGAGGAGCAACACAACCATACATATATAGGAGCTATTCAACCACATATAGGAGCTACTAACCAAATCGAGGAGCAACACAACCATACATATATAGGAGCTATTAAACCACATATAGAAGCTACTCAACCACATCGAGGAGATACTCAACCATATATAAGAGCTATTCAACCATATATAGGAGCTACTCAACCAAATCGAGGAGATACTTAAATAAATCCGTACTGAAAACAACGAACCAAATTTTCTTTTTTTTTTTGGTCACTCGATGCCGGTATAAGCACTGACTTACCTAAGATTTCTATCGCAGACATTTTTAGCGCATTTTCTCATATATGGAAAAAATGCACTATTGTGCTCGCCATGTCCGTCTGTCTGTCTGTCTGTCTGTCCGTCCGTCCGTGACCTCAAGTTTTCGTTGACGAGAAAATGCGCTCTCTGTCACTCACTGCAGTGAGTACTGAGATATTTTTTAATTAGCGCAATAAAATTTTATTAATTTAAAGCAAGAAACTGACGGCAGATTAGAAAATTTTTAGGAAATCTAGCTTGAACATCGTCAGTCCAAATAATTTTGCAACATTGTAATAGAACAAGATTTAGGTACAAAATTGTCCCAGTGCAATACGACAAGGCTGGATTGAAACATAACAGCACAGTTTCCGAGAATTTGGCCATAAAGCCTATACTTTGAAAGTTAATGGTGCGATTGCAGTAAATTCTTTGCAAATCCGATGGTCCAGTGTGAATAAGAAAAAAATTTCGAATAAGATAATTGATTATTTGTTAAACGGACTACGCGAAGTTAATACAAAGATAATATGAGAACGATTTATTCGTTATGATTATATTAGGTTCATTCGCGTCATTTACAATGTTGACGGAGAGCTGAAAACATTTTGTGGTTAAGCCAAGTAAATTGTGGACATTTTTTATACATTGTTGATGCAAGATTGTACAGCTAATTTTAAAATTTTGCTTTGTAGCGCAAACAATGAGGCGTTCTTATGACATCGTTTTAGTATCGTAATATTTGCACGGAATTTTGAACAGATCAATTTAATTTTTGAAGAAAGTTTGATCAATAGTATCATTTGCTTGAAACAGCGCCCTGGTATTTATAATGCGAACATATCATCAATCAAGCATCTCAATATACTCCATTATCGAGCACAATATTTATGTTTCTGTCATCTTAAGGAATGATGTCCAGCCTCTGTTTTCCTACGAAAGATTATTATACCGTCCGTTTCATCATGAGTGAGAAAAATTATACTCTAGTCTTTGTCATCGTACAAGAGAATACAATCCTGTTTTTACTATCATATCAATCGAAAGATTATAATCCATTCTACGCGATCGTAAGAAATATTACAATCCATTCTCATTTATCGTACTAAACATCGCAATCCAGTCACTTTTATCATACGATAGATTGAACTCACAGTCTCTGTTATCATGCTTAAGATTATAATTGTTCTGTTTAAGCTTCATCACTCTCTGTTAGCCGAGGATTGCCTGCCAACAGGAGTCGCATGATTGGCCGCAGTGCGTCCATATGAGCACTGCCCTCCCAGATTAATGGCGTGCTCTCCATGTATGGAAATAGGCAATTTTCGCCCGCTCTAAAGAGCTTTAGGTGAGTATTGTCTGCAAGCTGGGCATCGCCGGGACGCTACACATCTTCATGTAAAAAATTATGCGTGATTATGTCGAGATGGGCTGTGGCTTCAGGGCTCTGCAGGGATATGCGCACTTTTGCTGTGGTTGCTGGTGTACCGGTTTAAAGTGCGCTACTGGTTCCATGGGTGTATTTTGATACGCTGTATTTATTGAAGGAAAATAATTTTTTTCGAAGCGCGTAAAATCCAAAATCTGTGTTAAAATTAAATTCTTTATCTCAAGTTATTTCTCAAAGATGATTGAGGAATTTTAATTAAATGCTACCCGATTTTTCGATTTGATTCGATATATGCATCACAATTATTTTAAGCATATGTTATAAACAGTCTCACAGCTTGTTGAAAAACCCTTATGCATGAATGTAATTTCTGCTGTCTTGATTAAAGCGTCAGATAAATTATACCAGATTGTTACAATTCAATCATCAGTCTTATATAGCGATGTCAAAGAGATAAGATGTCGTCTTCATCGCAATTATTTTTGCAGAATGAATAACGATCATATCAGATTATTACAATTCTACTTTGCATAAGGTACACAAAATTAGCCTGAATACTCGAACCAATCTTGGTGATTAAAATATAAAGACAAAATACTTCCATGTTTTACCTTTATAGGCAGCTCATGACTTTCTCATCGATTCTGATCGTCTTGTCGAGCACAACCGATTGCATCGATGATTCCTCAATGATTCATCTATGATTCATCAATGATACATCCATGACTCGTCGATGATACATCCTTAAAATTCAGTGATACATTCATGCCTCATCAATGATATATGCATGTATCACCAGTGATACATCCATTACAATTCTAATCACATACACATACGCCCTCGATTGTGATGAACGTGTAATACGCGCGTTTAAGCAATTACCTTCAAACGGTGACTGAGGAACTGCCGGCCGTTCTGTTCGCTCGATCCGCACAATGATCATTCATCTTCACGATGAAACAGCTGGAATAAATCACTATTAGTGTCTCTTCTCATTGCAGCTCTAGATCGGCGTGAGCGCGCTCTGAAATCCTGCTTCAAGGACCGTGGCGTTGAACTAGCAGGGATCGAAACTGGCTAATTGATTAACTATTGTTTATTGATTAGCTATTGTGAATCGGTCAATTATTGCAAATTGATTAACTATTGTTAATTAATTCAATGTTGTTGCTTTAATAACTATTGATGATTAATTGAACATTGATAATTGATAAACTATTGTTAATTGAATAACTGTTCTTCGCAAATCCCATAAGTGAACCTTAGCGCCGTTTATCAGATGCTACTGATTATCTACTGATTACATCTCATCGTACTTCATGATTTGATTAGTAAAGAATTAGACGGTGCCCCAGACTTGATTTCTCCTGGCATTCCAGCCCAATGCTTGGAAATTAGGATTTATTTGACAATTATTACATCAAATTTAATTTTTAATTTCAAATTTAATTATTCAAATTGCTTCAAATTTAATTTAAAATGTTACTTCAAATTTAATTTAAATTTCAATTTAATTTTTTTTAATTTGGAAGTTGTCTCAAAATTAACCGAGGCCAAAAATTCTCCCATGCCTATCAGCGAACTGGCGCACAACCACACGTCAATGAATAACAAATTGCAGAAAAATGTGAGTAATGAATACAAGTTCTTTTCTTCAAATAATCCAAAATATAATCTAAGTCGTGAAACTTGACTTTGTAAGCAGCTATGAACAAGAAAAAGTTGGTTCTGCAAAGAATCTTTTACTTAAAGATTATTTCATGAGGGAACTTACCTAGCGTCTTTTCTCTGAACATCGTATGATTAAAACGCTGTTCGAACAATTTTCACCCCGGTTATTGTACGGCAGAAGCAGAGTTTCCTGCCTGAGCCGCACTGAACAAAGTATTTAAAATTTCATTGCTGATACAAAACGCTCCGTGAAATGACTACAAAATTGTGAAGGTAAATCATGAGAGAAAAGTGGTCGGGTGGTTGACGGCGTCACAACACTCAGCCCTAAAGAGGCGACTTCTTTTTAATGCTTTTTGTGTACAACAAAAGAGCTTGATGAAAGGTACAGCCTCAGCAAAAAAACAAAGAAGAGGCATAGAAGGCTCGAGTGTATTGAGATCGGTGACTCACTTAAAACTCTTTTGGAACAGAAAATGAAAACTCGTCTTCAAGTAGAAAAAGTTTTGTACCCCATCTATAAAATGCAGGACAAAATGTGCATGAGTTTAATCTATTTTGATGAAGGATTTGACGATATCAATGCGCATAAATAATGCCTGTAAAATTAGAAGAAAAAAGGTTGAATCATTTTCGCATTCATCAGCATCTGACTGAATTTAAAATAATGAGTATGGAAGGAGATGGCACTTAGGATATGAATATTGCGATTTGCCGTCTTGCAAGAAAATATTTATTTACAACAAACTTAACTTTTTTAAGAATTTTCCAAAATTAACCGATTAAAAATATGGAAGAATGTTGAAATACCCGTAGTTAGGTGGCTGATTCAGTGGCGAAATTGCCGAAGAACTGTTGAAACGTGAAGGAATCACGGCCCGAGTTGGAGTCAACGCACTCATCAAGCTCGCTGCTGCTGTTGATGCTGTCATTCCAATGGTAAAAAGGAAACTAATTTTCTGCTTGTTAGTGCCCTAAGAAAACCTAAACTGATAAAACAGACCAAAACTTCCGTAAAGGAGCTTAAGAGGGCATTATGACACAGCACATTTTGCCGTTTTCAGAGCTTTATCCTGCATGACGCAAACACTGATTACTTAATTAAGGAGTGGAAAAATAATTTTGGGGAAAATAATTCAATGAAAAACTATGAAGCTATCTTGTAGTGGAACTATAATCTTAAAGCTGTCGTTATGATATTTATTAGAAGGCTTTATTTGCCAAGGTTGAAAATTTTCGTTGCACAGTGATCGTAAAACTGTTACTTATTTATATACGTTGAAAATAAGGATTCACTTACATATGGTGAAAAATCATACTTCAAATGTCTCTAAAATAGAAGAAATACATAAAATAGGTAAAAATTTTGTTAAGAATAAATTGAAGCGCTGTTAAAAAGTCATAATATATGCAGTTTGCAAGTAAAGTTGAATACAGTGCGCAACAAAAATCCTCGATGAGAACAACAGCTTAGAGAAAATTATTTTTTGTACAAGCGATATTTTATTATGTAGAATATGGCGACCGTTGTTCTCTGATTGTGTTAATGTAAAAAAGTATTGCGCAATGAACTCGTACGTTTAATACAAGTAAGTGCCCACTGAATAAATGTGTATTAGCTGACCAAATTATTTCCATTAGGTAAGATTTATTAGGCCGTTTAAGGTAAGGCCGTCATTAGGTAAGGCCGTTTAGGTAAGATTCAAATTTACACAAAAAATGAAAAACCCTGGTAAATTAAATTAGACAAGATAATACTAATAATTTGAAGCCACACACCAAGGAAAGTCTTTAATTTGAAGAGTTCAATGGTCTCAAGATGCCCTGCCTCCCGAGGTCAGTGGCAGATATTGTCCAAAAGCGCAGAAAATTTCTGCGGACAGTGACAGATAGGGTGGCGCTACAAGTCTTAATCTGCACAAAAAAATAATTGGATCCAAGATCCGTGGAGTTGATCCCATGAGGCGGTAACTGATTTCAAGCCGCAAAATTGCTATTCGCTTGGACACAAATTACGATTGATAGGAGGACAGAAGAAGAATTACCTTGGCATTTACAAAGTGTTTAGTGAAATGCTGCTTGCCAGCATGTGAAACTTGAGGAAAATATCGCTTTTAGATCAAGTTCAACCTATTGCAAAGCATACAATTCAACTTCCTAGTTGTTACCTAATGTATAAATGATCTGGCACTAGTCCGTTATGTTGAGGCAAGAGTTGTAAGAGATTAAAATGAGTTTCTAACGAAGGTGAATAATTTATCACTAGAATTTGGCCAAAAAAGTTTTTTTCTACGAAATATTCAAACATGAAAAGTTTCACAGCCAGATCGAGATCCTAGGCTAAGCTTTTTTTCCATTCATCGTTGAATCCATTTAATTACAAAACTGATTTTCATTTTCATTTGTTATAATTCTAAGATTGTCCCTTCATAAAGAAGTTTACTATTTATCAGCGATATGAAGATTCATTTCATTTGCAAAGTTCATATATGGCAGAAATGTTGCAGAGAAGCTGAACTCTTTTTCTGCGACTGCATCAGCCATCATCAATGCTGTTGGTATCTAAAGGCCTGGTAATTAAAGTAACCCTCAGTAAACAAAACGTTAAATGCTCAAATTAGCGGGTAATTTTCCTAAGTGCTTCACCCCATTAGTATCTAAGATCTAAATGGTAAGACTAGCAGACCTAAATGCGTTGTCTACGCCATCAATCCGTCAAAAAGACGTCGTTGACGCGTACGTCACCTCGAGCACTGGGCGCATTAATCTGCACCTCGTCTAACTCTTCAGCGTCATTCATCTTCGAAAATGTGGCTCGACACGCGTAGTTTTTTCTCTGATCTTCTGTCATGCAGACAGAAAAAAATCGCTACTCGCAGGCACGGAAATTGAGAGATGCGCAAGACGCTCGACCCGGCAAAATTGCGGGAAGGAAATCAGGAAGTTTGAGCACGCAGCCTCCGATGGAATTATAGTTCTCGAGTAAAGGAAAATCGGTGAGGCTCGAAAAAGGAAGAATTTTGCAACATATTTCAAAAATGTGCTAGTGGTATTTTTAATATCGAACTTCCATTGGATATGAAAATATTCAGTTTAAGGACATGAAAATAAAGACCCATTTCTCTATATTAGAAATAAATTCAACGACAGAGCCTATATAAACACCCAATCTTATTTATACCCCAGTTACTGCAGCAAGGCTGTTTTTTTGTACGTTAGCAGTGACATTTGTGGTCGTAAGAAACGCTTTCATTTGAGTTCCTGTAACGTGCGTTCATAAACAGAGGAGATCGTGGGGCAATGTCAACAATTAGCCACGGTAAAGTCTGACAATTAAATGAGTTTTTAGGAGACTTGTACATTTCCGAAGTTCACATTTGGCCGAGATAAGCCGGGGCAAGTTCCGATATGCTCCCTAGGTGGAGCACACCAAACAATCTCCAATTTAGAAACGCAAAAACAACCCCTTGTGTAATCCAATGAGAAACGAGCGCCATCTTTTGCAGACGAGTACTAATGCTGTGTTTGTGCCCCTGGACAACCATTGTCAAACACACGCTCGTTCCCCAGACAAACAAATAATAGTGCAGTTTATTGTTGTTAAACTCAAGCTTTTCCCACCGATGCCTCTGACCCGAACAGAGGTTGTTAACAATCAATGAAAATTAAAGGATAACGAGCAAATGTGCGCGCTATATATTATGCGCTATGTGTTAATATTGAATATTTATATTAATATCAATAGCTTTATTAATATTGTCACCTAACATGGCGATGCCATTACATAATATCTGTAAAGGAATTATGCCGTGCCTTGCCAGGTCAGTTGGAACTAACTCAAGTCTAACACGCTCTATTTTCCTTCACGTACGTGTAAGTACATCGCCCATACCTGAATTTATGCTAGTGCGATGCACTAGCAATATAATCACTTACATATTCCTGAGTCGAGCGGTGCACGATTTTTCGTTCATTTTTAATAGGAACACGACCATAAGTCGGCGCTAAGTTCTTCTCTAAAGTCCACTCATATTTCGTAGTCTGGGCACGAAGCCTTCTGAGCCCACCTAATAAACCCATCGCAGGCTCGGCTAAAACGGCGCTAAACCGATAAAATACGACTTAACGGCACGTAAAGCACTATAGAGTTCCTTCTTTTGAGACACCGAGCAATGACTTCTGATACCTTAGAGTTTGTGGTGCTCTTCTCTCAAAGTCAATGAGGAGGCTAGCTTTCATTATTCAGTATTTGTATCCACTCTTTTGAGAACAAGCGATGAAGATGTTTGGGGATATTTTATTTCGCCTATCTGCAGATGGGACCTTCTGCCTCATGGTATATGATCGGAGATTGCAAAGGTTTTCAGGTCATCACATATATTTGCATGTGATGTAAAAGGCTCGTGAATATTATAATCTCACACAAGTAATTTACTTTGACATATAAAGCTGAGGGACGGTCGAGAGCAGATGAAGCTCTATCTGTCGTCAGTTAATTGACTTAACATAAAATAATTTTGCTAGTTACACGTGCTTATTTTTAATAGAATAATGTACAGTAATTTTACAATTCATAATCCATGGAAGCAAACATAAGTAAATGAGTGCGTTTCTTGAATTTATAAAAATATAAATCAACAAATTTCTACGTTTTCACGCAGATCCGACTTCAAGTAATTGAAATTCTGATAGAGAGTAATATAGAACATTTACATGTAATATAAAAAATGCACAAGTAATAAAACAACAATCGAAGAAAGCAGCGACTTGATCATGAAATTCCACCCACATGTTCGACAACACTTGAGTGCTTTTATAGCAACAGCGTTCACCGCTACAACTCTGCGTTCACCGCTACAACTTTACACATACTCGCCAATAAAATATTCTCGACAACTGGTGAATTATATATGCATGAGTCGTTGAGTAGTGAAATGGAATTTATTCGCATGTGAAAGAGATTGCTATACTGAATGCACGAGTGCACATTAATAATAAAATTGCGTAGGGACCATTTGCTCATGAAATTAAACGTAAAGCGCGTGGGCCCTTACACATGTTATTCTATTAGCATCGTGAAATGTATCAATAACTTACGGAGTGAAAATATTAGGAGATACATTGTAACCAATATTTCCCCTTAATTAAATCATTTTGTTTGGGCACCATGGTCGTCTTGCATGGGAGTGCCCAAGCATGCAGTTCAAAACTCATATTTTAGTTGTTACTTTGATCAAATTTACCAAAGTGTTTCCTTATGTTGAAACTTAGTGCTTATTATAAATGAAATTTAGCAAGACAACCTAATTTTTCAACTTCCAATTCTCAGCAAAATTCTCATACACAAAATCTAAAATAGCATCTGCATGGGAAATGTTCTTGATAACTTTCTCGTATCTTCAACAAAATATATGTGTGTTGAGTTATATCAACGAAACATTCCTCCGCAATATATCAACTATACTGAACAAAACACATTCCTCACGCACGCAAACGCTTCTGCAGGATTTAGGATCGCCAGCGACGGCATTTGCATATCAAATCGAAAGCGAGGAACAACTTGATAGAAAATAAACAACACGACAGCTTTACGTATCAACAAACATGTTTCAATGTTTCTAGAAAGCATCTTAAGTGAAGGGTGGGATGGATACAGCAACACCGAAAATTATTATTACTCATCAATTCATTCATATCTATATAAATATTTATATAAATCTATTTATTATGTGATGTAACTCACCGCCTGCCCGAAGTCGTTAAACCTTTTGGCTAAATGTAAATAAGAATTTATCATTACTCTTGTATAACGATGCGTTACTTGAGCACACTGGTGCGTATGAAATCATCGAAGCAGGAATGAAATAAGAACGAATTTCACTCATGATAATGTTTCTTTTGTTAAAGCTTCTGATATGTGAAATCGCATACGCGTGCTCAAACAGTCTCCGTCGTGAATCTTAGTGTTGCATTGCTTACATTATCCATGAATGCACCAAGGTAAAAATAAAATTATTATATATGATGAAAACCTTATGCATCGCTCACGCGCGATACTGTTTCACCTCGTGAATGAATACGCTGAATGCGGTAAGCACCAAGCGCATTCACCGACATTCGGCGAGCATTCACGTTTATTTCAAGGTACCGGAAAAAGAGCGGCGAACATTCACGTTTATTTCAAGGTACCGGAAAAAGAGCGGCACTTACCAGGCGCCGGGGCGTGCATCATAAAAGTGCGCGGGCTCGTTCAGCTTGGGGTTTATTAATGCCAATGAATGTGTTTAGAGTTTACAGGCATTAAAGACACCTGCTTTGCCTGCTAACTCGGAGCCTTGTGTATTGGTAGAGTTAGACGTCCGCGTCTCTAGAGGCTAATGGCGGAAACCCATCAAATAAATTATTCTCGTCGACTAAGTGTGAGAGGCCCACATTTCAAAACATTCTAAATTGAACGGTCCTTGAATCCAACTCTCGATGTTTACGGAAACAAATTTAATCGGAGATTTGTTGATTGGTTGGTACGAGCATCAGGCTCAATCTGTGTCGGGTAAGAGATCATAGGCGGTTTGGCTGGCGACAGACGCGATTAATGGCCCTAGAACAATAAATAATAGTAAACCTGTTTCGTTCAATCATGTGTAACACTAATAGGAAACAAACTAAATGGAGATAAAATTAAAGGGATTTTACTAATTTGTATGCGCACACTCATCGAATAAAGTAATACTACGATGGCTCAGTGACGCATTTAACATGGGGAAATTCATGTGCTCTTGAAATTTTATTCACGGAGATGGAATGCATTTCTCAGCTAAATGCATTTTGCAGGATTATTCAAACAAGAAATTTGTTAATTCAAAAATGTAGGATCAAACTTATTAAAACACACCAATTTTAATAACATAAGACGCTTCAAGACGTCTTACTTTAAGGCGCTTCAAGCAATCATTGTTTTTAATATTTAATTACACCGAAAAACACAATCCTGGAAGACAGAAGCATTTTCAAAACAAACATTTTCAAAATAAAGTAATTATGATTTAAGTATCGCCTGGCTCGTCGTTTGTTTGTTCTAAGTTACATAATTAAAGGGAGCGTCTGGCCAAAATTTTATATCGGCTATTTACAGATGGATCACTTTGAAACTTTGTACACATCTATAGAACCGAAAAATATACAGCTTTTATACAAGTCCACTTTTCGAAAAAAAAATGAAAGAGAACGTGAAATTCTTAGAAAACGGCCATAAAAGAGGGTACTGTAGAGATCTATCTCCTCCTAGAGTTTTGAAGTTACAGCGATGAGACACATACCATTCGATTTACAATTAAAATATCTATCGATTTGTCGTAGCTTTTTTTGAATTTCGAATTTTTGTGGATGTGGGAGCGTTTTTTCCAAAATTTTCGAAAATTTTTCGAGTTTTCCCTATCCCCTCCCCTTATTTATATTTTCAAAACTATAACGAAATTCGAAAAAAAGCTATGACGAATCGATAGATATTTTAATTGCAAATCGAATGGTATATTTCCCATTGCTGTAGCATTAAAACTCTAGGAGGAGATAGGTTTGCCGTGACAATAAGTAACCTTTTCAGGAGAGCGCGACAAAGTCCCGCGCGCATCGGAATAGCCACTCAATGTAGCAAGGATGCGAAACTAAACGTTACTGGAGCTTGATTCCGTCAAGGCTGCATGCACACCACACCGTACGACGTCAGGCGGGTAACTGAGCTGCAGCTCAAGAAGACACTCTATACATGTATATAGTGCCCGGCAGCTAATTTCCCCGTATCTTAAATGTTAAAGAACTGCGCCACACCCCACCCTTTCGCGATCTGCCGTGAACGCATAAATCAACGTACAGAGATGATTTTGGTACCGTTGAATGCGTCAGAAAAGCAGCTTTCAGATGAGTATAAGAACTGGAGAATGCCATAATTGACCGCTTTACGTCAGACGATCCCCTTCATGGTGCGGGACGATCCCCTTCATCCCCTCCCCGGGTAATTTCCGCCTTAACTTTACTGAAGAGGCCCGGACACCTCCCCTTCTTACGGGATCTGTCGTGAACGCATAAATCAACGTACAGAGATGGTTCTGGTACCGTTGGATAGGTCAGAATGTCAGCTTTAAGATGAGACTAAAAACCGGAAAAGCCAAAATTCAAAAATTTTGGCCAGACGCTCCCCTTAAATGCCGTGTAGAATTTTAAAATGCTTTGAAAACCTGTAGCGATGCTACCGTTGAACTTAATCTTGTTTCGTGACATGATTTCGTTAAATTCTCACTGACTTATAGAGGAGAATTAATGACATAGATCGTGGTTGAAATGCTAAATTCTAACATTTAATTTAAAGCTAATAGATGGTCTGTTCTGTGAACGGACTTCCAACTTACTCCTCGAAAGTGATTCTCACTACGCAGATAAATTCACTTTCGGGTATGCTTAGAATCAATTATTTGCAATGATTAAAAATCATTTTTAAACGACACTAGATGGAAATTTTTGAAAAATAAGTCGCAACAGGACGATCATATAACGAGTGTTATTGGCATGTCGCATACGCATAAATCGCTGGACGGTCGTAATAGCTTCTGGACGCAGAGAGTCCATAACTCAGACACATTTACTGCAATAAAAATTCCTCAAAGGGCTGCTATATTTACAGGTGTTAATGCACTGCAAGGTGCAGGAAAACAGCTTTATAGTGACTCGAAATGCAGCTTACAGGCGAATAGCAACAGTCGGTTACCTGTAGTGGGGGAGAAGCGTTAAAATCAATGAGAAAATTTATGCAATTTTTATAAACCCTTCAATACAAGAAAAAAACAAGAATGTTATGCCAAAGGTCAGGTTTAAAGTTTCTAAATTGAATACGGACAAATCTCTGGGGTATTCATTATTCATGAATATTCATTCATATTCATTATTCATGAATACCGCTCATTTTTTTTGCGGTACATAATATGCAAAAAAACAGGCAGGATCCCTTCAACATTATTCCTATTTTATGTTAACGATATATAGGTAATCAGTGAAACCCGTTCGCAATGCGGGACTAACGCACTTACCGTGCGCATGATCATCTTCACGAAGCCGATGAGTATAGTAAATACTTTAGCTCAAGAAAAACGAGTCCCGCTATTACAAATTCAAAGCTGCAGATTACGTATCGGTTCAGACGATGTTAGTAAAGTCCATCGTGGACAACTGCAATTTGTACATGACAACAACTTTATCCACAATTTCTCTGTTGAATTCATTAAATAATCCTTCAATTAATGGACAAATTAATAAATTAATCCACAATTAATCCTCTCAACTTGAAAATTTGTTTCAGCAGATTATCAAAATAGCTCAATTGCGACGCGTATTTTTGATACCCAAAGTTTTTACGAGTCTCACATCAAACATGAAACTAAGGAGCAATGAACATATATGTATATTGTTATGTTTGTTTCAAATATGAAACAATTGAACATTGGCTCACATTACATATTGACCTAAAATTTTCCTCATGAAAAATAAAAATTGATCTACGATATGCTTTAGCATTATCAGAGATTGATGAAAAAATACTTTACACGAACACACAATGCCAAAGTTAATGCATGGGGAATAACATAAACAAAAATGCCTGGAAGCAGGTGGCATTCTGAGGCTCTATCTTGACGCCAATGAAATGCATTGCTTAAACCGATCACGATTGCCCCTCTCGACACGATTACTCGTAAGTTCATCGCCCTCCACGCACTGGACAATTTCTGTGCATACCTACAACGAAACGCTTTCTAAATGAGGGACTTTGAATGGTAATTCAAGTCAAACGGGATCGAGCAAAGCTCAGTCCGTCCCCGGCAACACTCAAGAGATAAATGCCAACGTAAATGCAGAGAAATTAAATTAAATCTTTTGGCCACTTATAATACTATAATATGGGAAGGAAAACATTATAAATAAAATTGCTACATGAGTATAGTCCTAATGCGTCCCCGACGTAATGAATATAACAGTGAAAACGAGGTGTGAATCAACATTAATTTCAATACATGTGAAACTTGCACTACAGGTCTATCAAATACCAATGATTCTTAAGTCGGATGTCTCACGTATAATTAGTCGGATACCACGTCAGAGTAAATGATATTTCGTACCTTCCAAAAATATATAACTAACATTTTAGTTTAAAAAATGGAATCGCAAACAATGCTGAAACAGTGGAAAAATATATGTTGAAAATTTTTAATGCAATACCAATTCAAAATTTTTGCGCATTTTTACATGAGGTCTTGCTAGACCGGAGTGCTTGCGCTCAATTTGAATATAAAGCGCATGCTGTTTGACGAGTTCATACTCAGACTTCAAGTCGGGGACGGAACGATGAGTATACGTGGTAGGCCTTGCTCAGACTTCAAGTCGGGGACGGAACGATGAGTATACGTGGTAGGCCTTGCTCAGACTTCAAGTCGGGGACGGAACAATAGGTATACGTGGCAAGCCTTGCTCAAACTTCAAGTCGCGGAAGGAATAATAGATATACGTGGTAAGCCTTGCTCAGACTTCAAGTCGGGGAAGGAACAATAGGTATACGTGGCAAGCCTTGCTCAGACTTCTAGTCGGGAACGGAATGGCAAGTCTTACTCAGACTTCAAGACGGGGACGGAACGATGAGTATACGTTACAAATTCCTGCTCAGACTCCACAACATAGATGAGCAGCAAGCAAGGCTGTTCTAGAGCGGCAGCATACAAGAAATTTATGCATATATTTAGAGCTTCGCCTGTTCTTGAGCCTCGGGGTGGAGGCAGCACATTATGCAAGAAAGCGAGTCAGAGGAGCTCGAGTTTGCGAAAGAGAATATAAGAGAAGGAGGATAATCGACGAGTAAATCTGTCAGAAGAGTTTGTCACGAAGAGAAAGCAGTGGTGGCACCTCAACGAGCGAAGACTCGGCGGTAACTCGGGGGCGTGTTTGTTTATTTTGGGGCTCCGATTCTCGTAAATATCGCGATCAAAATAGCGGCTTTCATCTGCTGAGAAATATTATCGGGCGCGCGACTGAAGATGAAAGTTAAGGCCTGCAGTCGCATGACTTACAGAGAATTTATAAGCCTTGATTCTGAGCGCAACGTACGTTTATGTTGCTCTGCATTTATATGAGATGTTTATCCTCGAGGCCAGTTAAGTACGACTTGAACCTGTTGGAACAAGTCTTAAAATTTATTTCATTTTCTACCGTATAGATAAATGAATTCTTGAGAATATTTTCTTTGTACTGAAAAATAATAATTCGCACACTTTCTTTCCTTCGTCAGGCAACTTTTTCATTTATATTTCGGACAAAATTTTATTCACACACTCTAAAGAGCTCACACTTTAAAAATTATTAAAGTTTTGAAAAGATTCCAGGCGCACAGACACAGAAAGTCTAAGTTTTCTCAAACACGGCGGTCTTTCTTTCTCACTTGGCATGGGCTTTTAAAAATAAGCTGTAAGTTCATATTCACGACGCCACCGCAAACATGACATTAGTGCGTCCGCTAAACATTTACCGAGAGTTTCTGCACTTGAGAAAATACCGCCACTGCCAACTTCCCTGAT
This sequence comes from Hyalella azteca, assembly GCF_000764305.2. Taxonomy (NCBI): domain Eukaryota; kingdom Metazoa; phylum Arthropoda; class Malacostraca; order Amphipoda; family Hyalellidae; genus Hyalella; species Hyalella azteca. The sequence goes on along the minus strand of NW_025943380.1, from coordinate 1,258,234 downwards.
AGCAACTCGGCCAGCCGCAACGCTGCCTTGATGAGACTTCAGTTTCGCAGTCGCAGGTAAAACTGACGAACTTGTCGACCTCATTGAACTTTAATGCTTCTGTTATTGCCATTTATTAGCGCTATATATTGTTGTTAGGCTCAGATTAATATTTAAGGACGATTGCAATGACTTCCATTCAATCGTTCGTTACATGCAATGATTTCTCGTGACTTACGCGAAGAGATATGTTATGTTGAGAATTAGTACCATAGTGAACAATTGTATTGAATTCGCCAATTTTTCAATTACATCCCCAACTCCAACTGACAGATTGTGTTAAACGCGATTATTTTACACAACTGAGTATAAATTGCAGGAAAATAGTAAAAACAGTAACTACTCACATCTTCTCCTCCCAGATAACGGTAGCTACTAGTTCCTCGTTGTGAATGTCCGACAACGAAGACTATCTAACTTGTTAAAAGTAACTTGTCGGTTATCTCTGTCAAAGAAGGAAAGAGTAATGTTACATCGTTGTCTAGTAGTCGATAAACGGTAAAACTCAACTACCAAGCGCTACCATAGCCGCCCCTGAGCCGGAGATGAGATGGCTTGAGCCGGAGGAGCTCGCTGAGAGCCGCGTGTCAGCAGGATAGAGCTCCGCAGAGCAGGTGCCCAGAGGTTGTTTAGCGCTGCTCCGCGGCTGGTGATATCTTCTCTAATGCGGGCATTTCTGCTCTATCGCGGCTCTGTCGCGTTCATACGTCCGCCCTATATTGCCGGTGACGACTAGATCTATTCCCTCCTTTAAATTTTAACCGGGAACGGTAGCTACTCACCCGCAACAACAGTAGCCGCTTACCCCCGATAACGGTAAACTACTCACCCCCCGACGACGGAAGTGGCTCAATCCTGTCGACAGTAGCTTCTCACCCACCGACGACTATAGCTACTCGCCCCGACAACAGTAGCTATACTCACCTCCCGACAACGGTAGCCACTCACCCCCCGACGACGGTAGCTACTCACCCCCGACAACGATAGCTACTCACCCCCGACGACGGTAGCTACTCACCCCCCGACAACGGTAGCAACTCACCCCCCGACGACGGTTGTCTCTCATGGCGGTTCGAATTTTCGGCTCGACTGCCCGCCGAGCCGCCAAGACGCCGACGAGCCGCTCAGCTGCATAAACTCAATCTACGTGAAATATGCCCATGCATTTTATCTTCGAGCTCGGGAGAAGCATTCAACTTCAATGAATATTGCCTGAAATTATGGAAAGCTCTGTCATAAAATCCTGAGTTCTGTTATTAACATAAATGAAATTCGTCAATGAATAACGGGAAGGCTTATATGAAAATAATATGAAGGTTTTCGCGGAACAGGACCTCAACAAAAATTTTTACCGTGCAATGAAGATTTACAAAACAATGGCCTTTATTATTTTGAATCGTTAACCACAAGATAATCGAGGTGGTTGCAAAACGCATGATCGCGGATGTGGAACGTATTTTCAACGCACCTTTTCCAGCGCCAGTCGCGCGCATCCCAGTTCCCGAGTTTTGCGTGCGGCTGTCCTGCGAGACTGCGCCGTTTCGAGCGCAGTTTGGGCGTTACAGCAAATTTTACGACGTCGCCCTCGTTTTCACTTTCACTGTAAACCGAGGAAGCAAAAATGCACCGCAGCATTCATTGCGTCAGGTATGCAAGGGCTGATGAATGCCTACCAGGCGAAATTTTCTGTTTCCAATTTTTTTAGCTGCTGTAATCTTCATTTCTGTTGCAAACATTTTCCTGTGCGTGGTTTCATTTTGTATTTTGGTGCTCCTAGTAAGTTTATTATAGTTTCTCATTTATATACGTTTAATACTAATTGAATGTTTTTACAAAAAACTCGCTTAGTTCTTTCGCTAAAAGCGAGAATTATTTTCCAGCGATTTTCCAACCTAACGTAATGACACTTATGAAACAAGAAAAAGAGCAGAAACATTAAATGGATCGTAATGATGCGCGGAGAGCGTCGATGAAACTTTCATAAATTATCAAAAAATGCATGCAATTTTTTTCTCGGCTTCAACCGAAATATTGCTTTCCTGATTGGCCCCAATTTGTAGCCAATGTAAGTCTCATTTTTCGCAAGCTGTTGTCTTTTCAACGCCTCACATGACGCTGATGGCAATCAGCTATGAAGAAAAGTTTCGTCTCCTTGTAGCTCAATATTATTTCGATTGCATGGAATCTTTTTCGCACGAAGCTGAGTGAAAATATCAGACGATACGGCACTCGAGACCGGCCAAAATGTCGCTCGTTTGCAAGAGAGAAAGTCAATTATCGACGGAGGATCTCATTGCTTGGGACTACGCTTGGCTGAACTTTGCGTTTGACACGAAGACACAACTTAAGGCGGCGCTCGGTTCGACATTTGGCCTCTCATGCCGTGCGCTTTGTACCGCTTAAGCTTTTTCATAAACAGAACATCTCCTTGCATAAAATCTCAATTCGTAACCCTGTAAATCTCACAATCGTGGTACATCTGAGTACCCAACTCGTAGAAAAAGCCTTTCATATTGGAAAAATTATTTGAAATTTAAAAATGTTACATAACTCAATGAAAGTAAGACAAATAAGATTAAATTTGATTATTTCCCGGATTAACTCGGCCTTTTGGATATATGAGTTTTGGTATCCTAAAATCGGTCACAGCGTACAAGCTATTTTTCTAGCCGTCCTCAAAGCACTCAGTTGCCTTTCTAAGGCAATTGGTCAGCGTCCTCAGCGGCGTTTGTGTGCCCACTGCCGTCCTAGAGTCTGTAATTAAGGAGCAGATTTCGTCATTTTCACCTCGAGATTTTTTCCGACGAGAAAACTGGCGGAAATCTGGCAAAAATTCTAACAATGCGGAACCCCGGGTTTTCTGACCGCTGTTTGATAATATTTTTACGTTATAACATTGTATTATTATTTATGATGATTACTGCACTACCGACAAAGTAATAATTCTTAAATATTTATTTGAAGGATAATGTAATATTCTTATTATGTTCCGTACAAAAACATAATTGAAGGTGAATAATAATTTATTGTCAGGTGCCCGTAAACAGACGCTGGGGGTCATACGATATTATTCATTACTTAACAAACAATGTGTAAAAATTGCAGCCAGACAAAGATGTACGATATAAATCATAGAATTAAAATTAAATATTTTGCATTATATAATAATAATCACGCTCTCATATATTAAAACGATTTTTATAGAAAAAATATCAAGTAAGATGGACTTGCAATTTTGTCGCATTATCCAATTGGATTTATTCAGTAAATCATCATTACTCTGTACGTGTCTTCTCTTAAAGCTTAGGAAAGTCATCCATACAATGAGACTTCTTATTCTTACTAAGAACGTCATTGTAGATGCATAATAACACCTAGAATAATAATGAAATAAATATATTTTGGAGATAAGTATAGTTAAAATAATAATAATACAATAAAAGATAAAGAAAAATAAAGATTGCTGAGAGAGAGATGAAATGTGGAGTACTTGAGCGTGGCTTTATAAATCGTATTCTAACATTGCTAACATGGCAAAAAAATAAATTTTTCAGAAATTGCACAGGAAGAAAGTTAGCAAAAAAACGGTCGAGCTGTTTTTTTTTTGTTTCAAAAAATCTGCATTCATTGAAGAATTAGTCTAATTTTAAAGAGCTAGACACTATTCCAAGGTGATATTTAATTTCAATTGTGGCTTCATCAGACTTTCGTATAGTCGGAGTTCCGGCAACGTTCACCGCTCGCCGCTAAGCTTGCGGTAAAGAAAGTATACGAATGAGATCTTTGACCTGCAGCATACGCAGAAGTATGGTATATATGAGTATATATATGAGATCTATATATCTATATATGAGATCTATATATCAGTATATGAGATTTTTGACCTGCAGTATAAGTAGATCACCGCATGCACGATCTCAATCGTCACTCATGAGAACGTTATCAGCGACCATCTGTTCACTTTTTATTAGTCTTTTTATTAGTCTTTTTATTAGTCACTTTATTATTAATAACTGATGACATCAAATGACGTTTTAAAAGCTATCAAAATATTCAGGAAAAGAAAATAGATAAAAGAAAAGTTTTGCCAGCCACAGTAGAACGAAAGGGATCTGAATAATTCATTGTGAGGGGGCAGACCTAAAAGGGAAATTTTTCAATTGTATAATTAAGTGAATGCTAAAATTTCAATGCCTTTATCCGAGGGGCATGCCCCTGGAATAAAATGGAAAAAGTGGGAGTTTGGAGTTGAATTTTGCTGAAAATGGAAAGCCAACAATACCTGTGGACGATATTCAAAACCTTTTTAATACCGTGCGCCGGTATCTATCACGTTTGACCAGGATAAAATGTCGTGAAATAATAGTGTATATGCTCAATAGAAAATTCCGTAAGGCATTCACAGAGGTAATTTACTTCAGAGATATTAGAGAAAAATGATACAAAATTAATACAATGTGTTTATGGAAAAAGATTGATTCAGACAGTGAATCATTACTTTAAAATACCTATTAAGGGTTCACCCCATAACTTAAGCAATAAGTCATATGTACATGTATCTCCAATTACCAATACCATAACCTATCCCATCATCTCTATGATGTTTCAAATTCTATAAACTTTCATGTTTTTCAATCAAGTTATTTCTATACATTTATATATCTGATATTCTACCAATTTTCATGTTTTTCAATCAGTTCTTGATTCAGACAGAGAAATTTCGAATTAACACAATAGTTGTTAAAGCGACCTAAATCATTTAAATGAAAATTGCAACTTCTCTGAACTGACTGAATTAGCTTGTCTTGTTTATTAAATTACTACAGAAATATTCAATATTTCTGGTGCTCACTTGCATAGAATTCTAAGTTACAGAACCAAATGCCGTTCCTTCTTCATGTCAAGGAGATTGCAAAATATATACGCTTGTATGCATATTCGTATGTTTAGCCAACCTATTTTCATTTCAGTCTACCACTCAGGGAAAACCACAAACATTTTTTTTGCGCCTCAATCAGCGACGGGTGTTAATGGAGGTTTTAAGGCCTCGTAATTCAGGAGTGAGTTTTTTCTTGCTCAATGGACGCCGGTTGCGGGTAGAGCACAGCAGCACAGCGACCTGCACGGTGAAAGTGCCGTACCAAACGCCACTATATTATATGTGAGGTGTCCGACGTGCTACCTAGGCCATGAAGAGAAGAACTTTCAGATCTAAAGATGACGACAGTTTTTTTGACGCATTAACATTTGGCAAATCAGATTGTTGAATCTGACTGGAAAAAGTCACCACATTTGCCGTTCCTGTATGAGAACAATTTCGGCAACATATCTTAAGGATTTTTTTAATTCCGCGTTGACACTGTCTTCCCTTGTTGACATTCCCTTTTTGAGAGCTAAAAAAAACTCATTCGATGACTGTTTTTTTGTTTGCAATGAAACTTTCATGAAAAACAATTTTTTGTAACATGGATGCAGGCGAATCGGGGAACACCTATTCATTAGGGCGAAAATTGCAGTAAAAGTGTCATTACAGTTTCACGTAAATGAACGCAGCTGACTAAAATTTAAGGGGCTTTGTAGAAGATGTAGCAAGGTACAAAGCGATAATTTATCCACGAGTCAAAAGTTTTTCGTTCTGATAATTTTGTTCCGATCGAATTTGTTCCGATCGAAATTTAGTCACAAGTAAAAATTAAATCATGGGCGAGGAATCTTGCAATTGGAATACTCCAGTCATTTTAGTTAAGGAAAATCACCTATTGTTTGACGGATTCCAATATGATTCCTACAAATTAAAAAATGTCTTTGTATATTTCGATATAAATAATTCGCTTATTACATAATATTGATATACGATGGTCGCAAAATTATCTTTTTTTCGACACGCACCAAGGACTCCAACATCAGCTTCGCCTCCAGGCATTCGCCCACCGAAGTGTCGTCCGCCGTAAGCGACTCACTAGCTCGACATGGAAGCGAAAGTGAACACTATTGCTTCCTTAGAAAGCAACGTTGAAGTTTTTAGGAGGGACTTTGTGCCACATCTAATGAGGGTTTCTAACTCAGTCTCACTTGCGGAGTTTCTGAAGAAAATTTGGAAATTTAGTTCGTTGAGTACGAGGCAGCATTAAAATATTAACGATTTGGTTCTTAACAGTTAAATGCCTATTGATAAAAGTCACATCTGAGTATGCAATATTTATCGTGTGAGTTTCAAGACGCAAAGTTGTATACCATTTAATACTGTTAAATATAAAATATTGGATTCAATATAAATAGTGAATTTTTATATTTAATTTTGTAAGTAATTACTAATTTCGGAAAAAATTTGCCTTGGTGTTAATATTTTAAGCGATCTCATTCAGAAAAGTTTGAAACAAAAATAAGAAATCTATATTTTCTGGCCTATTGTTATTCATTTAAATAAAAACCGCTCGCCATGCATCAATTAAGATCCTATAAGCCTGACTTCCAAATTCAGCATTCGAGAGTAGAGGCTCTAGCAAACGTCGGTTTCGCACACACCGGACGTTTTGCATGCGTGGAACGGATGCCATTCGATATTGCCGAATTCAAATCAATGGCGTCTGAGTCTAACTGTGTACAAGTTCTTTGTTTAAGATAAGGTAGCAGAGGAACAATAGGTGATGCATTAGGTCTACGCACAATACACCGTCAAGATAGAACCAATTTGCGGCCGATCTTGCTTGGAGTTCAACAAAATAGCGTACCGAGGCAGCCCTTAAACGGAGCAGCATAGAAGCTGAATTGCTTATAAAATTCATTTAGAACTTGTATCAACAGAATAATTTTAAATAGTTATGAATCAAACGAGCCGCACGGCTGCAAGATGAGATAAAACAATGTTAATTACAAAGTGCTACTTTTTTCGATCACTCTAAATACATTGCAGTTATAAACAAAAAAATAAAGGTTAAACACAAAAAGACATACAATAATGATTTGTTCAGACAACAAGGTACAGTTAAGATGTTAAAAATCAACAGTAATGCAGTAGTAACGTTGGAGCCGTTACGTTAAAGCAACAGTATTGCAGTAGTAACGTTTGAGCCGTTACGTTAAAGCAACAGTATTGCAGTAGTAAAGTTTGAGCCGTTACGTTAAGGCAACAGTATTACAGTAGTAACGTTTGAGCCGTTACGTTAGAGCAACAGTATTGCAATAGTAACGTTTAAGCCGTTACGTTAAAGCAACATGCAGTAGTAACGCTTGAGTCGTTAGGTTAAAGCAACAGTATTGCAGTAGCAACGTTCGAGCCGTTACGTTAAAGCAACAGTATTGCAGTAGCAACATTTGAGCCGTTAAGGTAAAGCAACAGTATTGCATTTGTAACGTTTGAGCCGTTATGTTAAAGCAACAGTATTGCAGTAGTAACGCTTGAGTCCTTAGGTTAAAGCAACAATATTGCAGTAGCAACGTTTGAGCCGTTACGTTATAGCAACAGTATTGCACTAGTAACGTTTGAGCCGTTACGTTAGAGCAATAGTATTGCATTTGCAACGTTTGAGCCGTTATGTTAAAGCAACAGTATTGCAGTAGTAACGCTTGAGTCGTTATGTTATAGCAACAATATTGCAGTAGTAACTTTTAAGCCGTTACGTTAGAGCAACAGTATTGCAGTAGTAACGTTTGAGCCGTTACGTTAGCGTAACAGTATTGCAGTAGTAACTTTTAAGCCGTTATGTTAAAGCAACAGTATTGCAGTAGCAACGTTTGAGCCGTTATGTTAAAGCAACAGTATTGCAGTAGCACGTTTGAGCCGTTATGTTAAAGCAACAGTATTGCATTTGCAACGTTTGAGCCGTTACGTTAAAGCAACAGTATTGCAGTAGCAACGTTTGAGCCGTTACGTTAAAGCAACAGTATTACAGTAGTAACGTTTGAGCNTCCATATTGCTGGTTTGTAATGTAAGAGAAAGGCACAAACCATATTGTTTACTTTATATGATATACTGTCTACACTGCTACGAGTGTAGGAGAAACTTATACACATATTGTTTACTATTGCATGATATACTGTCTACATTACTACGAATGTAGGAGAAACTTATACACATATTGTTTACTATTGCATGATATACTGCTTATACTGCTACGAGTGAGATGCTTGCCCAAGGCTGGTACAAACTTTCGACGAGTCAACTGGTCTAAAGTCGAGAAAGTAACTCTCCTTTAGAGAGGACCTCTGCAACTTGCTCATTTGCTTCCAAGTCGGAAAATATTGGCTGAAAGCAGAGCGCTCCTGAGACTACTTGGACGCAACTCCTCGCGTAACTTGCAGAAGTTCGTACGTTCAGGCACAGGTTTAAAGTTTCTGAGCCATTCCCGCAATAGATTTGGTTCTATTGGAAAGCCTTTGGTTTGAGCCTTGAACTAAATAACAATCAAATGCACAGCATCATCGACTGGGCAGAAATTTGCATGTAGGCCGCAGTGCCCAAAACACAAGAGCTTCAAGTGGTGGCTTGCAAGGCGTTCAATACAAGCCTGTTGAGTATTGGGATCAAGTACCAAAGTGCGCATGATTGATCGCTTATAAATGATTATTTTGTCGGCGATGATGATGCATATCCAACGATTAGGAAATTATCCCGAAAGATTCGTTAGAATCTACGCTTCTAAATCGAAAGAAAAAAAGAAATTCGTCGGCACATATGCCTTCATTTTAATTGTTTTTTATCGAGTGAAAATTTTTCTTTTTATGGGACTTATGCACTAAATTACTCATCAAATTAAAAATTACTCGTAATTTCCTGTTGTAAGAATGCACATCATTACACATGCGAGCACATCATTGATAGATTTTTAAATCCTCGATTTTTATCCACCATTAGAACAGGGTTTCGAGACAACATTAGAGGCTCGTATCAAAGATACATTACTAGCTATTAAAGCCATATACCGGTGTTCATCTCCACTGAACTTGACTGTCTTGTGCAGGGGCGGTTCCTCCTTTGCTCCGCTTCAGCGCATCCCGGTCTTCGTCACTTCAGATCGGGCCTTCCATGCAAGACGCGATCGGCCGCGACGGAAACAATTAATATTCATCGGGTGCTCCAGCTTGTTATTTTGGCTGGACTCATCCATCATGGCGGTAGCACGGTTATCCGACGCCACTGAAGGATGGAAGCGAGCAGGAAACTGTAATGGGGATTTGCTGCCATTAGAATGCCTCTAAATCTCAATAGGCTCGAGATAGGCTTGAAGTATTAGCTCCCGCCGAGCCAAAACGTTTAAAAATGCGCCGAAGGTCTCTTTTTTCAGTGATTGCAAGTGGAGCGAAAGGACACTACTAGACTTGAATACTGAGGAGCGTTGGAGTTTTTTAGCGCGAGTTTTTTAATTACGTTCCGAAATGTTGATGCAATAATTCTAAGCTGTTTCAAATAAAAGCGAGAAGCGTTTTCATGTTTGAGCGTTTTCATTCAAATATCGAAAATTGTTTCTGAAGGAAACTTAAGAAAATAAAACCAATTATCACTTTTCTAACTAAAAACTCAGCGAAATTGGAAGTGCAGTTTTTGAAAGCTAAATTTCGCCAACTCGAACAGGACTATAGAAGACGACTCACCAATTTACATGCCAGCAAGAACTATTGGATATTGTGAATTAATTTGTGACCAGTAAAACGTCGGGAGCAATTCGATTATTAATAACGAAGAAGCGCTCATGAGCCTCAATGAATTTTCCAAACAGCTCGGAAGCACTCGGAAGAAATTCATGAACGTCAACGAATAAATGAATGCAGGCGAAGGAACTATTCATGACGTGGCATCATGTCCTCTATAGCGTATTTGGCACCTGATTTTATTCAGAGAGGTAATGGCGATTCAAACACTGGTGACATAACCGGTGTGGAAGGATAAGCAAATTACATTTAATGTTTAACCTAAATTGGAAGATAAACGAGTTTGTCAAATTTCGCCACTGCATGAAAGCACTGTGACTAATAGGGGAGAAGCAACTGATGGTTTGAGCAGTACTTTCTTTGCGCAATTTTTTTGATGCTCCAACTCATGTTGAATTCACGTTGCTTTGTTACAACACGTTGGAAGTCCCGCTTGTGACTTGTTTCATATGTTATAGGCGCTTTACGAATTTAATAAGTGAACTCAAAAGGTATATGTAATCGGAATCAAATGTATCGCGCAGGAATAAATGTGAAAATAAAATGTTAATTAATATGCAAGCACTAATAATAAAAATCGAACTTACGAAAAATTGCGCAAACTTTTTTTGTTACACGAAAACGTATTTGTACACTATACTTGATCTAACTGAAATAAAAAGGAAATTCGAGGCAAGTTTCAGCATATTTGCAAGAGCACGTTGCCTGTTCAACATCCGTTCCTCAATGTGACATCTTTCAGAATTATTATTTTTCAGGCAAAACTTCATCGTTTATTTCAGGCAGCAGCTTACACGTTCAAACCTGATTAAATAATTCATGAGAATGTATTAAGCTGCATATCCTACAAGCCAAATTATCTTATATTACTCTGCTTGTATATTTTCTACACCTGCTCGCATTGCAGATCGTATTTCCAGTCGCTCCTACTTAGGCAATTACTACGATAAACTTTATGCAAATAAGGCACAGGAATGATGGTACAAATGAGACCCTTATTTACATGTACTGAGGGCACTACAGCTTTATGAGCTCGAGTCCATCATAGTATGCCTATATAGTCTGTTAACTTCTATTTGACAACACAAAAAATTGCCTGACATTCAGTTTAACTCAATGTGACACTTTCAATTTACTTGAACCGAAATTGTATTTATTTTGAACAAAATTGTCTCGCCTTCTTTGTGCATAGCAGTTAAATTTTCTTCATGGTATTCTCATATGCTTGTCAATCGAAAATTTTAGTTGTCAAGAATTTTCGCAATTCAATCAGGCCAATTGCCTGATTTTTGAGACCGCAGACGCAGATACGAAACATAAAAGGTAAATAAATAGGTAATTAATTGACGACACTACGATATTATTGCAGATTTATTTGCATGAATTTGTAAAAGAAAAGCTTTTCTAAGCGCTCAATTTTTTTAGTGCCAACGAATAAAATTTCTTTGAATGCCAAGATATCCATTGTTCAGGATTCTTATGAAATTTTTTCATAAAAAAACACGATAAAAAAATTGCCGCATGCAGTTCAGCAAGAATTTTGTCGAAAATTTTTAGATAAATTCGTTACAGTCATTTTAGTGATCTATCATCACTCAATCTAACAATCGTGTTATTTATTTACTTGAACCTTCAAGCAATAGAATTAAGTGATTATCGTTGCTAAGCGGAATGTTTCAAGCTGAATTCCGCGAGCAATTTGGTTAAAAGTGCCGCGCTGGTAGTCAGTGGTATGAGCGTGTCGGCGATGTTTGGACATCACTTAAAGAGTCCTACCTTCAACTCATGTCGATTGCTGCTCAAGAAACATCAAAGCTACCCACTAGCGGCCAATACAGGCTCATTACTTAATGCACGATATGGTTAGACGTGACTTTATTCAGGAGGATGCTTCCTGAGTCTAAGTCAAGGGAACTCTGTGTGTTTGATCAATACATGTCAACTCGTTTCCACTCATGCCAAGCGTTAGGAGATGAAAAAGTAATCTGGTTTAAACTCACTTGTAAGAGAAAAAGGAATATCATGGGATTATTAGAATTAATTTGTTACTTTAAGTCAATATTTCGATTTTAAATTGCTCATGCCACGACAAAATATGTTCTCATTTTCAGAGGCTGTAAATAAAAAATATGGTAATATGTGCGCAAATCTGTTTCACATCGCTTATTTTTACTATCAATTACCAGCTTGTTTTTAGCTTAAGAATGATGTTATTTTCCAATAAATAGTAGAAGATTTATTATAGAGTCAAATTCTTTGTAAACGAATATATTTTGCTGAAAATCACCTCCCGTTTAGTGGAAGCGCACCAAAAGCCACAAAAAAATAGAGAATAAACCAATGAAAACATGCCTTCTGATTTTATATTTTTTTGACAATTAAAAATTACAAAAGAAGAGAGATTAAACAAATGTGCCTTCTTTTGTGCCTTCAAATTTCAACAAATGTGCCTCCAATTTTTATTAATCTACTTATCTTGCTTCCCTAACAAAATTTTCATGAAAGATGAATAATAGTAAACACACTTATTATTATAAATTTCATAAACGGTATACAAAATTCAAAGCATGTTAATAAGCACTAGAGTTTAGATTATAAACATTAGAAAGATATTTAGATACATTAGAAATAGATTATTTATTAATTTTCATTAATTATTGAAATTGAATTAATTTTTGAATTAATTTTCATTAATTATTGAAATTTCATTCTGGATTTTTACTTCATCAGCCAAAGCTGCCTTTTCTCAATGTTACTTTATCAAATTTTTACAAAGTTTTACAATAAAAAATTAAAGAAATAAATACAACTTGAAAATAATTCGAAATATGTTTTCTTCACATTTGGTTAATTGCTGTGCTATAATTCTAGACTGCATTTGTGTATGAAGATTTGGTCTGACATGTGATGTTTCTTATGGAGATCAGGGCCAAGTTTTTGCTGCAGTCTTGGTTCTGACAATCGTTGCTGCGAGGCAAAGCAGCGGTCGCGTGACCTCGTAACAGATCCAGCTCAAGTTACAGGTTCAGGGGCCATACTTTCAAAACTCGCTAAGTGAACGTAAGTACTTACGCTCTATTTTCTTGTCTATGATTGGTGGATGTGGCTTTAAAACCCGTCAATGATTGGCTGATGAACTTACGATCTCTTAACTTTTTTTGATAGTAAAGGCCCAGGTTCCTTGAGAACTTTGTGCGATCGCTAGAGAGAAACTTGCAACGTTATCTGTTTGGTAAGGAGTTCGAGATTACATTTATATGCATGTCATTCGATATTGAAGAAAAAACAATCGTTTTAGTTTTCAGTGATCTCCAATTTGAAACTTGCTCAATTTCGAGTTTAATTGTTTTAAGTTCGAAAAAAATATGTACGGAAATTTCATCAGGGGTGCGAATTTAATCAAATGCCCCATAAAACGTTTTTAATCGGACAATATTTGTAAATCTAGCAATAGTCAATTTGAAATAGTGGCCTCGTCTTCCGAAAAGAAATCAGTAAAATACTCTTCCAGAAGAAAATGGAATTTATTCATCTAAGATGTCAGTATTTGATAATTTGGTTGTTTAATTTAATCATGACTGGCGCAAGGATTGCATTATCTTACCAGTTTAAATCCGTAATCTCAATCAGACGGTTTTGAGGTGAACAGAAGCATACTTTCTGCACAATGACAAAAGATCTATAAGTTATTTGCATTCGGCTACTGAATACAGAACTGCCCTTGTATAGGGACTTCCCCGCGCTAAGTTTGTTCAATAAAGACTTCAATTTGGTGAGCAGGCAGTGCGGTGCCCTTTCAAAAATATTGTTGTTGATTTTACGTCCGCTGTTCCGGATCGTCGTCAACAAGATCTGTTCGTCCGCATATTCAACCAGCCACGTGATCGCGAACAGCAATGGCTGTTCGAAGCCAGCGAGCGTCTTTTTATAAAGAGCTAATACCAGGTCAGCACTTGAATTAGATTGCTACGAGCAAACATATTGGAGTATCGTCTGCTGAACCGTCAGCGCTACAATGGCAGTCTTCGATGGATCTGACTCTTGAATAGAAGCTCTGAGGCATTGCCAGCCTATTTTTGTGCTACGTACAGCCTACGGAAGCGCTTGGGGAAGATTCGTAGAAGTATGTGAAAAGAAGAAAGTCCTTTTGTAGAAATTCGTAGAAATGGAAAAAGGAAAGCCTTGTGTCGGATTGTAGGTCGCCGAGCGTTTTAAATCAAGAGTATCAGTTTGAGATGATAGATAATTTTAACTCCTATTAAATTTCCATTCGTGCGGAAGTGGGGAAAGAATTGCGCTTCGATATTCGATACTGATTTCTTCTCCATTGAAATTAAGAAGATAGAGCACTACTGCGCAATGAAGATGGAGGAGTATAACTAACTGCATAAGGAGGATCAGACATTTCTCACATAATGACACTGTTTTGTCATCTAATTCTTGAGTTCGTCGAATTCGCGCTTTAAATTGGTTCTCATGCAGTTTGTTTATCAATATCTATAAACACTTATTCCCAAGAGTCGATTATATAATTAAGTTCTGATCATGACTCAGGTACTCTTACACCATTAATCTAAACTCTTAATAATTTGCCATAGATATCCAAAGTCAATAACTTTTATGGTTTAACTATTTACTTAATTCTTAAGTTTCGAATGTTGTAACAACGTGCCTTGAGATTTTCTTAAGTGTTCGATATAGAACCGCTTTGGCGGTTTCTTCCTACATTTATTATGGGAACATTCCCTTTGCTGTACAGTGTACACTGTACATCGTACACTGTACATCGTACACTGTACACTCCACGAAGTAGTTGTGTACTAAAGAAGCTAGTGTGCGAGCAGCACAGGAGGCGGCATGGGTCTCGCGGGTGTAATACTTTGTCTCGACTGAAATAATAAACTGAACAGTCGAGGTCTCTAATGTTGAAAGAAAATACCCAGGAGTGTGCTCTCCTGAGCCCAAACTCTTACTTCCAAGCCGTCTTTTCTTAAGGTCCTATTGATATTTATGATTATTGAGAGTGGAGTGTTGTCCCGCAGTGTTAGTGTGACAAATTGTGTTAGTTTTCACGGTTCAACGGAGCCTACAGGTCATTTGTTCAAGAAGATCATAGTCTGATCATCAAATGTTGTGATTAAAAGTTTTTGAACGATTAGATAACCACGCACACTTTAGCACCTGCTATATGAAGTTCGCGTCGAGCTCAGAGTTATGCAGACGTTCAATTTATTAATACATTTTTCGGTCACATTAACATTGATGAAACGCAAGAAGAACCTGTAAAATTGATGATAAAACTCCTTGACAAATTGAGGCATTCTCCTTAGAAGGCTAGCAGGAATTGAACAGACAGGGAATATTGATATTGTACATTTATTTGCAAAAAATTAAATTTTTATTGCATTGTTATTTTCGCTCTCATTTGCTGCATTTGAAAATTTGCATTTTATGAGATGGTGTGCTCTCGAAGCATTACTCGTACAGTCTTGTTTGTACTCGGGTCTCGGAGTGAAACGGCGATATCTCGGCATTTTAATAACTTGCTCGAGAATCCCCCGAAATAATACGAGTGTTGTACAAGTTTTGCGTCATCCTGCTCTCAATTGGAAAAAGTTAAATTGACTTTTCGTCTGCCATCGCAGGAGATGGTCGAAAACATCACGGGGCAGGAAGCGATATCAGGTCGTTGAATTCTTTGTAGAGGAGCTCAGCATTCCTGGACCAAGTGAGCTCGAAAACACACATCGTTTTCCAGGAATTCCTACACAGAAATTCTTACACGAAATGCAAACGTTTGGGGAGAACTTTGAATTGATCAAGGGTTGGACTCATGCCCTTCTGATAATAATACTGTTTATATTTTGTTTCACTTGAATCCTACCTTATTCAGGCTATTCCTATCCACAGAATAAAGATAAGTAAAATTATTATTATATATGAACAACTCCTCAAACACAATTTGAAATTTAGGCCACGAAACCTCGATTATGAACAAGTTTTCAAGTCAAAAACCCCTTGTCAAACATATATAAATCAAACGTCGCCATTGCCATTCATACCTAGATACCTGGTACCTATAGAGTTACCAAAAGCATATAAGTTGGGCTAAGAATTTTTTTTCAGAATTATGACGCACGAGTTACTTCCAAGCATTTCACGAGCCGGAACATCAAAAGTACGCGGTGAAAAATGAACGGGTCACATTGTTCAAATACTGACACACTTTCTCCATGTATCACCGATATGTCCTGTTGCCGGCAAAAACTGGACCACGATGGCCCACACAAGAGCGATACGTGCATCAGTAATCGGATGAAATATCTCAATTTTTCAGAGGGCAAAAACGCCAGACACACAGCGCGGAGAAGTGTTTCGCAGCCATCGTCTCTCTCATCACAAGAGTTTGTTTCTTAGGAAAAGTCGTCCACGGAGCTACGCTAAATTGTAGGTCTGGCTGTTGCTTGCAGTGCGTCAAGATCGCACCGCAAAAATTGTACTATGAGTCAAAATCAAAAGATCAAATTGATTAAGAACGTAGTGAATGTCTTTAATGTGTACGAGCTTAAAATGAAAAATCATTGATGAATGTGTACGAGCTTGAAATGAACAATCATTGATGAATGTGTACGAGCTTGAAATGAATAATCATTGATGAAATTATAGACTCGTTTGTTAAGATTGATTTTGATACAGGATGACATTCGAGATGGTAAAACGTGAGCGTTCGTTATTATTCGTTTTCTTTAGAAATGTTTCAATAATTTCATGGTTGACATAAAACACAAGAAATTTCCGAGTTTAATATAATTATTGTCATTGAGTACAGATAAAAAGTTTGAAGTTCTTTTCTCTACTCTTTATCTCATCAGTTGTAGTGAAATTTTGGAGTTTTGCTCAAGGGCAAAAAATCGGTAATTATCACCGTGTGTGATTTAAAATGTCAAGCCAATAAAGGCCGTTCCAATTTCTACAAAGAGTTTACAATTTAATGCACTTAAATGATGTCAGAATTATCTAGATGCCAATCAAAGAATATTAAGATTAAAAAAATCAATTTTAATGTCTTATATTGAGGCATTTTTATAGAAGTGTCACCATCATTCGATCCTATGAAATAAAATATTAAAAGAATAACAGAAAGAACTCAACGTGTCACAGCCTCTCCTAGCGAAAGCCTTTCATCTTGGCAGAGATGCGCCTTTGTAGACGACAAACTGGCTGCCTTCGCGACGTGATCTTCTGATAAGAACGAGTCGGCGAGATACGTACGAGGCCTTCACTAATCAGAGCGTCGGGGACTACAAGTTCCCGTCAACTGATCTCGGTACACGGTCTCCAAATCGATGTACCGATGATCTCGGTACACGGTCCCCAGATCGATGTACCGATGATCTCGGTACACGGTCTCCAGATCGATGTACCGATGATCTCGGTACACGGGCTCTAGACCTGTCTCTTATACACATCTAGATGTGTATAAGAGACAGCAACAGTATTGCAGTAGTAACGTTTGAGCCGTTACGTTAAAGCAGCAGTATTGCAGTAGTAACGTTTGAGCCGTTTCGTTAAAGCAGCAGTATTGCAGTAGCAACGTTTGAGCCGTTACGTTAAAGCAACAGTATTGCAGTAGTAACGCTTGAGCCGTTACGTTAAAGCAACAGTATTGCAGTAGTAACGCTTGAGCCATTACGTTAAAGCAACAGTGTTGCAGTAGTAACGCTTGAGCCGTTACGTTAAGGCACAGTATTGCAGTAGTAACGCTTGAGCCGTTACGTTAAAGCACAGTATTGCAGTAGCAACGCCTGAGCCGTTACGTTAAAGCAGCAGTATTGCAGTAGTAACGTTTGAGCCGGTAAGTTATTGCAACAGTATTGCAGTAGTAACGCTTGAGCCGTTACGTTAAAGCAACAGTATTGCAGTCGTAACGCTTGAACCGTTACGTTAAAGCAACAACATTCAACAATCGCAATGAAGTTGCCAAAGACAAATGTGGGGCGCGGAGCGTCGCCGTTATTGCAACTTAGAGATAATGAGCACCAACTTGAGCACCCAAGCCTGAGCACAGGCGCGAACTGCATGCCTTTGTTGCAGCAGCGATGTATTGGCGCTGCAGGAATAGACGAACTTCACCTGAATTAATGAAATATCGCATCTTTCACCAGAGCAAAATTGGCCAAATGACCTTATTTATTTACATAGAAGTTTCGATCACCTTGCAACGATCATCTGAATAATGAAGGCCATACCACTTTGAGAACTTGAATTTATTCTCCTTTGTAGTACATACATCATTTTCATTATAACTCTTGTTTCTTTTATTCAGTTTTCAGGAAATTAGAATGATGAAATGAGCTAAGACTTTGTTCAGGAATAATGTCAATGCTTGTAATAATATTAACATTATTAATATTAAGATATCATTATTATTTAACAATAATTCATATTTAAGCAATTATCATTGCGCTGAATTGCTAAATTTAACAACGGAAAAGGCCTCAGGTTTATCAAAGTGCCTTTTTTGTACTAGACTGATTAATTGAATTAGTAACACGGAAATCGGCTTCACTAACGAAAGTGAATTGAGCTGAGCGGAAATTAAAAGAGTTGCTAGATTATCAACGTTTGATTTCGGTTGAGAATTCTTAAGGATAAATATACATTAAATTATGAGGGTCTGCCACGTTAAAGTTTTATAGAATAAAAACGTGAGGTAATACTGATTTAATACGTGTACAAGACTCGTTAGGGAGGAGAAAGGAATGTACTATGTTTATTACTATGTAGAATACCACAGTCCATATTGCTGGTTTGTAATGTAAGAGAAAGGCACAAACCATATTGTTTACTTTATATGATATACTGTCTACACTGCTACGAGTGTAGGAGAAACTTATACACATATTGTTTACTATTGCATGATATACTGTCTACATTACTACGAATGTAGGAGAAACTTATACACATATTGTTTACTATGTACCGATGATCTCGGTACACAGTCTCCATATCGATGTACCGATGATTTCGGTACACGGTCTCCAGATCGATGTACCGATGATCTCGGTACACGGTCTCTAGATCCATGTACCGATGATCTCGGTACACGGGCTCTAGATCGATGTACCGATGATCTCGGAACACGGTCTCTAGATTGATATACTGATGATCTCGGTACACGGTCTCCAGATCGATGTACTGATGATCTCGGCACACGGGCTCCAGATCGATGTACCGAAAGGTAGATTAGTTTTGTCAACGTCTATTAGGAGTTCCTGGAAGTTATGATTGATCCTTCGTATAATTACGGCCAAGGACACGAGACTAAAGGAGGAACTCCGAGATGAGCGCTCTGACTACTAGATTAATTATGGCATGTATCTCAAGTTACGAGTTTGAAATTTGAATTTAAGGGCTCCATGAACCGTGACCATATGCTGTGACAAATTCAATACCACTAGTAGTTAAAAAAATTCAAATTAGAAGTGCTCTGCCTATTCTGATATGAGATTCATCTCAAGAGTTCTGACAATATATTTATTACTTTTGCTTTCTTGAATTATTCAACTCCGTTGGTTGTTTGCAACAATCGGTCTCAGTGAGGGCTCTCATTAAATGTGCACAATAAACATCATTGGAATCTATAACACACATTCCCTTGCAACGAAAAATCGATTACATTTTATCTCCAATTCAATCATCGATAAACCTTCTCATGACAGAATCTAACTTTCGGAAGCGAAGATTTCAGTTTAACGGGTCTGATAGTTCGATTTCGTTGCAATCTCTCAGGCTTCATTTTGGATGATCTAAACTTCCTCTGAGAAGATGAACTGTACTTTGTAGCGCCATCTTGCGGGGCATTAACAAACTTTCAAACTTCAAGGAGGATTACGAAGTTCGCTTCAATTCCTTTCCGGTGAATCGGATAGGACTTGGACTTGCCATTGTCGCGTCCGAAGTTATAGTGCCCGCTGCTCTGATTAAGAATGATAGCCCGAGTACTTAATTAGATCCGCAGTAGATCCTGAAATTAGGGCAATACGATGATTAAATAATTTATTTAAACTTGTTCTATGTGAAGCAGTTGATTTCAAGGTTGGAATTTAGTCTAGAATTGATGCACATAAGGAACAAGACAAATGATTGGATTTGGAAACAATAGCAACAACTCATAACAATAACATAGCAACAACAATAGCAACAACAATGGAAAACATGAATATTTCAAAAACAGATGAACATTTGTTCGTTATAACAACGCTGCGCGTCTGAAGTTGGCTGCCCTTCCTCCATTACAAGCTTTTTATCAAAGTAACATTCGAGTATGATACTATAATAGCAAAGAAAATCCCAAGTAAATTTGCCATGGCTTCGTCATATAAACACGCGGGTCACTTATGTATTTGCTTTTAAATTCTTGGTTAACTTACGATTTGAGGGAACTAATGATATAAGGACTAATAATATTTGATTATTATCATCCCAAAATATGCAATTTCGTCGAAACTGCATGAGAGGGTCAAAGGGATGAATCAAGAACAACGACTTCCTTAAGCCTTGAAGAAGTAAACGTTTTACATGGAGCACTAATTCATAGATGCATTCACGCAAATTAAAATCATTCAAATATATCAATGATTTATAACGTTGGAAATTACCAATTTGAAAATGAAAATTAAATCAAAAGTATAAGCACCATTATCCTCTTATAAACCTGCAACATATAAGTTCGTGTTTTCACCTAGTGGTTTTCAAGATCTGTAGCAATAACGAGTCGTTGCTAGCAAGAAACTCAATAGCCTATAATTCCATAGCTATGCTCTTTAGTTTACCAGAGATAGTTTGATAATTTCTAAGTATTTTGGTCATTGTTTTCTCAGCTCATACTTGGTGGTCATCAGGGGCTTTTAAGTTGAATCGTTGACAACATAAATTAAATTGTTATGGTGCTGCGTTCAGGAGCTTGCTAGGTTTTCACGAGCTTGTCCTGCTTCAAGCTCATTAAAGAAGCTGCCGCAATTTGCGGCCATTATTCTACTTTATGCTGGCGATATCGAGCCGCTTTCTTTCTCAGGGACAAACTCTTAAATACAGCGATTCCCGGAGTGTGTAATCTAATATAGTGGTAATCATGCCTGTAATCAAGCGCACGACAGCCTAGAATAAAGCTCAACTTTGTTAATTGGGCTTAAGACTGAGGTATCCTGGGAAGAGAGAAGATTTCTCTCGTGTTTAGACCGTGCAATTAACATCTAAAATGACATCGCCTGGAGAGAGACGCAATCAAAGGCCACGGCAGAACACCGTCTCGAGACGCCCCGTGCAATCGATGTCGCGAGATTGGCGGCCGTTCAAAAGACCGATTAGTTTGCGACAAAACTAAATGAGGAAAACTCGACAATGTTTTCTAGCGCCGTTAAACGGATTCTGATAACCTTGTCCATTATCCAAACAAGCCTCGTAAATATTTGTAACTTACCGCACTGCTTTGCATGCTCTCAATGTAGCTGTTTTACAAGTGAGCGCTCTTTAATTAATGAAAAAACTAAGTCGGTAAATTTTTAGGAAGTAGATGTAATTTTTTGGCTATGTCCATATCAACCTCAACACTTTTTCTACGTTATACGACTCTTTTTTACCGTTTGTTCTGCGATTGCTCTGGCCACATTTTTGGAAACTACAAATTATTTATTGACTAGTAAGTTAGATCATGCGTAATCACACTATGCAAACAATATATTAGTAACATTTACATAAATAGTAATTTTCGATCTGCCTACAACTTTTGCGCCAAACAAAACACCGAAGACCATCTCATGCACGATAACAATTTTTTTTTTGCACTACAAAGAGACTCAAACAGTCCATTTAGCTCATATCAAAACTGGTATTTGAAGGCAACTGCAGCAATGAGGGAAGAATGTCATCAGTCATTTGGAGCGTCAATCCATTGTACGATAACAATAACGTGCACTGCGGCAGAGATTGTTAGTGTCACCACAAGAGGTCTCTTTCATTTGTTCTCGTTAGCTGAACTGGGCACTTGGTTGGCATTTTGCGCCGCTTTCAGGGTAAGTTAGATGCCGTTTCAAGCATTTTTTTCGATAGCTCGGTACCGCTTCCGAGGTTCACTGGAAACCAATTCTGCTCGCTGTTAAGTTGGTTGTACCATTTGGACGAGTTTGGCGACCATATGATGATAGTTTTTTGTGTATCTTTAATACGCTTACACCCACTTTCGGCGCTGTTCAGGCGGAGAACTGTTCACATTTGGCGGAGAATTTTTTGAACTGAATGTTTGAATAAAAAGGTCGAGGGCTTTCACAAAGTCCTTTCGATTTTCTTCGATAAAAATCATTTAAAAAAAGAATATTTTAAACTAGATGAGAGCTTACAAAATTTTTTTTTTTTGGGGGGGGGGGAATGTTTTCAAAATGATCAAAATCACTTTCGACTAGGAGAAATAACTATTTTATAACAGTTTCGCTCGTAATTTTTGCAGTTATTCAGTTGAAATCAGGGAATCGATTTGCTTGTAATTAATGTACGCATAAACTTCTATTGCCTAAAAAAAGCAAAATGCTACTTTATCGGCAAAGTTGACTTATTTTTACAGCGAAAATTCACAGTGTGAAATCGTAAGTAGCACAACGAGCTGCAAGATAATGGAGGTTTCCGATGGTTCTGTACTTTCGAAAGTTCTTTGTGATAGAGTCATCGAAATTTCTAGTTGTGAGGTTCACTCTATTGCGCGCTCTTTGTGAACGGAGTCCAAAGGTCTGACCAGCAGAACATGACTGGCTTTCTGTTGATCCAAATCTCGTACGTCCGCCAAGGCTCAGCGCTCAAATTTGGTAATACGAGTCAAAGAAACGCAGAAACTCGTACGTTGCCGATCAGATTGAAAGATTTAGTGGCGGATGAAACCTGTACTTCAATACATCGCACCGTACGAGAAACTGGAGCTCAGAACATACACTTGTTGCTTGTGCGTTCAGTACAGGAGACTGAACGATAAATGTGGACTCAGCATCTGCATTTATTCTGCACTCAATAAGAAACACTGCACGAGAAACATCCGTTTTTTACCCACACTTGTGAGCTCTCACGATTCTTTCTTGAACTACACATGGTGACTAGTTGGGTTAATTAGAGTGCGATACTTACAGTCCATTTCATTGATTTTTAGTTTGAAAACAATGAACTTTATCGAGTTCTAGAAGGTTGATCATTTTTAAACTTTTCGACGGATGAAAAATTTTCGTATCATTTGCGTACTTGCGAGATTGTAAACTTCGATGAGCAAAATGTAGCATCAATGTCCTGAATAATTTTCACATGACTCAATCACAGCCGCCAACGCAACTCTGCGTGTTTAGAAGCATCAAGTCCCCATTACATCACCCGATCAATATGGTGACTTAATAAGTTTAGTTTAGGGCATTTTGATAAACCTTGAAAGCTCTAAGTATGGATGCACAGGCACAGCAGGTACATGAAGCGTTGGCTCACAACATGAGCAACACTGCAAAGCAAGTTCCTCATCAAACAGGAGTTTGGACGCCTACAACACATGTTGGCATAGATTGAACCCGTCTGTCGAATTATGTTAGTAGAACGTTTAAGTCAGGCACCATCGATTTCAGAGATGTGCCTTGGCAAGACACGGTAGCGTTCATGACTCACGCAGAATCCACAGTCTCTGTACGATTGAGGAAACTGCAATCGGATAATAATATCCTATACGGTATCCTATACAATAATCCAATATCCTATACAATATACAATACAATATTCAATCCAATCCAGTATCCAATATCCTATACAATAGGATAATAAAATCCTATACGGTAGCAATCATGACTCACGCAGAAGCCACAGTCTCTGTACGATTGTGGAGACTGCAAGAATAATAAAATACGATACGGTAGCAATCATTACTCACGCAGACTCCACTGTCTCAGTACTCTTGTTGAGACTGTAGAAATAATGCAGACGTCACGGTCTAAATACAGTAACAGAGACTGTAATAAAAATAATAATATCCGATACGGTAGCGTTCATTACTCACGCAGATAAGCCACGGTCTCTGTACGATAGCGGAGACTGTAAGAATAATAATATCCGATACGTTAGCGTCCATGACTCACGCAGACGCCACAGTCTCTATACGATAGCGGAGACTGTAAGAATAATAATAATGTATAATAATATGAGAAGAATAAAACATCTCATGCATAAGCTGCAGCGGCTGCTGGTCTGAGCGACTCTGCCAGACCGGGCCCGACGCCTGTCAAATAAATATGAGCTAGACGACAGCAACGCTGAATATTTGAAGCTCTTTTCGTCCAACCGCCTGTCCTGCCTTGTCCGCTCCGCCACTTCTAGGATAGGAATCCCATTCTGGATGTATTCTGTTCTATTCTGAATGTATTCTCTCCTATTTAGAATGTATTCTGAAGCAGAGTCGCGATAGACCGGATAAGAATCGATTTGGAGATATAAATTGTAACACGGTTGATATTGGCCGAATACAACTTCCCTCTTAGATGTAAGTTGAAGGTGAATGGCTATATTGGTCTACCAGGCTTTTCTGCAGAATTTACTACTGTATGTGCTGAATGTGCTAAGGAGCTTCCTTTGAACGCTCGTGTCTGATCATAAACAAGGATTAATATCAAAATTAAATTTTCTGCGTTATCAATAAGTATTTTTTACTTATTTTACTTATCGTTGCAGTGTGCGAAAACTCTAACGTACTGAAGTATTTTGTATGTGGTAAGACACTACACCGAAATAAAATGAAGCCCCATCGGTTATATTAAAATATAGTTTCATCTGAAATTCCATCTTGTTTCGTTGTCGAAAATTCCCCAAGACGAACTGGAAAACGCCGTCTCGGTAGCAACTTCGTAGCATCGCTCCCGGAACGTCACATCGGCCCGGTCAACTCCCGCAAATTAAATTTCTCGCCTCAGAAGACTCAGATCGATTTTCTGAGAGCGACTTTCATTTTTCGCAGAGTGAGAATTCTGGTCGTTTTAATTTGAGGAGCTCGCATCAAACGAAGCTAAGGCATTCACGCGACCTCGAGTTGTCCTCGCCTCAAAGGACGCGAGATGCCGGGGCCAAAGACGATCGCTTCAGGGCGCCTCATTTCGGCCCCCACCGGAAACTCTTGCTTTTAATCTCGTCAACAATTATTTGTGAGCTTTCTTGTTCAAATAGCGTGCGTACTTTGCATTACATGTTAATTTTGGTGAAGAATAGAATCTATATATCTGCTCTGATTTCCTCAACTTTGCCATGTTTGATAGATTTTGCAGTCCTGAAAGACATGTGTGATAATAGATTTTACAAGCCTTTTTTAATGGTTTCTCCGGCCATAGAATAATATTCTTATTGAAGACTTTTCTGTCTACAAATAAAAATGTAAAAAATTCACTGGAACTCGTATATGAATTCCAATAATTGTCACTGTGTATCCATGGTCAAACATGACAAAGAGTCAGGCTGCTTGTTTGTAGTTCGGATCAGGAAGAATCAGCTAAAATTATAACCAACGATAATAAGTGCGGCAATAAATGTTAAGTGTTGCTCGTCCTAGTGATGGTCACGAGAAGGCTTTATCACGCGGATGCAGGTACTGCTAGACCTACTGTTCAACAGTATTGACTTCAAGTCTCACAGGTTGAAATGGAGCACAGTACACCTGCTATTCAACACAGTTGACTTAATGGAGCACAGTGCACCTGCTGTTCAACACCCTTGACTTCAAGAACAGGTTGAAATGGAGCACAGTACACCTGCTATTCAACACAGTTGACTTCAAGAACAGGTTGAAATGGAGCACAGTACACCTGCTATTCAACACCCTTGACTTCAAGAACAGGTTGAAATGGAGCACAGTACACCTGCTATTCAAAACAGTTGACTTCATGCAAGTACAGGTTGAAATGGAGCATACTACACCTGCTATTCAACACAGTTGACTTAATGGAGCACAGTGCACCTGCTATTCAACACAGTTGACTTCAAGTACAGGTAGAAATGTAGCACAGAAGACGAAGGACTCGTTCTCACACCGGTGCCTGTGATGTGCGACGCTTCGAGTTTAGAGCTTTAATGGCTCAAGGGAGAAGCATTAGGGCGGCACTCACTCTTATGAGCTTGAATAATAGATCCCTTCGAAGCCTCCACGGGACCTTGATGCTCTGTGTATGTGGAAAAATTCACGATAAACTCAGCGGCAGTCGTTGGAATTTTGCCAAAGCCATAGAAAAGCAAGCCGATCGTAACACCAAGGCACTAGAATAATTCAATCTATATGGACATCTTCGAAACATTGTTAGCAAATGCTTTAGGAATTTTCATGCGTTTTAATCGCAGTAGACCCACGATTTAGCAAGAAACATAACAGAAAATTTTATCTTAACGCATTTTTATATTAACGTTAGTAATTTTTTATTTCTTCTTGGGATATTTTTTCATCAACCTAGGAAATATTAGTTCACCTTAATTCCGTGGCTCGACAAAAATCTTTATCTGAAGAAGAAAAATCTCGGTTCAAACGCAGCTAGAAACCGCATAGTTTACACATTTGCTTGCATATTTTTTATCTCGATTTTTTTAACATTTTCTTTTATCGTTTTTCAAAATTTAATTATTGGGGGAAGCTCAATTATTCTAAAATGAATTTCGGTCCTGGTTTAATTAATATTCACAATAAATTGAAATGGAGGGAAAATCCGAGCTTATGAATCATTACATACTTGTCAGTTTCATTACACTTTGTTTCTCGCATTCTATAGAACTGTATTAAATACGTTGCAAAAGCATTTGAATTTGGCAGAATTCAAGAGAATCTGAACTGAACTATTAAACATTCGACTCTCTATTTTGATTGCCTTGAAATTTGTATGGAAGTGCACAAACTATTCTTCCAAAATGCAGTAAAAGGCCTCCGGAAAGAAGAAAGACTTCCGGACTTTTGGTCCCTGCTTACGTGTTTGTATTACAAGTTATTCTCTCGATTCTTTCCGCAATATTTATTCCAGAGACCTGCCACGGCTAGCTCGTCTTGGTCCCTCAGGACGATGCCGAACAATGCGGACGTTCTCCCATTCAGCCGCACGGAGGTTGCTCCGCAAATCACAATTTATGTATTTTTAGCGCATTTTCTCATTTATGGAAAAAAGGAGCTATTGTGCTCGTCATGTCCATCCGTCTGTCTGTCCGTCTGTCTGTCCGTCTATCTGTCCATCCGTCTATCTGTACGTCTGTCTGTCCATCCGTATGTCTGTCCGTCTGTCTGTCCGTCTGTCTGTCCGTCTGTCTGTCCGTCTGTTTGTCTGTCCGTCTGTCCGTCCGTGACCACGTATTCGTCGAAGAGAAAATTCGCTCTCTGTCACTCACTGCAGTGACAGAGAGCGGTCTGCTTTCTGTCACTCACTTTGAAACTATGTAGGCAATATAAACGATATCGGAAGAGAGTATTCAATAAATCAAACTTGCTCCGAGAAAACTTTTAAGTATAGAATTTTATTTTGAGTAAAAAATTTTACTCACTTTTGTAGTCATGTAAAATGTAAATGTTAGATTAATTTAAAGAATATCATCGTCCATAAAAAATTGAGATAGACTAACTCGATCTAGTTGAAGGATAAAGAAAATTGACTCAAAACAAAGAATACTTTCCGTCTTTCTCGTGTAGTTTTGATGCCATCATTGAGAGTCTAACACGAGCGCTGAGAGACTCTTAGCCTGCTTGCATGCGCTCATCTACTAATTAATAAAGAAGTAGGGCTGGAAAAATTACGTACTTCCAGCCTAAAGAAGAACACTAGGACGCCAGTCAAGTCATGTGCAACTCTTGTGAATTTTACGAACGTGTACAAGTTGCAAAGACCTGGGCCTGCTAATTCCAGGAAAGCGTTCCTTTTGATATTAAAGTGTAATATTAATAATATTCCTTTTAATATTTAATCTATTAAAAGTGAACCCCCCCGAGTACTCTATAGAGGGAAAACATGATGGCGCTTCTACAATTCTCTCGTTAACGTACAAACTTAAAATGTATCAACAACTTAGAAATAACTTACGCTATCGTAATAACTTATCTTAATAACTTAAGCTATAATAATAACTATCGTATCGTAATAACTTACGCTAAAGAAATACTATTTTTACCATTTAATCTATTTACCTCCAGAAATTTATCGCTTTTGTACAGACTCCTTGCACACTCAAGAGTGCTAACACACTCAGCAGTTACCTCGATCCATACCTCAATAAATTTCTCATTGCAAAATTTACCGTTTGAAAGGAGAATTATTCATCAATGATGAATGTTATATGAAGTAAAAGAAAAATGAACGTGAATCATGAATCATCGTGAGGTAAGAATGGAAGAAAAAAATATGTAATATGTTTAGTTTGAATTTGTATAGAATTTTTATTTTTTAACGCGACTTCTAGGTGCCCACTATTATATGAAAGTATATTTCAGTTATAATGACGATCTGAGCGGATTAAATCATAGAATAATTCAATAAACTTTCACTAGTTGGTTTTAGGATGATTCATTGCATTGATTAATAACTTGTAATGAGGAATATTTTAATATCAAATTTTGTAAAAATTATGGAAAACTGAGTTTATGGACGTTGCAAAAGTTGGAGGCGAGGAGTACGGAAGAGGAAAAAAATAAATATGTCATTCCTGGAGAGCGGGATATTTGAATGTAATATTTCAGGATCTCTCGACAATAATATTCTTCAATACAAAATATCGAGAGAACAAAGTACGAAATTATCGCAAAGGAATCCTATTTCATTTGTTCAATGAATATATTTCGCGCATAAAAAAATTATAACAGTATTTGTATAACTTATATTTAATTTGAACTGTTATCGTCAATAATGTGAGCTGGACTTAAATATCGAGAGTTAATAAAAAAAACTCAAGTTTTCGAACCGTACATGGAAAAAATTCTTTCAATGTAATGCATATTAAGCTTGCCATTTACCCGTTGACTTCCTTAGTAAACTATAACGATAATTCGATCCGTAATTTACCGTTAACCCGTGAAAACGAATCCCAGCTAGAATTTACTCCTATTGTGCGTAACATTGGCTTTGCGTAAAAAATAATTTTTCGTATGCCTTATTAACGAATTTTTTCAGGATTCGGGGAATTTTTTCAGGATCATCAAAACCAATTTTCCTTGTAAACGTAAATCTAAAAATAGGTAAGAATACTCATAATATAGAAGCATCTTGAAGCAAGCTTCCTCTTTCGTGTTGAGCTACACGCACGATAGCCAAGATAAAAAAAATCTTTTCCGACCAGCCGAAGCAAACCGAGCATTTCCTGATAGAAAGTTTATTGCCCAGGGCTCTGTACTGAGAGGGGACGCTCCAGCAAACTGAGGGAAGCCCTCGTCTGGACCCCTCAACCAATGTCATGAAAATAACCCTTTATATGGTCCTTAATACGCGGAAGATGCCAGTTCCGAATCATCAAGATATTTTATTATTATTACCAGGCTCAGCTTCTTTACAACGAAATATGAGGGAGAATATTTGAAATTTACTAGCAAACTTCTTGGCTGCAGGAAATACTTGAACGAAATTTGAACCAAACGACCTGGGTTTTATGTTTATATTTATTACATGACAACAGATATCGATGAAAAGTGGCTTAACTGGAAAAAAATCCTGATTAAAGAACAGGAGTTGAGGTGAGTGCAGCTTCAAGTTCTTTCTTATTTTTCATTAAACCCACTGACTTGTCTTCCGCATACAGAAAAGCTCTATCACAAAACATAAAATATTTTTAAACATTAACGCTTTCAGCGTGTATATGCGGACAATATTCTATTAACATCTTATATTGATTTTGGCGCTTTATAAGATCCAATTTTCTACGCAGTCTCCTCCAAGGTCTCTTTCATAAAAAACCTATAAGAGACAGTTTTCACGCCATTTTCAGCTTAGCTCCCATGTAACAGGTTCGGGAGTTTAAAGGGTCCATAAAAACATGCATATAATCCGCATATTTAGAGACGAAGCTTTACAGGAAAAGCCAAAGAATGGCTGGGGATTTGCAAAGAAATCCTTCCAAATTGGATACACGCGCAGTTTGCTGGAATGCCAGCCATGAGTCGCCTTTTGTGGTAATAAACCTGTCACAGGAACATGAATTTAATTTTCTCTGCATTTGGTTGCATGCATTTCTTCTTCTGGGCTGAATATTTACATAGGTATGAGATTTTCTTCTGATATAACTTTGGTACGTCACTAATGTAGAATGAGACCTCGCTTCTCTGCATTTGGTTGCATGCATTTCTTCTTCTGGGCTGAATGTTTAGATAGGTATGAGATTTTCTTCTGCTATAACTTTGGTACGTCACTAATGTTGAATGAGACCTTGCCGAGGTCGGTTAAAGATTTTCGTCTGTTTTAAACTATAAAGCGTTTGTAAGTTTACCAAAGTTCTTTTAAGCTGTTTGAATGCACATACTCATTACTCACGTTGCTTACACATACTAGAAAATATATTGTTATGATATGAATCCAGAATCATTTCCGAATCGTATTACAATGGAGCATGGGGCACGAAAATTTATCCTTAGAAAAGAATAGAGATTTAACATAAGTAATAATTTAAGTTCTAATCTTCGTTGTTATACTTAAAAGTTCGGAATTTCATGCTCTAGTTCATAACGGTTTTCAATTTGATAATAATTTCAACGAACGAACATGTGGTTGAACTTGGCTTAGAACTGTGCAATGCATATATTGTCGGAAACTAATATTCCTGCAATTTAGGAACAGCTTCAAGAAAAGCTGGAAAAAGTTGATAGTGTAAACATTTGATAAACGAAAAGCATTGAGGTCTGCCTAAACTTTCAGTTCTATTTAACATGCATTTTGCCATCCATTTAGATCGCACTTGTGCTTTATTCCATAGGGACACACCGAAAAAAGCTCGTCATAAATCTTCCTTAGCGACTGCAACTAAACAGAGCAACAGATTAGTTTGCTCATTCGCCAACACCGTTCACCAACTAAATCAACACTAATAAAAGATGATAGCACTATTCGTGTATTTGATCACCCGGATGCGCGTTCAGATCGTGTTTCCGTAAAGCCCATCCTGCAGCAACCTGACCAACGGTCGTACGAATAACTTGTTCTTTTTTTTTGTGGCGGCACCTTAACTTTCCGTGTTTCCGAAGCTCAAAATTTTCCGAGGGAAATCCATGATTCAGGCGCATCATTTGGTTTTATTCCTTTGCGAGAATATGTTCACAGGTCGTATAGCGATGACGAAAAATGGAGACTGATCGTTGGAGGTGTAGTTTGAAGCGGCTGTTGAACGGGCAAGTGCCTTTTTCAAACACAGTCGGACATTGGCGAAAGGTTCGCTTTTATTCTTTTAGTTCCTGTATTTTTTCTCCCAAAAATGGCCTTTCAAGGTAGCCATACAACGCAACCATGCAGCGAGCTTTGTACTCCGGTACTCTGCATACAGACATTGAAGAAATGAGCCATTATGGAAGCGGCGATATAACAACTTTGTTGCATATGTCCTCTGAAAAATTGCAAAATTGCCTGCAGGACATAATACGACCATTAATATACGCGCTGACGGCATAATATGCAATGCGAAATAATTCTACTTAGTCTTAGATGGAAAAATGACGTAGAAAAGCTAAAACATTTAGGGAAGGTCGCTACAAATAAGATTCAATGCATGGTTCCGTGAGGTTCGTGAGTTCTGACGTCTTCAAGAAGTTGTGATTTCGAATTCAAACGATTTAAACTCGAGTGACGGCTCGGCATCCGGCTGACTTTTCAACTTTAGAAATTGCGCGCTTTTGCTAAAGTTTTGATTCGACAATTTGTCCAAGTCCCTGATTCTCAAATTAAATCGTCCCTCTAAATAAGACGGCGCCATTTGTAAAGCAGCTCCCAGGCAGCCATATTTCTTGGCAGCTGGCATGGAGAGCACTTTACGGAAAATTATGAACGTGACTTATTCATGCGCGAATTCTAACATGGTACTGAGTTATATATCCACCTATCATAAATCGTTCTATTTGGATTTAAATTAAATAATATTTTGCTTCGGACGAGTGTTTTAAACAGTAGATATTCTGGCGTGCTACAATAATACGCTAATGATATTCCGAATAATATCTTGCATGTTGAAGGCTGCCTTGCCGTATGAGACATTTGAATACGAACCTGTTTATAAATGTAATATATGTTTCAGTAATTTTCAAAGAAAACCAGGAACTAATACCAAGCAAAATTCAGTGTATGTTATTGTCAATATTTGAGTTAGTGCTCCTTCTACAATTTCAATATTGAAATCTTAAAGCATCTGCCTTTGTCACCAGGAGGCTTCTAAAATGCTTGTACCAAGAAGTCGCTTTTTATATTCAGCGGCGGGTTGAATTATACTCATCACTATTCATTTATGCTGATTATTCATATGAAAGGGTTAGGAGACTGGCTCTCACAGGCTCGGTAGATCGAGTTCCATGATATCAATAAAGTCGTATCGTCAGGTGTGAGAGTCTGAGCCAGAGGCTTGGGAGTAGAGTCCCAGGAAAACTATTAACTAATATGTATTAAAATCACTTTGCTGCTTAAGTCGCAAATTTACCAGGAATTTAAAAGTAAAGAAAATAGCCAAAAAGTTCACCATTTCTTATAAGCGAAAACGCTTATACTTTTAAATTCCTGGCTAATATGTATGGAACGTTTACTTTCTCCTGGCAAATTAATTCATAGATCCAAACCGTTTTCTTTTTCTCTGGCAAATAAATGCGTTGAAGCTACTATTATCCTGTAAATAAATGCGTAGAAGCTAACCAATATCGTTTTCTCTGGCAAATCAGTGTAGATAAGCTAAGCACTTTCGTTTTTTGTGGCAGTTAAATTCCTGGAAGATAAAAGTTATTTTTCTCGAGCAATTAACTGATAGAATTTGATTTTTTGCACTTAATTATTGAAGGTAAACTAATTCACAGCTGCTAATCAATTTTTTTTCACCCAATCCGTGCATGGAAGCTAATATATAAGCTTCTGTTATGTTAACAAATAAGTGTATTTTATAGTAGCCAAGTGGTTTCTTTTTCGCAAATAAATTTGTGCATAAAATCCAATCAATTAATTTTTATCTATATAAATCATTGCTGTCCTGTGTGATAGAAATATTTGGTTATCTATAATTTATAATTCTCGTTAAAATAGTCGAGAATCAGAGTTTACGGATTGCGATCAAAACGTAAATCTCGATGCCGATCGTTGATTTCAGTTAACGTTTTATATTGGCAGATGGATAAGAAGTCATGCAATTTTTTCGTATGATCTGGTAACAGATGCGTCATATTCGACTTCATCGTGACTGGAAAATAACTAACGTTATGCCGAGTGGAAAAACTGTATCGTCAATGTAAAAGCATTACTGTCTCTACCTCATTATCCAGTATACCCAAGTTGCAACTCGAGTTCAATTTACAAGTTAGATTGAAATCTACAATCTTTCCTTCATGCCTGCAATCTACAATCTTTCTTTGCTTAATGCCTGCAATATCGGCTTACGATTAATTGAATATTAATTTGAATAAGTCGGTCGAATTTACTCCACCAACTTGCATTCAATTATTATTAAATGCGTTTTTATCTTGTTATTACATTTGTAACCTCATATCAGTTAATTTAAAATAATATGGGAAGTTGAATTGATGAATAAAGCCAGCTTGGCTAGTCGCCACGTGTATGCAATTAATAAAATTTCTGTAATATTATTGTTAGTTGTAATTTTATATTCCGTCAATTGGGTCGCACTTCAGCTGTACCAGTTTGCCGGAAATACATGACCATTTTTCATGTCATATATAAAATATTAGCAAAACATTCGTGTAGATAATCCATGTAACAATACGAATACGTGATATTCTTGAGAAATTATTAGTTACTATTAGACAAGATTATGAAAACAAAGTTTTAGTAAGCTTTAGGTAAACCTTAAGGCAGCAGAAAGGCCTTCAATAAATAACTCCAACACTAAAGTAAGCGAATATATCTTTGAAAGGTTGTAAAATAGGGATACAGTTTTTGATGAACCATTAAAATGAATAGGAGAATGAAAACAAGTAAAATTAATTTCCACCCGTTTTATATTTCTCTATCTAATACTTTACGCAAAGAACAAAATAGGGATACAGTTTTTTAATGAACCATTAAAATGTATAGGAGCGAGGAAAAGAGTAATATAAATTTTCACTCGCTTTATATTTCTCTTACTAATATTCCACACAAACAACATAAGAAATATTTTCAATACTTCTCGTCGTGCCAAATTATGCAACGTGGACCGAATTAAAAACGTATCCCAGAGAAGCGGCAGGTGCGGGTTACCGACCTGTTGCAAATCTTTCCAGTAATGCATTCAGTTTTTACTGCGGCTTCCTTCCAAATCGAGATGCTAATTGCGATGAGCCAGTTCATATCGAGATGATAATGACAACGAGCCAGTTCGATCCATTGAAGCGCTGTCTTCGTTAATAAAGGGTTTATTGGCGCCACTGAAAATAATGAGACGGAGTTTGAATTGACTGAGCAAGTTTCTTGTTCTCTTTATGGGAACTGTGAGCTGGTGTCACGCAAACAGCTGCTCATTGTGGTGGATTCTCATTAAGAATTTACGAATGGTTGGTAATTTTGAAGATGAAAAGTTTACAGTCAGAATATTCCTATAATGACAAAAATTTCACAACTAATTAATAATAAATTGGAAGTTTTTACTAATGTAAAACACTAAAGTTCATTCATTGAATGAAGCAATTCAATTCAACAAGAAGTATCATCTGATTGGGGACTGATCAAAATAGATTGAACCTTGTTGATTGTTTTGTCTTTCACACTAAAACTTTGTTGGATTCTAGTTCAGTCAAGTTACCAGCATAGAACAATTTCACTTGAAAGAACGAAGATTATTACAATTTAATCGGGTTACAGTCAGATGAGAGGCTGTCGTCGGAAGTGGTCGGCATATGAAAACTTATCATGAAAATCCAGGTTGTGTTGCCAGAGCGGGTTTGGCTCCGAAAACACTAAGGGTTGTTATAATAAAAATTCGTCCTAAAAATTCATGTCCGGTAATGATCAAAACCCCATACATTCGGCAGAATGTATGGGTCATCATGGTCAAGATGATGACCTGAAATTAATTTCCGTCCGAGTGAGCTCAGGCAACATTTATTAATATCTTAATCAAATGAAAGCTCTTTAGTTTTGGTCTCGGCCGGTCTCTGTTACGTTAACTTATTTCTTCGTCTGGATTTCACTCTCTGGTTTTACACCGCGAGTCTTGTACGGAAGCTCTGCATTAAAAACTTGGACGAGATAACAATAAAGAATGGCTTGACACGTTGAAAAGTAGTATTTTCACAGATTAAGTGCCAGTCCATTCGTCTAATTATCAATGGTGAGATTGCTTTTCAGTAAAAAGTCTCGGATAAAAGCGAATTCACTATAATTCTCATTTTGCATAATAAATCCCAAAATGAGTTTTTTGAAGCATTTTTGTGCTTCATTCTGCACTCTGAATTAATACAATTTTAGTTGCTTCGAATCTTGACGACTCGTGTTATAATAGTCTTAACCTCCTTAAGCGTATAATAAATAAAATAAAATATTGCGTTTTCTTTCTTCACAATCGAGCTCCTCACGGAAAAAAGTTCACCGAAATGTCATCATAGTTTAAAATGAATAATTTTGCTTTTAACATGCGAATCGTTGCCGACCTCGATGTACTAGTAAAATAAAACATTCACGTTACTCAAACAACATAACTTGTCGCTTAACTCTAATTTAGCTCCCTTGATTACTCCTGAAAAGGAAATTTTTAATGAAACTCATTCACTGGTCATCAATCAAGTTTTTATTTATTATCAATGAATTAATATCCTAATGCGGATAAATGCATCGCTAAAATATTTCATGCAAATTTTTAATTTAATAATTAGTTTATATTTTAGTCGATTGACTAGTAGCTCTCCTTAACAGTTAAAAAAATCAACAAATTATACATTTTTCACGAACATCGCATAAAGTGCTGCAAAAATGAAACCATGTAAAATGTTTATACTCTGATAGTTTTTGTAAATACCCCAAACGAATTTCATGTTCATCAAAGCCTACATTAATACTTTACGTAAAACATTCATGGTTTTATTAAAATTCAATAAATAGCAAGTTGAGCTAAAGCAATTAAAACAGCTTCAATCTGAACAGGTTTAAGTGCTTATTTCGCTGGTTTTTCAATTCTGCTTTTAAATTTAAATTTAATTGATATAAATTTAATTTAAATTTAATGTTAATCGATCACATGAGGAAATCTTTCCTAGAAACTGGGAGTTAGAGTATTAAATTGATATTAATCATTTAATATTGGTAACAAAAACAATATATATTTGGTTCCTGAAAATCAAATCTTGATTGCAGACGCTATTTACTATGAAAAACGTTCGTCATAATTAACGAATAACGATTAAAAGAGAGAAATATCAAGGGGAGTTATTGAAGGTAAAGCTGCATAATGAACAAATGCTTCATTAAGCGGAATAAAACTGGACCTTAGTTATTAAAGAAGAATTTAATATTAAAAGATTTTTAATGTACCCCTTGTTCCGATCTTGCATTGAATCTCTCCGAGTGTGAATATAATATATCTGGTGTTCATTTAAAGCAAATCTGAATTAAGTATCTCAACTTAAATTATTGACAACAATGTTACATGTTTTGTTTTGGATACAGCCGAGGTAGGAAATTCGATAAACTTGTGTACAACTAAAAAGTAAAACATATTTTTAGAAATGCCATCACAAACTAGGCAACCTCCCCTGACTGGAGCTTTGATGTACAAAATTTTATCGCACGAACATAAGTTTCAAGGTCCATCATTAATTATAATGAACGCTATAGTGATCAGACTAAATGCAAATTATGATGAAATACGCACAGGACTGCCAAGCAATACGCGCATGCAAATTATCAAAATAAATTATTATTTTTATGCAAATTTAAATTTTAATGGATCAAAATGATCGAATAAATCGATAATATCATGTTAGGCGGAAATAGGTATTTTAATTGGGTACGAAATGTATGGAGTTAAATGAAAGAGTTTTTTATACGTGAAATGGTTATAGCGCGGCTTAATTAATACCACGAATGTATGCGTACAGGGTATCGATTAATAATAATTAAAACAAGGTACCCTCAGATGTGAGGGTACGAGTGAAAAATCTTCGTCGTCGATGATCGTCAAGATGATGACCTGAAATTAATTTACGTCCGAGTGAGCTCAGGCAACATTTATTAATATCCTAATCATAAGAAAGCTCTCTAGTTTTGGTCTCGGCCGGTCTCTGTTAATTAATAAGCTTAAATGATTGTGTCCTCGTGATTAAGCTCTCAAGATAATCCGATTACGGCTGCAAAATTGAACGACGCTCAAGAGGGACTCGATAAAAATCTCAGCTTCGCCTATAACTTGGCTCCGACGAGCTCAATTTTAGGAGAGGACTCTTAAGGTCTGCGCTTAACATTGCAGGCTAGTTAAGCTTAAGCTTCGAATAAATTAGACTAATAAATTTCAGTCAATGACATCATAAGCATTATATCTGACACGCGCAATATCAGGAGACGGATGCTAACATATCATCTGGAGCAGTAATTTACATTAGAGAGTGTAACTGTTAAATAGTCTATACAAAGAAGAATAAATTTTTCGAATCAAAATATGAAGACAAAACTCATTTGTACCTCCTCTTTTAAGTTCTGAATTTATTCTTCTGGACAGTGTTTCAGATCTGATGTTTTTAATATTAATGAACGAATACATCATGCTTGTTCAGCGTGTAATTTCTTAAACATTTCAACCATTGTTTGTGAAATTTCAAGTGAGTCGTACCAATGTAGTTGCAGCGAGGTATGCAGAGCGCGACGACTCGAGGCCGTTTCAGGAGACTCCGTTTTCCAGCGAAGTGATCCCATTTAGGGACGATGCTAATCCACTTGGTCTGCTTGGGCGCTTTGTGCTCAAGAATCTCTAATCCAAATTGCTTCTTGCCTTCCTTCCTTCAGGCTACAAAAATGTGAGGGAATCTTACTCTGGGAATACCAATCTTGGTGCCGACATCACTGCTTTGTCGACGCTGCAATCGCTCTTTTTGGAGCAGCTTGGCAAGCCGGATTACGACGCTGCGGCCTTATAACGTGTTACTTTTACTGAAAATTTTTACTGAATTTTCGCCAGCTCCTAATTCAGTCACGGTCTTGTAAACTCTTATTCCTGACTAAAGCTGCATTTTCAAAGCTTATTCGTTGACTGTCGGGATTTTTTTTCGGTCACTGCTGGCATTGTTTAGATCCTCAAACAGCAATGAACGGCAGCGAGCTCGGCATGCCTTTGCTTTGCGACCTTGTGAAATGATTTATACTTTTCAGTAGTTGAAGAGAAACATTATTACGTTTTGAATTTTGAATTGAATTCCAAACGGTTATTTCCACATTTTGGTATTTTTCCCAGTAGAAAATGAAGTCCCATCACATAAAGTTCTCTACTCCGTCAAACTGAGCTAAACGTCTTAATCTGGCTAGTCCATACATTTTTTCCTAATTCTTCTCAGAGAACTTGAAATAGTAAGAACGAAAGTTGGGAATTGTTAGCACGGTAATTCGGGCAAACTGGCCTGCCTCCGAGTCTACGGCCGTCCTATTCAAATGTTACTGCAGCCGGTAATGAAAAGAGCGTCAGACGAAGCTATTCCGCCCCTGCAAACGGTCCCGCTGGCGCACTGTAGGGCTGCTAGAGTGATGGATCTATCCCAAGCAAGACTTAGCGTCCTCTTCTACTTATCCTTCAGCAGCCTTTGAACGTCCATTACGCTGGATATATATTTATTAAATCCGGTATTTGTGCGAGCATAGTTTCCATTGAATATCTAATTACTCAAGCATAGCTGTTGCGTTTTTAATAGGATTGTATGATGCTTCCGAGATTTTTAATCGCATATACTCTCGAAATAATTAATGTTGTAAAAATTCCTGGCAAATGCATTAAAAAATAGAGCATATTTTTGTGATGGTATGTTGCCTGATACTACAAATCTGATACTGCAATGAAAAACGTTGGGCGGCAATTTACCAGTTTAAATTGGCGACGTTTTAAAATGGAATTCATTTACGTATAGGTTGCGGGATTTGATGGTTTTAGAAACAAATGTTTAATTTAAGTTTCATAAGTCTAAGTCTAATATTTTTATTATTTCGTTTAATTGCACGGCATCGGATTCGTTTAATGCACGGCAAGTGTAAGGTTCATCATTTCGAGGAATAACCCAAATACGAATTTCATTATTCGATCGATTAATGATTTTTTCCTGAATTTCCGAAAGTTTGCTAAAATGCAAGCAAT
Organism: Hyalella azteca; assembly: GCF_000764305.2. NCBI lineage: Eukaryota > Metazoa > Arthropoda > Malacostraca > Amphipoda > Hyalellidae > Hyalella > Hyalella azteca. Next base: position 1,219,041 of record NW_025943380.1, on the reverse strand, counting down.
TTTGCAGGTCGCTGCCCGTTGGTGTTTTGGGTTCACCAAAAATTCTTAATTCCGCGAGAGGGCAAACTGCCTTCATTTGTTGGTCTGATTCTAATCCAGCCATTACTTTCGTAAATGATCCAATTAAGGTTGCTGAAATAGCGTGCTGTACCCACGGCAATATTCTTTCTAGGCTTGATTGGATTTTTTCAATTACGCATTTTTTAGCAGCAATTTTTTCCGATACTGTTTTTTTCGGAAATTAATTGGGAGCCAAGTAGACATTTAGTTTTTTATTTATTTTTGTCTATTTTTTTATAAATTCGTGCGCGTTGATTTATAACATCAACTGCCGACACTCATTGGTTAATGACCAAATGTAAAACATTTTATAAATATTGAAGTGGAGATTGAAAATTTCCGTAATTTCAAGTTAGTGAAAGAACGAATAAAAGCTATATTCCTCTAGTATTAGTGAAAAAATTCTTTGAACTACCACACTGCATTAAAATATTCATCATATAGAATTTTCAGACCTATTGTTATAAATTCAAATCCACGGAATTATTTTATAAATAATTAATTCTTTATATTCCTCAGAGAGTACATAATTTTTTCTCATTTATTGCCTGCATGCTTTAAGTGCATTTAATTTACCGTAAAATAATTATGTAGTTAATTCAATCAGTTTTCTTAAATATGAACTCTAATTTCAAGCTGTTAGATATAAAATTACTGTTCTTCCATTTGCATTAAAATTGACCGTTGAATGAAAAATCGTGATTTGAATAACAAGCTAATATTAATGTGGATTTCAGTGAGAATTCGGCTTGCGTTCGATATCACAGATATTGCTAATTGACAACACAACTGCGACGAAAAGTTTTCAATTTATAATAAAACAATTTTGTATTCCGATTGAAGTTGGATCCATTAGACAAATATTCGAGATGATGCTTTGAGATGAAAGTCAATACCCAGTCTAGATTAAAATTGTATAAACAACATGTAATAAACAGGCTGACTTTAAAATATTACTTTGCAGATAATAATTCGAATATGCCTTCCTCACTTACCTAATGAGTTTTGAAGTGATGCCTGCGACGCTAAACTGCTTCAGTCAGCAGCACACCTGTAAATATAAGGATTGAAAAGAATTATTTTGCATTGTATATCAAGTCTAAACAATGTCTTCTTATATAATTAATAAATTCTGGAAATATTTTTTCTACCACTTTGTACCCAAATTACACAGCTTTAGGATGCAACCGCGCTACGGTATGAAAACTAAATAGATTACGACGGCCAAAAAGTCTTTTTCTCGAGAACACTGTAAAAATTATCAGCTAGAATATAGTTTTTATTTTTTACATATAATCTCCACGTTCAGTTTGCAAAAAAATTATTATCAATCTAAGCGCTGCACAATAAGTGTATTTGTGTTCAAAAGCACAAATGATGAATATGTCTTCTAAAAATTAACCGTTTTCGTTGAGGAAAATCCCCGTTTCTATTCATTACATATAATCTCAACGTTCAGTTTGCATAAAAAGTTATTATCAATTTAAGCGCTGCACAATAAGTGTATTTGTGTTCAATAGCACAAATGATAAAATGTTCTTAAAAAAGTAATCGCTGTTAAAGAAAATCTCCGTTTTTCATCAAGTAAGTAAGCCTGTCGTGGACGCACCAGCGGCAGAGTTTTGGCTCGTACTATACGGATTGCAATCACTAACATGTCAGCCTGGAAACAAAGAACCTGGAGACGGCTTTTATGTCGACATGGCACTGCAAAGAACACAGTAAAACATTCGAATTTGTTTTTTGAAGGTTAGACCCTGACGTAAACCTATGGAAATAATTAAAATAAATGGTAGGCGCAATCCGTGCTCCGTTAATTATATAATTTTCAAAACCACGGGTCTCTACACTTCTAAACCTTTACAAAAGTCCACGTTTCAAGTCCTTCTTCTTTTCTAAATATTAATTTTTATACGTAACTTCACAATCAGACAACATTCTCGTACTGGGAGCCAAGCATTACAATATTCTGTTTCATTCATGTTGTACATCAAGAGTAGGACCAGCATTAAACATCAACAACCATACAGCGATGTGAACTGCAGCCTTTATACCCACAACACCAGAGCGCCTCGCACTCCTGCGGCTGATGGAGCATCCCTGAGCTGCTTTGCATTGCAATGCCGACGCGTCTCCGGAAAGATCGTTAATTTTAAGCATCGCCTCATTAGTTCGCTCGTCCAGAAGCGCTGCTACACGACAGGAGCAGTAGACTCAAACCCTTTAGCAGTACGCTACAACGCGGTCGTTTTGTTGTTCGGTCCTGCGATGGAACCTTGCTATCCGCGAACACTATTTAATTAATAGGTTTAACATCTCTGTTTACTATCGCTACTATATACCTCCATCACTCTCCAGCATAAGCTCTGTCACAGATTTTTCATTTAACCATTTGAATTATTTCAGAAATTACGTGTCTTTGATGCTATCCTCGGACACTCCTTAACTAATAGGCCTTAGTTTACTATCGCTGCTATATACCTCCATCACTCTCCGGTATAAGCTCTGTCACAGATCTTTTATTTCATCATTTGAATTATTTAGGAAATTACGTGTCTTTGATTTAGAGATGCCTGATGATATCAACGAAATTTCCTTTGAACGTCATAATTTTTTGTTTGATGATAAGTTAAATTCTCTGACATTCGATCAGTCTAGCGATCCCACATAAAAAATTTGTCAGATAGTAGTGCATTAATAATTATCCGGCCGTTTGTTGAGTTTTTGTAGAGAAATTTCTCTAAATTGAAAATATTTCCTTTCAAATATAGTAATTCCAACGTATCCACCGCTTCACATAGTGCACAAACCATCTAATTCATAATCTACTTTAAAAATTTAGTAAAACGTGTTACTAAAATTCATTTGATATAGGGGTCCATGCTGTTTCCTCTAAAAAAAGCACGAGGAAAAAGTACAAAAATGCAGGATTTTCTGGGGCGACCGTTGGGCGGGCAGCCTTTCACGCAAGAAATCGCTTTTTTACTTCGACATGGAAGTTCAGAGAAGAATTAACGGCAAAATTACGGCGGTGATTAGCGGCTAAAATGATTACAGTTTAAGCGAAAAGACTGTACAAAATTAAGGGATGATCAGCTTCGGCGCCCAGTTAAGGATCGCAATTTGTGTGCTGCATACAAGCCAGATTGAAAATATGAAGCTGAGGACAATTATGATGCATGCATGCTTCTTAGTGATGCATGTTTGTTGAAGTGCTATACAGATTCATTGTAAAAGTGAATGAGAAAATTAGAGAAGCTTATAGTGAATCCGATGTGAACCGATCGAGAGGGCAGAGAGCGATGGAGATGCAATGAGAAATTGTGATGTTGGAAAAAGTGATGTGTACAGAAATAGGTCGGCGAAAGAGAGAAATGGAGAGATGTGCATCGAGAGAAGAGCGAGGGTGATGTATAACATGAAAGGAGAAGTGTTAACATAAGTAGAGGCAGAGTAGTTTACACAAGAGAATGTTAAGATGAAGGGAAGTACCTATGATAAGCACTATTGACGGTTGAAGATGATGTTTTGGGTTGATGATGGATGAAGTTGATAAAAATTTTATTTCTGGTGAAAAAATTCGAAGGGATTGGCACTGAAAAAGCTGGTGCAGAGAGAGACTTCCATTGAGATTGGATGAGGGAAGATGGGAGGGCTGCACTGAGGGAAAGATCCCAAGTTAAAGTTGTTAATTTTAATGCATCCCTCGTTAAAAACCTGCCTCGTCAGAGCCCGGCGATGATGAGCTCGTCTAATTACGGACTTCGTTACCCGCTATTGAGAATAAAAGGCGGTCCATAGTTGGCAGTTTAGTGGCTCATATATAGTGGCTCATATATAGTGGCACAAATATTTATTGTGGCACAAATAGTGGCACAATTATTTATAGTGGTACAAATATTTATAGTGGCACAAATATTTATAGTGGCACAAATATTTATAGTGGCACAAATATATATAGTGGCACAAATATTTATAGTGGCACAAATATTTATAGTGACACAAATATTTATAGTGACACAAATATTTATTGTGGCACAAATATTTATAGTGGCACAAATATTTATAGTGGCACAAATATTTATAGTGGCACAAATAATAAATATGAGGGAGAAAAAATTGTAAACTTCATTCATGGCGATATTCTTCTTGCCAGTAGGTAAAGAGACATTTGCATTAATTTTTTTAATTGCAATCTTGGGTTTGCAGATTATATTTTTTTGAAAGCTTCGAGGCAAGACGTTGTAGGTACGATTGAAAATCCTACCATCTGCCTATATGTATGAAAAATATTTATTATTGTTCAGCACAATCAAAGAGCTGAAGAAATTAACAGTTAATGTTAAGCTCTCATATGTTCACCGCCGATAAATAGTTAAATATATTGAGTAGCATCGAAATAATATTAAAATAATATCAAAATATTTCCTTGCCTAAGTAATTGCCTAGCATCAAACAATAAGAATCGATAGTTGCATGCAAAATAAAAAGTCTGTTACTAACAACCGATTATTGTAGACTCGTAGAATGTATTATAGCCCATTACTGAACGTAAAAACATAGACGATGAATCTCACTTTCATAATCCGTCTTAGAGACAACCACTGATCCCCTCAGCGTTGGTCCGCTTGCGTTACTAAGCCAAGCCCTAGATGTTCACAATGTCTTCTTAACCAACAAGATTTTACATAGCGGCGAAGTTGATGCGATTAACGTACCTGAGGAGATAAGATGTCGTGGCTATCGCATGACGATGCTATGCCGTGGTCGACGATGTATGGCTTCTGTAAGGCTGCTAATGTTACTTTCGTGTTACTCAAAACACGATATTTTGTGCAACACAATACAATATATTGTAGAATAAATTATTTTTTAATCTTCATTTAATAATAAAAAATTTCAGGAAAATTTTGCTCATGTATATGAAATAATTTTGTTTGATTTATATTCTCCAATCAGTTGTGGTATGGATATTACAGTAGTATGAAAATTTCAATTGCCTGCATTAGTTTTTTCAAATTTTTCAAGTTCGAAGACGTTTGCCAGAGGTAACACTCCATTTAACATATCCATGCTCCTCCACTTAAATTAGATCATGATCATCGAAATACAATAATTCTTGTATAAATATAGTCAGTCCTGCCACACATAACCTGTTGACTCATGCAGTTTCTCTTCTATTATAAAAACCCTCTCGTAATTCCTGCCGCAAAATGTCCTGGGCCTATACTTTCAAAAAAACTTAAGAGATCGTAAGTTCATCCGCCAATCATTGACTGCATTTCAAGCCACATCCACCAATCATAGACAAGAAAATAGATCGTAAGTACTTACGTTCACTTAGCGAGTTTTGAAAGTAAGGTCCCTGTTGACAACTTGCCGGAATATTGGCCGCTCAATTATATTCGTCTGCACTTGAAACCAAATTAGCGCAGCAACGAATTGGCATTAGATACTTAGGGCACAATGATAAACCGTGTAAGTGAAAGTGGTTGTTTTTTGGAATTGGAAAAGGATGCAAGATTCGTCATTTAGCCAGTCTTATTCATGACCAGCTCTCCGTGCATGAAAATTATGAGTTCACATGCTTTTATGTACGCATTATTGAATAATTTAAGTGAGAATATTTATCAATTATTAGTGTAAGTGCCAGGACTCCCTGAAGTTATAGTTATTTGAATTATTAATAATAAAAATTACGAGGTAGTGATTTGATTGAAATTTAAATAAGACAAATTTAGTTCAGGGAATTTCAACCTACTTTTAAAATCATAAACGTAAATATTTATGTAAATATAAACCTTCGCAAGGCAAACCCTACACCAACAAAAATCTGCACTAACTCATCGACAGACATTCCTCGGAAACATCAAGTGTCCTAGTCGCCGACTAGTCGCCGATTCAATGCTTGAAAAGTTGACTGAATTTATCATTGAGCTTCTGATTAGCCTGTGGGGTGACTCTGAGGCGTCTAATGAGAAGCAGGGGTCCTAATTTTTTTAGTCTCATCTATAATTTCCACTGAACAGAAAAGCTAGAAAAAGTTCATCACAGTCGAACGTAAAGTTCACAGTTCAGCTAACTCTACAGGTCGATCGTCGATCAAAGTTTGAATAATCTATTAATATATTCTCTCATCTATACAAGTATACTGTATATAGTCTATGCAGTATCTCTATAGTATCTCTCCGCGTTTACTGCTGCAACCTCTTTTGAATTCATTGAGCCTTCGAGTTATGAATTTATTTTTAACCCGTTACTATGGAAAGGCATATTTACTCACCAGTTTTGGCAAAAATATCAAGTTCTCATACTAACAGCTGCTCGATTCCTCCCTTATACTCTCATGAGCTTGGAAACTGACAGTTAAATAGCCGCGCAATTCAGACCTGACGCCCCCTTCCAGCAACGGACGAATGCTAAGACAGAATTTATACCGAATTTTTCGCTGCTGAAATAATTCACTGTTCAGTGACAAAATAAATGTAAAAAATAACGTAATTTCACATAGGGCGTTTCCTGTACGGGCGCTCATATTCTGGATACGAAATGTCGCCAGTCGCCACTAAAGTCGGCATAAATTTTCGGCAGCAGGCGAAACATCTTAATTCACTTTGAATGAGGATGATGCGAATTATTTCGAAAACAGCGAAAATTTTTTAAAACAATATCTGTCCATTTGTAGTTTCTTTGACGATTAGATACAGATGTAAAATTTGAAGCTAGTATTCCATGACTAAAATCTATTGTCGAAAATTCGGGAATAACGAACTTACAACGTTTTCCATTGCTTTGTTCCCAAATCCATTAAATTAAGTAATTTACAGTACCTGTGTACCAGAAACAGAAAAAATATATCAATTAAAATCTTTTCTTCCTGCAAATAAGAATCTTAAGAAGAATTACGCGGTGCACGCAATATCACTGGTGTGGCAGAGCGCAATAATGTGCCGCCATTAGCAGCGCGGTCTCCAGTCATGACTTACGCCGCAGTCTCTCTCCGCTGGACAGCTCGGTCTTGGTAATTGCCACAAAATATTTCAGCAAGCAACACACGTAGATTTTTTCGCCGATAGTTTCAGCGAGCAGATGACCTCGCAGCGTAAGTCTCTTTCTTGTTCGGTGTTTTGTGGGTTCCGGGTTTGCAGAGAACAAAGATCATTTACTTATATTGGCGAAACCAAGGCTTCTCAGGAGACAGGAGGTGCTTTTAATTGGTAACGGGAGTTTCAAGAGGAGTGGGATGGTCGGCACGCAGCCGGGTTTTTGTTTCCGAATTGGTCATATTTATATTTTATTGTATATATTGTTACTGTAGCTTGTCATTGCAGGCTATGGGAATAAGTGCATACCGATAAATATGCTGTTGGAATCTTAAAATGGGGCTATTTATTAATTTTCACAAGCTTGGTGTAAATCTGTCAATATGGTGTGATTCAAGCAATCAAGTTCATTATACGTTCATTAACGAGTAGAGTTAATTCAATAATAACTCAACATAGTATCGTGTATCAATGTGATTCAAGTGTTTTTCTGTTAATGTAATTGGTGGATGCCGTTCATTTTAAGCTTAGTTTGGGGAAATTTTTTTATAATTTTTACTACTCACAATGCTATGATCTTTTTCCATCATTTTTCAATAGACAATAGAAGGTAATCCTCTTTCGCCATATCGACCGAATAAATCGACATTCATCGCTGAACTCTCAAATAAACTAATCCCTGCAGCATTCCAATAGATTTATTCATGTGGCTAAAAATTCCCGAATATTCATCTGTAAGCACAGCTGGCCCAATATTTTATGTTCAGGTTATTTACACTTACGTAGTAAAGATTAATACACAACGGTATAAGTACATCTTAGCAACAAACTATGAAGTAAGCAACTCGTTGAAAAAAACTGCAAGTACGAAGGAATTTTCCTACCACACTCGAGCAGCGCCTTGTTTCATGATATGCTTTTCAGTCCACGAACATTTTCAAGTCCGCTTGAGCAGCTTTTGCTTCGTCGCTCGTTGCCCTGCCAAAACCTAACGAAAAATCGCAACAAAATCGTCCGGTTAAAGCAATGCGCTAGTCCTGCACGGCTGTGTTAGAGCGTCCTTAGCATCCTTCGAGTCGCATCTTCCTCAGACGAAGTCTTGGGTGCGTCATGAGACTTTATTTTATTAAATAAAAATTATTTGAGCTTAAAATGTTGGAAATTTTGAGAATTTTTTTGCGGTATTTGGACAACATGAGTTGCATGTAGTGCGAAAAAATATAGCTCAGTACTTACTGCAGTGAGTGACAGCGAGCGCATTTTCTCGTCGACGAAAATGTGATGTCACGGATAGACGGACGGACAGACGGACATGGCGAGCACAAAAGAGCCTTTTTCATAAATGAGAATGAGAAAATGCGCTAAAAATAGCAAATATAAATTTTAATTACATGAATGATACTAAGCTTTATATTGCTACTTATGCCGGTTGTCATCGTAAATGATCACGAGTTTCTAATGATTACATGAATAACTTCTGAAATATGATTTAATTTATCTGCTCATTTGTTCGCAGTCGTGATTTAATATATCATGGATGTCTGGTGCAATCGTCTATGGGTTAAAATTCATGATTTTTCGACAAAAGAAACTAAAAAGCACCCGATTACTTATGGTCACTAAACAAGGGCATTTAAATTTGATGATGTTGTGTAGCTGCGTTTAGATGTTGACAGTGCAACATCAACACAAGACACATAATTGAGTACATAAATTCGTTGCACAAATGTGCATCAAAGCACAGGTTTCAACAAGGCAGTTTGTGGTCTACACGCGTAAGTTCAGAATCTGGTGTCTGTCATTGTGACTTCGCGTTCCAGCCTAATTGTGGACTCTGGTCTAACTTTGTCGACATCAGAGTTCAGGTTGAAGTCAGCGGCTTGGCAGCGGCTGGTGGTGGTGGGCTGCTGAGGGTACAAGTTCACGGCCTATAACTTCGTTATTATTTGTTTGTGGAAAAGTGCGAGAAACTAGGATTATTCTAACTAATGTGAAAATCAATTAAAGACCGATGATATATTTGGTTCACATTGATGGCAGGATTGCGACTCTGGTTTCGGTGAAATATTATCGCATTTTGGCAAAATTCAGTTCAATTATTACAGTTGAGTATATGTAGTTAATTCGTGTTAGGTGTTGAGATCACTCATGTTCACAGGGAATAACATTCCCCGCTGGCACAAGCATTAACTCGTAAAAAATGGCCAACACATTCAAAGCCATATGGATCCTATTTTGAGACATAATACCTTTCATCTTGTTAGATTTAATATTATATGCGAAAAATAATTAATTGTAATATGATTCAAGTTTAATGAAAACACATTATTTTCCAGAAACCAACCAAACACTTGAGTAAATTTATCAAATATTTCTCGGTACCTTTGTCATTCCGAACCAAAATTTTCTTCACTATGACCATGCAAAAAATAATCATCCCTTACAGCAGTCAGGCACCGCATCGGCCAATCTCGAGCGCCCGTGTCACGCTAGCCGTAATCACAATACTGATTACGCTTTGTCCTTTCAGCTTTTCATTGTATGGCAAAGCGGGAGATTCATTGTTATTAATTAATTGCACGGCTATTTGGATCTGTCAAAATGGTAGCATCGACGTCTTTGCGATGACTTTTTAGGTTAAGGAGATGCTTAGGTTTTTATAGCAAATTCTACAGGCTAATTCAACGATCATTTTCGTGACAGTTGCATTAGTTCTGAAAAATATATCAACTCAAAAAATAATTTCGAGAGCGTTGAAAAACGATGAAAAAAATTGCTAGTGGGTATAAGTGGTAATTGAATATTGGGATGATTCGTTGTGCCCGTGTTAAAATAGTTTTAATGAAAAAAAAAACTAGTTATAATGAAGAAAGAAATGAAGAAGCACGTGGAGGTAATCCTCTAGGACGTCTTACGTTAAGTGAGCGCTCGGCTTCGATCCGTCGGTGGCATCTCGCATAATTGTTAATTGCGCACGCCAACCCTTCCAGTAATTGCTAGCAGTGCAATTAAGAAGGAATATGAATATACACAGCCAATTAACTTATTATGACAATCGGAGTTATTAATTTGATGGAAAAATTCCGCCCGAGACGAAACGGCAGGCGATAAGGAAGCGAGGTACGAGGTTGGTTAAAAATACTTTTTTATGAGACCAACTAATAAGAGTTTGGAGACTTAAATTCTGGAATTAAAGTTATAATTTCAGTAGAATAATTGTTCGTAAAAGATTCGACAGAATTAATTCATAATTATTTTTTATTGTTCAGATTTTTTGGGGTAGATGAGAGCAGGCAAAATACTTTAATTGTGAGTTAAATCAAAGTGGGTAATGTAATAGATAAATAATGATAATTGGATAGAAGATTGAAAAATGTATAAACGATTGGCGAATGATGAAAATGTCTAGCTCTAAGTTACCATTTGACATACAATATTATTATTACGATGGATATCCTGATAAACCGATATTAGGTTTGTAATGAAAAGAATACGATCACTTGAATTGCGTGATTAGAATGAGTATTTTAACTTTACAGTTTACTAGGACTTTTTTTCCATTAAATTATCGTAGTGCGTGAATGAAGAAATAGAAATTTTCCCAGACAAATAACTAAAACATTAATTTTTGCCCTAAATTAATCAAAGTGGTAGAATTAGTTTTAGTTTAGCTATTTTATTAGCATAATCTAGATATTGGAATTAACGTTAATGCAGTGAAGCTACTCCCGTGTATTTACCATGCCTTTGAAACTAATACTTTTAGTGTATCGGCAAATTAAAATTACCAATTATAATTTAGGTTTTTAATTATATACAACCCATGCACAGGATGTTCCTAGTAAATTGCCATTCTCGATTGCTGGTGATGTTGCTATGTAGTGTACACGATTCCTGCCTCGAGCGCCAGTGACAATAATGAACTCGGACTTTTTCGACCAAGTTGTTATGACACAACTTCAGAGGTACATTTTCCAGCCCTAAATATTTTTCACCAGCGTCTTGGCTTCATTCCGAGTTGAAAAAAATCACACTAGAATTTTCAGCAAGCGACATCACATGAAGGCGATGAGAAGTGAGCAGTTCATTGTCACATTGTAAATTGCGCTGTAATTGTAATGTTACGTGGCTATTTTGTTAGACCGTTTATTTTGTTAAAATAAATTTTGATTATTACTATGGATTAGCAATTCTTTACCTGTTGAAGCGATTATTTTGCCAATTAATTAGCGGTATTGTTGTTGATTGTCAGCTCTATTGTAGTTTGACAGACAATTTCTCTCGTTATTTGCAGTTTTGTTATGAATTAACTATTAAATTTTGTTGCTGTTGGACTGCTGAGTTTGCTGATTCTGGTTGATTTAATGTGGGTTCGAAAATAATTAAAACGAAATGCAAAACATGATTATTTCAATATCTATCGTAAGACAACCAATAAAAAAATTTATAAATCTCAGGTTAAACGAACATAAAATTGTCCATTAGTTAAATGATCAACGCATGTCGACGTGTAGTTCTTTTTATTCCTGTAGTATGTAGTACTGTAGTATAACATGATCATGTCTACATGTCATGGTCATGCCAACATGTCATGGTCATGCCTACATGTTATGGTCATGCCTACATGTTATGGTCATGCCTACATGTCATGGTCATGCCTACACGTCATGGTCACGCCTACATGTCATGGTCACGCCTACATGTCATGGTCATGCCTACATGTCATGGTCATTCCTACATGTCATGGTCATGCCTACATGTCATGGTCATGCCTACATGTCATGGTCATGCCTATATGTCATGGTCATGTCCACATGTCATGGTCATGTCTACATGTCATAGTCATGTCTACATGTCATGGTCATGCCTAAATGTCATGATCATGCCTACATGTCATGGTCATGCCTACATAACATGGTCATGTCTACATGTCATGGTCATGCCAACATGTCATGGTCAAGTCTACATTTCATGGTCATGAGTACATGTCATGGTCATGTCTACATGTCATGGTCATGCATACATGTCATGGTCATGTCTACATGTAATGGTCATGTATACATGTCATGGTCATGTCTACATGTCATGGTCATGCCTACATGTCATGGTCATGCCTACATGTCATGGTCATGCCTACATGTCATGTCATGCCTACATGTCATGGTCATGTCTACATGTCATGGTTATGCGTACATGTCATGGTCATGCCTGCATGTCATGGTCACGCCTACATGTCATGGTCATGCGTACATTTCATGGTCATGTCTACATGTCATGGTCATGTCTACATGTCATGGTCATGCCTACATGTTATGGTCATGCCTACATGTCATGGTCATGTCTACATGTCATGGTCATGCCTACATGTCATGGTCATGTTTATATGTCATGGTCATGTCCACATGTCATGGTCATGCCTACATGCCATGGTCATGCCTACATGTCATGGTCATGCCTACATGTCATGGTCATGCCTATATGGCATGGTCATGCCTATATGGCATGGTCATGCCTACATGTCATGGTCATGTCTAAACAAAACAAGTATCACGTCTCATCGTCGTGTCACGTCGAGGGTTTATGTTGTAAAATCTTCGTAATTTTTTAGCGCATATTTATGCAGCGAGCCCCACGACATCGTCGACGATTTGACACGTCAAAGATACAAGAAAAAATTAAACACGAATAAGTCATTAACTCGATCATGAAAAATAAAACACGCTTCATTCGTTGCTGTGGCAGCCATGGTTGGGGATGAAATTCACGGCCTCACGGGCTGTACAGTTTCATTTTTTGCAGTAAAAAAATTTCTACGTCTCACGATGTAAGTAATGTAATGTCACATCCATGCCATTTTCTTCAAAATCACGCAATTCTAATTTTGCCTAAATAACAAATAAATAAAACTAAACTAAGGGAGAAAAGCATGTATAATGTAAAAAATTGTTTTGTTTGGATTTAGGTTTTTGATTTCGGAAGCGCTTCATCTTCACTGATTATCAAAAATGTCGAGAATGTTTTGTGCCTACCATCGTTAGGAAAATAATTCTACGGTGAAAAATATCGGGAACAAGAGCGTAAATTTTTGCCTTTCGGACAACGCACTTCACAGGTCTAATTAACCCCCAGGATTTACCGACACATTTTTTTGTGGTCCGTTGATTGCATGCAAATTATCCGATTTGATTGCCTCAGTAAAGCGGCGGTCAATCCACCCCCCCCCTGCCAGACGCGTTCTCCACATTATGGCTCCTATTTACCCATTATGGCTGTGGTTTTAAAACTATCACATTAATTCTCATGAGAATTGGCAATTTTTACAGACAGGAAATTAAAAAAGAATACCGGTTATAATATTCCATGACCATGACATGTAGGCATGACCATGACACGTAGGCATGGCCATGGCATGTAGACATGACCATGACATGTAGGCATGACCATGACATGTAGGCATGACCATGACACGTAGGCATGACCATGAAATTTTATGCCGGTTATACTATTCGATAGAATATTTTCCAAATGATCCTTTAATTTTTACAATACAAATGTTTATCATCATTTTAAGCAGCAATGTACCTAGTTAATGATTAATATAATCCGATGAATAACTACAGCGGATATATAATATACTCGGATATATAATCCGAGTGCGTCCAATACGAGCTCCATGACCAGCAACACGGGCTGCTATAAACGAAAAATGTTTACAAGTTTAATCAAACATCATTAGTGTTCAAATGGATCAAGTTTAAATCAGCATCATTAGTGCTCACATGGATCAAGTTTAATTCAACATCATTAGTGTTCACATGGATGAACTAGATTATGTAAATGAAACAACGCATTTTAGCTTCAAGTAAGCGCTGATAAAGCGGGAAATTTTTTAATTATTGTTTGTTTGTGAATACTTTAAGCAAAATTTTATAAGCTAAACTTAGTGTCTTTTTCTTGAATTTTGGAGCGCTAATATAGCTTATGATATCTTAAGCGTCACGAGTTGTGTCTAGCTATTATTATAACATCTTATAACAAAATTGTCGGACATGAAATGCGTGGAATAAAATTAAATTCAAATTTTCTCTATTGATGGAAATATCTAAATTGATTTCAATAATTCAAAAAATAAATATATTTAATTTGAGTTTGACAAGTGCACCAATCCTGCGTATTCACCTTGTGGTCGGAAAATAATGGGCTTTTTGTGATAGTTGTTTATCTTCCAACTTCAAAGCAATTGGCAAAGCCACTCAATGTGACATAAATACTCTAAATAAATACATAACAATATACTTTAAAATAAGTTCGAAAAATTCCTGAAATACTCTTTTTATTTATTTTACACAGCTTCTCACATTTAAATGCAAGTTTGAAAATATTCTTGATTGATTTTATTTATTATGTTTTAATCAAAATATCATATTAAATCGATTTGCTAGAAAATCTATCAAAGTTTTCCATTTATCCACTCGCTTGCCGGACGATAGCAGCTCAGTGCATGTAGCTCTGTGTGTGCTGTTGGCTGAAGCAATTAAGTGTGAAATAGTGCCGTTGTTTTGATCTTAGTTCTTGTTTTTCTTCACTTTTATAGGAATATCTTTTACGGTATTATCAAATTAATTTGAATGAAGGAATATAGTTCATATTATTTTGTTAAGAAGTTAAATTAGGGTTTATAATTCTTTGGATTATGCAATTTAACTAAAATTGAAAAATTAAATTAATTGCATAATTTGATTTTTTTAACAATTCAGCACTATTGATTTGAAGTTAATCTGAAATAAACTGGTAATATTCAATTAATCTTCGTATCGATATGCGGTATATAAGTCAATGTGTAATGTAATTTGTAAGTCGCAATGGACATGAATACTTCCGATATTACCAATATTGGTGATTTTTTTAACTTTTCTCACGGTATAAATTTCGCTTTGTTTCTGACTTGTGGAATTGTAAATTTTTAGAAACAATTTGAATGAAAAAAAATTTAAACATCATAAGCTACATTGGACTAAAAATATGTTTGAACTATTCATGGTACTAAGTAAATGAATTTATTGATTCATCTGAAGAGTGCAATCATGAAGTTTACAAAGCTGAGTCCCTGAAGTCTCATAATTGCGAATTTCATCATCTTGTTCGCGCTAATCCTGAATAAGGATAAAAGTTAACGGAGTCACACCAGCAATCAGTATTTTATTCAAAATAAATAACTATTCCAGTGATCAGAGGATCATCTGGCAGGAATAATATAGCAAAACTTCAATCGAATAACTGAGCTAAAAATGATGCACTATAAAAAATTTAACATTTTTAGCGCATTTTCTCATTTATGGAAAAATGCACTATTGTGCTCGCCATGTCCGTCTGTCTGTCTGTCCGTCCGTCCGTCTGTCCGTCCGTCCGTCCGTCTGTCCGTCCGTCCGTGACCTCAAGTTTTCGTCGACGAGAAAATTTGCTCTCTGTCACTCACTTCAGTGAGTACTGAGTTATATTTTTTTCAACTAATATTGTTTAATATCTAATAGCAGTAGTTATCATAGAGGAATATGACTCATATGAATGAAAACAGGAGAGCTCTTGGCACGAGGTATTTGAATAAAAATTTTTTAAAAGTAAATTGAATCCATAAATGTGTAAGCAGCGACAAGTTAGCGCGACCAAAGCCTTATAATTACATGCATGTAAGACGCTTCACGAGTTTATACGCGCCTTTTACGGTGCTAAAAATGAACCTCGATGGATTAGACCAAACCGAGTCAAAAGCGTTGCAGCGTCCCATAAAATTCGGAAAGAATGTGATGTCTTATGTCGCTTTCACACGGCGTCAATTTGTCGCGTAAAGATGCAAAGATTTCCCGCGACTGACAGGAACAAGCTGGCACGAAACGCGACCGGCGCTGAAACATTCTATGTCCAGCGCAGCATTTCTGAGACGTTGCTGAATAACCGATGAATACTTGCGCAATGTCCAATAATTTACTCCCTAGTAAAAGTTACAACAAAATTTTCCGTCTATTTTTACATCAGTTTCATTAGCACCTATTCGACACAATATTGTGTTCGAAGCCTGAAATGTAGGTTACATTGCAACCGGTTGCTATATTTCTGTATCGGGGACAATGTTGAGGATTCAAGAAATTCGATTCCATTGTTTGAATTCGCTTCAAGTTCATTCACACTGCTGCAGGACGAATTTAAAATATAAAAATTGAATTCTAACCATTACTTTCATTAAAATCATGAAGCTTATAGAGATGAAAATTGTTAAATTTTGTAAGTTATTTTTCTACTGTGTCGTTTTATTGCTTTCTTGTCGTCATGGTTTTAATGTTAAATTCAGATAACAGGTGTTGCTACAAAGGCCTAGTTATTCCCACCTCTCGAATTAAGTTTTTTCTCAGGCATTTAAGTTATTGAATCGTGAAAATTAACCGAGTTTCGAAACTCGGAATCATCTCCAGAAAATCAAACGTGTGACTCGGTATAACTCAAAAGCCAAACTTCCTTCGTTATAAATACGTGAATATTCCTTCGCTGTTAATCCTAATTACATATGAGCTGAATTTCACAGTTTCCCGCTGTTTATTCATTATTCATCATATTCAGTATCCCGCTGTTTATTCATGAACTCTGAGGAGCATGCTCAGCGTCCGGGCAGTGGTGCATTTGTTGTTTTTGTGATGTTAATTTCGTGGATTTTAGAAGCCATTCGAAACTCAAGACATGCTCCAAATATGTTCCCCTCACTCAAATTCAAAAAATATAACTCAGTACTCACTGCATTGAATGACAGAGAGCGCATTTTCTCGTCGACGAAAACTTGAGGTCACGGACGGACAGACGGACAGACAGACAGACAGGCGGACATGGCGAGCACAATAGTGCATTTTTTCCATAAATGAGAAAATGCGCTAAAAACAACCTTAAATTAAGTAAAATGTTTTTATTTAATAATTTATTGCCGTGTACGTGTGGATAAGTCTTTCCACTATTTCTAATTGCAAAATCGGACTACAGATTTACAAGCTGTTTATGCCACTCAACTACGGAGTGCCGTCACTTTTTGCTGAAAACTTGCACTCATATTGCGTTTTTGAAATAAAGGTGCGAGTATGAATAATATGGAGCTTAAATCTTTAAATTTTGATGAGCTTTTATCCACCCAAGGAAACCATCTTTGGTCTTTTTCTCCTAAAGAACAGGATCAACATCAGAGCAGTTATTCTAGTATATACGATTCCTTCTTTAAATTACACATTTCGAACACCACGTTATTAAAAATTGTTAGTAAACATTCAACTGTTCCTCTTTGGAAAAAAGCGTACATGATGATAGTTTACCACCGTCTTGCATCACTGCATTTGTGGTCTACGGAAACATAACAGGAAAGTCTCAAGAGATCTTTTATAAATAACGAATATTCAAGCCATTACATGATTTTCACACGGTAAATTTTACCCGTCCTACCACTACAGCAGTCCTCGTGACTCGCCCAACTTTCTCATTGCTCTGCCATTTATGCAAATTAAGCTTTGTCTCTTCAGCGAGCCCCTGCAGACATGCAAGCTACGACCTTAGTTTCCTTCTCTTGACTTTCCTTTGTTACGACGTCATTTGTATTCAGTATTAGCGGAACAAGAGCTTACAGCGCTTCGCCAGTTTTCACGAACCAAGTCCGACATGTATGTCGTTTAAGCACCTTGGACGAGCTGTGTTTTGACGCGACCTCGACTAAGCGACAGTGTCGGCAGCTCGTTCGCAATCACTTCTCATCTCCGTTGAAGCTCCCGCAGCACTAAACTTTGACACTCTAGAGTTTTTCGCTCTTTTCAATAATTTGGATGACTTGCTCCGACTTTTGGAAGGTTTATCCGAACCTCCTCCCAATTCTTGCACGGAATTGACAATGCCTACAAGGCGTTTTTTTCGGGTCATCATGGCGTTACAAGATTAGGGAAAAAAACAAAACATGAAAATATTCCTAGAAAATATAATTTGCAACCAATAAAAAATTTAATGCGATGTATATAAATTATCTATTTAAAAAATATGTGCCCTTAACCTAAAAATTAAAAAGATATCTAATCATTGTGGAGCAGAATAACACCAATAAAGCGGTATACACTTCTTAAAAAGCAACGACGAAATTATCAACGTAAATGCTTGAAATATTCCATCCTCGGTGGAATATTCCATTCCACCCTCCCAGCTGAGCGTGACAACAACAATGCATGTGTTGAATGCGCTAAAGCTACGCAAAATAAGCGACAAAATATCGCTCATATTGTGTGGACCGGAGCGCTATCAGGAAACCTCGGTGACTCTGGCGTCATCATGCAGAGCACAGCAGTGCAGAGCCATGGAGTCTATGGGGAATAATCTGCATGTAAATGAGCATCTCATATCAGCGCTTCAAACCCGCAATAGTTTGGACAAACTTGTGAGCTTCAAAGACGCACAGACGAAATTTTCCCGTGCACCTGCGATCACTTGGTCCTGTTCTCGAGTCTCTAGACGCGTTAATGTATATAATAATAATCGTGAGCCATGCGATGCTTGTAGATATTCCATATATAAGTTGAAATTCCTTATTCTCAACGCAAAGCTGTCGTTCAATTATAACAATTTAATGATTTACTCCTCGCCTTGCGTCACATTATTAATAAATTTTAATAAATATTTCATTAAAAACGAAAAGCATTCAATTATTAAGGGTCGCCTCGAGGTTCTCATTGACAGACGCATCTCTCTATTGGTAATTTTAGCCGTATTATTGCTGGCCAGTAATAATTACCGTTGATAAACCTCTTCTAATAATGAGCTGTGATATATGCCAGCACAGTGACATGGCGCGTAATGGCTCGGTATCCTACATACGCGCAGCTCGAACTAATGAAGCTAAATGCTTGAGTTTCGCCAGATTATGGAGCGAGCGACGCGGCCGATTTGACCTCATCGATTTCCGTTGCTCAGTAATGGCCGGACGGAAGACCGAGCGCGGGACGAAGCTTCATTTGTTGCGACGAGTTCTTGTGTGCGAGCGTCGCGGACTCGGCAAATGAAGCTTCCATTTCTGAGCGATAAACAAGAATTACGTAATATCAACGTCGCATAACTCTGATGCGGAAGAAGTAATAATTTTTAAATGCCTTTTTTTAAATTAAGTATGATGGATTTGACTGGTATATATTCTTCTTTCTATTAACCACGCAAATTTATTTTCAAATATTATTCTTTTTTGTATGAGTGCAGGACGAACTTGGGAGTTTTTTATCGGTTGGAAATTTGCAATTACATAATAAATTAAATTAAATTAAATTAAATAAATAAATTAAATTAAAATATTTGGAAAGTCATTATACTTAACGAGCTGGTAAAATGTATTGTACATGCCTGATTGTATAACTTAATATAGTGGACAACGATGTCATCCTATATTTCAATATTATCAAGTGATGTTTAAATTCAATTAATAACTATTTGGGAGCTCATACGAAGGTGCTTCAAAATGTTCGTGTATAATATACATAACTGAAAATTCTATCATAAGAATATGATGCCAATGCAGCAGAACGATCCTTTATCAATATTTTATACCGTGTGATCCCTTAATAATTTAAGGCTTAAATCAATTGTTCAAATGTGGGACACTGTTTTAAAAGCAACAACCGCTCATGCAACATGGCATCTGCCGAAATCGAGGCAAGACCAAACATAAAATTCATAGTAAAGCTTGGGTGCAAGAACAGTAAAATCATTAACTCTATGGAACGCGTTTATGGTGACAGCGCCTCAAATAAATAAGCAAAATTTAAATGTATTAATCGTTCTAGAAGCGAAAAAAATAAGACTAAAGATGTCCCCGCATTGGCAAGCCAGGCACATCAGTTTGTGGGAATAACATTGATGCTGTTCGTGGTCTCATTGGAAAATATAGGTGAATAACAACCAAATAAGTAGCAGACACACTCAACATCTCCGTGGGTTCCGCACACACAACAATTATGTTGGGCATTTCGGGACTGAGCGAGATGAAATTATAACACATTTTGACGCAACATTTCGTAAATCTAAAATAGACCAAATAAAGAAATTCAAGTTCATTACTCCACTCGATGGGTATCAAGGAGTTGCGCCCAGATCAGCAGGAATCAAGAGCAGATCTTTCTATGGAAATTTTGAACAAGTGAGTTATGAACCCTTAACTTTTTCTTAGGCGGATTATGACCGGGGATGAAAGACAACTCTACCAGTATAATTCCGATGACAAAACTCAATCGAAGCGTGCAGACCCTGTTCAGGGTAGAAAGTGGTCCAGTCCAAGAAATATCTGAGCGTTCAAAAGGGAAGGTTTTCTGGAATGCAGAGGGATTCTTGCTAGTTGATTTCCTCGAGAACAAAAAATGGATATTACAGCGGTTTATTCCAAAGAAATTTGATAAAATTTTCCAAGAAATCGCTGATAAACACCTTGTGAAACGCCACGACAATTTGCACTCGCGCATGGCGCTATAGTTGATCAGACAATAGACCTTATGGACCTATATAGACGTCGCTCAGACCTTGTATACCTATTTAGCTCCCTCCGACTTCTTATTTCCAAACCTGAAGAAATCATTGAAAGGTACAAGTTTCCATCAATTGAAGCAGCAAAAAGCTGCCAAAACATGGTTCAAATTACATTAATCTCAAGTTTACACAGATGGACTTGCTGTCAGGTTTTATCGTTCACGCAAATATAGCGACCTAGACAAAACATATGCATGAAAATAAACCTTATGACTCAAATCTTTTTCAAACTATTATTTATCCACGAACTTTTTGAATCCCCCTCGTACAAAAGCCGAGGTTACACATATACTAACGCTGAAATAGGAAAAAATAAAGAAAGGTCCTAAAGCTCATATACAGCGGAGGTTACATATAACGTGATTAGCTTCAACAAATTATCTGTCGGTCAGAGTTGTTATCTTGATGACTCTGAAGTCTTGTTCTTATCGCGGTAGGGAGACCCGCCCCAGCTAGCAGGGGAATTGGGAGTGAAGGCCTTCCCTTGTGAGGAAAACTTTTGAGACTCGATATTCCACAGATACCATCTGGACAAAAGATATCTAGTGGCCATGGCAATTAAAAGGAAATAGTTTTTAAATGAATTGTGAATTGAAGCTCAGCGTAATGTGAAATTTATAACTTTTCGAAGGTTTATAATATATCAAACATCTGTTTCCAAGGCTTGACTACCCCTATTATCGCAAATTCCATCTTTTTTTCAGCAAGAAAAGTCTTAATTTTTCTTGATAGAACTAGTGATATTTAGATTAAAAATGCTAGAATGATAATGATAATAGCGGTTTCAGCGTTTATTAGGCCGTAGGCCTGTCGCCGATTCTTACCATCGCAGAATATTCACAGCTTGTTACGGGCTCGAACTCGCAACTCACTGCTCCAATTTCTGCTGTGCTTAACCGCCCGGCCTCCTTGCCGATTCTGACCAGAAACTGGCGCACAGAGCTGGGATCGAACCCGCGCCTCTCTGCTCCAATCTTGGTACTCTGAACTGTAAACACTGGGCCACCCTGTTATCATTATAAATATCGAGGAAAAGTTATGGGGAAGGAAATTGCGGAGCTTTATTTGTTCTTTAGAATTATCAAGAAAATTCTAGTGATTTAACAAAATACTGCGGCAAATATAGCACAGTAGTTTGTTTCGAGATTTCGATATAAATCCTTGCTTAAGTAATTATTCAAGCGATTTTGTTCATATATGCATCATGAATGACGCTCTGAATGCCCCAGCAACGCTTCATGCAGCGGGCGCTCGGGTGCAAAAAAAATCACGTACGGATTTTACGTCTCTGGAGTGAAGCTGAGAGGCCGTCATTGGAATTCAGTTTGCTCGGCCAGGAATTCCAGCTTCATTTCCATTAAATTGGAGCTTGATGTTGATTTTGGAATGCGAAGTGGCCGCCAATGAGCAAAAAATGTCTCAGTCAATGCGAAGGGAGGTTGCTGGAAGCAACATTAGGCACGAGGCGCGTATTCCCAACTTAGGTTTCAGTGCACAGCGATTGTTTCATTTCTTGGAATAAAGAAGTATATAATTAGAAAAAGTTCTTGTCCTGGATTAGCCCTTATTGAATATTGAGTCAGATGAGCCAAGTCAGAGCGGAAAATAGATCATTGTTTAGAAAATAACGGTATTTTAGACTTAATTTTTCAAATTATATATCTGATCGATGAATTAGTAATTTCAAGTTTTAAAAAAAGAACAGGAGTATACGTATATATGTACATATATTCTCCACGAGTAACTTCGCACAGTAAAAATTATCTTTGCCGCGGAATTTAGAGTTGCGGAAATAAATCATTGTATTACGGACTTCTTGCATCGTAAAAGAGGACTTCATTGCTTAAAATTCCAGTTGTAAAAAGCACGCCCTGTAAAAAACTTGGCTCATACGGTGGTCTGGACGTCTGTGGACGATACGAAAGTCCCCGACCAGTCCTGTTCTGATCAGGGGGTCAAAAATCGATCAAGAGGAGGGTGGTCTGAGGATCGATTGGAATCAGTTGACGCCCACATAGCCAATTAAGAATCAAATGACTACAAGGCAGGTAAATGTTCCTGGCCGCCGCTTAATTGCTTCATCTGATCCAGTTTAGTGATACAACAAGCTTAGTGGAATGAATTTTGATTTTGTTGGATGTTGAATAGTAAAGAATATTTAAATAAACAACGGAGCTCTGAATAATGGAGTCGAGAGAAAATTTATACACGGTTCTCTTGATCGAAAAATTTTTAGGAATCCTTTTGCATCATGTAAGCGTAAACGCTGTTGATGAGCATGAAGATGAAGGTTATTAGAATGAAGAAATAAATTAAATTAACACTTCAACAAATTATTTGAAATTATATGCTTGACAATGACTTATAAACGCTGAAAAATTATGAAATAAATGGAAAATGTGATCATTTTATTCCTAAGAACAAGCTCAAAGCCACCATCACGAGCTGGGAAACATGATGGAATGAAGGTCCAGAGCTACGCTTCATGTAGCCACAGCAAAGCCCGGCTGAGGAGAAGCCGCTTTACATTCACGAGCGACGCACTCATTCCATTTCTTGGTTTCGTTCAATGAGAAAAAGCTGCCGAAATTGACGCCTGGAGAACGCAGGTGCGCAGCATTCAAGAAACTTGCCAGGATTGCCTGTATTTGCGAGAGCTATGAGACGCTGTGTAGACTGATAAGGTGCGAGAGTGATGCTGGAAAGGAAATTCTGTTTTTTTTTTTTCATTGCCGCAACCATGTATCGGTGACCACGATGGACTTTCAAGGTTTAAATGTATTTATATTAATGCAAAAGGTGTCAGAATCATAGGGGAATTCTCATGTACCAGGCATCACACATTGAAAACATTTACTCGCTTCAAAATGAATTGATCGAGCGTACAGAGTTGTTAAGAAGAGCATTCATCCAACTGCGATAAGCTTCGAAGATTATGCCCCTCTCGAGAGTGCATTTGTGCCATTAAAAAGTCTTCAGTGAAGCCCAGTTGATTTCATTGTAATGGAAATATAGCTGGCGAGGTCAGCTTTTGTTCGTCTCTCAGAAATCATGTCTTCTTTCTCATGCAAAGAAGATCTGCGCCGAACAGTCAGATGACAAAACGCGTGGCTGACCAACAAATACGCGTCTTTCTATCAATGGCGAGACGAGGAAAACATTCGCACTTCTTGCACCGACTGCAGTGCCTATAAACATCGGGACGTGAGAAACTTTTCTCTCACATCATAAGAAATATTTTAGTTTTTATTATTCGGTTTATATTTTGAGCAGAGAGACTATGGAAATAAAGGAATATGCAGGTTTTTAATATATAGGAACACCGGACCTTTGATTCATAGAAATTTCATGAAGCGCCGCTCTGAAGAAATGATGCGAGGTGTATGAGGTGCTCACACGAACTTGTGTTTGTTACGAAAACAATTATCAACGTTAATATGAAATTATTCAATAACATTTTACATGAACAATTTTATACTTTATTTAACGTAAACATGATAAAAGATTATCGTTCGTTAAACAAGCTGCTACAATATCCCCAATCAACCTTTATTCTCATTATAACCGAAGTTAGATAAAACAATCAATCCGCTTTCGCTGTACATAGAATGGTATAATTTTATATTAAATACGTTATTGAATAATTGAATCGTCGATACGAATCATATATTTTTTTCAAAAGTGAGTAGTTCAGTGAACAATCTGTGATCGTTCTATCTAAAGGTTCAATCAAGCCATGCATCGCTTTGTTATATTGAGGAACAATGTTCGGTCGTATAGAGCAGAGCAGACGCGAGAGAAGAAGAACTATGAGCTGCAGAATCAGAAAAATGCCCACGCAGAAACAGGGAAAACGCATGTGATGTGAATTAAGGTTGAAGGATAAATATTAAAGGGCGAATAAATAGAATGAATGTCTCACGGCTCCAAAAAGTCAAATACATCATAGTTATTCTGTTTGTTTAAGTGGGAAAACTAGAATAAAATCGGAATGAACTTGTATCTGTGAACGAGCTATATTAGGATGTCTTCTAGCCAACAAATGCCTGGCTGTTATTTATTTTTTTGTTTGGTTGTTTGTGGGAAAATGGTTATTTAAAATTCTCGTAGAAACAACTTAGACCGAGAAAAATAACTAGATAACTCGACCCAAGGACGACAGTGAACATCTCTGAGAAACATTGTCATCAGAGACATCAATTTACTAGTCCTAGATTTTTCGATACTATAGCTGGTTTATTTATTTGTACAAGACCATATCGCACCAGAGTAGAAAAACATACGTGAACTAATGGGCACCGGAATGACAGTCATCAAACGCCGTATTTTCAGTCATTTTTGCAGGAATAAGGAAACCGGATAGAAAGACCACGAGCAAACGAATCTGTCGCCGAGCAGTAGCGCGATCTGCTGGAATTGTATAGTCTATTATTCCGGAGAACGGAAGAAATCTGCTCAGAGAAAATCTAAAACCCCCTGCAATTTATTTAACGGTAGTCATTTCTTCGGGACTTCCTTTCCACTCGTCGGATTATATGAGTGCCGTCGAGTCGTTGACTGGGACGCAGATGTGCTGGAGGAGAGGGAGAGTTCCTTGCTCAACTGCAGATACCAGTCATTTCTACAGGTCCGAGCTGCCTTCCATGTGGAACGCTTGGAACCCTTTCAAAAAGTACCAGATTCCATTGTTAGCGCATTTTCTCATTTATGGAAAAATGCACTATTGTGCTCGCCATGTCCGTCTGTCCGTCTGTCTGTCCGTCTGTCCGTCCGTCTGTCCGTGACCTCAAGTTTTCGTCGACGAGAAAATGCGCTCTCTGTCACTCACTGCAGTGAGTACTGAGTTATATTGTTTATAACAGGACTCGTATTTTCTTTTTCAGTGCATTCAACTGCGTGAATTCATGCTGAATTTGAATACAAGTATTATTTTGGTATAAATGAAACACGTTACGACCGCTTGTTGTTTCTCATTCCATTTATCTTATTCGAAATGTAATTACCTAGTATATTTTTAGGAATATATACCGTATATAGTGCTCGCGACATAGACGTTTTACAGACAACGTAACAGGATAATAGCCGAAAAATATGTGCGCATGACCTTTATTTATCGATGCATTATAGGGTTAATTAAATTATGAACATGCATTAGGTAAACTATCACTCCATCAGCACGGCAATGATTAAAGAACGATGACTCGTGAGTTTAGAAAATTGCCTGATATATATAGACTGATTATTTTTGAATACGATTTCAAAAGAAACAACTGTGCTTCTAAAGGGAAACAAATTCTAAGAAAACTAACGAGATTTCCGGGAGCTTAGAGGTTCAAAATTTAGGCTTCGAGAAAATTTTATACTTTATACTCGTATATCACTCAAATATCTAATCCTTCAGAAATCGTCTTTTTAGTAGCATTAGAATTTTCTCGTCTTAAAAGCCGGTGACAAGGTCCATTTATTCTCTTGTACCTAGAACTTTCTTGTCATCTTCGTGTTCCATTGAAAGTTGCAGGAACTTCCCTACAGCTCGAGTACAGTTAAAAGTCGCTAAGGCCGGTCAGATACTCGCAAAGGTTGCTCTGTCGCATCCCATCATAAAGGATCGGAAACTTCCGATAGTACATGACGATGCGCTGTTCCGCATTCACGGAAATTGGACGATATGGAAAACCCTTGCCTTTCCAGAGCTATGCTAGAGGTTTCATGTCCATGCGGCCCAGTGCAAAAAAAAATATCCTATCGGTCCTATCGATAGAGTATCCGTCCCCGAATAGTGAAGATCCCATGCATATGTACGAACAACCGAAGTGAACAGACAATGGAGCGATTCGCATGCAGCCCCGAGGATACATGAAATAAAATCATATACAAAATATTTGTAAGGCATCCACTTTCGCTTGTTTAATATAAAAATACGAAACAAAAGTACATGGGATGAATTAAATTCTTTTTGTTACATGGCAGCCGCTGAATTATATGTTTTTACTTAAAATCTATTGTCGAGTCGATGTAACTAAATGATTTCTTCCAAATATCAGAGACATTATTTCTAAGACGTATCATATGTATAAGTTACAATCGTACATAATTGCGCCATGAAAAGAAAATGATTCGTTATTGTTGCCTTGTAGGCTTACTGTAAATAAAACAGTTTTAAAAAAGCACCGCACTGCTGCTGGCGAGGCGAAAAAAATGCACACCGAAGGGGATTCCGATAGGTTGGCGGCGCAGTGGAAACTCTCGCGGGTATTCCTTCCGATAGACTGGCATAGATGTAAAGTCTATTTTGAAATTTAAATAAACGAACTCATAGGGAACGAGAATCTTTCAGACAGCTCGATACTTTACCGTGCAGGTTTCTTTGCGTTTAAATCGTTATTTATGATTTAAGTGGCACAAAAATTATTGATGAAAATTCAGGAAATTTTTGTATTGAAATAAATATTAAATTTACTCGTTGTACTGGTGGCACATATTCTAGAGATTTAAAGAAAATTGTTCTCCAGCTTATACTTGCAAAATTAAACTCACACGACAGCAGCTGCATTATGCTGAGAAGTGTCATTGACATAAATTTGAATGAAATTTCGCTGTAAAGCAGTTGGTCGGCTAAGGCAGGGATGGTCAAATTGTTTACTTTGTTGATGGAATCATTTGGTTGGCGGTCCATCAGTAATTAGGTAAACAGGATCAGGTGCAGGTAAAGAGACCTTAGCCAAACCTTTAACCCAGGCCACAGAATATTCTGATTAGATTCATTGAGCTTCCTCTTTGGTGAGTCAGTCATCGCGTTGAACGAATTTCTGATGGATGATCAATAGAAGAGTTCAATACGTAACTCAGTCAATTGTGTACGTACATTATAGGGAAATTGCAAATGCAAGTTACCGCAAGTTACTTCTTAATGAGATGTAATTTTCTGTATCTCTACATAATAATTTGAAGCTCGACGGAAATATGATTTTTAAAACGGTCAAGCGCACTAACATGATACCTGTTACGATTGATTTTAAAGAAATCAAATAAATTTGAAATCAATGTGAATTTTAAGAAAATGTCTCCAAATATTTGTGTGGAGTGTTCGTACCATTCGTTGCAATTATCAAGAATGAGATTATGGAAAAGTTTCAGTAATATTTCATTTCACATAATGCAAAATTAATATTGATTTTTTCCGTTTATGAAAGAAACAGATACTAATAGTTCTGACAAAAATCCCACTATTATTTAACTACTGACATCCAAAGATGCACCCTGCTACGGTACTTCATATTACAGTTAAAATTAAATGCAAAATGAAATTATTTAAAAATTAACCTCTCATGAAGAAAGAAAACATCCTTATATTAGTCGATGAACCGTTCATTACTCCGTTGAACACGAGAAGCATCCGAGGCTAGACTCTTCAATATCTTGACGTTTAGCAAGAAGATGATCATCTGTTGATACCAAACACCAGCGACAGAGCGAGACATAAAAAACATAGAGTCTACAAGCGCTGTCAAGCTCGTATATACGTTCTTGTGTGTTCGGGAACCTGTTGGAAATTCATGAGCCTCTTAAAACCCATAAGTCCATAAGAGTTTTAACGACGCTTCAGGTCATGCAAGGGTGTCAAACTAAAATGAAAAAAGGCACGAAGAAGCGAAGTTTGTCCTTAGCGAATGCATTCAGCCGTCAAAATGGGCTATCAGCTACGGAACTTGACGGGCAATGTATTTGCGACACAAAGTTCCTTTCATGCACCGTGGCTCGCAGTGCTCAAGCCGACAGCTTCTTGACGCTAAAACATGCTCGAGTATGACACAGAGCTTCGTCTCAGTGTATACAGGCGTGTGTGGACGAGGGCAAAAGCGCTCTTCACGTCTGCTCCATCTTAGTAAACGAGATGAGCTGTTCACCAGAGTGACACTTTGCCGAGTATAAATAACGCCAGAGCTTCACGCTCTGCAGACACGACGCGACGAGACCTCGTAACTAGTGAATGATACATCGATGATCGCAGACACCCGGCCAGAAAATTATACTTCCTACATGATCGATTCCTGTCATTCATACTGAATGGTACATTTTTATGGCAGCAAAATTTTTTAACGGTCTTTTGAATTTTATCGGATGGGTAGACCGCATGCACTCTATAGTGATCAGTCAAAGTTGTGTGTTCTTGTACGGGTATTTGGTGGGAGCAGCCAGCGGAGAATCTAGCTGCCTGCTAGGTGATTCTCAGTTTGAGGCCCTGTGCATGTAAAAACTCATATTATAATACTGAAATTTATAGTAAGCGAATTTTAATGAATGAAGCCAAATATTTAGAACTAATATTGCCGTAGAGTATGCATGTATTTAATGTGTCTTTACATTTAAAATGCTAGATTATCAGTTATATTTTCACTGCCAAAAGCACGAAACGTTTTTCGAACAATTTACAATCGCTTATTTTGCAATTATGCCGGCTTCTAAAGCCAATCATTTTATATAATAGTTTAGGCTCCACTGACCAAATTAGCAACAGAAAATATAATCCGGAGATAAAAGTTGAACCAGAAAAATATGAAGCGAGTTTTTCAGGGCATGAGAGGGGAAACTTGAAGAGAAGAAAGCGGAGGGGAGCTGACAAGAGGACTTAATATTGATTGCACAGCTGAAGAAGCGTCGATTTTTCGATGCAACGAATGATACAATTTATCAGTTGATATTATAAATTAATAGTTTCTTCCGAATGAATACATTTTGCCCCAATGAACTAGCTTGGGTCGATTAATTGCATTTATGACTTAATTACCGTTATTACTGTGTCGAAGACTTTTATTGTCTTTGATTGAACTTCGTATCAAAAAATTGTTCCATTAAATGTTTTACCTTATCGTGAAGGTATCAAACTTAGTTTACTTCAAGCATTAAACTTGCTAGGCTCAAAAAAGGCCAAGAGCGCTGATTTTTTTCTGACGTTTTAAAGTGCGAGTTTTTTAATGCAATATATTTTTTTGCGTTACGTGCACTTAATTTGCGCAAAGGCTTCTTCCCCGAGCATCTAAGAAAATAAGACTTTTAGCGAATATTTTCTTAAAATTTCCTAATCGGATTAATTTTAGTTTGTGCTCATATTTGATTGGAGGCAAAAACAAAATTGTTCTCCGACAAATAATCAACAAAGTGACGCGTAAATAATTCTGGTGCATTATTATAACGAGAAAGATGAAATGCACGAAATTTAGGAACTGAAATGCACATCTCGTGCGTTGTGAACTATTTATACACGTATAGACTGATATCACTTTGTACAGTAGTTTAAAATTTAAAGATTCACCAAAGAGAAACAAATTTTTCGAGATTGAAACCCTCTGAGAGGGTTTCAATCTGTTCTGGTAAACATTACCGTTACTTCTTAAGAACAACTATCGTCAGAACAGTCGAAAATACTACATCATATTGTCAATTCACGTTATGGATTTCATCATTAGGCATTTGAGTGAAATCTCCTTTGAAAGTTAAACCTTGGTTCAAAAGGTCAAAAAATTTTCCCTTATCATGTATAAGTAAGCGTTCTTCAATGAGAACATTCGAAAACATTATAAGACTGTCAATTAATTGGCGTCTATATATAAATTATTTTGATCATATGGAGATAATTATGAAGATTTTGAATTGATATATAGTTGAGATTCGACAAAAAATCTGACGGCCTACGAGGAATGTGAGGTCAGGTCAGAAGTGAGGTCAGGTCAGAAGTGAGGTCAGGTCAGAAGTGAGGTCAGGGCAGAAGTGAAGTCAGGGCAGAAGTGAGGTCAGGACTGCAGTGAGGTCAGGGCAGAAGTGAGGTCAGGGCAGAAGTGAGGTCAGGACAGAAGTGAGGTCAGGGCAGAAGTGAGGTCAGGGCAGAAGTGAGGTCAGGACAGAAGTTAGGTCAGGACAGTTGCAGAAGCAGACCATTTAGGCCTTGTCACCTGCAAGAACATCAACAGCGCTGAAGGGCCGACGTTTGTGGCAGCCAGCGAGCGTAGGACATCTCGAGCCATATAGACCGGACAGCGTTTATCTGTCCGGATTTGATTGGAGGCTAAAATAAGTTCCAGGACTATTATCGACATTCGTAAATGCTTCTGAGTTTGGTATTTTCATGCGGAAACACAATCGAAAGTGGTTGCAAGATAATCCGAATTCCAATTAAATTAGAAACTTGAAAGACTGCCCCCCCCTCCCAGAAAAAGAAATTAATTTATATCCAAGCCTCCAAGCATGCAAAGTTTCAATGCTTACACAAAATACGAAAATATTATCAGCCTATTTATTGATATATTACTTGCCTGACTTAAAATGTTT
This sequence comes from Hyalella azteca, assembly GCF_000764305.2. Lineage (NCBI taxonomy): Eukaryota > Metazoa > Arthropoda > Malacostraca > Amphipoda > Hyalellidae > Hyalella > Hyalella azteca. The sequence goes on along the minus strand of NW_025943380.1, from coordinate 1,188,037 downwards.
GGAGCATTATACCAACGTGGTTGCAATGATACATGCAGCAGCGTCTCTTAACTTTAAAATTATATGGTAACCCAGTCAGCACAGTTGCCAAAGTTTTGTGCTTCAGAGACAACAAAAATCGAAAATTGCGCCGTGTGTGTAGCTTTTTACGACACTAACCATTTTGTTCCGCAGGAAGTTTTCCTGTGACAAGAAAGTCGACGAAACTTCGATGTGAACAGTCAGTTTGTATGCAAAAGCCGCTTGGCACTGAACTGAATAAATTCCAGCCTCCAGAAATGCATTTCTGCTATTGCCTTCCGATCGATTTATTCATATATTATCTGGATCAGCATTAATTATCAAATTAGCAACACTACCGAATAAATTAATATAAAAATTTATGCTTAGATCCTACTTGACGAAGTGAAAATCGTTCAGTCCATAAAGATTGGACTACATGTTTACTATTTTTGAAAAGCAAGAAACGATTTTTTATGTTTTGCTCCGCTATGAAGTTGATCATATCGTATTGGAACCTGAACAACATTAAAATTAAGTTAAAATCAGAATGGAAGCTTGTTATACTGAATGCACTGAGTAAATATGCATGAACTAGACCTTAAAATTTCTGAAAATTCACTATTTTTACTAAATACTTCAATGGCAACGGTTCGAACAGCTCAAATTTATAATAGGTCCTCGCACTAAAATTCGCTGCTACCTAAAATGTTGGAATCAAAATTGCAAGCATGTAATTTAAATTCCATGTGGCCATGGTATCACTATCCTTCATCACCATAGATTGTCAAAGTCGAGGTCAGGTATGCGGGCTCTCGATCAATCTCTCTACTTTCGGCCAGGTTGCCCGCGTTCCGCAATTGCATAAAACGTCGGAGAGGCTCCTGCGATCATCGACACCGGAATGACGCGATTTAGACAGCAGACCGTCCGAGCATTTGCTCAATTGCCGGACTGACGGGCAGAAGCGCAGGCAATACGAACGACAGCGGACGCAGATGAAGGGATATTGCCGGCGTGTGTACGGGTAGGAATGAAATTTGTTAGGATCCTTACTTTATTTATGGCCTGGGTATGCATGGCTGTACAAAATTTATCTTGTGGTATCTGCTTTAACGTTGAGAATTAATAATGCCTTTTTTATTGTAAGAAAGACCACCAATTGCAAGAAAATTAACTGAGGTCGGCGGCTAAAATGCTCTAGAGCACACATCACGAAGCAATAAATAAATCGATAATTTTCAATGAAGATAAGCTAGCAAATGTTTACTATGGATCCTCATTTAGCAGCTATTCATACATTAAATCCCCTTTTAGCAGCTATCGAATTCATTTCCACAAGAATCAATTAATTAAATACAGAGCATAACACGAGAATAGATGCCATTGTTCGCTCTCCGACAACCAGGAGCGTAATACACCAATCTAGGATCAAAGCCCAGGAAGCTGAAATAGGACAGTCAGTTCATTAAATGTTCCTCGAACAATTCACAGCCATTATGTCTCGCAGAAGGTACAGTCGCTGCCACCATTCTCGCTGACAATATCAGCTCCGAAATTTCATTATCTGCTTCGTGTCCTTCGAAGCAGTCCATTTCACGCCTCCCAAGAGGAGTAATAAAATCGTCTTGCAGTTCAAACGCAAAGTGATTATCAAGAGGAAAGGTTACACGAGTGAGTGACGTTGAAGACGGCGAGCTCGTCAGATGTTGATATTAAAATGAGAGATGAGTAATTGAAGAACAGCTAACGTGAAAAACGTAATTTAATTCGTCTATAAAAAATGTTTACATGTGTTACAGCGGTAGAGAATGAGCAATCATACATAAGCTCGTATCATTAGATCATAATAAATATTCATCACGTAATAGAACACAATTTAATTTTTTTAAGTGCGCTCAATGTTGATCATATACTGACGATCATTCGATCAACATTTAGAAAAGAGACGATGACGTACAAACAAGCAGAACCAATTGATTTTTTAATGCAATTCGAAGGCAATTATATTTTACAGGTGAAAATGATTAGAGAATCATCAAAGGCAAGAAAGAATCTTTCAATGCCAATCTTTTGCGATCTGTCCACGGCATTTTTGTTAGTCTTGCTATTTTATCAAACATCGACTATATGCGAGGGGCAAAAATATCCCCATAATTCAGTTTTTCATGCTCAACTAAAAGTTTTTTTCCATGTCAGGGAGGCTAAAGGGAGTGAGGGGTGCGCAAGGCTTAGCATTTGTGCGATACAATGGCGCACCACACGCGTGTTTGGGGTTCTTTAATAGACGCTCCCACAGCCAAGGATTACTACGGGATTTTACGAATGAATGAACACGAAATGTGTACACAGGATACGGGGAAAAAAGTTCCTGAGCCCGTATGAGTTAAGAAGGCGGTCGGGAGCAACGTCTGTCAAATAGAGACAGGGAATATTTCTGAACAGATGTTGGGGGCCTGGTTATTAACCGAGGTAATATATAGGAGCAGCATAGCTGGATCAGTTTTGGTAATAGTGATTTTTCTGAACAGATGTTGGGAGCTTGGTTATTATTCAAGGCAATATATAGGAACAGCATACTAGCTAGATAAGTTTCAGCAATGCCCACATAAAAATTAAGGGTGGTGCATCATTGATTCTAGATGGCGATGATAGATTATAGGTGATGTAACGGTGGGTGGCCACATCTGCCAAAAATCGACAGTAAAACGCCAAAAAATCAATGGATACTGATTTATTGTGTCATTAAGTATAAATTTCATGAATGGATTTGTTTCATAACATTTATAATAGTCGTTAATAATAATATTATTGTAAATATTTCTCTATCTATATAACATACTAGCTGGATAAGTTTTAAGTAATAGTAATTTTTCTCATCAGATGTCGGAGCTCGTTTCTAACCGAGGCAATATATAAGGGCAGCAAACTAGCTGGCAAATTTTTAGTAACTGTAGCGACTGGAAGATAAATTTTCTTGTTGCCATAAACGAGTCAAATAAGACTTCCTAAATAAACATTCACATGTACAATTACAGCTGTTCATTGTGCAAGTCGTGAATAGTCGTCTAAGCGGCGAAATTATTTTAATTTTGCAGCAACCGGAAAATCCTACAATTTAATTTCATTTAAAAAGTTGTAACTGCATTAGATAATCATTATTATTATTATTATTCTTATTATTCTTATTATTATTATTATTATTATTATTATTATTATTATTATATTATTATTATTAGATAATTTTTTTTAAATAAATTAATTATAAAATTAAAAAATAATTTAACATAAATATTAACCATTTCAAACTTTCTTCCTAAAACGACTAAGCGATTGAATAATTAAGTACCAATTAATCTTCAATCTTGACCGGCGTTTATGCTCGAAAAAACTAACCCTTTACATGAAGGGAAGGGAGAACTTTTTTTGTCTGCTTGATCGCTGTGTGAGGTCGTCACGGTGAGGAGATCGTAAGATCTTAACAAACATTTTGCGTTATCGGGACTACGCGCAGAGACCTGTAATATTGTGCAAGACAGATGAGCTGTGAAGAATTCTGTACTTAGTACACGCCTGCAGTTGTTGGCCTTACGTACACGAGAATGCGGTAGCAATAAACAATAAATGATGATAGATATTGAGTAATAATAAGAAATTAAGCTTTTATTTCCTTGTGGTGGGCTCTCAAACAAAGGGTTGAGATAGCATGGAATTACCAGTGATCATGGTTGAACAAAATTAAAGCGCAGTATAATGATATATTGGTGCAAAATACTATTTTTTCTCAAGTCTGTGTCAAAATTCATGATTGAAACGAAATATGCATCAAAACGAAAAAATTTGCCAAATTAAGTATGAGGATAGCAATTGCCAATTTTGATAGCCGTTGCTGGAAGATCTCAACGTTGCTGGAAGAACTAATTACTCCAAGGAAAGATAATTGACGGAAAATAATTTATGAATCTCGGACCAATAGTTAAACATTCGATCATACAAAAAAAAATAAATTAATATCATTTAGTATAACTTATAAATGGCACACAAAACGTAAAAGAACACTACTCCAATTAGGCATTAACGATATGAAACTACAACAGTCAATATGTAAACCTATCAAAGAGCACAAAGTTCTCTTTTCAATCCACAAGCGGCGCCATTGAGCCTCAACAACCGGCATTAGGCCCTCAGCTTATTGCCAATCATCGATTCGACTCGCGAACTGCAAGTGTTTTCAACAGCTCTCATGAAACTCAATTGTTTGGTCATGCGCAGGATAACAGCGTGCATGAAAACTGTCTAATGTTGTGCTATTGAGTCGTTGTGTTCGAATCCAAGACTGTAATTACGTGGAAATGCACTGATTATTACCGAACACGACATGAAAAATTGCTTAAAGCAGCGGCAAGGAAGCAGGTCTAGTGATCATAAAACAGGTATCCGATGAAATATCGTGAGGCACGGCATGACCTCTTAGAAACACACGAACTACCGTCTTAATTAAGCCCGATAGAGACCAACATGAAGACATTTATCTAAAAATCCACGTTTTACCGAACGTTAAATAGTTAAATAAACGTTAAATTTAACGTTGAAACGTTAAATAAACGTTAAATCGTTACACAAGTAATGATACAATTTTAAATAAAGAATTCATGCTGAAATAATCGCAGTTTCCTGGGGCAAAGAAAGGCCATCAATGAAGTCCATCCTGTTTCCTCTTGACAGCACAAAAGGCAGTTTCTTCCTCCAGTGGCACTTCTTTTAGGGTCTCAAGTTGTAAAGAAAAAGACATCGGCGAGCTCACAGTCGGTGTTTAGAGCCGCAGTTAAGGCGCCTTCGAGCAAAACTGTCGTTTAGCCAGCCAAAAGTAGGAGGATGCGAGCAACTCTGACGATTACCGAGACAACGGTCGACGTCGCTGGCAGCAGGATTACTTGCGGCGACCGCGCCATGCATCCCGAGGACCGCTGCTCAGTTCTTGTGCAGATGGCAGTCAACTCGAAGTGCCAACCAACTCTTACTTATAAAGTATCAACCAACAGTCGCCTAAAAAGTGTCAACCAAGTCTCGCTTATAATGTATCAACCAACAGTCGCCTAATAAGTGACAAACAACTATCTCTTAAAAAGTATCAACCAACAGTCACCTAAAAAGTGACAACCGACTATAACAAATAACTCCGAGTCTAGGTACCATAAACTGTATCATGTCGGTATACATATTCCGCGAAATCTTAACCAACTTTACCAACTCGCTTAACATTCCCGTTCTGAATTCCTGTACCTATTTATTGTATTTAAATTCAGTATTAGAGTTTTTCGGTAATTTAATATACGAGTAAAATGACTATTTGCTGTGTACAAAATGCTGGCATTGGGAGAATTTTTTTAATTTTTACCTGCTTCACGAACAATAATTGATACAAGAATTAGTATGTAGCTTTCACACAATGAATGTCAGAACTACAATATTTGTATTTCCAAACTCGGAGCAGACAAATAGACCCTAGAACATATGTACGTATGGAAGCCGTACATGTACATAACAGTAACAGCATCCTGCTCAGTTTCACAGCGCAATTTCCCCGCGTCGATGCTCGTTGGTATTCAGCGCACGGTGATTCACCCTTTTATTTTCATACTCGCAGAGCGCATCCCGTAATTTTCACTCGCTTTCTTACAGTCGCTTTTTCTTGCGCTTGCAGCACCTAAAACAGTTGTACTTGCACCGCATGCAAGAACAAGCAATTTTGCGGCGATTACGTGTTTCACTGGACACCGACACACTCCCTAATAAAGCGCCGTTTTCTCAACGCAAGTCTAAGAAATTATCGACCGAGGTCCGTAATTTCAAAAGAATCCATAAAAACTTGAGCAATTTCTGAATATAGAATGGGTTGAAAGATAACTAGTACCTTGTGTCGTTAGTCTGAAATAATTCATTGCAAAATTTGATATCTTTAATATTCATTTTACCTAAATCGTTACACAAATCTTAATTATTTTCTGAGCCAATATCATCGTTAATTTCCTTTCATTTTTAAATAATTAATTGTATTGCAATAGATTGTAAGTTACGCAAAAAAATCCATTAAAGGAACAATCGATATAGAATATTTTATACAATCATACAAAAATTTTCGGCATATCGGGTAAATATAATACAATATAACCTACCTGGATCTCCAACAGACGCTGTCACATTGACATCAATACGGTTTAGAGTGCAACGCAATTGTCAATTTGAAACAGTTACACGCTCTGCTCAAGGCAATATTCAGTGTGACTGCCTGGCCCTTGCTTTAATATGGCCGTTCCATAAAGCGGCCTCGAGGCGAATAAGGCGATTCAATTCTATCGCCGGCTGTCGATTAAGTTCGATTGTACGAACCATAGAAAAGCAATGGGCCAAAATTGGTTGTGTCTATATAGGTATATACATACGAGGCCGACCGGCGCTCCAAGGTATCTGGTATCTGGTTCACATTACGCAAAACAGGAGCTTATTAGCATCCCAAAATGAAGATCCGCGGATAAGGCAAATCTTTTTAGGACGAGAAATTGATGCCTTCAACTGATCGCGTTGATAGCGAACAAGAGTGAAAAGCTCGTGGGCCTTGCAAAAGCTGTAGACGAGTAAGGCTTGTTCGAGATAACTAGTTTTAAATTACTGGATTGGCTGCTGAAACTTTCTCGTGAATTATGACCATAGTCTCTTCGCCAAAAGAGCAATATTGCCTGCTCAGAGAGACGGATTTTTTACTCTCGCATCAGGCTCTTGTTGGCTAGATGATTTTTTTCTTTATGAACGGTTGAACAACACAAGTTGCTACGAGGATAAATCTATACACGATAAGACATACATAAATTTATATACAATGAGAAGATTTAGAAATGACACTAAATAGCACTTTTTCCCCCTCCCTCGGGATGCGAGAGTCTCTCGGGGTGAGGGGATCTCGGCTCATCTATTTAATGGAAAAATATTGGAAAAAATATTTGTTCCGACTCTTCGGGAGAATGCAGCAAACTGGTGTGGCATTTGAAGCTGATTTTGTCATTACGTTGCTGCAAATTCATAGGCAGTAAAGTGATGAACAAATTTACATGTGAGTGATAACTCTTCTAGTGACATACCGGTATGTCGTATATCAGCAGAAATTAAACCATTTGAATTACATTAACTTGACCTTACCGAAATTATTTGTCATAATGGTATTATCAATTATTTATATTGTACCTTATAATATAGCTCCAAAACTATATAAGATCCGAATCAAATCAAGTTTAATATTTGGATAATTATTAATGAATGTAGTATTCCCTTATATTTATGTAAATTGTTTTATTGTCAACAAGGAGGAAATAAATTATTCGCGATTACAGTGTTTTTTTTTCACATAATTTACTTCCTATTTATTAAAATAGATTTTCATTATTTTCTTACGAATCAAATTCGAAAGAAATAATCTTCATTTCCTGCGCAAATATAATATTACGGCAAAAATTTAAAATTAAAATTTTACACGGTAATTTGGACATGTATTTGTGAGCGTAAGATCTAGACCCACGTCTGAGCATCACCATACTGTATAGGTTGATAGTCATTTAACTTTCATGCTGAAATAAACTTAGTTCAGATAACATTTTGTTTACTTGACGAGTCGTGGCAGCCGCTGGAGCCTCGTTTCCCAGTTAGAAAGTTGGGAACCTCTGCCGGGTTCTAAAATTTTTATAATCTGTGCCTAGTGAGTTACGTCCGCCGAAACTTAATTTACGATCACTACATTTTTCATAAGGTTTTTCGAACATTCCTGCGCATCAGCTTTCTCGTCCAAAATGGAGGCGCGACAGCTTGGGCATTCTGAGCACGATTTGGCTTAGGGAGCGAAGCGTCTTCCCTCAAATTATTGTACTCGTCGTTCTCCTCACCTTAACCCAGGTCCCAAAACCCATGAGCGCTTCAACAAAAGAAAACCTGTAACCCACGAACCTCAAACAAAATAAAACCCATGAACGCTTGAACAAAATAGAACACTTAACCTATGAACACTCCGACAAATCAAACCCAAAACCCACGAAAAGAGTACAACTCAAAATCCATTAACGATTGAAATAAATAAAACTCAGACTCATAAACGTTCGAATAAAATCAAACCCATGAACGCTCGATCACAATAAAACCCAAAACCAATGAACGTTCGAACAAAATTTAACCCAACCCAAAATCCATGTACGTTCGAATAAAATTTAACCAAACCCAAAACCCATGAACGTTCGAACAAAATTTACCCAACCCAAAACCCATGAACGTTCAAACAAAATTTAACCAAACCCAAAACCCATGAAAGTTCGAACAAAATTTAACCCAACCAAAAAGCCCATGAACGTTCGAACAAAATTTAACCCAACCCAAAGCCCATGAACGTTCGAACAAAATTTAACCCAACCCAAAACCCATGAACGTTCGAACAAAATTTAACCCAACCCAAAACCCATGAACGTTGCAACAAAATTTAACCCAACCAAAAAAACCATGAACGTTCGAACAAAATTTAACCCAACCCGAAACCCATGAACGTTCGAACAAAATTTAACCCAACCTACGCTCCAGAATTAAAACAAACGCTCCTGAATTAAGCTGGGATTCGTCACCAATCAGAAAAAAATGCGAGATGAAGCACGACCGAAAGAAAAACCACAAATTTCAAAAACTCGTACGAATACTTTTGAATATTCAAGGAAACTTCTCCTTAGCCCACGTATAAAACGTCTAAAATGAAATATTAATTCATTTATTTCTTCAGTTTTTTTACAAACACAAAATAAAACTAAAATTTTTAAAGAAAATTACATATTGAGTTTGAAGAAGTTGGGGTTATTTATATGAGCCTAAATATACTCGTACATAAATGCTTGAATACGCAAATATCGAAAAACAATATTAATTGAGAAACAATACTCAAGAAAAATACCATGACAACGAATTATGAAACTAGCTCCGTCTAAACTAAATATTGTAACCAAAAACTACATATCACTTTAAGCTCGCTTGAAAACACCCAGCCATTAAACTCACATATACTAACAAAGTTCGAGCAAGAAAGAAGTCGTAAAGAAGCGACGCTTCCAACGGAAGTTTCACGGAGTTTGCGGACCTGCATCATTATAAGCTTAAATATTCCCACGGAACCGCAACTGCTATCAATTACATTTCATTCTGTACTTTTATCTCTCTTCCGGCATTTATATACCAATGTATGAATAGAGCCAGCATAATTTCCTTCGATGAAAATGATGTGCATTATAAATGCAATGTTGCTATCATTTGGAAAATTTGTTCTTTAATTTAAGTTCGCTTGAGGACCAGAGAGAGAAGCAGTACTTGAAAATTTATACTAAATTGTATTATATCTGGCTTTGAAACTTAATCGCATAAAAATTTAAATATTAATCGAGTCCAACACAACCTGCTATAAATAATATTAAGCAATTTATAATAATTTTTCTTTAGCCAAATACTTTGAATAACCACGGGGTATATGTAGAAAACTTTTACATTTTAGCAGATACATTTTTTGCACACGGGTTTCCAGGCTTCCTATCCTAAAAATTTTTCGTTACCAGAAGCTACAGGCGAAACAAGAGCCGAGATAATTTGCCTAATTGGGCGAACATTTCCCCAGGTTTTCAGCTGAGGGTGGAGCGTGAACACCACCATGAATCACACACACTGGAGCGCAGTGCTCAGCTCAAACATATTCATACACGTTTTCTTTGTTAGCTCGCTGCCGTTAACAGACTTCCGATCCTGGATACCGGAACTGACTATTTATTTTTGTGGTAGCGCTGCGGGAAGATCCGCGCTTTATTCGGTTGTTGAACTCTCGGTAAAAAAATAATATTGACACGCAGTTCTCACAGCTGTGCACCGATATTCAGCGTTTAGAGCGCGAGTATATCATGATTATGATTGCATATGTTGTGTAGTGTATATGACATGATGTACCTTTTGTATATAAAATAATATATGTATTGTAAAGGACTGCTTAGCGTTGTGTTCAAGTGAAGTTAACAATCTTGATTTTGACAATGATTTCAGCATATTGTCAATATGAATACAATGGTGTAAACATGACCACGATAAATATTGTGTAACGTAAAAACTCGACTTGAGGCAATTTCTAAAATTGATAAATGCTATCTATAGCTATAAATATAGATTCTAAATTTAATTAATGTAATTTAACTAGAATTGCTTCTTGTTCTCTATCATTTTCAGTTTCTGGCATGATTGCATTATGAAAATCAAAAGTTTAATAATTGATGCAGCAAGGTATCAATTTTATTCAGTTTATTTAGTGCAGTTACATATCAGCACCGAAGAGCAAAGTATCATCAAGTAATTTTAATGATACTTTGCGAGGAATACACATCGAGGAATTGGATGAATGTTACGTACGATAGTTATTCAGAATGCAATAGAGGAATGCCGGGAATGTTTAGCGAGGAATGCCTATCATGTGACACGTGTGAATTCAAATTGCTTGTTGTAGAAACAAAGCAAGTAGTTATACTATACATTTCATCTACTTTATACGAATAAATGTGGTCAGAAATACAAATGTACAACTTGCCCGATAATCTCCTGCGTTTAAGCAGGAGTTAATCTTGAAGAATAAAATTTATGAAGAATTTAATGTAAAAAAAATTAAGAATTTAGTTTAATGAACTTAACTTTAACTTTAATTTAACTTAACTTAACTTAACTTTAATTTAATGAAATTTAACTTAATTGAAGAATTTAATGTAAAAAAAATTACATTAACATCTAACCGAGATAAATATCAGTGCATTTTTCTAATATCTGTTTCCTTACACGAAAATGCCAAATACTTTGGCTACTTTGGAAAAAACGCAGACATTTTTTCAGAAATGCCTGAATGCACGCTTGATAATCATATGATAATCATATATAATTATGCTCGAAAGCCACGATGAACGAAAATTTATTGTTAAACGACCAGGAAAAAAATCTGAATTACTTAAATGTCCAATTTATTTATATGTGAATTAAGGAATTTCATAGTGAACTAGTACCGAAGACAAAAATGGCTGGGTAATTAATGATGCAGAAGTAAATCAAATTGTTAATCTTGAGCTGCTGCCGACGCAGAAGTAAAGCAAATTAATTACCCTAGAGCTGCCGACGCAGAAGTAAAGCAAATTAATTACCCTAGAGCTGCTGCCGACGCAGAAGTAAAACAAATTAATTACCCTAGAGCTGCTGCCGACGCAGAAGTAAAAAATTAATTACCCTAGAGCTGCTGCCGACGCAGAAGTAAAGCAAATTAATTACCCTAGAGCTGCTGCCGAGGCAGAAGTAAAAGAAATTAATTACCCTAGAGCTGCTGCCGACGCAGAAGGGCATCGGCGTCTCGTGTGTCGCGCCTTTACAAATATGGCGTCGGGGATCACGTTTCAGGTAGCGTAATTTGCGGTCGTGTCTCGAGCCGAGAAACTTTATACGCGGCAGGCGATGTTGTGGCATTACGCTGTAAGATGACGCGTCGGCATTATCTGCGACTCAATAGTGTAGCGTAATTATTGTATTACTCCTCTGCACATAAAGCTACGCAGGCCGGGTTACTGCATCCTGCCATGCTCTTCTTTAGACTTCTGTATAAAATTCTTAGTTGCTCATGTCATGGGTGAAATAATTGTCATAGTATTATAGACAATTTTTTTTATATTTTCCTTTGAAATGCTATGGGGTTGTGTTTTGTTCATAGTATAGTAGATAATTTTTTATATACAAATTTTCGTTTAAATGCTATGGGAATGTGTTTTGTATTACAATAATATTATCATTGCAGTTCACATCACGGCTGGCCTATGTCAGGCTTCTGAATCTTGCAATGATCACACTCATCAGCTAAAAATTATCTGCAAATTTATGCCTATTTGTAAACAAAATCATTTTCTAGTTATTGTAGTTTTTTATTTATGAGATGATGTAAAATATTGCTTTCGCATTGAATCCAAAGCAAGTTCATTGCATGCTCTGTAACATTAGAGCACCGTAATCGACAAATTACGAATTGTTTCAGTAGTGAATTATTGCTACTATTCGCTTGTTAAATTGTTCAAGTTCTCGCATTTCTTCTCACCCCTGATTGCATATACCACATGCACGAGCCTGCATAAATAAGATTACGAATAATACCAATAGTAGTTAGCTAAGGGCAAATTTAGTAAATTTTTAATTTTGACTTATTCTTTCTATTTAATTACACTAAATCTATTGTATATACAACATTTATAGTACTGTGAGGTGCTAAGAAAATAGTCATACAGATTTTGTATTAAATTTTCAACCCTATCATATGAATTAGTTTGAGCGCGATTGCTCAGTGAATAAATGATTAGCTCATCACAAATATTATGTTTCTTATGCAAGTACAGCTAGCGGACCATGTACCACATGCACGAGGCTGCATAAATAAGATTACGAATAATGCCAATAGTAGTTAGCTAAGTGCAAATTTAATAAATCTGTATATATAGAGTGAGACGATGACTATAGGTGCGCCAACTTTGATCTGTAGCAAGTGAAGAAAATTAATTTAAATAGTGTTTTCGCATTAAATATTTAGAATGTGTCTTTCAAACCAAACTAAGGATCTTATCCAAGTGGCACTTCACTCAACGAGGTGTTTCCTTCACGTGATGGTCTGACATCTAAATTGCTCAAAAGGCTCGCTATCGAGCGCCCATCTGTGTAACTGTAACGTAGGGCAGCAAACTTTACTGAATTCGGGTACAGCCGCTCGAAAAAGCTTTTTTCATTAATAAATAGACTGGCAACTTTTCATCCGTTTTTATTCGATAGAATTTAGAAAATAGTTTTGAAACGTAAAAGTTTACAAAATGAACCATTTTTCACACTGTTTCAGTTCTTTTACTTTTGTATAAAGAAATATTCCCAGCATTAGGCGGTGACCAGCCTGCTCGACTTCTGGAAACAAGTGTGTAGAGGTGCGGGATTTACTCACACTCTGAGCTCACTCTAAGCGGCCCCATGGCTCTTTATGCCATGAATTCATTACCATAAAGAAGCTCCATTTGAATGAAGCGAGCAACGAGGCTCGCCATAAGTCCGTCCACGGCGACCCAGCGTCAAAAGACGCCACAAGTGCGCTGATGAAGCGGCCGTCGTTAAAACGCATCTCTGTGCGGATCTCTGATACTGCGCTCTCGTCGTATATTTATCCACCAGGTCTCTGCTTGCTTAGTCCTAGTCTGGAAAAAATGTGGGATAGAAAGTGTTTGACTGTGTACAAATTTGGAGTGTCCAATTAAAGGTAACGATCTCACAAGTAATGAATGTTTTGTCTCTCGCGCCTTTCTCTGTGAAATTATTTGTGCACCTGCTTAGGTAGCTCTCCATATGTCCAGAGTTTTTGATTAAAAAATTTATTATAAATAAGATATTTCATATCTAATGAAACTTGTTTAAATGCTTAATATGCATTGAAGCTCGTAGTTTAATCTTCTATAGTTGTATTTTTTTAAGGTCCTGACAATAAATGTCATTGTTGACACATTATAAATGAAATTAATCAATCATGATTTTTTCAAGGAATTTTTATAAGGTCCTCAGAATAAATGTCATTGTTGACACATTATAATTGAAATTAATCAATCATGATTTTTTCAAGGAATTTTTATGAATATTTAAATGATTAGGCGCTGCGTTCAAATTTTAAATAATAATTTTATCCTAATCAACAACGATTTGGATAAATGATCGCCTGTCAGGCGTTCTGTGTGATCCCCGGCAGATTCACTCCTCTTCCGAAAATCTATTAAATTTACCACTGAATAGTGAATACTAGCAAGTTAGTTCACTAACTTTCAATGCAATTTTTTTATCTTTTTGTGAATGATATCACAGCGGTTGCTTTTGGAGTACAACTGCTTTAATAAAGTGTTCAGTTCACCACACAGTCAACACGAAAAGGAATATCCGTATATCTTTTATTCTAGAATAAATCATCACCTGCTTTTTGGTTATCTTCATTATTTTCCTGGTTCTAATTTGTGAGTGTATTCTAAGAGATAAAAATAATTAAACGATCACTGTGAGACTTTTTTAATAATTTGTAAAAAAATTCAGAAAATTAATTGAACATAATAATTGCTAGTTGGTCTCGATCCGTAATAAATAAGGTTATAACAAAAATAAAAGAAGTACATTAAAAACAAAACACATACAGGTTCACATTGAAAAGACTATATTATGAGTCTTTCCTACGAAACAAAGTACACGTATGAATTCGAACGACCGCTTCCACAACTCGTGCGAGACGCACAATAAATTTTTACGAAGATTGTATGGGACTGAAGCGAGGGCATATTTTTGATGTTCATTGATATGTCCTCGTTTGAGAGTGAATGAGAGCGCCTTTGGTTTCGTACGTTAGGCAGCAACGGCAACCTCTGTGCCTATTGGTGTTCATAAATTGTATGGAGAATATGACTTTGGTTTCTTCGTACGTCGTTAGGCAGCAACGGCAACCTCTCTGTGCCTATTGGTGTTCATAAATTGTATGAATAATATGACTTTGGTTTCTTCGTACGTCGTTAGGCAGCAACGGCAACCTCTGTGTGCCTATTGACGTTAATAAATTGTATGGAGAATATGACTAGGGATATATGTAGGTTCTATAATATTGCCATTCAGCCTTTCATTGTATAAATCTCCACACATTTTTATCATTAATTAATAATACATGAATGTACACCCATTTTGTCAGATGTAAATAAGATTCCTGGTTAATAGAAAATAACTATATATAGTTATTTAGTAATTTAGTATTTATAAGTAATATATGATCAACTAATTCATTATTGAAGTCTGTCTTTGACGAGCTTCCACTCATTTGTAATTGATTCGGATTGTTGATATAAGCGGATTATTTCAGTGATTTTGATGTTTTAATTTATTGTATCATGAATTTATTATACGTGCATTTACCTTGTTTATGTTAATACAGATGAAATCAGTCGCACACTGAATTCGAAGATTTCTATCATTTCACAATACCACAATTATATTATATTACATATATCAGGTATTACATATTGTCACAATTAAGATCCAGCACAAAATGTTCAGCTAACCAACAAAACACATGACAGTCACTACATTTACTCCTATTCTATTGGCCTGGAAATAGATCCGGTCGTAACTCGGTAACGTGCATTTACTGAAACATTAAATTACATTCAATATGGCTGCATCTGTCTGAGAACGCGCTAATTGGGGGTACACTGAGAGGCAACGTAGCTTGGATACGGACTCGGAACTGAAGCAATATATGTAAACAACCCCTGAACATAATCACACAAATAATAAAAAATATTTGATATATATTTGATTACCTATGGGGAAGGAGATGCTTGGACTCTCATCTCATTGCGTCATGTTGAATGCGATGCGAAATGATAAACGGTATTCGAATTTTATTTTGAAGTTTCGATTGCTGCGAAATTTTTATTTATTTTTATTACTTGGGTTGAGCGCAAAGGTTCTGGTTGTGACTACAGAAAATATGCTCACAAATAATGATAAGTACAAACATATAGTACAAGCGTCGGTCGTAGCATCGAGAGAAACATCAGGATAATGTAGCCTTCAGAATCGACTTGACTCGGTTATGCGTATTTATATGTACAGTGTGGAAGAGCCTCCCACCAGAATGCGACCACTGGACAATCGGACATGGGCGCTCTTAGGGAGCGCACGTTGCCAAAATTTTTTGGACTTGGCGTGGCCATGTGTCCATTTTTGTAGCAGTTTGTGTTTGATGCAAGACGACGAGACTCGACGACAGGCCCTCGTCGGCCTAATCATCTGCGTCGATTCGTGATATGCTATGTAGTGAACTGGAAGTTTGTTGGGGCAGCGATTCGACGCTCAAACTCACGCCTCCGTGTTACAAGGTTAACCAAGCACCATTAGAAAAAACAAGTACGAGAGAGCGCAGTTTCCAGTTTCCGCATTTTTCTGTTTGGTTCCGCTCACCAAGATCTTATTTTAAACATTTTTTATAGCTCTCAATAGAGGCTAAGTTTAGTCACCAGTTTACCGCTGGATTTTAATAACTTCCGAAATTATTTTGCGGAAGCAAAGATAACGCGAGATGTTAACCAATGGCGTCTTCTGGTTTCTATGGTCTATTATTAAGTTGAAAAACTCATCGCAGCTTACGAAAAGTAGATAATTGATTAAAAATTAATAGAAAATCCTAGATATAAACACTGAATGCCGTGTAGCAAAGATTTCAAACACACATGATGTCAACGTAACCAGCATCGCAGCTTTTGGTCGCGAGAATACTTTATACCGCTCAATACATTATAAATATTTTCTTGTGACTTATTTCACTTTCATCCATAATCAAACTGAAACATAGTGTCTTTCTAAATCTTTCCTCATAATTTTTCGTCTCACTGTCCATCATTAATGCAAAGATGAAAGTAAAGCATTAATCAGTCATTGCACACTGTTAAAAAAATTACCGTTAACGGTATTATACCGGCGTTTCAGTGGCCGGTCGGCACGTGAAAAGAAACACCGTGTCGCCGTTTTTATTCTAATTTAACACTAGAAATCCGTAAAACATCTGATAAAAAGTGCGAAACAGTTTATTTTCACGGGGCGACCGGCCACTAGAACGCCAGTGGGACCGTTTTGTCACCGTTTTTTCTAACAGTGCACGGATGCATAATTGAAAAGCTCGTACGCTTTAACAACTTTGCCAACGCAAAAGATGAATGAATTTTCACGTTTTGATAGAGAAATGTTTAGATTAGAAAATTGTTGGACCAGAAGTGCCAAGGCACTATAATTTACGATTAATTGGTTGTTTTGTTCGAGCGTTATTCAAAGATAACGTCATACGAAGAAGTCGAAATCAGTATTTTCGATCTCGAAAACATTCAAAAAATCTTCGGGGTATTACGGCTTACTTAAAGAAATCTAGCTTTCTTCAGCATAGAATATATCGAAACATATACTATTAAAGATACATTCTTAGTCGTGACAGTATTTCCATTGCGAACAATTACTAGTGGGATCGAGAGCACATATGATTTGATTATAGTTATAGTATGATTTATGATTTATAGTATAGTTAAATTCATTATGATCGAGAGAAAAATAATGAATTTCTATTATTTTGTCCTGAAGATTCAATATCAAAACCGCTGAACCCTATAATAGATTATATGCATTTTTATAACAGACTTGCAGAATTTTGTTGCAGTTCAGTTCTAATGCTGAGGTAGTTAACGCGCCAATAAGATACAATCCGTAACTAATAAACTTAACTGACCTGATGCGTTTTGTTCAGTAGGACCATCAATTCATTGGTCCTTTTGTTCGATGCGAGACCCAATGATTCTTGAAATTAGCTGAATACTTTATCAAATATTTGTGTAGCCAACTGCAATTCAAACTTCATAATGTATTCATGCTCTTTGATTTCCATAACTTCAAGCTCCAGCTCTTATTAAAAAAATTTAACTCAGTACTCACTGCAGTGAGTGACAGCGCATTTTCTCGTCGAAAACTTAAAGTCACGGGCAGACGGACGGACAGGCGGACAGACAGACGGACATGAGGAGCACAATACCGCCTTTTTTCCATAAATGAGAAAATTCGCTAAAAATATTATCCGATTCCTTCGGTTTTAAAAAGCTGAACGCAAAAGGCTGACAAACAATTTCTTTGATTTTTCTGAATATTCAGAATAACAGTAGCAATTACCTACCCTCGCTATCACTTCATCATTATAATTATAGATAAATGAGTGGTGCATCAGGTCAGAGCCCGGACCTTCAGAGATTGATTCTGCAGATCGTTTAGCAGCGGCCGAGTTGGGATATTCAGGGCAACCTTGCCATGATGAAGAAAATGTGATGAGAGAAGCACTCAGCTGAAAGGCAGGCCAGCCTGACTTTGGTTTATCAAGCCCCCGTCGATAGGCATCTTAATGGCTGCAGTCTGCACTCTGCTCCGCGATAAGCAGACCTTAACAGAGCCATAGAAGCAACTATTGAACACAGTTACGACTCGCCCATGCAGTTCCCCGTGAGACCGATACACCTATTAACAGAAGGTACGACTATACCTGCAGCCCACGCCAAAACTGATGGTCTTTTACCTTTAACGCGTTATTCTAAGCGCAGTAAAACTTTTTTTTTACTTTCGATGATGGAAGTTTGGAGCTAAACAAAGTGCTATTGAGTACGAATTATCGTCTTGGTAGCAGTAAAAATCTCCCTATATTAATTCAGTAAAAGTTTCCACGAATACAGCGGACTGCCGCGTCATCGCAGTTAACAGCGGCTGCCCTTTTAGCTGTCGCCGAGAACGCAACGAGGAGTTCTGTATATATGAGGCCATACTTTCAAAATTCGCTAAGTGAACGTAAGTAGTTACGCTCTATTTTCTTGTATTTTATTGGTGGATTTTGCTTGAAATGCCGTCAATGATTGGCTGATGAACTTACGGTCTCTTAACTATTTTTGAAAGTATGTGCCATGGATTACGATGGCCCATTGAATTGTGAGGAGATGAAGAATTTGTATATATTTGAGCCGGAAAATCGTAATGAGAATGTCAGTAAATTGTATTTTAAACGGTATGAAATGAATAAAATGCAAAGACCAGAAATTCATATCAAAAGTAGCCTGAGAGTTTAAAGCTCTCGCCTGCTAGAGATTAAAATATTCTCTGGTGCGCAGCATATTGGATAGAATAAATGGAGTGTGCCTTCAGGTAAACTTGCAATTTTTAAGTAATTTACGTAGACTAAATTTTCGACAAAACTCAGTCAATTGAATCCTAGCACTTGGATAAACGCTGTCACATCAATTTCACATTTCCTACTGGCGCAAGCAATATAGAAAAAGACCGCTGTTTGATTGTCAAGATCATTCTTACGTACGTTATTGAGGACCACGATAATTATTAATCGGCTATTTGAATGGTTCAGAAGAGAGAATGCAGCAATACTTGAAGCTGTAAGGAATCGTAAGCATCTCGTTAAGAAAGCGCCAGCGTTCACAGCCCAATGCTTCAGCGATATGCCACAGAACCGCCCTCGTTTGGCATGAATCTACGACCCTCGTACGAGGGGAAGAGTAGGAACTTCTGTCCATGAATTTCTAATTGACCGTAAAAGTTATCATAGCTTGGTGCTTGATGGAATTCATTGGAGGCTCTCACTGACCAAGTTATTCATGGGCTGCTTGCGCGTAAGGCGCAAAATTTCGTGAGAACACTTCTTCTCGCTCACGAGAAGAGCACTTTTATCGCGGGTCTGTGTAGTGTGTGGGGAGGCGTCTGGCCATCTCATCAAATCGAGAGCTGTCTACTAAACAAGGCACGGGCTCGTAAATTGGACCTTCGTCAGTGCACGGGAAGCTCCACAAAATAGATCTCTCATCAACAAGTAGACCGCTGAGGACATAAATATACATGAAAGTTTCGCAGAATTGCTTTCCCTCGAGCTTCTGCCGCGGACGTCCCAGCGACTCTCCTGTCGCTCATGTTCGGGGAAAATCGATGATCAGGGACGACATCAAATATTTTATGTATAGAAGACACTATTTAAGTCGAATAAATACGAAGAAAAGACCATTAATTACAAACATTTACATTCCGCTTATGAAGAACGTAATTTTCGCACGAGTTTTACACATACAAGTTGACCTCTGAAAATTTGAAGCATTCGTTGCAACATAAAAAATAACTGATTTGTTATAAATAACCTGAACAAAAGAATAATTCTGGAATGTTTTTTATGCTTTTTAGAGCCATTTCTCATTTATGGAAAAAATGCGCTATTGTGCTCGTCATGTCCGTCCGTCCATCCGTCTGTCCGCGACTTCACGTTTTTCATCGACGAGAAAATGCGCTCTCTGTCACTCACTGTAGTGAGTACTGAGTTACATATTTTATAACTTTTGAAATAGGCTGGATGAAAGTAACGAATGTAAACAATGCGAATTTAATTTAATTAAAAACCTGACGATTGTGTGAAGGTCGGAGACGGTGGACCCTGTCTTCGGGTCCGGCAATTTTCGGCGAGGGAATCCTCAACTCGAGAAACAATTTGCGACACAAACTTTTCTCGAAAGTTTCTGATTGTTTCTGCATTGGTCGGGAAGAAAACTGTGGCACATCTTCAAAGGAATTTGAATCTTTAGCGAAGAAGAAACAAGTTCAAGAACTGAAGAACATTTTACAACAAATGGCCCTAGTTCGAACACGTTCCACAAGTAACTAATGATGCATAATCTGTATGATTTCTAAGCAAAATTTCTAGGCACGCTCTTCCACAGCATAAGTCGAAAGCTTGTACCTAATTTTTATTTTAAATGTATCACTCGAGTTTGTTTTTCTTAGTGCTGACCACTAACACGGAAAATTAAGTTGAGGAATAATCACTCCAATTATTTGAAGCGTCCAAACACGAATATTAATCAAAAAGGACGAAACAGCAGCTCGAGAGTTCATTCCTACACGCACATTAGTCGTTCATTGGCCTTATATGTGCTTTATATTATGGTTAAATTGATTTCTAGAAGTAAGTTGATAATCAACCACAAAATATTCATCTCGCTGTTCGTAACAATTCAGTCAGGTATTTCAAAAGAGTTAAAGTTGGGCTAAATTAATATTCACTCAAGGTTCAGTCAAGGGCCGATGCCCACCAAGGAGTTCTGAGCTCTTTAGCGGCACAAAGCGAGGCATCAAAATAGTGATGGGAACTGCAAGCTTGCGACCAGCAATAAGGCGTCGCTTTAACTGCCGCCCCTGCACTCAAACACAACCAAATTGAGTCATCACGTGAAAGCCCTGAACCTTCTGGCGAGAATTTAGCAGCATTACGCCGAGTAGAATCTCTGCTTTAGCCGAGAAAACTGGCGAGCTATCAGCCATTACTTTTGGCGAGCTCAGAAAGGTTTCGAGGATGAGAGAGCCTTTAATTGTTCGTCTGTAACAATCGACGAATTTCGATCGATCGCGTCGAAGGAGCTCCCCCGAGGCCTATGAAGAAATTTTGAAACCGTGCAGAGAACACGATTCTCTCCTTCGGGAACTCCGAATTAAAGATTTAGGCACTCATCGCCGAGGGAAACAAAGCGCTACCGAACCATCTTCCTTTTGCTGTTTCATTTCATGTCCCCTGGGGAAAAAAACTTTGAACAAATAGCTTTGTTTGTGCCTACAGTGATGAAGGCAAGATTTATGCTTCGGTGCTCTCTTTTCTAAGTACCTATCAATATTATGCGCGTTTGTGTCATTTAGAATTTGGCATTAGTTTATAATTTCCTTTTTGAGGGTTTAAAGAGACGAAAATAACTACAAAATAAATAAAACGATCAAATTTTTCAAATTCAGCAGACAAAATCCAGTTGGTTTTTCTACTCCAATCAAAATTAAGTGAAAAGCTTCCAAATTATGTGAAACTTTACTCATTTGATGCAAATTTTTGCTCCAGAAAATATCGCCCGATTAGTTAGTCCATTCTCTCCACATAAACCGGCCAACAATAGTAAAATTAACTCTAGGCGACGCCCATGGAGCTTCATTTAACGACCGCACGGCGTCCGGTAAATCGTGACACGTCCAAGAATCGCGGCTGATGAATCGCCCAAAACACAGCGAACTTCTTCCATTCGTTGCTACCAAGGCTCAGGCCGCTCTTCCAGCCTCGACCCATAAATTGGATTAAACCGCCCACTAAATTCAATGAATGAATAAATCATGCAGAGTCCCCATGAATTCTCGTGTAAGGAATCAGCGTGATGAGGTTAAGAAATACGACCGCGTACTTGCAATTCACCGACGTGATTTTATTTCTTGGATAGACATTGGATTTTTTGAGGAAATATGAATAATGGAAAGGATAAATTTGGAAGTCATAAAGGTCTTAAATATTGAAGTACGGCAACTTTTATTCAGCAGTATAAACTAAAACAGATTTGTCAGAGGCGGACAAGTCTCGAGCCTTGTTTGTAGAACCAAAAATTGCCGATATTACTGTGGAATGTCGGTGACAAGGTGCCTCAGTTCATTGATAACATTGACCTCATTCATAACCAACGAATGAGATAAAAGTTTGTAGGCAAATTCCACTTTTTATCTCGATTCACAATCGTTTCATTAGAGCACATTTTCAAATCTAATAGTAATTGTATCAAGAAACTTGAAATGGTAATTTGATTGATTAAAAATTGATTCCGTACTACTTCATGCAAGTGCAGTTAAGAGAGTCTATTGCATTAACTTTCTGAATAATATTCTCTTTACAATGAAATAATATACATGCGCTGGGTAGTTTAGAAAAGTTTTCCCTTCAATTTCCTCTTCATCGAGTTGCCCGCAATAATTTCCTGCATTCTCAGTAAGGTATAGGAGTAAGCCCAGCCACGCTCTGGCTAGTCGACAGATCAATAGGAGAAAGAGCCATAAAGTGTCGGAAATGGGAAGTCGATTTGAAGCTGTTTGATCGGTCATTATCAGGCAGCGGGAGCGAGAAGCCCTGCAATTACCAACGCCCGGCTCCACGACGCCAAAAATATAGAGTCAACTTCTGGATATGAGAACGTATAGGTAGGGAACAGAACATTAATATGATTTCTTTAATTCAGACCATGAATTTTTAAACCAATTGATAAGTAAAATTCATCAGAACTTAGATTTAGTGATGTTCGTTCATGTGTGACTAAGCAAGGATTAAAAACCGGATGCTTATCCACCGTCCGAACAAATTAAGAGCGTCTGTATGTAAGATTGTGTTTCTACATTTGGGAACGTTCATTTTCCGTGTGAAATTCGAGATTTGTTAGGTTACTACGTTTTTGAGTTTTAGAGAATACATACGGGAAGGTAGAAACCGTTCTCTGTCACGATACAGTATTTGGAGAAGATAGAATAATTTTCATTGCGAGACTAAGCCTATGTAATAATAATTTTCATTTCAGGTTTCATTGGAAGGCCCTGGAGATCACCATTAATTTATGTACACAAAATGTTTTGTATCAGGAATGACCTGAAGATATCACACCTTAGAGACCACCATAAATGTTTCCAGTTCCATTACGAGACTCCGTTGTTTACGGCACCAAAGCTCGCCCATCTCGTTCAATCACATCATCAATGAAGTTTTGCAAATGCCTACACCAGGGACTCTCATTTCAACAGCCCAGCCGCGATTGGAGGTTCGTGAATGGCTGAAGTCAAACGCGACGACCTTGATTGAAAACTCTTCCCATTCCGAGCAAATGGAAAACCATTTCGGAATTCTGAAAACTGCTCGTCTAGAATCTCCTGTGATTTGTTGACTCGATTTTTGGGGAAGCTTGTGTTCGCGTTTACGATGCTGACTGATGTACTTGGAATTCGTGGACGATGTTTCGATGTTGTCCGACGTGAATAATAAGCTCGTGTTGCGCATGCCACGGCACGAGGACGGCCTGAATTTGGCCCTCAAAAACTTTGATGTGAAATAAAATACGAATTGAAGTTTCTTTCAACATTTGCACCTACAATGATTAAATCAAACACGTTCAAGGTTGTGACATGTGTTCGAAAATGCTAAGTTTTTCAGCTCCGGATCAGAATTCAAACTCAAGTTACCACACGAGCGACAACAAGTTGCGTTTCACCCAATTCAGAAGTCAGAGCCTAACTTCACATCCTTCTGGCCACTCTTCTTGTAGTACCTTTTTACTCCAAAATCTAATTAAAATTTAGGAGTTTTTCATGATAACATAAATATAAAGGAATATAGTGACTCGCGAAATAGACGATAGTCTAATTTTATTTTTAATATTGTGATTTGCCTGAATCCACAACTTAATGTTACATATTGTTTAGCAAATTTCAGACAAGAAACAGAATGTTTAAGAACTATGATTTCATCACTGTTCCTAGTTCGGTATTTAAACCTTTTCCCTCAACTCGTGTGGATGTGGCCAGATTTAGAGGGACTTTGACTCGCACATAAGAAACAATTTATTTGACTTATTCGGATACAATAACAACAAACGAGAAAGCTTAATACGAAGATTTGCCTTAAGGTTTAAATATCACTGTTGTTATTACGGTATTAATAATGACTGTTCAGATGAGTATTCATGCAAGAATCTTGTGTTGAAGGTTTGTAGATCGAGTGGCTGCGCTCCCTCTATATTGGCTCGTCAGCCATATGATCCTAAGCAACCTCAGCGCCAGGACGGCAGATGAAACGAGAGAACAGATCTGCTCAGGTTACTGTCTTCATCATCGCAATCATGATGTGGATAAGGCAGGCTATTATGAGGCCTTCATGTCAATCCGGTCAAAGGACCTGTTTTTAGATCTCCTGTGAAACAGTCTGGAAAAGTACAATAATCGGTGACAGGAAACATCAGGCCTATTTCACTATGATATGATATGGTATGCTATGATATGGTATGATATGATATGATATGATATGATATGATATGATATGATATGATATGATATGATATGATATGATATGATATAATATAATATGATATGATATGATATGATATGATATGATATGATATGATATGATATGATATGGTATGATATGGTATGATATGATATGATATGATATGATATGATATGATATGATATAATTACAAGCTTGGACTTGGATTGCGGAGTCATGGACATGACTTAGGACTTGAAATAAAAATGTTGACTACAAACTTCAAAATCTACATTTCTCCAGCAACTGTCCCGCTGCTCCAGATTATATTTTGCGTGGACTTGATGCAGCTGCTGCTGCTGCTGCACGCTGTGTCGTGCACTTGATGCTGCTGCTGCTGCTGCTGCACGCTGTGGTGCGGACTTGAAGCTGCTCGCTGCTGCTGCTGCACGCTGTGGCGTGCACTTGATGCTGCTGCTGCTGCTGCACGCTGTGGTGCGGACTTGATGCTGCTCGCTGTTGCTGCTGCACGCTGTGGCGTGGACTTGATGCTGCTCGCTGCTGCTGCTGCTGCTGCTGCACGCCCGGCGCGGACTTGATGCTGCTCGCTGCTGCTGCTGCTGCTGCTGCTGCTGCTGCACGCTGTGGCGTGCACTTGATGCCACAATGAAATGACTGGCCGCCTTTGTGGCTGCGCCGCAATCACGTTGTGGCTTGGGTTTCCATGAGCACCGCCAACTGACGCTCTGTTTGGCCGAGGAGTGCCAAGTAAACTGTTTTTTTTTTTTTTTTGCTTTCTGAACTGTTTACTTTCCATTAGGAAAGAGCTGTGGGCGTCTCAGTATTACAGCCAGCCTACGGACGACTCGCTTTGGGCGCCTTTGCAAGCATTGCTGCTGTTCGCCGCCATTAAGTTCATTTCCGAGTCGGAAGCCAATTGCCGCGCCTACGTTTGCCCCAAAAGAATTTTTTAAGCGCGCGATGAAAAGCAGTGCTTAATAACGCCATCAGACCTTACAAAGTCAGTGCCCACCAAACCAAGCTCCATTCTTCGTAGCGAAAGCAAGACCTCATATTTAATGCCGTGAAACATATATTATAACCACTGGTGCATATCTGGGAAAAAATTACTCACATATCTATTGAGAATTCTGAACTTCAAAATCCTTGCTCTAATACTGGTAGTTTGAAATTTTTTATTTGCTATCAAGATTATAATCAATGTGAATGTCAATGTTATTACTTAAATTTATTCGTAAGCTTGTAAATTCTAGATTCTAGCTAGGATGCATTCGTCGTCGATATGCCGAACGTAATACGACAGGGCAGAGCACCGACCAACAAAGTCTCACCCAGAACCTTCAATATTTCCCAGCACCCAAGCCAAGAAGAAGATGCGAGTTAGGGGAGCAATATTCCACGTAGGCGATGCCAGCTCCTCTCGAGCGCAGTAATTGTTTGTGCGTAAGAGACCAAAATCGGACCACATCACGAGGCCTCGACCCAGAGCGCTCGTTTAAGTGTGATCAACAAAAGCCATAGCATAAGAATGGTGGATTGCAAGCCAAGTTTCCAGGCATGAGAGCGAGGGAAATTGTAACAGCTTTCAGGGAGATGTGGCCGCCGGAAGTCTGTTGGTGAAGAACGCAGGCTGCTTGACGCCGCCAAATATACCGTGAGGTTCGGACTGATGCACATGGGGTCGTTCGTGAGCGCAAGAGACGCTCCAACTTTCGGAGACTCAGCTGCCTTGATTGTTATAGAGCCCGCAATAATTGAAGGTTCTGAACCAAGTTGCCTACCAGGGAGCAGTCACGGATGTCATATATGGGAGGAGATCGTCAAGGCAATCTTACAAGATCTGCTGTGGGGAAAATGAACAATCAAATGATGCCGCTTTAATTAATGTAATTATCCAGGTATGGATGATAACTTTCGGTCTTGTATCCAGGTATGTAAAAAACAATTGTTCTCAGTCACACGAGTAAATCATTGATTTTAAGTGAGAAAGTCATACCCTTTCTGTTTTTCTGCAATAGTTCTGAAGTAGTAATTAAGACGTGGCGGCCAAGTATTGAAATAAAATTAACAGGCGTATTCTTTGAATTTCTTAGCATTCGGAAACTTAAAATTACAGTTTACTTTATTTTAAGTTAATATCATTTAGATGTGCGAACATCTGAACATCCAACAATATTTCAATCTAATTTCTAAATAAATCCAAGAATAATCGCTCATAATTCAGCTACACATGTTCAATGGCAATATGCACAAATTTAGGCATCGTAGTAGCGGCATTTAAATTATTGATAATATCATAGTGATTTAATAACAGGGAATTTTAGATTTAAAATCGTTAAATGTACGAACTTAAAGTTTCATGCAATTACATGATGAGTTTCTAGGACGCTGTGCATTGCCAAGAACGAGCCAGTGCGGTTAAGTTGAGACTTCATAGAGACGAATCAGAGTTTTCACAATCGCTAATCTTTAAATTGGATAAAATACGCGTATGTTATGTATTAAATAAAAATATATCTTTACAGCAGCTTAAGCCAGTAAAACTGCATGTTCGATTTCTAATTATTTTCTAATGCCATTTGCAAATTGGACCTTTATAGTAGAAGTAGTTTTTCTTTTAAACCCTCCTCATCGAAAAATTTCACCGACAATGAAAATACATAATCCTATAAGCCTGTAAACGATTCGGATCAGAAGCTTTCTGGACGGCTGTTTGACAATTTTCCAATAACACACAATGAACCATTTCAGAAACCAACAGAATTTCAACTTCTTCCCATTTAAGCTTATGTTTCGAACACTGTTAATGCATTATAACCAACACATGAAAACGTCAACGTAAGTGAAATAACCAATTAATCAAATACTGCATATTCCTGTACCTATAATAACTCTTTCAATGAATGTACGTCCAAGCTTATCTAAGACATTTACTCTGTACGAAATCACTCAATTAAAAATTCCGTTCATTTCAGCAATTTATCAGGCAAGATCTGATGTTTTTGTCGAATACCAAAAGAAAAGCTGGACAAGGCAGTTCAAGTGACGAGATTAGCGGCATGCAATGCGACAGCAAACTGACGTCAACGCGACATTGCTCGACCCAATGGGGAGCAACAACCCCATTAGTGACCTCCCGATTCAGAACCAATACTGAGTTAACTGTATGAATTTTTTGCTGATGTTTGCTCATTTTCATAGGGAATCTTGTGTTGCAATGTTTATTTAAGGGTTAAAATAATTCATCCCCTATAACAGTTTGATGACTGCCCAGTATGTTTTCATAAGCTGTCCATAAACCAAATAATTACGCTATATACGAGATCAATGGCAAAATTTAGGGATAAATAATTACGTACCAATGATCTTTCTCAAATGACAAATGATCTTTCTCATCTTTCTGATCTTTCTACAATGATCTTTTTCATTCATTGATATGATATGATATAATATGATATGATATGATATGATATGATATGATATGATATGATATGATATGATATGATATGATATGATATGAAATGATATGATATGATATGATATGATATGATATGATATGATATGATATGATATGATATGATAGTGAGACAAATTCATTCAAATTTTTCATTTATTGATAGGAATTTTAGTTTCGTTTCAATTTCGCTTTAATTTGTTGGCAGGTTAAGAAAAGAAAAGAAATTTATAATTTCATAACCAGCGTGCATCTGGGTATTTAATTTATAAAGTTTATTTATCTAATTAATTTCACCATTCCACACGAAAATTCTGCTTGCCAGGATGAATCTTGAATAAAACTCAATTTTGTAAATGATATTTTCTGATATTTATTCAGAAAATATCATGATACTTATTCATCTTAGTCACCTTTAAACTAGCCTTGGCGTCTTATTCGCTACTTTCTAGATGCTGTCTTCTTTTAAAAGACGATTCGGCCGACTCTTCGAGCTAGCAATAGTTAATAATACTATAATAACAATACTATAATAAAATAATAACAATGAATAATTATTGGAAATTCATCCGAAACGCGACTACAGGTAACGCCAGCTCGCACTGCTCCCGTTCGAGCGAAGGCCAGCGGCAGCTCACGAGTTCCCAAGGCAATAAATCTACCGCGAGCTTCAGTCGTCGCGCAACTCTCCCAGTTTGATTTGTCGACGCTCCCCCGAAGTTGTTTGAATAATAAATAACGTATCACAATTGAGTTCTATTGCAACCTGAGCGACATCGACACCAAAATTCTGTTGTTCGCACATCCAAATAACAAGCAATCGTATTTCGTTACGCTCGCCGCCGCGTTAGGCAAACAGTTCACGAGATATTCAGTCATACAGAACGCTTGCATCAAAATTCTGTTCTACTCAAACAAACTTCAAAGTTACGTTGATGGCAGCAAGTGGTGATGTTGAGTTTATCTATGTCTTTATTCCAAGACGACGTTTACACTATCCCTTCTTTTCGCTTCTAATCTGCCTTTGTCTCCTTAATTGACACGAAAGTTTTTTTCTGTTTGATATAATTATACTGCTGGTGATCGGTTATCATTTGGACAAAAACCTCATTTATGATTTTATGAACTTTTTGGACTGCTTGAATTCATAGCAAGTGTATGCGAATAATAAATTTATTCGGAATTTATAATAACGAAACGTTGCTCTGAAGCGAATGCAGCGAATTGATCGCATAATTTATATAATCTTGAAACAAACCCTAATGTTCAGTGGCATGGTGTGCAGCGATTATGTCAACGGGTCGATATGACACTGCAACACTCAATAGAAAATGACGAAGTCAGAAAAACACCAACAAAACCAAATTAAAAATCTAATCGTGATTCAGATGAGCTAGTATTTAGAATTCCCACCTGATTATATCGTGGTGGAAGAGTTCATTGGATGAGGGTGTTAACTTTTGTCCTCGGTGGCTGTAAAATATACGAAAATTTCGAGTATTCTCTTTGGATTTGTTGGAATAATATATAGAATCATTTGTACGAGCGCGAAATGTAATTAGGACTGAAAAGTTGAACAACCGTCTCGTAAGCGCAAAATAAGTTATTGAAAATATAACGATTATTTTCAGGCCGGCTCTTGTCCGTAAAATGTTCTCTGTAAAGTTACAAATTAACCATGAAACCTAGAACGCTAATTTCGTATTAAATTTCCATTTATAAAAACTCTAATCTGTTCATCCTCATATTTTTTGTACGTTTAACGGCGTTTGGAAAGCTAAAAAATTGTATAGCTTTATTTTCGTGGATATAATCTAGCATGTCGCCGCCACGCGGAAAAAAATCGCGGCGACATCGGAAAAAAATCGGAAAAAACTATCGATCTGACATCATAATGAAAAATGTATATATAAAATAATTACACAAATCGGTAGCAGGCTACTAAAATATTAAATTAAGTTGTTATTGTTGTTATTGTTAAATATGTTAAATATTGTTAAATATAAATATGTTAAATATTAAGTTGTTGGGCCACAATAACAGAACTAAAATTACTAAAATTCCGATATTAACCGACAAAAACTGAGACACTATGAAAGTAATTAAAAATCGCATTTAAAGTTAAAAACTATCTTCACCGTTCTCCAAAACAAACTATGCAAAACGGATCAAGAGAGAAGAAAACGCTAAAAAATATAAAATTAGCTGCATTGCCCATTGCAAAGCTTTGGATCTCGGTCATGACACTTCTAAAATTATGGCTCAATTCTTCAAGCGATTTACCTTTAGTCTTTCATATCTTAATAACATATCAATGGTCGTAAAAGCATTCGCTGCATATAAGGCTAATGGTATCGTCAGGTACACGGGAGCATGTGAGTGCATTTAGCCAATGCATTCCTGCCAAAGGTCACGGACTCGTGCAATGAAGCTACTGATCCAGCTTTAACGCTCCTGATTCATTTTCGCGAAGGGCAGATCATTATTAGATAGAATTCAGTCAGTAAGATTATTACCATCTGCAAAACATAATATAATAACTGACTTTTAATAATCCTAAATGTATTAAAGAAAAACTGATCAAAAATTTTCATACAAGATATAAGCTCAAAAATTTGCGAAATTACACAATAGGTTGAATAGATAAGAGATAGTAACATTGGCTAAGTAATCGAGGAAACGACTGGTTGACTGTGGTAGCCAACCTAAAAATAAGTGAAGATCAAAATTATTCTACAGTTGATAAAAAGACGATTGTTATAAGATTTATATAATATAATTTGTCCATGTACAGTCCTGGCATTGAGATTATTAATTGTCATACCGTTTCACTTCTCCTGTAACGTGTTTTTGAATTGGAATGATGAAGATTTTAAATACGGCAAAGTCTTACGTGTTTCCGATTCTAGGGATAGAATAATTTTAATAGCTAGCTGTGAGTTCAAACCCACAACTCACTATTTCAATCTTAGTTCGCCTACCGTAACTTGCAGATTCTGTCGACGAACGCAGGATTATCGATAAATATATTTATTATTTTACTTCCCTCGTACCATATCGAAGCCATTTTGTAACATACGGTTTTAATTCCAGTATGGTTTTTAATTGTACCTAGCTGAATTATTTCGTTTTAATCGATTAAAAGATTAGCTTTATATGAAATTCAACAACGTATAGATGCAAGATTTTTTACGAAAGTTATTATATGGATGCACATGGCCAATTAAAAAATCACTGCTGCTTTCCTCAGCGATGTTAAATCCTACTGATTTTTCAAAATAATTTTTAAAGGCTTAAAAATCATAATTTTAATAAATAAATTTGCAAGTTTGAAGGCAAAATAATTGAATTTTTTCAAATAAATTTTCTTCAAATAATAAAATGTACTTGCTGAAATTATTTGAAACGTTGAAGGGAATTTTTTTAGAGATTCCGATAACGAAAATTTAATTCGTGAAATTTGCCCATCGCAATAATCATTTTTATGAATATGGTACAATTTTTTGTGAAAAGAAACAAGAAGGAGAGAAGCAAGGAACGGCGTACGAAAGTGAAAAGCGTAGGTCAAGGCATGCAACGACGTTGCTTACTGGAGCATAACACGACAGACTGGGAGGCAGGACCTATAGATACCAAGGCGAGCTGGAATTATAGATACCAAGGGCAGAAACAACACATAGATAAAAGGGCAGGCGAGAACCAATAATATAAAGGAAGGCAGGAACTATAGACACAAAGGCAGGCAGAATCTATATATATCAACGCAGGCAGAAACCATATGTACTAAGGTAGGCAAGAACTATAGATACCTATAGCAAGCAGGGACTTTAACTGCCGAGGCAGTCAGGAGCTAATGATACCAAGACAGGCAGGAACTATAGATACCAAGGCGGACAGGAGCTATAGATGCCGAGGCAGGCAGGAACTATAGATACCGAGGCAGACAGGAACTATAGATACCAAGGCAGGCCGGAACTATAGATACCGAGGCAGGCAGGAACTATAGATACCAAGGCGCACAAGAACTATAGATACCAAGGCAGACAGGAACTATAGGTGCCGAGGCAGACTGGAACTATAGATACCAAGGCATACAGGAACTATAGATACCCAGGCAGTCAGGAACTATAGATGCCGAGGCATACAGGAACTATAGATACCATGGCAGACTGGAACTATAGATACCAAGGCATACAGGAACTATAGATGCCGAGGCATACAGGAACTATAGATACCAAGGCAGGCAGGAGCTATAGATGCCAAGGCTGGTAGGAACTATAGATGCCAAGCAGACAGGAACTATAGATACCAAGGCACATAGAAACTACAGATACCAATGATCTTACCAACTCATACTGAATTATCGCCCCTCATTACTTATTATGACGGCGATCCGGCTACTTTTGCATACGGAAAATGAAATATTTGTTTCTGATGGAATGCGTGTTTGTTATCACTCAAATTTTGGTAAACATTATTTCAGACATTATTATTCGAAAGGCATCCGCAAATATGCAAAAATGCACAAATAAAGAAGCTGACCTGTTTCAATGTAGCATTTGCAAGAACTCAACTGTAATTTCCAACTGCCGCAGGCGCGCATTGCAGAATTTCCAACTACAAACGAAGTTAGAAAAATGACGGCATTGAAGCCTGAGAAAATTTCCTGTTTTGCTTATTATTTTCCAACAAATTCCATCGGAATGCATTTAATTAAGGAATGAATTGTTTGCACTTTGCAATGAAAAAATAACAATTCAAATAGAATTGTATAGTTATTTTGTCAAATAAGTTTGTTTATGCAATTAGTTTGTATTACGTTTATGGAGATTGCGTCGCGAATTGCACGCAAGTCATGGCGGTTTCGAATTCCCCATGAATTTTCTCATGCATAAAATGCAAAGTATATACAACGTGTCTTTATGCAAATCATAAACGAAAGCAGCGATCACACACATAACCTATTAAAAAGATGGAGTAACATGGCGTTGAAAAAGTGAATAAACTCCAAATCGAATGGAATAAATTACTGCGATATTGCCAATGAAATTCCCAGATATAAGTTTTACAGATAATGGAGAAGACATTTAATGTCAGCAGAAAACTCTGATCATAATCTTAAGAGCGTTGCCTCTAAATCTCAAACCTCTGTACACTGAAAAAAGTTGGCGCTTGCTTCAAGCACGCATTAACTCTGATCTGATAGCAATTATATTGCCATTAAAAATTATATTGCCATTAAAGTTTTGCGGATAATCATCTAGACAAACTTTGTTGGTCAATGTTATGTGGAAGTTAATTAAGGTAATGCCAGAACTAATTCAGCAAGAATTTAACGGCAAGCATTGCCTCGAACGGGCATAGGTATGTTGACTTCATAATTGTAAATCTGATCAACGCTTCTAAAGTAAAATGACTTAGTAGTAAGTAACGCCACATGGACTGCCTTTAAAATTATGAATATATAATAATTACTTTAGAACGTTTTTGAATGCTTGTTAGGCTGGAAGAGTTTAATATTCTCAACAATTATTATTGTTTATGCTTATACATATTAAGTTAAATTTTTTCAGCGATCGTCATTTAAGCAAGACGCTTCATTTAGAATCTTTCCAGAATATTTACTTCAGGACTGGATTTACACACAGAAAACTTACGAAAAAGCAGCCGAAAGGAAATTGTTGTTTTATATATTTATATACATACATAATACAATTCCTTATTGCAACGCAGAAAGTG
The DNA here is from genome assembly GCF_000764305.2 of Hyalella azteca. Taxonomy (NCBI): domain Eukaryota; kingdom Metazoa; phylum Arthropoda; class Malacostraca; order Amphipoda; family Hyalellidae; genus Hyalella; species Hyalella azteca. Next base: position 1,154,303 of record NW_025943380.1, on the reverse strand, counting down.
TGATAACTTCGATTGCTCCATAAACACTCCTTTCGCAATATGATCATGTATATTTTCTTTTATTATATATGTGATCTATAGGGCATCACTGTTATAATTAACTTCTTCTCGATTCCCTGGCAACTTGGCAAGAAATAACTCTGAAGAAAGACGGGAGCGTAAATGAACATCTTAAAGTGAACGAAAGTTTCAGACCAAGTATGTACCTCAACATAAGGTACAGTCCTTGGCAGCTGATATCAAGCAAGGCTGACTTTTAATTCAGCATGCAAATACCAGGTCCTTTGGAGTGAATGGTAATGATAATTAGACGCAGCGTTCCATTGAGGAAGCTGAAGAATAATGCGGCGCATCATTAAGGCTGCCACAGCCGCGGACCAAAGGGGGCACCCTCGCCCCCCCGTGGCGCGGCTTATGACTTCGTCTCGAGCGCCGAGCCTCGAATGTTCTAACCATCCTTCGGTCTGGTAACGCTGCAAATTTCAGGTATTTATATCTGAATTATAATTAATTTAAATGAGTAATGATATATTATATAATTGCATGTCATCCTTTTATCGATATTATTATGACTTGCAATGAGTAATGATCATTATAGAATTATTATATATTGTTTTTTAAATGCTTGCTCTGTGGTTTTGGTTCAATGCTTGCTCTGTGGTTCAATCGAAGCATGTCACTCGACATGCTTCGATTGACCTTAAAACAATCGCCACCAGAAACAACAACAATCCATTGAATACTACACAAAAATAAGGGTATACACCTGTTTGTTTTTATTGTATGTAACTTTTACTAAATTATGTACAGATCCTTAATAAACTAATACAAAAACTAAAATTTACTATAACACGGCTGAACATTGAATTAAAAAAAACAATAGCGCGCCTTCCATATCACTTTTTCCCAAAAAATCTTCCCTCAAAGAAGCAGCGGTGCGGGGCACACACCACATCGTCTGTTACTCGCGGGTTTGCGTAATTGCGGTTTCCGAGCTGCGGGTTTCGGCAACCAAGTGTGTTGGGTTCCGTGGTTTCCGTGCGACCATCTCTGCGGCGAGCTATGACCGCGATATGGACTCGTGCGGCTGCACGTCTCTGTCTGTCTCTGTTACGATCGGTGGGAAGACAGAGACATAAATCTGTTGCGTGCATAAAGGATTGAAAGAAATAACTCAGTTGTGTGGAGTACTGGCTAATAAAACCATATTCTGATAGATCTCTTGTATAGGATGTGCGATATCTGTCGTTGAATCAACTTCCCAAGTTAAATATTATATTTGTAAATATTTTCAGGTCTCTAATTGAGTATTTATATACCAGCAATATTATTTTTGAGATAGAAAGTGCTGAAATTATTGATATTGATATACGCCTCCAAACTCTCCAGAATCAATTTAAAAACCTTAACGAGTGCCGTACCATGTTTTTGCCTGCATCTTCTTATGAATCAACTAAGGAGGAAAATTTTATTGATTAATAATGGACATCATGAGTTTTTGTCCAAATTCAAAATATTCTAGAACTCTCAATTTTAAAAAGATTTTAAGTACAGCGGTCTGTACAACTCCCTCTGTTAAACGTTCAATAGAAGTAGGCGTAAAACGAATAACTTGGAGCTGTTTTGCGGTAGCCATGAATTGAGACAGCGTGTGCTTGAGAGAGCACAAAAAAAGTTGGTGTATGGACAGGTTGAAGTCCAGAAGAGTGCGGTTAGAGCGCTGCCTCTTCTCGTGTATGGTCGGCGGTCGTAATTAAAAGAAATACCTAGGGCAGTTATGTGGAAGGCTTGACCAAAACAGTGTTGTAGTATACGGATTAACTCAAGTACGATGGCGTAGAATTAGGCTGGTTAAAAAAGACACCCCGGTTGTATAATTCGTGAATAATAATTTACGGATACTTAGCCAAATGGATGGGTATTGCCTCAAATTTATGATTGCGTAGAAAAATACGGCATATGTGAAACGGAGTAGCTGTTTTGTGATAGGAAATAAGAAATTAAAAAAATTATGACCGATAGGAGAATAATGCAAGATAATACCGTCCATTCCGTCCAGGGTCCTGATTATTCATGGTAGCACTTAAACGCAAAATTATAAGGTACAAACGCGAAATTATAACGTACAAACTGTAGCCGTCAGTTATTCGGCCTTCACTCATCAAATTCCACATCATTTTCCATAAAAGAAGATGGACGCTCGTATGAATTTCGAGTTGTTCATACACCACCGCCGAGGAATTTTGCAATGACTGAACGAGGAGAAATGCTCCTTCAAGCACTAAATAGCAAAACTGCACCCAGAGCACTGAACTTAGAGTTGTAAAATTTTCCTCTCTGTTAAACTTTGAGGAACTTCCCAGGGGTGAAAAGTTTGACGGTTGTCCCAACGCGCTGAGTTAGCATAGCACAGGCGTGTTGGGAGTCGCGACTGTACTGCAGGTCACGACTTTGCAGCACTTCCCATTGAAGGAAGAATGCTAATTATTAGCTAGACTGTACCGCAGGTCGCGTCTTCGCTGCACTTCCCATTGAAGAACAATGCCAATTTTATCAGCCCGGTGACTGTACCGCATACCGCGTCTTCGCTGCACTTCCCATTGAAGAAGAATGCCAATTTCATCAGCTAGACTGTACCGCAGGTCGCGTCTTCGCTGCACTTCCCATTGAAGAAGAATGCCAATTTCATCAGCTAGACTGTACCGCAGGTCGCGTCTTCGCTGCACTTCCCATTGCAAATAGAATGACCATTATCGTCTCAACAGTTCGACACGCCGCGATTTCACTGCACTTCTCACTAAGACTCTCATTATTTCAACTTTGTCTGAGGTCGTGGCTCCGCGGCACTTCCATAAACACACGCATGCTAATTATGGGCTCGATTGTACTGTATGTCACAACTTCGCGATCCCTCCCATTGAAAATAACACTCTATATAATTATCGGTTCAAACCGCGACTTCCGTTCACTTCGGTTCCGATGCGGGATTATCGAATTCCAGGTATGAACAAAAATCCTTATACCGCGTAATGCCCCATATATTCAATCATATATTCACTATATTTATAGATCGATGGTACACTAAGCATAAAAATAAAGACTTGTATGGGACGTGTATCGTCACAAAGGATTTGGGAAAGCAATTAAGTCGAGATTAATCATAAACGGAACGTCGCCCTGAGATTAAAACTAAAGCTTCGCTTCAGATTTCGATCACTTCACATGGGTTCTTCATGGCACATATTAAGTCCTGTGTTTGATATAGATCGTAACGAAGATACTTTTGCTCGGTTATTTAAGATCTCGTCGAGCTGGAAGCGCTACTTTACGATCTTAGGAGCATAAAACTAGGCCCGCCTCGGCGAGGGATTTTTAAAGGCAATCTATAGGCCATCACAAGTTGCAGCCTCGTAAGTTTCCATCCGAAAGGTCCCTAGGTTGCGATAATTCAGAGCTCCTATATTTCTTATTGAAACTTTATGGGGTCTTCCTACGACTTTACAACATTTTACCGCGGGGTGAAGTCCTAGTGAAATTGAGGATTACTTGAGAATTTGATCTCAGTTAACTGGAGATGGAAACTACACTACAGGATGTTCGCCATTTCTTTAGCAGTCAATATTATTGGGAAAGTTTTTTATGGGGAAACCAGAGAAGTTATTCTATTATCAAAACGACTAAAAAATTCACATGAATAATTCTTTTCCTAGGTTCCCCTTTGTTGACTGGATAAATTTTACTCATCATTCGTTTAGAATATAATGAATTTAATGAAATTGGTGTAATGAATACATGAATTTGAAGTTTATCTCTAAGTCCCAGTGTATTTAGAGCCGACTCCCGCCAAATGCTCAAAGAACGCTATCTCGTGTAGTACTTGCTATCGCATAGTCAGGGCTCGAGGTTGTCATCTTCATCTAACTGTGCGTAAAAGTTTTGAAGCAGCCATTAAAACTTACGCAATTCTTCTGCTTTCCCCTATTAAGGGATCGGGTTAGAAGTTGGACAGGCTTACAGCGCCTGGAATTCGAAATAGGCTGGATTAGGCTTGATACATTCCATAGGGAGCCATGAGAGGACTTACCTTCTAACGTCCACTCTGAAAACTGACGAGAGTTGAGCTAAAAGACATCGGTGATTAGGTACGGAAGATGCTAGGAATTGATCTCCTTCATGAACAACTGAGTTCCTGGTTTAAGTTAGGAACGCGAAGGATATTAAATAATTTGTTATGTATAATAATGTTATAATATAATCAATTATAAATAATTACTTTACGTTACCCAGCAGTTGTCACCAATGAAAATGGCCGAATTTACAACATGCCTGTTTTCAAAGCGGGCCCGTTCATCGTCGGTCGCAAATGAAAACAAGTGAACGCTGCCTCGTAGTGGCCAAACTGCTCTGTGTCATGTGAGCAGCGTGATGTCTGCTCTGTGTCATGTGAGCAGCGTGCATGTCTGCTCTGTGTCATGTGAGCAGCGTGATGTCTGCTCTGTGTCATGTGAGCAGCGTGCATGTCTGCTCTGTGTCATGTGAGCAGCGTGCATGGCTGTTCTGTGTCATGTGAGCAGCGTGCATGTCTGCTCTGTGTCATGTGAGCAGCGTGCATGTCTGCTCTGTGTCATGTGAGCAGCGTGTCATGGCTGCTCTGTGTCATGTGAGCAGCGTGCATGGCTGCTCTGTGTCATGTGAGCAGCGTGCATGGCTGCTCTGTGTCATGTGAGCAGCGTGCATGTCTGCTCTGTGTCATGTGAGCAGCGTGCATGGCTGCTCTGTGTCATGTGAGCAGCGTGCATGTCTGCTTTGCTATGCAGCTCAGCAATCAGCGATTGGCTAAGCAGAGCGACCGATATTAATTGGTCTGATGCGATATGATTGCGGAGATGGGGATTGTTCCAGTCTATTGAGACTTGACAAGGATTGATGGGAGACTCAATCAATTTGTAGGGATTTCCTGTCGGTGCTTCTACGAAGTAAATCTCTACAGAAAGTCTCAAGCTGTTTGATTAGTTTACCAACCAATTCTTCCTAAACCAATACCATTTGTTATATCAAGATGGTTTCGCTGTGATCTGATTTATCATGAATCATTCTCATGTCCTTCTGACCTCCTGGCACAATTTATTATAGTAAATAACGTTCATATTTATAAACTTGTCTTATTCCCACGAAAAGAAAAGTTTTGTACTTGCAATCTTAGCAAATTTTATTAGAATTAAATCCAGAGTAAAATTATGACTGTCATGACCACGCCATAATTTTGTCTGATCATCATGTCTGATGAGTAGCCTTGCAGTTTCCCATTTTAGACTATTTAAATGTTGAAGTCTTAATAGTTTAGTTGCACATAGGACGTATCTAGCGTTTCAGGATCCCAATAATTATTCTTACAGGAAAACAAGAACTCTCTTTAAGTGGTCTGAGGCATCTACAGCTGTCCTACACGACCATTAGTTTGACGTACGGAGTGATAGCCGAAGTGATAGCGAACTGCTGCTCTCAACAAGCCATCGGCGCTAATAGGCAAGCTTCCTTATCGAGCGAGCATCGTGTTGCTTTTGCCACGCTCCTAAAACTACCAAAAACATGCGAAAAATAAATACAGTCCATTTTTATTTGTCTATTTAACTCTATGATAGATATTGAGGCAAAATATGTCTTCAAATAGAATAGTATTGTTTAGAAATTACGTTATTTCTTTATCCCTGGCTGTAATGTTTGACGCCGCTTTGAATTTTTTTTTAATAAATCACAATAATACTCGCTCAAATCATAATTGTGATTCTCATAAAAGAGAATGACAATTAAGATTCGGGCATCTATGCATTTTCTTTTCGGTTCTTTTTATCTTATAGCTATGACGGTCATCCTTGCATTTTCTAAACGTAAATAGCTTCAAGTTTCATACACATGGAAACGAATTTCCCTAACACAGATTACAATAATTTTAGGCTTCAGCCTCATATCAATCCTCAAATTTGACGAGCCACACCCTTTTTTGAGCTCGAGTCTGGATGCCTCCGTACTGATAGATCCCAAGTTAGGTATATTGAGTAGGCATTAGAGCAACCCTCTCGCCAGCTGTCGTGGTAAAATCTCTCTGTGATTGATGACACCTTCAGAATATTATCATTTGGGGGAACGCATCTCCCGATCCATCCATCCATCTCGATCGTAAAGTTGTTTGGTGCTTTTTACTCCCGTGATCAATGGTTATCTCAATTCCACTAATGCACATTTTCAGAAGAAGATGCGTCATATCCCCACAGCGGCGTCAGAAGCTCGATCTTCCAGTGCAGGACGCTTCCTTCATTTATTTACTTAAATGAAACTTGTGGTCCTGATGGAAATACATAAATTTCCAGCACTTCAGACAAAATTCCACTTGAACATTCCATACTCAGAAGTAAATATACTAGTAACATAGAATGCAATTTTTTATCGAAAAATATGAGGACACCAATTAATAATGAAGTAAAAGACTGTGCTTTTTTCTGTGGAAATTATGGACCACTTGTAGAAGCTTGAAAATAATATGAAAGTTATGGACTAACTAACTGAAAATTATTGTCCACTGACTTCTAATTATGGACTAATTGAAATGAACATAGTTAAATTGAAAATTTATCAATTACGGATCAAATTCAGTGATGAAGCGAGTGTTTTTAGTCCATCGAGGTGCGTCCCTCAGCATCGTTCCTTGAGTTTCTCTTCGCCCTGCGTCAGTTGAAATCAGAAGCCTGGACGATATTATGCAGCCTGTCTCGTAATGATCGGTAGGTGCAATGACACGCAAATTCATTACGATATTCATGTCTACATGTTTGTAAAGAAATGTTTATTATTTTATAAAATGTTTGATTTTATTAATAAAAAGTTTTCGTTTTTAGAAATGTACGATTAAAATGTCTTCATCGAAGTCATAAGATTGGCGCAATCAAAGCCCACCCAATAATTATATTAGGCCGACCATTACCTGCCATTTATATAATAATAAGTTTTTATTTTCTGCAGGGCCTTTTCACTGCTGGCCGGCTATGGAGAGAGAGAAGAGCTGGGCCGGAGACCGGTTATCAGGAACTCGTCACGGAGACAAACGCTTTATTATCTCCAGGTACAGCATTATTATCTATTACATTATCTTTTGATGCTGTACCTGCAGATGCTGCAGGTACAGCATCAAAACCTGCAGCATCTGAAGGTTCTGATCTGATTAATGTTTTGATCCGATGCAGCTGCAGGTTTTGTTCTGATGCTGTAGCAGGTTCTAATCTGCTGCTGCAGGTTCTGATCGGCCGCTGCTGCAAGTTCTGATCTGGTACAGCTGCAGGTTTTGTTCTGATGTTGTAGCAGGTTCTAATCTGCTGCTGCAGGTTCTGATCGGCCGCTGCTGCAGGTTCTGATCTGGTACAGCTGCAGGTTTTGTTCTGATGCTGTAGCAGGTTCTAATCTGCTGCTGCAGGTTCTGATTGGCCGCTGCTGCAGGTTCTGATCTGCTGCTGCAGGTTCTGATCTGATACAGCAGCAGGGTTCTGCTGGTTTTACAGGTTGTGATCAGAAGCTGCTGCAGGTTCAAATGTGCTGCTGTTGCTGCAAGGCTTGATCGACCGCCATTAAACAGTTTACCACTTCACTGTATTTTCACTCAGATTTTTACCATGACTCTCACTCAGCTTCCTCATAAATATTCTAGTTCCAAACTAATATTAAATGGTCGAATTTCATGCCTATTGTCAGTTTTTTGGCAATAGTGATTGAATTGTGTGCATCTTAATTACACAAAAAATAAATATATACTAAATTTCTTCAACGGATTATTCATAAATATTGGTGCAACGGCTAATCATCAATCCGCATAACATACTGATGCAACTAAAGACAATGAAGTTCAATCTGCTCTGTCAAGACTACTTTATAAGAAAGTTAACTCAATTGCTGATATTTACAATTCGAACTGAGATCGTCCGGCTCTAGGTTCTTTCTCTTCGTTGTTTTTGTTGCACCCCAATGCGTCGCAAAGTTCGAAAGCATTGCATATAAACACGCAAAAGAGTTTCCAATGACTCCTAGACTCGATCATGTTCTCTATTTAAAATGCTAGCTTCCTTGCTTAGAAAAAAAGAAGCGTCTATATGGTTTCGATGAGTAAAAAAGCAGCCGAGGATCGGTCATTGACTGCATCTCACCACCATTCTTCACAAAATATTGCCACCGACTTCATGATTTGAGAACAAAGAAGATCCTGTTTGATGTCGATTTTTTTGCATAACGCCTCCGTTCGCTAGAGTTAAAGTTCTAAAAAAAATAACTAAAACACAAGGGCTTCATGGAGTCGCTTTGAAGTTTATTGTTACGGTAGCCGGTAATTTACTGGGTTATGAATTTACTGCCTCGATATCGTTCATGACTACGCGCACAGTGAACGAATGTTTTGAAGTAATAATTCATAATGACGTATAGAATTAAATGCCCCCGCGCGAGCTTGCCTGAAACGGCCTACGCTGCCGCAGACTGAAATTAAATTTTTTGCAAATCGAAGTTGCATGTGTTTCAGGCAACTCAGTGCAGTCTGCGCTATAATTATTCTCGGTAATCAGCTTACTCGAATTCAAACGATTAGCAATGCTAATCAGTAAATTGAGTCTGGCTAAGTCTGGCATATCGAAGTCAACGATGGATGAATGAAGAATGAGTTACATTGTTTCTAATCGCATTTTATGCAAGGCCAGACTCCATTTGCAAGCCCAATAAAAATATCTCAATGATTATTATAGGCCGACTCGACTAACGGCCGTTTATATCGCACGATATTATAGGACAAGTTTTCTACTAGTAATGAAGCCCTTTGGAAACAGTTATATTTAATGAGTATAAGCCACATGCTTGAGCTTGATCAGCTTTTTGAACCTATAAACAAAGGCTTGCCTAGGATATTTTCTGTTTGCAACTAATAATTTAGCTCTGCAATTTGCAAGCGAAGGCAACGACGACTCTCATCTGCAATCGGTTCGTTGCGCCCTCTCCAGTGAACTGTCTTGTGGCCGGCCAGTCTCTGCTCGCTTCTATAATCATTGCCCTGCCGCTTGTATAATTACACTCTTATAAAATATCCTCAATTTATGAATTGCAGTAACCGCAGGTCGAAGATCAGACAGAAAATGATCTAATAAATGGGGATCGATGAGTTCTCTTATTAATGGAACATGCCTATAACATGCGTGCAGCGTGGACAACGCGTATGCGCTGGGTACAAAGGACTTGTGAACGCTCCAGGGTAGATGGCAATTATTTTTAAATTCAGTGGTATCTATGACGGCTTGAATATATAAATTATAATAGCTAATTTGGTTTAGTCTAACAGTAACTTTTTTAATTACGAATTTTCTCCTAGAAAGGCAAACGCTATGTGGTCATCGCGTATTACATATATTAATATAGCAACATGCCTTTCGTACAATTCAAATATTCAACTGGAAATACAACTTCTTTCCCTAAAAAATCGCGTATTTGCAACGGGCGTCATCGAGGATTGCAAGTAAAAATAAATAAAGTAATTTGTCATCTCCCATATCGAAACAAGTAATTTATTGCTAGTAATGGAAGAGCTATGGCACATTACGGATCAATAAATCATAAAAACAAATCTCCGTCATGTTCTTCCTTGCGGGAATGCAGACTGATGCAATTGATTAGAAATATTGCTAACAAATTTGCTGCATATATACAGGCATTAATTCAGTGCGTATGATCATGCACAAACACAGTATTGAATTAATTGGTTTATCTACACGCTTCATCAATTATGTTTTGACTAAACCATTTCTCCTAAACAATTAATGAGGAAGACGCTTTTGAACAACAGCCATTTGAACTTCAGTCATCATATATCTGAACTATCTGCCTTAAACTAAGATTAGTCTAGAACCAATTAATTGAAGCCCTAATTCTCTGCCTCAGCAGTATTTCATACTAATAAGAGACAAAGGCACAGGCTGAATTTCATTTCTCTAGCTTTAACTCGACATTTTATTAATAAACTCGCACAAGTGTATATTACATGGAAGATTTAAAAAAAAAGTTGAGTTATGTAGCTCTACTTTTGTCAAACGTTCGTCTAATCATGAACTAACACATTTTACAATTTTTCTGATTTTCGATCAATGATAATGAAATGAATAAGGAAATTGAGAAGCTATTGTTCGCATCGCTGAATTCGTCAGTAAACCCACGTTTGTATTAATCTATATTGTCCCCCACATTTCATGACAAATATCGATTTGTTTAGTAAAAACTACGCTCCAACATGCATAGATCAAAACTTTTTATTTATGTTTTGAAATCTAGCAGTAAATTATGGAAGATAGAAACTGCGAGAAAAAATTTCCCTAAATTTCATCGTGGCGAGTTCGGTCCGTGGAGTTAATGAAACACGCTCGCTCGGACCGGCCTCGGCAACCTCCGCTTGTCGAGATCGAAAAATTCTCGAATTTTGCCGAGCGCTTCGCCAGCGAAAAAATGCACTGCCCCGTTCGTGAAATCTTTCTATGAAAAACGTCTACTTTTAGGAGAGTTTATAAAGAAGTCGTCGAGTGAACCGTCCAGGATTAATTTGTGTCTGCAGCTCAAATGAGCCAAAACAGAAAAAAAATTCAGAACATGAATCACCGAGATTTCTTAGAGCCGAAAATTTTAAGTTATCTTCCATTTTCCAGCTCCGTTGTTTGTCCTGAGGGTTTGAATACAAGGTGTCATTGTTCGACATGGATTCTTCATTTATAATTAGAAGTCGCGCATTGAAGCGACAGCCAAGAACCAAGATCAGTTCTCGACTTCAAAGCAAGCAGCGCTGCAATACAGTCAAACAAAAACGGCTATTTTAATCTAAGATTTTGATCTCTTTGATGTTGCGATTAATAACGACGTCTGAGCTTCTTGGCGCTTCAGAGGCGAGATGAAGGCCATTTTGATTGTCAATATAGTCGGATAATTTGACACTTTGTTAACTGTTTCCTTAAAACCCGTTGAGAATATTGTCAAACATTTTTTATTTATAGTATATGATTTTATAGCAATACCCAGGCCACGAAACTTAAGCGTCAAAGGTTAGGCATACAAAGTCAAATTTCGTATCAACAGTAGAATTAAAAAGTTGTATGTAAGAAAATCTGTTGATTTGAATGGAAATCACTACGGCATAAGGAAATTTTGAAGTTGCCTCACATATCCGAATTTTTTTAAAAAACTATCGAGTGCCTGAGAAAAATGCCTAGCTGAAGTAGTAAGGAATATTTCGACACACCAACAGAGCGGAAGAAATGCTAAGACAAAAGCATTCAAACAGTACAAAAATATCTATATACTTTGGAACAGAATAAAGTGAATTGGAAAAGACGGATGCACGGGTAATAGGGTAATAGTAAGGACGGACTATGTAATAGTAAGAACGTACACCCGAGACTATAAGCAGAGCGAGTGAGCGAGTAGGCTAGAGTGAAAGGGAGTAGCAGGGAGAGTGATAGAGTGAGCTTGAGAGTGAGTGGGCTAGAAAGTGAGAGAGTGAGCTTGGGAAAGAGGTAGTGATGGAGTAAACTAGGAAGCGGGCGAGGGGTTAGCAAAGGGAGACATGGAGTGGCTAGAGAGAGGGAGAGGGAGTAGCAGAAGTAGTGATGGAGTGGGCTAGGGAGAGGAAGAGGGGATAGCAGAGAGAAACCAAAGAGTGGGAGACGGTACTAGAACATATGTCTGAGAGCAACACTCGCTAAAATGACAGATAAGGAAGCGGGAGCACTCCGGCCTTGTTTAGAGTAGCGAGATACGCAAGCTGTTCTTGAGCTGCCGCCACAGCACCACAGCAGCGCTGCCTTTAGTCTGACATGATCATTGTTTCTCTAAACAGAGCATCAAGCATTACTTTAATTACGAATACTATTTGATATTTTTCATATTGGCGGGTGTCAAATAGATTACCTAATCTTGTTATTAAGATTTTGATTATTTTGAATTTAACAGGGATGAAGCTAGTAAACATGATTGCAACTAAAGACGATCGATGATAATGGAAACATCAATGATTAATTGCAGCACGCACTTCACCGAATCGTCCCCTAAACATCATCGACCGGCTTGTGTAGTGGCTCATTTTTGCTGTAAAAAATGACATCGCCAAGTTGTTCAACGGTCATGGTTAAACATAAACATTATTACATTAAACAGTTTAAACATGAACTTTTGAGCTCTATATTCTCAACTGTCAGAGTAGCTATAATCACGGTATTATATGAAAATTTAGAGGTAGCGCTACTTTCTTCGGGCTTGTGGTCGCATTGCATTCAACAAAAATTATTCATTTAAGGTAGCCCCACTCATTTTCTCTCTTGCATTAAACTTAAGTTATAAAGTAAATCATGTCTAAAACATTCTAAATCTTGGAATTCCACTTATTTAAAAAAAGCGTATTACACAAAAAAACTTTTTTCTCAGATTGATCGTCGCCCCTAGCATTATACTCGGTCTTGACACAGGAATTAATACATTCTGGACACAACGCCAAGTATATTCACAATGTCTTCATTGAAAACATTTTCAGAAAATAAAACTTTGCGATTCTTTGGTTTTTAAATTCCTGGTAAAATAGTTCTGGTTTGTGGTCTGTGCCAGAGAGGATCTCGTCTGGGGAGGCAGGAGGTAATCAGCTGCGCGCGTGCTATGGTCGCCTGTGCGGTCGCCGGTGGCGTGTCTGACGCACTGTGCAATCTGGCATACAAATGTCGGACTTTTCACTAATCATAATCACTTTTGTGGACATTATTCAATATATTATGTTTGCTCTGGTAATATTATTGACTTATTTTCATTTACTGTGCTTCATTATTCATGTGCTTCACATTATTTACTGTGCTTCATTATTATGTGCTTCAATATCACTTCTGTGAAACCAGATGCATGGAAATGAACTTGAGCGTCAAAAATCTTATCACTATCTCACAGTATGAGCAAAATTAAATTAATTATGATTAAACAAATTAAAATAATCAAAATTTGTTGTGAAAAAAAACAATGTAAAAACCAAATTTTTCGTGAAAACAAACAATGTAATAACCAAATTATGGAATAGTCTCTGTAGCACAGCAATAACGGAAAATTAGGCGCTCGGGATTTTTTTCAGTGCCCTTCTCTAAAAATAACACAAAAAGTTTGAAAAGGAACGTTCAACAGTGAGTTGCGGTTTGTGTTCATATGGGCTTCAGGGCCTATGCTTTCAAAAAAAGTTAAGAGATCGTAAGTTCATCAGCCAATCATTGGCGGTCTTTTAAACAAAACCCACCAATCATAGACAAGAAAATAGAGCGTAATTACTTACGTTCACTTAGCGAGTTTTGAAAGTATGGCCCAGAAGCCCATATGAACCCCCTCTGGTTCCTAAATGAACCCCCCCCCTGGTTCCCATATGAACCATTCCTGGTTCCTAACTACATTGGTAGACGCCGAACAGTGCGCTACTTTAGGTTCCCTAATATCGATTCTATAGCTACAAACACGACACCGTTCACGCTGTACTTCACCCACGGTTCTCAAGTTTCTAATGGGAGTTGTGTTCATCAGCAGATTTGGTACTGAAATTATCAACAACTTGCTATCAATTTTTTAAAATTCATTTTTTTGTTGCAATTTTTGTCTTGCTCAAATTCTGTTCTCTGACTGGAATTGAATGGTTTGCCATATTTTTTCGAACATTTTATATTGGCTCACTTGACTGTCTATCAATAAATATGGTTTATGCCTGGTACGGCTTAGCAGATACTACTATTTTACATGCGCCTATTTCATGTTAGCTCGACTGAAAATAATTTCGAGGAGCACTATATACGCATCACAGAATAAAGCTCTATAAAAAATAAATTTTGACACTAAAAAAATAATCGTAATTCGAAAATTCTAAAATAAGCGCAAACAAGCATAATTTTTTATGAGTTACGAAGCTTTCTGTCTGTAATTACACATCACATCGCATGCTTGAATATCGTTCAACTTCATTAGCTAGCTTATTCCTTTGAAAGACGAAATCTGCTATTTTCAGCTCACAAATTTATAAATTTCAACTTTTCTAAATTATTTCATAAACTGAATGTCCAACTCATATGAAAACCTCATCGATTTTAAGTGGAAGAATCCGAAATAATCATTGAAAATAAAATAAAACCTATGAATCCGCGACCCCTGTGTCTAATTTTAAATTCATCATCGATCATAATTTCAGAAGCATTTCCTCCGAGTTCATTTCCTCCAGTTTGCGTATTCATTAATTTATTCAATGAGAATTGAGATGAAGCTTCCTTTACGGGCATCTTTAATGTGAATAATAAACGCTGGTCTAGCAAGCCACGTCAAGCAGAAATAATCGGCCACGCGATAAGTTTTTAGACTAACAGGAAATTATCTCTAGCGATCTGTCTCAATTCCAGGTAATTAGCCTAATTCAGATAGCGATCCCGACTAATTCATCTATGTGGAGTTAATAATGCTGGACCTCTGAATAGCATTAAAAATATTTCAAAGCTCAATAACAAAAGCCATAAAATAAAATCCCAGTGATTGTGCTCGATATTTTTTACTTTAAGAAATTCTCTCGCATGGTAAAATTATTAGTTTAGTTCTGGTCAAATATCATATTGCAATTGACCTGTCTAATTTCGTGCTATGATTGAGACCACATTCGAATAAACTTGAAAAATTGATTGAATAAGCAACTTTTCATAATATTTTTTTATGAAGCCTTAATGGTTTCAAATAGCGAGCAGAGAATCTGATAGACATTGTAAAAGGTTAATGTCGAATTTTTGATCTATTTGATGAATGGTTTTTATCTATTCTCAATATCAATGGCACAGTTTACTTAGAAATGTATTGCCGTCATACCGTGCCTCCTCATATAAACATATGTTTATATGAGGACGTTGTGCCAGACATATACTATATATACCGTGCCCCCTCATATGAGAAGTATATGATACAACACAGTGATAAACGCTGTGCCAGACATATACCTCACTAGAATGCCTCCTAAACCTAAACCTAAACGCTGCCTCCTTATATGAGAAGTATATAATACGACACAGTGATAAACGCTGTGCCTGACACATACTATACCGTGCCTCCTTATATGAGAAGTATATGATACAACACAGTGATAAACGCTGTGCCAGACATATACTATACCATGCCTCCTTATATGAGAAGTATATGATACAACACGGTGATAAACGTTGTGCCTGACATATACTATACCGTGCCTCCTTATATGAGAAGTATATGATACAACACAGTGATAAACGCTGTGCCAGACATATACTATACCGTGCCTCCTTATATGAGAAGTATATGATACAACACAGTGATAAACGCTGTGACAGACATATACTATACCGTGCCTCCTTATATGAGAAGTATATGATACAACACAGTGATAAACGCTGTGCTTGACATATACTATAACGTGCTTCATTATATGAGACGTATATAATACAACACAGTGATAATCGCTGTGCCAGACATATACAGTACTATACCGTGCCTCCTTATAATATGATACAACACAGTGATAAACGCTGTGCCAGACATATACTATACCGTGCTTCATTATATGAGAAGTATATGATTCAACACAGTGATAATCACTGCGCCTAACAAATCGTGTCAAATCATATTTGGATAAGTAAATGATGCAACACAATGGAAACGCTATTCTTATTCGCCCTATAAACACTACCTTATTTTATTCTTCTATCGGAGTAAATTTCTCGCGATGATGAAGAGACGCGTAGGAATTTCCTGCGGAGGAAGCTTACAGATAAGCAGGCGGGCCCTACCCTTGTTTGGTAGCTGGTTTTATCAGTGATGTAATTGGTACGATCGTTCTAAGGCTTCAATTACGATGAATTTACGCTGCAGCAGCTGGCTAGCATGCTGTACGCAGGGATTATTTGTTGGTGCATTTTGCTGGTCATGTGTTGTTTATATTGTGCGTGCAATTTTATACCGTTTATGATCGTGTTATATTGATGTTTCTAAGAGAATATTCGTGATATACAATAATTTTTGTTACATTAATTTTACGTTGTCTTTTTGTAGGATAAGTAAAATGTTTTATTACTCGAACATCTCTCACGGACATATTATATGATATTTATCCTGGTTTCAGAATTACTAGCATTCTACTCTTTATTTTTTCGTGATTTGATTTCCTTTGGGAATGGGAAAAAATTATCACGATTCTTCACGATAAATTTTTCCGTGTTTACCATAATATTTTTTCCCATTACTGTGGTCATTAGAAGAGAAATTCTTGATTTTAGAGGACATTCCTTCATTCTCTCAGTTCTCCTCAATTCTACTTCTGAATGCATATAGTATAAATAATTTATTTAATAAATTCATTATTGCGTTTTATTTTTTTTTTTTATTTTGACGTTTTTACGTTTACTTATTTTTTATAAGCTTTTATTTATTTGAATGCACGAATTCTACCTTTAAATGAAAGCTGCTCACGAGACTTGGCCATCCCCTGCGCGGAGTAATCATCATACTTGGTCGTCTAATTAATAGTAGTTATACGTATAAAGTAATTTAATTCAAAATTATGGATTAACCTATGGTCTTAATTATGGATTATGGTCTTGATTATAATAATGATGTATTAATTATCATTTATAATAATCAAATATCAAATATTATAGCAAGAGCCCAGTCGTTCGTGCGGCCAAGCGGTCACGAAGACTACAGGGCGCGGGCTGTGCGATTGATTAGCGACTGCGCACTGCAATTTGACGTAAATTGCAGCATGCATTCCTCCATTGATTTAACTGTCAGGGCACATAAATGTGGCACCTACAGCTGACTGGATGAAGGGTGAAGCCATTTGTCATGGTCAATATCAATGAGGTTCATCGATTACTGAAGTCAGTATTAATTATGTTCCTGCACATTATTCCGAAGTTTTTATGTTCGCATTAAATGGCCGACATCATTCGTGTTGAATATTCTGAAATAATGCTGAGCGGTAATCATTTAATTCCTTGAAATGGACTTTATTTTTTGGTGATTTTTTCATAATTTTTAATCAGATCCTATCACTTACGCGCTCTTTACTTCATCACTGCACGTTTAGGATAAGTCGTGATAAGTCGTCTTTGGTAATCTAACATAAAAAAAAACATTTGGGTCCAAGCCACATATGGTGTTAAAATTACATGAAATTTTTTATTTAAATTGTATATCCATAACAGACTCATAAGTTATCCCCAAAAATATAATGAGAAACAAATTTTCAGAAAACCAAATTTAATCTCGCAATTTTTTTTTTAAGTTTAAGTTTTAATATTCAGTTAATAACAGTTGCGGCGCAACAGCGTTTGCGTGCAAGACGTTTCAGAGGCGTGGTCAGGCTGCACGCCACCGCGAGAGGTCGCTGCTGGGTTCTGCATTACAGGAAGCAGAGAATTAAATGCGTATTGGGGTTGGTTACATTAAATGAGTTTTGTGGTTAGTTACACTTACCTAGTCGCGCCCCTCATTTGCGTGATGGCTTTTCGCTGCTGCAGCCGCAGACCCTGCGTGCCGCAGAGTCTGGACTATGCTAGTATGGACTTTGGGCTGGACTATGTTCCTGGCATGGACTTTTGGGCTGGACTATGTTCCTGGCATGGACTTTTGGGCTGGACTATGTTCCTGGCATGGACTTATGGGCTGGACTATGTTCCTGGCATGGACTTCTGGGCTGGACTATGTTCCTGGCATGGACTTTTGGGCTGGACTATGTTCCTGGCATGGACTTTTAGGCTGGACCACGTTCCTGGCATGGACTTTTTGGGCTGGTCTATGTTCCTGGCATGGACTTTTGGGCCGGACTACGCTCATGGGATGGACTTTTGGACGCCAGATGGCACGTAGTTTATGCCTCCAAAACTGGCAGGAAGGTCGTGAGTTTGTGACTTTGTTGGTGGAGTGCTAAAATATATTCAATGTAGTTAAAGTTGAGTGAATCATACTATTCTATTGCGAAATGATTGTTTAATTATCAAAATTGAGGATTAATTTGAATAGATCAACTTTAAAAGAGACATTTAATTTAAACCGTGATTACCATCCTTGTGATAAAACAGCGAGATTCCATCTTGATTAAATTAGTACTCTGACCTATAAGTGACTTTTATCGGTCAAATGTCGTGGAAGGAATTTCATTTATTTAAAGCTGTGTGGCAGCAATAAAAATGTGAAAAGGCACAATTTCTGTCACTCGTTTGAATTTAATGAGGCATGAAATGTAGATTACTTCCATGAAGCTTCAAATTCAATTTAAAAAATTAATCATTGGCATAAAAAAAAGTTTATTTGTTGGACATTAATGAAAACATTCTTGCTCGTAACTATTTGATTTCGTAAAAAAAGCATAAATTCGTTTAATTTAAGTAACATTGAAGCTCTCTTGAAGAGCAAAATTCCACAAGGCTTCGCAGAAATATACTGCAACGCAGCACAGAAAATTCAAACGAAATTTCTGCAAGGAACGCTAAGAGAAAAATGAACAACAGTTCAGTACCCGCGAACCGCGTCGAATTTCTCTTTGGTGCTATTCCGTTGCTCACGCGACGCACAGCGGCCCAACCAGTCATCGAAGTCCGAGACCAGCTGCTGATTAGAGGCAGGTCTCTGCTTTACACGAATTATTAGAGGCAGGTCTCTGCTTTACACGAATTAATACTCGCTAGGAATGTAAAAATGAGCTTCCCTTTCATTTGTGGCACGCGATATCGTCAAGGGAATAGCCATCTGCTGGACTGCAGGCATGTGCAAACACGCCGCCTTCATTAAATTTTGAATGAGCTTTCAAAGCAAATGGAAAATACTATTCGTGATTGTTATACGAGTTTAAATTGGCTGAATATTTAGAAAAACTCAAAGTTAAAAGATTGAGAGAAAAAGTGACTAGGAACTATAAATAATTCAGTACCAGTTAACATGAAATAAATTCTAAATTTTTATGTTAACTGCTGCTATATTTAGGCTCTTTCAATTCAAGTGAAATTTCAGTTGATATCCGACCTGAAGATTAACTCTATCCCAGAGATTCGATCTATCTCTTAATAAGTTATCAGTAAATAATGACAAGGCAATTTATTAAATGTATGCATTTCGATCTCTAACTTACGCTGGACACATGCACGATCTCATTAGTCCTTGAAAATATTATTTTAAAATTCAATTCACAGTTGGTTTTGTATGGTCCGTATTTGAGAATTCTTTTTCTTGTAATTGTCAAACTCTAGATTGGAATGAACATTAAAAATCACAATTAGGCACTTGATATTATAATGTGCACTGAGAGAAATGGGATGGTCTGGATGACCCACTTTGATGAGTCAACCGTGTCCGAATATCGATGCACTTTTTCGACTCACTTGCCCCATTTGTGGGTCATACTGACCCATTAAATTCCAGGCATGACTCACTTGTGGCGTTAAATATCTTATGACGCCACCCGTAGCATGGATACGTAGTTAGCATCTGGGCGTCAGAATGATTTAACGCCACAAGTGAGTCATGCTTGAAATTTAATGGGTCAGTATGACCCACAAATGGGACAAGTGAATCAAAAAAGTGCATCGATTTTCGGACGCGGTTGACTCATCAAAGTGGGTCATCCAGACCCACCCATTTCTCTCAGTGTGAAGTTTTGTAGCTCAATGGAACAATTTCTGACGTTATGAATGGTCAGCATCATACATCATTTTCAAAATTTCTTCAAGTCCAAGTGTATCGTAAGCGTCATTAGAATTAAGGCACGAGTGCCGAGTATCCGGTACAAAAACCTGCTTTACCATAATGTCTGCCTTCAGTGAATAAGATTATCCATTGATTATTTTCATTGAACTTTAGGTCGCCAGGGGCTAGCTTATGATCACTCAGATTTGAGTAGGTACCGAGTTACGGGTTTGAGACCAGCAACGAGCTATGAAAATTCTGCATTATTTATAATTGCGAGCCTTGGTTTACTAACCCTTAATAGTAAGAACGAAAAATAGATTTAATGACCATTAATAAAAAAATCAACTTATATCAATATGCTAGTTCCCAGGTATAATCTAATGCTGCACAACGCTGCATTCTTGGTTTATTTAAGCCCGGTGTAGTACCCTAGATTTTCCGTAATAAAATCACTCCTTTAAATATTATTGTAATGTTAGCGCATCACTTTTATGAGGTTGAAGTTTTTACTTCAATGACGAAGCTAATAAATTTTTCATAGTTTCATTATCAGCTTTATTTTGAATGGACGACTTTTTCCCAATATGGACTATAAGGTTTCAGGTGCAAAACAATATTTCGATTATTATAGGTATAAATGGAAAGGTTCCGTATTCGAAAATCGTATTAATTTTATTGAATGCACAAAGCAACATTATTGGCAACTCCTTGAAAGTTAAATTACAAAAGCTGCGATTTTTTTAATTGAATTGATTTGATTAAACAAAGTTTCATTACGGTTCCACACAAACTGCAGTATGCACCTTTTTATGTACCATTAACTAAATTTACAGTTATTTAATGACTTTGTTAACTTGAAACTTACTAATCAAGTAACAAGTTACTACTATAACTTATAGACTCGTTAATGATATGAAAAAGTTCCATACTGTAGGGCACTTGATATCACAGTCTGAATGAGCTCAAGATAACCTTTTCATTAGAGTTCCAAGCAAGTTCTCACCACCATGAGTCACGCTTGAATAATAATTCATTCTTCGTGGAATCGCTCCTGCAAGTGCATTGCAAGGAACGGTCACGGAATCACGTTCCAAATCTAACATCGCTCAAAAACCTCCAGCCACTCGCTGGCTTGTCGACAATTTAAGTGCGATTCAGGAAGCAATTCTTCGTGCCTAGGATTCTAAAGCAAAGGCCTGTGATATTTCTTTCAGCCTCAGCAGAAGAGGTAAGCCTCAGATGTGATTCTAGGCTTCAATCCAAACTACGACTTCAGCTCGCTTTTTTAGTAAGTAAACAAAGGGATGGCCTGGCAACGGTATGAAGAGAATATTTCTAGGGCTGCAGTGCGTTTTCTTCAAGAGATGCGGCGACACAGCGTGAGAGAATAGGGACAAAATACATCTTCGTGGTGCAATAATTGTCTTTTTTTTGGTTTATGTGGAGAAAGCGTAGTACAAGCAAAATGTTATGAGAATTTAAGATGGTAAATACAAATATTTGTTCATGGTAAACATAGTTTCTTGATGCAAATGTTGAGAATGAGAAATGCCGAACAGTTTCAAGATCTCTGCCTAATGAACTTTAATTGGACCCTAACTCGAAAAATAAATCATACCATTTCAATTACGGGGTTCACAGCTGAGTTCAGCTCAAATTAGGTTTTGATTTATTTATTTATTCACACAGGAGCACACGTTACAATGAAAAATAAAAAGAGACGTGAAATAAAATAGCAAGGCAGCTTCCATGTGATGCCCATATAAGCTAAAAAAGCTTCGCAGGCAAAACAATAGGTGCAAAACTCAATTCCAATGATAACAAGACGACGATTTGAACAAATAAGTAACAAATTTATAAAATTAGCAAAACCATTGACAAAAACCTTAAAAACTAGGTGTGGCAAGTAAGCATTGTAAATATTTTTCGAAAATATTCCTCGTAAACATAATCCACTGGCGTAAGTAATGCGATTGCAATTGAGTGTTTTAATTTGACAGTTCAGTCTAACCGCGACCTATAGTGTCTTGAGTCTGAAGCCTCGTTATTTGATCAGCGTTATTATAGCTACCGTGGTACATACCACTAGACATTCGAAAGATTTAACTTCTTAAAATAAATATATCATATTTTACTACATTACTCGTATTATGTTTATCTCTCATTTTCAACTCCTATAAATTAATAAATAATATATTGTATTTGTCGAGATACTGCTACTAACATTGAATGTATTGGGAGTAAGAAATACGAATCTGCACGATTTAAAAAGTCTCTATAATTAAAATAACAGGGAAACATAACATAATTTTCCGCACATGGCGAAATGAATATTCGTTTTATTATTACTATTATAAATATATTCTACGTAACTTACCACAACCCACAAAGAGCTAGCGGTTGTTATCGTAATCTAATACATTTTATTCATGAATAATAGAAATTTAGTTTTGCACTAGAACACAGATGCTCTAGAACACAGATAATTCTACGTTCTGGAATTATCAAGCAATCAAGCAACGCAATCACCTGAAGCATCGCGATTTTATGTTACAAGTAGATCCATATAAAGTGTGTAAACGTCATAGCAGGAAGGATGAAATATTCTTACAAATCACCGCGTGAAATACAAAGCGTAAAGCTGAACCCCTCGCAATTTCTTGACAGCAACTCGAAACGGTCACGTCAGAAGCAGAATTTTCTATCAAATTTACGACAGCCGCACAAAAAATTTATCGCGGAGTAAAATGATTGCTGTTCTGACTCTGTAAAACTCAGTAAATTTCATATAATTCATAGGCAGGGCTCGCCAGCGTTTATAGTTGCAGGAGTTTAGGCGTTATGGCCGCGAAATCTCGGCCCACGCCTACGAATTCCTTGATCCTACGGCAATCCTACGGCAATCCTTGATCAAGGATTGCCCCGTGGCCGAATAGCGCTTAGATAATGGTGAGTGTTGAGTGGGATTCGTATGTAATTTACGCGTATAAATAAGTATGGAATAAAAATAGAAACTCTGAGATATCGAAAGTTTATAAGAATAGAAACAGTGTTTCCTAGTTCCTTTTTTAATCCGTTTGTGATGATTCATTGCCAATAATGTTCAACTTCGAAACTGTAAAACAGACATCCATGCTGAACATTTTTTGAAATTAATAATCAAGGAACAATGTTTTGATGAGCTAATGCCAGGTTGACGTTAAAAAACGAAAAAAATTTTAATGTGGTCAACGGAATTTTCAATTTAAACTTAAATTTGGAATTTCTGTGTTAAAAACCGTTGAAAATATAACTTTTAAGAGACAAATGTAGTTTTTATCTTTATTCGTAGGTACCCTCAATGATTTGCAACTGAAATTTGTTTCTCTTATTAGCAAGAGAAACAACCTCTCTGCTACGACTTCAGCCACAAATCATTTTATAATAACAAGTGCACACTTTAGGAGCATGGATAATTTGCATATAGATGAACTTATTAATTATGAAAGTATTAGATTCATTTGCGTCGTATCTCAATTCTCTCAACATTAATAGCTAGGGACGCATTCTCAGCGGATGAATATAAATCCAGCTGTAAGCAGGAGTCTTTTATTCTATTTAATTGAAGCTTACCTTTGATGACCACAGACATCGCGAGATAAAGATTATAATCATGGTTAATTTATAATTACATCCTAATATTTGGGCAAAACTTATGTGATGAATTTTTGTCATATTTAGATTCTATCGACACGCTGAATGGTATTTTACTCTCGCTTAATTGTGATAATAGCTTACAAGTGAGTTCAGTTAATTACTTAATGATATTCATCCCAAGTGCTGCCACATAAGAGAACTAACTTCACTCGAACCCGTATGTGTGACATCAAATGTCAAAAACCCTTCATTCCATTGAGAATTCAGTAAAGTCTTGCATTTTTGTTCAGTGATCAAGTTGCTGAGGTCAGTAAAGTCTTACATTCCTGTGCAATGATCAAGTTGCTGAGCTGAGGTCAGTAAAGTCTTGCATTCGTGTGCAGTGATCGAGTTGCTGAGGTCAGTAAAGTCTTGCATTCGTGTGCAGTGATCGAGTTGCTGAGGTCAGTAAAGTCTTGCATTCGTGTGCAGTGATCGAGTTGCTGAGGTCAGTAAAGTCTTGCATTCGTGTGCAGTGATCGAGTTGCTGAGGTCAGTAAAGTCTGGCATTCGTGTGCAGTGATCGAGTTGCTGAGGTCAGTAAAGTCTGGCATTCGTGTACAGTGATCGAGTTGCTGAGGTCAGTAAAGTCTTACATTCGTGTGCACTAATCGAGTTGCTGAGGTCAGTAAAGTCTTACATTCCTGTACAGTGATCGAGTTGCTGAGGTCAGTAAAGTCTTTCATTGTGTGCAGTGATCGAGTTCTTGGGCATCCAGAACCAGACGCACGCGACTATCCACCACCACCACCAGAACATATCCTTCTTTCGCCCCATGCTGCACAAGTTCGATCAGCCTCATCGCTAAGCCGCTGCGAATGTTGTAAATATCTTCCGGCAGCGTCTCCGTCTGAACTACCCTGCACTTAGCGACCATTACTTCATTTAGAGCGGCTCTTCTCCGCATACGTACGTAGCCGGCAGCCGGTTCCGAGCCGGCAGATCTGCTTTACGGCTCAAATTGCCGGCTATACCATCATCTGATTTGGTCAAATGTCTGAGAGTGAATATGCAACGACCGAGAACCGAGTCTTAAGCCACAAGAGCTGTACAGTCGGACTGTTCAGCACCACTACATATGCACTATTCCAATAAAAATTTCTTCCAACATACAATTTAGCTCCTGAAAAATGTGCCCATTAGTATAGTAGTAGCGTCAAACTATAAGAATTTGTGTAATAAGTGCATATTTTAATTTCTTGATAATGAGAATGTGTGAAATTCGGGCACTGGAGAAATATTATTAACTATTCGCGACGAGGAATACAAACTGATCTTGAAAAGTATCGACAATTCCTAATACATATGTTGGCCAATACATATGTACATTCGAATAATCACAATTCTAAATATATACGTCTGCACGTTTTAATACGTTACTCGTATGTCAGAGGAAACTGTACACTCAGGTATAAGTTCCTTCTATCCACATAGCAGCTTCTTGAGAAAATGCTTGGTCATCGGACAACCTGCTGACTTCACTGCAAATGGATCTAATTTCACTGCATTATGGAACCTGCAAAAAATCATCGCCGGCGTGGCCAAAGGCCTCAACATTATTACGTACGGCAGAAGCTGCGTAACCAACCCTTGTGAATATAATTGCTCGAAGGGAATAAATCTTCACCCATTATTGCGTGCAATTTTGGGGGGTATTCTCATTGTAGGTGACTGCTGTTTTGGTGGTACGTGTTACTGGAGAAGTTACCACACATGTTTCGAAAGAAATACGCATCAGCGAAATTTGCTTACGACTTTCGAGACGAAAAAAATTGAGTAACCTTTAAAAAATAGACAATTAGGTTTTCAAAAATCTTTTAAGCTGTAGTATTGCGTAAAAGTAATATAAAATAATACAGAATAACAGACGATTAAACCACAACGAGTTTGTCCGCTGTCGGCACCATAAAACTCGAGCAGGCGCCGTGCGTCATGTAAATGAGATGAGAGAGGGGCCACCTAATGGTACTTCGCATTAAAAATTGCATTATTTCTCACTTAAATAGAGGAAAACATTGGGGTCCGCGTGGATATTTTTACCCAAATCTCTGAGCTTCATTAAGAATGGTAATTTATGGCTACATGCACGCTTACTCGCACCCCCTAAATTGATTTAATTTGGTTTTCACCAGGCATAGAGTAGCGCCACGACTGGCTTACTTGAGGAAATTAATCGAAACTCCGGATTGTTCAATGTTATGAAACTCAAAACTGTTTCCTCCGAAGATCCAGTGTGTTATAAGACTTTGTTTGTTGTTGAAATTTATTATTGTATTTTTTTTTTGTAAATTTTATTGAGAATAAAATGCGATGTAAAATCCAAGCGTAATATAGAACGTGATGTTTTTCGCTGTCATACATCAGTTTTAACTTCGTTGCCGGTTCGCAGATTGAATTTCTTCATATTTTCGATTATTTATGATGTGCAAGCTTGCACTATAAACGAATTATTATTTTTATATAGAAACATCAGAACATGTCAGTTTCAACTTAAAAGTTTTGCATCTTTTTCCCAATCTTCTTTTGTTATTAGAAATATATCCGGTGCTCTGGCAATAAAATCTTTGTTCAAATTTTCTAACGTTATTCCGTGTGAGCTGCTGGCATTCCGCACAAATAGGAATGTTACAGTGGAACTTTCAATACTGATTTTCCGTCGATAATAAATAAGTGATACAAAATAAGATGGGTTAAGTTCAACAAATAATGTCAGATGTTAAAACTTGGTAAAACACGAAAGTATTTCAGATTGCATTTGAGAACATCGTTGAAATTTTATGATCTATAATCAATACTTTTCAAGAGGACAACTGTACATTAATAATACACCTACTATATAATTTCAATGGTTTTTAACCACAGTTATACAGCGCTTGCGCTCGAGCTCGCCGTCATGCACCCCTGGTCTCTTGCAAATGATCTCTGCTTCTTGTCTCTGTTCTAGCCAGGTCTGTACATGCCTTCATTAGCGTACAAATCGAACTTTCTAATGGCTCTCCGATTTACAAGCGATGTTACTTTTCTTTAAGGCGAGCTCGGCTTCCATATGGACGTTGATTTACGCATCGTCCTAGTGCATTTGATGCAAAGAATTAAGCCTCGCTGCGCCAGCATTTCTCATGAGTCTCTATGCACAGCGACGCACGGTTCATGTTTGAATTAATGCACTGTGATTGCTTTTCATGGATTTCAATAATAAACATCTGGCAGCAGCCCCAGACCACGAATCAGCCATCAATGATACACGCTTCGCTACGCTCCAAAGATATTACACGAGGTGCTTCATAGACGCACCACTCACTGCACATCACTTGCATCGCAATGACTGTGATGCTTTGGAGCGTTCTGCGCATCACTTGCATCGCAACGACTGTGATGCTTTGGAGCTGTCTCTTATACACATCTAGATGTGTATAAGAGACAGGTTCTGCGCATCACTTGCATCGCTATGACTGTGATGCTTTGGAGCGTTCTGCGCATCACTTGCATCGCAATGACTGTGATGCTTTGGAGCGTTCTGCACATCACTTGAATTACAATGACTGTGATGCCATGAAACACTTCAACGAAAAGTTGAAGAATAGCAAACCTTCCCGAGAACATTTAATTCACAGTAAAAATTTCCGTGTTTATTACAATATTAAATACCATTCATACAATAAATTCCAACTTTTACTTTCAATGTAAAAGGCCAATCATCCAAAGAAGTTAAATTAAAGTTGCTGTTCCACCTCAATGCATCAGAACTGCATCGATTGAAACTAATCATTCTGTTTGGTGTGTATGTTCATGGAACCTGCTTATCTACTGTTAATTCAACTTAATGCGAAATGGATTAGCTAGTGAGAACGATCGCTATTGAGGTCCATATACGTACGTATAGTGGATAATTAATAAAAATGCTCGCATTCTATTTAAATTCAACCATATGAAACATTTTTGTGTAAAGCCACAGAAATAAATGCATTAAGGATTGATATAATAAATTTATGATAAGGAACGAAGAAACTGAGATATCCTAACACACTCACAAGTTAATAATTCCGTAAAAATTGCATGACTAATTTTCCAGTAAATAATTTTACATTCAGCCCAAGTAAAAATGTTTATTCTCGAATTCTTGAACAGAATTTCTAAAAAATAAACTCAACGAATCAAATTCTACCCGCAGGTCCTATAACCGAAATGGCGAAATCTTTCTTGATGTAAGACATCTAGAATGACATTTAGGTTAAGCCTAAATACCTTAGGCTATGACCAAGTGTCCTCAGTTAAAATAATATAATACTAACTAATTAGAGAGCCTTAGGTGGTGTCTAACTCCAGCAGACATACAACAAATTTTACAGTTACATCTATAACCATGCACTATACTTTAAACGATTAGACCGCTAAACTCCAAATGATTAGACCACTAGACTCCAAGACCGGACCACTAGACTTCAAATGACTAGACTACTAGACTATGAACGACTAGACTATCAACGACCAGACAACAAGACTATAAATGGCTAGAGTCTAGACCACTGGACTATGAAGTATACGTCTGCACACCGGTTAAATGATACATATATGAGCTCCTACTATGATTGTGCATCGGAATACATTGACACTCTTGCCCCGTGCAGACTGCAGTCCATCCGAAGACAGCAGCTGCAATTGATGAGCCTTTGTCCTGAGCGAAGTTATTGCCAAGCATTAGTGCAGACGTTGCAAGCATTCGCAACCAAATCTTTTACTTCGAGCGTTTTAACCGGATATTGCAAGATAAGATCGAATGCAGCCCTTCTTCAAATGAGTTTTTTTCATAAATGTATAATATTATCAGTCTAGTTTTGCACACGCTCTACATGGTTTTACATTAATTTTTTGAAGGAAAATATTGCTTTTCATTACATATTTTGGAATGCAGTGCAATTTTCAATGCTAAACAATAATTTCATCAAACATGATGAAAAACAATAGCCAATAATTCCTACTTATAGGCTTAATTACATCAGACTCTGCAATGAGACGGGGATGATTGTGATTGATTTAATTGTGAGATCACAATTTGATTGTGAGGAGATTTGAGGAAAGTTCGTGTGCTTATGTAGAAACAAAGTGAATATTCTCTGGATTTCATACTGAGAGCACTGGAAGCTGAAATACTTTGTATTCAGAATTAAAAATCATTAATTTAAGGAACAAATTAAATTTTTCATGGCAGTTAGTTGCAACTTATTTTGAAAACTCAGAAATTGAGGTTCATCTGAGATTATAAATGGGTCCTTTATAAAAATTGAAAGATATCACCTATCATGCGTTAAAACACTAATCCATTCAATATTTTCTTCCATAATGTTTTTAGCGGTAAATGGCCATCTTCGTATACTGCTGAGTCGAAGAGGTAACAATAATGAACATTTTTCAAGCTTTAAACTTGCATCAGGTGAGAACATATTGAAATTGTACCGTATACATCCGCAGTGTAGCAGCTTTGGTTTCCAATTATTACAGTTCACTGGCCGCATACAGCTACTACATAAGCAGCTCTAGTTTGAAGTGAATAATGGAATGTTCTATTTCGTTGCGGGACCATTCCTGGTCGCATTAAAGGTCTGGAGACATGGGAACCACAACCTCGTAATGGCCGTCTTATACGTCACAGCTTCAAGGGTCATTGCATTGCTAAGCCACAATCCTGCGTTCTACGCATTCTCTGCCTGACATAATACACGCCTATAAATACCTCCATCCTCCGATGAAAGACCACGCCATGTATCATTTATCCATATTCATGATTAGGAAGAAGAGCAGATCGTCTTCTCTAGGCAAGACGATCGGTATTGTCTTATTCTGGCTAGACCATTCGTCTCTTTTAGCACACTGAAAAAAGGGCGTGGCTTTCGCTATTTCTGACTTGATCAGCTTGTGAAGAACTAATATTATTCTAACGTCTGAGCTTAGAAGATCTCCGTACACTCATTACGTTATATAGAGAAGCTCGATCTGTTGCCGAACCATATTCAATTTATTATTCCGGGAAAGGTTTGCCTAGGTTCGAAGAAGACAGTTTCTCATCTCTGGATATTTTACTCTGTTGAGTAAAATATCGTGATGTAATTCGCGCCTGTCTTGAATTTTTTATCCGTTGCTACTCGTCGCGAGGTATCCCTTATAATTTGCACGCTTATGCTGAATAAATGAGAAGCCCCATCGATCGCACTTGAGATTCAGGCCGTCGGAGAGTTTTGCACATGAGGAGAATTGGGTATAAATTTATGCTCATTGATAGAACTTTATATTAATAGTATCACAATTAATATAGGCTTATAGGCTTTAGCTACTGACAGGTGTCACCTGGAACTTTTTTTACATTGATAGTGAGTTTTATTAGATGAAGCGTTTAAGAAACACTTGACGTGATTACAGTTTCGCAGTCAGAGAGTTATTGAGAGCTTCGAATGATGAACAATAATTCTGCTTATGCTAACGAGACCTCTCTGTATCCATACGAATCTATCTATTTCTCTATCAAAGATGACTTATTGAAAAAATCTAAATGAAAATATAATTTTAATGCGATTATTGATATTATCATCTGCAAATGTTTCCTGATGCGCATGACATGGCAGCTGAACTGCTACGATATTGCATCATCCAATTCAAGGCTCAGCCAATCGATAGGATGTTGTCACATCGCACCTGGGGCCATACTTTCAAAAAAAGTTAAGAGATCGTAAGTTCATCAGCCAATCATTGACGGCCTTTCAAGCAAAATCCACCAATCAAAGACAAGAAAATAGAGCGTAAGTACTTACGTTCACTTAGCGAATTTTGAAAGTATGGTCCATGGAGACTAGGATCATCCGTATATTGATTACGGCGGAACTCATCCATGCGAAAAATCTCTGCGCGTGGGCATCTGCGCGACGTTCATTGTATGGAACAAGCGGTCCAATGGGAAGAAGGGAGAGGTAATTGCCGAGGGTGGGAATTATTAATAGGGGCTCAGAGATAACTGCCCTTATGTCATCCTGACATTTTACACTAATATATCAATAAGAATACAGGAACGAATTGACGGTAATTATTGCGTTATAACTGTCGTAAAGTTAGCATTACGAGAGATGGTGTATCAGGGTACAACGAGGCTGCTTTGCTGAAAATAATAAATAATTTGTGTATTTATGTCACATATAATCTATAAGATTTCTGGAATTAAAAAGCGAATCGAAATGCTTTTATGCTCAATTCAAGTCATCGCTGCTTTCCATGAAGCAGAAATTCCAAAAGCAACAAAAAGTAGAAGAAATTTAATTTTAAAATTACATTTGTATTCATTTAATTTTGATCATTGGGTTATATTTTAGTACCACTTAGTATTTAGTTAGGTCTTGTTTAGGTTTTATGTCTGTCTTTGAATTTTGACTTTTAAAGTGATTTTATTCATTTTTAGTTTAGTCGAACTGATGATGGAGCTGGACTCCGAAACGTTTTCAATATCGATATGGTGAATTTTCTTGACGTTTTCTTTGCTTTTAAATTCCTTGTGAACTTGCGATATAAGCAGACTAATGATATAAGTACTTAGCACCACTCATTCCACAGTAAATATATACACTGTATGTACTCGTTCATTCTCGTTCGAGCCTCACACAGGAACGGCTAAGTTATCAGTAACATACGAGAACACATCATTGTGATGAAGGTTAGTACCAGTTTAATGGCAGGTATTTATCGTTATTGTAAGGCAGCACACACGAGCCAATAACGCTGTTTGTCATGCCGGTTGTTGTTTGCCTGCTTTATACACTGTTAGAAAAAACGGTCCCACTGGCGTTCTAGGGGCCGGTCGCCCCGTGAAAATAAACTGTTTCTCCGTTTTTCTTATATGTTTTACGGATTTCTATTGCTACTTTATAATAAAAACGGCGACACGGTGTTTCTTTTCACGTGCCGACTGGCCACTGAAACGCCGGTATTAACGTTAACGGTAATTTTTCTAACAATGTAGGCCATCAGCCTTCGATGCAAACCAACTTAATTTATTCTGAGCTGACATCTTCCACGGTCCATTGAAGTCATCACAACATTATTTCTTTTGGAGACTCGATGTATTCAATGCTAAGAGAAAGTAAAAATTGTAGATTAAACACTGTACACCTGTAATTTAGGTACTGACAGGTGACATTAATTTCAATCATTCTAATACATCAATTTAAATAAATCGGCTAAGATTTGAATTCTATTTCATCGTTGTTTGTATATATACAAAAAAGTAATCTTTTTGTCCAGAAGCTTAAATTGTTGCTGGTATATTCTCATAATAACTATAGTAATAAAATAATTATAATACATCGATGTTTTGTCTATGATATGCTCTTCTTGCGTGTCGTATGTTGACGTATTTCACCCCCTTTATTAGCATAGGGTCGAAATAAAACCTATTTTTAAATTAATGTTATTGATATAGTCGAACAAATAAATCAGCGTGGTAAAGTCAATATTAAATGTACCAGCTCGTAAATCCACCACAAAATTAAAGTTTTAACGGAGGTAAATTGATTAACCGAAAGTTGGTGCACGGCTGCCGTGTGAACGCACTGCAATATCAATAAATAAATTTGCGCAAATCCACAAAGAATTTTAAATTTAAGATTTTTTCAGTAAATTATATTCCACTGATTTTCATTCCATTGATCCTATTTCTGGTAATCATAGGCCATTTGATGTTTTTGACATGATAGCCGCACAATTTCCTGTACTCATGCGCGACCGATTTGAAAACACGAGGCAGCAACAACGAAACTCATTAGAAAAATCACACACTAGTAAATTGAAGCCCGTTGCTTGACGACAATTCGTCTTTGATTTCTGTAACGACTGACGCAGCGCATTACACATGGTCGCAAGGTAACATCGTCACATCGTCACATCACACATTTCAGCAACAGCGACTGACACAGCGCATCATACATCGTCACATCGTCGCATCGTCACATCACACATTTCAGCAGCGACTGACACAGCGCATCACACATCGTCGCAAGGTAACATCGTCACATCGTCACATCACACATTTCAGCAGCGACTGACTCAACAGCGACTGACACAGCGCATCACACATCGTCGCATCGTCACATCGTCACATCACACATTTCAGCAACAGCGACGGACGCAGCGCATCACACAGCGTCAATTAACAAGCGGCCAGGAACAAGTCTAGTTTTCCTCTTTCACTTTGTTGATGTTCAGCCTGCGTTTGTGGCAAGCCCGGAACGTTCAATTGGCGTAGTAAAACGTTACTAACGTCATGCATAACTGTAATGGAAAATGACGTCTCTGACGTCACCTTTGAAGTCTCCAGAAGATCACTTCTCTGATTTTCCGTGTAAAGTCTCTAATATTGCCATTTGTAATGTTAAACATTTCCATGAATTCAACAAATAAAATAAATTTTTAATATAATATAATTTAATGACTATAATCAATATAAAATAACTAAAATAATAAATAAATAAAACATGCATTTATTTCCAATTTAAAGGCAATGCCCAACATTTTAGAGGAAAGCACACCATTTAATTTGCGTTGCAAAACGTCCATGGTGTCGCGTGTGGCGGCCACATGACAAGTTTCCTGAACGTTCACCAGCCCAACTCCATCCATTGACTCAATTGGTACGATATTGCAGGCTCAGGCAAGCTCACAAATTGAATGTTATGCCCTGCAAACATGGGCCACTGAGCCGCTATTTTAAACTACTCTTTATGAGTGCAATTGAGATCATGGATTCCTTCTAGCCTAGTGTCCGTGAGGCTACAGTTGTACTAGTAATCAAGAGCGGGGAATTGACGTAAATAATCAACAAAAACGACATCATTGTTGTACGAGTTCTTCATAGAGTTTCTTTATAAGACGAGATTCGGGAACTTTTTTAATCATATATAGGCACAATATTAAAACATAAATTATTTCCATCTTTGAATATCTTTAGACCGCATCAGAGTCTGATTTCCGGCCTTTGTTAAATGAGTAAGCGATTGCAGCAAATACAAAATGAAAGTGTTGAAGCTGAGAAGCAAACACACTCAATGTTAGTGTTCACATAAATAATCAAACTTAAAACTTATATTCGTCCCTATCTGTTCGGATTCCACCTGAATCAGGTTACTTATATTTAGTCTCAATCAAAATCACCTGAAATCAAGTATAACAAAAATATGTCTTATATGCAAAATCTCTCCGTTCTCCATTGTTTCAATAATCAAAAAAGCAGAGCGACTGGAAGGACGGCGCACTCAAGCAGAGGGCCATTGTTCTGGCGTGGCTCCATTGAAACTTTAGTCTTCAACGAGGCCTCCAAAGTCGAGGGATCAGACCATCAAAACTTGCTCAGAGTCTATTAATGTTCCCTTTGATGGAGCTTCCCGGACAGATGAATTTGAAACAACTTTTCTCTCAATGGATTAAGGAGCGCGAAGGAACGCGTTGCAACGGAATTAGTTTGCGAGAGAAATGGAGAAGTGTTCGCCGAAATTCGTAAAATTGTGTCGTAAACTTCATTGTGCAATGGGAAATAAACATTAATTGACGCTTTTACTTTAGTCTACCTTTATATAACGTATCATTCCATACACAAGATGACTACGCATGTTTTGGAGAACCACGACCTCTTTATTGCCTTCATACATCATTCATGCAACGTATATTTTCATCACCATTCTAATGTTATTTCAGTCTTGGTTCTTTTTAGGCACCTTCAATAGAGGATGTCACTAAGGCTCCCTCCTCCCCTCATCTATCAAATCCAAACACAAAAGCAGCTCGTATTACCCGCTCTCAAAAATAAGGGGAGACATTTTGGTCGCAGGCGGCGGCGTAAACCCTTCAGCAATTGATTCCTGCCTCTTGAGTTGGCATCTAGGCAAGGAAGGATGGCATTTAGGCATGGAGGGATGGCATCTAGGCAAGGAAGGATGGCATTTAGGCATGGAGGGATGGCATCCAGACATGGAGGGATGGCATTTAGGCATGGAGAGATGGTGTCTAGGCAAGGAAGGATGGTATTTAGGCATGGAGGGATGGTGTCTAGGCAAGGAAGGATGGCATTTAGGCATGGAGGGATGGTGTCTAGGCAAGGAAGGATGGCATTTAGGCATGGAAGGATGGCATTTAGGCAAGGAAGGATGGCATTTAGGCATGGAGGGATGGCATTTAGGCATGGAGGGATGGCATCCAGGCAAGGAAGGATGGCATCTAGACAAGGAAGGATGGCATTTAGGCATGGAGGGATGGCATTTAGGCATGGAGGGATGACATTTAGGCATGGAGGGATGGCATCTAGGCATGAAGGGATGGCATCTAGGCATGGAAGGATGGCATCTAGGCATGGAGGGATGGCTTGTAGGCACGGCGGGATAACATCCAGTCACTGAGGTATGGCATCTAGTAAAGGATGGAATGGATAGCATCCAGTCATGGAGGTGTGGCATCTAGTCATCGATGTATTATATCTAGACACCGAGGGATGCGAGTATTATTGGGGAATATTGAAGTATTCAGACACTTTATAGATGAGCCTCTATGTCTATATGTATAAGGTATCCAGTTTTATCTTACCCAGCCCATTAAATGCAATTTGGTATATTTTCAATGATGTAAAAATCAATGAACAGTGTTTCATATAAATTAGCCACTAATTTTGATGTATGCAAAAAGAGAAACTTATTGCCGTATGAGTAATTGGATTCTGTGAATAACTATTTACTAATCTAGTTAGTAACTATTTACTAATCAGATCAGTATATTGGACTGAAAATTATAAAACGAATCGACAGACAAAACAAATTGATTCCAGACGACGGACAACCTTTAGTTTTCCATCCGCGTCAATTAAATTGTCGGGAGACTCTACATATTTCTGGTATTGTCGTGGGTGCCTTAGAATTAGGCTCAAGCTTTGTAGCCTTAATCCAATACCACCAGATGGATCAAGACAGAGGCTCGGTTGAGGGCCTTTAAGCGAGCACAGCGACGCAAATCAATCAATCAATCAATCGATGTTCGGCGCGATGAATAACACGGGTGAGTGGTAATGGCGTAGGAAATCACCGCTGTGAGTAGTAATGCGCTAGGAAATTACCACGGGTTAGTGGTAATGATGTGGGAAATTACCGCTGTTGATGGTGATGCACTAAGAAATTAACACGGGTGAGTGGTATAATGATGTAGGAAATTACCGCTGGTGAATGGTAATGCACTAAGAAATTAACACGGGTGAGTGGTATAATGATGTAGGAAATTACCGCTGTGAATGGTAATGCACTAAGAAATTAACACGGGTGAGTGGTAATGGCGTAGGAAATCACCGCTGGTGAATGGTAATGCACTAAGAAATTAACACGGGTGAGTGGTATAATGATGTAGGAAATTACCGCTGTGAATGGTAATGCACTAAGAAATTAACACGGGTGAGTGGTAATGGCGTAGGAAATCACCGCTGGTGAATGGTAATGCACTAGGAAATTAACACGGGTGAGTGGTAATGATGTAGGAAATTACCGCTGTGAGTAGTAATGCACTAAGAAATTACCGCGGGTGAGTAGTAATGCGGTAAGGAATTAACACAGGTGATTGGTAATGATGTAGGAAATTACCGCTGTGAGTAGTAATGCACTAAGAAATTACCGCGGGTGAGTAGTAATGCGGTAAGGAATTAACACAGGTGAGTAGTAATGCCTGTACGAAATAAACACGGATGAGTATTATTGCTGTGGGAAATTACCTTGATTTCTTCGGGTAATTCACAGCAGGGAGATGCGTAACATTAGCTTTAATTTGTACTAGCATTCGACCGAACTACCATGAAGAGAAACACGCTAAACTTTCATGTGTAATTCAACGTTATTATTCAACTTCGATTCACAAATAGAAAAATGTTAATAAAATGTTCCACTGGAGCAGGTAGTGCATTTGCAGTCTGAGTCACTTTGATTACCGTGACCCTCAACAAAGTTTCAATTCACGAAACCGTCCGAGGTGTAAGACTCGAAGACCAATGCAAGGGTTCTTTGAAATTGTTATAGAGAAGAAGTCATTTTGGCGAGAGGATGAGACTTGGAGCGTCTCATTGAATGTATTTATAGAGACTAGACTTATTTATCGTACGCGTCTTAGGAGAGTTTTGTCGTACAAACATTGTTATCATTGATGGTTTATGGTTGCTTATCGAGGCAAGTTAAACCTAAGAAATCTTGAAATATGCGACTACAGATAAAATCCTTGAAATTTATAAGCGTTACTTGGACGCGGTTTCTTTTAACTCGTCGTACGAAGCCGCAGACAAATTTTAAATTCGCAATTTCTCTAATTTGCGAATTTTATAGTCAATTATTATCTAACGTTAACTCTTTGTGTGCTCAATTTTATTATTTATCAATGCTCAATTTCAATCTTCATTGTCACGCTAACTTTACTGCTAAAAAATGATTATTTATTCATGGGATTAATCAAGAATTTTGAAACTCGTTAATAATTCAGCGCTTTGGAAGAACGAATGTTTTTCAATTAAATTTCCATATTGCTAACTATTGCTAACAAATGTCGATAAAGCAGCATTAATTGCGAGCTAATTGCACTAAAATGACGTTTAACCTACGGTCATTTTAATATATTACTTTTTAATATACAACGAAAAAACGTCTAATGAACGTGATTCTAACGTAAGATGCCGGTTGGGAACCACTCCTTTATATATATATATATCCAGTATATCGTCTATCCATCAGTCAGGAAGGATTACCGCAGCGTCCTCACCTGAACGAAAGCTGCACAATAAGCATTGCCAATTCATGCTCGTGCCTTTTAGCATCCGCTGAATAAATTATGAACTTGACAGTGTAAAATAAAAATCAACTCACATCAGAAAGCCAGAGTCGAATAGAAATCTTTCTCTCAATAAAACAAAATGATTTATACAGGGTGAACCAGAATTAACTGACCCTTTTAATTTGTTAATAAATAAAAAACTAAGAACGTTATGAAGTTGAAACTTGTTTTATTAAAAAGAAGAACATTTTTATGGTAATATTGTATCCTAGTTTTTAGGATACAATAACTAACTAGGATACAATATTACATACACTATTTTAACTAATACATATTAATAATACATAATAAATATTTTAACTAATACAATAATAAAATATTGTAATAGGATACAATATTTTAACTGGGATACAATATTACCATAAAAATGTTCTTCTTTTAAATAAAACAAGTTTCAACTTCATAACGTTCTTAGTTTTTTATTTGTTAACAAATTAAAATGGTCAGTTAATTCTGGTTCACCCTGTATAAAAATGAAATTTCTAAATATCTTCAGTTTTCATTTATAAGCAATTATAAAATAAGGCAACAATTACTCATAATACCAATTTTTTATTATAATTATGATCTTACAATCAGACGATAAGCAGCAATTACTTCTCAATTCAAAATCTATAAAAATGACGCAGACGTCTTACAAATGATTCAGTTTGTTCATGAATTTTCAACACCTCCTTGGTTTCATCAAACATCAGGGGCCATACGTTCAAAACTCGCTAAGTTAACGTAAGTACTTACGCTCTATTTTCTTGACTATGATTGGTGGATTTTGCTTGAAAGGCCGTCAATGATTGGCTGATGAACTTACGATCTCTTAACTTTTTTCGAAAGTATGGCCCCTGAACAGTAAATCCGCCGAATAGGTTCTCACATGTTCCTAGGTGTACAAGATTCCAAACTCGCTCGGTCTGTATTTTTGTGTAAAGATATTTAATGTTTGCTCATATTCATTTTGATCATGCTCTTCTCGTGGACGATTTATCTATTACAAAGTAAAGTATTATAATGTTGTATATATTTTAGAGATCAGATACTTGTGTCTTCAATTCACTGAGTCTTCTTTTTTCTTATCAATTGTCTGGAAGCAGGGATCAGAGCTATGGCCGAGTTTTTCATATAATTTACATGAAGAAGTTTAGATGATACGCAGTCACTCTGACGATGACTAAATCCAATAGTTCACTGAAAACCTTGGAAATCTTCCAAAAATTAATAAACAAAAAGTAAGTTTTTTATAATCAGAATTATGCTATACTTATTTCATCAAGTAAATGCCGTTAATCTCGTAGCTTCTTCAGCTACAAACTGTTCTTTTAATAGCCCCAGAAACATGAATCACATTTATGAGCGTTCCTCCCCTACACTGCAGCGCAATCTCCAGCGCGCAAGAATTTCTCTTCAGAAGTTTACTGAGAAAAGTACCGCCCATAATGAAGCTCTCTCGTGTATTTCGGAAGATAATCATAAATTCCAGGTTCATTATAACCCTTGTTTTCCTGAACAGGTTTCCCTCGCTATGAAATTGTCATTGTCGAATTTCTCGTGAGCGATCGCAACGGAACCATTAAAGAACCGCCTCCCCGGACCACTGCCTTTATAGGCGCCGAAATGGGCCATTACTGTCCAAGCACGACGTGTTTTTGAGAGGCTCCCACTAATATATCAATGAGTATAGGCAGCGAGAATTATCGGTATGCCACCAGCAGTAGATTACAGGGGATCCACTTCAGCAGTGGACGGCTCTGGACTCGCTTGGAATCCAAAAGCAAGGCGCTACTGAACAACTGATGAGTATGTAGCGGTAAATTTCATGTCAGATATTGCTATCATACAAATTTTCCAGTTATTTTGAACAGTTATGTTATAAAAATACTCGATTAAAATACGGATAAACAGATTCTCTCAGCCCAATGCGATTTCAATAAAAATGAGATAAAAGAACCAGCGAACTCGTCCGAAATTTTCAGTTCCATGAGGAACAAGTTTATGTATTACATTCATGGTCGAAAGTGAAATACGGAAATTACGCAGTTTTAACAAATTATGCAGCAGAAATTCAATCAAACAAACATGCCAGACAATCAGTAACTTGAATTTCGTTTTATTGGTTTCAGTTCTGATGAAATGGATACTTCAGACACGCGCGCGTCTTCAGAAACTGAAATTTTCGTGGAATGCATCCATTTGGTTTCTCTTTGCAGGTCTTAGAGACAGAAGCTTTTTGAGACATTTAATGCACGCAGACGCCGAAGAAGAGGATAATACGGCAGTAATTAGAGAGTCATTCCATGCATTAGGCTCAGAGAAGCCCATTTGCGCATCAAAAGCTCACTTCAAAGGTACACGAGAAAATATAGGATGATCCGAGGCGCCGTACATGCGACGCAAAATGGCTCTATAGTTCAGATCTGCTCACGCATACTGGAACCTAAGCATATGAGTTTGTCATAAAAAGGTACGGACTAAAGCTGCCGAACAAAACTATGCTTCAAATAGCGACGCACGTTACACTATTCGATGAGATCAATACGATTTTATGAAGTCCCGCCATTCCGTGAGTTCTAAATATATTTATTCCGTATTCTGAAAATTGAGTAAAATTACACTTCATATTAATTACCATAAATAAATTATTTACAGCAACGATTCTTTCCAATAAAAACAACTGAGTTCTGTTTCCAATATACTCTAATGTAATATAAAATTTTGCAGTGAAAAAACCCTGCCAGACGTACGGTGGGCAGTTGAGCGCAGGCATGGTGAAAAATCCCTGCCAGACGTACGGTGGGCAGTTGAGCGCAGGCATGGTGAAAAATCCCTGCCAGACGTACGGTGGGCAGTTCAGTGCAGGCATGGTGAAAAAGCCCTGCCAGACGTACGGTGGGCAGTTCAGTGCAGGCATGGTGAAAAATCCCTGCCAGACGTACGGTGGGCAGTTGAGCGCAGGCATGATTACTGCAGCAAATGGAAAGGCAATTACGAGCACAACTCGGCAGTGGGATAAATCGAGCCTTATGATGACGTTGCCTCGGCACCAGCAACTTAATGGCATTTCTTCCACTTTGCTCCCCTCTGTCCTCTTTATAAAAGTTCGTGAAAAACAAGCTGAACTTTATGGAGGGAACTCTCCGCGCCGGAACTTAGGAGCTGTTTTATGGGCTATTTATGAAGCGGCCACCAAATGGATTACCCGCGCTACAATCTCGACATTAATTGTTAAAAAGTGCAGTCTGGGGGAATGTTCCACCTGCCTACATCATTTGTATTCCATTTCGTAGAATTTATACAGGAATTTTAAATTACAGATTAAATAGCTATTTAAATTGTAAGTAAAGAACATGAAACTGCCTTGTCACAAGCAAATTTCGTGTGTTAGTTCAGGCTGATGAAAAAGGCAATAATTTTTGTAAAATAAATATATATTTATGTGAAATTCTATTCATGACGTTAATTTGACGAGTTCATAATTCAATGTTTCGGTTGGAATACAAAAATACACACACTTGATGAATTTTATTGATAGGGAGCTAAGTTCATATTCATAACTGCTGACTCATAAAAGCCTATTGATTACGACCCATCATCATTCTCATACTGCATTACTTTCTCAAGAAATTTCCCTCTTAAAAATTCAAGTCTTATCGAGAATGACTATAGACTCCTAGTTTAAATTCATTAAATATGATATAAATATAAAATGCCAGGATACAAATAATCTATAACCCTTCAGAGAACAATAAGCCATTGTATGTGTAGACGTTAAAATTCAGAAACACTGAGGAGGGAAAACATAAATTTTAGCAATAAATACGAGACCGTATCGTGCATTGGAAAACTAGACCAAGTATACTTCAAAATCGTCTAGCTCGAACCTTGTGTAAAAAGTTTTCAATGTCCGTAAACAAACAGAATAATTATTCAAATGCAGCAATTATCTTGAAGTTGTTGGTAAATCCAAAGTTAAATTTTCTGTATCAAGGAAATGGAGATCCTTTGTTCTCTGAGTCTGGATAACATTTTATTGATAAGAGCAGGAAGTTGTTAAATTTTTAGTATGATTTGATAATTATAAATTGAAAGTTGATTATTAGAAACTATCAAAACTTTATCCGAACTTTGCACCCTCTCGAGTTTTTTCTTCGAGCTGGAGGAAAATTTTTCTATACGTCAACATACCATGGACAAATTGCTTAAACATAATTATTTTGTTGTTTAGAGGCTAAAACAATAAGGTTATATAAGTGGATCTTAAAAAATGAGTACTTTTTGAACTGAAACCTTCATAATTTTTATGTAAAGTTACTTCATAATCACATTTTATCACAACAATAATATACTGTATTTCGAACAATATAAAAACTCAACCGGCTTCAGGCAACAATGCTGACGCATTAATGAATGTTTCACGCGTGACACGCATGTTTCATCGCCGCGTGAAACACATACACGCTTGATGCATACTCGTTGTCAGTTCCGCGACAAGCCTCAACCGCTGATGTCGAATGCCAAAAGTTGCTGTCAATAGATAAGATGCTCAATTATATACATCAGCATATGGCTGCCGGCATAATATATACAACAAGTCCACTTAGCCATATCTGTCTAGCGGCTCATTGCTAGGCTTATAAAGTACGACAGCTATTCAATATAAACCGGCGCACCGCACGACCAGACTGCGCCGTATTTTACGTTACGTCAACACACCGTCTATTACGTACGACACGCGCATGCAATGAAGATGCGGACGAGCTTACGATGTTCAAACAAGACCTAACCACGTCCGGGTCACAGTTCGTATTATTAACCATTTTTACCGCATTTTCTCATTTATGGAAAAAATGTACTATTGTGCTCGCCATGTCCGTCTGACTGTCTGTCCGTCCGTCCGTGACCTCAAGTTTTCGCCGACGAGAAAATGCGCTCTCTGTCACTCACTGCAGTGAGTACTGAGTTATATTTTTTGCTTTATGGCTTCCAGAATAAGTTTTAATGGAAAATGGTATGAGGCCCGTATATGCAAGATTAGTGACGATTATGAACATTAATATGTAATTTTAAAAATATATGTGTATGCTTTACTCGTACCCAGCATTTAATTGTTGGCTACCGAACGATATGCAGATTAATTTATATTTAACACAAATGGTAATTTTTGTTAAAATCCCCAAATTTTATTTCCGACCACTTTATTACTTTTTATTCAGCTCGAGTCCAGCATTCCTATCATAATTCGAGAGTTTCACGTTCTCCTTCCTTTTTTATAAATTTAAACATATCAAATGAAGGATTGAGGATTACATT
This sequence comes from Hyalella azteca, assembly GCF_000764305.2. Lineage (NCBI taxonomy): Eukaryota > Metazoa > Arthropoda > Malacostraca > Amphipoda > Hyalellidae > Hyalella > Hyalella azteca. The sequence goes on along the minus strand of NW_025943380.1, from coordinate 1,111,688 downwards.
TATGATGAGCTCTGCATCAGCACTATGATGATAAGTTCAGATAAGAAGACATGTGAGCAGTGCGTGCTCATTGTTAATCAAAATACTAATGAAAAAATATAACTCAGTACTCATTGCAGTGAGCGACAGAGAGCGCATTTTCTCGTCGACGAAAACTTGAGGTCACGGGCAGACGGACGGACAGACGGACAGACAGACAGACAGACAGACGGACAGACGGACATGGCGAGCACAATAGTGCATTTTTTCCATAAATGAGAAAATGCGCTAAAAATACTTTGAATAAACATTGTAAATCCTGGCTTGCCAATGATTGTGTTCGGGTTTATTTGGAAGGCGATAATGGAATATATGTGTGCTGCGCGAGACGGAGTAGCACACATGACAATGATAAAATTTATTTCAAATTACCGGCCTTCGTTCAAATATTTTTAGTTGCCACTGATAAACCAACGATTATCCAGAACGCTGGAAATGCATAAGCAGGCCAAGCAGACCCGCACTCAGCCTCGCGGCATCAAAAATACGTCAACGGCGCGAAAAAAAATACAGCGAGCGTCCTTCATAATTATACAGAGGCTTTTATCGACCTGCTGCTTTCGCTCTAATTAAAGTAATGGCGGGACATTTTTGCGCACCCCTCTTCTTTATTGACCATTTTCATGCAGAGTCTTTTACGGTAATTTTTGAGCGGACTGTACTAAGCTGATGGCATTTACAGGAGCTTCATTGAAGCTCCCAGAAAAATTGCTGAGTCATCGTCGCAGGCTGCATGATTGGAACGCAGAGCAGAGAAGCAAAATTATTCGGCGAAATGGAAATAATAATATTCTTAACTTATATATCGAGAGCGATTATTGTGAATACCGATAGTGATGGTAATTTTGAATGACACTAACGATTAGCATTTTGAGAACCAAAAGTAATTAGTTTTGTTAGAACCAATAGGGATTACTAGTATTGGAGTCCATATTTCCTATAAAACATACGGCAAATTTGTGAGCATTTACTATCTGACATGCGTTCAAAATTACGAGCAGCCGATCACTCATCTCAACAGGAATTAGTAATTTTTCCCCGTCAGAAATTCTACTAATCAATCAGAGAAGCCGGAAAAGTTCTCTCAACTCACAAAATAACAAACAAATTCTGCATTATAAATTTCAACATGGATTAATTTCACCCATTCCCAAATCCCAACGTATTCTGGTGATCTTGGAGTCGCAATTCTTAATGTGTGTGGATCAAACAGTGGTCATATTGCATCGTTTTAGAACGTGGAACATCTATGACAGACGACACCGAAATCCCAAAAGTATTTTTTGGCACAAAAAATCATTTTCGTTGACACACATACACAAAATAAAACCCAGGCGCTCTTTGATCTGTGGTTTAGACGTCACATTCTAAGGATTTCCGGACGGAAAATGTGCCCATCAATAACGAAGATCGAAAAATATGCCGAACGAAAACCCCAAATAACTTTCAAGTTACGCGACTGCTCACTCAAAGAAATAGAAACATTTTGTCCTACTTTTTTCTACAGGGAGGAGCCTTTTTTTCTAGCAACCAATGCAACCAACTCTCAATAAAGTAGGTTCCCCTATGTTACCCTGGATATAACTGTTATAAAACTATTATCAATGGTGCTCCTTTTCGCGAGAATTATCATCCCCAAGTTGGGTCCGGAATAGGATGGGTCATTGCTACACGCGTAGAGCGTCACTATTTCGACAATTCGACCCATCTGTTTTCCCGAGTGCTGCCTTATCTCTTAGGGAGCTGAGCACTCGCGGCAACTCTTGCATTGTTGCGGTAACAAAATTAAACAAGTTCGCTAACAACGTTGTTTTTGTCATATATGTATTATTATGCTTAAAGACTTATATCATTGAACGTCTTATATAATTTTCCGGACTGATCTTTCAATTTGAGGTACAAGATATGCCTATCTAAAAAAAATTACAAATACAATGGATATAAATTCTTGCCTATATGAAAAATATTTTCTGTTCGCACCAATTATTAACAATCAAACTTGTGTAAAATCACCTTAATATTCAAATGTATACAAAAACATTATTTTTCTATCAATAGCGATGCGATTAACCACCTTTTTGTAAAATGATTTTTAGAAAATACAAGTGTTACTAGATAAGTTTTTTTCGAAATTAACATAGAACATGACGATTTGTATTATAATATTGTTCATCATTGTTAGATTTTTATTAAGATCACATATCATAAATGACATGATTATTCTAATAATCCCGTTTAAGAAGTATAGAAGCCAGTAAGATCTTCAGGTTCTATATTCAACATAAAATGAGAATCGTGATGCACTAAATTAAGATAATACACAATAGACAAAGATTAATTGCGCATGAAAATGAAGCTCAAGTGAAGGCTACAAAAAATATATTTTCCCTGAGCGTATTCTCTCGAACTGATGAATTCCCGACGGTAAAGCGTAAGCAGCTTAAGTTCTCCTCGCTAATCACTTCCAAGCGACGTTAAACGCTACGCAAATTATTATTGTTCTTTTAAAAGACGACTCAAATGCGTCATAAAAGGCTGACAATCTTCTTTGTTGATGCACTGTACGAGTGCAAAACATTTAAGTTTCCTTTTTGAATTTCTAGATTATTTTGTAAGCTCTTTTCTTCAAAATTGTATCAGCTTAATGCTTCAATAAATATGAATTTTTTCATCCACCTAGGACATTTCATGTTATTGGAACTTCTTAAGAAACACACTTTTAAAATGTTCATATTTTATCCATCTACACAAATGAATAATATTGTTAAAGATCGCTCGTCGATATCGTATATAGCTGCAGAATACGTTACCGACTTACGACATAATAGAGAAAACATAATTACAATGATAGATTCTGTTGAATCACATTAATTCAATCTATTAGGCAGCAACTCTCAATATAAAAAATATCAATTATTAATGTCTATGGTTAGAGAACAGTTACTTTTGCGGTTACTATTTTGAATTGGTCAATGGATCCATTTGACCAAAGAAAAGCTTTTTCTCGCATCAAGTTAACCCGCTACAGCTAGATTGCCCTTAATTTTTTCTAAAATTCTCAACCAGCTTAACGGTCACTTCAGACTTTTTCCATCTTATTTGTTTTCTGGTAGGATGATAGAAATTTTACTAGCATTGGAATACCGGATGAGTAAAAAACAGTTTCTCACCTGGTAACGCAGAACTCGTAGTCTAAAGCTCAGTATTCCCAGGAATTCGCAAGCATTCTCAGCAGGACCTATACTTTCAAAAAAAGTTAAGAGATCGTAAGTTCATCAGCCAATCATTGGCGTTATTTCAAGCAAAACCCACCAATCATAGACAAGAAAATAGAGCGTAAGTAATTACGTTCACTTAGCGAATTTTGAAAGTATGGCCCCAGAGCCACGCAAATCAGTGAATCAATACGGTGCTAGCCTAGCGCAGGCTCCCTGTGTAAACTTGACAAGGGGGAAAATCCTTTAAGATATTCCCTTCGATTGCCATGTTTAGGGATATTTACTGGCAAACTGCAGTCCGCCGCTACAACCTCCTAATTGAACGACCCCGAGCTCCACGTGATAAGGGTTTATGCGCTGTTCATTTCTGCTACTCGTGCTTTTGATTAGCAAACTGCATTAAATCTTTGTTAGCTTTGGCCCCGATTGTGCCGATGCTGCCAAGAACATTAATTGGAGTTATGTACTCAATGCTAAGCCACGCTATTATAGGATAGTAAATTTAGTCAAATGTAATAAATTACCCTATCCTAACAACGAATTCATGGTAATCCTACTGTGTTCTCAAAATGAGGATTGACATATGTGAACTTCATAATGGATATTAAGTTATTGCTTCTAATGTGAACTCTGAATGAGACCTTTGTGTGTTTCATAATTGAACGTTATGTTTGAACGACAAGGTGATATTTTTAATCATGTAATTCAGGGTTCATGATATTAGGGTCTGTATAATGTATAAAAAATGCTTGAAAGGGCTTCTCTGTAACTATTTAATGACTTTCTTTCATTTACTAGGATAATTTAAACGAAGATTAATTATATCTGCCGTATTTTGCACCGTTTTTGCTAAACACTGCGCTACCGAAATAAAATTATTTATTTAGTAGTTTGCTTTCGGAATCTCTTCACTGTAGAACCGAATTTGAGTGTTGCATCTACAATTATGCTCCGATCGAACCCCAGAAGCTTCGAATAATTTTTGCATAAAAAACTAAACAAACGGAATTAAACCGAATCTCCGTAAAATTAATTTGTTTTTATTTTTTTTGTTGGTGTCCGTTACTGCAATCCCCCAGAAAAAATGGTACGTTGACAGGCATAACTTTAATTCGGAAGTCACTCAGCTGAGTGGCCGGAGTTAGTCTCTAATTTATTGCCATTGGAGAAGCGATGTATCATTGCGGCGAACAGATAAACACTTCGGAAAACTGTGGCCAAATCCACCCTACGACTTCATTACGCCTACGGCGGATTTACGATGAACAGTATAAAAAAACTATTAACACTCAAATAAATTAACGAACTTTGTCCAAAGAGCGATGCACTTCTTACCGTTTATGGGTCATTCTGACCCAGTTTTACGCAGCTATAGGATGTATCAGTTCCACATGCAAAATTTTTCTCACTTTTTAGACAAAATGAGCCATTTAATTGTCTGCGCGCGACCTGTTTTGCGTGTCTGGGTATGCGACTGCAGTTCGCTGCAAACAAAGAAAGTTTTCTCCTCAAACTTTATGGCCTGATTTCTGGAGATTAAAATAAGTAAGTCATTTGTTTGTGGACTTCGAGAACATAACTTGTGGTCGAAGATCTTTTTTTGCTAAAACAATATTCCGTCGACCAGACAGAGGATGATGGAGAGAGATAAGGGGCTTGCTAGCGCTCGATGAGGGAACCGGACTACAATGAACCCTTCATGTTGCTGCAGACGAATTTTTTTGTCGCTAATAAATCTTCTAATTTGTGTTGATGTTGGACCTATTTCATTCAAACATGGTAATAAAATATACAAATTCTAGATTATGGGGTTCCATAATTCAGCTTTAAGCTTCAAAGAACAGAAAATTGAACAACAAAATAATAATTCAAATATTCATTCATGGTTCACATTTGTCAGGACCTGTTAGTTAATTTACGATGTCTAGTTCTGGTCTTCAATTGCTTGAATTATTCAATAGTTTGTGTACGAAATAAATTCATGAGATTCTATTAATTTGTTTGATTTTGGAATAAATTCCCATTGCAAATACTTGAGCTACCAAAGTACAAGTAGATCGATGTGTTTGATCGAATTCATGTCACAAATATGTACGTTCCTTTGTATGATATATCAATAAATTAATTAATTATAAACTTAGTAAATTATTTTTTTATCCTGAAATCCTGTGATTTACAGATGAGATAATTTTATTTAACTTGAATTTGACTACGCATGTTCAACGAGCGGACATCAGACCATGATCAAATCCGTGCCATGGATAGTTCATCCTTGTTGGATGAAACTAATACTATAAAATACTCTATAAACTAATAATAAATTAATAACATAAACATGTGCATTCGGAAAAAAATACTGTAGATTTACGCTGACCAAATTTAACATTATATATTGACAAATGTTTATATTAGTTCAAAGCGAATAAACATGTTAGAATGAAATTACATGTGTTTACTATTTTAAAATATTTCCTCCATCTCTAAACCAACTCCAGCTCCTTGTTTTTAATAGGTCTAAAACTCGTCAATTAGAGATAAAATATTTTTAAATAACTAGGGGGAAGGAGTGTTTTTCCATAACTCATCATGTGTAAACAATCATTCGGCAAGTACCCAAATAACATTACTAATAAAACTAAGAGCAGAAATTTAATGATAGAATTCTAACTGATTATAATAATCCAAACACTGAATAAAATAAACTATAATAAAATTCGTCAACTGTGAATTTCAAAAATTTCTAGCTGATTATAATCATCCAAAGACTGAATTGAATGAACTATAAAAAAATTCTTCAACCGTGAGTCTCGAAAATTTATTTCCTCGGTCCACCTCCCGCAAATGTAGTCGGTGATCATTCAGTTGAGCTCGACGTAATTTATAGCGATGGCCTATCCATCACCACAGATCGCCGCTCCCAGTCAAATTCTCAAGCTGATGGGACAAAAAACTGTCTCTTCGGAGACAAAGTTCAGCCTATCGATAACTTGATAAATCGAGGCATTAAACCGGGAAAAAGTTGAGGCAGTTTTGGTAGTTGTTAAAAATGTCTAAGAAGTAAAATGAAATTGGAAATCGAGAGCTTGATGAACGCTGGCTTGTTGAACAAGACCGACCAATTTGACATTTCCATGCCGAAATTCCTGAGCAAAGTTTTTCAAGACAAGTTTGAGAAGAAGGCTACAATAACTTGAGTGCTAATATGTCAGATATTTAGAATCGTATCATGTGTACAGTTGCTGGCAAGTTACTTGTAGTGTCTGCATACGTGGATAGATTGTGCGCTACTATACATAAAATACTGCTGCTTCGTCATTACGGAGGAGAATTTTTTTCACATTTTGTTCAACATTTCTTAAAATGTAATAAACAGATAAGAAAGTTATTATTGGAATAATAAGAAGGGTTCGATGTTTTCACGGGCTACCGGAGTGAAGTTATGACTTCAACAAATCTATCAAAATTGAAACCATCAGTTAAATTTTGCTGAAGGTATTTCGGTATAAGTTAATTGAATGAAATACATCAATCTTAAACAATTATGTGTGTACCTGAGAAGGTTCCAACTCTAAAATTTGTTACTAATACAGAAGGTAATACCTTAGAATTTTTTACTTCAATAGTACAATAATTCCCAATGCTTCTTTTATTTTTTCTTACAAGCACTTATTTACTGCCGACTGTTAGAAGTGATCAGCAACGGCAGTCGAGCGAGCATCATGTCTCTCAGCCAGATGAAGCATACCAAATATTGTTGAATACTAACTCATAAATTTAAAAGTCAATTCATCACTAAAAATTAATAAATATTTCTGGCTTGATATATCTGAAATCGGAGGCCAATTTTCTTCCCTATGACATCTGGAAAGAAATTGTTCATAGAAATGATTATCAGGTTATCATTTATCATTTTCTATAGATTATAGATATAGATTATCATTTATATTATTATATAGATATTGATCAGATTATCATTTTCTAACCTCTTGTTTTCCCGAATTTCCATTCGATGCCTGAGCCCCTTTCCTCACAACCGATGACCACGCACTTTTAAAACAAGTGGTCCTCACGACAAGACCACCATCGACCACGTATTTTTGAGCATCAAGCCACAGAGTGCATTTCGTTACAATTTAATGCAGCCACAATTCGCGACCTAAATCTAGTTTTTTTCGCACAAATGAGCTAAACAAGCTTACCTCTCGGAAAAAAACGGACCTTGCTCTTCTCTGTAGCAACTGAAACGAATAACTCATACCACTTTTCTTGGGAGAGATTGTACATTTCCAATTCTTTAAACCAAAAGCATTACATTAAAATGGAGAGACTAATATATTCTTGATTGTTCATCGTCTTAATAATCCACCAATTAGAGTTAATATATATCTTAACCCACGTTCATAGCGATGAAATATTTTTATTTTTTTTATGAAATTTTCCTGATTAATTTTGTCGGCGATGAAGCGCATATTTATACGTTGCCGTAGAGTAAGGAATCGTTTAGTTTTTTTAATAAAAATATACCACAAGTAAGACACGATAAAATATTAATTATGATTATTATTGTAAACTTAAAGTTATCGGATTTAGCCCATCTTAATTTGATATTTATCGGTAATTACGAAGGCAGTTATAACTTTTTACATCACAAAGAGAAGTTGTCATTTTTCCACTTTATTTCTAAATGTTACAAATCAGAAATTCCACACTAAAAATTCAGTACGACATGTTGATAATTAAATTATTTATTTAGGTTAAATGATATACTATTTTAGGTTAAAGGTTTTGATTTAGGAGAAATGATATATTATTCAGTATATTAAACAGTATTCCTTATTGCTACAAATAGCAAACAATCAGAAATTTCACATTAAAAATTAGGTACGCAACATTGATCAATTATTTCAATTATTTATTTGATTTAAAATCAAATCAATTATTTATTTGATTTTCAATGGCAAGGCAGCTTCTAAAATTCGTCGAGCAAGCAACGCAGGCGGGTAGTGCGGCCAAAGGCTTCCTTAAAGCTATTATCTGGCGTATCCAGTAGGATCATCGGTACGGTGATGAATCACCGCGCCTCCTAGACCATCCCTGGACCTGCAAACTTCCAAGTTTTGAAGCCTGGAAAAAAAGCTCCCCAAGACGCCCACAAAATACGGCTCTGTCTGGATGCCCCGCTGCCTTCAACCTTCCAGGCTTTGAAGATGAGCTTGGAGGTGTTTTTATAATCACAAGAAACTATTGTAAGCCTCAGACAAGAAGATCGAAAAGCTTTATAACCAGAGGGGTTGTTTTGACATAAATTTGATGTTTGAAATTTATAGAGGAAATGATAGTCTCGATTATAGTATGTGCATCAGTCGTAGAGATGGAATCTTGAGCAGATGAGGTTTAATCGAATTTTATGTTACTAAATAGCAAACTATTCATAAAATGATCCAAAAATGGTACTCTAGGATTAGTCTTTTTTCATGAAATAATAATGAATTTAATTTGTCGGATAACTTAGTGGAGTTTTTACTGCTAAATTAGATCAAAGAAGTCAAGCGAAAGCAAAGGAATAAAATAACTGTGTTCATTGGTCATCAAACAAATCATTTACTTTAAAGTTATTGCAATTTTTTCCAATCGAAACTTTATATAAAAGAGTTCAGGTTTAAAAAATTCAACCTTTTCAAGATGACCATGAATCAATTGATGGAAAGAGCAGAAATTCTCGTAAAACTCTACGGTAGTATGGCCTAGTATTTCACTTACCACGAGTGGCTTATATTATATTAATGGCTTAAAAGAGAGGGTAGACTGAGGAATAAGTGGGAGTTTGTCCAAGTAGCGATGGACTTTTGGCCTTTTTGTGAGTCATACTGGCCCAGTTTAGCACGGTGAAAGGCTTAATGAATGTTACGACCGTTCTCTGCTCGAACTGTGGATAAGAAAGTGTGTCTTATTTTGACAGTGTTTTTCTTGCAATGTTCGTGTGTGTAGCGCGAGGCTCACAGCCGAAAGTTCAGTTCCTTCTTGATCTTGAGCTATTGATTAATTATTATTTATTCAGAGCTCCGAGACAGAGAAGCGTAATACTTCGGCTCATAAACTTCGTCATTGTTTTTTATATCACTGGCAGTACTAATCCTTTTAATTAATTATACTAAAACTAGATGGACCTCAAATAATAATTCAGATCTGTAGAAAGTATAAATTTTGAAAGAAAGATTTTAAATACTTTAAAAGAAATTATATTGAATGCCAGATACACATTTCGCGTTAATAATTGTATCCGTATGTAAAGAAAAAACAAACATGTTTGTTGACAGATGCTTAGGAAAGACAGATGTTGTAGCTAATGAGACAGATGTTATATTAAAACATCGTTCCGTCTGCTCCAGGGAATTTTATTGAAATTCGAAATACCGGCGCAATTTGGAATACTAATGGAAATCCTATAGACTTAAAATTCATTGAAATCCTTTACATTTATAATCTGCTCCAGTTGTTCATGTTCCTTTGAAAATGAGAAGACGGCTAAAATCGACTTCTCTAAAATTGACTACTGAGACAATTGACTTTCCGGTTGACATATCTGATAACGTAAACATACCTGCAGGACGTCATTTTTGTAGCCTAATATCAATGTTCCTCGGTCATTCCAGGCTAAATTCGTCATAAAATAAATTTTCTTTAACTAATGAGTAGACTTAAAATGTTTTTGTTTTTTTTTAGACAAAAGTTCATTCTTATCAATGAGTTGGAAGTAAATTCGGCCCACAATCTACGCCTTTATGTATGTTTATTTATCTCAATGCCTCATTTTAAGAAAAGCCCCTGGATTTAAAATTGTCTTTCATAGTGCATCTTTCTTTCCGTTATTACGGACAACAACGGCAGAACTAATACAAGATTTGGGAATGATTAAAAGCATAGCGACAGAATTTATCCAACACCTCCCCACCCACTCATGGTGTCAGTAATCGCATGGGTAGACTGTTTACCGCAAGTATTGCACTAAAAAATCTAAAACAACAACCATGACTGAAGTCTTTAATCAACGGAAACCATAAATTACGTAAGCAGTATAAAGAAAAACTCTAGACTTACTCCCCGTTTTAAAAGCTAAATTTTCGCAAGATTCACTTCACTGTTCTATGTTTCCTTTTACCAAGTTGGAACAGCAAGGAGTGATGGTTGGTTTTAGGCAGACTGAAGGGAGATCCCGATATTAAATGCAGCACTGGGCAGAATAAAAGGCATCGATTAAGCTAATGGATGAGCTTCATAATCAGACTCGCGGCGCAACACTGACTTTGTAACCGGTAATATAATCTCGTCGAGTCTTGCGTGTGGCAGAATACAATGTCAGCTAACGGGATTTATTCCTATAAAAATTTGGCCAGTTTATTTTGCAGCAACATTTTATTAATTTCAGTAATTTGTACAGGATTATTCTTCCGGCTCGCATAGAAGCAGCAAAAAACGTTGAAACAGAGGAAATTCTGTTGTAACTCAGAGTCTTCGAACGTTCCATTGCCAAGGATTGTCTGATAACTCTCCTAGTATAAAGACCGAAATTTTTGCCATCAACTCTACAATCGGAAAAATGGTTGTAAATTCATGTATTGAGCACTCTTAATTCTTGTTCGTGGGTCTCACTTAAGAATAACATTAGGCCAAGTCTTATCGCAGAGTAAGCTCATTTGATATCCAACCAAAATATGTATCAACCGCATCCATAATTTGAGTCTAACTTCAGCTTCATCAAAATTAATTCCTGAGTTATCGAGTCCAAACAAATCAATAATCATCAAAATTAATGGCCTTAGCTCGAGACGAATCCCGACATTGGGGTGAAGATATGATTCCTTCCTCTCATCAGTCCCATTAGGTCTCCTGAGCATCCTGGCATCATGCAAGTCCAATAATATCCTTGGAGAGTCCAGAATAGGATTTATATCGCAAAACGAGCCTCATTTATTGAATCCTTAGAATCCCTGGAGTATTGACAATCGAAGACTAAAGGGCGAAAGAGTCCCATAATATCGATGAGAAATTTTCATCCAACTCCATCTAACAGATAGTTTTTTGACGTCAAAATTAGCAGTTGTACAAAACTTGAGTTTTTTCTTAATTCTTTCCCATGAGAGCTTCGCTAGATACACAGTTTTAAATAATTAATTTTCAGTAACTTTCCAAATAAAGACTAACTATTTTTAGGTATACCTCTAATTTTAGTCAAATTCATGATATTTTATCTAATTGTAGTCTATTAAGTCCATGGCAACTCCAGTTGGAATCCCACAAAGTTCATGACAATCTCCAGTTGGAGTTCCACAAAGTTTACGGCAATCTCCAGTTGGAGTCCCACAAAGTCCGTGACAATCTCCAGTTGGAGTCCCACAAAGTCCGTGACAATCTCCAGTTGGAGTCCCACAAAGTTCATGGCAATCTCCAGAGGGAGTCCCACAAAGTCCGTGGCAATCTCCAGTTGGAGTCCCTCAAAGTCCGTGGCAATCTCCAGTTGGAGTCCCACAAAGTCTGTGGCAATCTCCAATTGGAGTCTGGCCGTAGAGCTCCTCCAATCAATGCACTGCAGACAGGCTTCCTCAAGAAAGGAATCTGACGATGAATTTTGCCCTTCCCAAGGCAGAGCGGTGCATCATTTACGGGCCCTTGATTTCTATCTGGCGAGAATCTTCTTCATCTTTGAGCGCGTCCTGATCGCAGAATTTTCATTTTTTTTAGCTAGGCTCAGGCTTTTTGAGTGCGCTTCCCAATGGCTGAAGAGCAATTTCCGACCGAAGGTTCCTGCTGCAGCTGCTGTAATTGATGCAGCTTTATATGAAAGCAAATGTTTGACGACTTATCGCTGCAGCTTTCTTCCGATGACACCAACAGAAAGCAGTCTGTATTTTCTTACACACGACTGCAGATTTATTAATTGCAATCTTTATGAGTCTGGACTTCCTGGTTTGCGCACGCGAAAAACTAAACAAATGGAGAACATAAGATCGATCTTGACAACACATGTCATGAACAGTCACTGCAATATTGTACATACCCATATAGTATGTATAATAGGAACAGACTTCCCGTCATTATTCCCATTAATGTTCGGACAGTTTTGGAACTCATAATACATGTATTAGAAATACGACTGCCTGCTTCAGTTCCTACCAGGAAGCATATTACGTTAAAATATCATCGATTAAACGTTGATTTAATGAACTCACTTTGTAATCACTGTTGTTTCGATGTAATTTTCATGGAGAAAATCTAGATTATGAAAAAAGATAGAGTTGGTGTTTCAGCAATGTTTCTACTCAGCCAATTTAAAGCTCGTTGCTCCTGAGCAACAACATGATTTAGACTTACTTTTAACAACATGATTTGGACTTACTATTGGTGCTGCAAAGTTGCGGTCAACTCAGTACCACATACAAATTAAACACGACATTGGTAACTTTCGCTAACTGCAAGTTTGGGAAGTACTTGCGGCATCCGCAGCGAGTTGTTATCTACAGTAACTCGACTTCATCCTATATTGGAATGGGAATAATAATTAAAAACAATTTTTTATGTACTTTTGGTAGAACTGCTGTGAAACGGAATCATCCCCATTTGGGGCCGCGGGTCAACATTGAAATATTTAGATACAAGTATTTTTCTTAATGAACAGAAGCAAGAAATCAGTGAGAAATCTTCAATTTTATTTAACTGTATATTTTTTTTAAATTCGATGTATGGCCAGATATTAATTTAAAATCATTTTTTTTGGCATTATTCAACAAATAGCCCGCGCATATTATTCCAGTGAAAATATAGCATTACAAATATCCATAATATCAGATCAAAAATTTGGAAAACTATCACAAAGTCAATCACTTCAGCAAGAAAATTCTAAATTGACTGCAATTCTTTTCAATGAAGTTTGTTTCTCACTAGTATAGATCAAGCGAATATTTTCGACAAACAGTTTTTGAAAAATTTTGAACCGAGCGAAAGCTCCGTTTGAACTTCATCCGTCGCCAATAAAAAGGCCACTGAACTCAAGACCGCGTTCGGTAGCGATCACCCTCAATAAAACGTTTGCTGAATGACATCAATTGACAATGTCACTAAAAATGTGAACTTCGTTATGGACCGAAACCATCGATTTTCCAATAGACGTCTCGTGGCGAATGATCCGAACGTTTCGTCAGACGAGGTTATGTCACGACCCAGACAAGAGATGGGCGGAATTTTTAAACTCACAGAGTTTTACAGACTCTTGTCAATACGTCGCTTGTCTGTCGCTTAACATAGAGCAAACTTGGTAATCGATAACAGGTGCACGGACTAGCATTGTGTAAAATCTGTAATAAGTTTTACCGGACTTGTTGTATACTGAATATTCCCATACTGAATAAACATCTTCAATGCTTCCAATCCCCTGATATTGAAAAATTGTTACGTCATTTCGATTTGTGATATTTAATTCTTACTTAATTAATATAAATATGATAAAGTAAACTAAAAGCCAGACTCAACAATAGCTTCATGATTTACGTAATAATCACGCTATGTTTAATTGTAATTAAACAATATCAAAAAACTGTATTTTGGTCAATCATCTTTAACACAAAAATTATTAAAAATTGCAATGAAAATTCAGAATACCGTGAGACCCGCCGCAGGTGAATGCTGGTAATTAATTGGTTACAGCATCACCACGCATNGGTAGTCTGTAGGTACAGAGCTAGTCTGTAGGTACAGAGGTAGTCTGTAGGTACAGAGCTAGTCTGTCGGTACAGAGGTAGTCTGTAGGTTCAGGCAGTCTGTAGGTAGACACGCAGACTATAGGTACAGAGGTAGTCTGTATAGGTACAGTCTGCTGCATTCTTGTTATTATTGTAGCTCGCTGATCTTGTTTGGATTTTTCATAATTATTATTATGAAAAATTATTAAATTATTATTAAATTAGAACAGCATTTCTGAAATAATTTTTTAAATCATCAGTGGTACCTTGGACGGTCTTTAAAATTTAATTTCTACAAATTTTCCCTCTAAAATGTGAAATTTTTTGGATAAACTGCAGATGCTAACCAATAATGTCACTTAATTAACATGATTATTTGAAATTTTGATGCATGAAAACTTCTCAGTGAAAATTGGGCTCAAGATTTAGCCCACATATTGGTATTAAAATGATTTACAAACTTTTTCAGCTGTACTGTACTGCCGTAATCAATGAAAAAGGAAAATAATTACTGATGCTATAGTTTTGAAATTAGCAGATAATTTAGGTAACTAATTATATGTAGACCGAATACTCTTCACAAACAGCTATACTTTACTTTCTCTAATTAGAAGATCAAATATTAACGCTAAGTGAGCAGACCCAGCAACTGCTGACCATTCTTCATATGCGAGTTTAATTTATTAATATTTTTAAATGTTATTAATAACATATCCAATAGTCGGACACGTAAAATATAGAAACTTGAGACGGAATAAGAGGATATTTTTAGTGTACAGAGAAGCGCTGTGCTAAAATGCAACAAACGAATTTTTCTTATAATTGAGAGACAATAAAACTATTAAATGTATTAAATATCCGCAAAATAACTTTTTGAATTATTAAATGAATAGACAAGTACAAACTTACACTTAAATCACAGAAACAGACTCCTCTGGGTTCGTGCAATAATATAATATAGCCAGTCAAACATTTAATATTTCTGACGACAAGCGTTGAAAATACTTCACTTCTCAGCATTGTATATACATTGAAGTTTTGTCACGTATGCATACTAGTTATATCCACAAATAGAATACCATAAAGATTTATAATTGGCTAAGTAGCCTACGATAAGAAAATCATTGAACAGAACCAGTACAATAGGCATGCAAAGCTAACGTTCAGATGCTGAATGGTTATTTATTTTTCATTAGATTGTTCACTGTTGCTTTTAATGAGGAAAAACACATCTTGCTTTTCAATAGATTTTTCGCCAACGCTTTTAAATGATGTATGAGTAAACTTACCTTGTTCTTCGACAGATTATACGTCATTGATTTTTATTACAACAAAACTCACCGTGTTTTCCAATTGACTATTTGCCACGGATTGTTAATGAGGCAAAACTCACCTTGTTTTTCAATTGATTATCATCCATGAATTTCTAATGAGACAAAACTCACCTTCTCTGGCCACCAATAACCTCGGAGCTGCAGCCACCGCTGTCAATATTGCAAGTTTCCCGTCTTCATAACATGAATCTTTAGAGCACAATCCACAAAATTATTTCTTATTGCTCACAAGAAATCCTTCGTGGAGTTTTCTTGACAGTTTTGTTGCGACACTAAATCCCACATGAACCTGGTAACGAATGATTACTCCAAGTAATCTTTGAGTAATCTCACTCTACCAATTATTTAAAGTTATCGAAAACATTCATCCATGGCAATTACCAATGTTTTCAACGCCTGATCCTCATGCAGACATTATTACTGGTCATTATTTTCATGAGCATCAATTTTGTTCATAATAAGAACGTAAAATATCCCAAAATAATTAATTTAATTTGATGGAGTTTAATCAACGTTTAATCAACGATTCACTTTGGGACAGCACCTTATCTTTGAACGATTCTTTGTGAAAATGTGAAAACTACTTCTAATCACCAGATGTCTTCATTGAATTTTGGCTTAATATTGTTACTATTAGATAATATTAGATAATATTTCTGGCACACAATATACAATGTTCACTTTTTAACACAATAAATCTTCTTATATTACCAGGCAGTCACTCTAGCTGTTCAATAAGCAACAGTCACGTACAGTTCTCACTGTTCTCACCTTTTTAAACTGATCTAAAATTATTAAATACGATAAATAAATAAAATTAAAAATCATATCCTAGTGTAATCCGCAGTCTCATCGATTTTCTCTTCAATTCATACACAAATAAAATTCAATTTATTCAGAAATTTCAATTCAACTCGACTAAAGTAAATTTCAAAGTCTACTGGATTAATGAAATACACTTCACTTTTTCGATAAAAATTACACTATTAGTCACTCGCAGTACATTCATGTAAATAATATCAAAGCTTGCATGGGATCATTATCTCTTTCACTTTTATCTATATTGTAAGCACGCATAATCATTATCAATTAAATCAATCTTCACGTGGAATTAACATCGCCATTAGACTACTGCATGTGGTAAATTTTCTGCATTTTTTTCGAGATTCATCTTTGTAGCACTTGGTTTGATATTTAATTCAAATGTCCACTAATGTTCAACTCTGTTATGTTTGTTTTATTTGGCAGCGTTAGTGAAGACAACTATACGACCGGTCCAGAAAATGTGCTTTCGCTCACGAGGTTCCAGACGCACTGACCTCACGTCGGCGAGGGAACCTGGCGCGTACGAGGGGAGCTGTACGGAGAGCAAGGGTCGAGCGTGCTATAGTGAACACCATTGCAACTGTTTTTATTGATATAGCACTAATATAACTGATGTAGCGCTCACTATTGCAACTGCAACTGCTCTTACTGCTTTATCGCTTACTACTGCAATCGTAGCTGATTTTGCTACGATTGCAACTGTAGCTGAAATGTTACTGCTGCAGCTCTCATTTTTGAAACTGTAGCTGATGTTGCTGTTGTAGCTGGCTGGAAAGACAAGGTAAATTAGTCTTTTTTCTAGCTGTCTCTTTAAAATATCGTGGTTTATAAAGGAGGAGCAGGCATTTTGGGGCTTCAACATAATAACTAAGGAAGAAAATTGTGTTTTCATTCGCCTCATTGTTAAAATTCATATTTATTGCACCAAATATAGTTATTTAAACTAGTATTTATTATTATAGAATTAAATATTTGCTTTCTGAGCACTCCGCTGTTCTAATATAGTTGAAACACCTGAATAACATATTATTTTACAAGTAAATATAATGTCCATGAATCAAATTTCAAGCAAAATTACAATTTGAATCCAATATTTCAACACGCTTTCATGTGGAATGTATGATTATGAATTTGAAATATTTTCAGGCAGCTAATCGGGCACGGGAAACATGGGTTTTTAATTCCCGTTCAAGTTCATACAAGTCCCCGAAAAAAAAAAACGAGGTAATGACCTCTTTAATGGGGTAAAATGTGCACAATTCAACAAAGACGCAGGAAAAATAACTACTAAGAACGGGTCTCGTGTTAACGCTAATGGCGTCGCTGCACCGCATGCTGTGTCACAGTGATTAACGACCGTCGTAATAACTCTTCCTTTTGACTAGAATATCCTCATTCAAACATATTTTGCTGGGCTCAATAAGACAAAAATTCTCGTAATGACCACACACTCACGTCAGCCGTAAGACATGTTTCATTCCTAGATTTTATTTTAGAAGTGAGGAACATCTCATGGTTCGAAATTTTTTATCTTCACTTCATTTTTGAGCAGAAATTATTGGTATAGAAATTGCGTACAATGAATTTTCATATCCAAGCGTAAACAGTTGATCGTGCGAAATTGGCGCAAAATCGAACGATATAAAACCGTAGGAGTCGAATTTCTCAATTTCTCCTTATGAAACTATATTTGCGTGACTCATTCATTAGGCCAGAAATTAACTCTGATATAAATTTTTTTATTATTTTTCCCCAAATTTCCGAATATCACTGAGGTAGAATTCTAAAATTGATACACTTTGTTCTATACATTTCCTAGGTGACTTACAAAACTCGAGATATTTCATAGAAAATTATCTTGATTTGAAAAAATTTAAAACGCATAACAGAAACGAACGACAGGGAGAGTTGCGGCAGCAGGAGCTAAGACGAAGAATCCTTAGTGAGAATTCTATGGCTAAGCTCTAAGCACGAATACTGTACGTACTACAACTTGAAAGGATCGTCGCATTACGGCGCATGACAGAAACTGCATGTGAATACAATCATAAGCTTCGAGATCAGCCAGTGTTTTAAATACGAGTAATGACTCGCAAAAGCGTTGGATTGAATTTCTCTTAACCTTTACTTACGTCTTCCCCCCATTTATGTATCTAGCAGTGCCCCGGCATCCACCCATCCATTTGGCTATCCACCCATCCACTAGTTACCCAATCAATACTCAGTAATATACGGCCGTACAATTAAAACTAGACACGAGTTTGAACTCCGTCAGCAAATTACAGACGGCTTTTCAAATTACACCAACCAATCACAGACGCGAAATCGTCCGGTGCGTGTACTTATAGATCGCTACATGTACTCGCATACATGTACTCAGGTCGCTACGTGTACTCAGGCCGCTGCGTGTAATTAGGTCGCAACGTAAGCGTAGGACGCTACATGTACTTAGGTTGCTACGCGGACTTTGGTTGCTACGTGTACTTAGGTCGCTACGCAGAATTTGGTTGCTACGTGTGCTTAAACGAGTTTTGAACTTAAACTGAACTGAAGTTTTTTCCTCGCCGCCAGCATATCAACCATGGCGGAGTGCCCGCACCCTCGCACCCGACGGCCTTCCACTGCATTAGCCACTCACTGCCTATGCACTCCAATGCTAATTTTAATTAGAATGCAAATGTTCAGTGCGAGCTGAAGAAGAGAATTTCCATCATAATGATCTGTGGGAGTACGCATACGCCTTCATGTTGCACGAATTTACGGTTCGAAATAATTTCAAATCGTAAATTGTGCGCACACTGCAATAACTCAGCTTTTGTTGAGGCATTAGGTTAAACTTAAACCGTAAGGCATTCAGTCGATTTCAACCAATTATTATTGACAATTTTTATTATACAGAACTTTAACTATGTTTCGACGTGCAGGCTGATCGATCAATACTTCTGCAACGTATATACAGAATTTTTTTTATATATTTCTGTTACGGTGCTTTTATTTGAAACAGGGAGTCTATTTGAAATTGAACACGTTCATTGTGACTGAATTAACAATCCGTTTGAAGTTTAATTTGGAAAGTTCAGAGAATAAATGAATTAGAATGAGAGAAAATAAAGCCACACTAGAGAAAATGATAACATTTTAATTGTTTTGAAACTTTTACAGAATCTCAGTCGTTATTGTATTACGGAACCTTTTAGTGGCATAATTGGATCTCATTTTGCTGGTAGAAAATATTTTCTTGCACTGAACGAAATGAACCTTCCGCTAATGCCAACAATATTAGAGTATCCGAAAACATAATATTCGCTGCTCAACGATAATATTTGCTTGACAAGAAATAGAGATTGATACAAGTCGCGAAATAACATGCGAAGCTTAAAATACTTCAATTTACCATTACTGCAGAGAATTTCTCTTTTTAGGGACATACAGCTTTTTGAAATAGTGTTTGAAAGTTCTTTTTTTAGGTCTTCCTGTACCGTTGTTCTTGCAATTGTGTATTTCAATTAATATGGGCCTCCTTCCCTAATAAATTGATAGGTGTGTTTGATACTGTATTTCAATGCTTCAGAAATATTCTTGTGTTCTCGGATAATTTCAAAATTTAATATAATTCCTACTCATTGTCAATTTGATTGATTATCCTATGTCAAGTGGATTTGTGATTATCTTATAGATACACACTTTCAAGTTCAAGCCGTTGAACTAGCGTTAGGTCAATGGTATCTTTTTGTAATCCATGTTAAATTATGTATGTAATTCATGTTAGTGTTTTGCAATGTTATATATTGATGTTAATCAAACGCTATATATTTCATTTTTGTAATTCATATGCTCTCTTTGTCCCCTGCGAAGGATACCGTGGCCTATTGTAGTCTTACAACTCTTCAAACATTTTAAATTTTGTTTCTAATTATTTTCTGCTCTGCAAGATATTGGGTAAAAATAATTAATACATCCGTGCCTGTCGTTAAAAAATAAATGTTGAAGTATCCAAGCAGCAATTGATACATCCATAATGATTAAATCGTACACCAGGATTATTACAATTATAGGTATAAAGCATTCTTCTGTGTTAAGAATTTTAATAAACTATATCTTTAACAACCATAAAAACTAGACCAAGCTATGAAATAGATAGAAGCATACATTAAAATTGGACACACTCGTATTCTAGAATTCCATTTAATAAAGAATTCACAGTGGGGAATCCGTCAACCTTTCGGTTCATCCTTAAAGTTTTTGTTTGTTTCTCGTAGTGTGTTTGGCATAATTTCAATTCGTCAATAAAGATTAAATATCAGGAACATGACAGTTCCGATCAAACACAAATATTTGAAGCTACGGCCCATATGCAGAAAATGATTCGATATTCGTTGTTTATTGTTTATGATATTCTTTTATGTTTATGATATCCTTTAATGCTTATGATATCCTTTAATGCTTATGATATCCTTTTATGTTTATGATATCCTTTTATGTTTATGATATCCTTTAATGCTTATGATATCCTTTTATGTTTATGATATCCTTTTATGTTTATGATATCCTTTAATGCTTATGATATCCTCTTATGCTTATGATATCCTTTTATGTTTATGATATCCTTTCATGTTTATGATATCCTTTTATGTTTATGATATCCTCTTTTGTTTGTGATATCCTGTTAGGTTTATGATATCCATTTATGTTTATGATATCCTTTTAGCTAAATCTAAACATTGCTTCATAATTGATTGATTTCAGTGCGGTGAACAAGACACAGCAGCTCAAATATTAACAACTCAAACCATGGTAAATATGTACTTTGGCTAATTCATTTTTAGCGCATTTTCTCATTTATGAAAAAATGCACTATTGTGCTCGCCATGTCCATCTGACCGTCCGTCTGTCCGCGACCTCAAGTTTTCGTCGACGAGTAAATGCGCTCTCTGTCACTCACTGCAGTGAGTACTGAGTTATATTTTTTGGTGTAGATTTTGGCAAAAAATTTTTTTGTGCTTGGATTCATGCATATATAGCAGAGGTGACAATGTTAGTGATGGGGTCAATTATTTATTGGAGTAGCATGCTTGTTGGGGCATTTATTAGCTCGATTAAAAGGATGAAAATGAAAATGAAGGTCTAATAATAATAATTAAAATGGTGATTGAGAAGGTGAAAATGTTTAGGTCTATTAGCGCCGGTTGCTCTCAGAGCAAGTAAGTTCTTGCGTTAATGGCTTTGCGTTCGAACTTTGGAGAGAATCTCGATCACACTCGTACGAAAAACCTGCTTCACTTAGGCTTACTTTCAATATTGTCAATTTAGGTGCCTAGAATACGAGTATTTTATGTACATATATATCTTATATTGATGACAATAACTTTGAAAATCTCTCAAATTTCTGTGAAGATCTCAATTGAGAAGCTTGTGAAATCAACCCAAAAACGTCCGATTTTATATTTGATTGCAGTCGCGTTCCAGACGTCTGATCTTTCCAAATTTCAAATCAGCGCTTTGATGTACGTGAACTTTCGTGACCAGGAACCGTGAATTAGTGATGGTAAATGCATCTTGCTCATCTGTGAAGGACAATACTTAGATCGGAGATCAACACAATATTTTCGCTTATGTATCAACAATATCCAAATTATTTTTGAGTACCAATTTACTCTGTCAAAGATTTTCAAATTATTTTGAGTGTCATCCCTGTAAGAAATTTCCAAACAATTTAAAGGACTAACTCTGCCAACGATTTTCAAATTACGAGTATTTCTGAGTACAAACTCCGTCTACCATTTACAGATTATAATTTTAATTTTAAGAATTTAACCACCAACCCCGCCAACGATTCCCAAATTATTTTTGAGTACAAACCACGTCAAAGATATCCAAATTATTTCTGAATATGAGTTTTATTTATATTCCTAATATATTCCGAGTATTTCTTATTTCTTGTGGCGATAAAGCAGCCAGTATATGAAGCGCGGAACGAGCTGTAGCGCGGAACTTTCCCTCAGCTGCATCTTCCGTCAATGCGGCCAAAGTTCAACACGAGAGGACGGCTTCCGAAAATATTTACCGAGCCTCCTCATTCCGGCAGGAGTTTGACACAAAATATTCCCGGTAGAAGTTTTTCCTCGAGTTTTTGAATATCTTGCGGCGTACATTTTGAATCCCTGCAATGGTATGTACATAAGAGAATCTTTCGTTTATTTCGTATACTTAGCAATTATGAGTTGAGGGACATGAGACGAAATGTTCTAAATTTGATGCAGAGCATTTTAATGAGCAGACTGTAATGTTATGAGCTGTAGGTTGCATTCACATTACATAAAACTGCAACTATTGTCGAGTGAATAATGCTGTCACGCAAAATATCTATATCGGAACGATAAAACAACAATATCTATATCGGAAAAAAACAAACAAAACAAAATTAATTGTACAAAAAAGTTTACCACTGTAAAAATTAGTAAAGTAAAATGAAATAGAACTTCAGAAACAGGAAAAACTAATTAAGAAACAACCTCAGGCATCTTTAAAAGCATGAAAAAAGTTCTTCTCCATATCTGAGAGAAAGCATTGTCTTACCATTCGTAGCTTTTGTTCATTTCGCTAATGGAGACGTATCCCTGAATTTATTTCTCAATTAATTGATTAGAATAAAGGAGCTCTTTTCAGAGACGCTTGTCGCGGTTAACCTAACGCCTTCTAAGGTATCGGTCAACACTTACGTACACTTGATAAGAAAACCTGGCTGAAGGACGAGCAATGTTGTGGTCGTTACAGCGGGCAACTGTGTGTATAAATATTGTTAGGTAACAACGTGTATAGAAATTTGTATCTAAACACAAAACAACCTGGGCCTATACTTTCAAAAAAAGTTAAGAGATCGTAAGTTCATCAGCCAATCATTGACGGCCTTTCAAGCAAAATCCACCAATCACAGACAAGGAAATAGAGCGTAACTACTTACCCAGGGCCTATACTTTCAAAAAAAGTTAAGAGATCGTAAGTTCATCAGCCAATCATTGACGGCCTTTCAAGCAAAATCCACCAATCATTGACAAAAAAATATAGCGTAAGTACTTACGTTCACTTAGCGAGTTTTGAAAGTATGGCCCCAGGGCATTACTCGTTCGGCCGATGCTTGCAAAATCTTCGTTAGATTCCTCGGTCAAAAGTATAATATTTTACATCTTCTTCCTTCATGCCGGCCTCATTAATTGAATACTGAAACGTAAAAATTAAGATATCGAAATCAACGATCACCTGGTAATGCTCGTAAATTCAACGCAAATGAACTGGTTAGCCAAGCTCACTAGATTTTCTGTTTGCAAATTTCAAGGTTCTGTCTTTGCTGCATGCCTACATAAACATAGGAATAAATACCCCAAAGGTTGATGTTAGCTGCACATCAAAGGCTAATTAGAGTTTTTTTATAATTTTACTGTTAAGAGACAGTCGAAAGCAGCGATAGATGTTGCTGGCATAACGAAGACAAAATTCACAGTACGCAGTACATTAACCTGGTAGCCTACACCTTTATAGGGCTTGGGTCTGCCTTGAAGCTGATCACATAAAAATTAAAAATGACACTCATGCAAGTGTATTGTGTGTACAGTGTTTATGATTTTCGTTGCAAGGAAACGTTCCAAATTACTGACGCTCTAAGAAGAAGAACCAAACAGATTATATTTTTCAATTTTAGATGTTAACAAAACGGATTTCTGAATTAATTAATTTTGAATGATTCCACATTATGCTCAGCCCAAGTGTTTTACATCATAAAAATAATTTTCGAACAACTTATACTAATAAACGCTTGCTTCCTTAAATGATGACCTCAATCGTACCAAATTTTACCATTATAATCAAGTTAATATACGCTGCGCATACAACCATTGATTAAATAATTTAATTTAAGACATGAAGCGCGCGGTACTGACAGTTATCTTTTAATAATCGTACTTATTATACTAAATAAAGAATCTGTAGTGTAATACCTATAATTCATCGCACCTAAATCAGTATTAATACTGACATACACATCAGTATAAAATAACGGTATAGTCACCAGTTCAAACGTATCAGCATAAACCTCAGTATTAAAACAACGGTTAAAACATAAATAAAAACATATGTATTAATAAATGTACAAAAATCCGTACAAACATACCAGTTTAAACATCAGTATAAACATATGTATACATAAAACATTGGATCTTAGGAAGATCTAATATTGACGACACACACATAATTGTATAACTTGTTTATCCTAGTCCGTTTCATTAATTAACCAGTTTTAATTTAACAAGGCTTGATCAAATCTCAGCGCAGCCGTAAATCTATCGCATTGGCTAACCTGAACTTTTCATCGCCGTCTATAATTGGATTATAAATTCTGGCTCTGAACGATAACGATTTCAGACAATTAATGTGCTGCTTCTATACCTGACGCGTGTGTAGCTCATTACAATTAATGGTTGAAATTTTGGGAACCACTGATTCAAAATTCACAAAATTATGCATGAGAATTTATAATATACAACTTTAATTATATTACCAATTCTTGATAGTCGCAGAATCTCGTTAAAATGTTTGTGAATATTATATTTTACATTTTATGATATTAGTGTGATATTAAAACTAATAATTTCACGAGGCACATAATTCTATAATTATTCCTTGTTCATTATATCCTCATTGAACGTTGTGAAAGTGAATAAAAATCTAATTCGTTCAATTTTTCAAACCATTCATCTCTTACTCGTTGATACATCAATGATTTCCATCGCGTTAGTCTCGATACATCAACAATTTTAATTCAGATTTCCCTAATTAGTTGAGTAATTACCTAAAATTTTAAATGAACACGAATAATAATTGTCAGAATAAATTGTTCTTTGTACGGTGTTGTTGATGCAGAGAAATTTGATAAGGTTGATGATAAGCGAGATAGCCCGACCGCCGGTAGAGGGCGTCGTCGGTTAGCCGTATCGTAAAGCACGGCCCTCGCTCCGCCCCAGACATCTTCTTGAGGAGCCCCACAAGGTGTAAGTGGAGATCGAATTACGGACTGAAATGTAAACTTGTTCCTAATTCTACTTATAGATATCTTGGACAGAAATAGTTCTTTGACCCACGTTTGGTCGAAGACCAGGAATTATTTGATATTAATAACAATTCTGATTGAAAAAAAGCTGGTGGTAAATTTTAGAAATCAGTACAGTTGGCAGATGTTGTCTCTTCACAAGTTCTATTGAAGATCTCAGAATTATTTTTATGAATATTTTTCATGTTCATTCGTTAAGTGAATTCAACGTACGATACTCATGTTGGTTGATTGAAAATAAGAAATTGATATAAACTAAAGGAATTGTTATCAAGATAGTAGGAAGAGAAATATTAAGTTCAATAGGCTTCATCAGACTTAGGCAACTGTGATGAAAGAACAATGCTGCTAGTTACTTATAATAAAATCTTTTATGTAAATATTCGGACAAACCTCCAGCAATTAATGGCGTGGAAAATTGCGTTCATCACGATGTCGTTTTCGAATCAACGGGTTAAACGAGAAAATTTTCCGGGCAATTATATTCTTTTTATTTTTAGAAAAATATTGAGTACTAAACTTCCAGTTTATTCAGTGTTGCACATTATAAAACACATCGATAAAACAATTTATCTGTTACCTTTCAGTGAAAAGCAAACAGAACATCTCCATAAGTTGGCAAAATTTTCAATGATAATTAATGATGCACAGCATATTTCCCCGTCATGAAGATGATTGCCATCAAAAACAGTCCTTAGAAGTTCCATTGAACAATTTGATTTTACCGTCAAAAATCAAATATTTTACTCAAACGAAAATTAAGCAAATGATCCCATCATCTGTTCACATGCCTCAATTATGACTAAACAGCTTACTCATGCAGATTGCATCAGATACACAAAAGCATTTTCATGCTAGAGGTCTGGCTATTTGTTCTAACTCTTTTGAATTGACATTATGCATCTTTTAATTAATTATTTAGAAGTCGCAGCGTATCAGCAATCTTGAAGAGCTAGGATCATTAGCTAGCTGAGCGGCGTCTTAAAAGATTCGCATATCGTCAGCAGATAAGACGGACAGCTTGTCGCCTTCGGTCCTGCTACTTGATACGCCCGTCCTTCTGGTAAGAACGTGTTTGGCAGGTGAATGTTACGCGGACGAACAGGGTATAACGTGCGGTCGAAAAGGGTATCAACGAACAGAGTATATATAGCATCTATTTTGAAAGGGGATTAACAAGCGATGTACATATATGCATGCGGTTGAAAAGGGTATCAACGAACAGAGTATAGCGTGTATTTTGAAAGGGGATTAACAAACGATGTTGAGGAGATACGGTTGAAAAGGGTATCAACGAACAGAGTATAGCATGTATTTTGAAAGGGGATTAACGAACGATGTATATGCATACGGTTGAAAAGGGGATCAACGAACATAGTATAGCATGTATTTTGAAAGGGGATTAACAAGCGATGTACATATATGCATGCGGTTGAAAAGGGGATCAACGACCAATGTGTAGCATACGGTCAAAAATGGGATCAACAATCAGGATATAACATGCGGTCGAAAGGAGATTAACAAACAAAATATGGCCTGTGGTCGTAAAGTGAAATCGAAGAATAGAGAATGACATGCGGCAGAAATGGGGATCAGGTAACAGGGCACAGCTTACTGTCGAAAATGGAATCCACGAATTGCAAAAGTGCCACCGAAAAATAAATCAATGAGCAATGTATATCCTGCTGTGAATATGAAGGAGTTAACGTAAAGTGGATGTTGTAGTGTCCAAATATTGGTCAACCAACAGAGTTTTCGTGGTGTCTAAAGATTAATCAATGAACAGATTACGCCGTGCTCTAGAACGATGGGTCAACGCACAAGGATCAACTTGGTAGTATCCAATCCGATGCAGTCGAATGAGGGTCAACGTACGAACAGGATCGAGATGTCGTGCTGTCCAGAGAGCAATCATGCAGGCAAGGCAGCACTGTCAAAAAATTGAATAAACGGAGACCTGGGAAATGCTGCGTCGAACTAATAATAGCAGAGAGATAGAGAGATGAAGCTGGAGAAGGTTTCCTGTAAACTGGCCTGCGAAGGAGCGATCGAGAAGACGCTACAAAATTAATTTGTAATTATGTTTCGGCTAAAGTTTTATATGATTTTTTCAATTAACTGCTCACTTTATAATTTTATTTCACGGGTTGGTATATGCATGGGCGAACCTTTTATTACGTCACTATAATAAAAGCAATAAACGTCCAAGAATTTTCCCTTGTGCGGGAAATTTAAGCAGTTAGGCTCAACTTTGCCGAGCACCGTATAACTAAGTTACCCTTAAAGGCTTTATCACTTCTTATTTCCACACGCGTTGCACTCAAAACTTTCACTTCATTAATATTCACAGAATTAAAATTTATGAATTCATAAACTTTCTAGAGCCTGAAACTTGGACGCCAGCAAAAAACATGACACCAAACATCTCGTGCCATCAGAGAGGACGAGTCTGCCACCAGGGGCATAAAATTTAGGTGGCCTCCGTTTTGTCGGTGGTCCGTAAGACCGACATTTTCAATGTAAATATACCTAATCAATTTCCGTTTAATGTAATAATTTGCATGGGAAAACGTTTAATTTTTCTGTGACGTCGGTGGAACTTTTCTAGTAGCATATTTATGTATAGTACTTGTATTTATACATGACTTGTATTTTCGTAACACATTCTGAATATTACGAAGATATTTAACCTATGATTGACGGTAGCAGACAATGTTCCTTGCTGATTTTGGAAAATTTATCATTAGAAAAACCTGAGAATTATTATTGGCATAAATATATTCCTCGTGTAGATTTAATCGAGATTCATTGTATTGGACGTCAGAACCTCTGAGCTAAGAGCCGCACTACCATGTTTTCTTTGATTAGCTTAGGACTCGTAGATTGCAATGAATTAACTCGCATGTTGTGAACAGCACTAATAAATTTAGAAAATATTCATAAACTACAATAAGCGACGACAAAATAATAATGTATATAATAAGATAACTCGAGAGAGAAGCCAGTAGGAAAAGAGAGACAAATTTATGCGTTATAGAAGCATAGTCGAGCTTCTCTGCAAACGTGTCTCGAATATTAATCAAGCTATTATCAAAGCAGGGATACGAATATCGCTGGACAGCAGCAGCATAAGAATCTCTAAGCTGAGCCATGAAAGGTATTGCGCTGCCTCTCGAACGCCAACAAGCAACCTGGGATTTTTTTATTGACCGATGAAGCCTTCTGTCGAGAGAGATCTTTTTTTTTATGCAGGTGTGATCGTATCGGAATGTTTTACTGGCCCTAGCTAGATAATGCGATGCTATAATATTGAGGCATATCTATGAGAACATTTTAATCACTTATGAAATATATGCAGGCATTATTATTATTATTTTGAAGATGCTGAGCTTTCAAGAGATGAATAAAACTTAGAATAATGGTCTGATGAGACGTTTGGATCTGTTTTCTCATTCCGGCTACTGCACAATTAAGAGATCCGGATTTTATGCCTAGGATTTATCGAGAAAAGAACGAAAAAATCGCATAGATTTCATTTTTTATTACATAACTGAAACTTTACTGTTGGAAAATGTAAAAATACCATACCATAAAGTGATCGTCTATTGGATTCTCGAAGGCGAACAGATTGTAAAAAGATATTAGCACATAACGAAGAAGGAACAATGATGAATATGTTTTAGCCAATAGCCTCACGTTATTATATTAAAATAATAAAATAGCCTATGCCGTTATATTGCCAATCTGTATATCGAAGTAGGAAAAATGATCAATATTTTCTAGCCAATAGCCTCATGTTATTATATAATAATAATAAAATAGTCTATGCCGTTATATTGCCAATCTGTATATCGAAGTAGGAAAAATGATCAATATTTTCTAGCCAGTAGCCTCACGTTATTATATTATAATAATAAAATAGCCTATGCCGTTATTGCCAATCTGTTTTTGTTTGACCAACAAGTAGATAGTCTGAGCAATGCAGCATATCAGACAGTCGGTCTTTGCCCCCGTCAGTTGAAGATCAAGATAAAGCATAACTAAATAAGGCATCATACAGCACGGCACTCGCATCCATATTCCATCTTGTTGCCCGCAGATAAAACCGTTAAAAAATGAGCCCTGAAATTGTATGAGTTGAATCTAAAAAAAACGCTTACGGAATGAAAGTTGCAGATTGAAACAACTTGTTTATGGGTAAATTCTGTATGAGTTTGCAGTGTTGGTTGAGTGTACCATTCTTTTTTGGTGATATGAATTTAAGCTCAGTTTTTTAGCATACAGTTTGGTGGCTGTGTAAAAGAAAGAAGGGCATTCGTAAGTAAGAAAGAAAGCTTTGTGCTCGCCCGTCGCTGTGAATTTGACTCTGAAAATCTTATCTGATTTATCAGTGGCCAATCGTCAGCCACCTATGATTCGCCCCTGATTACGGATGAGGAACGAGACAGCCTGGCTCGGGCTTGAGATTGAGGATCAATGTAAATAATTCAAAGCTACAGCTTAAGCTTGCAGTCATACATTTCCTGGAGGAAAATATGAACTGAATGCACCGCGTGGCTAACAATCACTGCTATTCAGCAGCTAACCAGTAATGCTTTTCGATTTCTCCACACTATGATATTTTCTGGTGCAGGAAAATCTTTAAAAAAATATAACTCAGTACTCACTGCAGTGAGTGACAGAGAGCGCATTTTCTCGTCGACGAAAACTTGAGGTCACGGACAGACAGACGGACAGACAGACAGACAGACGGACGGACGGACATGGCGAGCACAATAGTGCATTTTTTCCATAAATGAGAAAATGGTCTAAAAAGAGTTATATAGATATCCATACTTTTTGAATTACATCTCTTCATTTCGATTTAAATACCCGTGATTGTCTCATGCGGAGAATATCTCTAAAATCTGTGACAATTACAGAATATCTTGCATCAGTCTCTGATTGCTCAGAGTCACAGTTAAAGCTATACTTCAATTAAGTCGTGCCAGAAAATTTCATTTCGTTTAATTATCTATTTAGTATCAATTCTCGAAGCCCTGGTATACAAGATTCTATTTGCGCGAATTGTGACAGATTTTTCCCAGCCGTAAATTTTCTAATTCAATGCAATAAAACTGACTTTATTAGCTGAAATTTAAATAAATAAATATATCTTCTTCGTTAGTTTTGCTTGGCCTAAAATTACGTAAGATATAAAATAAAATATATGGAATAACATCATGGCAAAATTTATAGGTGCGAGATAAGAAGATTATTTTTTACTCAGATGTAAATTTTCCAGAGAACTTTTACCCTAAAAAAAGTTTTAGGGAAAAAGACGGAACAACAAAAAGTAAATGCTCATCTTTTCAGAACATTGAGATGAAACTTTGCATCGAATTTACAGTGCCTATCCGTATCAGCCGTATCAGCCTATCACCAACCGTTTAGTGGTCATCGGTAAGAACCTCGGTCATTAAATTGAGGGCAACCTAATTTAAATTTGTCAAATAACCATTCCTCATCCTTCATTTGACCATCACCATCCATCCCTACCGGTATTTCTAATAGGGTATTGGGGTATTAGAGGAACACACGACGATATGTTGCAGTAAATCACTGTGCCTTGGGCTATGACGTATAGACCTTGATTTGTATCAAGTCTTGGCGAGCGTCGAGCTTGTAAGCAAGACTGTTCGATAAATGAGATTGCCAAGTAATTTACATTACTATGACCTAGCATCGACATGGCTTGTGGCCTAACAAGGAAAGCAAACTTGCAGGTATTGTGGTGGCAATTCATGATGTGAGGCTATAGAGTATATTTCAATATTATTGATTGTCATTTTACTTAATGTAATTATTGACATCGTTTGACATCGAGATAGTAAATGACTTTATTATTACGAAGCCCTACTTCAAATTAACCTACTGTTATGTAATTTTGGTCCCAAATGACCGCTTATATAGCTCGGTGGCTTAGCTTTTTTAAATGTATCGTGCTTGGCTTTTGCGCTCATTTCTTCAAATCCATGATACATACAGTATACGTATCCGTATATCCAGAATATATATATACATCTTAGCGATCAACTTAGCAGTTTTACAATCTATTTCAAACTCAAGCATCAATAAACAATGAATAAAACTTATTGCATGTACGAGCAGGTGAAGCAGCAGCGCTAGCAGCAGCCAAGACATCAGCCACAGTGATTGCGGTATCATCAGCAGCAGACAGCCATCAGACGCTCAGCGGACCATACCACAGCACCAGCACTTGCCCAGACATCAGCAGCTGCACCAGCAGCCAGCCACCCACCTGACATCACCACACATCAACGGCAGCAGTCACCCAGACATCAGTAGCAGCCACCCAGACATCACCAGACATCATCAGCAGCAGTCACCCATGCATCACCAACAGCCACCCAGGCATCACCAGACATCATCAGCAGCAGTCACCCATGCATCACCAACAGCCACCCAGACATAACCAGACATCACCAGCCACAGGAGCAGTCACCCAGACATCATGAGACATCACCAGACATCATCAGCAGCAGCAGCGGCGGCCGGGAACCGGTCGTGGTGCTGCTGCAGGAGCGCTGTACCGGCGGCTGAGAGGCGCGTCCGCCCCTGCAATTTGGCAGGAATGCGGCGCAGCGTCGTGCTTTACTTGACATAAATCTGCGGAACACGTGCATATTTTCTCAAATATTCCGTGGAGAGTTTACTGAAAACACGCGACATGATCATGTTAATGTTTAATAAATTTATTGACCAGTTAGCATACTTGTCAATCACTACTGTCTTGTGTAGTGCATTTAAGACGAATAATGTTTTCATGACGCGTAAAAAATAAAGGTTTTATGGTAATTCCGGAGACTCGAAATTTCACACGAAGCCGTCATTGACTGCCATGAAGTACCTCGTTATTTTACTTCAATTTCAATTTTCTTGAGAATAATCCTTCAATGACGATTCTTTTCGCACTGGTTTAGTTGGAAAGTACGATGGTGTATAAACAATGTTATTCTAGCCTATTTTCTAATTGTATTCAACTGAGGTCCAAAAAAAGTCAACTTCGGCTGATCATCAAAGTAAAATATAAAAAACTAAACACCAATCTGTATAATTAGGAGAATATATATAATGAAAGAACATACATAAAACCACCCCTCTCGCCACTAATGCGTTAATTTTATGTTGTGACGAACAGCAGAAAATGTCGATGTTATGTTGTGACGTACGGCAGGAGACGTCCGTGTTATGTTATATCATGCAGCAGGAAATGTCCATGTTTTATTATGTCATGCAGCAGGAAATGTCTATGCTTGCCACAGCAGCAGCACGAAAAAGCGAGAATAGTCTTGTTGCTTGTATTTTGGTGTATAGTATACTAATATTTTCTCCTTGGTTCGTTCAAATTCTACATGAATGAGAATATTTTTCATATTCATTACCGTGGTACGACTGTGGAGAGGTAAGTAATTTGTTCCATATGTAACTGTAGTGTCCATGAATAATTATAGTTTTAATCATATCAATTATTATCAAATATTTAGTATTATCATGTTATTAATATACCTGTAAATAATAAACATAGTAATTACTCTATTATGATTATAATATATGCCGGCATAGATTTATTAAATTAGCTGCAATGATTATTATCGATTATTACACAGAAAAATGAAACTGCAAATAAATAGGATTACATTTCACTCCTTTTCCAACGTTAAGTTTTGATAGGATTATAACTGGCATGTATTTTTATGAAGTGCTAAATAACTGCAGCTGTAATGAATTAATTGAGATTCAAAAGAAATGAAACAAGCAAGGATAATCGAAAACATCCAAACATTAAACCAGCATGCAACTATTCATGTACTAATGAAAAATTCCGAGTGTATGGCTCTAAATGGAAACGATTTGGAACCCAGGCACATTTTACAATTGATTTCTGTATCATTGTAGTATAATATTCCTGTTTTTTTTCTTCAATCTAGTGTGGTCGATACAAACAGATGGAAATTATATCAATAATAAATCTCTCAAGTCTCCATCACTGCCTTTCAGTATTGCATATTCATAGCTTTGAAAATAACAACAATACAATTGCTGGTCAATCTACGGCAACCAGCGTCGTCAACAAGCATTGCTGGAACACAACAGGCTGGTCACAAGTGACAGACAATGAAATATAGTCCCGTGCAGTTGTTTCTTTTGAAGTTTAATTATTCTCGAGACCGTGAAAGATGAAACACACATACATGGCGAATCAAAGCACTGCAATTGTACCCTTTTTGTCTCGCTGCCCCCTAGTCGCAATTTATGTGCCTTATAATTGTGATTTGTTCATCATGAAAACACAGCAAGTTCAAAACAGGACTGCCAGATGGGCCATTGTCGGCTAAACTCAATAATCAGGGTATTTTTCCAATTGCTATTGGCCAACAAAAGTCTATGAAGGTCCTAAACTTATGGTATTTTCTAGTTGAAAAAATTCCAATTGGACTTTGCCCTGAACAAATGAAAATTAAATTTCCACGCCGCAAATTACAAATTCACTAATGAATGTTGAAATAGGGGTCATTCTTTCAACCTTATCTCGAAACGGCATTCGTCAACCAGCGTTATCGCAGTGAATCTTTCTTACGAAAAGCACCAATTGCAATATACCTGAGATCAAATGCTTGTATATAGCTTCGCAAGCACTCGCAGTCACGCATGCATTGTACACTGGCCAATGCAATAAGCGTTGGTGTAATCTAGATGCACCACAACAAAGATTCTATAAGATCCCCGGAAAATATGACAGCAATAACTTGCTTGGGATCATGGAAGATCCCATGCAAATGAAAGTATTGTAATGCATATTAAGCTGGCGAGGCATGGAAGCTGGTTTATTTGCGTTAGCAGCTGAAATTTGTAGACGGTTTAAGGATCTAGATGGTCTTTGCTTCAAAATATGTTTCACTGATATAATAAAACATCAAGCAATGATTTCCTGGTGGAAGTCAGCGCTTTGGAATTTTTTTTATTCGCGATTTGCCTGAAGAATTCCAAACAGATATTTGTTGCCAAGTAGAACACGATTTTGAATCATTACCAAACATGAAAAATGATTCACGATAGTTATCTGCTATTTTCGTAATATTGCTTAAACATGCTCATTTTTTGTGAAATAAGCTTCATGAATTAATATAACGTTATCTAAGGTGGCATTTTCACGTTTTGATTCTTTAGAAGTAATTATATTATTAGTGAACGAAAAGTTCACGTTAAATTTGGCCACATTTTTAAGTTTAGTCAACATTGCAATCTATTTAACATCGAGTGGATTGCATTATATAAAAATAATTCATCGGATGGTTCCAACATACTTTGACAGCCTTACAGCAACGTTGAATGGTTCGATTAGTTGACTGATAATCCCAGATCCTACAGTGCACTCAACTTCAAAAACTGTCAACAGTACCATTAGGACTTCAACGTAGCATGCCCTTGCTTGTACAATAAAGACTTCAACATAGGATGTTGAAACTCTGGTGTCGTCTAGACCAGGATGAGGTTCGTTAACACGTGGAGCGAAGTTCAACATATCAGGCATGGTCTCCCTATACACTTCACAGCTGCAGCCGTATTTACGGCCGCCATATGCTCCAGCTGCAGCCTTCTATACGGCCGCCATTCACTCTGCAGCTGCAGCCTTCTATACGGCCGCCACACACTACAGCTGCAGATTTTTTACGGCCGTAGCAGCGACCGATACAGCGGCTGAAGGCTAACAATTACTAGCGGCCTTTGTCGCTGAGCAGCGCAGTGGGGATTTTCATTTGCTTCAGGGACGTCGCAAGATATCAACAGCACAAGAGAGTGATGACGATGCGCGTCCAACTAATAAACAAAACTTTAAAATTACCTAGATAGTTTTCATGACTCCCATTAATCTTCCAGCATCTAATTCATTGCATTATCAATATGGTACATCCTTACATCCTAGTTTCGTTGTTTAGAAAACACGTAAGCCCACTTCAAAATTGTGCGATTTGCGTCAACTTTTTAAAGTTCCAAACAAAATCGATATTTTTAAAATCATTGAAAGAAACTTGATATATTAATGCATAATCAGGACTTCGCAACCAGCACGTTTGGTTCCAGAGAATACGAATTCTCGATTTCGGGCGTTTGCGTGTAAAAACAAAGTTACCTGAAAATGTACACTTAAATGATATATCTTTTAATATTTATCAGCAATGTGAAAAAGTAAAAAAAAATTAAGCTGCAGACTTGTTATTTTTTTAGACCATTACATTGAAGGACCATTACATTTGGACCATTACATTATTTTTGGACCATTACATTACTTCACTAAACACTTCTTGGAGAGGCCTACGTCAGACGAAACCTATGTAATAAGATCACCTCGAGCTGTTCTCATTCATATCGCATGTGAGGCGGCTCATCTTTCAAAATATCATGTTTCCAGGAATAAAAACAGCCAATAAAAAATTTACTAGTAATCAGGCAAATTGTAGTTTTTTCAAATACATTTACGTGACCAGCTCGGGAATTAATTATTTGCAACCGGGCTTTTTGCAACCGAGCGATCACTCGCTTCTATTTAACTCGATATGATACATAAATGCTACGTTGAGATTAATATTTAACCCACTAAACCATTTCATGCATGCAAAATGTCAATTATTCATCTGTAATCCAAATTTATTTCTATTCTCAACACTTTAAATCAGATTTAGATACATATTTTAATATGATTACCCATCACAGGTTACAGAATCAAAGAAATGGAGCCTCCACAGCGATTGGATCAACAATAACTTGGGCTTCAATATCCTTCCGGTGAATCAATAGAGTATGGTAGCGGGAGAATTAATATAGATAAATATTTCATGGTTTTTGTCAGCGCCTCACAATGTGTGGATAATATAAAGAAATTCAATGAATATTTCATGGCCATACTTCAAGGCCATAATAATTTAAGAGGATCTTATGGCAAACAATTATATTAATTGTTTGTCATGAATATATTAAATGAATTGAATGAATTGAAATGAATTGTTTGCCATTATATTAAATTAACAATGGATTATAGCACAGTCTTTAATACGATTAGCCGATTAATTAAAAAGTAGCTTGATGCGATCATGATAATATTGAAGTCCAGCTAATGGTTAGTTCGCAGCTACTTCCAAAAAAAAGGTATGTATTTACATTTTGATCCCAAGTTGCCTTTCAGAAAGAGTGGCGGCTTTCAAACCTTTCAAATGTGGCCAATAACCTTTCAAATGTGGCGTTTCAAATATGGCCAATAACCTTTCAAATGTGGCGTTTCAAATGGGGCCAATATAGTCAACATGCTACAGTATCTGTCATTATATACCAAGCATTAACGTTTACCG
The DNA here is from genome assembly GCF_000764305.2 of Hyalella azteca. Lineage (NCBI taxonomy): Eukaryota > Metazoa > Arthropoda > Malacostraca > Amphipoda > Hyalellidae > Hyalella > Hyalella azteca. The sequence continues at coordinate 1,075,031 of NW_025943380.1, read as the reverse complement.
ATATAAAGAGAACGTCGACCTGGAATAGAATATCATCGGCTGAGTTTCTACTAATTCGTGTCCCTAATTAACGTTCAGTTCAGGCCTGTATACGTGAGCCCGGAAGGCAACATGTCATAAAGTTTATGCTAAGAATTCATGTCGTTAAAGTGAAGCATAAAACATGCGATTAAAACCGTAAGAAATATGTGAAAGTTATTTTTTCCGCTTTTAAACGCGCGTTTTCCTTTAAAAATTTCAACGCTTCGATGACCCCATATTATTTTCTAACCCAACATAAACATAGATAACTTTAAGACATCGAATTCACCAAAAAAAATAACAGGAGACGCTAGACTAGGCGTCGTAGGCGAGCTCACATAGACTATCTACTTATAGAAGCACCGGCACCCTGACTCGTTACAGAGCTACAAGTTACCAGTGCTACAAGGCGCTTCATTTGCTGCACAAATAAGAGTGTAAACATCTGCTTCTGCTATATTAAATGAGCGCTAAGATTATTAAATAAAGCGGCGGCGGTGGACGTGGCCTGGCAAGTGTCCGCAGAGAAGCGCCTGGAGCTCTTCAAAAGATGAGGGGAGCTGACGATCCTTCTATTAAATAAAAATAAGGGGAAACTGTACAATGTTATCGAACTGATAACGAAAATATCTCAACATTTCTGTATATAAAATCAGATTTTGCTAGCTCGGAAACTCACCGACATGCACTTGTCTACAACGTTGGCATTTTAATGCGTATTTTTCCAATTTCGATGCATATCATTTATGGCGTGACAGGAAACGATGGTTTCTAATGAATACAAAACCCAACAGTTTGGCTGTCCTCAACTGTGATTCATAAATCTCTATCCTACTTAGCACTCAGCCATAAAAATCGTACGCGACATTACATGCTTTATTTCCGCTCTATACATCAGTGCTCTCGTGTGTGCTGAGCACAACTCTAGCGAGCAAAATCGGCGCACTGAACGAGCTATACCCACTCATATCATGCATGTAAATATAGTATATATCAGTTCAACAGTCATGGATGATTTACACATTGATAGAAGATATAATAAGTGATATTAGTATATAAGAATTTTAGCACCCATCAGAATGTGGAGCAGATGAAAGAGGGTTGATATCGTGTTGACGTCATACATCATATTAGCAACGATTATGCGTGTAATATACGAATACGCGTGTCCACAAGTATAAAATATAAAAAAATGAAATTTCAAAATGAAAGTAGGACAATTTTTTTAGAAGTTTCTTTAGTATTCATTTGAGGGCTAAATAGATAAACGAGAGCTTACAACGGTGCAAGTTGGTGCCCCAGTCGCTTAATTCATATGAATAGGTATTACGGTAGCGCCTTATCGCTTGAAGCGAGCTCATTATTTGCGAGGCAGCGTAAGCTTGTTGGAGGCGACGCATGACAAACGACGGACCCGGTGACATATCCCAGCTCTGCGATGGCCCTGCGATTCCAACGAGATTTATTTGCTAGATCTTGTCGCTGAAAAGTACCTAAAGTTGAAGTGATTGCCTGCGATCAAGTGATAGCAAATAAAAAAATAGGCATTATTGTTAAATATTAGGCTCTGCCTTGCGATATATTAGGTGAGTGCTTGGAAAATGTTTTAACGGCCAGAAGTTTTCACTGGATTAAATGCGTAGATTTTTAAGATTTATCGATGGCTGATGATCAATATTTAAAAAAAAATGTCCTTAGGGTCATTATTTATTCCATCTCCTGCTATTTAACACCCCGAAGAAATTAATAAAGAAGTAAACTACAAAAGCATGGCCACAGCTAGCACACGGTCACACAGCTGTACTGTGGGACATTTTTTAAATAGATGGATTCATTTCTCGCCCGAGGCCCGAAAACAAGTTTCGTAGAACTGTACCGTATTTTTTAAGCTTTTAACAGAAGCATTCGGTCATCCATCATATGCGCTAAGCGCCACAGCAACACGCGTATACAAAAGAGGCGGGTCGCATATATGCGGGCGCCGGCCTTCAGCCCCCATATGTACATGGCCAATGATTTCCATTTTTCCGCCTCAATGGCCTGATGGACAGAAAGAAACATAGATTCTATACTCCATTTTTGTGCAGCTGACGGAGTCAATGGAACGGATTTAAGGTTTGTTTGGGCTAATTTCTCTTTTTTTAGCGTCATTCACCAGGAAGCGATTAAATTGGTCCCTAGAAAGTTGACGTAGTAAATGTCCAGCTCTAAATTATTTATTTCTCGACTTGGAACTAAAAACTGTAGAAGTTTTAGTCCAAGAATAAAAATTATAGTTTTTGATGGTGGATAAATTTGACGTGCTGATGGTGAACAACGTTGAGGTGATGATGGTGAACAACGTTGAAATGATTATGGTGAGCAACGTTGAGGTGATGATGGTGAACAATGTTTAGGTAATGATGGTGAACAATGTTTAGGTAAATGATGGTGAATAAAGGTGTGGTGATGATGTTGCAAAACGTTGATGTGTTGATGCTGGACAACGTTCAGGAGATGAAAACCTTTTTGGGTTCGACTTTTGGGGAGAAACCATCATATTGCCACAGCATGATATATAATTAAAATATTTACATTTTAAATTAAGTTTGAATTTCCACGTCACGCTCAAAAATTTTCTCAAGATAAGCCATTTGAAAAACGCTCCGTATACAGACGAACGGCATTATAAATCCTTAAAATTTGTGAGATAATGCAAGTACAGATATTCGTTGTTTGCAATGATATCGGAAATAAATAATAATTGCCGCATAAAATTATTAGTACAATTAAGTAACTATCTAAGCACAGACAAGTATGGGATAGCTGGACGGATTCGTCATATAGGCCTTATAGGTTATATAGGCTATATGCATCTTGAATATTTTTTTACTAGGGTTCGGGTAGGAGGGGAGTTACACAGGATAATGTTGCATAAATCATTATCTCGAAATGAGCAATAATTTAAAATTGCTGCTAATTAAAACTTATTCCTAATCAGTTGCACCAGTCACTAATTTCTCAGTGCAATTAAAAATCTTGGTTATGAGAATAATATATTGAAGGGAAGGTCCGGCTAGCAGTTTTATATTGTTAACCTAGCGGCCGAAAAAATCACCTTAGAAACCATCCTTCTCTGACGGATAAGGAAGCTTCACTCCAAGGGAAGGCGGACTACGAAGAAAGCGGAGGATCACAGCGCCTTTGTTTTATTAATTAATACTCTAGTATAAAATAAAGGAGGTCAAGGGAAAGGAAGATATTTCCACGCGTCTATCTAATGAAAGGCCGGTGAGCGTGATGCCATGCAGCCAGGACTCCTTATCTCGTGGCGGTGCAATGGTTGCTCCTGCGTATTCATTAAGATAGACGGTCCAATTAATTACAACCCCAATGACCATAACTCTCAGGCCGACCTCCCGAGCAGCATCCAGCGATCTCATGCACAATTTTGCGTCAAAATTACCCCTTCAATTTAGTCTTCGTTTCCTCTGCAACTTAGTCATAAGCTATTGTTTCCGTAGAATGTCAATCGTCAACTGGTTTCAATTTTTTTTTCTTCGTTTAATTAATTAATTAAAGTCTATATGAATTCAGTTTCAATATTGAAAGGAATAGTAGAAAAATGGGGTAATTATCAAGAGTATGACACAGAAAAAGAAAACGTAGAGATGTACGTGTGACTCATTGCGCGAATCTTGAAAAGCGATAGATAGCATCAACATATAGTAACTAAATTGGTATCCCCATGCACTCAAAGTAGTTGAAAAACTGGAAAACTTCAGAATTCTGAGGTTTAATAGATTCCATTAATTAGGAAGAAAAGTAAATATATTTAATTAAGTGAATAATATTATTTTTCATTTGTCTTCGTCTGAAAGATGAGAAGCTTTTGCATCACCTGAATCAGCGGCAGCCTAATAATTCACAATTTGACTAACTTAAAGATAATGGAAGAGAGCTGACAAGCTGAGCAGGAAGACAAGCTGAGCAGGAAGACAAGCTGTGGCAGGAAGACAAGCTGTGGCAGGAAGACAAGCTGAGCAGGAAGACAAGCTGAGCAGGAAGACAAGCTGTGGCAGGAAGACAAGCTGAGCAGGAAGACAAGCTGAGCAGGAAGACAAGCTGAGCAGGAAGACAAGCTGAGCAGAAAAGTCTGTCGCAAAGGTTTCCTCGTAGAAATTTCAAGCAAAACTCAAAGGTATGCAAATAAAGCAAATTTCAATATTCAAATTCTGGGAAATTCATTGCTTCGTTGTGGAAGTCCCTCGTGCATTCAATTCAAAATTCAGTTAAATTGAACGCATAGAAAATCACTGAATGAAATTACCCCTGATTTTTTTCAGCTAAACCTTTTTTATTTACTTCGTGTGGATTATATGAGCCCCCTCGTATGGTTAAGTCTATTTTTCAGTGTAAGATAAGCGGCTTATCAATGCAAGCATTACTCCTACTTGATTGGGCCCAACTATCTAAACGAGGGCGTTTATCTCTAATAGTGTCATCATTATTTGCAAAGGGTATCGATCTCGCGAGAATATATGCGTAGCTTCTGGACGCTGGCCTCCATACAATGGAAGGACTTGAGGGAAGCTCCTGGACAAGAGTTATTAGGCGCATGTAAGCTCTCTTCAAATATTAAAAATGAAAAATTGTCTTGGAAAGTTTTGTGTAACGTAAGTAGTCTTTGCAATGAAGAATAAAGTTTTCTTGACAAGAAAGAACGAATTAATTTTTTCATATTATGAAAATACGTGGATTTGAAAATGAGAACATTAATCTTTTCTTCGACAGAATAAGTAACCAAGTATTTTTAATATCTAATCGAATTTTTGTAAATTAATCTCGTTTAGCAAACATATCCCTCCTGGAGCAGGTAATCCTGCCTACAATGAGGCTCATGAAAGCCACTCAGGTCGTTCAGTATTTCAGTAGCGCGCAATTCCTGCCATGTTCTTATTTTGCCATGTCGCCATCACGAGCTAAAGACATCGTGATGATGTTCACCCATTGCGCTGAAGGAAGCCTGCAGCGAAAATATAACCATTACCGTGCAAAGTAGCGCCGTAACGTAACGGCCCGGGTCGCTCACAGAGCTAATTTTACCATCTCATTAAGTCGGTGGAAAATATTTTGCTTGTGACGAACGCGAAGTTCAGCGCCGCGCGAGCGAGGGAAGCCCGTGTTACCCTCGCTGCTCCCTCGGATGGCTGCTACGCACGCCACGTCAAGGCACGGCCACGTGTACACGCCACGTCAAGGCACGGCCACGTGTACACGCCACGTCAAGGCACGGCCACGTGTACACGCCACGTCAAGGCATGGCCACGTGTACACGCCACGTCAAGGCACGGCCACGTGTACACGCCACGTCAAGGCACGGCCACATGTACACGCCATGTCAAGGCACGGCCACGTGTTTACGCCACATCAAGGCACGGCCACGTGTACACGCCACGTCAAGGCATGGCCACGTGTACACGCCACGTCAAGGCACGGCCACGTGGACACGCCATGTCAAGGCACGGCCACGTGTTTACGCCACATCAAGGCACGGCCACGTGTACACGCCACGTCATGGCACGGCCACGTGTACACGCCACGTCAAGGCACGGCCACGTGTACACGCCACGTCAAGGCACGGCCACGTGTACACGTCACTGACATAATGAATAGCTAACCCTCTCCTACTAGGTGTCTGCATAAGAATAGCATTAGACAGGGCTAACTTACCCGTAGACAAAGGGTTTGTATTAAATGTTGCTTGGTTGTTACGTACGATTAGCATTGCATAAGGCTAATTACAAAGATACGAAAGGCTAAGTAAGTGATGTAGAAATACTATTATACACGTATAGCATTAGATGAGGCTAACTTACCCGTAGACAAAGGGTTTATATTAAATGTTGCTTGGTTGTTACGTACGATTAGCATTGCATAAGGTTAATTACGAAGATACGAAGGGCTAAGTAAATGACGTAGAATGACTACTATATACGTATTGGATTATATGCGGCTAATTTACCCGTAGACAAAGGGTACATTAAGTGTCGTTGCAAGTTTATATTTAAGGTCAGCATTAGCGACGACCAACTCAGCCATAGAAACTTAGTTATTTAAGTCCCATTATGTGCTTATGAACGAATAACGTAAGCGATGGCTAACTTATTCATTGACTACGGCTTAATTATATATCGTTAACGTAATTATATATCGTTAACGTAAGCGTGGATATCTTATTCATTGACTACGGCTTAATTATATATCGTTAGCAAGTGAATCATTACAATAAGGGACTGCTAATTTATCCGTAGACAAGATTTGACTAACTATTGATGGTAACTTGCGTGACTAGGCGTGCTGGGACGAATATCATTAATTGACGTCAATTCAAACTATCCGTATAGAAATTATAAATAAACCACCGCAAATATACGCGTAAGGTGGCAATGATTTTAAACCTTGTACCTTCGTTTGGAAATTTCCCATTTCATGCGCAGCAAATTAGATCAATTTATTTATATTGATTGATTGATTTATGTTGATATTTTTAAATTTATTTATATTAACCTTGTGGCTAACCAGCACGTTAATAATAAGAAACCTGATACTCTTTAGCTACAAAGGTGTATCATGAAAAGAATATTTACTACAAAAATCGCGGTTGAAGTTTAATCCTTGAACAAATTTCTGAGCAATACATTCAAGGCTTCCTTTGCATCCGCGCGAGACAAAAACACACGCGAGACTACGAGATGAGACGACTCTGGTCTCGTTGCAATTGCCGTCCGAGACAAAGGCCACACGCGAGACGTGACGACTCTGGTCTCGTTGCAATAGCCGTCCGACATAAAGACCACACGCGAGATGAGACGACTCTGGTCTCGTTGCAATAGCCGTCCGAGACAAAGACCACACGCGAGATATAGCCGTCCGAGACAAAGGCCACACGCGAGACGAGACGACGCTGGTCTCGTTGCAATAGCCGTCCGAGACAAAGGCCACACGCGAGACGAGACGACGCTGGTCTCGTTGCAATAGCAGTCCGAGACAAAGGCCACACGCGAGACGAGACGGCTCTGGTCTCGTTGCAATAGCTGTCCGAGACAAAGGCCACACGCGAGATGAGACGACTCTGGTCTCGTTGCAATAGCCGTTCGAGACAAAGGCCACACGCGAGACGAGACGACTCTGGTCTCGTTGTAGCAGCCGTCCGAGACAAAGGCCACACGCGAGACGAGACGACTCTGGTCTCGTTGCAATAGCCGTCCGAGACAAAGGCCACACGCGAGATGAGACGACTCTGGTCTCGTTGCAATAGCCTTCCGAGACAAAGGACACACGCGAGACGAGACGACTCTGGTCTCGTTGCAATAGCAGTCCGAGACAAAGGCCACACGCGAGACGAGACGACTCTGGTCTCGTTGCAATAGCCGTCCGAGACAAAGGCCACACGCGAGATGAGACGACGCTGGTCTCGTTGCAATAGCCGTCCGAGACAAAGACCTCACGCAACAGCCGCCGAGACAAAGACTGCGAGACGAGACGATCTGGTGGCTAGTGACAGAGGCCGATGTCGCGATAGCCTATCTCGTTTAGGGCCAATAAATAGCGTGTAGTAAAACTTTGATGGAGATCCTTAAGAAAAAAGGTTCTTTGTTAATACACGACGGAGAGTTATTTCAAAAGAGGACATCGCGGTATGCGGTAAATTTTTGATGGTGGCCTAATGGCGACTTTATTTGGTCGTGAATAACACAACCTGCTAGATTTCGGTTAATTAAATATTTTACCAGTTACGACCGGACTTGGTTGGCCTTCTAAAATCATTAGATGGGTAGGTTATTTTTTTTTTGTAGTACACAAATATTACTCAAGCACTTGAATGAACGGCCCTATAATGGAAACGAATGTAATTTATGAGAAAATCAAATCGACATTTGTGCCTCTAATTTTGATTTCACTTGTTTTTCAGAATCTATAAGATATTTTTTAATAAACTGTTATCAAGACCATTAGAAAGATCCTTTATTCATGTAGAATAGAGCATAGCAGATAGAGAACTGCGATTCTCATGTTACAGTAGCTGGATAGCCGACTAACTTAAAATCAACTTGCAGGAAATTCATAGAAAACCAATTGATTACGTAGAATAATAGTAAAATTTTAAGACTATTACGTAGATTTTAATTGCATTCTTCAAGTTCCAGACTAATGATGGTTTGCACAACGATTTCACAGAGATTAAAGTGATTTTACTTGGCGTTTTCTTTGGGTTTAAATCCAAGGCCATTCAAAGAATGACTATTAACCTACAATGTAAAATAAATAATACCAGTGTATCTCTGATAGTTTGTTGATTTCTAAGTGGCATAGTTAGCGTTTGTATCAAACTTTTAATGGCAAGCAAATTACTCAGATCAAAGACATAATAGATTTCAGAGAGATTTCCTGTACATCATAATAAGAATGGGCGATTCACAATGCAGCTCTTTGATCAATAACCAGCTTTTCTTAAAGTCATTGATAACAACATAATTAAATAGATGATAGGATACTTAAATTTACGATAGGATAACTAAATTGATGATAGGATAATTAAATTGCTCATATGATTATTAAATTTATGATGGGTTAAATAAATTGATGAAATGATAATTAAATCCACATTCATCTCAAAAGAGGGTCAAACTAACAGTCAAATAGATTAAAAAAGTGAATAAAAGTTCCCTAATAGCATCAAAATCTAGAGAATTGGTGAAGCTTTTTCAAATTTAAAATGTACGAGTTAATTGTCATGAGTTTCGATGTTTTTGTTGGGGATGAATGTATAATGGACATAATGGGTGGGATAAAGATTAAGTTCTCAATCGGCTGAAATATTTTAGTTGAAGATCGCTGAGCGTGAATGCAAGCTTGGCCTGAAATAACTTAATAATAACGTATCAATTTGTTATTATTGAAAAACAACGGGCGACAGGTTGTCTCATTACCGGCAACAAACAGCGGGATGTCTTTTGTGGTGCTGCTATACGGCTCCACGCAAGACGTCGATCATAGTGTCATCAACATGTATAAAGTCTGAGAATCCATCAGCAAAAGATAATAAATCTACATCGTTGTATGCACGTGCAGGAAAATGCTCGTTTGAGTATATTCAGTGAAGGTCTTTGAACACGTTCATCCATCATCTGATATAATTCAACTTCAAAATGTCGCTCACGATACCGGAACACTAAACTTTAGTCTTGCGGATAATATATTTTCAATCAAATATTTTACTGATTCTTGTAAATCAAACAGTCTTTTCACTTGGACATTTACGACGCATTTATTTCGGTTGCCATTAATATTTTAGGTTCTCCTAATCCACGGAAACCAAACGGACGTATTCAATGGAAGTGAATCTCAGGATAACCCGTGCTGGTATCTCACAACCTGCGACGCATCGATCAGCTTCAAACGACGCTTCGATGCAACTTCTTACCCATAAAAAAGGCCAAAGTTTCTCCCTCATTCCAGATATTGAAGGCAGAAATTGATAGTCTCGTCCGTTTGTTTAATATTCTTGTCGTAAATGTCCGTAAATATGCCATAAAAACTGTTATAGCCTCGTCCTCTAAAACGTAATCAAACTAAAAGCGATCGGTATTGGCTGCTGGGCAACGTCCGCTCGCGCACCGCATACCAGGAGGTCGAAGGGGGAAAAATGGGGTAACCTGGAACTTAATCGAGCCCCAAGGGGCTGTAAGTTGTAGGTACCATGTATCTCAAGCTGTTCCAGCAGGTGGTAGGTACCATGTATCTCAAGCTGTTCTAGCAGGTGGTAGGTACCATGTATCTCAAGCTGTTCCAGCAGGTGGTAGGTACCATGTATCTCCAGCTAATATTTCCGAAAGTCAAGCGAGGCAGCATTTCATGCGGGAATTCATCTGAAAAGCCGAATACGATTTTGAATGCAGAACTAAATTGAGCACTTAAATAGCAACAAAATATCTAGAAGAAGATGCTCTTGAAATGAGATATTCCTTGATCAGAATACCTAAAGTTTGTTTTATGGAAAAATTTTGATGGAATATCTTTACGCGACTAATTTCTTATTATCTTCAATTATTTGATTAGTTTTTATAAGTGTGAAAAGAAAATTGCTTCATCTTGTTTCTACTAAAAAATTATAACTAAGCGATTATAATACAAAATTTGAATTAAATACTTGATTTTCTTGCTTCTATTTTTTGTAAGCATAAAACTCAGAGCGCGTTGTTCACATGCGTTTCATCAGATCATTTTGTTTGACGACTTTAGTGCACAGGTGTAACGCTGGGAAGAATATCTCACGTACACTCCATAGAAGCTCCTCTAATATTCCCTTAATATTTTGCGTGGTGCGAAACCTTGCTGAAAATGTCATTTTCTGGAGCTGTGAATCCAGCACTTTGTCTTAAGTTCCTTTAATATTCCCTTAATATTTTGCGTGGTGCGAAACCTTGCTAAAAATGTCATTTTCTGGAGCTGTGAATCCAGCACTTTGTCTTAAGTTCCTCTAATATTCTCTTAATATTTTGCGTGGTGCGAAACCTTGCTAAAAATGTCATTTTCTGGAGCTGTGAATCCAGCACTTTGTCTCACGTTCCTCTAATATTCCCTTAATATTTTGCGTGGCGCGAAACCTTGCTGAAAATGTCATTTTCTGTAGCTGTGAATCCAGCACTTTGTCTTACGCTCCTCTAATATTCCCTTAATATTTTGCGTGGTGCGAAACCTTGCTGAAAATGTCATTTTCTGGAGCTGTGAATCCAGCACTTTGTCTTACGTGAGTACTAAAGTCTCGGGTCAAATCTAAAAGTCTTGTTAGAACAAGCTTTCAAAATTTTACTGGGAAGAACCCTCAAGCTTTTTGGTAAATTTTAGCTCACGCATCGGGAGTGCCTATGTTTTTTTTCTGATTATATAATCCTTAAAGAAAATAAATACTTCATGAAACCTTAGTAAAGTAATGCGTTTACTGGTAGTGCAATATTTAATACAAGTATTAATGTCACTAGATTGCTTTAATCGCAGATTCACTAGAAATTTAAAAGCGAAGAAAACACCACAAAAATTCAGCATATCACTATTGAAAACGTTTCGGAGACCAGCTCCATCTTCAGTTCGATAAATCTAGAATACAAATACAGTCAGAAAATTAATAAAGTTTGGAGTAAAATAACACAGAAGTTAAAAATTTAAATTTACAAAGGACCGAATAATAAAACAAAGGGCCGAATAATAAAGTAAGTACCTATCTATTCACAATTTCTAATGGATAAGAACTATAGGCAGCATTTAAACTAGGCTTCTCTTTAAAAATATACAATGATTACATGAATCTGGAATAAAGGTTGTCAATTAGAATCTGGAATAAAGGTTGTCGACAACGTTCCGGTGTCCGACACTAACTTAAAGGTTTTAGCTTATAGTTCTGGTGCTTCCGATCTGCTTATTTTGGAATCATTGTATATTTTTAAAGAGAAGCCTAGTTTGAATGCTGCCTATAGTTCTTATCCATTAGAAATAGTGAATAGATAGGTACTTACTTTTTTATTGGGCCCTTCGTCTGTAAATTTAGGTTTTTACCTTCTGTGTTTTTTTTTACTCCAAACTTTATTAATTTTCTGACTGTATTTGTGTTCTAGATTCATCGAACTGACGATGGAGCTGGTCTCCGAAACGTTTTCAATAGAGATATGCTGAATTTTTGTGGTGTTTTCTTCGCTTTTAAATTTCTAATATTTAATACGAACTAGGTAGCGCTGTTATTACGAATAAGTGAATGAGCGCTTCCTTCGAATGAGTGAATTAACTTCAAAGTGAAATCCCTTTAACCGATATTATATTCTGGTAAATAACACATATGTTTCCATTTTTGCATGTGTGTTCTGAATCTCGCATCGGATATTGCTCGTTAATTCTAATAGTTTCCTTTTATTCTCACATCATTCACACACGTATAATATTGCACGTTCCCAAAACTTCCTTTTTAGCGCATTTTCTCATATATGGAAAAAAGGCGCTATTGTGCTCGTCATGTCTGTCCGTCTGTCTGTGACCACGTTTTCGTCGACGAGAAAATGCGCTCTCTGTTACTCACAGCAGTGAGAACTGAGCAATATTTTTTTCACCATTCCATTATCCATCTACACATATTTAAAAGACATTACACTGGCCGTTAAGTTTTTCCAGTTTATTCTTTCGTTGACCCAAAAATTATGGACGAAGCAGCCAAACGGGGCATACGTTTAGGTTAAGTTGCATTCGATGTTACTTAAAAAAATTGCTCTTCTTTGAAAAAGAATCTTTCTTTCGTAGAAACTTACAGGGAGTCCCAACTGAAGACGCACGATGAAGTCAATCTTCGGGATGATGGCTGGCAAGAAAATCTTTTTCTTTGAAACTCGTAGACTCCTCGTACTTCTTTCCCGATTTTCTATTGATGTACCAAAGAAATTTAAGTTTAATGCAGAAGAAATAAAAAAAACACAGTACGTATTGATGGCGCGGTAGATTTTATCGAGATAGAAGAGCAGAGGGAAATAGAATCTAGAATAAAGGTTGTCGCGTGGACGAGAAAAGAATGTCTTTCGTCCATCAAAGAATGTTTTGAAAGGAACACATTACATCAATGACCAACGCGCGTTACCATAGCAACGACGATATACCTGTTATCGTGTAACTGGTCTACATACGCTTGTATAGCGCTGTTATTCAGCAGTGCCATTCAGTTTTAACACAAGCCAGTGAATTAATCTGAATATTTTAATTTGTTCCAAACGCATTCAGAACCAGGACAGTAAATTAAAAAATTGTATTTACTTGAGTACTAACACAGAGAATAGGTTGTTTTCCCTATTACTGCTATAATTATATTATAGTTATATAATATTATAACTGTTATAGTCATAATTTTATAATTATATAAGCGTATGAAGCGACATTACCTGCTTCTGATAAAAGATTAATATTCTTTCGATTAACCGACTGAAGTTCAGAGGGAAGAATTAAAAAAGTCTCCTAATAAAGTGAAGGATTCTCTCCATAATTTTTACAGTAGAAATCACGCGCTCATAACAGAAGCTGCAAACCTTATTATTTCAATTAAATATATAACTTCGGAGGATGACTTAATTTTAGGTAAAATTAGTTAATTGAATAATTTAAAGAACTTTATTGTTTTAGGTTGCTCCTCCGCACTTCAAACGTTCTGTGTAATGAATTCAAATCCCATTACGATAGTTAAAATATCATCATAACAGCTCGATTATGAAAAATAAAAATTATGCAGAAGTGAGAGACGGATTTGAGCTTGCAAATAAAAAAATATAGAGAAATTAATTCAGAGAAAATTCACTGTTATGAATCGGATTTTAAACGCATAAACTGTAACATGAAAGCAGTTCATTTTTTTCGAATTTTTTCAATTAGTTAAATTTAAACCTTTAAACCAATAAAAAGCAATTAGCCTCATAGAACAATTTATTCGTATATTCACAGGGAAAAACTTTCGTGATAGCTTATGGAAGACGGTAATTTAATATCGTGACCTATACCCGTGGAAATGATAGTCTGTACAAACCAACATAACGATTTTAAATATCTTGACCGATAGATAAACCTTACCAAATATCTCTACAAAAAAAACTGAATTACGCGATTTATTAATCAGAAGGTCACTGCGAAGTGAGCGTTCAAGACTTCTACACTGTTAGAAAAAACAGTGAAAAAACAGTCCCACCGGCGTTCTAGTGGCCGGTCGCCCCGTGAAAATAAACTGTTTCGCCGTTATTATCAGATGCCTTACGGATTTCTAGTGTAAAATTAGAATAAAAACGGCGACGCGATGTTTCTTTTCACGTGCCGACCGGCCACTGAAACGCCGGTAATACCGTTAACGGTAATTTTTCTAACAGTGTAGAATGACAGTCCTGCAAAAATATGGCTCAAGTTCCCTCATAAATTTCTCATTGTTTATTTAAGGAACTCAATCTGATGAGCTCAGGAATTACTCACAAAGTTTGAGGCCGTCTTTTGTTTTTGTTATGACGTCGCATGCATATACTTCGAGGCCGAGGTTCATTCGAGGAGTGCAGAATCCCTGGACTTTCAGAGGTAAGCAAAATAGGGGGCATTTTTAGCTCGGAACAGAAGCGCAATCCAGATAATTAACGCTCAAATCGACTAACTTTTTTGTATTTTGTAAGGAAGTTTTGTTTTTCTCCGTTGTTGGGCAAAGTAGTTGCGAAAAACTGTTTCATCCAAGCGTTGAATCTTTTTAAGCAGCAGCTTTGCATATTTTCCCGTAAATTTCGAACTAAGAAATTATCGGAATTTAAAACGCTAGTTCATCATAGTTATTGAGTTGCGGATTTTAAAAGTATCATTTTAGGAGCAGTTGTTTAATAGCCTTTAGCTTCGAACATTTCCGTTCAATATTGTTTATATCTGGAATAACAAGTAAAATTTTTAATCTAGCTAGAAATGATGGGAGTACGGATTGAACGGATAGTAGAAATGAAATTTTTTACGTTGTAGTGCTGGAATTTAATGTTAAGTTGTTGCAAAAACTTAGCAAGATAAACGTTGAAATAAAGAATTCACCTTGAATATTCGTTGTGATACGGATCTAGCGAGTGGATAATAATCATTTAATAGGTAACGTAGGAGTACAGGGCAAAGCCAAGCGACATTAAACCTTATTCCGCAGCACGAGAGAGTAAAACTGAGCAATATTAAACAGTGATTCTTACCACCATAATGTCCACGAGTAGCATCAAATAATCACAAGCCATAGAATAGTGTCCTTGTACATGAAATACCTACAATAAACTAAACTAAATACCAGCCTGCGGTGTAGGTAATAACGCAATTACAAATCTTCAGTACTACAATGTTGGCTTGCGGTCTCTAGCCTGCGCTCATATACGGGGGTTAGAATCAAGGTTCGTGTTTGACCAGAAGCACTTTGCGGTCTCTAGCCTGCGCTCATATACGGGGGTTAGAATCAAGGTTCGTGTTTGACCAGAAGCACTTTAATTTACCAGTCGACCGCTTCAGATAATTGTCCACTTGAACGCAATTTGTGCGTAACGCATGAGTCATGTTTGCGTGACCCATGCTGGTTCATTTCTCAACACAAGACTTTTGTACTGCAAACATCGCTGCTAAATAGATTTCTAAGTACGCTTTTGCACGATAGCTACTTTTGAACATTGTACGCCGGAGGAAATTTACTGTTACTGAATTTTTTTAAAGAGCACTTCAGGTTCTGCCTTCATAAGTTTCAGGTATGGCTGACATTAATTGGAAAATAATTACTGCTTTGATTTGGTACGAAATATTCTTCAACATGTTGCAACGTGAAAATATTTTCACTTCATTGGTAAAATTGATGTATAGCGATGCATCTCCTGGACCCTGATTTTTATTGTGCCTTTGAAACTTAATAAGTTTCAGCACGAACAGTTGAATACCATCAAAAGTTATTCAAAGTATAATTAAAAACGTAATAATAAATACAAATATGGGCAAAAATTACTGGCAAAGTTGATAAGGATAATAACTTTCTTGTCGCTTTCAAATAAAATTGCAGTTTCTTTATCGTAAAGTGTTCCCGCATCTGCGCATTATGCTGAATCACCCAATATAGTACAAAAAAGTAAAACTAAATAACGGCTAAGATATACAATATTATAAAAATGTCTTTGAACAAATATTAATTTGTTGACGCTAAGATAAGTTTTGCATCCGTGGCAGGCAACAAGACATTAGTTTGAAGCCACCCTCCCAGTTATCTGACATTTATTGCGTCTCCTTACGTAAAATGTCATCAATAAAGTCAGTTGCCCCTGCTTGCAGCCGCAAAAATATGCGATATAAGCTCCAAAGCCCTTGCAAATGCGCTAAAAATTTGCGGTGGATTAAAAAGATAAGCACGGCCGCGAGCACCGTGTGGAGTCGATGGAGACTTTTTTTTAATATATGAATTGTTTAACTTTAAAGAAATATTTGTGCGTGAATAACTCTGCATAACTATTATTGCGTGAGAAACTTTAAATATCTATCACTTTAAAATTTTTTTATAATATCTATTATTGTACGGATAATTTTAAATAACTATTGTTGCGAGAGCAACTCTATATAACTAGACCGCCATTACGAGTCCAGGATACAGTTGATAAGAAACTCAATTTATCATTAAAATATATATGAAGTCCTTATAGCTTATTTCTAGGAGATACTCAATATTTAGCAATAAAATTTGATTTCCTTTACAGTCTTTAGCCTCCTATATACTGTACATTACTTTTATCTCGGTTAAAGAGAATCAGGTGGGTAGACTGTTGTACTAACAGGACCATCGATCTAACCGATGAACAGATTAATTCAACGTATTTTCATCAAAATGATGTTATAACAATATAAATTGTTTAATCATTTTACAAACAAATTATTTATAATTGATAAAATTGTTAAATTATATTCACTCTGAATACATTCTTAATTAAGTGTTTTGTATATTTTTCATGAACGATGAACCGATAGATTCTGAATTCTGTGTGCTACTTAACAGGATAAAATTTTCATTATGTCTCACTAAGTGTATTGAAATAAATATTTATCTAAATACACTCTGTGTGCCAAAATATAAATTATATCATGCGATGAGGAAAATGGATCAATTGAATACAACTCTGAATATTATCTTAAAATAGATTACTCCTTTGTTCATTTAAACTATACAACATAACCGTGTAACGAAGAATGTGTCATAAACAAATAAATAAAAAATCTGTATTAATCATTCAGGTAAAATATAAGTAGGCATCAACTATTATGTAGAAGACGAGGACAATATACCATGTGCATGGGAACCCTTGTCCAATATCGGGCCAGTAGCCAAACTGTCCCGTATATAGCGTCCACTTGGTGTACGCAGCCATCGATAACAATGAAGAAAGCTTATCATTTGTTTATTGATTGGCAGGCAAAAGCCACCAATCAAGGGGTCTAACAACCCAATATCAACCCGGTAATGAGCCAACTCGTGTCGCTGAGACTGGACTTGTCTCAATAAATCATGATGGTACGGACGACGAAACATAGGAAGAGTTGAATGGCAAGATAGTGTTTAAATTCTAAACCTGTCCTGCGAAGGTAGCTTTACTTAGTCGTGCAATTTTTTGCGTTTTAAGAAGAACAAGGTTTTAAAGGACCACGAAGATTTAAGATTCGTTAACCTCCAGCTTTAAGTTTGTTATTTCGATTGAATGTTCATCTTAATTAACTTTAATCACATCTTCGATTGGATAAGAACTAAACCAGAATTAAATAAATTGCACATTTTATATTAAAACGATTGTCCTCGACGGGACTTTGGCCATGAAATATTTCGCAATATATTTATATATAAGATGTTGGTAATTTAATTTAAACTTTTTCAAACTATCAGTGAATTAGGTATTAAACAATTTCGAAAATCCGAGTCGGATTTAAATACTCGTAAATACTTCTTTATCAGGAAAAAATTGTCCAATCACTTCTCTACTTACTTCCGTTATCATTTTTATCGTGTGGAATAACATTCTTTAACAATTAACTTCCCGGTTTTATATTCCGCGTTGCCTGAAGTTGATGAAGGTGGTTCACGTTCAATTTGCAACGAAACAATTTATCTAGAGCCGTTATTTTCTGCGGGTTCAGTTGTCCGGGACTGCATCTACGTGGATTATTGAGACTTTATATGCAGTACTAAACCTTCAATTTAAGAGACAGTGAACATGAATCTTCATTCACCTGCAATCAGCTCTTAATTTTGTAGCATTTTGTTGGTGTTATTTATTACATCTGACATCCGTGACATATGAAACGCTAAATTGATTCAGCCGCATTAATAACGTAGCAAATTCAGAAGACGCATCTAATTAATTCATTTCAGCATGAATGAAGCCATCCTTCCATTTACCATAAGAAAATTTGATTCGTACTGTAAAACTTTGCCTTCAATTCTTGAGTATGCAACGTAGCGTCATGCGAAGTAGCATAGCGTCGACTTCTCGACTGGAAAAAGTATTCATGACAAATTTAGAGATGTCATAAATTTGAATAATTCAGTGCAAGGTTTGTGGGCAAAATTAATATCTTTAAAAATCGCAGTTGAGTATGCAGAATGAAAATTTCATGCGCATATTTCTTTTGAGTTGTATTTATGTCTTAACGCTGGTAATTATTATTGATATTTCATTTCCTGCAGCGCAACAACGCAGTTAAGATAATCACAATGCAGTCGAGCTCCCAAAAGAAGTCATACAAGGCAATAACTTCATGCCAGCCCCTGCAGAGAACATCATACGAGTCCTCGATGATGGGAGGGGGGCATTCATCAGCGAATTATGCGTTTTCCTCCTTTCAAGAGCGACTAAAGTACGTGAATTGCATTACCGGTCATGATGACTGCTGCTTGCGTCGAGACAGAGCAGCTCCAAGTAATTCCAGAGCGGGGCACACGCGCACCTGCGTATATTTTACTGAAAATGTGACGTGCGGAAGTCATTTGTCACAATCTAGGACACAACACAGCTGCTGCTGCCGCTGCGTGACACGCGAGCCGATCGTCAGACCCATGCTTTGAACTGTGTAATGTGCACGCGCACATCTTGGGCAGGGATGGACGAACACTTTACTTGCATTCTATATTTCAGCCGCAGCTTGGACGTATTATAGGTAATTTTCTTGTCTACGGAGCATGGAGTATTCAGGGTAGCGATGGGTTAAGTTTGTGAAGCATATGAGTCTTTTGGTTAGCAAGATTAGAATTAAAATTCTAATAAACCATAACATAGATAAGCCATTAAGATGCATACACGATTCCTAATGAACGCTATTTATGGCGTTAATTGCGTCATCGTATTTTTTGCAGGACGCAGCATAATTGGGAGGATGACTTCGGTTTCGTTTACCGCTACACAATTACTGGTAACAGTTCTGTTCACCGCATTTATTTTGCTTTCAAAACCACCAATATGACCGAAAATTCATATGAATGCGATCTTAACTTTAATAATGTATTTAATTCGATTATGTTTCACAAAATACTGCTGCACATTATCCTAATCATTTTATGCTATCCTACATAATAGGAAGCCCTTTTATAAAGCGTGGAGAAGCCTTTAAGTTAAAATTTCGATGCTCGATAATCGATTTCATACCCAAACCTTTAAAATAACTTGCCATTGGTGTCTTTCAAAGCCGCGCCGATTTTTTTCTAGCTTTACACTTAAAATCGGAATACATTTTCAATATAATTTACTCTGCTCATGCGACGACCAATATGACAAATATTACGAATGACTAAATGAGTTTACGGAGCTACAATCAACATCGTATTAAGTAACTCTTGCTATAACCGCAACCATGCAAATTTATTAAACCTGCATGCAATTAAGATGTCACTCTAATTTCAGTAAATCATTTTTTTTTATTTTTTAGTATGAGCATAAATTTGAAATTGACACTAACTTCGATATAACTTGATGAAAAATTCTGTTTGGGAATTATAATCAACAGATCTGCGGACTTAGTTCATGCTATCAAATGTTTTACTGACAGAAATTATGATTGTTTTTCAAAAACAAATTTTATAACCAACATTAACCAGCTTGAAAGTTACATCCATGCGCTGACAGTATAGAAAAAGGAAATTACTTTCAATTCATTCCATTTGCAATAACGATAGTAACGCTGTTATCTTGCTGTCAAATTCAAACCGTCAATTAACTGCGTGCATATTGCCTGAGCGTTCGGTTCTAAGAAAGGCAGGAATATTGACTGAGTGTTCAGTCCTAAAGGTGACACGGATATTGACTGAGCGTTCAGTCCTAAAAGTGGCAGGAATATTGACTGAGCGTTCAGTCCTAAAGAAAGCAGGATTATTGACTGAGCGTTCAGTCCTAAAAGTGGCAGGATTATTGACTGAGCGTTCAGTCCTAAAAGTGGCAGGAATACTGACTGAGCGTCTAGTCCAAGAGAAAGCAGGATTATTGACTCAGCGTTCAGTCCTAAAGAAGGCAGGTAAATTGACTGAGCGACTGAGCGTTCATTAGATAGGAGCTAATTCACCTAGTGAGAATCCTGTGGCGACGAAAATTGCTTTAATGCACTATAGTGGAAGCTTGGAATGATTTTTATGATCTCTTTGATCTTTTTTATGTCACAAGCCGCTACTGTATTCATGTAAATTGAAGGTAAAATTTAGGATGGGTGAATAAAAAGTATAAGGTGGAAACTGCATCATTCCTATTATAACTGTACTGATATTTTTAAATCAAGCTAGTATCCCAGTTGCATCATTATATTGAATAGATGAACCCCATTTCAAGAATTCCACCCAGTGACCTAACACGAGAACTGTGTGTGGAATGTACGATGCTATAGGCTTCTTGCACAAAAGCAGCCATGCAATACTGAAGTGTTTTCAATTATAACCTTAGAATACCGCCTGTCTAGAGTCACCGCAGAACATACTGACAAAATTTTTGACTGCAAATTACTAGCTGCTGTGAATATTTATATCCTACAAAATTTTCATAAGATTATGCATCAAAAAATAGAACTTTGGCATTGAGGCTAAGACAGTCTGCCAGCAGTTAGAACCATAGCCAAATTAAGTGGCCAAGTTGTTACTGAATCACATTATCACAACATTGGCCAGCTTTGTAGGGTAATTATCAGTCCTCTTATGAAAATTGTTGGAAAAATTGGGCGAATATTTACTCACCGGAAGATTTTGAAGGAATCTTGGGGCGGGTACATAACCAAAAAATATAACTCAGTACTCACTGAAGTGAGTGACAGAGAGCGCATTTACTCGTCGACGAAAACGTGAAGCCACGGACGGACAGACAGACGGACGGACAGACGGACATGGCGAGCACAATAGTGCCTTTTTTTTCATAAATGAGAATATGCGCTAAAAAGGGCTGGTACATTAACTGAGCGTTCAGTGCTAAAGAGGACTGGTACATTGACTGAGGATTCTGTGCTAAAGAGGGCTGGTACATTGACTGAGCGTTCAGTGC
Source organism: Hyalella azteca (assembly GCF_000764305.2). NCBI lineage: Eukaryota > Metazoa > Arthropoda > Malacostraca > Amphipoda > Hyalellidae > Hyalella > Hyalella azteca. The sequence goes on along the minus strand of NW_025943380.1, from coordinate 1,053,921 downwards.
TAAAGAGGGCTGGTACATTGACTGAGCGTTCAGTGCTAAAGAGGGCTGGTACATTGACTGAGCGTTCAGTGCTATAGAGGGCTGGTGCATTGACTGAGAGATCAGTGCTGAAAAAGGCAGGTACATTAACTGAAAGCTCAGTGATAGAGACGAGAGATATGTCGAATAAGCGTTAAGTGCTAATAAGGGAATAAATGTTGATTAGGCGTTTAGTGCTCAAGAGCGCAGATATAGTGACGGCGTTTAGTGCTAGAGAGTGCAGGTATATTGACTGAGCGTTCAGTGCTACAAAGGACGGATCTTTTCACTGCGAGTTCAGCGTTGAAAATGACAGGTATATTGACTGAGTGTTCAATTCTAAAGAGCCCAGGTATATCGACTAAGCGTTTAGTTATAAAACGGCATGTAATCAGGCACTTGTGTCATCAACCTTCGCAGTAAGCGACGCAAGTCGATTCTACGGAAACGGACCAATCGTTTGTGACCGGTTTTCCACCTGCCGCTGCCACGCGAGAGTGCGGCTAATGAGAGATCTTTTATAATGAGATCTGCACCGCGTGATACACGTAAATTCTTGTATGATTTATATAATGAGGTAGACGATCTTTCTTATAGGCAATATATAGATTACAAAAAATTTCAATCGTCTTGTTTTTATTGTTTTATATGTTCTATTTAATTACCTTGCTACCGTTCAATCTCCTGTATAAAATATTGCCAATATTGCCAATATATTATTTTAAATTCACTTTAAGCCCGAAACTGAGTCAGTCTATCGCAGTTTCATCTGTTACGGAAAAATGTATATGTTCCGGAAGACCAAATAATTCGCAAAATATATATTGCAGCCTGAATAGCACCGTAACAATTATACATGAGCGGCAATCCTTCTCAAGTCCTGCACTAGGATTGCGTCGCTGTCGTCCAAATCTGCAGAAACCAGCAACAGCGCCGCAATTCGCCGCGAGATCTTGGGAATAATAATTCCTGTTATTCCATTTGTATTTGGGAATAATAATTCCTGATATTCCATTTGTACCCGCAACGCTGCTCCCTGCCCGGCACAATGGGTATAATCCTGGGCACCAGGTTAGGAGAGAGCAGCATGCGATGCAGGAATATGACGTCACTGTAACTGAATTATGGAGGCATTATTTCAATGTTTCTTTAATTCAATGAGCTACATCTTGAATGGAATTGTTCAAAATTATAATATCTTGAATTACGTTTCTGAGTAATCTGAAGTTTTTTGGCTGAGCGGGAAGAGTTGTAAAACTAGTCTTCAGCAAGTTGTTGTGACTGTACGGCGTTCCCCCCTTTTATATTCGTATGAAATTTAAACAGTGAAATTAAACACGGTCTTCTTTTACCTAAGAATTTTCAATTTGTACTCAAATTAATACATTTACCGAGTAATTAAACATCATTATTGAGAAATAAGGAACAAAGGGACCAGAGAGCATATGCACGTCACCGTGTGTTTTACGACAGAACTTACAAGTCTAGGATAATCCACCAGAACTTAGCGCAATTACTCGTTAAGTGCAAATTTCTAAAGTATTAACAGTTAATAAGAGGGGATTTTTGTAAATTGGTAGATGGGAATAAATGAAATTAAAAAAATTAAATATTGGAAGAATATTTGAATTGAGAATATTGGAAGCAGTAAAACACAAATTTATTCTTTTGAAAATTGTGGTAGTGAAGTGCAGTGTGGTAGTACCTTGGATTTTAACGGTATCGGACTCCTCTAAAACCTTTACTCCATAGACTGTATATGTAACTCGCTTACGTGAGATTATATATTATTATCAAAAGTAAATATATGGAGTCAAGCGCTCCAATTAATAGAGACCAGAATTACATGAACGAATAAGCTTTATTAATTAATTTGACGAATTGGTGGTTGCCTTGCTTGGAAAGTTTTGGACATAGCAGTCCCAGGCGGCACGCTGTTGCAACGCACCAGCACTAACGATGAAGCTAAAAACTGAACTCGAGGCTCGACTCTTCATAAAAATTCGACAATTAAAGTATTTTTAATGGTATTAACATTAACAGCTGTTGACTGATGCATTATCAGAATTGATCCTGTAACCAATAATTTCAGTATTCGAGTCATTTTTCTTCCTCTGGTCGAGGGCAGCGACACTGGAGGGGGTGTTTAATGCAGCGTCATGCTCGCCTCGTAGACGCGCGTCACTTAACGTCTGCTCGTTGTAACACGAGTGACAATTTTATTGACGTAACAACGATCAATTCTTGTCGTGGCAGCGCCTTCATTTTACAACATTCATCCTTCCTCTACACCGGCTATATAATTTAAACGAGATCTGCTTGTCAGCCGTGCAAACGTCACAGAAAAATTCCAATTAGTTAACGCTTGTCAACAAATTGCTCGCTAATTTTACACGAGCACAGCCCAACATGACTGGCCAAGAACACGGTTTATCAACGTTTTGACAAAGTGGGCCCGTGAAAAGGGCAGCCGTCAGTTATATTTGTCAGGAGGGAATGCAGTAATGGTGAATTTCATTTATGAGATTAGCCTTGCAATGAATAAGAAATTTATGCATTGCTCAGGTTGATGTATTTTTAACAAATTATCAAAAAATATATTAATTATGAATCATATATTACGATTCAAAATTTGTCCTCTCCCGTAAATTTTTCTAATTCACTTTTTCCTCTTGCTGGAAGCTTTCAGCTGTGCATACAAGCAGAGATTACTGATAATAACTGATCAATTCTCCATTTGTAATCGTCAGATTTCCATGTCAAAGCCGATAGGGTTGAAATTTTTTCAAGAAACAGCGAAGTTTTCCATCAATTCACGATATCCCAACACGATTATTAAATTCATCGCTGATTTGAACACGCTGAATTATGACCTATAATCAACTCCTCCGAATTCGAGCACCGCCCAATTAATTCGGAGCCTTTCAAAAAAGGCCTCCCAAGCCTCATGGGCCGGACAATTTTGCTGACGTTTGCATAATTTCTTAATTAGTAAGGCTCCAATTAGAGCTCGCGATGATCTCGTTAGGCCTTGAGATTAATGCACCCGACTCCAGAGTGTCCCCTTTGGTGGAGGAATTGCAGAGGACTTTCTCCTTCATGGCCGGATAATCGATGGTGAAATTAATACATTATACAATCATTTGCTTGTCTTGTAATTTGGGCCAAAGAGTATGACAATAATTATTTTGTTCTTCCGCAATGAAAATGAAAATTTTAATTCATTATTTGTAGCATTCAGAGTTTCAAATTGACCATCAAACACCTCATATAGAGCAGCCAATTAAAACACCTCTGAAGAGCGATATCATAAGTTCTTGCTTTTGGACACAAGGAGAAAATTATTTGCTATGGCTCTAGTCTAACCTGAAAATTAATGAGATACATAGCCAAACTCTTGAATTCTTAGTAGGAAGTTGGATCTAAGAACGGGAACTTTGAGAAAATAATCGAAAAACTAATACTAAAATCCAAGAAATTAAGAAGCATAATTTCCAAAAGTTGAAGTATAGATTTCCATGACGATAAAAGTTTCATAGTGAAGCCAAAAATCAAGTATGTATAACATAACATAACATATTGATCTCGGCGCTGAAGTGTAGGCCTGATGTAGCCTGTCGCCGCTTCTTTTCCTTTTCGTGCCTTGTTCACAGAAGATCTAATAAGATGATCAATAAGATAAGCCTCAACAATTATTAGAATTACCAGGTAAAAAAGAATATCGAAAAGTATATTTACAAAAAAAAAATGTTTCAAATTGTTTATTAAAACAAGAACCCAAGGAATCGGAAAATACATGGCAATGTTTAATAGAAAATTACACTAAATACTCCAAATCTCCCTCCAAAAAAGAAAAGATTCTTCGAAGATAACGGCAGAAGTATGAGGTGGCCCATTGATTATTGAACTAACTAAATTGATAACTGCTTGAACAGACAGTTTCACTCACTTTCCTTAGCATCTTCAAGCTCTCAACCAGAAGTTTTCAACCACTTCGCCACGCCACACCCTCGTGAAACACGACGGCAATAGCTGCAATGTTAAGATGGTCGCTCCTTCCTCACATTTAGCAGTTTCCTCGGGCGATTATTTGCAGCTCTAGGCACTATGTAGACTTCAATATGGATGAAGTTGTTTTTTATAAATCTCTAGCCGTGAAATATTTTTAACCTTTCGTGGATTTCGAGATGTCAAGTCACTAGATGAATAAAGGAAAATTTTCTTAAATAAGCTTCAATATTAGAGACGAACAGACGGAACAGTAGATTAAATTTATTGTAAAGTTTTATTTACAAGGTGTCCATTAATATAAAGGACTGAATTTCGTTGTATTCTTAAATGGTCGTTAATTTCATCGTTAACATCGCAATTGCATCAAATGATTATATATTAATTTCTACATGAGATAAAAACTGGATATAGTTCAACAAATTTCCTCACCATCGTCTACAGAGAATTTTAATTTCTGGTACTTATTGTAAAAATCTATACATATACATGTCTATCATCGATGTCCATCTGCAATAACCAGTAGCTTATAGTGTGACGCGGGAACTCTAATAGAAATGTTATCAGCTTGTCAAGTCGCGACTGGGGCTGCACAAGCCAGCCTCAACAAGTCCGTAACACGCTTACGTGGACGATTATCCCGAGACACAATCTCGCCGCAGCCCCGACTTTTATCCCAGCCATCTAATCAAGAGAACTCCTGACTCATCATGCTTTATAAATTCCTAATTTGGGACGCTGAAGGGGACAGTTTTTTCAGATTGAAATCAGATACGATGACGTCGATTTGATTAGCTTAGAGAAAAGATCTTCTTTTGACGTGAGCTCGTTTATGAGATTTGTGCAGCTTTCTTTTGCCGCTGACTGTCAGCGTGACCACAGTTACGCCTGACAAAGGAACGCCTGGCAGGAAGAGAATAGAAATCTTCCTGCTAAGAAACCAGAAGAACAAAAATAGCCCCGTTTCTTAATATCAATTCTAATAAATTATTACATCTCACGATGTCTACCAATATATGATTGCGATAGCTTCAAAATACATATAACTCTGCGTCAATGACCCAGCGTCAAAATGCGTGTCAAAAAATCTCATGCTTTCCTAGAAAATACAACCTAGAGTCTCTACCCTTACCTCATTTTCCCCCCGAATAGTTTATCGAGGTTGAGCCAATCATGTCCATGAGCATGGTGATGGTCCTCCTTACAAGGAAAACGTCTTGCAGTACCGCAGGTCGGCCTTGCTGTGACACAGTCTGGGTGGCTTTATCATAGGTATGCTTCTTTAAAAATATAACTTGGCTGAGCAGCGTTGCCAGATGGTATATTTCTATACCAAATTTCACAAACCTGGTATTTTCAGGATGTGTCTGGTATGAATATTTTAGATCTGGTATATTTGCCTAAATCTGGTATTTTCTGACTTAATGCAAATTTACTGCATTAAGTTCCACCTCGAAAGTTAGAACTTCCTCCAGCGTAGGCGTGGATTATATAGATTACCTTCAGAGCGGCGCGACTACACCTTTCCCGCCATTTTTGGACCCGCAAGTTTACCACTTAGTGAAATAACCCCAATCTAATAGTTAACATTTAATTAGGGGAGCATATAGGTCCAAAATCGACAGTTTTGGCTTTTCCGGTTTTTAGTCTCATCTTAAAGCTGACATTCTGAGCTATCCTACGGTTCCATTCCCATCTCTGTACGTTAATTTATGCATTCACTAGAGATTCCGCAAGGGAGGGAGGTGGGCGGGGTCTTTAAGTAAAAATACTGAAGGAAATTCGCTGCCCAGCCTATAAATAGTCTCTACTCCGAGTGAAGCTTAGTCACCCTCCTGTCGTTGAACGTGGAGGTGTACATGTAGTCGCTCCCACCATCCTTGACTGGTACAAGCTCCAGTAACGTTTAATTTCGTATCCTTGCTACATTGAGTGGCTATTCGGATGAGCGCAGCACTTTGTCGGGCTGCACTGAACATTCACACTTTTGTCACGGCAAAGTTAATAACTCCTAGAGTTTTGAAACTACAGCAATGAGACATATACCATTCGATTTGCAATTAAAATATCTAGCGATTCTCAAGCCATTTTTTTCTTTCGTTTCAGTTTTGAAAATATTTTGAAAAAAAGGAGAAAAATTAAAAAAATTTTCGAAAATTCGAAATTTTTCATAAAAATCATCATAACAAGAGAAACAAGAAAAAAATGAAAAAGTGGCCCGAGAATGGCTAGATACGGTCTTTACGCATCGAATGATATGTGTCTCGATGTAGTAGCATGTGATTTGCAACAGTTATTAACTTTTTTAGAGTACCCCTTTTTTGACCGTTTTCTATGAATTTCACGTTTTCTTTCATTTTTTTCGAAAAATCACACGAACAAAATAGTCCTCATTTTCGATTTTACATATGTGTAGCAAGTTTGGAGATGATCCTTCCCTAAATATAGAAGCTTCTTGGAAGCTTCATAATCTTTAATCTTTCCTCATAGGACTTGCCTTTCAAGCTCGGACTTATTCTTGTTGCGTGTCTTTGAACACTATTAAATTTTTGTTCTTTCCAAGTTTCTGTGACCTCACGACGTTTCCAGATTCTAGGTTCGGGCGCACGACAGCAACAAACAACTGCTTCATCGCTTCTGCATCTAGGAACTCGAAAGAGCGTCTGATCAGTCCAAGTCGTTTATTGGCTTTATTAACTTGACCTTCAATATGCTTAGAAAATTTCAACTCATTGTCGACATTAACTCTTAAATCTTTTTCCATTGTCGACTTCGACATCATCACTCTGTCGTTGCAACCGTGTCTTCTCATACTGTAATCGTGCCGTCCATTATTTTTGCCAAGGTGGGTTACTTTACATTTGTCAGCGCTAAAACGCAGCTGGCACTTATCAGCCCAGTCAACCAGCCTTTCAAGATCACCTTGTAACTGTACTTACATCGAGCACACGCTAGACACAGCTTCTGGCAGATCGTTTATATAAACGCAACGAAGAGAACAGGCCCGAGAACGCTTCCTTGTGGCACGCCGCTGCGCACTGGAGCCCAGTCTGATACGGACCCATTTATACTGACACGTTGGCGTCTCCCAACTAGAAAATCTCGGATCCATTTGAGTACATTACTCTCAATTCCCAAAGACTTTAATTTATGCAACAGCCGCTCATGTGGGACACTGTCAAATGCCTTGGAAAAATTGAGGTACACTGCATCTGCTGGCTCCCTTTCGTCCAGCAGGCGGATCATTTCGTTCAGAGTAGCTAAGAGGTTAGTAGTGCAGGATCTCCCGGCAATAAAGCCATGTTGACAGTCTAATTGGAGATTATTAGCAGTCAAATGATCTATCAATCGATCCCTCCTAATTTATACTGTGAACATAATGAATTGAACGATTGATTATAATTATGCATAAAATAGGAATTAATGACAATGTGACTGTCATTTCGTATTTAACGAACAAAACTGTTCTCCTGTGCCGTATACACTGAGTCTGTATAAATATACAAGTGTACACTGAGTCGGTTGCTGAGTCTGTATACTTCTGGAGAGGGGGCCGTAGAATGATTGAAGGTAGAGTTTGAAGATCCCGTCTGGGGTGACGAGGAGTCCATCTCATCTTGAGACGGTCAAGCTGCCAACAGTACTTTGTATCTATAATGCTAAGTGCAACCATCTAGTGCTCATTTAATTACGTTCCTTTTGTAATATTTTAACAGTCCCAATTAGTCCCGTTTGAATAAACTTACGTTGGTTGATAAGAGCGTTTTAAGGGAAGAACCTCACACTAGTTATAAAATATAAATTAACTCGAGGAAGCAACAAGCTTCATTACATAGTATCAGCTTCCCGCACAATATCGAATTTCGTTCATGTGAACCTTGCATTACCCTTCTTTTTTCCTTTAATCAGATTCAGCTGACAGCCTTGGTACTTCTAGTCCAGGAAACCTAGTGAAAAAAGGGGGTCAACCCAGAACAAATTGCAAAAGAATTTTCTCCTTCACCATAACATGCAGAAAGGCCTCAGAAAAGACATATAAAAAATCCTCTAAAATATAATTGGTGGAAAGGCTTAAAATCAGTGATTTTCAAATGGCCGCCAAAGTAATCTATATGTTGACATTCAGCGGTTTGGATTAGTAGACTGGAACAGTTTTGCTGCCAAAAACCAATTTTTTAGGCTAATAAATTAATTTATATCTATATTATGAGCTAAATTATATAAACTAAGAAATATTGCAATATTTTGTAATAAAAATACCATTTTATCGATAATTTTGTGCTTTTTAAAGTCCGATGAATTCCCAGCGTTTCTTTTTTTTCTACTGATAAAATTTTGTATAAATGTATTTGTCTGATGTTAAATAAGAAGGGAAAAAGTCATTATGCTCAGAAAATCATTAATTATAATGGTCAGCTTTGGAAAACTATTTCTAAGATGAAATTAGAGAACGTCAGCTGTGTAGACAAAAAGAGAAAATATCAGACATATGAATGATGTATGGGATAGAAAAACCCTTTTTTATTTCAGCTTGCGCAATTTTTCTATTTATTTTGGACGTATAATAAAAGTGAGAAATTAATATACTGTGATAATTAAGAAGTTACACTAACAAAAAATCCAGTTATGACGCTTAAGCTGTAGAACTAGTAGGTTTTATTAACGTAAAGAGTGTCCATAGTAGGGTAACATGGGGCAAACAGACCACTGCAAGTCATGGGCCCATAGCGGGTTTCTCGCTAAGTATGGCAGATATTGGTCCGTGTTCTCTACCGCCGGTCGACAGTTTCACTGGCATGAAGTGTACGGATTTAAGTTTTGCTAAGTGTTTGCGTTATTAAGTTATTTGTGAAAAACTGTTTTAGCCCAGATAAAAAATTTTTTGCTGCTAAACAAAACTGTTTTCGATTACTGTAGATGAAGCTTTTGAAATTATTGTGAATTATATTTTGAAAGTAATAATTATTGGGATAATTTTGAGTTCAAGTTTAGACTATTAGCTTATAAAATAAAGTGTTGATACGATATGAATGGAAATGATGCCTAGTGGGGCAACGGGCCCACGCTTGTCACGGGGCAAAGCGCCCATGGTGAAGTCTTGTGTTATACATCATTAGATTTGTCTCAATGACCTTTTCAAAACTATGACTAGCCTTTTGAAATACAAATTACACTTCATATTGCATGATTTTTTGATTTGCTGCCTCTAGGCAACAGGTTCTAGTTTCTAGTTATGCGTATTTGACCCCTTAACGAGTTTTTGACTCTTGCCTTGCCAAAAGTTGATTTCAGCCAACACCAATGAGTCAAAAGTTGACGAGTTTTTATGGTGTAGGCTGAAATCATGATTAAGTACGAATTATCTGCACATAATATCTGGATTATGGACGAAGCTGGAACGAAGTTTTTTCTGATCAACTAAATATATTTTTTCTAGTCAAGGATACATTTTTTCATGTCGCGGATGAATTTTTTATCGCAAGGATATATTTTTCCAGTCAAGGATATATACATTTTTATGCCGATGAAATATTTTTCTTCACATCAGTGATAGATTTTTTAAGCCAAGAGTATATTTTTTCAAGTTAAGGATATGATTTTTAAGTTGTTAATAAATGAATGAATGAATGTCATATTTTTCATGACATTTTTCTTATTTTTAACTGTAAAGTGTTGTTTTATCATTTTTAAACGAAAAATGTGCAATTGTGGTATAGGGACCAAGGGTAGGCGCCTTGCCCAAAGCCCATGGGCCCATTGCCCCAGGGGTGGGGCAATGGGCCCATGGTGGGGCAATGGGCCCACTTTTTATAAAATAGTGTTTCATTAAAAATTGAATAACTCTATGGGCGTCTAATTCATATCATACATTCCTCATTAGTTGTACCTTTAAACATAACAAAGAACCACCTCGTATCAATTAAAACTTCATCAAAAATTTAGTTTGAAAAGGGGGGGGGCGCTGCCCCATGTTACTCAACTGTGATTATTCTATACAATATATCAAAATAGAATGATGTCGCCCATCAGGAGTATCAGCATTGGCTACATGCTGCTGAACACTCCTATGTATCATTTTCGCCCTTAAACCACCACCATTAATGTCTTGAGGTCACTCATCGGAAGAGTTAGAATCGCTGTCAAATACTTGACTTGTGTTACTGCACACACCATGGCACTGGCCACATGCTGGTGAACATTCCATGTCCTGTTTCCGACAGGCACACCTCCTTGTTGAACAATCTGTTGAACAATTTAATTGCATCTCACCATTTCTAGTAGCTCAGGTGAGGCAACTTCTCGATCTGTGGGAACAGGCATGGATTGTCCATTTCTTATTTCCCATCCCCACTCTTCAGGTTTCATTCTGTTGCCCAGCACCTCATGCACTTGGCAAAATGTCCTCAATGCTTTGCTTTGAAACAAAAACAAATGCTTTGCTAACAACAACTTTTCTGTGAAAGTTCTTGAATCGAAGTTTGTCCAGAGACTCTCCGGTAGCACCCTTGTACAGAAAGACTAGTGCAATCTCACTGTAGCGAGTGTAGCGGGCCAGCCTTGGCCGCGCTTAAAACGCTGTTAGTTTTTTTCAGCCGCCGCACCTCTCTGACGAAGACTAAGGAGAAAAAAGTACGAGTAGATAGTATTCTCGAGAAGCAACTAATAGGAGTAGGCAGCCTACCTTTGCCTGACTTACCACCTTATAATGTCTGTAAATTATCTGCATTCGTGAACCTACTTGCATTTAGTTTAAAGTCTATTGTCGTCCCTGTTGTTTCTCTATGTAATGCAAATATACGTTGTGGCCTATGAAACTTCGTTGATCAAGTTAATCCTCGTGCGCTAGGGCCCGCGGGCAGAGACCCAGTAACTTTATGGTATGCAGGGTAGTTGTCCCGCAACATCACCAGCCACAAACTGTACCCTGGATTTCACCTTCATACCCCACTCATCTTCTCTCTCAGACCCCAGGAATGAGGTTTGAACTCTGTATTTCATGACAGGTGTCAACACTAAGTCTTTTTTCTTACCACCATATCTGTCCCCTGTCCCACAATAAATACAGTTACTTTTGTAATCAAAGCTGTAATCAAAGCCGGTTCCAGTAGATTTCAGTTGGCGTGCTCCGTCTTCAGAAGACTCATTTGCTCTTTTTCTGTTCTGCATGGGCTTCAATACTGAATGACCTACAATGGTCCTTGCGACATTGTGTGTGTACTTTTTGTCCAGGCACTACTGTTGTTACAACTTTTCTTCTTTCACTGGCTTTCTGGATACCTTCACAATCCTTGGGTGTTAGTGTTGCACATTCTTCACCTTCTAAGGACAGGCCTGCTGCAAAGAGCACATTGGGCAACATCAATCTTGGTGCTACCTGTAAGAAATGAAGTGATCACCCTCTACCAAGCTTATGCACAAGCAAGACATTCTGTAATACTGACTATAAGCATGAAATAATCACAAAATACCTCTACATGGTGTGTCCTGTCTTAAAGTCTGATCATGAAGAGGGCTGCTCTCTTAATATTGATAATAGCTGTTTCAGCGTTTATTAGGCCGTAGGCCTGTCGCCGATTCTTAACATCGCAGAACATTCACAGTATTTTGCGGTCTCGAACTCGCAACTCACTGCTACAATTCTGCTGTGCTTAACCGCCCGGCCTCCTCGCCGATCCTAACCAGAAACTGCCGCACAGAGCTGGATCGAACCCGCGCCTCTCTGCGCCAATCCTGGTACTCTGAACTGTAACCACTGGGCGTCGAACTGTACTGTGTGTGTGTGTGAACTGTAACCAACACCCTCTCTTGCTGGTCATGTTCTAAAAACTTACTCCAGAGGGTCTAGACAATGCTGCCCTCTTACTACAATTAACACACCATATATGATATAGACACACACACACTCACCCAGCATCACACACACACTCCAGGTGCATGCCTGTATATATCATGCATTAGTATTCCACATGCCTATATAATCACAATTTTTCACTTCATGGGTGGCTGTTTTTGCAAATACTAGATTGCTAACACCTTGGATGAATTTTAGTTATTATTAGTGAATACTCCCTACATGAAAACATACATACAGTCACAAAAATAACTGTCGGTCATATTTTTAAAATGTGTTATTGGGCTTATATTGCCATTTGGCAGCCGTTTTTTAAATCTTAAATTTGACACCCTTCCACTACTTGCATTTTAGAGGATTTTTAGTATGTTGTTTCTATTGCCCTTCTGGAGCATTGGTGAAAAAATCATTTCTTTTGCAATTTTTTCCGGGTCAAACCTTATTTTTCCTGGACTATTCTCTCTACCACCGTCTTAGAGCTATACTATCGCACCACCGTGAGTTAAATATTTCCTCCGGTAGGTCCTTGGTATTCAGTTCAATAGAACGAATTCCTGCTTCTCTTCTGTGATACCCTTGACGGGTTATGGTCAATAAATGATATTATAGCCTATGCCGTTCCTATGTTGAAAATATTAAACAGCATTTCGTTATCAAAATTATTGACCTCAATTACTTGCATTGATTCAACGTTGCATTGTAACGTCAGTACGACGTTTCATGAAAGACGTTTTTGTTTCAATTTTCATTTTAAACCTCTTTTCACCCCGATCTCAATGTCGTTATAGGTAGTTCTTTCAAGTTTCAACGTCGATTCAACGAGCGAATGCCCGCTGGGTAGTCGACAACAGGCGATCCAATACCTGGTGGATAAGTGTCAGTATGCGACTGTCTCGCAACTCACGAACGAAGAAGCCAGAGACGACGATTTGCTCAGACGAGGAATGCCCTACCCTTTGTAATGAAGGCTGTCCTTCATCGGGGTTAGTTTCACTCACTCGGATACTTCAAACATTCAAGAACATCAACAATTTAATAGAACAAAACAAGAAGCAAAATTCACATTAAGAGAGAACGCCAAACAGTAATCTATCTGGCACATTAGCTGTTCAGTCTACCGATTCAACAGGCGACATCTGCAAATTCCGTAAACATGATAGTCTGCAGCGCTTCTCCGATCCTCAAAGTGAGAAGTCGGTCCACGTGGTGAACATTGAGCGCGGAAAGCTTCAAGGACAAGCATGGTGAGTGCCACCTCGAGTCCAGTCCACGCGAGATCCGCAACCCTACACATTGAAAATAATACTTATGAACTAAATGATACTCCTCATTTAAGCACGTTAATTATGGAATCGCAATATTACCAATAAATAACAACTGAATATGAAATAGATGCAGCATATTTTACTACGTTTTTCTTAGCTCGCTTTCGTGTCTGTGATGATCAAATCTTGCAATCGATATTTCACCAACTTTCCCATTAGCTAGCGCTCTGAAACTTTTAGGGAAGCTCAGCTCCCGATAACAATACAATAATCAATAATTTGTTGCACGTTTCCAGGCGTATAAACTTAACAGAGATCAGTAGCTGCCGAAAAATTATTTTCTACTTTTGAGTCCACATGAAAAACGTGGTCTTTAAAAATTTTTTTTATACATTTTATTATTGTGTAATCTCAATTTGGTTGGACGGAAAATCTTGCCAATAAAGGCAGGGTAGGTTGACTGGAACCAAAGCAAGTAAAGGCCTAATGATTATCGTTAACCATGCCTAAAAATGGGTTGTTCACAGGAGGACTGCTGAGTAACGACTGGTCTAAGGTCCGCTCTATCACTCTTTTCGTCGAGAGTTTCCATTGGTGTCTTCTAGAATTTATTTTTACAACCTTACACCCTTGACCAGCGTATGGTGTACGGGTTAATCCTGTCCATTAAAAATCTGAAAGATAGCAGCCACGAGGTTGGTTGTCCTACCAGCGGCTAGGGAAGCCACTAGGATCATACAAGAAGCTTCTTTCATTGAGGTGTGACGCGTACATGGAAAATATCTTATCGGGTGAAAAATAATTACTCGCTATAGACCTTTCAATCTATCATTACTCCTGGATAAATTTATTACATAGTTAGATGACCTCAGTACGCAGAAGAAAATATTTCGTAATTGACAGCGATGAATAAATGTATACCATTGTTTAATTTTGAAATTCGTAACTATGCTCGAACATTGTAATACAGGAAACCGCAAGAAGGTAAATTCTTTTACATTATCTCTGCCAACGACGCGGAGGCGTTTCACCCATTTGCAATACCGAACGTTACTTTCTTTCTTCGGTACCTGGGTTGCAGTCCAGTACTTTTCTTAGTACTGGGTTGCAGTCCAGTCTACAAGCCTCAGGCGGTGTGTGCAATACATGGAGTCACTGTGATATCGACAGCAACATCACTTGTGCCCATAGATCTATCTCCAACAACCTCGCTCATTCCTTTGAACAGTACGGTCGGAGGCGTGACAGCCCGTGCAAACTTTCCTGCTAGAATTGCTAGCAGGGAGAATTATAGTTGGAAGCAAAAGTGCTCTTGGAGGCATGCTCCTCGCTCATGTGAGTCGCTGGCCGCAACAGCAAGGCCACGTTGAGCGAAGTAAGGTGTCCGGCAATGGCTGGGGGTCGAAGAGGAACCAAAGCTCTGAAGTGCAAGGTTACCGTGCGAAAGCACGGAATCTACCGTGTAAACTACTGCAGTGAAGCGCTGGCCAAGCTCTTCATTTCGAAAACCGTCCTTCAGGTGAATTGGAGTATACTTGAATTGAAGTATTTTATTGAAATTCGAATGCAAAGATAGTATGAATATCTAGTAAATAGACGTATAAATGAAAAAAAACGTACGTATAGGCAATAAATTTCAACCATTTTTCCGATAAACGACGTCGACAGCTTCATGTTTAGCATAGTAAATACAGAACTTGTCTCTATTCTATTAAGAATATTATTCAACAGCACCTTTATAAATTTGAAGCGTGGTAAACACTCGTTCCATCTTCAGTCGAACGACGTCAATCATGACCTGGCCCGAAAGGGTATGACGAAAATAATGCAGCAATTTGCTGTAAAGCGAGTCGATTTCGTATTAGCCGGTTGGTTCCAGTTGTTGACAACAGCGGAAAGCCCAGGATAGGCCGCCGCGTACAAGCGCAAAATCCACATTTCCACGATTCGACCCAAAAAGTTACTCAGAACTGAGAAGCTCGTGCAGCCAACTACCGAAATTCGTTAACCTCCCGTAGCCATCGCAAGCGCCGCTGTGCTTAATGTCGAAATGGCACGTTTCATGACGGGAAACCTTACGGAGTGCTCGGATGATGAACTTGAAGCCACAGTTGAGGTACAACGACAGTGTCGGAAAATCTGCTGGAACCTCTGGATCTGGCACCAGCGTAAAGCCCTGCTCGCGACACAAACTAGAAAACTACGCACACGGGCACAGGACAACTAAGAGATAACGTTAGAGGTAGAGGACTTGCAGAATTTATCCTTGACGAATAAAATGACTGAATCCACTTTGGTACAAAAACGAATTTAGGATTTATTTCTTTTCCCTTGATTTAAACTTTTGGACATACACTTTCGTAGGTAATCATTTCAGATTTGGCTTACTTCTTTTTTATTCAATAGAGGTAAAACAGGCTACAGTTATTTCCTTTACCTTCACTTAAAGGTTTCCAACGTTCAGTCTATAATAGTATGTGGTTGGTTATCGGTAAACCAAATTTTGAAACCTTGAATTCATTTCCTCGCCTGCATGAACAGAAGTAGTGATGTGTGGCAATCGTTTGTGATGCAGGAGCCTTTGATATCGCTTCTTTACATCTACTCCAAATTTCAAACTGTGGAACAGAACTAGTGACTTGAGCAAGATTGAAATATCCATGGCGATCTACATTCATGTACCTTAACCGGATTTTCTAGGTCATGGACTTAATTATCCGAACGTTAATTGCGAATTCTAACATCATTTGACTGCTCGTAACATGCTTCTACCAGAACAATTTATTGCATAAGTATTGATAGACGTCTGGGAGGAGCTGACGCCCAGTTATTTTAGGGTGCATGGATGTGCAGATGAGATACTGAGGCAGGTGAAAATGACCGACCAGCATTTCCTTAGTGAGGAAGCCCTAGGCTCCGAGTCGTCTGGCCGTGACTGATCATCCAAGGACCGAACACGTAAATGCCGACAGCGGAGAAGGGCGGAGAGGCAAAAAAACTACTATAATATTTCACAATTGATACGAAGTTTATAAAATTCAAAGAACCACTGTCACAAGAAACAATGAAACTAAGACGTGATAAGGACAATGAATGAACTGGCTTCCTAGCCTCCCAGGCAACGAATTAGCCACACATCTCGCCTCTTGCTTACGCAATAGCTCGTCACCACTAAATGAGACGCAACGGCTACATACTGCACGGCGTGCACGCTAGCAAGCAGGAGTACAGCTAGGCGGATGGTTCTGAAAGAAGGCAGAGCGCTGTAAAACCTAAACTCCAATAGTCAAACTAGCTCAACGCGACACTCTAATATTTATATCTAGAGTGTCTTGGATAAGATTTTCAAGAAAATTCAACTGTTTACGGTTGCAATGACCGTAATAATTGTAGATAATATTTTATTCGAGGATTAAAACCAAATAAAATAGTACTGGAAAATCAGAAACATAACTCGATAATTACTAAGAAGTATATTATATTTTATTCTTTCGTTGCACCCACATTCAACGGCAAATTTTTCGTTCTTCCATAAACTTGTGAGACTGTGAATGTATATAATACCTAACTCTGTTCATTTAAGTAAGAGTTGTCGGCGCTCGGGACACCTAATGACACACTGACACATCCCGTGTGTCACCGATACATCCCGTGTGTCTGAGACGCCCTCCTCCCCCTCTCCACGTGTCAGGTTCTGTCACGACGTCGTCGTGGGACGAGGAGCGACAGTCCTGAGTTAATGGCAAGGCTCTGCGTCACGTGGTGCCGTCGTTACGACAGCTGACAACGACATTCACCTGTAATTGATGCTTAATTAAAGCTTGCGAATAAAAATAATTTTTTTCCCTGATCCAAGTGCTATAATATAGAATCAAATCATTCTCCTAGTATATTTTCATGGCCGCTTTTATAGTTTTTGTGTTATAAAATAATCTTCGCGCATTTTAAAATGTCGGTTTTTTTAGACGCTCTTATTTTCAAATCAAATTTTCATACTGCGTTACAATTTTTTTTTTATTTGCGTGAAATAATTTCATGCCCTTTTCAATGCTTCAGATGCTTCAATACAAGTACAAAATTCAAAACCATGTTTAAATTGTTTATTTTTAATGGTTATAAATTGATGTCTAAGCACTCATGGCTTCGCGCATGAGCAGGCAACAACTCTGTATCGTGAAGCCTCATGTCAGAAGGAACGATCTGCCAGGTAATGAGGCGAGGAACCTTGATTGCCATCTAACCCGTTTCAGTTTTTGAAGTGTTCCGAATTGCCTGCTTATTACTTCTTGATTCTGTCCATCAGAGACCGTCGATGGTGGCAAGGAGTACGTCATTAGGTTCTATTTCTAGAGCCCGGAGGCGAGCATGGGTGATATTGGGCTGCCGCAGCCCGCGAGTCAAGGAAATGAAGCGCGTTCATCACTAATCTATAGATATGGCCTTCCTACCCCGACCATTTACATCTTGCTAAATTCAGAGTGCATAAATATTACAATTTATCCATTTCATTATGGATCAAATTTAGAAAGGTAGCAAAAACGGAAGTTAGTAAGATTTCGAAGCTGAAAAAAAAAGAAATACTTTCTCTACATATATAACATATATGTATGTAATTTGCATAGCCTTCAAAGCTTCAATTTGAACAGAAACATGAATACATGTATTAAAGTTCAAGAGCACTTGAGCTAGTGCAATTGTCGCCGCCATGCAGTATATACACTTCCTAATTCAGTTACCTGTTTAACTGCACCTAATCTGTTAATTCGTGACTCGATGACCTCGCCAGGATCTGTACATCTACATGCTGCAAGTATCTGTAAAAAAAGTACAGAAGAGTTTAATTTTTCACGGCATCAGCATTGCGAGTTTTTCATCAGCAGTTTTCCGAGGTCACCAACAGGCATATGAGGCTGCGCAATCCTGAAGTGTCATTTCAAAGACCACATCATCAGCAATGAGACTCAGTAAATGATGACTAATTTGACTCATAAGAGAGTCCTTAACCCCATCATTCAGCAGAAGTTTTGATGATAAAAACTAGTCGAGCAAATGAGTCCGGCTGAGAACGACCAGCCAATTTGTCCTACTCTCCCGTCTGATAAAACAACCCCTGTAATTCTGTTGACAAAGAGTGTCGCGCCATTTCCGTTGTTTGATATCATGTCTGTTCGTCCTTCTGCAATTCCAGGATTCTTGATTATTTTCTGAACATTGACAAGTAACTATTGATTAGTTCCAATCAAGCCTGAAATCATGATGGGTCATTTTTCGACTGATTCTTGTAGCACCGACAGTAACTTTAAATGATCTGGAAACCTCAATTCTGTAAAAAAAAATTTTTTTTGCTTGGTTATCTTCTAAGTTCAAAAATTTCAGGCGCTCTCCAGTCTAGCAGAGCCACGCCTTAAAGTATTCTCAGTAAGGAGCATGATCACGCATTTTACACTCGTATATTTCACCAACCTTCGCCCCTTCCAAGTTTAGGGTTTTCTTGGCATGAACAGTGCTCCTGAAGCATTTTCGTCTAGCAATCCCGCGCACGCAAGTTGCCGGTTCTAAAAGGTGACCTCGTACAGTGGATCCAGCAGCTCACTGAGCAAACTCAGCCAATAACACCTATTTAATTTATTCTATTCGTTTAATAGATTCCAGTTACTGCCTTGGTTTTTATAATGAAATTAGATATTTTAAACAACTGAATAGACTCTAAAGCAGCCAGTAATAACTTTTTTGGTAAACTATCTAATCACTTATAGTGATTGTTTCAGCCCACTTTCCACACTCAGTGTGGGAAGTGGGCTGTAACAAGCACTATAAATGATTAGATAGTTTAACAAAAAGTTACGGCTGATTAGAGTCTTTTTGAGTTGTTTAAAATATCTAATTTCATTACAAAAACCAAGACAGTAACGGGAATCTATAAAACGAATCGAACAAATGTCTGCACCATATTTCCATGACCATATTTAATTTTTCTCTTCATTACTTTAATTACTCTAGCATTAATAAGTATTTGTTTGAAAACGTTTCCAATTTGTCAAAACACCATGTTTGCCTTTTATACCAAAGAAAAAACAGAGGGATGAAGCACAGCGGCAAGTGTCCATAGTTAGGAAGAAGGCCGGTGTGCAGCAGCAGCCGTAAAACAGCAGCGCGCGGGTGTGGCGCCGCGCATTACCCGTCTGAGGTGCGACTGCTTTACGACCCTCAGTCAGCGGGTGGCCGCTGCCGTGCGACTAATAAACCCGGCTGCTTCACAAGCCCAGCTTCAAAATGCCCAGCCGCCCGCTGGGTTCCCTACACAGTCTCCGACGCTTGAATTTTTCCACGGAAATTGTCGATCGTAAAACTGGTCTAGTGCCGGCCGGCCATCTGCGGCTGCGCTTAGAAAATGTGATAATCAAGAAGATGAACGAAATTTTATAGAGCATTTCTTCCAGAAAATCACTTTCAAAATGCATTCCATGATTTATTTGATAACATTTTCCGAGGGTTGATTGTTTAATTGTCCGATTATAAGTCTCAGGGTTTATAAAGCTTGAATGAACTGAACCTGGAAGAAGGAAATAGCTCTTGCACAGCGCATAGTGTATTTTGAGACAAAACTGCCGAGTGATTCTTCTTCCTTAAATATTCATGCAATAGTCATGACATTAACCTCATTTATCCATTATAAAAAGACCGTAAAAATAGATGACAACAAATGATGAATATAAGATGACTCGGGAGCTAATGAAATATTGCATGTGCTGATGACCGTAAAGGCGGATGTGAATGCAAGCTCCCAACAGCTGGTATGTTCGAAGCTTGGTAGCAACTTGTATACGTAATTCCACGCTATATCGCGCTTCACCTAACACGGTTTGACTTTATCGTGTTTTTCAAGAAATACGAGTATTAGTATAAAGAATCATTCGAGGATCTTCGCGGGTTTCAATCGGAAGTCGATCGACAGTAACAAAAGGTTATTTTATTACTGGCTGCTTGTGGGAACGGTTTGTAAACACTTGAAACAAAAAAACTTATCAAACAATTAAAATAACAAGTTTTATCACTCGATCATTTCCCCATCGCGGATTTCACCCATAGCGGCTGAGGTCTGGAACGCATTATCCGCGTTAGGGAAATTTTCCTGTATACATTAATCGTTCCGCAAGATACGGGCTTAAACATCGTCTCCGGCCTTTACGCTGAATGTTCATGTTATGTTGCGTCACAGGCTGACTGACGAAGCTAAGTGCAGCGCACGAATAAACAAACGTCCTGATGAATGGTGCGTGGCTTGCGTCTTCGGACAGCAAGATACGGGCTTAAACATCGTCTCCGGCCTTTACGCTGAATGTTCATGTTATGTTGCGTCACAGGCTGACTGACGAAGCTAAGTGCAGCTCACGAATAAACAAACGTCCTGATGAATGTGCGTGGCTTGCGTCTTCGGACCGCAAGATGCGGGCTTAAACATCGTCTCCGGCCTTTACGCTGAATGTTCATGTTATGTTGCGTCACAGGCTGACTGACGAAGCTAAATGCTGCGCACGAATAAACAAACGTCCTGATGAATGGTGCGTGGCTTGCGTCTTCGGACGGAGACAAATGCATTCGCTGTAATGAATTGACGCGCCAACGCGCGTATTTTATAAAAGACCGTGGCGTATAGTACAAGAAAGTGATGTCAACAATATAATGTCTTCGAATCTTTGTAAATTGTAATGAAAAAATTACCTGTAATGTAAAAAAGTAAAATAGCTACAAATTTTTTGATAGCTACAAATTGCTCGACTAGTTTTCATCTTCAAGATATAACATAAGAGACCAAAAAAAGAACTTTCCCTTTATGGAGCGGAAAATTTCGTTTATAATTTTAGGTACATACAGTATTTCAGCCACTATTTTTGTAATACAAATAAGTAAAAGCCACCATGATGTTCACCATTATTCCTGAGTCTAGAGGCATCATTTTTTACTTCACTATAGAGTATCTAATCTATTATGAAGTAGAAATTAAACCATTAACAATTATTTCCCACAATAAATCGCATTCTGGTAATTCGAATGACTAAAAGTTTGACTATCATCTATAGGCAATAAGCGTCAAACGGTAGAAGCAGGGCATGTAGGCAATAAAACAGTGCCTTAAATCCCGTCCTTCAGTAAAAATTCTTTTGCATGCAATATTTTAGACTTGGAAACATGAACAGTGAATAAAACCAGAAACCTATTTATAGAAAATAAATAAAACCTCTAGCGTGGCCTGGGCCGAAACGCTCACTAAAAGTGCAGCAGCCAAGTTCTAATCATCACGTTTCCTCATTATCACCGCGATGCCTCATAATCACCACGATGCCTCATAATCATCACGATGCCTCATAATCACCACGATGCCTCATAATCACCACGATGCCTCATAATCACCACGATGCCTCATAATCACAACGATGCCTCATAATCACCACGATACCTCATAATCACAACGATGCCGCATAATCACCACTTTGCCTCATAATCACCACGATGCCTCATAATCATCACGATGCCTCATAATCACCACGATGCCTCATAATCACCGCGATGCCTCATAATCACCACGATGCCTCATAATCACAACGATGACTCATAATCACCACTTTGCCTCATAATCACCACAGAAAGCCTGGCGAATTCTCCTCAAATTATTCTTGCAGTTACCTGCCAAACCGAGTGATTATTTAATCACTATTTGAATTAATTTCAGTGACTTGATTAACAAACTGATTAGGAGAGTGAATGCGTAATTTGAAGAAATTTATGGAGGCTCATAAATAGAATCAGCCTTCGATCGGCAGCTTACAATGGGAAAAAATTGCTGTAATATTATAGAAATTCTTCATCGAGTAAAAGTTGTGGTAATGATGTCATAATAGTATATCAAGTCTGAATTGCGGTAGTGATATCATAAATAATTATTGTTAATGAATTGCGATAGTAATATCGCAATTTTACCGTAAATGGGAATTCCATGTGATAATTGTAAGAGGTACGCATAGTGGTATTTGAGGCAGTAAAGAGCAAAGTTGATGGCGACTTTGCAGGCTCGTAAATAGACACGACGTCTCCAGCAAGGCACTATACCTCGCTTCATTACGCCACGCAAATGGCTTGCCCTGCCAATTGCTCTCGAAATTTAACTGGGAAGGTCCAGCACGTAATGAAGTGGTCGGTCATCGTCCTGCGACCGACCCGTAACCCCTGATATGATAGATGGATTCCTTGTTTGCTCACTGAGTTACTGCCATAATGGAACATGAATATTAGGCAGGTGATAGTGCGGACACAGAGTATGATGGTGTCGGCCTGATGTGGTCGAAGAGATCCTGGTCTATATCGGACTACTGTTGGTCTTTACCGGATATTGTGATGGATGTATAATAGTTATGAATGGCAAAATCATGCAATAGATTAGACATAGGTGTAGAAAATTTGATGATATGTACCATTCCTAGTAGATTTTAGACAAACGTGCATGAAATTAATGGTATAAACTACTCGTGATAGGAATAAGACACACTAGGAACATGGATTTCATAGAATATTCATCTTCGATATGGCAAGTATGTTTGCCGCATCAAACCCAGGGACATCTGTGAATATATAATGACATGCGTTCAATATTTGAATAAAAATAAGATGTCCCATCTCGGTTTATCAAAAGCTAGTCTCAATCGCAATCAAATTACAATTAAACAACCAAAAATCAGTAAAATTAAAGTGTTCGCCTCGAAGTTAAGCTGGAATTATCAAAAATGTTATAGATTCTGGATAATCAAAGGGATTTCAAAGCACGGTAACAATTGTCCCGCGCTAATGTATTCAATCGAGTAAATTGAAGCGACGCAATGGGTTCGTCGAGCCGAGATGCGTGGGGCTTTCATGCAGTTGTTTGCCGGTCGGGCGCGCGTCTATGCTGTCACTTAGAAGCACATTAAGTATCCAGCATGGAGAGTAAGGACGACGAGCAAGCATTCCAGGTATTGGTGGGGATATCGGAATCCTATGAAGCCCTCACACCATAAACAACATTCGACAAGCGAGTGCAGCAGAAGCAGCAGACCAAACTGACTGTGTTTGTTTTCCAAGGGATTTGAGCTTTGTATTCGACTTAACAGAGCGACTAAGCGGCAAAGGGGATTAAATCCCCTAGCGACCTTGGAGGTGGATTTTGAAGTCAAGACAGAAGTTGGACCGTCTCTATGATAGTTAAAATCCTAATATGGAGATATTGTGATCTCTAATAAATATTTAATCTTTTGTAAACTTGAGTAGAATTTATTATTCGATAATAATTTTGTGGAGGAGAAAAACCAGTTACTTTAATGAACATTATGACGTAACATTTCAATGAGACTTGGAGGCTTTTTTTTCGTACCGATCAGCACAAAAATACGTACTTATGTGTGCTTTCTATTATATGTACAATTCTCGCTATTTTTGTCCTTGAAAGCTACGGTAGTTTAAAGAAAATTTCGATTCAATTTATTCAAGTTAAGGCTGAAATGTGCCCTGAAGAAACAATTGAGTTACAATCATTGCAGAAACTTTTCAACTTCTTGATAGATTAGA
Source organism: Hyalella azteca (assembly GCF_000764305.2). Taxonomy (NCBI): domain Eukaryota; kingdom Metazoa; phylum Arthropoda; class Malacostraca; order Amphipoda; family Hyalellidae; genus Hyalella; species Hyalella azteca. The sequence continues at coordinate 1,030,182 of NW_025943380.1, read as the reverse complement.
GCACGGGGGTTACCGAACTGCAACTGGAGAACAATGTCTAATAAGAGAAGTAGATTAATTCTAGTTCAGGATTTAATCAACTTTCGACAATTGAAACTTAATATTGAATTATTCCTTATACTACCAAACATGATTGGTAGTTTAACCCATAACGTTGCAATATTGCTTGATTATGTGATATTGCTGCATATTATTATACTTTCCACTGATGGTTTCGCTGCATTTAAAATCAAACTAGCTACATAATTCATTTCTGTATCCATATTTGTTTCAAGTATTCGTCTCCGATGCCAATTGTGAACTGGCATCACAACTCCCCCCTTCTCTCAATAAATTGGTTAAAGGTATGTTTGACTTAAATGTTCAACAATTAATGTTATAATATCTTGCTTAAGGTTATAATCTCTTCTCTTTTTCTTCTGAATGTTTGCAAATGTTTCTTTTAACATAAACAGTTTTGCACTAACCAAACTATTGTCAATATTTTCCATGCAAAAATTTATGGTTCTGAAATTCGTTTTCAGAAATGCAGGGCATTTAAACAAATAAGTGTATAGGAACTGTACTGTGAAAACGGACAGTTTACGCAGCTGGCTGCTTAAAAAACTGCTTATTGTCTGCAACTCATATCTCGCTGCTCTGCTGTGAAACGTAACTCTCTTCTGCAATAAGCAGAATGATTCGTATTATATTTCCTACCTCCATAACTAATTGGATTAATGATTGAGACAGAGTCCAAGTTCAAGCTGATACTGTTTTTTTAATACAGACTTATTTTCCGAAGTTGCCCGAAACTTTACTCTAAAAAGAAACTTTTTCAAATAAAAACGTATACATGTGTTCGAATGCATGTGAATTCGACCTTCAGTAAGACACGTAACATTAGCCATTATTTTGGTTTTATTATATTCATCTCGAGTTGCAAATTTCTCCGTGGCGACTTATTTTCCGATGTTGCCCGAAATTTTACTTCAATATTAATGAAGTTTATGTTATATGAAATTTATTATTGATTATGGGAGAATTTAGGATAAAAAATATGTGCCCAACGTATCACTATACTCTTGGACCCTAGAATCATAAATAATTTAAAGTTTCTAACTACGTGAGCCAATCACTGATGGCTTTCCAAGTCTCAACGCTCCAGTCACAGACGGGAAACCAGCCGCTGCGTCTACTTATTAGGCCGCGACGATCACCTGAGCGCGTTTGAAAGTGTGGTCCCAGAACCAACATGTCGCATGCCTGAATTATTTCGAAACAATTCTCTTCTATTTTTTCCCACGTGAACTTATTTCAATTCAACGCACTAACTCAAAGGCTACATCGGCTGAGACTGAAAAAAAAATAAAAAATTGTTGCTGATCTCAGCTACACCAGAAACATTTTTAGAAGTTCAACGCAAACTTGCGGGGAATTGGAGTATAGCACCCGGCCTTGAGCTGTAGCTTGCGAGAGCCGCTAACCTAACGAGATTGTACGAAACTGTCTCGCAAAATCGGGCGCCGTGGCAAGCCAAAAACACTCGTAAATCGGCCTCTAGAAAATTCCAGTGGCGCCCCAGAATTTACGCACAAGGCTCTTGCCTAGCTAAAAGAAGACCGAGTGACCTAGAGAGCCTTTATGCCGTTTCTGGAGTTTAGACCTGAGAGGGGGTGATGCTGACTCTGCTGACACATCTGCTGACTCTGCCGACACTCCTGCTGACTCTGCTGACACTTCTGCTGACTCTGCTGACTTTGCTGGCATTTCTGCTGACTCTGCCGACACTTCTGTCCGGGACCTGACACTTCTGCTGACTCTGCTGACACTTTCGCTGACTCTGCCGACACATCTGCTGACTCTGCCGACACTCCTGCTGACTCTGCTGACACTTCTGCTGACTCTGCTGACTTTGCTGGCACTTCTGCTGACTCTGCCGACACTTCTGCTGACTCTGCCGACACTTCTGCTGACTCTGCCGACACTTCTGCTGACTCTGCCGACACTTCTGCTGACTCTGCTGACTCTGCTGACACTTCTGCCGACACTTCTGCTGACTCTGCCGTCACTTCTGCTGACTCTGCTGACACTTCTGCCGACACTGTGGGCTGCACCGTCAACCCTGCTGCTGCTTCTGGCTAGACTTCCAACACTGCTGATGACTCTGCCGATATGCCGATTCTAATGTTATAAATTTAAATGGATTGTTTGCAGCAGAAACTAAATTAGCATTATTACTTCCTAATTTGCGAAAAATTTAAAATAATGTTTTTTAAATCAAAACGTATACATGTGTTCGAATGCTTGTGAATTCGACCTTCAGTATGACACGTCCCATCAGCCATTATTTTGTTTTTATTATATTCCTCTTTGAATCAAACTTTCTCGAGTTGCAAATTTTTCCGTGGCGAATATTTTTCAAATCTTGCGACACTAATTGTCCGATGTCTCCAGGATTTAAGGCGCTCAAAAAGCATGCTACCGAAAATGCCTGTTAAGACAAGGTTGATCACAGGAGAGCGATCAGTATTGGATATTTTAACTGCGAGTTAATTTGGCAGTGTGAGGGGTGCAGTCGTTAGGGTAGGGTGAGGTGTGCAGTTATTTAAAGTATCAAGTTAAAGATCAATTTGCAATGCGTTCATTTGGTGGGTTCACTATGGGATGTATCGTAGAACTAAAACTGTTCCCATTGTCCGTGGTCAATATAAATAAAATCATTACGCTTAGAATTTCGTTATTTATGACTATTTCATATCATGTCGAAACAAAGAACATAATTACGTTGAAAGCTATCTCTGTGGTTGTCGTGGCCAGACGTAGTCAGCAGGAGTTTGGTACGATATTATCGTCAAAGGGAACTCCGCCATTGATATGGCAACACGGTTTGGTCTTCTATGGCATCTGTGGCTCTCACTGAGCCGTTCTACTAACGATAATCCAATTAAATAAATCCTGCAATTGAATCGCGGGACTCCATATATCCCATAGTCAGCCAGAAATTCCCGCGTGGACCCAGAAATTTACGGGTACTCATCCATATATCCCATAGTCAGCCAGAAATTCCCGCGCGGACCCAGAAATTTACGGGTTCTCACATCGAAGAGGCTAATGAGCTATTGAATACAATGATCCCTATGAGGGACAAATTGGTTCAAAATTAGCGCAAACTACGCATGATAATATTTCATTACCAGATTTTATATTCTGAAGGTATACAAAATACAAAAGCAAAGGAAACCGTACAATTTGCACGATATACACTCCGAAAAAAATCACTTACTTTACGTCGGAATCATACGGCCATTTTATTTGCCGTCTCAATTAAATGATGTTGCAATTACATTTTTCAGTTGAATAATATAAAAAAATGTTTATTCCATCTTATTTGTATGCAAAATATTAATTTTTGTATTTTTAGGCTCTAAATTATTTACGCACAATATTGTTAGATATATCATACGACGACAAAATAAATGCGAAAATAAAATATCTCTTGCCGTAGGTACTTGCAATCTTTAAGAGTCAGGTGGAGCGGTCGCTGAACGCCGCATCGAACCCAAACGGCCTCACGCGGTTAAAATTTCTCGGCCAGGCTCTGCCTTCTATAACGTCTGGCACATCCTACGTCTGGCTGCACATTCCTCTCCTCCATTCCCCCTCTACATTTTTAATCAGCGAGCGTCATACTACTAATTTTTCTACGAAATTGTACTCTATTATCAAATTGGTTGTTTTCTTACTATAATAACCTTCATTGAAGGTTATATTCCTTCATTATTCCTTCATAATTTTATATTATAGAAGTAGAATGATATGAATTTAAATACATTTCTCAACCGTTTGTAATGAATTTCTGACATTTAAAATTTCAAGATCGACATGAATGCTCCCATGATTGCATAGTACCATATAGGTTTGGAATTCAATATGCTATATTATAGCTCATTTAATTCAGTAATTTGCATTAAAATAATCGTTCGTGTGGTAGCAAATGGGAAATTTTATATTAAATTGTGCTGTTTATGCATTCATTCTCTTCATATTTTAAAACATTCTTTCGATAAACTCTTCGTAATCATCCTAACGCATGATGCTCATTTACGATCACCTTAACAACATTTTCATATTATTGACGATGCATGGAAACATGCATTGTTATTTTAGACCCTTTAAAAGACTCCGCAGCTTCAGACAAGGGCTTTGAAAGCTGATCGAAAGGAACTGCGAAGTGAAGAGGGAGGGAAGAAGGAATGTTTACCTTGAACGACAGAAGATTTATTGCCATAGCGGTTGGCTGCGCCTACACCCAGTACGACAATGGGTCAGGTCTTGCTTAAATCTACGGAATTTTCACTTACCACTAATAATGTCGACTAATATCTAATGCTAAAAGAATGATTCAGAAATGCTTTGTGTAGAGGGCAATGAAGAATAAATAGTTAAATTAACTTGTGTCGCGAAAATGTTAGAAAATGTTGTCGCGCTAGAAAAAGTCGCTAATTTTACGATCCTCATATGGTTTAAAATTTTTGTTCGTGATAAAAGTGATAATACATAGTTTACATAATATATCTTACTGTCCTTTAATTGAAAATAATTAGCCAGATCACCATTCCAAATTTCAGACTTGTATCTTATTTAAGAGGAAAGTTATTGGTTGCCTTCATTGTTAAGAACCCTCATAGGGATTAACGCGCCTGGCGGCCGCTCCACGGGCCTCTTAATGCGTTCAGTAGAAGTAAACATAAATTAATTTCAGTGCTTCATAACTACAGTAGTTTTTCGAAGAAATAAACCGTCATGACGATAAAGCGGAATTACCATGAAGAAAATAAAAATTTGCAGCTCCATGGACAAAATTATTCCTCCATAATCGGTTCTGACAACTAAAGTGTCACATACTGCACAGACCGACATGAAGGAAAGCATATGATCTCTTATCTATAGATTCTATGAATCCACAGATACATAACATGTATTGATCTGTTATCATGACATGTATAGATTCTATGTTCCCCTCAAGCTTTATATGTATAGATTCCTTGTATGCCTCAAGCTTTGCATGGATAGATTTCATGCATTCTTTAAGCAATAAATGTTTAGATTCCACGTATCCCCCAAGCATTTGTATAGATTCCATGTATCCCTTAAGAATTACATGCATATATTCCATGTATCCCTCAGGCATCGCATGTATAGACGCCTTGTAACCCTCAGGCATCACATGTACAGATACCATGTAACCCCCAGGCATCACATGTATAGATACCATGTAACCCTCAGGCATCGCATGTATAGATACCATGTAACCCTCAGGCATCGCATGTATAGATACCATGTACCCCTCAGGCATCACATGTACAGATACCATGTACCCCTCAGGCATCACATGTACAGATACCATGTAACCCCCAGGCATCACATGTATAGATACCATGTACCCCTCAGGCATCACATGTATAGATACCATGTATACATCAAGTCCACAGACATGCCTGTATTAACAAAAATTTAAAAGCAAAGAAAATAGCCAGAAAATTCACCATTTCTTAAAAAGGAAAACGTTTCGGAGAAAACGTTTCCTTTTTAAGAAATGGTGAATTTTCTGTCTATTTTCTTTGCTTTTAAATTTTTGATAAACTTGCGATTTAAGCAGTCAAGTGATTTTAATGCCTGTATTAAATGATGCGTCGCATAACACGAGCATGGCACGCGGCAGACAACGCCCTCCGGTGTACTCACGCGCCCGGGAACAAGCTGCGCACATTTATAAGGATCAGCACGTAAAATACACGTTAATTTAATTAGAACTTACAATATCTCTTGAACGCCCTCCTCTTACCCACGTTATTTGTACCTGAATTGCGTGTTCGATCTGGTAAAATAAGGTTCTCATGTTCCCAAGGTTGTGGCTTCATTAAATGTTATATTGTATTTATATCACTTGTTTGCTTAAATCGCAAATTAACTAAGAATTTAAAAGCAAAGAAAAGTCCACAAAAATTCATATCTTTATAGAAAACGTTTCGGAAAGCACGTTTGAAAGCACGTTTCAAACATTGTGCTTTCAATGTATTAATTTGTGACTTCCGATTTGTGATTCTATAGATTCTACGAACTGACGATGGAGCTGGTCTCCGAAACGATTTCTATAAAGATATGAATTTTTGTGGACTTTTCTTTGCTTTTAAATTCTATGTTATATTATATTGTATCATGGTTCGTCGATTCCGCATTTGATGCATAGAAAATTATTTTAATTTTCTTATTGGATGATAAGACTTGAGTGCGCATGATGCGATAGTACGGCGCGTGTTCGAGATGGACAACAATCGATGGATGATTCTAGAAGCTTAAATTCAACGTTTGAATTTCGAGCGTGTTTCGTGAACCTTGAATAATTTCCTCGTCACAAAGCTCTTATTTTCGGCTCAAGTTCAATGATTATATCGAAAGTTATGTGTGATACCTGGAAGCAATATTGATCAATTACACATAAAACACTACCAAACCAGAAACTCTTGCATTCCGTGTCGTTCAGTAAAGCTCGTAAAAATCTCTCGTCGTCAGGAATGGCTAGTAAAAAAATACGCACCTGAAATCTGCTACAAAAACCGAGAGTCGAGGGACTGTCCCGAAAAGTGGAGTTGTCCCTACGTAGCTGCTGGTCCAAGAGCTTTCGGGGAAAACGGCAATTGTGCCAATTAGGCGAGAAATGACGCGTCCCGATACGTCTTATTGCGTCCCACAGCCGCCGTTCAGGGAGGAACAATAATGCGTATAAACTCTAATTGGGTCCCAGGGTCAAGGAAGGGCCGACAACTCGTAATATTTGCCGTATAATGAGCAATACATCCATGGCAGGCCGTTTGACCCTATGTAGGAATACCGGCACTACAGGAACTTCTCTGGCATATTCGTATCAATGTATTTAAGAACCAACATGATGATATCTATTTTTGTAGCAATGCATTTACGAACCAACTAGTCAGTATATTCATAGCACTGTGTCCAGGAACCAACATTCTGGTCGGTATATTCATGGCTATGAATTATTTGCAACCCAAGTATTCATATCTCATGCGACAAACGGAGGCAAACATTAAAATGTGTTCCATGAAAATGACTGTCCTGATGAACACATTAAATGAAGCCAACTCTTTACACTCTCACTTCTGTTCGTAATAAAATATTCAGATAGAAATTTGTAGAGGTCGTACCCAGTTTTCTGGAACATGTCAAGTTTGGAATCCTATATAGAAAAGCACACTTCACTGGACAAAGCTGAGACCTGATTGGTTCGGCTTGATTGCCGCCTCGCATCCAATCAAGTCCAATTATATAACTCGTGCTTGCCAGCACAGTCGCAAATGAATTCAATTATTAAGATTTGAATTAAGAGCATGTTAATTATCACCACAAATTTGTTACTGGAATCGATGAAGTCTCGATTTGCATCAAATATACAAAGCTTTAATACTTATACTATACCACAAATACTACTACCTCATAATACTTACACATCAAAATCATATAAGTACATAAATGATAATTTCTAAAATTTACAGTGGCATAATAACTCGCAACGACGATTGACCCTAGTATTTGTTATTTTCAATTTTACTTATATTCCTGCAATTTAATATTTACTCCAAAAAATGCTACATAACTGAAAATATTAGCGAGTCATTATTATACTCTTGATTGTTGTTATCACTATACATTGTGTATGTGTCATGATTGCGATTCTCGCTGGCCATCGCTTCTTTATTACTTATCGGCGCGTCACAAAAGACGAATACTCATTAGGCTAAGAGCCTCGCATGCTGCCGGCGTGGACTATCTCGTGACCACCTCCGACCAATCACGCGGCACTTGCCCTAACGCTCCCAGTCAAACGCAACACTCTTACTTGATTAGGTGCGTTACTCCTTCACGTCCTCTCCTATTCTATAAGAGCTTCTTTGCGTCCACTATCCAGTCAAACGCAACACTCTTACTTGATTATATACGTTACTCCTTCACGTCCTCTCCTACTCTATAAGAGCTTCCTTGCGTGCAGTCAAATGCAACACTCCTACTTAATTGGGTGCATTGCTCATTCACGTCCTTTCCTACTCTCTAAGCTTCATCCTTCCAGTCAAACGGAAACTCTCCTTGAAGAAATGGCTTTTGATTCCAAAGACCAACAACAAATTTCAGTGATCACTGAATGAGAATAAATCAGATCAAGATGGTCGATATCTTTCTCGTCAGTTGTCCAGCAAGCCTAAAAAGTCTCCTATGCAGGCATGTGTCTTTCTCTCTCGAGCAGTTACAGACATTTGCATCCTGTATTGGGAAATATAACTTATTCAAGTATTTCATTGGAGATCATGAACTTACCGTCCCTGAGCACTGACTGTTACGTTTGCTAGTCGTATGACTTGAAAGTCCCAGCTAAGGAGGAAGATGGGCAGAAACGAGACTAGAGGTTAGGGAACTGTACTTGGTGGAATCTGGTATACAACTGAAGGAAAAAGGCTTGCAGGCCTTACATTGATATACTATTGACAATATTGACTTGAATTTGATCATAATACGTAAGCACGTAACACTGACAGTCCACTCTTCTTGCCCACCTCTTTACACGGTGTCCTCTACAACCCCCAGATACAGTACTTTGCCAACAAAGGTGTTCTGCCCTTGGTTCTTCCATCGTAACTGCTATTCCACATGCTGCTAGACTGACAATCAAAAAATTGTAATTTCGGTAGGACATGCTACCATAAAACATGCTTTTCGCCGGTATATTTATACTCTGCACTCCAGTTTTGACATATTAAAGACGGGCGTTCACTTTTTAGCTGCGATTGCCGACCTCGCTCCACAACACAAGATGCTGATTGCGGCGTCACTTGGTGTCTCCAAGATCTGCAGCCAATAGCGTTCATTTCTCTTCAGCGCCGTGCAACTTCTACTCAACTACTAATAAGTATAATCAGCCGATCAGTTCTGCCAATCGTTCTCTTACATATGAAAAGATTTTTAGTTGATACGGTTTCGACGTTTATTGTAGAATTGGCTCGTGCGCCTTCCTCAACTCCTCTATGAGGCCCTCGAATAGTGAGAATTTCATATGGCTTATTCAATAATTTATTATCAAATTTTCATTACTTGAAAAGTTGAAATTATGACTTCACTCATTTTATCGCAATTTATTACACGCGTTCCTCAGCCGCAGCTCTCTACTGGTTTTATTTTTCTACAGCCCATAAAAATTCTTTCCGATGCGTTAATTCGGATTACGCTGTGGTTGTAGCTTGCTTTTTTTGTACAGGAAATATTTACGTGGAAAAACGTCCTTGAATCGGAATGCAAGCGTCCATGTAATAATGATTGAAACAAGTTTTCAATTAAAAAGACCTAGACAAAATTTTGAACTCCGTGGCATGGGTAGCAGCACAAAGTCTGTATTTTTTGGGTGCTCACGTGAATACTTGATACTATTTAAGAAGCGAATAATTATATGTCCAAAAATATTATCTACTCGTTAATTGTAGCTGTAGGTCAATATGGAATTAATATATTATGGTAATCTCCCATTATGGTAAGGAAACTCAGAAATTTTCCTTTATTATTTATCCTACCGAGTTAGGTCCTCACAGGTCCAGATAATATTGTTAATTTCAATAGACATGACATAATATAATCGATTTCCACATTAGATTTTTCAAATGTTTTAAATTTTGGAAAATTTGATCAGTTGTACCCTGCATGTTTGGAGTGAGTTTAGACTTCTATGAAACACCATACAGTAACTTGTAAAGAATTGTAAACTATGTTAAGAAAAACAGGTTTACAAACTATTTAGGTACATAATGCAAAACGTTTGACATCCTTTCGATAAGTACCTGTCTTAAACATATTTTCTATATTAAATCCTGAAGATTTTTCTGTGATTGACTTTCGGCTTGAGATCTATAAGACTTTCACCTCCATTTTGATTTTCAGTGGAAGTAGCTGTACGTCATCAGTGCTGGTGTACTGTGCGAATAAAAACAAATTAAACAATTAGTAGTTCTCAAATCGTCAGATACTTCAAAAAACAAGTACGTTTTTTTGCTCTGTTTTTATTCAGTAATCTCTTAATCATGAGGAGACTTGTAAGTTGTAACTCCTTAGTCCTTATTATCATATGCTCTAACGGCCTAAGATTAGAACTTTAGAAGTTAGCGCTCAGACTGGTCACTGGAGTAGCTACTTACCTAGGTAAGTAGAAGTGCCTGTGGACCACTGGACCAGGTCTCATAGATGACAGTCTATCATAGTCATAGTGTAGGTATGTGCACAAAAAAAAATTTTCCTTTGATCGTAATGAAAATTACACCACTGGAAAGAGAAAAAATTTAGAAAAATATCATAAAAGTGAGCATGGTGGTTTTTTAGCAAATCCTTGGGCATTTAGCCCCAGCAGACTCCAGCAGGCACTCCGCAGCCTTGCAGGCAGTCCATGGTGGTTTTTTAGTCCCCCATGTTAGTAAGTCGCGAAAAAAATCGGTTTTCTGATGCCGACCGCCAAAAATGGATTTCAGATTCGTAATCTACACCCCAAAAAACATATGATTAAAAAAACACCCTTTTTTTTGGATGTAGTTAATCTGCAATAATACCCTATAGATGTAATGTACTATAAACAAAGGACAATAAGGTAGACAACACTTAAAGAATTTTGCACGTATTAAAAGGGTCGAAAGCCTTGAATTCAGTCGCAAGAGTTAAAATATATTGATATTTTTGCTTTCAAAATATACATTTTATTTCCTATGTATATTGATTATCGGCTGCCATCATAGTGGCAAAGCAGAGAGTTTTTTTAGACTCCTCAAGTTCATTTTTGAGTCCTATAAGTAGACCAGTAAAGTATCATGGATACCAGCATTATCTTACATAATAAATTGGTTTAAGTCTTGAGTAAATGAGGAAATTAGAAATGAACTTATTCTGAAAAATCTCTGGTTTGTCACTATGGCTGCCATTCTGCACTAGTATGGAATATATCTACTTGGCGAGCCGCGACTGAATTTTTCGAGCCGTGGTTTTATGGCTGTCTCTTATACACATCTAGATGTGTATAAGAGACAGCTCTANTTTATTAAAAAAAGCCCGCTTCACACACACGTAAGCGAGAAGCCAATTAGAAACAAAGCTATTTATTGACATCTAAAAAAATATTGAGATATAGCCATTAATTAATTACTATCAGTATATAAAAAATCTGATGATATTATTTAAAAATTTAATAGAACGATGTGATTCTCACAAGAAAAATACTTTCCAAAAATTTTTTTTGAGAGAACTCGATCGTTGAGTTGCATCCTCATATTTACTTTAAGTGCTGTCAATAATCTTCTAGCGTTGAAATGTCATTAGACAGTGGCTTTTTTTATTTTTATAACTTGAAATGTGCCATAGGTAATGTTTAAATAATTTCTGATGAATTTTAATAATACAAATCGGCTTTTCTTCAAGTATTTTTTAATTTTACTGAGTAATATCAGTTAAAACTTGTATAAACAATCGTGAAGTGCAATACAGCTCGCCATTGTACCTTTCAACATAAAATTAAGAAATTAAAAGCAAAAAGCAGTAAGTTTTACGAACAAATAAGTGTAACTGAGGTCATACTTATTATTAGCGAAAGTTTTCCTGTGCATACCAGTGTCTGTTTAAGGAAGAATGTTGCTTTTATTAATTTATAAATGATCTTGAAGATTAGAGTCTTTTCGCGTTCCGTAAGTAAGTTAGGACTTTTTTAGCACTCTAAGACTATTTTGTATTGAAAAACCGCTTGCACGACGACTGCTGTGAGCCAGGCAGTGTTATCTAGACTGTCAGCGTGGGAGGTTGTCTGCCGTGCGCGCGGGGGCTGTGAACAGCAAGCCGCCACTCCTCTAATTTAAGTTCGGCGTTCCCAAAACTCAAATTACCAAGGTAATTTAAAATTGATATGTAATTGCACCATGAAAGTGAGTGAAGTAGGTCGAAAAATGAAAAAGATATGAATTTTTTCCTATTTTCATTTCACCCCAAAAATGGACCAACTTCTGTCACTTTTTTGGAAAAACTATCATTTGTAGGTGTCCTATGAGCCAATTTTAAAGTTTTTAGTACCATTGGAAAACTCATGTTGTAGCTAGGTAGGCTAGGGTAAACGCGGTATATTCCGTCATCGTGGGTAATTCCATCACCTCTCTAGTTTTTCCTTTATATTAAGCTTTGTTTTAGTTCCATGCGTTCATTGATGGTTGAAATGGTGACGTCATACATTTGCGCGTTGAACTAATGCCAAAACACTAGGTCTTGGCCATCTAGCTGCAAAATATTGAGATTCAAAGAGAGACAATGCACGCTACCCAGTGAGATCATCGAAAAATGTGTCAAATTTGACAGTTGACCTTGCTCTACCAAATAGTGAATAGGGTAAATGCAGTATATTCCGACACATTAAGGACGCATCGAGAAATGAAAAACTATAAAAAAACGTATGCGTTACGTAAGTTCTGTTGCCTTCACATGACTCTCAAAACACTTCACTACGCGTCAGCAATGATGAAATGTCACAAAATGTTGCCATATTTATTAAAAAGCCTTTTACCATCAATGAACGCATGGAACTAAAACAAAGCTTGATATAAAGGAAAAGCTGGAGAGGTGACGGAATTACCTACGATGTCGGAATATACCGCGTTTACCCTAACTGTTTGTGTAGGAAGAATATTATGGTTTGAGACTTTTAAATACGTCTGTGAATATATTAGGAATCCTTTAAGTATACTTGTAATCGCTGATTTCAAGTAGTAAATAAATTAATAGATGATTAAGTTGAGAAATGGATTTAGACACATGAAAACCAATTCCGTCACAACTTGAATTGGACACACACAGATCGTTCCAAGCTGTGTACAAAAATTAAAATTTGCTTAATTAAAAGCTTAATAGTTGTTAATTAAAAGCGTAATTAAGTAGTGTTCAATATTCATTATATAGTGTTCTAATTCAAAGCCGTGTTGTATTCCAATACAGCTCACACAGCAAACGGAATTCGAACACGTGGATGACGGCATTACGTATCAGTAGAATTTGAAGCGCGGACGGAATACGCCTCACCACGTGATAAATATTGCCACACACAGTGACAGAATATAGGGATTTGGTAGGTTTGCATTCTAAAGGCTTTTACATAAATATGGCAACATTTTGTGACGTTTCATCGTTGCCGACGCGTACTACGGCGTTTTGAGAGTCGCCTAAAGCAAACAGAACTTGAGTAATGCATACGGTTATTTTTTTATAGTTTTTCATTTCTCGATGCGTCCTTAATGTGATGGAATATACTGCGTTTACCCTATCGATTCTAACTAGAATAAAACATTTTGGTTGAGACTTTGACTGCAGGTGGGTGGGGGAAATGGGTGCAACTGCTAGATATGAATGCTATAACTTAACTTAAAGGCAGAATTGGATGGAATAAATTTCAGTTTCATGGCCTTGGCACCATAATTGAGCTTAAAATATGACATTAAATAGAATACACAAATAAAGTTTACTAGTAATAATAATATTATTAACTTTTATTAATATTAATTCTTAACTAATTATAATAAATATTAGTGAATATTGATATTAATAATAATATTAAATATGATCATCGTCATGTCACGTCTCTTCCCGTCTTGTGCCTTGTCTCATCTCATCTCATCATCTCGTCTTGTGCCTTGTCTCATCTCGTCTCATGCCTCGTCACATCACGCCTTGTGCCTTGTCTCATCTCGTCTCATGCCTTGTCTCATCTCGTCTCATGCCTCATCTCATCTCGTCTCGTGCCTCATCTCGTCTCATGCCTCAGCTCATCTCATCTCATTCCTCGTCTCATCTCGTCTCGTGCCAGGTTTCATAAAGTGGCAAGAGTCGTTGGAATTTCAACGACTTTTTTGTAAAGTTAACGACCATTTTTTGGCCATTACAACGACTCCAAACCTGGATTAATTGTAAATATATATTTTTCAATGACAATGAATAATTTAATACACGATATTTTTAAAAAATTATACACTGACTGCTATCACTCGTGCATTTTTTTGGTTTCAGATGCCAGTCATGCCACCACTGGAAACAGAAATGTTCAAGGCAGCATCTGCCAATTATCAGTCACAAGTTTACAAAATTTTGGTTCAGTGAGTCTGTCGTATGTGTTCAAGCTTAGAAGAAAAATCCGACAGATGGCGCTGGTTGTTGACTTCTTTTCAAGTTGAAACTTGACAATAAAATTTTCTGTGTGCCTCTTTTGTAACCTTCATACCATTCGTACAAATGGAGGTAGTTTTCGCACAAAGGGCAAAATTAATCGCACAATTATAACCAATATCAACCGATCACAACGATATTCAGAGAAAAATTTAAACTATTACATTCATAACATGCTGACCGTACGTAGCAAGTAATAAATTTCTAGAATCTAGACCTCAAACTTGAAGGCTTTAAGTCGACGTTCTATTCGAAATTTATTCCTTCCCTATAGTTTATAGCTCTTCTCATATGAATGTCTAAAGATCAGCTATATAACTTGAGAATGCAGCGGTAATCGGAAAAAATATTGCTATCTTAACACATGCGAAAAAGCTTTAGTGAGTCCGTGTTCTTGAGTTTATTAAGATTTGCTAAGTAATTCGGAAGAATTTGTTGGCCACAGGAAATTCTTGCACGTATTGCTGTGTGACTTGTGATTGGAGTCGAAATTTTAAAATTTGTCACAAGCTAAACACACCGGAATAATTATTTCATTTCATGCTCAAAGTTTCATTGAAATATGATCAGTAGATGGGGATAAAATAGATCTGGTCACTGCAACCATGCCACGTAACCTGCTGCAAAAATGTTCGAAGTGTCATTTTGCTAGAAGGAAAGCACTAGCAAATGCTTTTAAATGATCAGTAAAAAGCTACGAAGTGCAATTTTTTTTAACCAGATAAGTAACGAGATCACGAAACCATGTTGACCAAACCAAATAAAGCAGCGCCAGCATTGGAATGACATGTGCAAGACGTGGGAATGCTAGCATCGCGGTATTGAGTCCCTTTTATTAAGGTCTGTGACTCGTGCCAAACGTTCGGTTCTACCAAACGCCCTGTGGTTCGGCTAAGACGTGTAAGTCAGAGACCAGACTGAGCTAGCGTCTTACAATTTTCTGTTTCCTATTGTGGAGTGAAACACAGTAGGAATTCTCATAATTGACTGGGTCAAGGTCCGAAGGCCAGATTGCGAATGGTATTACAGATATGCAAATGATTATGACAACTTGAGTTACTTGACGTTGCAATATCCTAGGTCGGTGCTAATAATATTAGTATGTAGCCAAATAATATTCAACAGAAAATCAACTGCAGTTGCTTATTGATAATGATGCTTAAGGCAATAAAATGGATAATAATGTTGAGTCAGAGTTATTGGGTAACTCTGCTAAAATTCGCTAGGCTAGCAACGTTCCTCAAAAATGAGTTACGGGAGTAACTGGAGGAAACATATATACAAGGTCGCTACAAAAGTATTGTTTTGATATACGATTGAACAGGAAAGTCATAAATAATTTTGTTCATTCATTATTAAAAATAAAGATTTAATTTTACTGTATATATCAAGTTCTGTTTACATGGAAAACATTTTCAAACATTTCTAACGCAACGATCGATTAATCCCTGTATTTAGTTTTCAAAGAATTTTCAACCAGTAGATCAAGGCAACATTTGCAATTTATTTCATCGCCATCATCGGAAGATGCAAACCCGTTCGATGAGACATGCTTAGCTTTGGATACGTGATTTTGAATTGGATATTCATTGTAACTTTAATTGTGCAAGAAGTGCTACTGGTTATGAAATTAAAATAAAAATTCTTAGTTTTGTTATAGTAACTGTTGCTGATAAGTTGATATCTGGTCAGTCTGGACCAGGACTGGACCCTAAACTAAAGTTAACTAAACTTCTTGACTAAAGAAAGCCCTTTTAATAGCCAAAGAAGTTGTCGTGGCTTGTTATACATTGCACAAGTTTCATTTGCCTATTCTGTGCTTCTTTTTAATTTCAAGTATTGCTGATTACTATAACATATTGGAATGTGCTGCATTGATGTCTCTTATTTTATTGTCAGGTGCAGCTGACAACGCTGAAAATGAATAAATTCGATGCAATCTGCATAGGATAAAGAGTTGAAAATGAAACAAAATTAATATCTTAGTTTTTGTATTTAAAAATGAGTTCACCATTCCGAGAAAGCTGTGCCCTCTGCATTTTAGGGATAGCTTGCGTTTGATTACGCGCAATATTTACGTATCACTATTAGAAGCGGACAGACGTCAGTGTTCATTCAGGAGTAAAGAAGGCACGGTACCTGGTGTGAAGAAATTAAACCATTAATGCATTATACGTGTGGTTTGTTGCATATTAACAATCCAATGTACAAAAACTCAAGGTTATCTACTAATCTTCTTATTAACGATGATTTTTTCATTGTTAACTGACCTGTGACCAAACTAGCTTAATAAGAAACCTACCAACCAACGAATGGAAAACCTACCAACCAACGAGTGGCATGTGGATTTTCAACGACCCGATGACCCCTGAGATACTATTACAACGACTCTTATGCCACACTATGAAACCTGGGTCTCGTGCCTCGTCTTGTGCCTTGTCTCGTCTCGTGCCCCATCTCATCTCGTCTCATGCCTCGTCTCATCTCGTCTTGTGTCTCATCTTGTCTTGTGCCTCGTCTCATCTCGTCTCGTGCCTCATCTCGTCTCGTTCCTTGCCTCATCTCGTCTTGTGCCTCATCTCGTCTTGTGCCTCATCTCGTCTTGTGCCTCATCTTGTCTCGTGCCTCATCTCGTCTCGTACCGGTACCTCGTCTCATCTCGTCTCGTGCCTCATCTCATCTCGTCTCGTGCCTCATCTCGTCTCGTGCCTCGTCTCATCTCGTCTTGTGCCTTGTCTCGTGTCTCGTCTCGTGTCTCATCTCATGCCTTGTCTCCTGTCTCGTCTCATGTTTTGTCTCGTGTCTCATCTCATGTCCAATCTCATTTCTTGTCTCACATCTCATCTCATGCTTGTCTCCTCGTCTCATGCTTGTCTCCTCGTCTCATGTCTCGTCTCACATCTCGTCTCATGCCTTGTATCATGTCCAATCTCACGTCTCGTCTCATGTCTCATCTCCTCGTCTCATGTCCAATCTCATGTCTTGTCTTGTGTCTCGTCTTGCGTCTCATCTCACATCTCGTCTCATGTCTCGTCTCGTAGCTTGTCTCATGCCTCATCTCATGTCCCCTCTCATGTCTTGTCTCGTGTCTCAGTCTCGGCAGTAGTTCAGGACCAGCGTAGCTCACTGGCTCATGACTGAACTGAACGTAAACTGTGCAACAGGACAAGGTAGAAAAACGGTCAGAATGGCTGCAGAGCTCTGAAATTTTGAGAGCATGCTCTAAAAACTATAATCTTGATTTGAAATTATCTTTCATTAATTTCAAAATATGATATCAATGTTTATTTCTATCACAAATGTTACCCCTTGCACACCCCAGCTAAGCAGGTACTTGATAGACATTTCTTGAAAAAAAATGGTGTAGTCATAGTTCAAGTTTTTTTAGTTCATTTCTAAACACAAGTCAATCAAATTAAGCAAACATTTGGGTGTAACTTTCAAAATTAAATACGTTACTTATGCGCGCCGATGCGAAAAGTGGCTGTCCGCCATTTTGCCCGCATTATTTACATTTGTGCGTACTTTGTGCACATACTTACATAGTGTGGCTGCTACTGTGGCACAAGACACAAGAGTCGTAAAATTCATCTCAGTCCTTCGTAAATAGGTTTCTTCAGTACTAGTTCAATAAATTAGCAATGAAAACGCTAGGTAGGCCTAGTCATTAATAATGAGATAACATTTAGGTCTATAGAGTTGCATTGAATTCTTTATAGTATACATTGAATTCTGCATATTCTAAGACTCTGTAGAGTCTGAAACATAAAGAAAAACATTAATAGGTGTGTCAAACATAAAATATGTTATATTCCTATGGCCACTGTGCAGAGAGTGGATGAATATTGCAAGATCTTTGGCGACACTTCAGTAGCAAAATTTTCGCCTTCAGAAGATCTTGTTGACACATTTAGATTGAAATTCTTGCATTTAATATATTTTGTCAGTCTTCAGCCAACTATTTAGAAAAAAGCAGGGTTGGCAATGATTAAATCAAAATGATTAAATCAAGTGATTAAATCACTTGATTTTTCTATAAAAATCATGATTTTTTTATTTTTTCAATTTATTTGATTTATTTGATTTTTTCATATATTTAAATATATTGAGTGGCAGACTTTAATTTATATTGAGGTATTGTTATTCATGGTTTAGTATAAATTTAGTAAAAAAATGGCATCATTTTGAAAAAAAAGTGGTCAAAGTTACCCCATTTTACGGTATACAATTTAAATGTGTTGGCTAGCATATACAGGGTGGGGCAGAACTGATTGAACAGTTTTGAGGCAAAATAAAAGAGTAATGGAGGTACATAAAGAAGAAAGGTTATTTTCCCAAGATTAGCATAACATACCATTTAAAATACTTATGTTTTGAAAACAATATCAGGAATATGGTGTCCGTTAGCTGCATCACACTGTTGGAGTCATTTTTGGAAGTTTTCTACAGCACGTTCACACATATGGCAAGGTATGGCCATAATCTCTGCTGCAATAATCTCCCCTTAGCTGTGGTAGTGTGTGAGGGTGACTTCTGAACACGTTTCTTTTAGATGTCCCCAAGCAAAGAAATCGCAAATGCTCAAATCAGGTGACCTCGCAGGCCACTGTAAATCACCCCTCAGAGACACCAGACCTCCGGGAAACATGCGTTTCAAAACATGGAGTGACATTTGGGCTGTGTGAGCTGTAGCCTTATCCTGCTGGAACCACACGTCTCCCAATGCTTCATTTTCAACAATGTTTTCCATCCTGGGCTGCAAGAAATTTTGCAACATTGCAGCATAGTGATCGGAAATCACTGTCATGGTTACTCTCTCTTCTGAGAACGACTCCAACAGTGTGTTGCTGCTAACGGCCCCCATCTTCCAGATATTGTTTTCGAGACATAAGAATTCTAAATGGTATGTTATGCTAACCTCTAGGAAAATAAACTTTCTTCTTTATGTACCTCCATTACTCTTCTATTTTACCTCAGAACTGCTCAATCGGTTCTGCCCCACACTGTATATTGAAAGGTTGAGATTGTACTGACCTTTTAGGCAATTAGAAAGATTTTCCACCCTAATATGAGTATTCTAATTCAAATATTTAATTTTAATCTTTTAATATGTTAATTTATAACTAGATACAAAACAATTACAATTATAAGACTATATATAAAATAATTTAATGCAGTGAATGGATATAAAATATTTGAATTGTGCACATGTTTATTTCAAACAGTGTTAGCTTTTCTCATACATAACATTAGTCTCGTTTCAAGTCGTATGAGGTTTGTTTGGTTATCGTTCAGTTTATGTTTAGTATTGGTTTATTGGTCTGAATTAAATGGGAACACTGTAGTCAGTCACTCAGTCACTACTAGTCGGTGTGTATAGAGGGTAGAGTCTGGTAGATTTATAGGACATAAAACTAGTAGATTAGATCTACTGACAGTGCTGTGCACTGTGCTATCAGCTATCTATCTGTTATGTGACTCTTCAATGTTTAGAAGATCTGCATTCCTGAAGTTTTTTTTTGTATATTGAAGCCAGTTAAATGGTCAATATTTAGCTCATTACCTTGCTCCATACAAAACGTTACAAAGCTAATGAATAGACTTATCAATAATTGTTTACCCAAAAATCCCTAAGTGGTAAACACCATCTTGGCCTGTTGGCCATTATTGAAGGCAATAAGTGCCCTTGTTAGCCCGTAATTATGATCTATATACTGTTATTGCTAGTAGGCTAATTGCAACATAAAAAAATAACACTTCAAAAAAGACAAAAAAGTTGAAAAATATCAAATAAATCAAAAAAAATGTGAAAAAATAAGAAAAAATCATTGATTTTTGATTTTTTGATATTTTAAAAAAATAAAATGAAAAAATCACCAACCCTGGAAAAAGTAAGGTTTCCAGTACATTGGATGGATCAGGATGCAGTGAAGCTTGTTTAGTTGTCCGGAAATCAGTTGCGATGAGTTCCCGCCAAAAAAATGTAAACAACTTTACGTTTGTGTAGTTGCGGTCACATTAGAGTGGTCCAACTGCATTATCACATGTTCAGCTGACACTTGCTGTACAATCGGGGTTCGGACTGTTTTTAGGGTAAAATTAGTTATTTGGGGCATGCAACATGTGCATGCAACCTTGTAAATAAGTTCGTGGCTTGTAAATAGTTTCTCATTACTCAGCGTAAATGGCTATTCATTAAAATTTTCCCAGGGACACATCTTGAAAATGGTTGGCAATGCTTTGGGCTTAAAAACCTATATATTGGCAATGCTGCTTCCACTCTCTGCACCCTGGTCCTATGGTAATTTTAACGTAGCCTAATTTCCAAGCCGGTCAATATTACCCCATCACGGCTGACATTAGGTGGTCTAAGTTCCCCCATTAGGGGGCAGTGCCCCCCATTTGCAAGCTAGGACACTTTCCTCAAATTTGTCATTTGCATATGTAACTAGAATAGTTCTACTATAATGCACCAAAACCTGGAGTTATTTGGAGTTTTTTTACCAAAAAATATAATTGATTTTACCACCCAGTGTAAGTAAGATACCCCAAGAGCTGAGGTAACAAAGATCATCACTTTTTTTTAAATTACATCAAAACTATGAGAGGCAGAAGCCTGCAATTTATGGTAAGTGAACCTAGAGTATAAACCTGTATTTTGCATGTTTCAATTTAAGTTCAATTAAGCTAGTAAAAAATGGAATCATTTAAAAAAAAAGTAGTCTAAGTTACCCCCTTTTACGGTAGTATATCCTTTACTCTCCACGTGATGCAACAAATAGTGGCAAAGCAGACAGTTTTTTAGACTCTCCTTCACACATAGTGACAAAGGAGAACGTCTTTTTATTTCGGGGTCAACAAAGGTTTTCTGAACAAGAATCAAGGCTATGATCTTTCGCAAATATTTTGGAACGCTAATTTCAAATGGCAATTGTGCAACAACATTATATGAAATAGATAATCTTATCACTTTCAACTTTTTGTCAGACCTGACATTTTGTCGTATTACTGATGTTCGGAGGGCTGATGCACGCCAACTAATCTTTATCGAATGCGGCTTGAGAGAGTTTTAACACCTAGATACTCACCCGACCCGATCAGAGCAGGATGTGCACTGAGATTAAATTGCTTACACACCATCAGCAGAGCTGCAGCTAATCCTGTGGACAAGACATGCTGCGCACGTACACGTTTGCTTGCTCTAGCTTTGAAGGCTGTAGAATCAGTTTAATTCCAAACAATTCTGAACAAGATTTTCAACCTGCTTCTCTAAACGACAGAAAAATAACACCATTTCTCGCTCCAAGAACCAATGGAAAAAGCTATCTGATAGAAAATTTCTTACCCTTTATGATGAGCTAAGAATGTTGATGTTTTTCATAACTGTTATCGATAATTTTACGAAAACGTCAACATTTTTAGGTAATAGTTTGCCACTTGAGGCCTGAGCGAGCTTATTTTTGGATCTCTTGCTGTGTGGAGCTTCTGCATGACTGTGTAGAGATGCAAACAGCTTTCGAAAATGTTGTTTCAGAATTTTATTCACGGATTAATTTGAACATTATATACATTGATTCAGCATAGAAACATACTCCAAGAGTTGCTTAGGCATTCATTATAGCATTATCTATAATAATAGGTTAGTTGAAACTTTTAGTCGCTTGCTGGTAGCCTTGTCGCAAGAGAATCAAATAAGAATCCGATAATAAATATTCTCTATCCAAAAATATGCTGTTGAGCAAATTTGTTTTTTCAGCATATTATATGATAATGATTATGGGTAAACCGATTCATCACACACTATCATCATAATTATCATATATTTACCATAATTTTTACGCACAAGTCTCATTATTCCTTTGTTCACAAATGCTCGATTTTTATCATATTCGCTCATCCTCCATTGTTCACGCATTCTTGCAGTGCCCCTAATTAACATATTCCCCATTATTCCTTTACTCTCACATTCTCTGTTACCTGACACACGGTCCCCGCTATTCCCTTACTCAAATATTCTCTGTTATTCCTTTACCAGCATACCTTAAAATGGGGTAACTTTGAACACTTTTTTTTTCAAAATGATGCCATTTTTTTACTAGATAAGTTAAACTTAAATTGAAACATGCAAAATACAGGTCTATACTCTAGCTTTACTCACCATAAATTGCTGGCTCCTGCCTCTCATAGTTTTGATGTAATTTAAAAAAGAGTGATAGTCTCTGTTACCCCAGCTCTTTAGGTTTCTTTGACCGGGTGGTAAAATCAATTTTATTTTTTGTTAAAATAACTCCAAATAACTCCATATTTTGGTGCATTGTAGTAGAACTCATCTAGTTACATATGCAAATGACAAATTTGAGGAAAGTGTCATAGTTTGCAAATGGGAGGCACCGCCCCCCAATGGGTGAAATATGACCACCTAATGGCAGCCGTGATGGGGTAACATTGACCGGCTTGGAAATTAAGTTAAAATTACCATATATAAGACTCTGTAGAGTCTGAAACATAAAGAAAAAAACATTAATAGGTGTATCAAACATAGAATATGTTATATAGGTACCAATGGAAATTTTAACTTAATTTTCAAGCCCCATTGGGGGGTGGTGCCCCCCATTTGCAAACTATGACACTTTCCTAAAATTTGTCTTTTGCATATGTAACTAGAAGAGTTCTACTACAATGCATCAAAACCTGGAGTTATTTTACCAAAAAATAAAAGAAATTGGAGGGGGTACTCCGACAGGCTTTAAATAATAGCTCTTTTTCATGGGTCACATTATTAATTTTTTAACCTATTAGATAATCGTAATGATATGGAGAAAATTTCTTCTTAATAAAGTTCTAGATTTCTTACTTTCACCAAATTTCCATATCAAGAGAAATTATCTACAGTATTATTGCTGGATAATTAAAATCATATTAAATATTTTAAGTTTTTTGTCTGTTGTATTTGCGCTAAACTGCTCAGCATGTAATCAATGGATGGAATTTGGCTGACACCTGCACGAGAGAATTTATTTAGACTAATTTTTATTTCATTTAGATTATCATTATTAAAAATTATTATTATTAAATATTTTTGTGATGGGATTCACTGAAAAACTCTTAAACTAAATTGCATTTCTGATGTTATTTTTTTAACTAACTCAAAAGTTCACAAAATGTGTTTGAAAAAAAAAAAACTATTATAAAGTCATAAAAGAAGCTTCCTCCTATAGGTATTCTACAACAAACTTATGGCCTGGCTATATTTTCTTATCTTATCCTCATTGGTACCTATCTCCCAGTTTCCGTATTATTAGCCACCACCAAATACAAATTGACCTTTTTGCTGATCATCCAAGAAGTATATATATGAACTTAATTATGAGCCATAGTCTTTTAAAATAGGGAAATATGTGAAATTCATGAAAATTATGTTCTTAGAATGTTTCATGTTTTATTATTAAATGGTAATTGTCTTTTCCTGTCCAGGGCTGCAACAATGACGAAGCCTCGTGGAGAAGAGGAGGAGGATGCCTCTTGTGAATCAACTCGTGGTAAAGAAAGCAAATTCGTCGCTGAGCGTTCTGATTCAGGTATGGATGGCAATAAAAATACAAGTGGCAGTGGCAGCGGCAATGCTAATAGCAGTAGTGAAAGCCTAGCTAATGATTCAGGAAAAAATGACGCAAATCGCAATCGGGCTGGGGGTCGAGGCCGCTACAGAGTTCCCAGCAATTTTTGTCGTGATTACATCTTTTACTCGTGCAAGCGCAGAGGCTGCAAATTTATTCACCCGGAAGTTGACTCAGCTGAGTACAAGGAAGCAAGAGCTAGCCGCCCTGAGCTTGCCCATAGGGAGCGCGAGCGCAGCCGCAGCCCTTTGCCCGAGATGGAGAGTAGTGGCCCGCCAACAGTTTGCCGCGACTTCCTGCGCAACATGTGCTATCGTGGCAAAGACTGCCGCTATAATCATCCCTCCGATGGCGAAAAGGAGGACCTGCCATGGCCACAGCTCTGCATTGATTACCGCTCTGGCAACTGCAAGCGCTATGACTGCAGGTCAGTTACTCATGCTGCTCTCTCACTTCTGCTGCTGTGCCCAGCAGTGCACTGCTGCTTTTCCCGTCAATTTAGCACTAAAGCACAGGGGAAGTCATGCTCATGGGTTTCCATCATTAGTTTCTCATGGTGAACAGGTGTCCTTCCATGCCATGCTAGTACATCTGTCATTTTGATAATCTGTGCAAAAAGCAAATTGATTTACCTGTGTGAAATGGGTTTAGATTCGAGAACATTAAAGGAAAGCTTATGTGAAAAGCACTTTTATTCAAAATTAACAAACTTTTATTCTCATTTCTAATTTGCAGTGCAACAAAAGTGAAATTTTAATACAAACATAATTTCTGCAAAAGATGGCCTTTTCTGGAACTCATATTGTGTGCAATGCTCCTAAATGCCATCATGTATGAGCCATCACTCCTCTATTCAATCGGAAAACAGGAAATTTTACATGTAATACGTCATCAATTTCATTTTGGATGGTAATTTACTTGAGAAACCTCTACCAAAAGCTGAAAATTAGCATAGATAGTTATAAGCAAAGAAATTATGCCAAGGCATTATACTTTCAGCCATGTGCTTGAATTGGTATATGCTTAGTTTTTCAGCCAAAGCGTTTAATGAATTGCGAGCAGCTGCTGGGTATTAATGAATGCTGACTAATGAAGCTGCCTAAGTATAAGTGGAATCATTTCTTGGTACAATTCAAGCAAATCTCCCAAGATTTATTTCACATTGAATTGCTTTTGCAATTGCTTCTGAAATATTTCATTGCAGAAAATTTAGGGTTGCAGGTGCCTACTACTACTATTGCAATACTTCAGTGAATCACGACGCGCAGGCTCAGCTAGCTGCAAGACTGGCTAGACTGCACTATGGCATATTCCTGCATGCAAAAGCAACTCGAACATATAGTGCTAACTTTCTTGGCAGCATGGCAGTCTGCTATTTTAATTTAAAAAGTGATACCTTGTGCTGGCATTGCAAAATTTTAGAGGATTTTTTATTCATTTATTTCTCATCAATCTAATTGGTAAAAATCTTGGTATCTCCATGTAAAATACCTAAAGATCATGCATTCTTCTGGCTTTATTTATGGCTGAATTGGATAATTGCTTGCAATGTAATGGAAGAAGATAATATTTTGTCCAAGAAACTGAACGAATCAGAACATGAATACCTGTATCAGATGTGTTCTCAAAATTAAAAAAAAAATAAATAGACAATTCTGCATGACTTAAATTGAAATGTGCTTTCAAACCAAATACTGCCCATTTGTCAGAAATGCTGAGAGGAAGAATGCATTACAAATTTTAACATGTGTCTCTGTGTGGGATAAGTTGAAATGCAGTCTAACCTCATGACTAAGAAGCAATTGATGAATACCTATATTATGACAGTCATCCTAGAGTCCTCTTATGAAGGACTCAAATCAAATAGGTATATACCAATGTGGCTACGGCTGCGTCTGTATTGTGCATATTAGCGCTTCTGATGAAATTCAATTTATTTGAGAGATGCTGAAAATGAATATATCTTTCTTTCAGATTACCACTGATCTACAACCCTGTAGATGTCTTTCAACCATTCTTATGGAGTTTATTCCACAGTGAACTTCTTAATACCTACCTCAGTTTCATTTAATATTCTATGATCAACACTAGAGACAAAAATTTATTCCTTATCACATATCTTACTTCATTTGATTTTACCTAATTTTTTCTTTATCTAAGTGTCTCTGATATGTATTAAAATTCATACATTGTCTCCTGATTTGATGCTGGCATTGTAATTATTTCTTCATGTGAAAGTTGTCTTTAACCTGTGTGTAAATAAACCTATTTTATTTAATCATTATTATAGTATTACAAGATTTCTTTTGTGTTGAAAATACTATGTGGTATTGACAAGAATATTGCTTGCTCTGACCCCTGGACAGATATTAAAAATTGGTGGGAAACTTGAGTCAGGAGATACAGCAACACTCACGTGCCACATTCGTTAGCATTGATACACTATCTTTGTTTCAATTTAGTAGTTGTTGATAATATTTTTACTGCTATTTAGCTTTTAAAATGCCTGAACCTGCATAAATATGTAACAGTAGGAATACAAATAGAATATTATATTCTCAAGCATTTACTATGCTTACCATGAATTCATTTTTTCTGCGATTAAGAAAAATGTTGACTTACAATTTATATTGAATTTATACAATCCTTGAACGTCTGCAGCAAGCTTGATCTTCAGACCAGTTTCTGTGCCAGGTTTCTTCACTTCACTACTGACGATGAGGAATACTTCCTGAGGACTGGCACTGTTCGCCGTGAGCTATGGCAGCATTTTATAAGCATCACTTTGAAGGACTCCAAGCTGCTCAAGAGCAGACCTGTGTGCAAGGTAATCTCGATGCCTCCGATAACCATCATTGGGTTATCAACTTGAATTCCATGTCACATGCCACAAGACACGATTTCTCACTTTGCCAGACTCCAAGTTTGTGGTTAATTATACCCCGACTTTCTATTCTATTTGATAATCATTGAAATATCTCGCTGTATCCACTCACTGTCGCATGCTCCTGATATTTTTGACGAGCGTAACCGGTAATACACTTCGTTTTACAGCTGTTCATGCAGAGCGGCGAATGTTCTATGGACGTGTGCCGATACCGGCATGTGTCGCAGCGCGAATACGAAGAGGAAATGTTCCACGTGATCTGTCAAATGGTGTTTGAGAAATGTCGGCGCACGAATCCCGAAATTCCTCCACCCTCAGCCAGTCTTCCGCCGCCGTTGGATGCTGACATTCCGCCTCGTCCGGCTCCGTTCCATGACTATGAGCACGAGCCTGGCCGGCGTGACTATGATTGGCAGCAGCCTGCACCGCCACGTGATCCGTATGGCTTCCCTAAGTCTTTGCCTGATGTCATGCCGCGGGAAGTTGACCAATTGACTAGGGAAAACATGGACTTGCGGCGCATAATTAGCGAAGACAGCGCGCGTTTCAAAACCGACATTGACCGACTTAACATGGATAATGCCAAACTCCAGGAGCAACTGAACTACATGAAGTCGAGTGGTTCAGGCCTGCCTCCGCAGATGTCCATGCTGCAGCAGGAGCACGCTGAGCTCAGTGCTAAAGTTAAGAGCATCAGCGACTGGAATGTTGAATTGCAGGCAAAATTTAGCACTGCGCGCCGCGAGTGCGATGAAATGCGAGATTCTGTGAAGGTTCTGAACCTGGAGCTCGCCACCGTCAATGAGGAGAAAATAAAACTCAAGCGCAAGTCTGACGAACTCGAAGCTAAGCTGCAAGTGGCACAGGCTGGGAAGGAAGAAGCCAACTTGGCTGTCGAGAAAAAAGAATACCTCGAGTCCAAGGTATGATTTCGGATATATTTTCTGGAAGGTTTGTGCCAAGATTTGTTTATGCTTTTGCTTTCGATTTATGAGCTCTATGACCTTGTTGATGCTTGTTAACAATAATTAATAAAGTATGTATTTAGAAACCTCTCGCAGTTTTTCTATTTGTTTAATTGTTAATCCTTGGCCTTGTATAGCTTACACTCTATTGCCCTGCCAATAATTAGCTTCAGCGTACCAACTGAACTACGTACATATTGAACCGTGTTCTTCTATTTTCTTTGCAGTTGCGGCAATACTACGAGGCTATGAAGCGATGCGAGGCTGAGTTTGTGTCGGTGCTTGAGAAGAATTTCCACATCAGCACTCCAAATGTGATGTCATATTTCCCTTCCTGGGGCTACCTAATGTCTTTTGTCACGGACATCGTGTCGCAGATCAACAGCACCGTCAGTACTCCTTCTGCATCAATAACCAGCGGAGTTACTTCAAGTTACGCGTACGGAGGTTATAGTTTACCTCCTCCTTCAGTTTCAAGCTCTGCGCCGTACGGGAACTACCCGCCTACAGATTTCAATAACGCATCGGCTGGTAATACTGCATCCTTCTCGGCTCCTCCATCTCAAGCAGCAAGCGCTTACAGCAACAACTCAAACTCCGGTTACGGCAACAACAGCAATGCTTACGGTTACGGCACAAGTTACGACGGTTCCTATGGAAATCTTGGGAATTACAACACCACGACGAGCGGCCCTCCGCCTGCCTCCGGTGTGACTTCTGGCGCTGCAGACGCTCGCAAGGTGGGCGTCAAAAAAGACAATCACCTCGCTCCTCCGCCCTGGAAAAACGACAACATCAAGCGAGACAGACACATGTAATTTAACATAGTTTTTAGATGCAAGTATAATTTAGCTCTTAGTAAGTTGTAGTTTCGAGATTAAATTAGATGCAATATGTTCTCTAATGCCAGGTGCACGCGGTCTCATTGACTAGGTTTAGTTATAGCAATAATTTGTTGCTTTTTTCGTACTTCAAGTCTACTTCCATGTAAAGCATTTCACTCGGCATGTTCGAACTGTAAAAAAACTGGGCCGAAATTGAAGCTAATCTGCTGTATTACGATTGGAGTTAAATTTATTTCAAAGGGTTAACTTTGTCCGTTGAAATTTGCAGTTCGTGTAGATAAAATGGTTGGGCATTCCATTTCACATTAATAAATGACATCGATTGTGCGAAATTCGTGCTGTGCTGCATTGTTCTGAATTGACATGTTCTATGATGCCGGGTGGAATGATTTTACTCGACGAGTCCCCTCAGTTACTTCTTGTTTCAGAATCTGCTTTACGCATAAAAGTCACCTGCCTTGATTACAGCTGCTTGGTTGTTCCTATGGTCATGTGAGGCAACGGTATTCCCAATGGATAAACTGTTCGATTTTTCTCTTGATATTCGACACTCCCGTTTTGATTATTGATGAAATGTGAAGTAAATGAGCATGAGGTTCTGAGCTTTTTATGGCTAACATTTTCTTTTTAGTGTGACGAAGTTAATTTTCTCCAATTCTGCCGCGTTTGTCGATGTAACTCTGTTTACTTTTATCTATTAAAGCTTATTGATTACAAATAATATTAATTTATTTATTAACAATTTGGGACGTTCACGGAAATGAACACTCTGGGCATCTGTACAATATTACCAGAGAGAGTTTCTCAAAAGGTCAGAGCGACACTGTTGCGAACAGTAAATTCCAAGTTATTGGTACGTATCGTGTCCTGAAAAGGTTTATTAAATTAATTTATAGTATCGCTCTAGATTATTATAATTTGGTGACGTCGCATGTTTTTTTCCATAATAAATATTCGTAAACTCTAGGAAATTTTTTTTTCTTCGACGACGTTTCACCTTCGATTATAGATTTTTACCTTCGTTACAGAATCTTATTAATACATACGCCATTTTTTGAAGTAAATGCATGGAAATTTCCTACGCTTCTAAATAAACAGAAATTGTTGCAAACTACTTCCGTTTTTAAATGATGATTCTTCAAAAAATTCGTGTTTCATTGCCTCGCTATCTCTGGATTTGTGTTTCTTTGGCTAGCGCTAACTGTATCTTTGCTGAAATCTGCATTAGAGAGACAGACACCGTCAGTACTCTTGAAACAAAGTTGCTGGTGTCTGTCTTGAAGACTTGAAAGTTGCTGGTCCTGGCACATCGTCAACATTCCGCTGACATGGCAAAGATATAAGTTTGTTCCCTCAAAACCTTGTTTGTTGCTAGCGAAGGGTGTGAGTCATCAGTGTAATCTGGACGGCTGAAGTGCTGATGACATTGAGAGCGTTTCACCGTTTTTCATCATACACATTCATATCAGAAACGTTCAGTTCGGTCAGTCCGGCTGATGTAACGTTACAAGCCACTTCCTCTGAAACTTCAGGCTAACTTCTTGTGGTGATAGGCTAGAGATAGAATTGTATCTCAACTGTCTCAAGGAGTAGAGTTGAAATATAGTAATGATTATTTGCGCTAATACACAATGTAGGGTAATGCCATATTGATTTGCTGTAGGTTATTTGTTCACCTATTGAAAATTGAGAAGAAGAAGCAAGTGTAGCCTTCTGCATCCAACCGGCCAAGCAATGAGAGCCACTCTTAGAAATCCCCTTGCTAGTCTGAACTACTCTGAATGTAAAGGCTGGTAATGGTAAGCTACCTAACTAGACTTGCTAACTTCATAATCTGTCGCCAAAGTAAATGGGCAGAAAACGAGGTGCATCAAAAATCATCAAATTCATGTGTGTTTTACGTTACTCAGCATAAATTAATTTTTTATTTGCGAGGACTCCTTTGCTGTCAATTCGTCTTCACAAATAAGGATAATAATTAAAGAAGGGGAATATTTGGGACCTATTTGTCGATAGTTACTCATATTAACACCTTATCCATGGCATTATCGTCCAAATTAAGCCTCATTACTCGTAAGTTTAGGAATTTACGGCCTGGCTGGCCAAACTGTCGTGCCTAGTCGTGCAGGTGCAAATTTTCACTGTGAAGGAGTGGACACTAGACTTTCCCACGGATACATCAGATTGGGGCGGGAAGCTCACAATGACGTCAGATTGTATTGTCTGCCAACTACATAGAAGATCTTACGATATTTTAGTCGCTTACGAAAGCCAGCCGTTGAAGCTTACTTACATTTGGAAAGATCTGTCATGTCAAATTATTTTTCGTCTTGTGAACTTCTTCAGTATGCAGCATGATGGCCGCCATTACCGCGAGCTTTGTTTTGATTTCAGTTAGCAACAGCTTGACCTTCAATTGACATTCAATACCTCCACAGGCTCCAGTTGATGCTCGTCTAAAAAATCCTCATGCCTCCGACTCTCGATCTGCTCCAGGAGGAAGGAAATTTACGTTGATTCCTTCAATTTACGAGTGAATAACTTGTACTTGTGATATTATTTCTAAAATTATACTATTTAGATTCCTTTGCAATTTTAAAGCGCGGGATTCGTTGACGATATACTATTTTATGTAGTGGCTTTTCGATGGCCATTTGCGTTTAAAATTCAATTCAATAATTCATCAGTTCATATAATACTTCAAATTGTTATATCAACAGTTATTTATTGCAAATTTATTGAAATTATTTATTTATTTTATATGTCGGTATTGCATTTCTCAGTCACTCAGTGATCACGTCAATCACTCGATAGCTCGAATTTTCTCACTTTATCATGATCATTTAACGCATACATGCTGATAGCAAGCGATTATAAGGTGATGATGACGATGTTGCGTAGTTTGTTCGCTGACACTCACTATAAAATAGATAAAAGATAAAATCAGAATGATTTGAGCAGGCCACTTGTGCAATCTTTGCTCCATCAGTCTCGCCAAACTCTGGGTGGGGAAATGGCTGTGTTCAAGAGTAAGATGTAATGGTTACATGTTCGTAACGTTAATCTAAAAGAATTATTTCTTGCTTACTGTGCGGTGGACGAAACAGCAAAGAGTAATTATGCCATGATGACCGTGAAAAATTGTTTCTGACAATATAGCAGATCATAAATTTATATTAATCATACAATTTAAAAAAATACGAATTATTATGCTTGAGGCACATTGTGTGAAAATCATGTACCTGAACAATAGTATTGGTCTTTTAGCTTCATTGGAAGTGCAAGTGCTCTGATGCTCTCATTAACTCCGCGCAATAATTGCATTTCTAAGAAATTATCTCACATCGAAAATTTCTTAAATTTTCTGCATTATTTACTTTCGTTCCTTGTGATGTCTAATTTGAATCTCATAAATAAATATACCTATCTTAGTTGGTTTAGAGAGAAAGGATAGATATACTTGGTTTGGCAAAAAAAATTTGGCTGCCGTAATTTTTGTGCATGTTATAAACAATGAAATCGTGACATGGTATTATTTTTTATAGCTGCTGTTAATTGATATTTTTTCCTTGCACATATATTATTAGTAACTTTTCGTGTCTAAGAGTAATAACCTATAAATGGCAAACCTCTATGACTTTTAAAGAGGCCAAATTTTTCGTGCTTGTATGGCATGTGCTATTTTTACAGACACTTCCCGAATGCTTTAAATTTATAGAGGTGCTGTCTCAAATGTAATGACTGCTTTCGAAAAAGAAGGGAAAACGTCCTCAGTAAAGCACAGATCTGGCCGAAGGTCGTAGTTGTCTGAGAGAGACCGTCATTAAATAAATCGAATTGTGAGGGGCAATCGAAAGACCACGGTTGTGAAAATTGCTGCATGAAGATAATTTACAGAAAGAGTGTGTAGAGAGCTGCAAAGATCTGTATTCTATGGAATAGCTGCAATTAGGAAACCTCTGGTTTTAAATACAAATGCTTCGAAGCGTTTCGAGTGGTTAATTAAAAAACATCCAGGACTTGTCCCTCGAGCAATGTAAATATGTGATTTTCTGTGAGGAATAAATGTTTACCTTGTTTTCCCGAGACAGCAGAAGGAGCCATTTAATCCCGACTACCTCCTCCAACCGCAAAACGTGGCAGGGGATCTGTGATGATCTGAGGTGATATTTCATGTAAATCCGACTGACCAATTATTTCTATTCATGAAAGTATCAACACCGCTGACTATATCAGAATTTTGGAGGACCAAGTTCATCCAATGGTTCGAGCACTGTTTGCGGAGGGGAACGCCATCTATCAAGATGATAATGTTCCGATCTATCTATACAGCTGTTAAAAAATGGCCCGAGGAACATTTTAATGATGTTGAGCCACGACAAACACCAGACAATTTGGCCACGACAAACACCAGACCTGGAATTTATGGTTGGTTTCAAATAAGCAAGTCAGAAGCCGTCTCAAGCCGCCATCGTCTTTAAAAGAGCTAAAAGGAGTTTTAATTGAAGAATGTTTTAAAATTGCACACAATTTGAATAAATCAATAACTCGGAAAATTGAGGCTGTTATTGCCGCAAAAGATGGAACCTACACTACATGGTTGAACTAGTAGATATCTAGTTTTGAGCGTTGCGGTGTATGGAGGACGACTCCACTTCCTCAAAAAGCAGGCAAAACAACATAGATATCTAGTTCAACCATGCTACACTATACTAAAATATATTTTGTGTTTTTTTCAGGTTTTCCGTTATTTTGTCTAATCCTTGTGTGCATATTCCATAATCATAGTGCACATATCAGTTATCATTTCCTATATCGAGCAAACTTGAGTCGCATTCC
The DNA here is from genome assembly GCF_000764305.2 of Hyalella azteca. Classification (NCBI taxonomy): domain Eukaryota; kingdom Metazoa; phylum Arthropoda; class Malacostraca; order Amphipoda; family Hyalellidae; genus Hyalella; species Hyalella azteca. Next base: position 996,758 of record NW_025943380.1, on the reverse strand, counting down.
ACACTAATCATGAATTGTATTTCATACTAATTCTGTTTACGTGAGCTGTAATAGTCAACGGATAGTATGAACCAGAATTATTCTTGAATTTTAACTCAAGACCGGTGCGTTTTGCTGATTACATAACAACTTTAGTTTTCGACCTATGATTATCATCTAACAAAGTATTCCTCCTTGTAACGCATGCTTCTGAAGCTCATTATTCGACAATTTTCTAGCAATACTTGCGATTTTGGAATAAGTTCTGTGGTTACCAAACCTTGCTCTTTTGTTAAATTGGTGTTGGATAGAATTAAAGTAAATTCATCTATTCAAATTATGTGAATATATATTTGTGAAGCTCATAAAAATATATATTATGGAGTTTGACGACTACGAAAAGTTGAACGATGACAGGATTGGAGTTGTCATGTGTGCCGGAGCTCTGGCTGGCATTTTTGAGCATATTGTAATGTATCCCATCGATTCTGTAAAGGTAAGAAATTGAGATTTTTTCTTATTCTTTTGTAGCTACGGAAGAATACTTGTCTGTGTAATGACTAACACTAACCCTGTCCCTAAGAATAAGATCTTTAAAAACTTGAATTTTTACTACCTAGGTATTGTCAATGACGTAATATTATTGAGAATTAATTTAGCTACCTTAACCTACCTACCTACCTACCTACATTTATTTGCCACCTCTATCAAAATTTCAAAAATAATGATGGGCCTAGCTAATATTATAGCTAATCATTTGAAATTAAATTTGTTGATCTTTTATTTATGCATGAAATAAGTACATTGCTTTAAATTTGCCTATACAATATTATTTGATTGTTGTTAGAAAATGTATTTTTCATTTAGCTAGGTATTAGCTATTTCTCTTGGATTAATAAGTGATTTGAGTCTTCAGTTGAAACTTGAATACCTAAAATGAATTGTTGAGGCTCAAATTAGAAAATTAGGCTGAATTGTCCAAAAATAAAATTGCAGGAAAATAATAGTTTTATTTATGATTTTTAAAAATTGTGGCTAAAAAATGTGGTATTACTTTAGATTAAGTGCATCCCAAAAAAAAGGGTGTTTATTTTAATTATATATTTTTTGGAGTGTAGATTAAGAATCTGAAATCCGTTTTTGGTGGTCGGCATTGGAAATTTTTAATGGAACCTGTTCCTAACTAATATTCCCACCATTTTTTTAACTGTGAAATCTCTGCTTGATGAATTAGCTTCTATCAAATTGTTAATTAAAGTGCACAATCAGGCCTTATGTTATTATTAAAGTATGTTATTAAAGTATGACAATTGTTAATTTGGAGCCAAGCAATTTCATTAATAGGTAAGAAAATTCCAATCCTCTAGCATTGTACAAATTTATTTTTTGTCAGATGTTTCCTTTATTGCTAATTCCTGATATTCTGTGAAATAGTTTGGATATAATTTTCCTTTGTAAAAATTTTATATGTTTTTCAGACAAGGATGCAGTGCCTTGCTCCATCACCAGAGGCTTCCTATCACAATGTCCGTGATGGTCTCAGCAAAATGATCACAAATGAAGGCATTTGGCGGCCAGTGAGAGGAGTAAATGCTGTTATCATGGGAGCGGGACCTGCACATGCTTTATATTTTTCTGCTATTGAAGGCATCAAGAAAAACATAGGCTCCAAGAACTACATCAATGACCATGCAGCAAATGGTGAGAACCAGTTTCCTGTGCCCCTCAGTGCATGGCATGCCTTGGTAAAAAAAGCCTCATGTCTTGGCTTTGTGCACAGTGTATATATCTGACTCTTAGAGAGTACCATACATTACACATGAGCAAGTTAGAAATTTTTTACTTATTTGTCAACAAGTTTTCCCTTGTAGCATTTCAAAATATAGGTACCGTAAAATGGGGTAACTTAGACCGGTGGGGTAACTTAGACCACTTTTCATTTTTTTAACAAAATCCCCCACAACTGAGAAACTATTTGACATAGAAAAATTTTGTCAATGGGCATTAGAGGCCTAATAGGTACTGAGGCTACATAACACAATAAGAAGATTTGAAAAGTTTGCATATCTAATAGGTTAAAAAATTAAAAATGTGACCCACAAAAAAAAGCTATTATTTAAAGCCTGTCAGAGTACCCCCTCCAGTTTTTTTATTTTTTGGTTAAATAACTCCAGGTTTTGATGCGTAGTAGAACTCTTCTAGTTACATATGCAAATGACAAATTTTAGGAAAGTGTCATAGTTTGCAAATGGGGGGTGCCGCCCCCAAATGGGGGAACTTAGACCACCTAATGTCAGCCCTGACGGGGTAACATAGACCGGCTTGAAAGTTAATATAAAATTACCATAAATAACATATTTTATGTTTGACAGCCTATTTATTTTTTTCTTTATGTTTCAGACTCTACAGAGTCTTATATATGGTAATTTTAACTTAATTTCCAAGCCAGTCAATATTACCCCATCAGGGCTGCCATTAGGTAGTCACATTTCCCTCATCATGGGGCGGTGCCCCCCATTTGCAAACTATGACACTTTCCTCAAGTTTGTCATTTGCATATGTAACTAGAAGAGTTCTACTACAATGCACCAAAACCTGGAGTTATTTTACCAAAAAATATAATTGATTTTACCACCTGGTCTAAGTTACCCCAAGAGCTGGGGTAACAAAGACCATCACTTTTTTTGAAATTACATAAAGACTATGAGAGGCAGGAGCCAGCAATTTATGGTGAGTGAAGCTAGAGTATAGACCTGTATTTTGCATGTTTCAATTCAAGTTTAATTTAGCTAGTAAAAAAATGGCATCATTTATAACAAAAAAAGTGGTCTAAGTTACCCCATTTTACGGTATTCCTAATAGCTACTGGTTTGTTGAGTTTTTACAAAAGTCAACAAAGTCTCTTTTGATTGGCTTTTGATCCATTCATAAAACAAGACAGCTCTATAGTATTATCCATCATTTATATACCTGATGCTAAAAGATCTGTGCATGATTCTACCAGTTGAAAATATCAGAGAACCTTAGCCTTGTACAGCTCCCTGAATTTGTTGTGAATTTGCATGGTACGTACCCAAACATTCTCAACACATTGAACATTAGGTATGAACTATATGACTTGTGGAAAATCACTTGCTATTCTTGAAAAATTGCTATCTATGCTTCCATGCCCTGTTACTGAAGTTAATTCAATTTTCATTTAATTTGAGAAGGCTTTTTGCAAGTGAATGCTTGTTAACACATTTTTGTCAATCTTTCTGTCTTATTGATGGAGATGTGAATTAATAGATTGCTTGAAATATACTTGGTTTCCGAATTCTATTCAACATACGGAGTGCCTACTGAACACTCCTGTCTGACTTGGATTCATTTAAAATTAAACTACATTTTTTTAATCAACAACAAGGTATATAGGCATAAATTTGGTAATCAAGGTATTCCCCTTGCTTTTTATTAGTGTGTACAATTTTTCTTTGCCACAGTACATGACAATATCATTCCATACAGATTTATTTATTTAACACTTTGACTACGATTGCTTCATCTTGTACAATTATTTCATTTTTTGTACTTTTTTTAAACAGGGTTGCCAGACGGTCATTTTTTCCGGACAAATTCCGTGATTTAGTTTTTCTCAATTCGTTGGCCGGCTAAAATTTATGATAGGGGGACTTCCTAATTAAATTTTAAATACTGCAAACAGAAAATAAATGGAATTTTTATAGCGGAACCTACAAATAAACTAGTATACATTGAATTATCGGCCTTTTTTGTTCTCGGATTTGGCCGATTTTAGGCAACCTGAATTATGTACCACTACGTCCTGGAGAAATACATTTCGTGGTACGCATATGTACCAATACGTAGTCAACGTGTTAAGCATAGCTTGCATTGACTATTTTATTCACATGCAGGTTCTTAGGTTATATGCCTACTTACTTCCTTAGGAGACATAATAAGACATTGAATAAGTCAACGATGATTGATTGAATTATTCAATGAAGTCAACAAAATGATTATTATTGATTATTATTATTATTATATGGTTTGTGCCTTTGAATTAAACTTATGGAACTTTGAATTAAAATTAAGGAACTTTGAATTAAAATTATGATTGTTTGAACCAGGCTTGACAAGGTAACAAGCTAGTGCCTACCAGCTTTTTTAGAAGTTTCTGCACTTGTATACCAATGCATGAAAATATTGTCCATGAAGTGAGCATTGATGATAGTTAATATAATATTTTCATCAATCCAAGATTTCAATATATGCTAAATTTCCTTTTGGTCCTCTAAGGTTTTTTAGGAGAGGGACCCAAAGAAGGACTCTCACAGCAACATAAAGTAGAGAATGTTAGAAAGTAGTAGAGAATGTTAAAGTAGGTATAAAGTCATCTATTTATCACACAACATAATGCACAAGAAAATCATCTGATACAGTTGTTAAAAAAAATTTTTTATATGTGTTTAATCTATTTCAAATCTTACCTGACTAGAGCTTAATTTTCAGCGGCTGCTGGCTGTGGTGCTACTTTGCTCCATGATGCTGTTATGGTGCCTGCTGATGGTGAGAAATTTTACCTTTTTTTTCTGAAAATTGATAATTGCAAAGATACATTGACAAGCTTAGTAAGGAAATCACTGGTAGAGATCTTCAACTAATAGTGACAGTGCATATATTTGTATCTAGATTTTTCAAAATACTTTTCCAACAATTGGTGTGAAAATTTTACACATACTTTTTCTTTGCATGACTTTAACCTGAATTTTTTCCGTCATTTTCAGCTATTAAACAACGCCTTCAAATGTACAACAGTCCCTACTCGTCTTGTTTCAATTGTGCACAGCAGTTGTATCGGACGGAAGGAATTCGTGCCTTCTACCGCTCATACACAACACAGCTCATGATGAACCTTCCCAACCACGCCATTCTCCTCGTCGTCTATGAGAAAATGCAGAAGCTTTTTAATCCTTCCAGAGAATATAATGCGCCGGTGCACTGCGCGGCTGGTGCAGTTGCAGGGGCGATCGGTGCGGCCGTCACAACTCCTCTTGACGTGTGCAAAACGCTGCTTAACACACAAGAAACCTCAACACTTAACCAAATTCGTGCATCTCGCATCTCCGGGGTCAGAAATGCACTGCGGACAATATACGTGATGGGAGGTTTCAAGGGATTTTTCAAAGGCCTCCAAGCGCGAGTCTTGTTTCAGATGCCTAGCACGGCGATATCCTGGACCGTCTATGAACTTTTCAAACATAGTTTGAGGCAAGACAGAAATGACGATTGCAATCCAGAGAATGGGAACGAACTTCTGATGGATGGTGTTGTGGGAGAAATGCCGCCACTTTCAGCGAGTGAAAGGGCGGGAGGAGGGGGCGGCAAAACTGGTCTTGTACTGCAGGAGAAGAAGTATGGTGGATTGGGAGCTGCAGGTACCGTTGAGAGGTTGCGAACGCTTCATGTCGGTTCATCTCTCACAGCAACTTGCTCAGCTGCGGGGCCAGCTGATGAAAACTTTCTGGTCAAATAGAGGAGGCCTGAATTGTGGATCTTTATCTTGCAACCATGCAGCTCTTGCTTGATGACTGAACCGTTTGCAGTGCCCACTGCATGGATGTATTGATGATCATGTGGTAATCGTGTATGCAGCTGCGTGCTGATCGTGTATGTTGCTGCGTGCTGATCGTGTATGCAGCTGCGTGCTGATCGTGTATGTTGCTGCGTGCTGATCGTGTATGTTGCTGCGTGCTGATCGTGTATGTTGCTGCGTGCTGATCGTGTATGACGCTGCGTGCTGATCGTGTATGACGCTGCGTGCTGATCGTGTATGCAGCTGCGTGCTGATCGTGTATGCAGCTGCGTGCTGATCGTGTATGAAGCTGCGTGCTGATCGTGTATGCAGCCGCGTGCTGATCGTGTATGCAGCTGCGTGCTGATCGTGTATGCAGCTGCGTGCTGATCGTGTATGTTGCTGCATGGTGCTATCGTAGTCACCAGAATGTATCGTTTTTGATGATGTTGATGCCATCAAATAATGTTGCAGTTATAAAGAAGATGTTTCATCCAATGATAATTTCACTAGCGTGCTCTTCCATGTTGATGTTGTATTACGGCCTGTATTGCATCTCTAATGGAAATGTGATACACGTTTAGTTTGATGGTAAACAAGAATCGCTAAAGGTGCACAAATTTGTAGTCATTCGCTTATCATATAAAATTTAGTGTATGATATTCGTATTGATAAATAATTGTTCATCAAATGATATTAAATGTATAAAATTCGTAATAGATTTGTAGAAAGGAAGAAATTTGAAGTATCATATCAACGCATACTAGGAAAAACACTTCAGTGTCCTCTCACTACTGAGCTTCACTGATTTTATTTGTACTTGTGTTCAGTAGACATGAAACTTGTCTGCCATGCAGTGGAATGAAGCCTCCTGCTGATGGAGCTGGCACGCCTTCACCTACTCATTAAAAACATCTTTATTTTATATTAGTTGTCTTCAGTATTTCCAATGGCATTTACCTAAAATTTATCCTTCCATAAATTCGCTATTGCCTTTCGTGCGTACACACAACTATTCTTGTCTTAACCTGCCCTTCTCATCACTTCTATTTTCCTTCTCTTTGTATTCTCTTGTACATTTTTAATTTGACCTCTTTTCCCCATCCATCAGCTCTAGAACCTGGAGATTTATTTCATTTGTTCCCTTTTTGCCTCCCACACATTGGTCACATTCTGTAGTGTTTATTCACAAATTTGCATTTACAAGAGTATTTTGGTAGGTACCTGTCGTGCTTTTATGTTTTCGGGGTAATTTCTTTCATATGAATCTGCATAGAATTGAAGGTCACATCTCCCGTATTCTGTTGACCTGAGCGATGGTTAGGTTATTCTGATTTAGCTCCACTTTTATCTTTAGCCACCATTCTTCTGAACAACTATTATCTTCTAGGTTCATAGGCCGCATACAAGTGAAAAAGTAGTCAAAATTTAGGTATCAGTAAACTAAATCATTTCATTTGAGAAATCGCGTTTTGTAGTACGGTGTTTCTTCAATCCAGAAGTTTTACCTGTCATTAATTATGAATTAATTTTGAGGCACGTTATTTTATTTTTTCTAGGACTTGCATTGGGCTATTGCAAGGTGTCACTATCGTTCAGCGTCGTAGTTGTTACTAGAATTACCTATTTCTCTGCAATAAAGCTTTGATGTAGTGGCGTGGGTTTAGCATAGATAGCTCAGTGCGGCTAAGTTGATGTAGCTGTGGCTGTTGTTTGTAGGACTCGTGCCTTGAAATTCTTCCACTGATCAGTAATGAACATTGATTCGCCCCGTAGAGCTGCCCATATATTCCTCATGAAGCTTCATTTTATTGTTATTTTTTATTTGATGAAAATTAATCATTCGATTTGTTGGAAATTACAGGCAGCTTCTCGGATTTTAGTTCGACCAGCAGTGATTTTGAATAATAGCGCAAAGTTTGAGCATTATTTTCCGTTTGAATTTCTTGCCAAGTGTCGTGTATAGATTAGTTAAGATCGTGAAGTCAAGACAACATTTTTGGCTCAGCGTTACCGTGAATGAATTATGTATCCATATTTTGCATTGTAAATTTTCCAGCATAGATTGATAGTTGCCATTTTATTTTACATTATTTTCTCATAGCTTATCGTTGGCTTGTATTGGACTATACCATCATGTCTGTACCAGTTCTTGTAACCATAGTTATTAGAATTGTGCTACACTTATTGCTAGTGTGATTATAATGCGAGAATTGAACACGAATGTGATTCTGACTACCTAAATAATTACTGTTAACTAGTGACACTTATCTAGATATTTGTGCGTTAAATAATAGTCATGGCTTTACGTGTCCTACTTGATACGATGTGTCACACGGCGTTGCTGCCATGTCTCTGACATACAAATCGTATCAGTTATCTTCTCTAATGTGAACATACGATTATCGGAGACTTGTTAGAGCTCCTTTACTCGTGATCAGGTACAAGATTACTACCTAATTGCCTATTACTTGCGTCGAAGTGCTTTCCTGTGGATAAATTTTTGACATTTCCAATCATGTGCACTGTACAGTCCATGTAAACGCGACTCAATGTATTTACTCTGTGCTTTGACTGAGCTCAGCGGCCTGGAGAGGCGCCGTGTGTTATCGTTAAGCGCTTAGCACGTATATAATGAACATCTTCCCACATGTACTGTAGTGTAATTGCATTACTTAACTTTGTACATGACTCAACTTGGTAGATGTCGCGATGAAGTTCATTTGACCTATTTTATGATTTGTTATTGTTCTGAATTCTATGTGTATTAGTCATGACGTTATTGTTATCAAACTGGAAGGCTAAATCACATTTCGCTGAAGTTCTGGGCGCCGATGTGGGGTTCTATTATAGATCAGCGTGCATTAATAACCAAGTGCTAGCTCTAGTATTTTAAAAGCTTCTTGTCTTTTCTGAATGGAAATAAATCTGTCACGAAAACTCTAAGTATTTGAACAGTAACTAAAAACTAATAGTTTCTGATACGGTAGAGTGTTGTAATTTTGGCATGCTGCTTCAACGGGTTTTCATGCTCTATATAAATGAATATTTTCATCTTAACCCAAACTGTATTTTTCTTGGCCAAAACGTTTTGCTTGTCGGTCAAGGAAGCCTGTCTACGACTCGGCAAAATTTGCGACCTTGCGACCGTGGGAAAGGGTTTTTATAGAATTTAGGTAATGTTTATTGAATGGAGCTTCGCTTGCGGAAATCATATACTGAAACAAACACGTGAAAATGAGCTTAAGTAAACTTTTCTAGTGCTTGTATCAAGCAAATGTGTTTAATAGTTCCGGTTTTTATCGAGTCTCCACCACACCCTGCTTTCTTTTTCTACTTCGATTGCCGACGTTGCTGTAAAATTTTTTCTCACTCCAGGATGGAAAGTAGAGCTGGCTTCGAAGCAGTTGTGATTCTTCTAACGAGGCTATGAGCATTCGTCGCCTTTTCCACATTTGTTTAAATTTGATACTTTGGCAATAGTAATTGGTCCAGTTCTCCTAGAAGATTATATGCATAGAATTATTAATGAGCGTGTGCTTCATGCAGGTTTGTAACTGCGAAAATCATCGACCTAAATTCTATAAAAGCTACTCACAAGTTCGGTATCGGCGCAATTATTCTGAACACTCGTTCACCCTCAATTCACCAAATTTCCAGATAAATCCTTGTTTTGTCTTCTATGAAGATCTTATTCTCGGGAACGTATTAAGTTATACACGGTTTTTGCATTGATAAACAGTTTTTGTTCTAATGACCATGTCTTTTTTCTGCAGGCGACTGGCATGTATATTGAAGCCTCTGAACTTTTATGGCCCCCTGATAGTTTCGAGTTGCTAACTTTTGTCTATGATGTCTTGGTAGCTGCAAATTGTAATTCTTGAGGTAATTTGCTTAATTTTCACATATATTTCAATGTGTTTCAAATGAATAAATGCTTTGAATGAGCTTAATACAGATAAAATTCTCGTGTACTGTCTGATAAATTTTACATTATTACATTAAAATGGCCTTAATGTATGGCCGACGTCTCGTGTAAGCTAACTTTTCTGGAGTGTCTTCGATTCGGTTACAGTTACCTTGGCCCTCTTTCTGACAAGCTTTTGCAGACTCGTCATTAAAAACCTCCTGCCCCTTATGGACAATGAATTATTTGGAATTTATGACCATCGAGACCTTCCATCTTGTAGGCTATTTTTTTTTTTCTTGCGACATTAGGTGCGATAAAGCTTGCGCTGATGCTACTGTACACTTCATGAGCATTAAACCATACACGGCGACAACGGAGATTTGGCCACTACGGGATTTATCGTGTTAAATTTTTGCGGGCGTGCTAGGGATTTCATGTATTGCATGATTAGGCGAACTGCTTGCTGCACATTACTTCATACCCTCTCGCGCGCTGGAAAAACTTCAGACCCAGTGTGGTTTAACTTTTTCCAGTATTGTTGAATTCTATTGTATGCGTAAATATATTACTAGAAATATAATGGTATTTCTTGGAACTTTTTTGTATCATTTTATTCAACCTAAGACCAACGCGTGATCCACATTTACCTCCACCAAGCACCAACTAGAAAGTTGAAAAAGTTTAAGTTGATCACGAAAGAAAGTTTATTGACGGAATTAAGTCGTGTCAAAAAGCTTCCAGTTATTTTATCTGTTTAAACCGTTCTGAACTCGTTGCATTATTAACAAACCTTGTGTCTAAAGACAGTGCGTACGTTTTATAATTGGATGCGTTGCAGTATTAACGTATTACCGCCCGCATGGCTGGCTGCTCCTACCCGTGCTATTAGTAACCCGTTATTTTAACATACAGGTAAAAATTATCGAACTCCCACCAGTCGTGTAACTGGAGCACTAGCTTCTGTACCTTAATGGATGTGATTAACCTCATTTTAAATTTTCAGTTTCAAATCGTTTTTTTTTCTCTGAATCACTTTTAAAGTCTATTTGTGGTTATATTTTATTATTCATATCTACTAAAATTTTTTGAATAAACAAACGGGTTTTATCTGCAGTTCCAAGATATTTATGCAGGTCTCGGTTATAATATACGTACAATATAATATATATGTAATATAATACATAGTAATAAAGCATTAAAATCTTAAATGTAGGGTTGTTTGCGAACATGACGTGCTCACCATCGAGATATCCTTAGCAGTGCTACACGATGGATCTGACTAATCTTAATAATTACATGTAAACATAATTTACACTCTAGAGTTAAAATTTCATCCCGACCTGCGCTGCTGCACGATGTTTTCTTCAGTGACATCTGACGCCGGGTCGAATCGACTCGTGCTAAAATGGGCTTACCAAATTTTTAAAAGGAAAGGAAAGTTTGCAATTTACGACCTCAAGCCAGAATTATTTGCAGCCTTATGATTGTTTTCAATGATCGCGTGTACTGCAGAGGCAAGTCGATCTCTGCGTCGTGCTAAGATGGGTCCAACAAATATTTATAAGTAATTAAAAGTTTGCAATTTACATACTCAAGCCAGAATTATTTACTGCCTCGTGCAGCCTTATGATTGTTTTCAGTGATCGCGTGTACTGCAGAGGCAAGTCGACCTCAGCGTCGTCATGCAGGTTGCCCTAGAGGCGGAGGTGTTGTGCGCTCGAGCTGCCATGGCGACTTGAGTCACGGTCAAGTCGGGCCAGGGGCGCGCGGGCTCAGTCAGTCTTAACTAACCTAACTTAATATGAAGTCAGATTCGCTCCGAGACTTCAGTGAAATTTATTATCCATAAAACTGACTAGTCTGATTTCCATTTTGAGGTAAGATAAGCACAATAAATTACAAAATTTGAATGAAATTGTATACAGACGTTCGATGTTAACATTTTTAAACAGAAAAATGTCGTTTCTCAGGAACGACTACGTACCTACACTCCGCAGAAAAAATGCAGGATTAAATATTAAGATGTATCTAAGAAGTTTTCAGCACAAGAATTGTAACTTGCTTTTCAAAATTAGAATTATTAAAATCAAATTTATTTCCACAAAGATTATTACAACCTGTAGTTTTACTTACGAAAATAAACACAATGAATTTAATATCCCACGACTTGAGCCGAATAGCAGAACAATAAAAATATATGCTGCAAAGATTGAAACATGAATTAAATATTAAATGAATGAAATTCTGTATATTTTTCTCTGATGAGCCGAATGCGGCTTGTAGTTTGCTACTGTGGTGTCGAAATGAACTCCATCTTGAACACCGTGAACACCGGTATCCAACAGTGTCAAAATTCATGCACTCCAAGCGTTAGGAATTTGTTGTTGTTCATTAATCCTATCCCCACCGGTTATAGTTCAGGGAGATTTTTAATCCTAATGATTAATAACATTAATCCCGAAGTCTAGGATGTAATTATCTGATTAAGAATTATATTAAATTATGCAGCCTTTAGTATAGTTCTAAGTCGAGTATGTATTAAAAATCCCACCTACATGCTCACATACTTTATAATAATTTCCAAGTTACTTTGATTTTCATGTGTTCATGTATTTAAAGACTTTCTTACGTATATTAATGGGATACATGAAAACAGGATTATTAAATCTCGAGATTATCGATCCCAAAGTGACATTCGGTCAATGCACTATTAATTCAACCAAATGCATTGACGCCAGCTATTCATCCACTCAATGGTATCGATACCCGAGGGGGGCATGCGAGTGTCGATCAGCACCATCGATTTCCAAGGCCGATCTGTGACGCAGAGAATCTCCATAGGTTACCAGGAAACGTCATGACCTAGCAATGCCACCAACAAACACATAGCTGATGGTGCACGGAGTCAAAGTGTACAGCCGAAGCCGAGTGTGCTCTTCCTAATTAGGTGCACGCAGAGCTGTGACTATTCAATATTAAAATGTCTAGATAGATGAAGTTTCTGTATTATGCCCTGACCCCTATTGTAATCTGGTGTTACTGTACAGCTTGCTACCAACAAACACGTAGCTGATGGTGCACTGAGTCAAAGTGTACAGCCGAAGCCGAGTGTGCTCTTCCTAATTAAGTGCACTCAGAGCTGTGACTATTCAATATTAAAATGTCTAGATAGATGAAGGTTCTGTACTACACCCTGACCCCTATCGTAATCTGGTGTTACTGTACAGCTTCAACAACAGAGCCGAGTATGAATGCAGCTTGAGAGTATGTATACTTTTTAGTTGAGTAGAAGTGTACGTACTCCAGTGTACGCACAGCTGGATAAATCGATACGTTAATAAACTCCATCAAAAGGTAAACGTCCGTACAAACACCGTCTTGTCCTGCAGCTTTCATTTTAATGACAAATTCAAACCTTCTTGATCAATTTAAGGTTAAACAATTAAGTAATAAAATGAGTCGTTGCTATACATAGTCCTTGAAAATGTTAGTTGTTACATCCAATTTGACCCGAACTTTGCGTTCCAGATATTTTATTCAAATTCCTATTGATCATTATCAGTTTCTTCAAAAAAAAACGAAAAATCTGAACTCTTTACGAATCTTTGTTCTAAAATAAATGCTTTTTGCCTAGTTTTGGATCGTGAGCATGGGGGGCGGCGCGAGCAAGGATAAGAACAGTCGTCTCCTTGAGACGATCATCGACCATGAGAAGGAGATTAACTGCATGGCGCTGTCTGAAGACCAGAGTCTGCTGGTCACGGGCTCAGAAGACTGCACCGCCAGGATGTGGAGCACGAAGAGCGACGAGACCGAGTGCCTCGGCATTCTCAAGTGAGTCTGTAGAATGTCATGAAGGTACAATATTAATTAATGGATACATAATAATCTATAGTATTATATTCTTAAGAGTTTGTCACATGTAAGTTGGTGGAAATGCTCCCGCAATAACGCTTAAAATGCAGTGGTTCCCAAAGTGGGCGATATCGCCCCCCTGGGGCGGTGGAATGATCTGTGGGGGCCTCTGGAAAGATCTGTGTTTTACCTTTCTCTTTCAAAATTGCAGCATACTAAATATCAAGAAAGAGGCGTTTGTTTTTATGTGTGGCTGTCAGCGGGGGGGGGGGCGCTAGAGATTCACTCGGGAGCCAAGGGGGGCGCCAGCCTGAAAAAGTTTGGGAACCACTGCGCGGCTTAAATCATTCAAACGTCAATAATTTAAGTTAAAGTATTTATGATCCTGTTACATCAATTGGTAATTTGTGTCATGACTATCATTAATTTTTTTCAATTTCAATTCATAAAAAAAGTATACCAAATTTAATGCTGGTTAATCATCAGAACTAATTTTTTGTTAAATTTAAGTCCGAGATACAAGTAATAGAAAAAATTGCTATTTGTACATTTAGACTGAACGTCGTTAAGTCTAATCACTTCACATCAAATCGTAAAATCTAATCACCGTTAGCCAATCACCCTCAAATGCAGACAAAATTAAGAATTCAGATCTTTCCACAAAATACTAACGTAAATGATGATGATGATAAATCTTCTTACAGAATATGATTTGAAAATATTGCAACAGAATGCAGTATGCAAATCGTCGTACGAAATAACATTTGAAAATTGTAGAACAAAATATAATTTGCATATCTTAAAATTTTGCAATAGAAACTACAGTATTCAAATCTTAAGAAAATACAGCATTTTTAATCTTACTGCAAAATACGACTGATATCTTCCAACAAAATTACGTGATGCTGTGAGCCATATGTACATAGATGCATGCGTCGAGCTCCACTAGACCATGCAGAAGTCATTTCTTTACCTCCATTACACCCGTAATCAAGTCATGCACCTTATCCCCAGCAGAGGCCACTATTTTACCTCCATCACATCCTAGTCAATTAATGCACTTTATCCCCAGCAGAGGCCACTATTTTACCTCCACTACACCCGTAATCAAGTCATGCACCTTATTTGCCGCAGAGACCATTATTTTACCTCCATTACACCCGTAATCAAGTCATGCACCTTATTCCCCGCAGAGGCCACCTGAGCTACATCACGTGTATTGGCATCAGCGACGTGTTCGTCGTCACAGGGTCTAGCGACAAGACCATCAGAAAGTGGGATATGACCACCTGCGAGTGTGTCTACGTTTACAGGGGTATGCATTTAATCTTTATTATGTCAAATTTTATCATTAAGTTATATTTTAATATTATCTATTACATTATTTCTGTGATTAAACTGTATACCACACTTATGAAACTTGCTTCATCCTTGATGCAATCAATAACTATTCAAAATTTTCTGCTCTGGATAAGTTTTCAATCAAAAAATAGGCATTTCTAACCTGAAAATTTGGTTAAATGTTAAAGAAATTTTTGGGAATGCTACATGTTCACTAATCAATATCGTATCACGCAAAGACCAAAGATTTCTAACTTCTATTGCTCAATATTCAACTCGTTTAAATAAAACGTATTGCGCAGGTGTGATGAAAAGGATTTTTTTTATGAAATATCTCAAGTGACAAATTTAGTATGGAGGATTATTATGTATTCAAACGAGACGAATAACCTATGTCGAGTCACAATGAAACTCGGGGAAGACGAATTTACTATACATGATCAACATGAAATTCATATGAGACAATTTACTACATAGGATCAGCATCAAATTTAAATATCTTTAACTTAGTATGTCGGATCAGTACGAAACTCGGCGGTACGAATTATTCAGTATGGAATAGAAAAATTATATAATTTAAGATTATTATTAGTTATTCTTCTATTAATTAATTATTCTTCTATTAATTATTTATTATTAATTATTCTTATTAATTATATAATAAGAAGAAATTATGTTTGAGAACGTTCCTTTAGGTCACGAAGCTCGCGTTCAGCGAATCATCTGCACGGGCGAGTTTATCTTCTCGACGTCGTACGACAAGAGCGCCAAGGCTTGGCTCTTTGATGAGGAGGACTTGTCAGACGATCCTGCCGAGTTGACGCAGGCACAGCTCGACAACGCCATGTGCATCAGGACTTTCAAGGCAAATTGCCTTAAATTTAATTAATTATTTCATCAGATTATTTTTAAATGCACTATTCAGAATCGTCCGGTATTCAGAATCGTCCGGTATTCAGAATCGTCCGGTTCTGAATAGAACGTATGGACGATTAGAATCTGAATAGTATGGACGATTCTGAATCTGAATATGGAATAGAAATAGAATCTCTATCTTTATGGATAGTACTTTATCATCTGTAATTCTTATAATTAGTTGAATAGTTATCAACGAGTGAGGCGCTTGATTATTTTAGCTTTTTACAAGTCTTAACGAAAATATGGTTGGCTTTAGTGCGATAATAAAATATTTGTAGTTTACGCCATTGATTGCTCTCTAATTATTGAACGCACCTCATGGCCATTAACACAAAGAACCTAGGGAGGAAGCTCAACTAATTTACAGTCCCTGACGAGAATCAGTTGATAAAAATGGAATGAGCTTTATGATTTTAAATTTTTTTATGTCTAAAATTTTTTAATTTTTAAATTTTTTATGTCATTTTTTTAAGTCTAAAAAATGTTTTTAAACTTTTCGCTTCGTGGATTTCCGACTGACAGTTGTCATTTGCGTAAGTCTAAATTGGTTCTACAGTGTTGGAGCTACAGTGTCTTGACATTGGAGACAGAAATAATAATAAAAAAATTTTCTACTAAATATCACTTCAGGGTCACACGAAGGCGGTGTATCCAATCATCTACATCCCAGCCCCTGATGATGGCGCAGAATCACCTGATGAGATGTCGATCAGCCCTAACGACATCATCATTACGGGCAGCGGCGACAAGACGGCTAAATCTTGGTCTTTTCTTTACGGAACTTGTCTTCAGACGTTTAAGGTGAGTCTGAGGTATAGCAATAGCTTTCTCTGAGTAGTCACGGATGATTTACATGTACTGTATATACAGAAATTTCTGTCTCAGTATGATGAACCTTCGTATTTGAGGCAAAAATTCATGTCTCATTGTGCTAAATATGAGTCTTTGAGGCAGAAATTTATTATTCAAAGCTTTAAATATGAGTCTGAGGCAAAAATTGTTGCTTGGGTACGTCAAATATGAGTGTGAGTCAGCAATTTCTGATCCAGTGTGCTATTTATGAGTTTGAGGCTGAAATTATAGGCGGCTGCGGTAAGTCTACGGTAACGAAACCTTAGATTCAACATATCATTCGCATTAATATGAACATTCTCATGATGAAAAGAGTATTTATTTCATACTCTATGTTTTACTCGAATAAATAATTGTATATTTCAGGAGTATTCAGAGGAGTTTAAATTAAAAACTAGCATTTTTCCTGTTCATTAATAATTTTATGTCGCACATTATGTACTCGAAAGTACCGTTGATTCCATAACTAGTATATTACTTGTTTTGCAAATAATCTATTTCGTTCATTAGAGCCACTGGAATATTATTTTCTCCCTAATTATTTTGATTTTTCTTCAGGGGCACAAAGATACCGTAGCGTCCATGGTGACAGACTCGACTGGCAGAACCCTGTACACGGGCAGCGCTGATAGGACCATCCGCTCCTGGAACATCCAGCGCGGCGAGTGTCTCAAGGTATGATACAAGTGTCTCAAGGTATGATACAAGTGCCTCAAGGTACGATACAAGTGTCTCAAGATACGATACAAGTGTCTCAAGGTACAAAACAAGTGTCTCAGGGTACGACATAAGTGTCTCAAGGTACGATGCAAGTGTCTCAAGGTACGAAGCAAGTGTCTCAGGGTACGACACAAATGTCCCAAGTTACGATACAAATCCGCCTCGGCGTGTATCATTGGAAAATGCCACTCTCGACTAGTCAAGGAATTATACAGGATCAAATTATACAAAATTTTATGCAGAGGTGTAATTTTTATCGTGTGGGTGACTAAATTAACTAAATGGCTTTGAAATAGCAACGAACTTATTGCGATCAGGTGATGGAAGGCCACGAAGGTCCCGTCATTTCCTTGACGGTCGTCAACCGCCTGCTGTACTCAGGCAGTCAGGACGGCACAGCGCGCTGCTGGGTGCGCGAGTTCGGCGACTGCACCAGAGTCTACAGAGGCGCTAAGCACTCCATCGTCAGCGTCAAGCTGCACAATGGCATACGTTAGTGCATACACGCTCTTTATTGTATATAAAACACCAATGGCATACGTTAGTGCATACACGTTCTTTATTTGATATTAAGCACTTCGTAGTCAGCGTTAAACTGCACATCAACTGAGATTATTTGTTGCAAAATCCAAAAACAGATTACACATTTGTTCCGGATGTACATTAATTTCAACAGAATATAAATTGAGCGAGTACGCTAATAATAACAATAAAGTAATAGAATTCTTGGCGTTCTCGCTATAGAATGTTATTGTACTCGGAATAATAAGCGAATTAACTATTTACTATTCCGAGGTAATTACGTTTACCGATTCAATGACCGGATATTTTTGCAGTGTTTACCGCCAGCGGAGATACGTGCGCTCGTGCCTACGATCCCAAGACCGCGGCACTGAAGAAGACCTTCCAGGGCCACATGACGGGCGTCCTCTGCATGACTTTCGTCGGCAACAAAATGTACACCGGCGGCTCAGATTCAACCTTGAGGGTGTGGGACATTAAAGACGTTCAGTAAGTTCAAAATTTTGAGTTCATTAGTTTAAGGTTTACAGGGAGTGAGGGCTGTTGGTTGACATAAACGTTCAGTGAGTTCAAAATTAGGAGGTAATTAGTTTAAGGTTTACAGTGAGTGAGGGCTTTTGGTTGATCTAACAAACGTTCAGTAAGTTCAAAGTTTTGAGTTGATTACTTTAAAGTTTACTGTGACTGAGGGCTGTTGGTTGACATAAGAATTGTTCAGTTAGGTAAGAATTAGGAGTTCATTACTTTAAGAATTAGAGTGACTGAGAGCTTTACTTTACTTTTTTTGACTTTAAAAAAGCCGCTCATTGAGCGCTACGCTATGAAAGCTAATAACATGTAAATTTTTGAGATAAATAGTTCAGTTTTTACAATAAATAATCCGAGTAAATTTAAAAAATTCGAATAAATTTAATAGCACATATTAAATCATCAATTCATCTGTGTCAGTAATCCAACGTAATTAAGTTGAAATTTGAGAAATTGAAATTTTAATCATTGACTCTTCAAGAAAATTCAAAGCTTTTATCTTATTAGGCTACATTCAAAGCTTTAGGCTGCATGGAAGCGCTAACATTTTAGTGCTTCCATGCAAATGACATTTGTTTAGATTATGACCTCAATTGTTAGAATGAAATTTTGATCATCTGTAAATTGTTATTATGTGAATATTTTAAATCAGTCTCAGAATAATTGAAAATTTTTTGAAAGCGAGGGCTTGCTACCTAACGCCACATGTTTTCAGTATCGCCATTAAAACATATTTTTATAAATATTAAGAGTAAGTTAACCCGATCCAAGATCCAAGGCATGCTTTTTTGGATCCTAGATGTGATTTTTTGGACTAAAATTTTTTTTACACCATTCAACTATTTTTGCACAATTTTTTAAATCGGCGTTTTGTGTCCGTTTACTTTTTATGCCTTCCACCTTTTTCTCGCCTCGAGTGAAGAATTAAATAAGGGTACAGTCCCCCTTCACAAAGGAACTGCTTCAAAGAGAATTTTATTCGCTAAGTATTCTTTTTAAAGCTCCGTGGCGTATGAATCAATTAAAGAGATTAGATCTTCTAAAATGAAAAACCAAATTCTATAAATTAAAAATAAAGGATTTTGTACGGAAGTGCGAATGCGACTGGACGTTATTGCCACGCAGGCCGTGAAGAGATAACCGCGGATAAAAAATCCTAATTATTCTAAAGCCACGCATGCATGAACTTACTTCCTAACAGCCAAGATCAGGAACCTCAGGAAGAAGAAGATGAAGATGCAGCGCCACTCCCTCCTCCAGTCCCGACCAGGCGGTGAGAGTTTTACAACCGACATAATCCCACCGCGCATTTGACGCTGAAATAATGTTGATTACACGTTTTTTTAACGGCATTTGCTTTGGTGGTTAAGACTCCGAAATTAATCGAGTCACGGCTTACGTAGACATCATTGTAGTGCGGATTGTTCTTCACATGTTTGTTTCTTCACGTAACCAGTAGTTAGTGATGTTAATGGAAAGATCGCTTCTTTCAAGACCACCGAAGTGGAAAATTTCATTGGTGTCAGGCGACAAGTAAGTCACGTTATAACAATAATGTAATTGTAATAACGAGTTAATAATTATTCCAAACATGTAATTATAAAGCCAATGAGGCAAAGAGCAGGGCAATCAGGTAAATATCATTCCCATCAGACCTTCACTCTCCCTCAGTATTTTGTGCTTTACGAACGCTATAAAAAAGTCAACATATATAGACTGAAAACTGTTAAATTATTTTATGATATTCTGCATTTGCAGTGTTGCAACTAATAAACAAGGTGTAGAGTGAGGTTACCATGATTTATTTCCTACCTTTTTCATTCGAGTTCGTTCTTTAGTAAGATATTGTAAGTTGAATACAAACAGTCAGGCTTTTTAAGAATATGAGTGATAACATCCTTCCACACAACGTCGTCGTCGAACTCTGCAAGTATGCTTGGTGATTATTCGCCTGAGCTCCATATTTTTACCTGAGCTCCATACTTTTACCTGATTATTACCTGAGCTCCAAATTTTTTTGCAATAAGTATCAAAATTGTAAAGAATTTCACAGTTTGACGAGTTTTTATTGACATAATTATGCATCTTGAGCGTGAAAGTGAACAATTTCATACCATCGAGACTTGAATGCGTGAGTTCACTTATTCAAATCTTGCATGTGCACTCATGAATGTTTATTCGTGGTTACAAAAATTTTCAATGTTTGGAACAATCCCGTACCGGTGCAAAAGATTCAATAATTTCATAACGCATGCATTTTACTGCGCATCCATGAGACGAAAGTTGCCGCGCGACAGAAACGATTTAACATTTCTCCCTAACTAGGAGGAAATGGCTTATCGAAACATAATTTTTATACGTTATCGAACCGAAATTAACTTTGAATTGCGTTTGTAACGCTTACATTGCTTACTTGGCACTCTCACAGGTGAAGCAAATTACATATTTAATAACTTTTCAAACCTCTCAAAATTCCCAAGTTCTTTCAACAATTTCATTTAAAGAATTGGAGTTCATTTAAAAGGAGATTTTCCTGTATAGATTAGAAGTAAACTGCAGTAGCATCATGATCAAATCATACTAGTGCAGATTCATGCTGACATTATGCTACTGCAGCTTCATGCTGACATCATACTACTGCAGCTTCATGCTGACATCATACTGCTGCAGCTTCATGCTGACATCATACTACTGCAGCTTAATGCTGACATCATACTACTGCAGCTTCATGCTGAAATCATACTACTGCAGCTTCATTCTGACAACATACTACTGCAACTTCATGCTAACATCATACTACTGCAGCTTCATGCTGAAATCATACTACTGCAGCTTCATGCTGACATCATACTACTGCAGCTTCATTCTGATAACATACTACTGCAGCTTCATGCTGACAACATACTACTGCAGCTTCATGCTGACATCATACTACTGCAGCTTCATGCTGACATCATACTATTGCAGCTTCATGCTGACATTATGACATCGTACAGCTTTAGGGGTGAAAAATATTCGAACAGCCACCACTATTATTTACTATTTCGATTGCATTTGCTGCGTGTTTTTCTAACAATATTATGCATGTTGAATAATGCTTGCGAAAAATATAAATTTCAGTTTATACATATTATTAAAAGTGAGTGACAGCTCTGGATAATTTTGCAGTCTGGAGGAAAACCAAGACATTGAAGATGACGACGAAGATTCGAGCCCGAAACTGAACTTGCAAAGCCTGGACGAGCAAAGCGGACGCATCGGTGGGTACGACAACGTGGACATGAGTCGTGGCTGATGGAATTAGCCATCGACTGATACGACAACGTGGACATGAGTCCTTGATCTCATGGACACATTGAAGGGAACGAAAACTTGGACATCGTGGGTAATCCCATGACCTCATCAACTTGTACGACAACAGGGACACAAATCGTGGGTGATCGAATGAATTCATAGAGGTTACGACAACGTCGACATCAGTCGTGGGAGATCGCATGAACAGCGGGGCGGGTACGACAACTTGGGCATGAAATAGATCGAGGGTATGACAACTTGGGCATGAAATAGATTGAGGGTACGACAACTTGGACATCGTGGGTAATCCCATGACCAAATTCATCAACTTGTACGGCAACAGGGACATAAATCGTGGGTGATCGAATGGATTCATTGGGGTTACGACAACGTCGACATCAGTCGTGGAAGATCGCATGAACACCTAGGCGGGTACGACAACTTGGGCATGAAATAGATTGAGGGTACGACAACTTGGACATCGTGGGTAATCCCATGACCTCATCAACTTGTACGACAACAGGGATATAAATCGTGGGTGATCGAATGGATTCATGGAGGTTACGACAACGTGGACATCAGTCGTGGGAGATCGCATGAATACCTAGGCGGGTATGACAACTTGGGCATGAATTAGATTGAGGGTACGACAACTTGGACATCGAGGGTAATCCCATGACCTCATCAACTTGTACCACAACAGGGACATAAATCGTGGGTGATCGAATGGATTCATGGAGGTTACGACAACGTGGACATCAGTCGTGCTAGATCGCATGAACACCTGCTCGTGTACGACAACTTGGACATGAATAGCGGGTGATCCTGCGGCTCCCACTGACCGTCGTTTTCTGTTGAATGACCAAGCCATCGAGTCGTTAAAAATAAAATGAATGCAGCCTTTTAATCCCCACTAACGCTTGTTCATTGTATACCATTTAGAATACTAAAACATTCCCAATGGAATTCAAACTTGAATTATGAAATGCGACTACGAACAGACCGTCGGTACAAAATTTTCTCTTCAGGACTCTGGGAAATTTTTGACATGTCGCTCTGTTTAAGAAATTGCATTTGGAAATCAATCAATTTAGGTTTTGAAGCTATATTATATATCAAGGTTTTTTACCAATGCTAATATAACCTGCTTCACAAACAAAATTATTCTCACATCTACATGCCGTTTATTACTACTTTGCATTTTTTCTACAATCCTACCTACCCTCTCAGTGATGGAAAAAATGCAGCTCATTCCGGTTGTTCCAATTTCGTTAGATCCCTAAGATGATCGCTGAAATTTGGCCGTTGAATGATGTTAATTTTTGCACCAAATCATGTATCGAAACGCCAATCTTCAGGATAATTTCAGCCGCCCCATACAGTACCCATCTTCAATTATCAAGGACGATCTTCGCTCGTGTTGCTGGTGATATTTTGTTGAAGTTTTTTCGCGTACAAGAAAATTAAACGTACATCTATAATACGCATTATCAATTAATAATTAATTATCATATACTTTGAAAATAATGGTATAAAATGGTAATAATAACACTAATATTCGAAGTTTAAGATATTATGAATTAATCTATAAATTATACTAATTTTTAAATGATTTGTGTTGAACAGTAATGATGTTAGAACTCTTTTTTCCGCACTTATTCAATAATACTTTCTCTGTGAGATAACGTCCATCGTGATTCATGAAATTCGCGTGAGTCGGTATCGAAGATAATGTGTGAACAAAAAATAAAATAAAATATTAATCAATATTAGTTTTTAAGTAAAAATTAAAAACTTGCGGGAATTATCTTGATATTAGTTAAGGACAATAATCATTTAATGGAATAAGACGATTGTGTTATATATTACGAAAGCAAAAAATCAATAAATAAAAATCAGTTTCGTCGTAAAATCTTTTTTTTTTTGCTTCTCAGACGCACTAAAATAAATGAAAATAAAATGCAAACAGGCTTTTCGTTACGGGTCTTTGACACATAATTTACTTTTCCATAATAAATTTGGGTTGATTAACTTCGATGGCAATATGCATGAAATACCCATATGCATTATATTTACCATTCAATAAACTCGTATATTGGATTGAGATCACTTTTTATCCCAGAGCAACAACATTAAAAGGCAATAAAGGACTTAGCATATTTTCGACTGGCTGTTTTGTGCGGAAGTTGCCAGAGTCAACGCACTGTAGTTTCACTTGCGCTAAAAATCGACTTGTTGTTAAAACAGTATTTATTCTCAATGTAATTGTCCAAACATTATCTGGTACAGAAAACGAAGTAAAATAATTAAATATCACACCAAATGGACCAATATTCAATACTAGCAGGAGTTGCCTATATCACACGCGCGAATGTAGGCGAGTTGACGTCTATATATCGTGCGCCTGAATGTAAACGAGTACGTCTATATCACACGCGTGAATATAGACGAGTCGTGTCAATATCGTGCGCGTAAATATAGAATTATATAGTAGGAACAAGCGTTATAGTAGTAGGAACAAGCGTTACCGAACACAAGTTATTACTTATCTGTTGAACTTGGAATAGGAATAATTACATTTAGCAACCGGCAATCGAACGTGAGATTAACATATACGAAACATCAGGTGATTTTTGTTTACCTTAAGTCATTGAGTGACGGTCAGACTCAGGAACGAACATAGATTTTATATAGTCATGCACGCATGCATCCGCATAAATGAATGTATTTTGCATAAAAATAGATTTATTCAATTTACCCTATTGCCATTTTTGGGGGGAAATTTAATCAGCTTGGCCAAAAAAATTCATATTCGAAAATAAAACGTGTGACTTTTGAACATAGCCACTAATCTCTTAGAGAGCTGAAATTTATGTATTATTATCAAGTGTCAAGACAGTCGTTATTATCGACCGTTGACTGAATACGACGTCGGTGTCAAGGCAGTCGTTATTATAGACCTTTGACTGAATACGACGTCGATGTCAAGACAGTCGTTATTATCGACTTTTGACTGAATACGACGTCGGTGTTAAGACAGTCGTTATTATCAGTCGTTATTATCGACCTTTGACTGAATACGACGTCGGTGTCAAGACAGTCGTTATTATCGACCTTTGACTGAATACGACGTCGGTGTTAAGGCAATCGTTATTATCGACCTTTGACTGAATATGACGTCGGTGTTAAGGCAGTTGGTTGCCATAGCCCAAATGTTGTGTGCGCCGCACTATGACGACCAGAGCTCGCTTTCACGAGAGGTTGTCAGTTGCTGTTTAGTCTTTCTCAGCCTCGATCGACCTTCAGACTTAACGCTTGAAAAAAAATTGTTCAAATTCTTCAATAATTTGGCGGTATGTCTGTAGATAGTCGTTTTTCTATTTCCGGTGTGTTAATCACGTGAAGCGTTGAATGATGGCAATTTTCTTAAGATATTATTTGTAATATTTAATACGTTTATTAAAATGCATTGATCAATTACTTGCATCACTACAAGAAAAGAGGATGAGCGATGTGGAGGAAAAAATCATTTGGTTAATTAAAGCAGCTTTTTCATGTGAAATTAAATTATTCAAATGCAAATTAAATTAATGAAAACCACATATGATATATTTGTACCTAAATAATTGATAAATTATTATAAATAAATATTTATATTTATTTATAAATTATTATAAATAAATTATTATAAAATGATTGATAAATTTAATGGATGAGGACGCATACACTAATGCAAATACGATTGTAAAACTAATGTAAAGAGTGAATTCGGAAGTTTGATTTACTATTTTATTTATGGCATGTCATATATCTTTATTCGGGAATCAATTAACATAGAGGTGGTTCAATTTCAAACCAATGCTCAATGGTTTAAATAGAACGTTTTTTAAATTTTTGAAGAACAATGATTTCATAAAACATTGTGGTAAAGAACAATGATTTTATACAACATTGTTTTAAATAACAATAATTTCATAGAACATTGTTTTAAAGAACAATGATTTCACAGAACATTGTTTCAAAGAACAATGATTTATTAGAACACTGTTTCAAAAAACAATGATTAATAGAACATTATTTTAAATAACAATGATTTAATAGAACATCTCAAGAGTCATTATTTCTGGCGCATTACTGCGCCTTGCGTGCCCCAACTCGTTATTTTTGTTTCGATTTCACACTCTGTTCTTCCACATTATTACTCATTGTTTTTCCAGTTTTAAATATTATTAATAACAGTGAAGCAAAACGCAAAACATCCGCTCACTTTTTTTGTTTCTGACTAGTAATTAACATATTCCCACGCTAGTCAACAGCGGAGCCAATCTAGCAATATAAAAATAAATTTCTCGATACTAACGCATAGTACAAATTTTGCAATAGTAACATACCAAATTTCTTATTTGCAATAGTAACATACCAAATTGCTTATTTGCAATAGTAACATACCAAATTTCTTATTTGCAATAGTAACATACCAAATTGCTTATTTGCAATAGTAATTCTATTTCTAAGTTCACTAGCTATTTAAATCTCCTGAATTTCTTATGGCCCAGCTATGGGGGGCCGCGGTAGCAAAGACAAGAGCGCCTTTCTCGTGAAGTCCATCGCAGACCACGCCAAAGACATCAACTGCATGGCGCTGTCTGAAGACCAGAGCGTCCTGGTCACTGGGTCTGAAGACTGCACCGCCAAGATGTACGATCTCAAAGACAAGGACTACGAGTGTCTTGGAACTTTTGAGTGAGTGTTTTAGGTTTAGACTTGAGAATTGTCTATTTATCTCTGAGTGTAAATTAGTAAAGATGAACTGTTCTGTTTTTGGCGTAATTCCAATCAATCGGAATCAATCAATTCCTCTAATCTAAGAATTCCCGCGTCTTTTGGCTTTAGACTTGAGAATTGTCTATTTGTCTCTGAGAAATTTGCTGCCACTAGTAGAAGGTTAAATATCAACCGCAGAGTCAGATTTGGTTTTGAAATTTGAAATTAAATTCTTTTATAAGATACTGGCAAAAATATATATAATGAAAGACAATTTTAATGGTAAAATTTTGTATTATAAAAGAATTATCACATAAGGTCGGAAGTCAGCAATTGCAAAATATCCAATACAGAAGTCTGTAATCATTTGTGTTGACATACGAACAATTAACTGCGCATCATAAGTATATGTTCTCATTCACTCATTATCGCGATTAACGCATTTCCAGATTGTTTTCGAAATAAATTTTAACGTTGTTATTTTATTTTATTCGAGTAACTTCTATTCTAATTTGTAAAACAATTTATAACGAGAAGTTTAATATAATATTTAATATTTAATATTTATTAATTATATAAATATTAAATAAAATATTAATATTTAGTATTTATATTAATATTTAGTAATAAAAATAATAATATTTAGTATATTTAAATATTAAATAAAATATTATTATTTAATATATATTAATAATTATAATATTTAATATTTGCTCTTCACCGCAGAGGCCACACAAGCTACATCACCTGCATCACCATCGCCGACACCTTCACCTTCACGGGCTCCAACGACACCACCATCAGGAAGTGGGACATGACCACCTGCCTCTGCGTCAACGTCTATTATGGTTATAATTATTTTTTGAAATTATTGTTTCAAGTGTTTGTATTTAAACGTACCTTGTGAACAGTTCATTCCTCATAACCAACTTGTTTCGCATGCTTATCAATTGTTGACACGCAGTGCTAAACAATTAATTATATTGTGATAACAACACCAACCAATATTGAAAATTGACAACAAAGAAAAAAATTGAAAGAACATAGAATATTGAAAAAAACAAAGAATATTGAAAGAACAAATAATATTGAAATATTGAAAGAACAAAGAATATTGAAAAAACAAAGAATATTGAAGGAACAAATAATATTGAAATATTGAAAGAACAAAGAATTTGAAAAAAACAAAGAATATTGAAGGAACAAATAATATTGAAATGTTGAAAGAACAAAGAATATTGAAAAAAAACAAAGAATATTGAAGGAACATATAACATTCAAATCTTATTTTCAGGCCACACAGCGCGCATCAGCCGCGTGATCTGCAACCACGAGTTCTTGTTTTCGACGTCGCACGACAAGACCGCACGTGCGTGGTTCTTCAGCGACGACGAGCTCTCGGACAGTCCCGAGGACTTCACAGAGCAGGAGTACTCGGAGCTGCTCTGCATCAGGACCTTCAAGGTAGCCTTAATTTCTATGGATCTCGTTCGTGGGACATCCATTGTCCCACGTCTTTTGTCCCTTCATTTCATTCATTGAAATTAGTATCCTACGAGTAAATCATTGTCCTTAGTGCACACGAATGTCGCTATGGTAAATCACTGTCCTTCGTACAAATGGATAACATTCTTGTAATTGAATACTATTCATGAAAATGAATGTCATTCAAGCAAATGAATGTCATACAGGCAAATAAATGCCATTGAAGCAAATGAATACCATTCTTGTAATTTAATGCTTTTCAAGCAAATGAATGTTCATCATGTATATCGCACATCAATCGCCTTTCACTGAAAGAGGTCGTTCCACTAAAACCAAACAAATCATCCCAGAACTAGAAAATAACTAATAAACTCTTTCTCAGTCACTGAAATCATTAATAAGTTCATCAAATCTTTTTCATCCCTAATAATGAACTCCTATAACAACTTTGAACATATGTTTCTAGGGCCACAACAAGTCGGTGTACCCTATCATCTACATCTCAGCGGACGACGAGTACTACACGCCTGGCAGCCTCACCGACCAAGCCCTCAACCCCAACGACCTCATCATCACAGGCAGCGGAGACTTCACGGCCAAGATCTGGTCTTTTGATTTGGCCAAGTGCCTGCACACGCTCAAGGTAAAGTTATAGCGCTTAGAAAGTTTCGATAATGTTTAAAACGTAGGCTAGACTTCGGTATGGTTTTATTTTCAAATTGGAATCATTTCCTCTCGAGGATTTTTCTTTGAACCCTGTGAGAAACCCTCCCTTGAGGAAAAAAATTATTTTGAGATTATGACAAGAAATACACGCATTTTTTATAGACCAGAAGTGAATGAAATAACTCTCTATAATCCTTCTCCGCACTTCTTATTGATCTAATTAAAATGATCACGTCTAATTGATCTGCTAAATGATCGCAATAATGAATAAATGAATAACTATAACATTATGGCAGGGTCACAGAGCGGCCGTGACATGCATGACGACGGATGCTCAAGGCATTGTCCTCTACACGGGCAGCGCTGACAAATCCATCCGCTCCTGGAACATCCAACGCGGCGAGTGTCTCAGGGTACGATTATATTATATTAGCGGCCAGTTACATTTCCTGACAGTCTGAAAGTTTCTTCTTGGTCTTGTACTAAATTTTTAACCTTCTTCAAGACTTCATTCATCATCACAGGTATGATGGTAAAACTCCGGTATCCACGAAACTCTACTGGTTTACTTATAGGACTAATAATATGCCTTTATAAATACTTTTTGAAGACAACACTTCTAAAGAGGCCAGTGTCTCCGATGTTATGTTTGTACAATGGATTTCTAATTTTATTTTTAAATATTAAAAAAATTATTTTTTCATTTATTTATATAAACAAAGTAATAAATTTCTAAAATTATTTATTCTGTCAATTGATTCAAGCATTGTCTCCGGCTTTACGCAAGTGTGCAAATTTCAGATCGATTGAACTGGTAGAAGTGTGTTAAATATTGATTATAAGATTAGTAGCAGACAAACAAACAATCAAACATGAAGTGAAGTTAAAGAGAAGTCATGTAAAATGCAAGGTCAATAAGAAAGTCTCTTTGTTCGCCACTAAGTACAAGTGCTATCCACTGTTCGTTGCTTTTGCTGAAATGAAATTACTTCATCAATTCTTAAAATATTGGAGAACGATCCTCTCCGATAATTACTATATTGAGGCTTCTCCGGCCGACATTGTCGTTCGTCATGATCGACAGAGATGGAGGTTTGCACATAAGTTTCAAATCATTTCATTTGAATAAACCTAAGGATATATTAGAATCGTATTATAATAATGTGTAAGGTATTACGCAATTCTATTCCGATAATGTCTCAGGACGCCCTCGAATTTAATGTTTGAAATGTCTAAAGGTCTCATATTTTCCTAAATATATAACTTGAATTGAAAAAGTTAATATTTTAGCAGCAGTAGCTCGTATAACATGCGATAAGGTTTTTATTTCAAAGATATGTTACTAAAGAATTATAATTTTGAATGGTCAATTAATGCAGCTAGTAAGAATTCAGATTTAGAAGTCCACGATTACTTTGCTTATTAGAGATTATACGAAGTGTAAATAATTTATAGTAGACTTCGATTGCGTATCCGATTGCCATCATTTGGAAAGTGAATACTTTGTTTCTCTTTTGACTTCACTTCTAAAAATGTTACGAATTTTATGGCGTACAGTTAATACAAAACCCCGTAATCCCATTTATTAGGTGGTTTAGCATAGGCATACCAGTTATGGTAAGTGATAATCATAATCGTATAATACTGAAAGAAACGAGAAAAGGTAGATTATATTGAGGTTCTGGGGACGTGGGAGCACAGGAGCACAATAATTATGTGGTGTTTCCAGTTCGTCCAATGGTAAACTAACCATCATTAACAGTTAGTACAGGTAGCGGAGGAACACGATAGTAGCCTGATGAACCTGCTCATTGCCAACCATTAATAATTAACCGTTTGTGTACAGGTAATGGAGGAGCACGATGCTCCCGTGATGAACCTGCTCATCGTGAACCGCCTGATGTACTCGTGTAGTCAGGACTGCACTGCGCGCTGTTGGGTGCGGGAGTTCGGCGACTGCACCAACGTCTACCGCGACGCCACCGACTCTCTTGTGGTCATCCACGTCAAGAATGGATTGCGTGAGTTATCTTTGGTAACAATTATGCTCGAAAAAAACTATGATATTTGTTTTAATAACAATTATATTCATCCTAACCGAAGGACTCGTGAGGTTTAAAATGTAAGAAAAAAAGATGGCTCTAAAACATTTCTAACGATTAACTAATTTATTTTCAGTTTTCACGGCCGGAGGAGACTCTGTCATCCGCGTTTATGACATCAAAAGCGGTGCCTTGAAGGAGACGTTCGAAGGCCACAGCGCCAGCGTCCAGTGTCTGGCGATCGCTGGCAACCGCATGTACACTGCAGGCTACGACAACACGCTCAAGATTTGGAATATTGAGAGTCTTCGGTGAGTGCAGAATTTTACTATTTAGAACACTCAACACGCTTCGAACTAACGTTAGTCAAATTCTTCTGTGACTGAAATTGAGTGAGTTAACAAGTGAGTCGAAAAACTTTATAAGTCAGATGTATGGATGAGTTCGAAAATTGAACGTAGTTCAATTCTTAGTTATTCGTAGAAAAAATTGTACTATTCCTCGGTATTATTTGCATTCATGTGTACTTTAATTTAGATTGTACTAATATACTTTTTCTCGATTTTCTGCCCAATGTTCATAGTCTGCTCCATGCGGCTTTAAACCGCTATTAATGTCTGATATTCCCTAGAAAAACTGTTTAATGAATGAACTGCATTTTGATGCTTCTTGGTATACATGCTTGTGATTCTTCATAATGTCAGTATATTTATGTTTTTCGCATGTTCATTTTTAAGCACGTATTCTATCATATGTGTTGCTCACGTATTTTGCTCACTCGACATAATTTTGATAGAAAATATAGAAATTTCTTGGGGCTTCAGCCCATTATTAATTGGTTTTTACTGCTTGAAACTTTACTCGGATTGAAATGATGTTTGGATTTGTTATCATTATAGCATGGAGAAGAACAGCATGCTGGACGATGAAGACCTGGAGGGCCTGCCTCTCCACAACCACCAACCGCTGTTGAACAACAGAATCAACAAGTATGATGATGTGGATGTCAACAGCGCCCCTGCGATGAAGTAACACCTGCATCGTGGCAACCTGCAATAATATGAGACCTGAATAATGGACACTAGCGATAAAACGAAACCTGTATCCCTTACATGTGCGATAAAATGAGATCTGAACCATGGCAATAGTTATCAACTATATTGACTAGTTTATTAGTTAATTAACTGGTATATAGTTACTCACTTATCAGTCATCACTTATAATATTGGCAGATCGTTTATTATATCTCGCGGCAATAAAATATGGAGAACCGGTAAAGTAAGTGCGTCCGTTTAACCCATGTTTCCAAACCAAAGTCTCTCAAAAGGTCTGGTTAACCCACTTATGCCAGTCGAGCCGTAAAACATTTAAACAAATCCTAACTTTCAGTACAATAATAACTTAATAACCTGCATGATGTGTCAGCACTGCTGTATTTATTAATTTCACTTAATTAATTAATTAAGGGCGAGAAACAATAATTAATTAGAAATAATAACGGCGAGATTCCAGTTTTCTTACATCAATATCATCATTTTAGAAATGACGAAATTTATGTTTGAAGCTGTTTGAAAACTTAATTTCGCGATATGATGCAAAATTTAAACATTTTAGTTGTTCGGGTTACGTTGAGAAAAAAACGGAATTCTTGAAATTTGTAGTTATATCTTGAAAATTTATTCATCTGAGCACCGATGACGATTATTGATGATCTTAATTAAATAATAAAATACCAATTCAATGGAGAAATTGTAACTATTTTATTTCCTATTTAATCAGCAATTTAAAATTTAAATTCATCAGAAATATTCTATGGTGAATTACACTGTTCGATTTTCATTGGAAATAAATTTAATGTTTTCAAATCTTCAACAAGATTATGACAAATTTTAACGCATTCCGCAAAATGACTACGTTTAAGTATCATATTATTTGAATTTCTGCCTTCACATTTCGAGTTTATCTCGCGTAGGAGAGAACATTTCTCATTTTTATTTTACGCTCAATTATTGTGTAGAATTTTTCACTCTCTCAACTATCCTGATGCCATCGCGGCCGTGGGGTTCGTTGGAGCGTTCAGCGTTGCTGTTCTGATGAAATTAACTCCCAAGGTTAATAAACATTGACAAACATCCTTCGTGTGTGGCATATATTACATCCTTATCAAAATAGAACAATTTCTTGGCGGAGAATTTCAATACACAAACGAAACATGAACGTCATCTCGCACATTAAAAAACAAAAATCATTTTTAGTACCCACTCAGTAAAAATTATCAACTCATGCATTAAATATGTCCGTACTCATGTCGAAAGTTTAAAATTTATGTACATGACGGAAATATTTATGTCTGTTTAATTAGGTATCGAGTTATTGAATCTCCAAACTAATTTATTTAAAAATTTATGGCATTTGAGTGTAATAATTATTGCATTTGCTAGAATTTTTGCAAATGCCTTTGCTTCGCCTTCAATTAATTTGAAAGCCAATCATTGAAAAGCAACTGTCGTATGCGCTGCTGCTTTCTAGAACCACATTGATTTTTTTCGTTGTTGATGAACACTATGAAAATGTGACTTACAATAAGGCATTTGATGAAGTTTATTTGAGAAAACGAAAACCTTCAAGAACCTCGTCTCTCCACGTATCTTTCCTCAATATAGCAGCAAACTGGTTGGTCTCTAAATAAAAAAAAACGGGAACAATAGAAATATGATTAAAACATTTTCACTAGTTGGGAATAGAACATCAAATGAAATTTAATTACCTGAATTAAATGTGAATTGCTGAATGATATGGTTTTCCACTGCTAATTCACTGAAAGAATGGTTTGGAACGAAATGATCGACTTTTTCTTGTAAAATCTATCTATGAGCACATTTGTATTTTTGTTGCACTGTTAGCAAGTTATTTCGTAAAATAATCTTCATATCTTTACACCTCAAGCACTCGTCCTAAATTTGTTGACTCTTTAAAAGCGAATTCTGCTGTTATACTGTTCTCCAGTCCATTTCAACGCATCGTTCTAAAATAGCTGTCACTCCAAATAAAGTTGTCTGACGGCAGATGCTAATAAAACACATGTCATGATCTTATAACGGACGCCTGCTTCCACATCGATGATAATTTGTACAACTTATAGTTTTCCTGATAAAATTACAACTTAAGTTTAGAACATGAATGTATATGTACAATGAACTAAAATCCATATTAAAATTTCTAGAAATAAATAACAACTTTACGAGCGTGATTCATAGTGATGTTGCGTTTTCATTTAATTAAACTGAACTAGCATAGGCAGATCAATAGTATTCAGTGTCAGGACAAATATCAATCGTCATTCGAATTCAACGAGAAGAAAAGCCGTCAAAAACCAATTGAACAGTTAAACAGAATTATTAGTTAACGAAGTTAAATTCTGTGTTTAGAAATTCACGAATACAATTTTCGTACCCATAATTAAAGAAAATGAAGATCAAATAAACTTTCAGAATATTTTAATGGTCTCTGATTTTTCCATGGTTGTAGAACGTAATCTAACGCTTACGGTATTCCTTAACGGCGCTAACGAAACCAAATTTCCACAACAGGCTGTATGTATTCCAATGATAGATAATATCAATGAGTGGAGGTAGATCACAATTATTATTTTCTGCTCATGTTTTACTTGAGAAAATGTTGGCTTCAACTACTTCCACAGCAAGACAGTCCAATCATTTCGCCTCTCCAGAAGAAGGAGATTCAGTCAACCGGAAACTAAGTTTCTGATAATATAATTAACATTATTTCCTGTCCATAAAGACCATCAATCTGCAAAAAAAACACAACCAAAAAATTCCATAAGAATACATCATTCAACAATAACATGAGAACCACAAATGAGACGAAGATTAACTTAACAAGACTAACTAGTTACACGGAAATACATTTCAAATAGAAAAATTCTCTTCTAAAGTTTAATTTACAAAT
The DNA here is from genome assembly GCF_000764305.2 of Hyalella azteca. Taxonomy (NCBI): domain Eukaryota; kingdom Metazoa; phylum Arthropoda; class Malacostraca; order Amphipoda; family Hyalellidae; genus Hyalella; species Hyalella azteca. The sequence continues at coordinate 962,341 of NW_025943380.1, read as the reverse complement.
TAACTAATGTAAAGTTGCTGAGAACTGAGCACTGAGAATCGCCAGGGACGCATCACTAAAAGGATGCATGCGTAAATTACTCAAATAACGAACTAAGTTGCGTAAATTACTCAAATAACGAACTAAGTTGCGTAAATTACTCAAATAACGAACTAAGTTGCGTAAGTTACTCAAATAACGAACTAAGTTGCGTAAATTACTCAAATAACGAACTAAGTTGCGTAAATTACTCAAATAACGACCGAAGTTCTTCGTTCGGCTGGCCTTCGCATATCAAGCAAAGGTACACATCTCAACCTCTTCTTTGTGCTTCTCTTCCAAGACTTTTTTCTAATATTTAATTGAGATGTATTTAAAAATATTTTAAAAATTAATTTTCATTAAAAACATTAAAATTGTATACGCTTGAATATCAAGAAAATAAGAAAATGTCAGCTCAATTTTGACGAGATATTCTTCATGCTGCAGTTGCGGCCAAAAGATGTACAATTTGAAATAAATCTGAAAACTGCTCATCTTTTGGCCGCAACTGCAGCATGAAGCTAGGAGATCTCGTACAAATTGAGCTGCAATTTTCTTCATTTGTTTTTAACAGAAAAAAGGTCAAATGGCTCGAAAAAATTATACTCAGAGATCGAAGCCTATAAAAAACATTGAAATTTCTGCAGCACCTGAGGCATAAAAAATAAATTGTGACTGCCTCTCAAAATTGTTTACGAGTTCTAAACTGCCTTCAAAACATATAGGCATCACTTGAGCGCCCAACATGAACATGACTGACATGAACATTATTTACAAATAACGTGTTTGTAGCACATCAGAGGAATGATTTTACTGTAATATAATTCACAACACAAATGTAAGGCATATTAAACATCTACATAAATGATGACATTAAACCGAAACAAGATTTCTTCCTTAAAATCGTACAAATATTGAACCTTTAGTCAAAACTTGCACGTACAATCTGAATTCTCATCAGTGAAGAACGCAAGTAATCTTGAAGATAATATTTATAAATATAATTTGAAAATAAAAAAAATCATTGCATTATTCGAATGACACAACAAAAACAAAGATCGTGAATACGAAACATGGGTTCTCAAATGATAACAACTTTCAATCCCAAGGCTAGGAAATCCTCAAGGCCTCGCAATTCTTATTTGACAGCAAGGATCGTACCAACGAAACAAGAGTTTTTCAGTGGAAGAAAGCCGGAATTTTTCAAGGTTGAACAAACGAAACAAGAGTTTTTCAGTGGAAGAAAGCCGGCATTTTTCACGGTTGAACAAACGAAACAAGAGTTTTTCAGTGGAAGAAAGCCGGAATTTTTCAAGGTTGAACAATACTCGATGGCAGCACAATCATTACACGACAGATCATCACCAGAGGGTACAACACAAAATCTAGAGTACGCAGTTTTCAGGCAAGGAGCTACGATCTGTAATGTGTTTCTGAGTTACGTCACCCAAAGCTATAGAAATATTTACATGATATTACCATTTTTTCGTCTCTTATAATCTACTTTTCACAATTACTTTGCAATAAGACTTTCCTTGGATTGAAGCATAACTCATGTAAAAGAAAAATCCACGGGCAGGGATTCATTTGGGATTGTTGCCACCCGAAAAATAGTTTTTCGGGCTTTTGAACTATTACAAAGGAATTTTATCGACTTGGCAACCTCTCGAGTCGAAATTAATTAATATTCAAGGATAGATACCTGAAAAATAAAAAATCGATCAACAATAATACAGTATATCTGTTAGGTTTTCATCACATTACTTTACGGATATGAACTGAGTGACAATTACGATTTAAAATACTCTCCATGAAAATTTTATTCAGCGAATATTGTTGTTTTCGACGTTAGCAAAAAAGTTCAATCTACTTTAATTATTGAGTTTTCGACGTAAGCAAAAAAGTTCAATTAACTCAAATTCAGTTCCATTAGTCGTGATAACAAATATCGAAACCAATCGATTTATCTTCCAAATTAGGTCTCACGGTACATGAGTCTACCGATCTACAGGTCAGTCTATGAAATATAATCGATCAACTGGAACCGAACGAGAGGTGAGTGCATGTATTGGGGTGAGGGGTATACAGTTTGTTCTAAGCAACCATCATCGGTCTCAACCTCGACACTAATTCCTTCTCTCGGCCCTAAAAAATAAACGCTGACCACACTTTCTTAGCTAGCATTTTCAGAAGAAATGAAAATTTGCACAATTTTTCTATCATCGCAAACTATGTCAAGCATTATGAAAGATTATTTAGGAAATTAATGTCCATCTCGATTCTTCAGAAAACCAGTTTCCATAATTTCTTGTGCCCTAATTTTTAGATTACTAAGAACCATTCATAACTAAAACTTTTGGTTAAATTCAGGTCAATTTATTTTGCTTGCAATGACCTTTATATTTTGTCTACTTCGGTGAAGTAAACACTATGGCACGTCGGAGTGATAAAAAATAAAAAGAGAGAAAATAACACACAAACCATGAAGCGAAAATGCAACATTTCTTCTGATAATGAAATCGTAATTTATGCTGTTTTGTGCTGAGAACTACGGCTGTATTTCAATGTACGGCTGGCATGCCTAAACGGCAATAATTTGTCAGAGTAACTAAAAAATCTGCAAAATGTTTTTTTTTTTCCTTGTGCCTCCTGGAGAGCTCTGACTTCATTACAATAAATTCTGACAAAGATGTGGCTCCAAACAAGCTTATGTCTAAAGTCATGATGAGAAATTTCAATAGTGTAATTTTCAGCAATTAACCTAGGAACTATTCGCTGAACACCAAAAAGTTGAAGGGCTAAACTCCTAACGTTTCTTTTCAAGAAACTCGAGCGAGGTTATGACAGTGCCTTAAAAGGACGAGTAATTTCACTGCTAAGGTAAAATCTGTTTAAATAAACAAAGTTTATCCGCAAGCTTCTCGATTCTAGCTTAATCACTTTCATCGATCTCTAATCGCTGTCGCTAGCTCGCGGTTTTCACAGTAGTTCGTCATCCATCATTTGCACTTTAGTTCTCCATCTTCCATTTGCACTCCACTTCGCCACTTGCCCTTTGCACTCCAATTCACAATCTTACATTCGAACTCCATGCAGTTTGCCATCCACCATTGCACTCCAGTTTCGTCATCCATCATCTACACTCCACTTCCCCACCTGCACTTTGCGCTCCAGTTCACCATCTTCTATTCGCACATCATTTCGCCATCAGCCCTTTGCACTCTAGTTCGTCATTTGTCCTTTGCACTCCAGTTCACTCTCTGTCCTTTGCACTCCAGTTCACTCTGTGTCCTTTGCACTCCAGTTCACAATCTCCCAGTTTCTGTGCGCTTAGCAAAGCCTTACATTATATTAGACATCTACAAAGCACAGTTTATCACGTACTTCACAAATGAGCGGCTAGAGCGATAGTCTAGGGTGGGTGGGCTACCTATTTACATCACTAATAACAGGGCTAAACGTAACCTAGACATTCTCACTAGTTTCCTGCTACCAAAAATAACTTCACGAGAACGACTAAGAAGCTTAGCTCAACGGGTGCTGCCATTTGAATAATTTCAGCATCAAGTTGTTCTTATCTAAATTAACTTCTACTCTAGGGTTATCTAGATTACGGTCAAACTGCATGAGAACACTCGTATTTAATTCAGAGTTTATTCCATCAATATCCAGTTAATTACCTTGCAATGTATATTATACTGCAACAACGACAATAATTTCTCCATTTTATGATTTCTCCAAATCCTTGGCAATCACCACGACGACAAAATTAGTCTGAGATTCTTTGCAATTCATGGTTGGGATTTTCTTCCTAGAATTATGAGTAGGTACCAGCCAGGCTCACATTTCATAAGAATTTCTGAGCCAATAAATTGAAAAATTCGTACGGCTCCTTGCTGAGAAATAGTATTCTGTATAAAATATAAAGTTTGCATATAATATCATGAGTTACTTTCGAAGATTATCGTATCGTCCAAAAGACAACTCGGAGAACAGCAACACCGACGAGACATTTAACCGCAATGTTTCATTATAACAAAACTGAACACAGTCGGATAACAGTATAACAAGAAATGGTCAGAGGCACAAGAGGTAACCTTCCCACTCATCGGAAGTCCTGGGACATCTGCTCAATAAAACTCGTTTGAAGTCTCCCATATCGTTGTGAACAACGAAAAATCATATCTAGCAGCTGCATGAAACTTCCTGAACTTTCCAGCTTATGCTTTGCGATTAATGTGATATATCTATGTTTCAAACCTGGTTTGTAAATTTTTCTTTTCTCACATACAATTCCATTTTCCATCAAACAAATTGAAAAAATATATAATTCCACATTTGGGGAACGAATCCCAATCTTTTCACTCGCAATAAGTTTACACGCGGTAATTTCGGATATCTTACCTGGCGATAACACACCGCCCGTGTCGGTTTAAATTGATTACCAACCATACTTCTAATTATTCCAATAAACTTGTCATCAAAAATAACTACCATTAAACAACTCGCATTTAAAACCCGCACTTCAAGTTACTTAGTTCGTGTATCGTACATCGTGGGCCGTTAAAACCACCCCAAAAATTCAGTTAAATATTTTTCTTGATATTTTCTAATAAACATCGGAATAATTGCGTGATATTTACTTCAAGTAACGGCTAATCTGCTTCCGTATTCGTTGGAGTTGTACGTGTAGTGGTCCAAGTAAACAACCACGAATTTGAGCTTTACTAACTTTACATTGGTGATTTTGCAGAATCTAGAGTGGAGATGCAGAATCTAGACGCTTGTAGACTTCCAGAAAATGCTTCGACTCGTTTTATCGTAAGCCCTTCGTACATAAAAGATGTCTCGAGGATAGTTGAACGAATATTATTTTATGATGAGAGAATTGTAATTTACGTGTAGATAATTTGTTTCAAAGAACTGATGAAAAATCTGGTATCGAAGACGACTGATTTTCAAGCTGGTGGTGAATTTAATGAAGGGGGCAGAGGAAGAGTGGAGCAGGCAGAGTTGTCGAGGCAAAGGTCGCTCGAGGTAGATGCTGCAACGCGCCTGAAAACAATGCATTCATTTCATCTTCCTGCGGCCGTACTATCAAAAATAATTACTGGTTTGTAGCTATGTAGTACATGAAGGCTTCCTAAAGCAAAACCCACTGATCACAGACGAAAAAAAATGGTTGTGACGTGTACTTAAGTTTTAATAGTTCGGACCTGCAACAACATCATTTATAAGTACTTATATGTATTCATCAACCATACCATTTATGTATTCATCAACATCTTCATCTAATTCAAACTGTAAATACTTAACTCAGTTGAAGTTAAGCTTAAGCTTGTAAAAATTGAACTTACATTTTATTTGCATTCTAAAGTTAAGTTCTGTTCTGAAACTTGACAATCTATGACTGATCAATTTTTAAAACTTGTCAGCACCCCTTCTGCAATCATTTGATGAATCACGTGAACGTCACACCCAGTTTGTTCAACATGCTACCTCAAGGCCTCACCCAGTCAGTTCAACATGCTATCTCAAGGCCTCACCCAGTCAGTTCAACATGCTATCTCAAGGTCTCACCCAGTCAGTTCTACATGCTATCTCAAGGCCTCACCCAGTCAGTTCAACATGCTATCTCAAGGTCTCACCCAGTCAGTTCTACATGCTATCTCAAGGCCTCACCCAGTCAGTTCAACATGCTATCTCAAGGCCTCACCCAGTCAGTTCAACATGAGTTTCGACTCGTCTTGTCGAATATCGTAAATTTCTGCAAAAAGTGGAGGCAGTTCCAATCTGTTCCAGTTGTCCCTGAACCACTGCAGGTGACTCTGATGGCATCCTCCAATCTTGCGAAGTTCTTGAAGTTTACTGAGCAGACTTTGGAATATACTGTTGTCCATGGGATGGCTTCGTGACGTCTGTAATATACGGCAACATTGAGTAAATTAATTTTAATCATCACGATTTAAAGTGTGATAATAAGTTTATAGGTAAAAATATGTGTAACAGTGTTTAAAAGTGAAGCAAAAAAAATATTACGCCCCATGCCATTCACGGGGATCATTCTCAGTAAAAGTTGTTGCTAGAGCGATAATCGACATCTGTGGTTTTACGTGAAATTTCTTAAGAAAACCAGTGTTTCAAGTTGAAGAAATCTTTCGTTTTGAGCAAAATGTCATGACAATATTCATGGGTCTAAGCGAAATCTCTCAAAGCCATTTAACTGATCATGTCGTGACAATATCTGGGATTTTTAATGAAATCTCCCTGTTATTTCGGCCGATGTCATCATGACGAATAAGCTTCAAGATCAGTTTATTTTGGGCACTAGTACCTGACTTACATGAGTCCGGAGAGCCTCCATAGCTCGATCTTGATGATACTGGACATTTTTCCTGTCAATGACACCCAGGCGGTCGGGCGTGAAGAGAACAGCGGCTGAGAACAACCCGATGCCGGTGTCGTGGAGTCCCAGGGAATTGAACGACGCGGCGAAGTTGAAGAGCGAGTCAACGAAATCAACCTGAAAAAAGGAAATATTAAAATGACTGTAGAGCATTTTGAAATTAAAGTCCATGGGAGCAGAATGAAACAATTGTCAAAAGCTGACAAATCTTTAACTAAATTTCCGAATTTTGCCACTATTTTCTATGGAATTTAACCTCATTGACAAAGAATTCGAATAACTTTACAATTTCGACATATTTGTAATAGTTACCAATTGTGACGAATACTAATGATGCTTTTTGCTGTTTTTATCGTAATACTCGGCTCGCGAATAGTCATTGTGCTCACCTTCAAACTTATTCGCAGGGCTCCTATTTATAAGTTGTAACGTGCCTTCGAAGTTTTAGAATAGAATAGAAGTGTCGGCACTGAAGATATAGGCCCGTGGCCTATTTATGCCAGACGTCCCGACAATAACTTCGCAGAATAAATAAATAAATAAATAAATGTATAAATGACCATTGTTTCTCCTTAACTCACGTCAAAGATGAGGTTGAGGTGATGTCGCGTGACGTAAGAACCGTCGGCGAAGGTTAGTGTGTTGTCTAAAGACGAGGTGACGCGACTGACGCGTGTCAGCCAGAGCTCGAAGAATCCACCCTTGATGAGGTTCAACTGGATATCTTGCCCCAACGAACTGAAACCTGGAAAAGAACATACTATTTGTACACAAATGGTATGCAAAATGTCAATTTTAGAAACATGTATATGGTATGGATTTAAATGAAATCAATACAATATGAAGAAACTTGGATAGACCGTAGAAAACAATTGCAAGTTTTAGTAGCACTTTTGACGCTCAAAGATAGACAAGAAGTGCCTGGTGAGCCATGAAATAAAAGATATTGCTTGTAGAATTTGATATTTTTAACCCTTCCTAAACTTCAATATCCAAAAACACACCTTGAAAAAGTTGACCTGCTTTATCAGTTTAAAGTATACTGATAGATTCAAAACTGTCCTCAATAATTGATTTTCAGCATGAAGTCGAACCGATTGGAATTACTCTGCTTCGGTATTTTGCTATAGGCGTCTATCTACAGTAATGTAATCTTCTACCTAGGACAACCTTAAACTGTTAATCCTGGTCTAACTATTTGGATATCGTGCACTCATGTTTTTTCCTGATCGATAATATCTACTGTACTTAACCATCTTCAATATAAAAGAATAACAATAACATGTTAATCCTGATTGATCGAGTTAAACTGTGCTCCTGCATGGTCCGGATGTGCAATATCTACTATGTTGTAATATTCTACCTAATTACTAGACAATCGAAACATTACAAGATAATATCATTTTAATCTTGTATACCTGTCAATCTTTTGGCGAATTCAACCACGGATTGTATGGATGGGCTGACACATGTCGACAATCCCTGGAAAAGGCGGATCTTCTGGTCGTCCAGCGCATCCGCAGTGCTGCTCGCTTCGTCCGGGTCGCTGATGCTTGAGTTCTGAACAAAAAGTTAAATTGTAATCTATGTTGCTCGTTGAATGAATAAATCTGAATATGTGCCTAAGTTAGGATAACTATTGCATGATTTATGAAGAATCAAAATATGGATGTAAAGATCGTGTTGTGTCTAAAGTTAGCATATCGATAAATATTTTTCTAATACTTCCGCGTGAGGCTATTGGATTATTTGGGATTCGCATATGAGAAACATTGTTTTTAATTTTCACATGTACAAAGGATATGGATGATTCGAAAGGAATACAGAAATAATTGCGAAGAATTGAATAAAAAATTTAGCACCTATTAATAAAAGTAATTTTTAAAATTACTTACAAAAAGAACGGGTTTCCGAACAAGGTCTCTAACTTTGTCCTCCGTATAGTTGCAGGTGCTGAAGTGGGCTTGTGACACCGCCATGATGAAGTCGTATATATCGGCCTGCTTGTGCTCCACCTCCATCATGGATGATGAGCTCACCACTCGTGCTCTTCCTGCTCCATCACCACCATCATCAATACAGCTCTCACTACCATTACCCATCATCACTTGGTTCACCACACCGTTGCTGATGCCGTTACTCATGGTGCTGCTCACGCCGTTGCTGGACCCGTTACTCAGCCCTGTGTAATGTTGATATCATTAAGCAAATTTGTATACATCATTCTGAATCATCATTCAATTTTATGTGTGAATTTATTTGCGTTTTATATTAAAACTGCAATATAACATCATCATTTTATACTAATCATTCAAGTCGTATCAAATTGAGAATACATTACGACACGTTCATATTCATATATCTAAAAAAATGAAAATCGTTTGATCCCGAACGGATAAATCGAACAAATAACAATTGATTTTTCGTGAAAAATTATTCTAAATTCATGGTGATTTGATTGCACGTTCACAGAAAATGTAGTCAAGTTAATGTTAAGTAAATCATACGAGCTGTTGAGGCTTACTCGTTTAATGAATTATTCTCGAACTAAATTAAACGTTTATTTGATACGCTGTAATTGTCCGACATGAAATGTTTAAGATATCTGTACCCTAATGAAGAATTGTAGTAATTTGATACAAAAGATTATAGCCTACCGAGAAAAAATTATTTTAGTCTAGTTGAAATTAAATGGGAAGGCTGATGGCTCGAAACTCCATGCAATATTGCATGTTGAGATGTGATGAAAGAAGGAGTATATATGTCTCTTGGCGAGAGAACATTTCGGGAATGCTGAGAAATGGAAGTAGTATTGTTGTGGGTATGTGCTATCATTGAGATGAAATCGCATGGAGTAGCGTGTGAAAGATATCACCTTGGGATGAAGGAAGATCACATGAGGTGGCGTGTGAAAGATATCACCTTGGGATGAAGGGAGATCACAGGCTGGAGTGTAGCCGTTGGATGAAGAGGACAGACCGGTGGGGGTAAGCGGTCCCTCGATTGCTGCAGACCCTGGCGTAGGAGGGGCGCTGGGAGACCGGGAGTCGAGGCTCTCTCGCTCTCGAGACCTTTTGGGCACTCGACCATACCGGACTGCTGGTTGTGGCAATGTTAAGTTTTAGTCGCTCTAGTCTTCTACATGGTGACAAAACCGGACAAAATCGTCACTTTTATGGAAGGGAAGTATGAAAATTTGAATTTTTGAAACGACGTAAACCAAGAATTCAAAAGTAAAGAAATGGCTAAAAATTCATCATATTTACATTAAAAGAGTTGTCAACGAAAATACGCGCAACAACAAAATATTAACTCGAGTCACTCACATTCCCAACATCAAATATAACCTCCCAACATCAACAGCGATGATATATCGGGTTGAGTTACTCACATCAATAATAACATCCCAAGCATGACAAAAATAACATTCCTAATATGAACATGTTATTTTGAGCTACTCACATCCCAAACACCAACAATAACATACACAAAATTTAAATAAAAATTTCCCACCCCAAGACCATGATGTTGACTCGAGTTACTCACAATCACGACTCATGCCGACGCTGATGCATTTCCGGAAGCGACAATACTGACATCGGTTTCTGTTGAGACGGATTACGAGGCATTTGCCGTCCCGTAGGCAGCGGTACTCTATCTGCTTCTGGATGCTGCGCCGGAAGAAGCCCTGCCCAGAAATTCAAATATTTAGAACGTGACTATTAATGTTGAAGAGAAATAAATTTTATAAGGTACGAAAGTATTTCTCTATTCGGTTTAAAACTTAATAGAGTAAGGAAAAAATAATAAATATTTTGGATGCTGCTCCGGAAGTAGCCCTGCCCAGAAATTCAAATATTAGAACGTGACGATTAATGTTGAGGAGAAAAAAATTTAAAAAGTACGAAAGTATTTCCCTATTCGGTTTTAAACTTAATAAAGTAATGTAAAAATAATATATTATAACAGATTAGTTTTACCTGTGGTTTAATGTGCAAATTTTCTATGTAATTACGTTCTCTGAACATCTAATTGTAAATAATTAATTTCGAAATCGGTCGATTCTGTAATAATGTCAGGCCTCAATTGTATTGTTGTCAGGCGTTCGCCGAATAAAACCTAATTTTCTTGGTTAAAAATAAAGGTTTATTTAGCTCCTCAATAAAACTCGTTGATATTATTGATTGACCAAAATCACGCACGCAGCAGAGAATAAAGCAATAATAATCATCATCATCATTATGAGAGCAAATTAGTGTCATGAGAATATCAATAATTGTAGCACCTTGCAGCCCTCGCAGCTGGTGACGCCGTAGTGGTAGCCTGACGCCTTGTCGCCGCAAACCTTGCACGCCACGAACGTCTTGGAGGGAGTCGAGCTCTGGGCGCTGGGGGTGCTGTCGGCCACCTGGTAGCTCTGGTCTGAAAAAGATATGAAATAGTTCATATCATTGCAAGAATTAAAACTGAGCTATAATATTTATTCGTCTGTAACAGACTTGGTAGCTCTGGTCTGAAAAAGATATGAAATAATTCATATAATTACAAGAATTAAAACTGAGCTATAATATTTATTCGTCTGTAACAGACTTGGTAGCTCTGGTCTGAAAAAGATATGAAATAATTCATATCATTACAAGAATTAAAACTGAACTATAATATTTATTCGTCTGTAACAGACTTGGTAGCTCTGGTTTGAAAAAGATATGAAATAATTCATAGCATTACAAGAATTAAAACTGAGCTATGATATTTATTCGTCTGTAACAGACTAGTTACAGAAAAAAACCGGCCGCTCTTTTGCAACGGGTAAGTTAAAAATACTAGTCGAATTGGTTACTTTTCTTCAATCGATTTGTTATGAAACTGAGCCAAAACGGCCACTCTTCTGCCACCGGCTATATTAACAAAACCTATCCGAAACGGCCACTCCTATGCAACGGGCTAGTAACAATGCTTAAGCAAAACTGCCTATCTTCTGTAACATGTTAATTGCAAAATTGAGTCGAAAAATCCAGTCTTCAGAAAGGGGGAAGGTATAAAACAAAGCCGAAACAGCCGCTTTTCTGCTACTGGCGAGTTAAAAGTTCATACCAAAACGGCCGTTTTTGCAATAGATTTGTTACAGAACTGAGCCAAAGCGGCAAATCTTCTGCAACTTCTCTTTGTTTTCTAAAATCAAAGAAAGGTTTAAAAATTGGGATTCGTTGATATCGAACATAAAAAAAACAGGGTTTGAGTGCGAGACTCAACACCTCTGCCGTCAATGGAAGTAAGCTGCAATATAAAATTTAAATGGAGGAATTATGCGTAATTCATTCATTGCACATCTACTATCAGTTAATGTATATAGGTGATATCAAAGAGTTTATACAATGCAGTGCTTCATACCATTGTATACAATGTACAAATGCTGGCTAGGTCCTGGTCAAGCAATCTTAACGACCTCAAATCGAGTATTATTATGGCCTCGTATATCGAAGAACAACTTGATATCGGGTTTTAATAATATATTTGTTAATTGGTCAAAAGTTTACTTATAGTTCAAAATTATCATTCATACAGAAAGAGGCTCAGGTTTCAACGCACCCGCTTGCGCCCACTTCATATTTCTTCAGAATTACGAGCAAGAAGTTTTTTATAAGGTGAGTTGTGGGTCTCCTGCACCGTGGCCTAGTTAGACCGCAGAGAACAGAATGAACCTCTTTTTGCTTGGAGCTCAGCGCCTCGATATATGCTTTCGATTGCTGTTCGCTTAACGCAGCGACAGCCTCAAAAAGGCCCGGTGCTGGACACTTTACGACGCTTAAGCTTGAAGTAACAATCGTGTAAAAATTCTCGCTGGGCCCATTACGAATCATTAACGTTGAAACCAATTCCTGCAGCGGCAGGAAACTGAACTGCCCAACCAAGGGCAAGAGGCAGGTACAAATATCTCTGCCATTCGCTGGTCGCTTCAAAGTTCCTGCCTCGATATGACTTTCGCTCTCGGTTCCATACAAGCAACCTTCTCTCTCGTACCATCCTTCTCTCTCACATAATTCTGGTTTGGAGTTATTTCTGCACATTTTCATACATATTTTTTCTCTTATTTTTTTGTCTTGCAGTTCCGAATTTTGGTACTGTTTCAACATCATTTCCGCATATTATTAATAAAACGTAATCATTATCACATGTATAAAAGTTTTATTTTCATGCCGTTTCGCTATCATAGAAAATATGCGTTATGACACTTGCTAAATTACACGTGGAGGCGAGGCAGGAAATAACTTTCACTAAACCTCACAAACTTTTCACTGGAGTAAGTAACTAATTTGCTGTCCAATTTTCATTGCCTTACTATATGATCGATTACATTTAAACTTACGATAATGTTGCAAATAAAAAGTATATTTTTTATTGTTAGAAACATTATTTACTAACACTGCTCATTACATTTATCTAATAAATCTTAATTAGACAAGAGAATGAATTTTAGATCAAATTGTTAAATGTGTATATTTAGACGGATTTAAATTCCTGAACGTCATCAGAAATGTTAACTTAAAAAATCTGAATGCAAAGTCGAACGTCCAGCTGTTTATAAATGACGAATTTTCACTATTATTGCGTTACATGTAAACGTCACGCAGTACATAATGCACATCAAGGCCATAAATGATGTCACAAGAGGACATAACGAGGTAAGCATTACGTTACATGTAAACGTCACGCAGTACATGATGCACATCAAGGCCATAAATGATGTCACAAGAGGACATAACGAGGTAAGCATTACGTTACATGTAAACGTCACGCAGTACATAATGCACATCAAGGCCATAAATGATGTCACATGAGGGCATTACGAGGTAAGCATTACGTTACTTGTAAACGTCATGCAGTACATTATCATGAGGCCATTAAGGCCATAAATGATGTCACAAGAGGAGATAACGAGGTAAGCATTACGTTACATGTAAACGTCACGGTATCCACTATAGGAGCATTGAGGTCAGGGACGATGCGTTAGCCACATGACGCTCGAGGCCTTGAATGTCACGTCACGAGTCTTGTGACTTGATGTCACGTTAGGAGTTCAAGTAATGCGAGTACATGACATAAGCTTATGCCACGTCACGAGTCAAGTCTTGTAACTAATGTAAACAAGAACCAACACCAGGGGCCACGGCTATAAGCTAAAAAACTGCGCTGCAACTTCTCCACGCGACAAAATTTCTTCTCGCTTCGAATCACCGACATGTGGAACAGCCTCCCCGATGACATCGTTGGCGCTCCAAGTACATATGAACGCGTTCAAGAACAGACTAGATAAAGCTATGGAAAAATATATGTTCAGATTTGAAATGCCTAGCTCCTTATCGAACCCGGTGGAAGTCTAGTAGCTACTTCAAACTATCGTCAGTCATCAAAATATCCGGCCAAATGAAACGATATTAGATCTTCTGTGAACAAGGCACGAGAAGGAAAAGAATCGGCGACAGGCCACATCAGGCCTACACTTCAGCCCCGAGATAACTATGTTATGTTATGCTATGTTATGTCACAACGAGTTACTAAATGCCTCACTGTAATGATCTCTTAACCGGGCATCATTGCCGCCAAAGTACTTGTGCCCAATGTATTTTTTCATTCAATTATTAAAAGACTTTTTTTCTCTAAGAATGCTTGCCAATGACATTTTTATTTTGGTATTTTAATGTACAAGTTATTCTATTATTTAAATTTTACAGAAGTATCCATCATTGGGTTACATAATTAATAATAACTGCGTTATAAAAAGTCATCTCTGTATTCCATAAATTTAAATGATATATTCCATCAATTGATAAAGTTTAATTCCACGACTACAAAAAATATGACATTGCATCATAGATGTCCTCAAATAAAAATAATAGGTTTTAAAGATGCCATCTGTAAATTCCAGCGCTTTTAAATGCTCTTTTCCATTTACGAATCAAGTTTGATTCCACCAATAAAAAAAATATGGCACCGGTGTATGGGCAGCCATATCGCAAGGCGAAAGGAAGTCCTAAGCTCGCATCGTTCGAGGTTTTATGGCCGCCATAAGCTGCTCTCGTCGTCCATTGTTCAACCATTCACAATTGGTTCTTCCAGTTATCCTTTGATCGCTGGTAAAAGTTGAAGTATTGAATATTTTGTGGTGAGTTTTGTCAAGAAGAATTTTATTGGTTGCACAATCAAAAATGACACAGTTGTCTGTCTGTGTGAAGTCAAATAATGGATACTTCTGTCATAACTAAATTATAAAATAATTTGTGCAATAAAATCCCGAAGCAAAAATGTGACTGGAAGGCATTCTTAGAGAAAAATGCGTTCAATAATTAAATGAAAAAAAATATTGCGCGCACATGTACAGTATAGGACAGCTGTGCAAGAAATGTTCAGTAAGAGGCAGCTGTACAAGAAATGTTAAGTAAGCGGCAGCTGTGCAAAAATGTTCAGTAAAAGGCAGCTGTGCAAGAAATGTTAAGAACGAGGCAGCTGTACAAGAAATGTTCAGTAAGAGGCAGCTGTGCAAGAAATGTTCAGTAAGAGGCAGCTGTGCAAGAAATTAAATCAGAACATAAGCGTTAAGCAGGGCCATACTGTGGCGGGCGCGGGGTGTGGTCTCTGAAAACTACTTTCATGTGCCCTTCTCCCTCGAAAATAAGAGCGCCAAATAATATGCCAAATTAGATATTTTTTCAATGGATTTGTGGAAAATTCCTATAACAGCGACTTTTGCATCTGCCTACAAACCGAATTTTTGTAGGAGTGAAGTTTGTCTCTTCCTTGGTTCTAACGGGCGCTGAGCGATTATTTTGTTTCCATGAATGAATGTATGAGATTAATTGCATGATTCACGTAAAATGATTTGTTTTGCTTTTTTTTGCTGAATTGTACATTTGGGTGTTATCTGATGACTCTATTAATATTCGAGACCATTACTCAATGATCGTTCGGAGAATGAGACATTAAGGTGTAGCTTGTATGACTTTTATGCCGCATTGAGTATTTTTATGATGTCGAGATACAGTGCAATTGCATTTGTACTGGTGCATTCAAAACATAAGTCAAAAGCTACGAAGGTCAAAAGCTTCTAATCATAAGAGAGTTCACAAATCATAAGAGAGTTCACATCACAGTTTAAGAAAATAATTTGATAAACATGTTCATGTACACAGTATACACAGCTTCGGATTCACAATTTATAGTTTAATTAGGAGGAACGTCACTTCGTATCTACGGCATCCTTAGACAAATTTTTCGTAAGTTTCAACCTGATTTTTAATGCAATGTTTCATGTAATTCAAAGGCATTACACGTCCGTATGTCGTGTGCTGTTGAAATAAGCGTGTCGTAGACACGTAACGGGACGTCATCGTACGTACGGCGCCAGCTATCAAATATTTGCTGCCAAACGTATGAGCAGCCCTTGCCAAGAAAGTTGGCTAGACAAATATATTTAATAGGGAAAAAATCCGGGAGATCAGGATTTGTCTTAATGTAAGACTGGCAGGCCTGTATATAATTGGTACATCACTGACCGATTTGTGAAGTTTTTTTATAAAAATCCACAACTACCGGTAGGCGTTTTTGGTAATGTAATAGAAACTCATAATAATTCAATAATCATATGAACGGAAAGATCTAGCAGCGCTACTGTCCTTGGCCGGATTGGTTTAATTGATACACGAGACTTTAAATTTTCGTTTACCACAATTCTGTTGTCTCAAATCCTGCATGTAGTCCCAGATCCCATCAACCTGGACCACGTCATCTTGAATCTTTTGACAACTTTCGACCAAAATTAACTTCAATGGTTTTCAAGGAAAGGTAAGTGTTAAAAAACGGTTTAAACTCACAATTACAATAAAAATCTTATTTGACTTCTAATTAATCTGGGGAAAAATTGTTTCTTATTTTTAAATAACATGTAAAAAATAAAGATCAAATTTCAATTCGTGATCCTGCCATCTACTCCCGTTCTTCAAGGGCCTCCATCGAAAAATCTAATTTCAGGTTAAATGCACATCCCGACAGATAATTGTTACAGAAAAATGCGCACTCGAATTGATCTTAAACAAACTACAGCGATAAAAAAATTCACAAATATTTAACAAATGGATTAAAATTTTTTTCTTGCCACCAATATTTACGGTTTAGATGTTTTCATTCAGAATTTTGTATGACGGCTGGTCTATCAGGAGCAGCCGTCAAAGATGGTCTAGGGTTTATGAATGAAATTATATTCGTAGCCTAACCGATATTAGTGAAGACGTTTCTCACGCGGCACAATTAATTAATTTAAAACTAAACTGCTATCATACATGAACAAAATTAATGCTCGAGATATTTAATTTGCGTATTTCAAAGGCCCAATCAAATCAAACAACAGTAACGAAGTCAATTTTATGATTGATGCAGTTCCATGAACAGGTATACTTGAATGAAGGGAAGGTAATTTTCTAACATCGATAAAACATTACTCAAACGTCCGAAAGAAGACAAAAACACGTCATCTGATGATCATATATATAACACATATATGTTACGTTTCGGATGCGATGAGTTCTGAACAATACTTAAAAACACGTAAATCCTGTTCATATTTACCTGTTCTCTAATTATCCTCATACTCTGTTACTTCTCTGGAAAATACTATTTATTCGGGGCTGGAAACCTCGCTTATAGACGCGAAGCGACTGCTCAAAAAAAACCTTTGCAAGAGTTTACAAAACGCGGCCAGAGTTTGCTCAATGTCCGGCCAGAGACGCTGAAGAGTCTGAATTTTTTTTTGAGAGGATAGGTTTCCTTGGATGAAATTGAAACGATAGAAATAGACAGTCTGTATAATTATATCGGAGCAGCAAACGCTGCTATTCTTCCTGCTATAACAGGGTAACAGGTGTTCACTTTTGTTTATTTGTCGGTAAAAACATTATTGTGTACGTGGCCAACCCTGATGATATTACATATTAGTGCTTGAATGCTATACAATTGCCGATAATAATTGTGCTGGAAATGGTGCAAGTTTCGTGATGATAGAAGTGCTAGAAATACAGATAATTTCGCTTTGATTTTTGTGCTAAAATTAAACAAAATTCAGTAAATGTCGCTGTCATTCAGTGAATATCGGTGTTGCCGGCAGCTTTCCCTGTATAACACTGGTCTGCTGTCAGTGTTGCTGGCAGCGTTCTCAGCATAACACTGGTCTGCTGTCAGTGTTGCTGGCAGCGTTCTCAGCATAACACTGGTCTGCTGTCAGTGTTGCTGGCAGCGTCCCAGGAATCCAGCAAGGCAGCGCGCGGCGCTCAGCCACTGCGTCCCGTTAGCGCACAGCGGTCATTCAACCGTGCCACTCGTGCCCACTCACCCCGCCACTCGTGCCCACTCGCCCCGCCACTCGTGCCCACTCACCCCACCACTCGTGCCCACTCACCCCGCCACTCGTGCCCACTCACTCCGCCACTCGTGCCCACTCACCCCGTCACTCGTGCCCACTCACCCGCCACTCGTGCCCACTCACCCCACCACTCCCTGCCTTTTCACCCAACCACTCCAACCTACTCACGGTCGTGCCCACTCACTTGGTCACTCCAAAGCAACTCATTATACATCTACATGTAGACCACCACTCACTTGGTCACTCCAAAACAACTCATTATACATCTACATGTAGGCCACTCCACGTCCACTCATATGCCACTCACACTGCCACTCCACGTCCACTCACCAATCCATCTAATTAAAATCCACTCAGCAGAGGCGTAATTGAGCCTCCATAGACAATAGTCAACAGCTATAGCAGAAACTTCTTATTAATTCAATTTCATTCGAGTAGTTGCACAGAGGTATCACAGATAAGTCTCAGCCAAGTTTTTTAGTAGGATAGATTTTTTGTTTATAATTGAGTAATCGACAATAATTAATTAATTAATTAATTAATGATCAATTACTGTCAATTAAGTAATGACAGTAATCGGTACAATAAAATACTATTTAAATTTTAGGAGAGAAATATATAGTCATTAAAAGTAATCATCAATGAATAACCTTCATCATAACTCTTTGTTGCGCCGTACTCGTTTGCAAAAAAATTGATCACCAGCATCGTGTCAGTCGTACCCTATTGAGAATCTCCGACGTCGTCTTGGTGGCCATAAAAAATAACGCTGGCTATTCACTGCCTATGATTTGGCTTAAATTTAAATTAGATTTTTTCGGATAATAAGAGCATGGCCACTGTTTTATTAGTGAAGGAAGATGTGCGTCATTTTCTAGTGAATGATCTTATACGTTATACCCAGGCTCCATCTAGTTGATTTTATAATTATTTGTGGGCATTGACTGAATGGTTCATTGAAACTTGGAATCTGATAACGAAGGAATTTCATCAAGCATTTCAGCGCTCAGGAAAGATTGACCGAAATCAACCATATTATTATGCAGAGAAAAATAATAATATATGATCGATCGTCATCCAAAATACAATTGGCTCATTTGCAGACGTAAAGAAAAATTTCGATTTATCTTTTATTTATTTTTACTAAACGCCCACAATTGCGAATGCACCGTCAGTACTTCAGTTGAACGAAAAATGCATCTTTTAAACTCTAAGTGTGTGAGCATAAATTTTGCATTGATGGACATGGGGTTTAGGGTAACACGCAGCTGCACATGTTACCCTAAACAAAATCCCTTCACTTTAAGGGGCACCATCTCGAAGGCTGAAAGAATCCAAAAAATAGAATAATAAACAGGCACCTGACAACTGCAGGCAGTCATAAAGCGATTACCTTATCTTAAAACGGAAAAAATCTTTAGCACGAAAGGATGCAACTGAAGCAACTAAGCTTGCGATACCAGTAGGATTTAGCACTGAAGTCTTGACATGAACTAAAATAAAAAAAATCGCAGCGCCAGAGGTGCGTAAGCGTTTCCGCTTGGATGAACACGCAAGCCTTCCCTGGTCGCCCCGCTCATAAAAGCTCTTGTCCGACAGCTCTCTCATCCAGTCCCGAAACGAAAATCAAAAAGATTTTCTTCACCAGAGAGCAGGAAAATATTTTTTACCAACTGATTCTATTTTAATTCCTTGTGAGTAGTTGAGAGAAGGATAATAGCACTTTCGTGCGAAACAGGAAAATATTTTTTCAAACAACTTTTATTTAAATTCTTTGTGAGTAATGAAAAGTTAATTGAGAACACTTTCTTGTGGAATCTCTGTTACTTCACACAAAACGAGTGATAATATACCTACAAATCAAATGCCCGATGGAAAAAATTACGCGCCCGAAATTATTTGGAGTTTGGGTTTGTGGCAACAAAACTTTAGCAACCTCAATGGAGTTCCATTGAATGGACGACAAAATTCAATAAAACAGCAAGTGAAGTGACTGTGCGTTTAGTTTTCATAAATTAGATAAAATTTTATGGGATAGTTTATGTTGGCATGAATTTATACGAAGGCAGTTGAAATATTATGCCAACTTCTGGCAACACAAAACACTGACAATCTCTGAAGCCTTCCGATAACATTAGATAGATAGAAATAAATTAAAAGTATTAAAAGCTTATATATGCTTTTAGAAAACTTCAAGAAGACGTCGATCAAAAGCAGAACATGCAACAAAATAACAATGAAAAAAACACGCACATTAACTACCACTTTACAGGATGATAACGGAGCTGCAGAACATGTGAGTGGTGTGAAGATGGCAGGGAAGTTGGTGCATGTTTGCCCAGTGAAAGGCGCCCGCTTCACTTGCAGCTCGCGCATTTCTCGATGTCAGGAAACACATTGCGCTGTCCGCGTTTTGCATTCCCGCATCCGCATTAAATATTATTCTCAGATCGTTGCAGCCGCTGCATGGGCGATGACCATGTTTTGCTCGTACTACTTTCAACGCGGATGAGAGGAAACTGAAAGAATTACTTCTTGTATAGCTTTTATAAAGCACTTTAATTTATATTAAGGTTGTTTTTGAAACAGGTTATCTGCATGAATAATTTATTAAGGTGTAATTTTAACGGAGGGAAATTGCAATTCAAGTTACTGTTGAATCATATGTATAAAATTAATTTTATCCCAATTTTCTATTGTTAAAGTTTATGAATTTAATGATGGAATAATTTTGAATAAATTTTTAATAATTGATAATTTTGTTCAATGAGTTATGTCTTTTCTAAAGATTTTCACTAGCTGCATTCGGCGACTTGCTAATGAGTACTCATCACTACTGGTAGCAACACTCGACGGTAGTTGCCATTTAGCCACGCACACTTCCAGCTGCAGCAGCAGAACGCACCGCTGCACAGCCATAATGATTCATTGCAGTCTAATATCGCTGCTAGCTAACAAAAGCTGCAATACAGATGCTTGAAATTGTGGCAAGGCTGCAGATGTTCGAGCCGAGACAGCGGTGCATCAGCCTAATATCTTGGCTGCACTATAGAAGTCAGTGCCGAGGCTGCGGTGCATCAGCCTAATATCTTGGCTGCACCACAGAAGTTCGCGCCGATGCTGCGATGCAGCAGCCTAATATCTTGGCTGCACAACAGAATTTCGTGCCGAGGCTGCGTGCACTAGCATTATATCTTGGCTGCACCATAGAAGTTCATGCCGAGTCTGCGGTGCACTAGCCTAATATCTTGGCTTCACAACAGAAGTTTGTGCCGAGGCTGCGGTGCACTAGCCTTATATCTTGGCTGCACAAGAGAAGTTCGGGTCGATGCTGCGGTGACAGAGCCTAATATCTTGGCTGCACAACAGAATTTTGAGCCGAGGCTGCGGTGCACTAGCCTTATATCTTGGCTGCACTTCATGCCGAGACAGCGGTGCACTAGCCTAATATTTTGAATGCACAACAGAAGTTCGTGCCGAGGCTGCGGTGCACTAGCCTAATATCTTGAATGCACAACAGAAGTTCGTGCCGAGGCTGCAGTGCACTAGCCTAATATCTTGAATGCACAACAGAAGTTCGGGCCGAGGCTGCGGTGCAGCAGCCTAATATCTTGGCTGCACCACAGAAGTTTGTGCCGAGGCTGCGGTGCAGCAGCCTAATATCTTGGCTGCACCACAGAAGTTTGTGCCGAGGCTGCGGTGCAGCAGCCTAATATCTTGGCTGCACAACAGAAGTTCGTGCAGCACAGAACCTGTTGTGAGCTCACAACATGAAAGTGGCAACTCGCGCACAAAGCATTCCCCTTCCTCCCCCTGACGTCGGGGAACGCGGAGAGAGGGAAGTGTTAGAGCGAGGGCAGATGGGGCACTCGGCAATATCTGGCATTTAAGCAGGCGACATTTTTCATAAACCTGAACTTTAAAATTGATATGAGAAGATCTAGTTGTCAATATGAAAATGTTCAGGCTTAATTTTAGGGTTTCAGTTATTTTCTTCAAATCGCTCATCTTACAATTATCTAATTTCATCGCGAGAGGAGATTTTTTCGCACGTCACGAACGCATTGATACAACTCTATCGAAATTTTACTTTACATTAGTGAATTACAAAATATCTATAGAAATTGATCGAATCTAACAAATTTAACAACCTAATTCGTCTTAAAAACCACAGGCAAATGATTATAAAACGTAACACGTTTACTTATCACTATATCAGCTGATACAATGGACCAGTATATCTACCCTCGAGATGAATATCGCAAAAAACGCAGCCTTCATGGTAATAAATTCAAAATAACGCATCGCGTTTACTGGATCAAGGTATACATACGTAGCATGATTAACACCACTACGTGAGAATTGGATAAAAAATTGTACATGCGACAAACTCAACAACAGACAGTTTGACTAAGTATATTAATCAACGGGAAATAAGGTAGTATTGTTGTAAGTGTTTTAGATAAGTAAACGACTCTTGTTCGATTATTTCTACTTACGATTAAAAAAAACTTCATTTAAAACAAATTTTAGGTGAGTGCTGACTAATGCAAAAAGCAGTAAACAGTCAATCAATGGAATTTGAGTTTCTACGAGTACAGTTATTACCCGAGCTCAAGCTGAGACAGAAGAAACCGGGGTTCGTGAAAATATCCATCAATGCTTTGATTTCACAGCTTACTTCGAAGCTCATGCAAATGTAAACATTATAATTCAGGGAAAATGTGCACAAATTATCCTTGCGGCCGCAATCATGCTTAATTTGCTTTTTTCACAGCAACTAAAATCATGAGTTACTTTGAAATAATATGGGCCGAAATTGTAAACATTTAATAATTTCGAGCAAATGTATTTTCCAAATATTGCAATATAAAAGAAAATAGTGTAAATAAAATCTATGAAGATAAGGTGCAGAGCTTTTCCTTTATTTCATATAATCCTTATCTTACCCCACACAATTACTTGCAGTGCTGAAGAAAATGACAGCGCTTAGGACCAGGCATTCTGGCGAGTCTAATAGGAAGGCATGATGTTGGTAGGGCTGATGGCAGGGCTGGGGTAGAATACGCTGGAAGAGCAGGGTGTAGGGCAAGCAGGTAGAGCTGGGATAGAGTAAGGGGGCATATGGGGATTAGATAGAGTACGCTGGAAGGGCAGGGGGTAGGGGGAGCTGATAGGGCTGGGATAGAGGAAGGAGGGTATAGGCAGGGCTGGAGTGGAGTAAGGGGAGGTGCAGGTGGGGCTTGGATAGAGTAAGAGGGAGGGAGGAGGGTAGGGATGGGGTAGAGTACGCTGGAAGGTTATTGTGCGAGAGGTTCATTGCACCCGAGACGCTTGTCAACCCTAGACGCACTCGGCCCAATGCTGAGCTTTTACGTGGGCTTGTGTCACTCCCAACCCTAGAGGCTCTCGGCCCAATGCCGAGCTGTTACGTGGGCTTGTGTCACTCCTAACCCTAGACGCACTCGGCCCAATGCCGAGCTGTTACGTGGGCTTGTGTCACTCCTAACCCTAGACGCACTCGGTCCGATGTCGAGCTGTTACGTAGGCTTGTGTCACTATTAACCCTTGATGCACTCGGCCCAATGCCGAGCTGTTACGTAGGCTTGTGTCACTCCTAACCCTAGACGCACTCGGTCCAATGCCGAGCTGTTACGGAGGCTTGTGTCACTCCTAAGTCCTAACCCTAGACGCACTCGGTCCAATGACGAGCTGTTACGTGAGCTTGTGTCACTCCTAACCCTAGACGCAATCGGCCCAATGCCGAGCTGTTACGTGGGCTTCTGTCACTCCTAACCCTAGACGCACTCGGCCCAATGCCGAGCTGTTACGTGGGCTTGTGTCACTCCTAACCCTAGACGCTCTCGGCCCAATGCCGAGCTGTTACGTGGGCTTGTGTCGCTCCAATGCCGAGCTGTTACGTGGGCTTGTGTCACTCCTAACCCTAGACGCACTCGGCCCAATGCCGAGCTGTTACGGAAACTGATGGCGTAAGATCGCGTCATGAGCCTCAGCTCAGGAGCAGACAAGAGGAGGCCATTGTATGGGCCTAACACCCTTGTTTACATGGTCCTTTGTATCTTTTAAACAACTTATAGTTAGGTACACAGCTGTCAAAAATAAATATTATTGTGTCAAGTTGAAGTCTCGTTATTAATGCATGCATACGGCCAGAGAGTCACGTCGAGTGCTGGAACACAGAGGCGGGCGCTTGTGTCTGCGCAGAGACAGGATATTCACCCGAGAAGAATGACTTAAACGATCGTGATTTATTTCCGATTCCGTTGAAATAACTATATTCATTTCTTGAATAAATATAATTTAAATTCATAAAATAAACGTTGTTTTAGACGTCAGATGACTGCTGGGAAATGTGTTTGCTGTATCCTGTAGAAAACTAACTGTAGAAAACTGTATTAAGAGTATAAAATAATTACGAGTATAAAATTGTAATATTCAGAAGGCTCTCAGTTTGTACCCACAAGTTAATGAATGGATTTTCCGTAAACACTTTGAGATTAAAATGCATAAATGATCACAAGTGGGTCATCTTTCCGTATTACTAGGTCCCTTTAATAGAAAATATATGCAATTAGTGCTCAAAAAATGAAAAGTGTGTACGAGCATCACGAAAATATATTTACCTGGAACATTTTTTTATTTGGCTAATTTAAATAACCATCAACAGAATAGTGAAATTATATCGATTAAATGGCTTTGATTTCATGAATCCCAAATAGAAATGTAATTGGAACGATTTGTTCAGTTTGGAGTTTATGAACGTTTTTTGCAACTAAATTAAGTATGAATCGATGTATGTTTATTATTTTTACCAAATAAATAATTTTCGGATCCGTTAACGTTCTTCCACGCTTTCTTATAAAAAAATTAAAAATAAATGACGGATTTTATGCAAAAAGCTCTTCTCAAGCTCATGGAGATTATAAAAATTCTTGTTCAAAGCAGTTATTTCCGTACTCTCTGTTGCATTGTTGCTCAAGAAACTCAAATTGAAGCAGCGTTGTTAAAATTATCAAAGTTATCTGTAATTATAGCGAACGTTAATCCCCCATTAACTATACGCAAGGATTGTTAGTGTAAATTTAGTTTAGGGAATTGTCCTAAGACGAAGTGTTTTGAATTCAATTATTCCAGAATTTGGCATTTGTGTAAATAGGATAACATCGTCTGCCACATAACATCATCGAATGATCAATCTGGGTAATGAGATACACACGCTGATCTCAATAAAGTAAAATGTTGCAAAATGGCTCAAACAAATCAGCAACAAATGCGGCAGTTCCCAGGTAAACTTGAAAATTTAAATTTGTAAATATTTCCGACCAGAGGTGCTCGGCTGTCTTACGAAATTAGCGCTCTGTACACGCCACATGCATCATCAATCTCATGAGGCCATAGCTTGAAATGTATTCTCCTTGAAATCACACGCTTTGTATTTAACTTTTACGAATCATTGCATTATTTGCACTGGAAAGAAAGTCTTTCAAAATTACCCCGTTACGAATATTATATTTCCTGTGTCAGGCCCTGCTCTGACTGTAGCGGCAGAGTCATGGTATAGAGTCGTTGTAGCGGCAGAGTCATGGTGTAGAGTCGCTGTAGCGGCAGAGTCATGGTATAGAGTCGTTGTAGCGGCAGAGTCATGGTGTAGAGTCGCTGTAGCGGCAGAGTCATGGTGTAGAGTCGTTGTATAAGAGAGAGGAAGAGAGAGGAAGAGAGAGGAAGAGAGAGGAAGAGAGAGGAAGAGAGAGGAAGAGAGAGGAAGAGAGAGGAAGAGAGAGGAAGAGTTCTTTCTAAAAAGAGCCGAGGTTTGACGAGCTGAGCCGACCGGTTCTTGGAGACCATGGCAGCGGCGGCCGCAGCTGGCTAGAGATGGTCCAGGTAAAAGGTAACCAGTCGGGAATATGAAGTGTACTTTGGGAATGAACGATCACATGTGGAACAGGGGTTGTCTGTTCTGGGGAAAGTCTGAAGTATTATCAAGTGATTTTTTGGGAAAAAATGAACGTTTTTTTTATTTTTTTTTTTCTATTTTACGAATTGTAAAAAAATATAGGCGCCAATGTGCATAATGCAAATATAATAGAAACTCGAACTGTTTAATTTATTAAGTAATTTTCAAATGGTAACCTGTTTTCAAAGATTAAAATAATTCTAAATGTCATACGCAAATATTTTCATCCGAATTATTATTTTCATACAGTGAAGGACATTCTTAAAGAACATATTATTATAATGCATGTTAAAAAAAGTATACAGTAAACATTACTAATAATCAGAACACCGCCACGATTATTCTTACATATTGTACGTAAATGCACCATACCCATCATTTTTCATTATTTATGACGCAAGGAGAAGCGAATGTAAACTAGCGGCAGGAAGTACAATTGCCCGAACAACAGTACGGCAATTACAGGTTACGGCGCGTCTTTGGAGCTACAAGCTCCTGAATATGTTGAGCTCAAAACTTCCGGGATGTTGACTCACTTCATCTCAAAGTATAGTTGATGTGAGCCAACATCTTCCTTGTTGATGTGAGCCAACATCTTCCTTGTTGATGTGAGCCAACATCTTCCTTGTTGATGTGAGCCAACATCTTCCTTGTTGATGTAAGCCAACATCTTCTAACGCCGCTGGAGGAACTCAAGCACTCAAATTGTGCGCTTATCATGCATAATTGTTTTTCTCAAATAGACATACCAACCTCTGACTCCCATTGCAATATACAAAAAAAATAGAAAAATACCCTTCAATATTCTTATACTTAAACTAACTTTGACATAAAAACTGATAAACAAAGTGATATTCTTTATTAGGAGTTGCCAGCACTAAGTTGACTTCCATTGCAATGTACAAAAAAATAGAAAAATACCTTCAATATTCTTATCCTTAAACTAACGCTGACATAAATACTAATAAACCAAGTTATATTCTTTATTACTAGTTACCGAAATTTAGCTCCCATTCATATTGCATCACCGGAATTATTCGGCTCGTACATAATGGCTTCCTGCGCGCCGAGTCTCAGATTGAGCCAATATGCAAGCCTCTATCGATATTAATGGAAGTGAAAGGAAGCGATGCTTTAGGAAGCCTGCAGCGAACCACAGCTTCAAGACGGTACACTTGTATGAGAGAGATATTCTTCGCGCGCGTTCTATTTTATAGCATTCTAATAATTCTAATAGCATTTTATGTTTAAAATGATGCGTGTCATTAACTCGTAATCTAAAATTAAAAATTCAACGTAATAGTCAACGATTTTTCTTTCATTATTTCATGTCCAACGTTTAAAGTCTTCGAATTAAATTCGAGAGCGTTTCATTTTATTAGCATTTTATGTTCGAAATGATGCGTGTCATTAATGCGGGATCTCAAATTAAAAATCCAACGTAATGATTAACGATTATCCATTTATTATATCATGTCCAACGTTTAAAGTATTCGAATTAAATCTTGAATGGATGATTTCAGGTTCATCTGTTTCTTTTTCGCTTATGAATATATAATTGATCAGGTACGAGACTAACGAGTCCAATTATTCATGAATAGAACATTCATCCCTCGATCCGCGCAATGTATGCATGCATTATGGGTGCGATATGCGATACATATTTTTGGGTATAAAATAGAAGCATTACAAAACGTATTGAAGCAACTGTGAAAACAATTATATACATAATACCTATCACATAATAAAGTATTTCTATTCATATGTAAATTAAATGACCTTTTTTTAACATTGAAAGCTAGTAACTGAAATGTAGACGGTGGCAGAAATTGTGCACAATATACATCATGGAAGGGAAATTAATGTGTAGAGGCGTCAGTGTAGCCATTTTTTTGTCGAGATCATTTTGGCAGCTTAGAAAGTCAGGGAGTAGACGTACAAGCGTGCACCATGATAGCGATGTTCTAGTCATCCTGGGAGTAGATTTAGCGTATGGCGTGTAGATAGATTCGTGTGTGAGTAGATTCAGCATATAGAGTGTACATAGATTCGTTTGTGAGTAGATTTACCGTATAGCGTGTGGATAGGTTCGTGTGTGAGTAGATTCAGCATATAGAGTGTACATAGATTCGTTTGTGAGTAGATTTAGCGTATAGGGTGTGGATAGGTTCGTGTGTGAGAAGATATAGCGTATAGCGTGTGGATATGATTCGTTTGTGGGTAGATTCAGCATATAGAGTGTACATAGATTCGTTTGTGAGTAGATTTAGCGTATAGCGTGTGGATATGGTTCGCGTGTGAGTAGATTTAGCATATAGAGTGTACATAGATTCTTTTGTGAGTAGATTTAGCGTATAGCGTGTAGATAGATTCGTGTGTGAGTAGATTTAGCATATAGAGTGTATATAGATTCGTTTGTGAGTAGATTTACCGTATAGCGTGTGGATAGATCCGTGTGTAAGTAGATTTAGCATATAGAGTGTAGATAGATTCGTTTGTGAGTAGATTTAGCGTATAGCGTGTGGATAGGTTCGTTTGTAAGTATATCGAGAGTAAAGCGTTTAGATGGATTCGTGTGTGATTAGATTTAGCGTTTAGCGTGTCGATATATTCGTTTGTGAGTATATTTAGAGTATAGCGTGTAGATAATACATGTGTGAGTAGATCGATGTGTAGATATATTTCGATGCGCGAATATTCGTCTAACAACGTTTCAGATGCTGCGTGCAAAATTTTGAACGATTTCTCATCGTCAAAAGAAAATCCTAACATCTAAAGACAATGCTCGGTAGAAATAAAGCTGTCGAAATAAACAAATTGTTGTTAGGAAGAAATAAATTTAATTACACGAGATAAGTGGCAGAACATTGAAAAAAAGTATAAACTTAAACACGTTATAGACTACCGTTTAGTAGGAAAGTCAAAGAAAGTATGTTTTCTACAACTTTTTTGATTGCCAAAGATTGATTGATTTTTAAGCCAAAGTTTAGTTCACTAAAGTTTGCGACTAAACAGGAATTGTCTTCAAGTTTGCAGCCGAACGACGCCACTCAGTGACACGCGCTTCAATAAGACATTACTTGAAAGAAAATAATAATAAAATATATTTCACTTCATATTTCTCACTGGCTCAGTCATGAATTTTCGCCAGAATGAATAATCATTTCCCTGATTCTTTTTCGAAGAAAGCGGTAGAAAAACTTTTTTCTTACGTCGACTAGTCCTTGGAGTTCAAAATTTGCAAATGCGTTTTTTTAATTCATATACATGAAATTTTAATACATGATCTAAGTTCATTAATTAGTTAGCAAGCCTCACCTGACTTGATTATGATGGGCACTTTACTGTGTTGTCTGGCCGACTGCGTGTCACAGCGCGGGCTGAGTGTCGGTGCGGGACTGGGGGGCGTTTGTTGTAGAGATGAAGGCACCGCGGCATCAGAAAAAGACGTATATTTTGACTCTTCGCTGGTGAATGGCGATGAGTAGTCGGTGGACATTGGTTCATACATGCTGCTGTCTTGCCGTTCATTAAAATCTTCTTTCTTGATGGAGACTGGAGAAAACAATGAGTCGGAAGTCATGGACTCGAAGAGACCCTCTGCATCGCGATCGTTCAAAAAGTCGGGCTCCTTCTTTGATACGGAAGGGGGAGGCGTTGACGAGTCGAAAAAGGACAAGTTGAAGTCGGTGTTGGTATCGAAAGTAACTTCGGTGGTAGAAACTTTAACTCCGGGAACTGCGGTTCCTAAAGAGTTGAGACTTGGTTCCATTTTGAAGACATCCATGGTGAGTGAATTCAATTTTTAGTGTTTCTACAATTTTTCAAAGACAAGACAAAGCAAATTAATTTTTCCACAGAATATTATTCTAATAAGATATTACTAATCTACTGGATGATGCTCGCTGAATTTTATTCTTTATGTTTTTATACAGCCGCACTAAAGAAGATTTCCAACACTGAATGACTCCTTTTTTCTTTGACGTCATCACAACACCAATTTTTCTCTGAAAAACACCAATGCGCTCGGAGACATGATTTTCGAATTACACCGAGAAACGAAATTGTCCTCACTTCTACTGAAAAATTATTTGATGGCTAATACCGAATCATCTTGAAAAAATTCTGTGAAGGAACAGAAATTAAATGTGAGTGTAAAAATTTTTAAAAAAATTAACAATTTTTTTTAAAAAATTAACACTCTTGAAACGAAAGAATAAACTCGAGGGAAGGACGGGCGATTCATTTGCCAATGGATGATAAAAATCTCTACACAAAAGAAATTTTAAATTTCAATTTACAACGCATTCGAAATTTTTTACACGGCGCTATCAACGAAAACCATTACCAGAACATCATGTTCACTATAGTATATGACATTCATACATTGCATTGTACCTGCATTGTCAACTAGCAGGCTAAATCAGCCTTGCTCGTGATAAAAAATGATAATCGTTGCAATTCCAGAATCCTGTTATACCAATAGCTATCATCGCGAGTCTCAGTAATCGCGAACCCAATAATCCTGAACACAGTTGATAATTTTTATAATCGAGTAATTGATGAATGACCCGTTCAAACCTAAATTTGGCATGGAACTCACATTCAAGTCCTGTTTCAAAATTTAATGACACTTTCCAACGTAAAATTTATAAATTTATTTTAAATCCAATGTGTCTATCAATTTTTCAATATCACAAAATTTCACCATTTAAAATAAAATTTCCCGAAATCTGTAACGCCCGATTTGCCTCGATGTATTTACAGTACCATACTTCAAATACACAAGCAAACAAACTTTCAAGCTTTAGCCTATATGTGTAAGATATACAGCAGATTTATAACTGCCAATCATTTACTAATTTAATTTTTTGCAAGCTGCAAAGTTTCAAAACTTATCTATGATGCAATAAAATTGACCCAGATTTTCCAACTCTAATTTCATCCTTGCAAGTCGTGAACTCGATCTCCATTCAAAGAACAATTCAGAGACCAACACACAAAGACAAACTTTAAATATCTTCAGCAGAAGATCGTCGTATCTGCACCACCAGGCACCACGTGACACTTTAAGCCAGAAACTCTTGCATGTTTAGTAAAAAACATGGCGCATAAAAGGAAGTTGAAACAAAGTGTTCTCTTAAAGCCATTTACAACGACCGCGTGTTCAATAAGTTCTTTAATAAGCTATATGGATGGGTGATTGATGACAAGATTCACGAAACAATATAACGAATAGTATCATTATAGTATAAAAATTGACCCGAAGTGTTATTTGTATATATTTATGCCCAGTAACATATTGTAATGCCGAGTGGCCGAAATGGCACCGCCAATAAAGCCACGTGGCATCAGATTTAACATAACTGATGATGCCGTCTGACCGCGCGTGAGCACAAGTAATGTAAATACGCGTAGCTAAAACGAACGATGACATGTAGACTTACAACATGAGACTTTGTATGGTCGTCTAAAAAGTTTTGTAAGGCCATGTGGTGCCAAATTGCATGAGTCGAGAATGCCATGTGGCGGCATGTGGCATCATGCTGTGGCATGTTGCATAAGTTCCTACACGCCGCCTATAAACCTACCTTTCACCCAAAGCATTCTATTCACAAGGTTGATCAGTTTTTTCCTTGTGGTGCGCTTTAATCTAGAAATTCTTACGTGCACCTCGGAATAGCATGGTCACTTGGTAGTGGATAGTAGAGATAGCATTTGGCAAGAGATACAAAAAGAATTGGTTGCCTTACATTATTCGCTGAAGGCCTGCGAGTTTCAGTTATACCCGCTTCCTCGCCTTCACTTTTGCTGGCTGCTGTTCGGGCACGGGCGGTGTTAAGAGTTCTATCCGTTAATTTCTATTCAAATTTAATCCTACGTTCGAAACTATGAATTCATTCATAATAACAATGAAGAGGATGTATTATGTTACATTATACTATTTTATATATATTATGTTATATTATATTCGATTTTATTACATTATGTTACACTATTTTATATTATATTTATTATATTATTTTATATTTTATAATATTATATGTCCACAGTAAGCTCTCATAATAACTTGGAATTAATGTTTTAATTAAAAAAACGGAACAAAAAATTCATCCTATTAGAAATTCAATGCAACGTGAGCACGGCCAACCAACGGCCATAATTTGATCGCTGATAGAACGGCCAAATGTCCGTCCCCTTCAGAATAATAAATATCTTCCAGCAAACCTGCTCATTGCAGCACAAAAATTCTGTTATCATATTGTTACACAACAGAATAATAACCGGAGCACTCACAACACACTCATTTTTATATGTGATTGAAAAATATTTACTACTTAAAAATAGCGAATTTTGGCTACAAATAATCCTCATAAAAAATGTAAAATCGTTGAAGACCTCAGAAAAAAATTAAGTTGGAGTCTGCATAAAAACTGGAGTTAAGTCTGCAGAAAAACTGCATAATTTTTGCCCGCCGAGAAAAATCGTTGAATTTCCGAATACTGGTTACAAAATTAAATGTTGCCCAAAATGGCTTTCTGAGAATGAGTGTTGAATAATCTAGCGCTTGTCGTGTCGTGGGTGAAGCATGACATTCGAGAGGAGAATGCTCTTCCTCGCGCATTCTCTTGTCTCTTCTCGCAAAGGAACTCCTTAGAACTCAACTTATATTAACTCGTTAGAGTTCTTGGTTCAATTCAGTTCAGAATTATGGCCAAGGAACTCCTTAGAACTCGGCTTATATTAACTCGTTAGAGTTCTTGGTTCAATTCAGTTCAGAATTATAGCCAAGGAACTCCTTAGAACTCGGCTTATATTAACTCGTTAGAGTTCTTGGTTCAATTCAGTTCAGAATTATAGCCAAGGAACTCCTTAGAACTCGGCTTATATTAACTCGTTCGAGTTCTCGGTTCAATTCAGTTCAGAATTATAATCATTATAACTTCAGACAGGACGCAAGTCTAGCATTTAACATCGTTTCATTTTAGATAAATAATTAATTTTGTATTTAGTACCGCACAACTTTAAATTAGGTGCGAGTTTAACTTTTATCTCCATGTATTAGCTTAGACACGGAACGATATTTCCAGTCAACATCGTATGAAATCAGGTAAAGAACTCGTTTTATATTAAACATCAAATAACCTCAGATGATGAACAGGAATAGAATTCACCTTGACTGTAATGACATTAATAATGATTTTACTTAATCATAATCTGATATTTAATATTACGAAATTTAGCTTCTTGCAGACGTATACACTGTACTATTCAACCGATTGAGGAATTGTTCCAACAAACAACTTTAATAAAACAATTATATCATAATACAGACAGCACTGAATTATATAAGTCAATTGAATTTCAGCGTAATTTATTCGAAATACGTCCTAAAAATAAGCAAGATAAATCAACTAAAATTCAATGTCGGCCCTCAAAAGAGACAAAGGAAAAAGTCGCATTTTTATATCCTTAAAATAGGTCTCGTAAAAGTTGGGGGCCATTATATGAATAAATTATATTGATATCGCATGGCTAATACAATTGGTTAACACCATCCCGACCAAAGCCGAGTCTTAGATTAAAAGCCAATTTAGTCATAATTAGAACCTAATCGGGACGATATTTAACAACTTAACAACAAATTTATAACGTATACGCGATTACCTTGATAACAGCCCAAAATCCAAGCAAATATATATGAACCCCTGGTCAATAAACTCTATGGAACATAATGGCAATACTGCGCCAGACAATCAAATATTTATTTTCATCGCTGGAGGAAGTTAGCAACAATTTTACCGCACGAATATCGCAAAATATCTTTCAATAATAACACAACTATCGTTACCATTTAAATTTAATGGCACAGAAGCCAACTCGCATACACAATGAAACATGAGCTTGGAAGAGCATTCCCCACGATCACTGGAAGTCATGCTGACTTTGATCCCGGCAATGGCAAAAAATCAACTTTTGTACAATGCAAACCACACAACTTTAGAAATAATAAATAATATTTCAAGTAATTCACACTGAACACTGAAGACTGTAAGGCCAATTCAAAACCAAAATTTTAACGAACGTCGTGTCGTACGAGGGCTGCAATGCCCACCGACACTGGCCCAGGCGAGTGAATGACCTGGCTGCAATGCCACAGGTTCGCAGCCCTACCAATCCGTTCTCTTGTGGCTGAGGCAACAGTGAAACAAGCCTTTTATTATTGCTCTGATACCTCAATGAAATTACTGCAGAATTCTTCCATGAAGTTCTCGTCTTTAATTTCTTGGTAACTTCACCGAAATATGAAACAGATCGATTAATATTTTTATAAATTCTTCGTTATTCAATAAAAGCGGGATCTACCGATTCATGAGTCAATACACTATCACAATAAAGTCATGAAATGCTCTGAAGCTGCACTGTATTCCTTCATAACTCGCTCGTGCTGGAAAGGTCTTTCTGAAAGTCGGAACTGCGGAACTGAGCGCGAGCGCAGCAGGTTCGGTTGGCTTCCGCCGTTGTGCGCAGTTGACCGACGACTGTCGTTGCAGTATTACGACCTCTTGCATGTACGCTGCTTAAACCGCTGCAGCCACAGCTGCTGCTTGTTCTCACGCAGCTGTAATACATCAAATTATAACTAGTGTGCTGGGAACATTTTTTCTGTTGTCTTGGCGAATATTTTTGTCGATTCACGCAGTTACACTGAATTTTATGAACAAAATTTGCGTTAATCTGATATTTTTGAGATCTAGGTCATTGTAAATGTTCCATTTCCCTCAATACTCTTCTCTTTTCGGCAGGTATTAGGGCTTTTCCCTTCAATACTCTTCTCTTTTCGGCAGGTATTAGGGCTTTTCGGAATAGTACAGGGTTCGCTTTTTGCTAAATATTTTAAGGATTCTCCTCGTTGATTGTGACTATATTCACTTACACTCATTGTTTAAACATCATAAATTAATAAGAACTTTTCATATCTGAGGCTAACTATTTTGCGCTTATTTCCATAATCCATAACTATTTTTATGTGATTCATTAAAGGAGTATGTTTTAATAAAAGGGTGGGTTTGGAGGTTAATTTTGCAAATTGTCTTAATTCTATTCCGTATATCACGGTGTTAGTTGTCATTACATTCCTATGTAGTGATGAAATTAATCGCCGTTGATTTCGTTAATCATGCACGAAATATGAATAATACCTGTTTTTGTTACAAGTATTTCAAAGAGTATTCTAAAAGCAGAAGAAAATAGGTGCCAACTCTTTCCCTATCAATTCACCCATTTTATCATCTTTTTTGCCAAATCTCAACCTATAATTGTAATAATTTTGAGATGCTAATAGCAATTAAGATGCGCTGCATCTTAATTGCACTATTTACATTATGAAAGTAAGAATTTTTTGGGGAATTCCAGGGCTCAAAATGATTGAACTTTTAAATTTAACCAATTACAATCAATGAGAATCTGCGTTACACGCTCTACCAGCAGTTAGTTCCTTCTGATAAGAAACGTCGCAATCGGTGCCAGGTAACTGCAACGCTCCGTAGATAGTTATCCATTTCTTACTCAACTGTGGTCTCCTGAAACTGGAAGTTTAAATAAAAACCTGTAAAACTTAAACATTTATGATCGACTGTGGTCTCCTGAAACTGGAACTACAAATATCTATAAAATTGAAACATTTATCAGCTAAACTGAAACATTTATGAGCTAATTTATTGAGTAAGCACTAGTTTGCCATATCCGTAATAACTTAAGCCATATTTTAGCTTGTAGACGCTGATTGTTTTTGTTAATACAAGTTGATATCATTAAAGATGACTTGAGGTACCGGATGGAAACATTATTAACGGATGAATATGACTCTAACGAAGTAACTTCAATTAGTTATTAAAATTTGAATAATATAAGTCTTCGACGAGATAGGTAATGAAAATCAGTGATATATACTGGTTCTCTATAATTATCATGCTCCTAAATAAAGTCCACAGTACGTAATATTGCAGTGCGAGTAAGTTCTAGTCAAACACTTTTATTTGAGTAAACAAATTTTTCCAAATTAATTTGTATCTTTATTTTATTATAAATGGCATAAAAGTTTGAGAACATTTTTTGCGGTGACTTTTATCTTCAAGGAGATAGCTACTAGTGCAAAACTGTTAATTAATAGCAAAAATTTGCATAACTTAGATGGTAAAATAATTCTTTCGGAAAGCTAAAGATTCAATGATGCATCTCTTTATACCTAGTTAATAAAAAATTGCAGGATCAAAGAATAATGAGCTAGTACAAGAATCAGAGAACTAATTAGTTTTTTGCAGCTCGAAATGCTCAGAAGAAACAAAACGGTAACGGAGTTGGTTTTTGCCATCCTCTCTTTCCGCTGACGGCGCGCACGGTAGCTGCTTTTTACCGCACTTGCAATCTACTTACTGTTCTTAGCGTGGATCTCTGAGAGCAACTAAATGACATTACAGATTATTAACTGATGAGTCATTGTATTGGCATTTAGCGCAGAATTGTTGTTGCTCTACTTGTTGTTCTTAGTGTTGCTCTCTGAGAGCAACTAAATGACATTACAGATTATTAATTGATGAGTCATTGTATAGGCATTTAGCGCGGAAGTGTATTGGCATTGTACATGCATTTAGCGCAGATGATTTAATATCTTTTCATACGCGCCCACAAGGCAATAATAAAAATTTTAGGCCGGGGATAATGATACCAGCTTAGAGCTGGTATCAATATTGAATATAATAAATTAATCAATTTCAATAGAATAAAATAATCGAAGCATATTCAAATGAGGGTTATAAGTGCGACTTCTAATAGGTAACAATATAATAATCGGTAAATAACAATATAGTAATAAGAATAAAATATTTCATGATATTACAAGTCCTCCATGTTTATTTAACCGTTATATTTATTTCGAGAGCCATATTAAGTTATAACCGAGCAGTACTTCGGCTCAACCGCAACTCTACGATGCACGACTCGATTAATTCACCTTAAAAAAATGAGGATTGGCCGTCGATATTGCGGCTACAATTATCAATCGGGTTCTCATTTTGGCAAGAAAATTGATTTGCGTTTCAAAATGCAAGTCCCGTTCGCGCGAAGGGAAGAGATTTTCATTGGTATTTTCTTCGTATATGTGCGCTTTGTTCTCGAAACGTTACAACGGATTAAAATAAAGGAGATAATGAAACAATGTTTTGTCTTTCGATAATTTTATATTTATTGTCATTTATACACAGTCAATCAATAGTTTATCACTAACTCGACGTTATAATTAGAATTACTTAATTATTTATGTTTCACCTCAATATTTAGGCAAAAGACATTCGAGTGGGAAAAATAATTCATCTCTGCATGTTATTATCCATGATGAGGATTGTTTTGCATCACAGTTATTACCCGTCCGATGATGACGCTGGGTTACGCATCACAACTGTGTGGCATGATGAGGGTTGTTTTGCATCACAGTTATTACCCGTCCGATGATGACGCTGGGTTACGCATCACAACTGTGTGGCATGATGAGGGTTGTTTGCATCACAGATATTACCCGTCCGATGCTAACGCTCTGTTATGCATCACGACTGTGTGGTATGATGAGGGTTGTTTTGCATCACAGTTATTACCCGCCCGATGATGACTGTGAACCGTTTTGTGCTGTTCACATGCAGCCAAGATGGCGACCATAAAGCGCCACGGCGTAAGCCACAAAGTTGATCCGCGAACGACGGACTTGACCCCAAGGTCGCCAACGTTTAGTCCCAACACAATGCTTCATGCAACGGGATTTTTGCGGGCTTTTCGTGACTCCGAAACATAACTGAACCGGGAAAATACGACAGGTTGTGGCAGGTTTGGTTTGCTGTGAATAATTGCTTATTTGAACGCGGTAACGTTAGGTACCGGCTTGTGAACAAAACTGGGCAGTATTGTTATTTTCTGTATTTTAAGGAATTCTGGGTGGATTAATAAATAAATAACCTAATTTACCATGTTAATTGCTATAAGATAAGTATTATAATTATAAAAATAGTAATTAAAACGATTGGTAACTCACTTCAAACCTTTTGCAAATGATTCCTTGTACCTTCGTTAGGCGAGAGTTTAGGTTATAAGAAGTACCAGCGCAGTGAGTTTGTACTAGCATTACTATCACTGAGAGTAGTAGCAGGATTTTTGGCACTGGCAGTAAACATTAGCCTTAACAGTAACTCAAGCAGCAATATGAGCAGCAGCAGTGGCAGCATTAACAGTAACATAAGCTTCACTAGTAACACCAGTAGCATTGGTGCTGCATGGTGCTGCATGGTGCTGCATGGTGATGCATGGTGCTGCATGGTGCTGCATGGTGCTGCATGGTACTGCATGGTGCTGCATGGTGCTGCATGGTGCTGCATGGTGCTGCATGGTGCTGCATGGTGCTCCATGGCGCTGCCTCTCGAGGCACAATGGTTCACAGTGAGGCTTCATAATTCAACGTGATATTTAATGGTAAGTATCATTCAGGTT
Source organism: Hyalella azteca (assembly GCF_000764305.2). NCBI lineage: Eukaryota > Metazoa > Arthropoda > Malacostraca > Amphipoda > Hyalellidae > Hyalella > Hyalella azteca. The sequence continues at coordinate 923,995 of NW_025943380.1, read as the reverse complement.
AACATTTACTTCTCTCTTACTATAATATATTCTGAAATCGGGCTGCAGCTTATGACTTTAGTCATCATTACAAATATAAAATCTAATGCTTGATAGCAATCTAAGTAGGAAATGGGAATGGGTAATCAATCAAAATATCTTTGTTCTACGTAGCTTTACATGAATCACATACAGTGCATAAACTATGCATAGAATAGAATAGAAGTATCGGCACTGAAGAAATAGGCCCATGGCCTGTTGCCGATTCTTGAATTTTTCGTGACTTGATTCACAAGGGATTCGGCCTTTGGAACCCGATCTTTCCACAACTGACGATTGATTGAGATAGCTGCTGGACTTGTTGCCTGGTCCGTAATAGTCTGATGTGCACAGATTTGGCCATTATGCAATAGGCAAGTGAAATGTAATTTAGTAGTATTGATTGATATAAATATGCATGGGTAACAAATGTTGCATGAAAGTCTGTGCTACAATCAAGATGTAAAGTGATTAGAGTAATGAATTAGTGAACTGGAATTTAAATGTTGCTGTGTATATGTGCAGAGTAATTAAGTGCTGTCACCTACATCTCTGCAGTCTGTCATGTCCATGAATGAGATGTTGTTATAATAGAATATTTTTAAATGATTCAAAGCGATAATGGTAGAAATGGTGTTATGGATGGTAGAAAAGTAATCAATAACAATATTTTTCGTTCGTTATACACTTATAAATTTTACAATCTGCACTGTCAAAAGAACAATCAATAACGCACACGAGGAGATATTCAGTATAAAAATCAAATTATTCCCTGTAACTGTTCAACGTAATTTATTGATGATCATTCGTTCAAATTTCGAGTACAGAATGCGATTCGCATGCCGTCTTGCTGGTTGGTTAGTTTTTTGAATATTTTTATCATGAAAGGTCGTTATTTTAAATGTTCAAAATAATTTCGTGTTCATTGAGTTCATGTTAACATTATGTTCACAATAAGAATAAATTCAATTTAAGAAGTTATGATATTTATGATTCATTAACCCGTTCGAAACTAACCCAGTAATTAACCTATTTGCAATAAATCAATAAATTAACCCATTAATTAACCCATTTGCATCAACGCGGACAAAGCTTTGAACAAATTTATCATTTTATGTCGGCAATATAGATAACGTACAGAAAAAGTAAATTCGTATATTAGACGTTTAACCTGAACATGAATTTCAGACTAATATGAATGCTACCAGAGGAAAGTAATACGTTTCACATATTTAAATTAAGTGGTGGGCTAAAGAAACATTTTTCTGGTAGTGGGTGCGAAAAACAATGATGGGGGCATTTTTTTGCTTTTTATGGGCGGCTGCCCTGGAAAAATGAACTCGAATAAGGTAATTCTCAAGATGTTTCATTGAGGGCGACAGGAGAAAGCTAGAGCGCCTGCATCACTTTTCTGAAGAGCATTCAAGTTCAAGATCAGCAGCTGAGAAGGCGCAGACTCAGACACACGCTTTACGAGTTCTGAGGTCAACGGTTTTGCTCTCGTTGACTTCTTTGCTTCTCATCTTCAACTCGTCTTTAACTCAACGTCAACTCGTCCTCAATTCATTTCCCATCTTCAGCGTATTTCCAACTTATCCTAAACTGATCTTCAAAACAACTAAGAACTATCGTCAACTTATGTTTAACTTTTACATCAACTTAATTTCAATTAAGTTATTTCATCATTCCGGACTCGAATGATTTCCGAAATCATTTTCAACTCGTCTTCAAATCATCTCCAACTCACCTTCATTCCTTCTTTAATTCATTTTCAATTTAAATTTAGCTTTTCTCTAACGCGTCGGCAACCTATAACTTCAACTTCCATTTTGCATTCACGCGAGACTTTGCAAAATTATTCTCTCTGTTATGATTATTTTTAATCAAAAAGCATTTATTTATTTCTATTGTAAAAATAAAGAATGAGGCTTTGCAATTTTTTATGTCGTCAAGAAGATACGCGGAGTAGCACTGCATTCTGTTACCTTATCTGATTACTAATCTTTGCGTATTTTGCGCAAACCATACATGAAGATAAATGTATACACGGAAGATTATTCTATGATCTTGTCTCGAGACGCTGTTACCGCTGATTAAATAGATAGATATTAGCAGAAAAGCTCCTAGCATTCATTAAAATGTTATAAAAAGTAGACCACAAAAATTTGTGTTTGTAGATTTTAATTTGTTAATTGTGTTAATTGTAAGGTTCCATACCATAAAAAAATAAAATCATGCTAAAAACGTACGAAATAGTCCCAAATATTTCACATAACTGAATAATATTCTAATTAGGCGTGAATATAATCACATTTCCGCTCCAGGCGACCTAATTGCGTTTAACGGGACGACGCGTCGAACTGTCCTCGGCAGGCGTCGCGTGAGAGGCAAAGAGATCTCCTCTCATTACAGCGGTTAGATGGCAACATGAGCTTGTAATGGAACCCTCCTGTTTTGTTAAGAATACAGGCATCTTCAGGCTGTTTTAAACTTGAGCTTATAATGGAAACCTCTTATGTTAAGAATACAGGCATCTTTAAGCTGTTTTAAAGATGAATTAACATATAATGAGAACCTCTTGTTATGTTAAGGCTACCGGCATCTTTAAACTGTTTCAAATATGAACATATAACGAGAGCCTCTTGTTTTGTTAAGAATGCATGCATCTTCAGGCTGTTTTAAACATGAGCTTATAATGGAACCCTCTTGTTTTGTTAAGAATACAGGCATCTTCAGGCTGTTTTAAACATGACCACATAATGAGAACCTCTTGTTATGTTAAGACTACCGGCATCTTTAGCAGTTTTAAACATGACCACATAATGAGAATATTGTTTTATGTTAAGACTACCGGCATCTTAAAGCTGTTTTAAACATGACCACATAATGAGAAACTCTTGTTATGTTAAGACTACCGGCATCTTTAAGCAGTTTTAAACATGACCATATAATGATAACCTCTTGTTATGGTAAGACTACCGGCATCTTCAGGCTGTTTCAAACTTAAACATATAAATAAAGGGATATCTTAAGTTATGTTACAAATACCAGCATCTTCAAACTGTTTTATGACGCTTCCATGTGAATCTTCTAAAATATTAGAGAATACCAAATTGTTTTCAACCGAATTGGCTGAGTTTACAGCGCACAGTGGAATGAGACGTATTTTTTCACGTCATGCATTCTGGAGGCTTCGAATAGTATTAATGCGAGAAATAATCGCTATACTGGCGTAACGAGCTGTAATTAGCGTGGAGTGTATACAGTTCAGAAGCACAGTTATGACGCTCTGCTCGCTGTACAGTTTTACAGTTAACTGTGATAAAGCCTTATTGCTTTGGTACTGGATAGTTCATATACCTAGCGCGATATACTTTATATAAACTTTATATAAATTACTTTCATTCAAGGAGCGATTGTATATTTCCTGTGAGTCATCAATTATCATTGTTATTTATCTCTGCAATAAAAGATCAAACTGAGTATTATAGCGCACATTCTACGCAAATCATAGCAAAATTTCTTCAAAATCATTCCCAGTTTTCGTGAAATTTCAGTTATATACTAAATTAAATTATTCATGTTTTAAATTACCGCCGACAAACACCAATTTATAAACGTAATACACAATTCAAAATAATAGCTAATGGAAAAATTCTTATAGAGCTGCAGACAAAAATGAACAATCAGCCGTTCAACGGTGAAGTTGCCTCCAAAAAATGTCATTTTCTCTTACATGACGAAGCGCGGACTTCAGAAACGAAATATTCTTCGATCAAAATGCGGTTATTTTGCGCCGCTGAAACCATTATGTTGCGCACCGTTACATCTGTGGGCAGGCGCGCTATGACGATGTGTGTTTAGAGGCGTTTTATGTGTTATGGCCTGTTGCCGATTCTTGTACTTTTGGTGACTTGATTCCTCAAAGGATACGGACTTCTGAACCCGATCTTTCCATAACTGACGATTGATTGAGATAGCTGCTGGACTTATTGCAAGGCTCATAAGGTGCTAGGTATTTCAGTGTCGTGTTATGAGATGTGTCGTGTTATATGTCGTGTTACATAACACGACATAACACGGGTCGTGTTATGAGGTGATGCGAATTGTAATGATGTGATGTGACGTGTTATGAAGTGATGTGACGCGTTGTGAGGTGATGTGACGTGTTATGAAGTGATGTGACGTGTTGTGAGGCGATGTGACATGTTATGAAGTGATGTGACGTGTTGTGAGGCGATGTGACATGTTATGAAGTGATGTGACGTGTTGTGAGGTGATGTGACATGTTATGAAGTGATGTGACGTGTTGTGAGGCGATGTGACGTGTTATGAAGTGATGTACGTGTTGTGAGGTGTTGTGACGTGTACGTTGTGAAGTGTTGTGACGTGTACGTTGTGAGATGTTGTAACGTGTAATGAGGTGATGTGACGTGTACGTTATGATTTGTTGTGACGTGTACGTTATGAGGTGTTGTGACGTGTACGTTGTGAGGTGTTGTGACATGTACGTTATGAGGTGTTGTAACGTGTTATGAGGTGTTGTGACATGTACGTTATGAGGTGTTGTAACGTGTTATGAGGTGTTGTGACATGTACGTTATGAGGTGTTGTAACGTGTTATGAGGTGTTGTGATATGTACGTTATGAGGTGTTGTAACGTGTTATGAGGTGTTGTGATATGTACGTTATGAGGTGTTGTGACATGTACGTTATGAGGTGTTGTAACGTGTTATGAGGTGTTGTGACGTGTTATGATGTGTTGTATCGTGCCATGAGGTGTTGTGACGTGCTATGAGGTGTTTTGACGTGTTATGAGGCGTTGTGACGCGTACGTTGTGAGGAGGTGCGGTCACAAGCCGTTACGGCGCAATAACATAAACATAACTCACGCTAAATGCGGTCTGCATCACCGGCTTCTGAGGGTCCACAGTTTGGTGAAAAAAATTGATGTTTTTCCGCCCCCGAAATTGATACTCCAACTATCAATTTTTTACCAGATAATTTGATCGTTACTTGCAGATTTGTACAACCGCAATTCAAAATAAAAAAGAAATGATGTGAGCAATTTTCACTCTGAATTATATAAAAATCTGAGTTATTATTTCCATGAAATTTTTTACAGAAAATTTTAATTGAACTTGAGAACTGATATTCTACGCAGTTTTTAATCTTGAAATTTAGTCAAGATTAACATATACTCTACTCATAAGATCTTGCTGTACGTCGATGGAAATTTAAGAAAATGTCCAGAAAACTTTCATTCTGCGGATTAAAATTTCATATCTTTCGATAATCTCAGCCCTCGACTCATTATTGCTGTTGGCAACATTACCATTAGCCTTAATTGTTGTTGGCAACAAGTCATCTTTAACTTCATCTAGCAGGATTATTTTCCATGATCTATAGCTTATTTTGTTGTGGGATTTATTCGCGCCTAAATTAATACGCACATGTATATAATAATTATATTCGAAGACGATGAAAACAAAGAAAAAAATTAATATTGTGTAAATCTAAATCAAAACGGTGCTCTATGTTCTGGTATAATTTTTAGCAATTTTTCAAACTGTACTTAGAATGTTCAATACTACATCAGCAAGACATCATTTGATGACAACCATATAACTTACTCACTGGACATAATTTGCATAATTAAAATTTACCCGTCCAAATAGACTTTCTTCTTCTTCTCCGGGTGTCCACGCTGGGTGGACTTAAAGCCACAGGACAACCGCAAGGATGACCGTTGGGCCTGAGAGCTTCTGCAGGTCCAAATAGACCGATTATTCGACAAATTAAGGTACGATCGATGGCATGGGCTCCACACTTGCAATATCCAGCGACTGAACACACGTGCTCGCCGAAATCCTGCCTCGTGGACACGTTGCTCCAGCTCTGTTATTTTCATGACAAAACACAGGGCTGGCGGTAACTGTAAAGGCCTAACCGCTTAGTGAAGGAAGCGTCGCAGTTATGTGGCTAACAGACTGACCTACTTATTATGAAGCTCAGTTCAACTTATTGTTGCTTGCTTGCGTCGTAATTGGCCATGACTCAGCGAAACGCCCACCAGCAAAAAATTTTGCTCAAACAGAGTTGCACTTCATGCAAGAAGTTGAAACTTGAGCAATACTATGCACCGATCAAGCCTGGCTGTAAACACTGTGAATGACAGGAGGTCTGCTTCGTACCTGCTTTTTGTCAAAGTTCTGTTGTAGCAACACTGAGTTTATATATGATGCCTGTGAGCTCACCGGGCTAAATTTTTGAGGAATTGAACAAGAAATTAACGATCATTCCCATCGCTTGTTAAATAGACGAGAATTAATCCTAAATACGGGTTCGATTTTTAATACAATAGAATTGCTCGTTTAAAATAAGATGCTTCTTACACGAGCACTAGCTCGTATATACATTAATTCTAGAATTATAAGTCACTTGCAACAAAATTTAAATTTTATATTGCTACGTTGAATTATTTAAAGGGATATTTTCTTTCCAGGTGTAACACAAGAAAAACATATTTTAATATATTTCGTGATTAATCTAAAAACACTCAAACATGTAATTTTCTCCGAATAAACTGACACTACGGCAAACGTGGGAACTGAAGATAAAATAATTGCCAAATTTGAATTCATTCCTGCATCGTCATGAAATTTAAATGCATTGTAGCGGGCGAAATATAATAGAAATTTTGCCCATGATTTCCAACCGAACCGACAGAAACTTCATACAAATTATCTACACAGCGATCACTTAATTATCGTTGCGCCCCGACAACCGCAAAAAAAAAGAACTGTTTCGCGTGATTCATCTAGTCCATTAATATAATGCGCTTATTTTTATCCTAGAGATATTTTACATGTTAGGGGAATCCTATAGTTTCTGTTGTCGTCTTGTTTAATTTATGCCACTTTTCGTAGAGAAGTGTAGCATGAAAAAGTTTAGATGCTCTGCAATTAGAGAATTTACCTGTAACTGCCACAGCATGGGTATCCTCAAAACTCAAGAGCGACATATGTTCATTTTACACACGTGCAGTGGCTATAATAATTTCATATATGTGCTTTTAGTTTCGATATTAATTAGATAATTGACTGATAACTGGCAAAAAATGAAGTGAAATCCCCACCGAACGCGAGAAATATTTTTGTTAAACACCTGCGCACAGGCTATAACTGTTTCAGGTATTTGTGTTATGTCGTTTCTGAATAGAATAATTCGTCATCTATAACAACCACAAATGAACCTACCAAAATCAAGAAATATTAATTTTACACCAGCGTAGTGGTTGTGATAATTTCAAGAAGAAAGGTTTAGTGTTTTCTAAATTACATAACATATAACTTTTCTTAATGAAACATGGTTTTCAACTTAGTTAAAGAATATTTGCAATTTTACGCCTGCGCAATGGCTGTATTTTTTTCACCTCTGTGGTGTGGGTTTTATTTACCTTGAATTAGGTAATTAATTGATAATTTCCGCAAATGAACATGGAACTTCACAAACTCGTGAAATATGTGACTTATACATGTGCGTAGTGAATTTAATAATTTCGTTCATGTGAGTTCAGCCGTTTCTGAATTAGGCAATTTGCCGATACCTATCCTAAATAAAATGACTTGAAACCCATTAAAACCCGAGAAATATGTTACCTTCACACCTGAAAGATGGTTTTAAAACTGACAAGTTTGTGTGATTGTTCGCTTCAAAATTAGACAATTAATTGAACATGTATTCTGCAGCACAACACATGTATAAAGTTCTCTGCAGCACAACACATGTATAAAGTTCTCTGCAGCACAACACATGTATAAAGTTCTCTGCAGTACAACACATGCATAAAGTACTCTGCAGCACAACACATGCATAAATTACTCTGCAGCACAACACGCATGTATTACTCTGCAGCGCACGACATGCATAAAGTACTCTGCAGCGCACTACATGCATAAAGTACTCTGCAGCACAACACATGCATAAAGTACTCTGATGCGCAACACCTGCATAAAGTACTCTGCAGCGCACTACATGCATAAAGTACTCTGCAGCGCACTACATGCATAAAGTACTCTGCAGCGCACTACATGCATAAAGTACTCAGCAGCGCACTACTTGCATAAAGTACTCTGCAGCACAACACATGCATAAAGTACTCTGCAGCACAACACATGCATAAAGTACTCTGCAGCGCCCCACATGCATAAAGTACTGTGAAGAGCACCGTTTAAAATACAACACGCACCACCGTGCAAAGCGGTTCGTAAACCGTTTAGCGTAAACCGCATTCACGCAACGCCGTAATATGAATAAAGGCCCTTTGTGTGGTCCAAAGGTCGCGATACTTCACATCAATTCAAATCAAGTGGGGACGTTACCGCTAACAAGTCTGTGAATTTATTTTTTTACTTAAGCTTCTGCAGATGAACACGACTTTTATCTGTTAACTTTCGAGTATTCATGATGATTGGAAGGTAGTTCAGTAACTGATGTACGTGAAAAAATGCAATAAAAGTTATTAGAATTGGAATATTAATTCAACTTTCGCTCCATCACTTGTATCCTATTCGTATTTTCGGCTTATAAATATTTTTACTGACCATAAGTTGAAAGACCTTAGTAACGCTGTTAATTGTAGTCTAAGTTGTAGCCTGGGATTTTAGTCATGTACTCACCTTGGCAGTCAACCTTTGTTCACAGTAGCTATCATCAAGGTGATCTCAAATAAATATAACGGAAATTGATAACGTCATCGTTGAACACTTCATCAGTATTCTATGAGTACTTCAGCAGGAATCCATTTGATGATTCTATAAATTATTGGTATGATCTAGGGAAGGCTTAGATGAGGCTTTTTTGGTTGCATGGAGAACTGAACAAGCAACATTAGTCTCTCGATTAGTGAATAAATTATTTAAATTTCAAGGATAGTTTGATAAATTTAAAATTTTCTGAAAGTTTGTATGATGCTCAGGCGAAAATGAATCAACTTCAGGTTTGAATTATTTGCTAGTAACGAAGAAAATGGGTCTATCTAATCATTGGTTTGAGCTCGATGAGTTTGCACTTCTGCAGACTGGAAAAAAAAATTATTGGAGACGACGAATGGAGAGCAAACCTAATTCCAAAAATATTGTTACTTCACCTAGAGTTAAGTAAATTAATTCATCGGTAGGAAATCATCCATGTTCATACGTAATAAAACTAATGTTAAATTCGTCCAGACTATAGATATAACACCCCCACACAGCAGTTATAACTCTTGTGAATGGCTCAGAAATAAGAATAATTCTGATGCAACAACACCAGAACGATGATCAAAATGATCACTGCAGCGTCGTTTTATGAGATTACTTCGAGGCCTGTGGCCATAATTTCAAAACTCGCTAAGTGAACGTAAGTACTTACGCTCTATTTTCTTGTCTATGATTGGTGGATTTTGCTTGAAAGGCCGTCAATGATTGGCTGATGAACTTACGATCTCTTAACTTTTTTTGAAAGTATGGGCCCAGAGCTGCGATTACCATAGCTGTGATCGACGATCTAGCGGAAGCTATACGTGCAAAATGATCACGTGTTTGGCTTCGACGGAAGTTAGACCAAAACGACGCGTTTAACAAAACACATGAGTGACCTTTGACCTCCGGCTTGGTCGCTGCAGTCTCAGAGGTAGTGGCTGTAAAGTCTCTAGTTTACGCTTTGAAATTGACTGACGAATTAAACTCTTCGTAAAATTTGATACAACTGAATCGTGTGTAGTTAATGTTTAGCACTAAAAATACAATGAAAAATTTCTTCCAAAGTATTGCTCACTGATTTCACGCCAGTTACATATTTAATGAGGAAAATTGCTACTCAGAATTCCGATTCAAACAAGAATGTTCTTAAATTTAGTCGTGAAATGAGGAGCAAGAGTTTTTGCTTCTTCTAATGCACTTATACATGGTTCGAATAAACTATTTTTGAACGTCGATCTTTTATTTATATTGTTGTCTGTAAATGACGACTAAGCTGCATATTCGGCCCAACCAATTCGCTCGTTAATTGTTTACAAACAACTAAAATGAGGTCTGATAATCACTAGTCGAAAAGGCATGTATCTGAGCTCACTATATAGTCGTTGTTAAAACTTCATGTCAGCGCTTGTTAGTTATTACATAGTGATGCCATTGAGCAATTTCATATTCAACTCAGTTTTATTATTTGTCTACCATTGCTCGCTTCTTAAATTCTGTATACACGGAACTCCAAGTTAGCTGTTGACAAGCTGCCACAACAAACATTAAAGTTTGTGTCAAAGTTGGAAAATACATACGCAATGCCAACTTTGCGATCAAGTTTGAGGAACCTAACATCCTGTCACAACTTCTCAGAACTCAAGTTTCTGCAGATGGAAGCTCGTGTCCGTGATACCGCGTAACAGTTAACACCATTCAACCGGGACCGAGATCGCCGCGGAATTTTTTGACGAAGCAATAATTCTGGCAGTATCATTTACGAACCTTCTGCACGTGACAAAATATCGTGTCTGCAAAATATACTTTTCAGTTTTCCTACTTGAAATTTTTTGTACTGGTACTCCTGGTATGTATTCTGGTATGGGAAATTAATAGTGATTAAAAATGGTATATTTATTATGCTTGTAAAAAATTTACGGGAATAACGAGTTCAATAGGAGTACATGCGAGATTAATATTAAGAGTTATACAAGAGTACATGAGAGATTAACCTATTTCCTAAAATATCTAATGAAGACAATCTCACCTTGAAATTTCATTTGTAAAATCTTACTCAAACATTTTTCTTTGTCAGATCAAAATTTTTGCTGATTATATTGTGCAATTTTAAAGCAACATTTGAAAGTTTCAATCTCGATTATTCTAACGACATAAGTGGCCGAGCGAATGTGAGAATTTTTTAATGCAATTTATGCCTCACATGCAACAAAATAATTAGTGAAATTAAATGAATAAAAATCATACAATTCGATTCAATAACTAAATAAAGTGGTGCAAATGATTTTTTTTTAAATTAGTGGACGTTGCAAGGATCGTGCAGAAATATATATCCAGGCAAAAAGGCATGTCATTCAATGCACTTCCAAAAATATCGTAAAAAAATATAAATATGTATAATCAGCGGACAAATAGGATCGAGTTTCTTGGAATGACCGCCCAACTTGAATTAAATGGGGCTGATAAGTATCAGCTGAACAACATACAAACTTTTGACCACTCGACGTCGTTAGAGTTTCTTATAAATCGCAAGAAAACCGCCATATTTATCTTAAACGCTCAAAAATATTTGTCTTCTAGTACATATACTCAAATCATAGACACACATAGTATGCTTTTTATTTAAAATTTTAATGATTTTTCTGTTTTGAACTTAAGAAAGATTATGCCTGAATCAAATATTTATAAATACGAAATTATCAAGGATTATCCTACGTTGGAAAGACCATAGTGAATACAACAATTTTACCATTTACCCACCCCCAAAAAGAACGTCACCATCAATGCGCATCGTCACCAAAACGCAGCAGCCACCCACGTCTGGCAATCGCATCTTAACTTCATCAACAATTGTAAGCCTACCATCGCCCACCCTGCCCTCCATCTCCACCGAACTCAACCAGCCTTCTCCTCCACCCCCACCGTCCCTCCGGTCTCCTCTTCCTCCACCCGCCTCCACCTTCCCTCCGGTCTCCACATCCACCCCCACCCGCCCCGCGCTCACACCTGGGTACCGTAACCCGCGCAGGGGGCAACAACCCCAGTAACGGGCACCTCCCTCCTCAGCTCCCCCAACCCCTCCAACCTCCGCCAGCTACCAAGCTCGGTACTCCAGACAATCAATGTTGTACTGCGTGCTTCAGATTCAGTGAGAGGCTTCTTCCTACAGTTCATGTATTGTCCTTGAGCTGGGGGCAGTATGTTGAACCCATGGTTGAAATGTTGAACACACCTCCATACCACGAGTCAAAACATACTACCGCCATTATGATGACTACATTAAAAAAACTGCCCATAATTAACGAACTAGTCAAAATTACAACCATCGCTGAACGTACAACAGCAGAAATAGTTATGTTTAATATAGTAGACCGGAAAATTTTCTTCTACTTGCAATAAGACCACTAAGATCAAGCGTGACCAGCGTTACATTTTTGGTAGCGTTACATTTTTTGACTCATAGCGTTACATTTTTGGTAGCGTTACATTTTTTGACTCATAGCGTTACATTTTTGGTAGCCGTCAGTTGAGCTGCTGATCTCCGATGGCATGCTGGGTCCTCTCATATAGGTTTAACTTCAATGCCAGGGTATGTTATTGCTTGCGATAGTGCTGGAATTTTAATGCATTGTGTAATACCATGATCTTAGTCAACATATTGATTTGTCATGCTTAGGTCTTTATTCTTGGTCGTCTGTTTTAGGATCACGCGTTTTATCTCGTAACTCTTTACTCCAGCTTTTCTTTACGCATTAAACTTTTCACAGCTCTCTCGTATCCGGTTTACAAGTATTTGTTACCGAGTACACGATTTGTTGATTTGTTAGTTTCCTATTTCGCATCCGTTTTGTGTGACTACCCGTTCTGATTTGTAACTTTAATAATTTGACGTTCATCTTTAATATATTACTTTTAGCTTTTCATTGACGTTTCAAACCCCGTCCAGCCCAAGCCTTGCTTACTGAACCAACAGGGAAGTGTCGTACAGCTTCCGGTCATTAGTAGGCGCGACGAAAGACCATCCGAAGTTTTGAGGTGACGCGGCTGGTAATTAGAATATCTGAAGATAGTTCGTCACATTATGTATTAGTACACCTCAGTATGTCCAATCCTGAAGTAATACTCACCTGACTTCAGAAAAAAACTCTTAAATAAATCATCGTTTAGGACACTGACAAAAGCAAAGCGCAGTCCATCGTATTTACACAACAGTCCACATTTAATCCTAAATAGTTTCTTGAAAATATTTTCGTTCATTCTATTTTTGCCGTTGGGATTGATTCTCCGCCGTCGGCATTCTTTAGCGCACAAGACCGGCTGGCGGGATAAGAACCTGGTGGCAGCCTGGCAGGCGCGTGTGTAGTCAAGAACCTGGCGGCAGGCGCGTGTGTAGTCAAGAACCTGGTGGCAGGCGCGTGTGTAGTCAAGAACCTGGTGGCAGACGCGTGTGTAGTCAATAACCTGGTGGCAGGCGCGTGTGTAGTCAAGAACATGGTGGCAGGCGAGTGTTTAGTCAAGAACCTGGTGGCAGGCGAGTGTGTAGTCAAGAACCTGGTGGCAGGCGCGTGTAGAGTCAAGAACCTGGTGGCAGGCGCGCTTGTAGTCAAGAACCTGGCGGCAGGCGCGTGTTTAGTCAAGAACCTGGTGGCAGGCGCGTGTGTGTAGTCAAGAACCTGGTGGCAGGCGCGTGTGTAGTCAAGAACCTGGTGGCAGGCGCGTATAGGCAGGAGTTCTTGGCGAGCCTTAGCGGCTTGGACGCATGAATGTTGCTGAATGTGCCTATGCCACACATGTATAAAAAGATGACATCTGTTTGATATAACTGTCTCAAACATGTAATGTGGCTCTCAAGCATGTGCGAAAGGTTAGCAGCTTGCTCTAATGGCTGTTTTTTTTAATGTGACTGTTCCAAACATTTTTAATGTGACTCTCTTTTTTTACAACAATAATATACTTACACACAAAAAGATAGTAGCGCGGAGACATAAATGCTCTTGAATGTTACTCTCCTCTACAACTACAAGAGCTGAGATGAGAGATCATTATAACCTGCCTAGAAATGTTCTAAAGAGGTTATACAATAATATATGCATGTTATATTCAAGAGAGTTCATTTCCTGTGCAAAACCAAATCTTTCATGTACGTCTGGGATTTAAAATTAGCAGATTCAAATAAATAAGTAAACAATGGTCGTCCATAATACGTTATTCGCGTTACATTTTACTCTGTTACACTCTGTATGACTAAAATGCACGGCTATGTATACTAACTGCAGGCCATGGGCCTATTTCTTCAGCGCCGACACTTCTATTCTAACTGCACATTGATGCGAAATAAACTAGGTATAGAAATTTCGGCCTTAGTTTTTTTTAACTGTGTGCTCGTCCAAAAATTATTCTGTACTCTGTGAAACCCCGATATATCTCGATTGGGTATTAATCCCGTATTTAATGTGAAAATAATTGTTTTATTGAAAAATCTCTAGCGGAAATTTATTTATACTTAATCTAACGCCGAATAGAAGTTTTTTTTTTTGCAAAAATGTTCAAGGAAAATGTCTCCCATCAAACATGAATTTGATTTTTTTCTGTGACCATAAACCCTAGAGAAAATTTCATTTATTCCTATGGGAAACTATAACAAACATATCGGTTCAGCTAAAGTCCCGAAAACTTACGTACTCGTATATTAACAGCAATGGGCTTTGATCAGAGTGTGGTTTACATTGATCTGAAAACCGTGTAAAAACTTTTTTTTCTACGTGGTACATAGCTTTACAATACTTCTCTTCAACTTCACTTCTTGTTGTTTGTTAGTTTGTTTGTTTATCTGCCACTTCTACCTCTCCAATAAATAATTTTGCACACTTGCGTAAAGTTTGAGACAATGCATGAATCCATTGACAGAATAAATAATTTTGAAAAATTATATTAAAAAATCAAGAAACTTATTTTGTCTACTACAAATCTCATGATCGATATTTAACACACTGCTACCTGTACAATCGATCTGAAATTTTGCACACTTGCGTAAAGTCTGAGACAATGCATGAATCAACTGACAGAATAAATAATTTTTAACATTTAAATTTTTTATCTATAAAAATATTCAAAAAATTAATTTTTAATATAAGAAAATAAAATTGGTAATTCATTGACCATGTGTAATATCGGTGACATTGGATTCTTTAGAAGTGATGTCCATAAGAAGTAATTTTTAAACGCATATTATTTCCTAGACAGCACCATACGCAGCTGCTCCAGCTCTCGGCCAGCCTCTAAATGATATCTGACAGAGAACTATATATGTACTACAGGCAGATTTATAGAGCGACTTATTCGCTTGAGAAGTAGGCTGAAATTAGGAGCTTTTTTCGTCGAAAAATTTTAGCCTTCATGAAATAAAACTCTGACCGAAAAATTACACTTCTGCTCGCACTTCCAGTCTACAGAAGTGTGTGGATTGGGATTGATAACTGACGAATTTCAAACAGAAAAACGATGTGCGTGGATAAAAATTGAATTTGAATCGAAAAAGACCTCTTTTTTGATCCTGTGTCATCAAGACTGTGATACAGTATTTATAAAGTAGCAAGATATTCAAAGCAAGGTTTAGTGATAGGTTCAGGAGCTCAATTTTTTCATTAACACTATTAAGCGGTAGCCATTATAACCCAGCCTATCTTTCCACTAGGTCGATGTTGCATCGCACCACGTCTACGTACAATGATTGTTACCAGTAAAGAATTTTAAATGTAATTAATTATACGTGCCTCCGAAGCACGCAGTTACACAAATCTTTTATTCTATGTTAAACTTTTTAATGCACTTTTAATAATCCGTATCCAAATAAAAAAATTTCATAAAAAAAAATAAAAAAAAATAAAAAAATAAAAATAAAAAAATTTCATTTCCAAATCACACATACATGTTGAAATAGCGTAACTTTGTTTCAGATAGTTTAATTACATCTTGTTTTGATTTCCATTAGTAGATCACATACCTAAAAATATAGATACTATATATGGGTAAACAATATTGGAATAGATAAAATATTTAACAATATAATATAATTTGTTTATTGGCTTAATTAGTTAGCTACTCACCCTGCGTAGGGGGAGGAGGGGTGGCCAGCAGGTCCGGGATGTCATCCTGGGGGCCGGGGGTGGCGGGGCAGCCCGGCGACCCTGGTTCTTGCTTCACGCTGACGGGGCACAAAAGTATATTAAACTTTTTTGCAAAATTTTTTCGTATTATTTTGAAAATTTGTGTTTACGAGCGGAAAACATTGAATAACTTTTCCGTACAAAAATATTTTAAACTTTTTTTTATTCATTTTTTCGTATTATTTCGAAAATTTGTGTTTACGAGCAGAAAACATAAAATAATTTTTTCGTATTATTTTGAAAATTTGTGTTTACGAGCGGAAAACATAGAATAATTTTTTCGTATTATTTTGAAAATTTGTGTTTACGAGCAGAAAACATAGAATAATTTTTTCGTATTATTTTGAAAATTTGTGTTTACGAGCGGAACACATAGAATAATTTTTTCGTATTATTTTGAAAATTTGTGTTTACGAGCAGAAAACATAGAATAATTTTATCGTATTATTTTGAAAATTTGTGTTTACGAGCAGAAAACATAGAATAATTTTTTCGTATTATTTTTAAAATTTGTGTTTACGATCGGAAAACATTAAAATCAGCGTAAAGCGTTGTAGGGTGAGACGTGAAAATTTGTTTTGCAGAATTTCGCATTTTAAGTGAATGAGAAGATAATTCATAAGAATTTCATTTATAAGAAAAATTTATTCATTATATGAAATATACAATAATTTTGAAATAGAATTTGAATTAAAAAAAATCATCTGCAAGAAGCGAGGGTTTAATTTCACAGAACGCTAACAACATTTTGGTACAAAAATAAACAATGGAAATACTGTATATTAACAGCATTAACAATATATTCAAGCCCATCATATTGAAATTGTCGAAATTTTTATGAAATAAAATATAACAATTATTCTGAATGTACATGAAATAATTCAGGGGCACATAGGAATATTGTAGAGAGACTGAGGCCACACTAAAATAGGCCTAGAGGAAACACTGTTTTAGTAATGTATTCAGCTTCATCATTCAGCAAGATACTCAGCTTCATTATTCACGAATATATTCAGCTTCATTATTCAGCTTCATTATTTAGCAATATATTTAGCTTCATTATTCTGCAAAATATACAGCATCATTATTCGGCAATATATTCAGCAAAATATTCTGCTTCGTCATTCAGTATAATATTCAGATCGATCATACAGCAATACATTCAGCTTCATTATTCAGCAATATATTCAGCTTCATAATTCAGCAATGTATCTAGCTTCGTTATTCAGCGATGTATTCATCTTCATTATTCACCAATATATTCAGCTTCATTATTCATCAATATATTCAGCTTCATTATTCAGTAATAAATTCTGCTTCATTTTTCAGCAATTTATTCAGCTTCATTATTCAACAATGTTTTCTGCTTCATTATGCTGCCATGTATTCAGCTTCATTATGTAGCAATGTGTTTAGCTTCATTATTCAGCAATGTATTCAGCTTCATTATTCAGCAATGTGTTTAGCTTCATTATTCAGCAATATATTTAGCTTCATTATTCTGCAAAATATACAGCATCATTATTCGGCAATATATTCAGCAAAATATTCTGCTTCGTCATTCAGTATAATATTCAGATCGATCATACAGCAATACATTCAGCTTCATTATTCAGCAATATATTCAGCTTCATAATTCAGCAATGTATCTAGCTTCGTTATTCAGCGATGTATTCATCTTCATTATTCACCAATATATTCAGCTTCATTATTCATCAATATATTCAGCTTCATTATTCAGTAATAAATTCTGCTTCATTTTTCAGCAATTTATTCAGCTTCATTATTCAACAATGTTTTCTGCTTCATTATGCTGCCATGTATTCAGCTTCATTATGTAGCAATGTGTTTAGCTTCATTATTCAGCAATGTATTCAGCTTCATTATTCAGCAATGTGTTTAGCTTCATTATTCAGCAATGTATTTAGCTTCATTATTCAGCAATGTATTCAGCTTCATTATTCAGTAATATATTTAGCTGCATTATTCAGCAATGTATTCCGCTTCATTATTCAGCAATGTATTTAGCTTCATTATTCAGCAATGTATTCAGCTTCATTATTCAGCAATATGTTTAGCTGCATTATTCAGCAATGTATTCCGCTTCATTATTCAGCAATGTGTTTAGCTTCATTATTCAGCAATGTCTTCTGATTCATTATTCAGCAATGTATTCAGCTTCATTATTCTGCAATGTATTCAGCTTCATTATTCAGCAATGTCTTCTGCTTCATTATTCAGCAACGTATTCAGCTTCATTATTCAGCACTGTATTCAGCTCAAGATGAAAAAGTTTCAAGGCTTTTAATTGAAAATGTTTTTGAAAGTGTAATAATCCAGAGTTTTTAATTAACAATGTTTCGTCGTTAATCCAGCGATTTTCTCTACAATGACCGGCGTAATGATTATGCAAGTGATGCAAGCCTATTTCACTATTATATCGCACTATTTCACTAGTGCGATAGTATCGCACTATTTCGTGGGAAAATAAACCGTTATACTAAAGCGATTAGATGAGCGGTTGAAGACTTAAAATTAACCGCGAAGTACAAATAGAAACGAAGTCTGGTAGCGTGCTGCCGTAGAGTTGTTGGTTTTGTGAGGGCTGTAACACTGAACACGACCAGCGAGCTTTGCTTCGGGCATCGATTTCCCCTCGAACGGCTGCCTCCTACCCTCGCCCTCGAGCCCTCACGCTCCCTCTCATTTGCATTGCCGTGTTGGCTCTTCGTCTTTCGTTTGATACACGCAATCTTTAACGAATCGTTCAAATTTCACGCGCAGTTTCAAAGTGAATAACTTCAATTCTACTGCTAACCGTAACGATTATATGAAAATTAAATTGAATTTTGAAATGAAAATCTGCATATTTAACACTGGACGACGCCATTGTCCCAGAGGCTTGATACACGCAATCTTTAGCGAATCGTTCAAATTTCACACGCAGTTTCAAAGTGAATAACTTCACTTCTACTGCTAACCGTATCGATGATATAAAAATTAAATTGAATTTTGAAATGAAAATCTGCATGTTTAACGCTGGACGACGCCATTGTCCCAGAGGCTTGATACACGCAATCTTTAGCGAATCGTTCAAATTTCACGCGCAGTTTCAAAGTGAATAACTTCAATTCTACTGCTAACCGTAACGATTATATGAAAATTAAATTGAATTTTGAAATGAAAATCTGCATATTTAACGCTGGAAGACGCCATTGTGCCATCCGCTACATCTTCCTTCCTTTCCGCTCATTTGCATGGCTGTCTGGGCTCTCCCTTTCTTTTGGCGGCTCATTTCAGACGAACCTTTTTGTCAAATTGCAATTAATTAATTACAAAGAACTCTTTTATTGCTATCCCAATTAATTCATGATTATTCATGAGTGAAAAGCCTTTAAATTAATGAATGTAGACTGCATTCCATTCGATATGCCTAATACTTTTGATACCATAGATAGGCTGACTACTAATGCTACGATATGAAACGCATACTAAATATTTCAAGGTATGCTTACTTCTTACGATACGACATGAAATGCTTAATAAATATTTTAAGAAATGCTCACTTGTTCTGATACACTTGTTCTGTCACTCAGTGAGTGACAGAGAGCGCATTTTCTCGTCGTTGAAAGCGCGAAGTCACGGACGAACAGACAGACGGACGGATGGACATGGCGAGCACAATAGCGTCTTTTTTCCGTAAATGAGAAAATGCGCTAAAAAT
Source organism: Hyalella azteca (assembly GCF_000764305.2). Classification (NCBI taxonomy): domain Eukaryota; kingdom Metazoa; phylum Arthropoda; class Malacostraca; order Amphipoda; family Hyalellidae; genus Hyalella; species Hyalella azteca. Next base: position 904,346 of record NW_025943380.1, on the reverse strand, counting down.
ACGAGTATCAATGATAATACAAAATTTAAAAACATGAGTGAAAATACCAATATCTACAAAAAAGTCATAATACTCATATCTTGAGATATAATTACTTAAACGTAATGCTTAATCTTAATACTTAATACTTAACCGGAAAATACTCGTATCGCCAGAAAAACAGTGAAGATATTCGTACCTTGAAAAATAACTTATAATACTCTTTCCCTAAAAATAATATTGATAATCCTATTAGCGACAAAAACATATTACAAAGTAATATCCTAAAAAATACTCGTTTCTTAGAAAACACGAGTCGAAATCTTGAAATATTCGCTTTATTTGATAAATATTCACACTCGGATTCCTGTATCCGCTTCATTTTTTGCGAGACACGACACAGCCCCCGATGGTCTAGTCTTCACTATTGTGCTGAATTTCCATCATTTCAATTTGCATGAATTATTTCCCTGAGATCAAAACATAAATAAGTAATTAAAAGCCATCATTAACTTATCCTCTGCTGAATTTTATGTATTAATTTCAAAATCTTGATAAAAATGAAGCGAGGAGCCATGTTGAATACTTCCTAGGGGGCGGCGCCCCCTTCCCAGCCCCAGGCCCACACGAGTCGTCTTATTGATTCCTAAAGCTACTCCACCTCAGCGCCCGCCTTGCCTTACTGCCCTACATTATTGGCCGGCAACTTAGCTTTCTGCTTTATTATGAATAAACTTAGTACTTAGCAACTGCTCTGAACGCTGCTTAGCAATAGCGCTAGTGCACGCTGGTCAGCAATAGCGCTACAGTACGCTGCTTAGCAATAGCGCTAGTGCACGCTGGTCAGCAATAGCGCTACAGTACGCTGCTTAGCAATAGCGCTTAGCACGCTGCTTAGCAATAGCGCTACTGCATGCTGCTTAGCAATAACGTTACAGCCCGCTGCTTAGCAATAGCGCTACAGCACGCTGCTTAGCAATAGCGCTGGTGCACTCTGCTTAGCATTAGCGCTAGTGCACGCTGCTTAGCAATAGCGCTAGTGCACGCTGCTTAGCTAGTTTCTTTGCGTGAACTGCATAGGCTCGACAATAGACTGCAGGATAATCATTAAAAGTATAAACACTCGAAAAAAACGCTTAAAGTTTCAATGAATTAATTATAAAATAATCGTTGCATGCGTAGATGTAAAAATAGTCACTGAATAAATTATTCTTGCCATGCACTACTTAAAGATGAAATTATTGTGAATTTTGAAACTAACGATTGATTGTTATTTGCCTGTATTAACGTCTTAGGAATGTTTTCGAAGAGAAGTTTAATTTTCAGCCAGTTTTATGAACGAAACAACAACTTAAATTCTTGAAAATAGTTGGAAGTTGAACTTCAATGCACTGAAGTTCGCTCCAAAACCAAATAAAGTCAAGTTTTGAGGAACAAGTTAATGTGATTAATAATAAAATGAATTGATTAAAAATATTAATAATAAAATGAGTGTTCCTATTGAAACTTGAAATATTTATAAATTTATAATACTTGAATTTTAACTGGTATTCAAAAAAATTGGCTCCTATATATACAATTTGTTTGACCCGGACTTATGACAAGAAACGAACAATTTTCTTGCTAACGCGCGTAGATAATAATGTGTGGGTCTTAATAAGTAGTTTATAGGAAAGAGGTTCTGATTAATTTTACGATATGCGACATCATATTATGTTTTTATTTCATAGTATCAAGTAATGTCAACATATTACGGGGTTATTTCAACGTATTATGATGTTATATCGACAGAGTATGATGTTATGGCATTGTGTTGCAATGTTATGTTGTCCTATTATGGCATTATGTCATCATATGAAAATGCTATTTCAACATATTTTACGTCATGTCAACCTTTAAAAGCAGCAGCTATATAACCTCACCAACGCCTCGCTCCCGAGGGCTATGGTCCACTATTGATTTTAAATTCCCGCCATTAAACCTTATTAGAATCTCCTTGCCACCTGAAAATGGCGTAATAATTGCCGAGCCTTAAATTGAATGTCATTGGAATGGGAATTTAATATCAGTTCTTCCCGTTGTTTCAGTACCGATACAAGCAGACAATGCGCCCCTGCCCGACCTATGTGACGTTGCATATGGCGTTGAAATGACGCTATATGGCGTTGAAATGACGCTGAAATGACAAGGATTTACATTGTTTCAACGAAATAAACTCGTACTCAACGTTTTTTCAACGTCATTTGCAAGGATAGTAGCTGAGGCGGCTCTGTCACGGCAATGCCCGGATTCTAATTTATTTTTGTGCATTAAAAATCGCCATCAAATCAAAACACTATCGTCAAATATTCACCATTAACATGAGGAGAATTTGAAGTATGAGTGATTTTCCGTGCAAGAATTATCTAAAATACGTTCTGAAAATTTAATTTTAATAGTTTTTCCTTCTGAAGTATAACTCTTGTGCCCATTACCAGCCAGCTAATTTTAACTCTAATTGATTCCTTGACGCCACAGTTCTCTCAGGATTGTTAAGATTGCGCGTCTCAGCCGGACAATGGCAGTGGCAATCAACAAGATCGCGGTGACCATTTCGGGCAGTCATCTCAATGCAATCACGCAATCCTTGGGCCTTAAGGCCTAAAACGCAGGCATCAAAGGCCTAAAACGCAGGCCCCAAAGGCCTAAAACGCAGGCCTCAAAGGCTTAAAACGCAGGCCTCAAAGGCCTAAAACGCAGGCCTCAAAGGCCTAAAACGCAGGCTTCAAAGCCTAAAATACGGCCTTGCACTCTTTAATTTGTGAGCCCGAGTTAACAAGCATGCTACTTGTATGCAAGGAAATTGCCTAACAAGACACATTTGAAGGACGTATGTAATAACTGGGTTTTGCTTTATTTGGCATCCAAATGTACAGAAATTGAAACTGAAATTCACAAAAAATATTTGTGCAAAATTCCTCACTCAAAATTCGTTTCCTTGGAGTCAATTCGTCGAAGTAAGAAGTGCAGCTTGTATCAGTGAGTAGAAAGAAGAGTAAGTAGTGTGGAAAATTTGTCACATCTTACCTTTATTGCTTGAATTTATGGTTGTTTCATAGGTGGTTGGAAGTGAATGACTGTTTACTTGGTGGTTGGAATTGATTAGTTACTTCGTTAGTGGCTGGATTGTTATTTTTAGCTCACTAGCAATCGCTGGATGATGTCGCTTTCTTCAAAAGTTATCAAGCTCGGTCCAGGCGTTCTAAAATGTTTTCCAGGCATCACCAGACAATTACGACGCTTGAACGGTATTTATGCAAGAAACCGTTATGAATGCTCACTAGTTGCTACTTCAAGGTTATTGAATCCATACCATATTCTATATTAGGATAATATGTATGGTGATGGTCAAAAATATTTGTAGTAGAGCTTTATAATTGCGAAAATCTCCAATTGCGCTGGAATTAAATAATAGGTTTACGTTTAGTTGAGTTAACAAAGATTAAATGAACATACGCCTTTTCAATACAGAAAAATATAATCTAGATGCGAAATTTACTAAGATATAAAATATGTTACTTGTAAGTATTTTGATTAAAATAAGATGTGAAGCATTAATAATTATTATCAACATGCTGATTTAATGTTAATAATGTTCAGTTGAGTGCTCAATTCACCAATGCTTATCAAGGTGTTAACCCCGAAGCTTGTTGTCAGGAGTTCAAGTTGAAAAAACTTAATTTAAGTTTAACATTCACCTCCAGTTACGAAACTTGATTCGATCGTTGATGGGAACTTCAAGATGAGAAAATTTGATGAGATTTTTGAAGAAAATATTTCATTGAAACTTTCAATTCTAATCATAATGTACTCATCAAGTTGAGAAAACTTAATTTGAGTTTTAAGAGCACCTCTTGTTTTGCGAACGGCGGCCTCGCGTCATCAAGCGCCGCTAAAGAGGCGTAGTAATGGCCTCTACGGCCAGAAGATGCCATTATTGGCCGGGCTCGTGGCCGCCTGACAAATCCAAGCCAAGTGACAAAATCCTAACCCTTGACAAAATTCTAACCCTTGACAAAATTCTAACCCTTGACAAAATTCTAACCCTTGACAAAATTCTAACCCTTGACAAAATTCTAACCCTTGACAAAATCCTAACCCTTGACAAAATCCTAACCCTTGACAAAATCCTAACCCTTGACAAAATCCTAACCCNTACCTTTTCTCCCCCCCCCTCTTCCTACCCCTCTATTTTTCTTACCCCTCCCCACATCCCCTTCAACCCCCGCGCTCCCCTACGCTATATCGTCCGTCAAGCGTTTTATTCATTTTTTACTTCAAAAATTACAAGTAAAATGATACTCGAGTAAAAAAATGTGTGCGTGCAATAACGTACATTTGTGCATGCAATACAATGCATTTGTGTGTGTTATACAATAAAATAATAGCAATACAATACATTTACCGCAAAACAATTTTGCGTTAAATTCGATTCACTTGACTAAGCCCCGAAAAGTTAAGAAAAATATAAGACAATTTAAGTATTGAAAATAAAAAGCAAGATTTGAAAATTATTAAATGGCAATTAAAATGGATCAATAAGATGAGAAAACTCTGCACTAACAAGTAGAAAATTGAGAATAGGATACGAAAATTCAACTAAAAAAATTAAATTAACAAAAAATAACAAAACAAATGAGAAATTATACACAAATTTAGGAATTTCCACAGAACCTCGAAAAAAATAATTTATCAATCAAAATGATTAGTCATTAATGAGATAAGAAAGTCTAAGAATCGCAAATGAAAATTTCAGAATATGAAAAATATAATGTAAATGAAATATTAACAATAAGATGAAAAAATTAATAATATCAATGAAAAGTTAGCAATAAGATAAAAAATTAATTATAAAAAAATTAATAATATGAATAAAAAGTTAGCAATAATTTAAAAAATTAACAATATCAGTGAAAGGTTAGCAATAAGTTAAAAAAATTAATAATATCAATGGAAAGTTAGCAATAACATAAAAAAATAATAATATCAATAGAAAGTTATCAATAAAATATAAAATTACTAATATAAATGAAAAGTTAACAATAAGATACAAAATTACTAATATAAATGAAAAGTTAACAATACGATAATAATCGATGTCATTGAGAGTCGAGTGTCCGCGGATCCGACACAGTATATTGATAATGTGTAGGCTCGCAGCCCTCATTATCAGCACACATTACTGCTGTATGAATTAATACTTATTGCTGTATGAATTAATACTTATCAGCACGAGGGATCATCGAACTTGGCAATTGCGTGATAAGAGAGATACGACTGGGGATGCTGAGACTCATAGTCGCTATACTTGTAAAAAAAATTTTCGCATAATACGCTTTACGCTAAGATGATACGCTAAACTTCATCGTGATTATAGTCATTACATGTTCCTAAAAATCATTATTCATGAGTGCATGAATAATCATTTTAGATTATTCCATGTTCAGAAATGGCCTTCGATAATTTATTCAACAATTTAAATGTATCTCATATACAAGCTCCACTATTCCACACGAACGAAACCCTGAAGACTAATTCTACTCATATACAAGCTCCACTAACTCATCCAACCGAAAGTCTTTACTACTCTGAACTTTTCAGCGCATTTTCTCATTTATGGAAAAGATGCACTATTGTGCTCTCCATGTCCGTCTGTCTGTCTGTCTGTCCGTCTGTCCGTGACCTCAAGTTTTCGTCGACGAGCAAATGCGCTCTCTGTCACTCACTGCAGTGAGTACTGAGTTATATTTTTTCTCATATACAAGTTCCACTATCCCACGCGACGGAAAATCTTTACCACTCGGAACATTTTTTTTCGTCTACACTCGCCCGCCAGAACCTTGAGAAAAATGTTCTCTCGTATATTATCTCAATTAAGCCACCCGACCCTAGCCTTAAGGACAATATTTAGCGCAGCGCAGCAGAACGGGAATCTAATCGAGCCCCACTCCGAGTAGGCCTGGTCTGATAAGTCGGATCAAAGTCTCTCATCATAATCACTCTAAAAATCTTATAGAAACTATTGAAAAGTGCAGGAATAATAGGCAATAAAAAACTATTAACATACAATATTAAATAATAGTCAACAGAATAAAAAACGTCAAAGTAAAAGTTATTAAAAAGACTCGGTTTTTAATGGATTTGTTGTTTTCTGAAATTTAAATGCATGCGAAAACGTTTTCAAATAAGAAAGAGTCTCGCTCTGTAGTTTGTTCATTGCAGTGTCAGATGTGGTCCACAGACTCGTCTATACGGTGATTTTGAAATTTAGTGCGATAAATGAAAATATTTATAATTATCACTAAATACAAATCTGAAAAATAAAACTTAAACATCTTTATGCCTGACTTTTACAGTTGCTAAAACTGCACCTGTACCTTAGAGCTGCCAAACGGTATGGTATTTTTTAAAGACAGGTAAAGACAGCAAATTAAAATATTACTTTAAAATAATATAATAAAATAAATTCTCTTAGTATCATATATACAAATAAAAAACGACATCTATCTAAGGTAGGTATGCCGATTGTGGCTGGTATCAGACAATCTTAGATAATGCATGATAAGATGTAGATGTTAGATTAGATGGCACGCATATATCAGATTCTTATATATCAGGTGATGGTCTCTATTTCATTTTTTGCCATAATTTATTACCAATTTGAAACTCGAATGGCAATTTATTTGAAGAAGTTTCTTTTTTTGAATCTCGCGCGGAAAAAAATCAAACGAGAAATTTAACGTTGGTGAGTAACTTTCATCTAGTTGTTTCTCAGCTAATAAATCCCATATAAATATACCATTTGTTCAAATTTTAACGTTCGTCAATTTCCTGTAATTAATATAGCGTTGAGATGATTTTCCCACCACTCTGTGTGTTTATGTTTATAACTTTACACACAGTTATAAACATAAACTTTATGTTTATGTTTTTAATTTTAATTTATGTTCATAACTTTACAATTCCTGAGCGTCGGACATAATTTCTTGTTCTAAATTTTACCCCTGCACATCATTTAACATTAATATAACGTACGATTTTTGGTTTCGGTTCGGCGTTACATACGCAGTCTTATTTACGTCTTGAATCAAATTATTTACGTCTTGAATCAAATTATTTACGTCTTGAATCAAATTATTTACGTCTTGGACAAAAAACTCGCAACGTTGCGAAGAGAAAACCGTTTTGCTGACGTAGCAGCGTTATCAGGCCCCGGCAACAAATTATGACTGCATCTGTAATTTCAACCTCAAGCGTTCACGCCGGACTCACGTGGATCGTTTTCAAGCTAAATGCACCTCTACTTAATTATATTCCTATAACAATGTCGATTTGTATGAAATTTTCACGGTTTCATTTAGGAAGTTTTAGAAATTCAGCTCTAAAATTTCCGCAGTTATTGAAACCAGAAATGTTTGTCAACGATCAAATTTGAAACCGTCATTTTCTCATGTGTTTGATTTTTAAACATAGGTACTGGCAAACTCTGTGCAGTGCCTGCAGAAACATTCTTGTCTCTATGAAACAAATAAATTGTGAAGGTGTCGTGAAATACATTGGAAATCTTGGACGCAATTAAAAACTTTTCTGGAGAATTTTCACTCTACATTCTTCTGTATACCATTTCACTCTGTATACCATTTCTTTTATTTCTGTATTTGTTCAGTTCTCTGCGACATACTTTCGTTATCGTTCTTATCTCTGATGCTTGGTAACGTTAGTAGTTGCTATGGATGTGCATGTGTTCATACCGCGCTTGCAGAGTATAAATTAATTATTATAAATAAGGTGGACAGTGCAGAACCTTCTCTATTGCATCGGTGAACTTCAAAACTCATTATAAAAACAATATCTTTGTAAAGACCATTTTTTTCACAATATTCACAAGGGAAGATTGCACTATTATCAGCATGATTTCCATTTTGAGAACATGACAAAAAATAAGCTACATTAAACATCTCGCCCCATAATCAACATTCTTCTATCGGTGTGGGCATCACATAATATTTAGAATAGAATAGAAGTGTCGGCACTGAAGAAATAGGCCCATGGCCTGTTGCCGATTCTTGAACTTTTCGTGACTTGATTCACAAGGGATCCGGCCTTTTGAACCCGATCGTTGTTCTCGATGTGGATTTGGTCCAGCAATTTCAATGTCTTCTTGTTGGACTTAATACAAAAACAAAAAACTAATTAACTTTTATTTTTTGAACTTGGTCCCAATTAAGAACAAACCGGTACAAAGCTCGATGAAGTAAGTGCCAAAAGAAAAGGAACAAGAACAAGTTCTTAAATAAGAGCTTGGTAGCGGTATTATTAGACGTTCGCCGACCTTAAAGACGAATGAACCCGGTCCAACATAACTGTCAAGAAATTACAAAAATCTTGGTAGAAACAAGTTTCCACCTCCAAGTCTTACTGCCAACTCTACTATTTACAAACCCGTACCTAACAATAGGTCTGGAGAAAAAGAACAAATTTAGAATTTAAGAAATTTGGAAGTTTCCAACACTGTTCGTATTGTTGTTTCTACGAATATCGTGGATGGTATCATGAAGCATTAGTAGCTCATCGTTCTGGATATCGAATAAAAATTTCAATGTCTTCTTCGAATAGTTATTTCTACGAATGTCGTTGTTGGTGTCGTATAACATTAGATGCTCGAAGACAATCGTGATACCCTGGCAACAACGGCTGGCACGCTCGCCGCTCCGGCGTTTGCTGTGACAGTGACACTTTAATTGCACGGACGATTGCCCTCACTCCTGCCTACCCTCAGCTACACTTCCCTCACTCCTGCCTACCCTCAGCTACACTTCCCTCACTCCTGCCTACCCTCAGCTACACTTCCCTCACTCCTGCCTACCCTCAGCTACACTTCCCTCTCTCCTGCCTACCATCAGCTACACTTCCCTCACTCCTGCCAACCCTCAGCTACACTTCCCTCACTCCTGCCTACCCTCAGCTACATTAGCTACAATTCCCTCACATTCATTTCTGTTGCGTTTAAAATTATTTTTAGAAGCTATACTTTTCATGCCGCAGGTTCAACCTAACCAATTCAATGCAGCTTCATACGTTTGAAGCTTCTTTAGTTTGAAGCTTCATACGTTTGAAACTTCATACGTTTGAAGCTTCATACGTTTGAAGCTTCGTGCGTTTGAAGCTTCATACGTTTGAAGCTTCATACGTTTGAAGCTTCATACGTTTGAAGCTTCGTGCGTTTGAAGCTTCATACGTTTGAAGCTTCATACGTTTGAAGCTTCATACGTTTGAAGCTTCGTGCGTTTGAAGCTTCATACGTTTGAAACTTCATACGTTTGAAGTAAGTTAAATTTTATCTAATTTGTACAAATTGCGAAAGATGAAACGCAATTTTCCACTTACCCGCTAGCAAAGTTGGTTGAGGCGGAGGGCGCTGTGTGTTGCATTGTGGTGAAGTCGTGGTGCTGGTATGGTTGCTGGTGGTGTCCCAGGTGGTGGTGGTGGTGATAATTCAGGTGGTGAGGTGGCGTTGGGGTTGTTGGACATGGAGTTGGACTTTGGGGTTGAGAAACCCCATGTGAGGTCATACTTATCATCATGCTGGGGAGATCTCATGAGATGGTCGAGGCATCAGTCACGTTCATAACGTAGCATTAAAACTATAATAACGTGAACATGTTTTCGAAATATTAGATGTGGAAATGATATAGAGTTACGATTGATTAAATGTTCTTAGTAGATAAACTGAATCTAATGCCTCAAGGCTAAAAATGACAATGTTGAACTATCGTCCAAAAAAATTGGTTCAATAGAACGAAATGAACCAGTCGAAATTCTTCACTCGAACGACGAAAAATATTTGCCAACAACCACGAAAAACAACTTATTTAGTAGAATTAACGATGTTTCTCCCACTCAAAACTTCGAAAAATATTATTTAACTCGTAAACTTTTTTCTTTATTTTTTATTTTCAATTTTTCCTTTCAGGTAAAAAATAACTGGAAGGCAGTGAATGTTGCAACACGGTTAACACGCCAACTTCTTCACAAAACCACACATTTTTCAAATATTATAAAAAGAGAAGATGACTACACATTTTATCACATTTTGTGTCCATCACAAAAATTATCACACACTTTTAGCCTAAAATTTCATATTTATACTGAAAAAAGGTAAGCTAAGATTAGTAGTCGTAGAGGTAAGTTTGCAAGAAACAATTGTGACCGTAAAATGCAATAAATCATGATTTACACCCGGATTATCTTTACTAAGTCATCTTAAATTATTGTGAAGAAAATTAAATTATCAAATTAAATCAAAAATATTTTAATTCGATTTTTAAAACCATCAGTTGAACCATAGCTACGAAGCGTGATTACAATGTTATGAGCAAATGCCGTAGATATTTCACACTTTCTACTAATGTGTCGCTGAACTTAGAGGCCATTGTTAAATTTTCACCATTATTTTTTTCTTGTATCTATGAATGAAATACGTATGAAAATATGATGAGTTAAAATGAAGGATATGAACATGTGCTCGGCACAAGGATATGAACATGTGCGCGGCACAAGGATATGAACATGTGCACGGCACAAGGATATGAACATGTGCTCGGCACAAGGATATGAACATGTGCTCGGCACAAGGATATGAACATGTGCTCGATAAAAGGATATGAACATGTACACGGCACAAGGATATGAACATGGAACTCCGATAATATTTCACTGGCGGCTTCAGAGCGCGCAGAATGTTAAGCGCGAGCTCAGAATTCAGGGAAGGAAGGATCTCAGGGCAGAGCAAAGGCGACTGCCAGGATGCAGATGGCTTGATCCTTCAAATTCAGGACTCAGCAATACGCGAGACGGTCTCATGCTCGAGGTATGCATGTTTATTTCGTATGATTGTAAATTTTAACTTATTATTCACTTCAAATTCACTTCAAACTTCAAGTTCAGGACTCGGCAATACGCGAGACGGTCTCATGCTCGAGGTATGCACGATATCTCATGGAAAATAAATTTTCTTATACAGGTAAACTTTGAGTTATTATTTCGTAGGCTTGTATAAACTTTAACTTATTATTGCATCAACTTGTAACCTCTATGTTCTTTTTTCGCGAACTGATAACCTCCGGGTCGTAATTTTGTATACTGTACATATTTTTGCATTAAAATGTATGCTTCAAGGTACAACATAACTTCACAAATAGCATTATTAAGTAATTAATTTAATAATGATTTATTATATAATTATGACATAATTATAAAATAATTATTTATTATGCAATTATGACATAATTTTATTATAATAGTTAATTTATTAATTAATGATTATATTCAGGTTCTAGCGCGTCATGCTCGTCTGTCTGGTACATCAGAGCAGCGTGTGTTGGTGCGTGTGTTGGTGCGTGTGTTGGTGCGTGTGTTGGTGCGTGTGTTGGTGCGTGTGTGTTGGTGCGTGTGTGTTGGTGCGTGTGTTGGTGCGTGTGTTGGTGCGTGTGTTGGTGCGTGTGTGTTGGTGCGTGTGTTGGTGCGTGTGTGTTGGTGCGTGTGTTGGTGCGTGTGTTCTCAACAGACAACAACGATGATAAAACTCATATAATCTCAGCTGATGGTATCGATTCTGCCCTCACAACGCCTCTCTTCTGCCCTCACTTTCCCCCTACCCCCTACTCTCTTTTTTAATACCCACCCTGTCCTCTTTTAATACCCTCCCCTCTGCTCTCTCACAACTGCCTATTATTACGGGCATATTACCCGTGTTGTATAACGGCACTCAGAGAAATGTATGGTTCATTAGGTCAAAATAGTAACACACTTTCTACTCGTAGCACTGACACGCCAATTTTCCCTGTCAAACTTGGTCGCGATGTCTGCGTCATGACCCAGTGTCCACAAAGTGAATCTTTATTTGGACAAATTCTACCTTATTTATCGTAGTGCTGGCTCTGTGTTTCCTCACAACGGTCCGTTATAGCCGAGTCACTAATTACCTGCGCTTTAATAACTATATTTTTCCATGTAATTGGAGTGCATTTTGAAGGGATTTTCAGAAGATTCAAATTCACGTCTTTTCATCGACTCAACTTTTTTATGCATTTCCCAACATAGGTTCAAATTCTGATAGCAAATCTAACATAGGATTCTATTATATCATGGGATTCTTTTTTAATATCCTTAAATATCTCAAAGTACGTATTGTTCTCATTACTTCCATCTCCGTCTCGTTTGCCCTTACTAACAAGTATTTTTTATCTTGTCTACATCTTTTCCATTTCCATATACTGCACACTTAATTTGCACTCTCTGTGTCGAATTACTTCTATGATGAGTTCTTTTTCACTCAATTGGCTTCGAGTTTTATTTACGACTAAAGATTTAGAGAAACTTTTCAAAAATATATCAAATTGGGATCGTCTTAGCGACTCCTACAGTAAAGATCATCGTTTAAGTTCATCATTTCAACAAAACCCATTTGATTTTTCATTTTGATATCAAGCATTCGATCTAATTTCAAACAGGCAATACGATTTCAAACAACGTCGACCAGCCATCACCCACACCAGATTTTTGCACAACGAAAACCAGATCCAATGGCCCAAGTACTAGAATTTGAAACAAGAACCAACACCAGGGGCCACGGCTAAAAACTAAAAAAATTGCGCTGCAACTTCTCCACGAGACAAAATTTCTCCTCGCTTCGAATCACCGACATGTGGAACAGCCTCCCCAATGACATCGTTGGCGCTCCAAGTATGAACGCGTTCAAGAACAGACTAGATAAAGCTATGGAAAAATATATATTCAGATTTGAAATGCCTAGCACCTTATCGAACTCGGTGGAAGTCTAGTAGCTACTTCAAACTATCGTCAGTCATGAAAAGATCCGGTCAAATAACACGATTTTATATCTTCTGTGAACATGGCACGAAAAGGAAAAGAATCGGCGCCAGGCCACTTCAGCGCCGAGATCAATATGTTATGTTATGTTATGTAATAGTCTCAATGACAAAATAATGTTTTCGGTGTTGATTGCCTTTTTGACTTATCGTAATGCTGCTTATATATATTAGATAATATTGGAAATGTACATAACACGTGCATTGTCAGTCGACGATGATGGTGTGTATACTTTTGAGAAGTAATAAGTTTGAAGAATACAAGGGAGTAGAAAAAAAAAATAAATAAGTTGAGTGAATTGTAAATTCTCTCCTAATTACAGAAAAATAAGTAGATCTTAAACTTCAAGATTTAATATCTTGCCCTAAAGATAAGAGCGACGATTCGCTCCATGTTATCCGTTTTTCGCCTCGTGATCAAGTAAACTGATCAAGATCTTTAATCTAGATCAGTTTAATCAGAATGGTCCTCACGCACCATTCGCCTCGTGAGCTTGAAAATTGATAGCTTGTTTATCATATACGATATTTATTCTAACTGGGAATAATAATATAAACAATATGCTCCTCCAGGCAAATGACGGAGAAACAACGGTTATTACAAATTTATTTCCTGGAAACAACGCTTAATCAACGTTATTTCAGATGCCTGGTTGGGCAGGTGCAAGTTATAACGTGAAACCACGAGTTTTATTAGGTGTTTTGAAGAGAGTTTTGCTAGATGCCTCCTTCGTAATCTCAACGTTTGATTGTCAAGGTGGTTAACCTTTTATCGGACATCGGTCCAGGCAGCTCGATGGGAACTTTTGAAAGATTATTTCTTTATCATAATGGAAAAGAGTGTGCTCGGGATGATGATGTATCTTTTATCCGCGATTTTAAAAGCGAAGGAAACGCCAAATAAATTCAACATTTCTTCGATGAAAACGTTTCGGAGACCAGATGCATCATTAGTTAAAAAAATTCGTAGAATACATGAACAACTATTATTATGTTTTCATAATTCAAAATTTTGTTCATTTCCTGACCATTTCCAAATGATGCTCGAAGCCAAATGACATTTTCCTCTCCATGATTTGATATTCAACAGGATATTCCTGAAATTTTCTAATCTCAAATTACTTCTAATCTAAAAATTTAGCGCTATGTAACAAGATAGGAGTAAGAATGTTTCTTGTTCTGAACGTATCTATTGCAAATTCTGTGTCTTATCGCTAATGCAGTAATTAGAGGGCGATTTTAAAGCAATACAGGGTTATTCTAAACGATGGATTCAATTTAATAAATTCGTATTTATTTCAGCATAAATTCAAAATGAATAATTTATGCACCGATGGAAAGAGGAAGATTAAATTTTTTTATATTTGTAAATGTTTAATTTACCCTCCACCCATTGTGCTGCCGAAGCCCTTTGTACAGTGTAATTCACGGAAACTCATTGTCCGTATTTCGCTCCAAGCAGCCAGATTTTGTACGAAAAGAGAGGAGATTATTTTATATGAAAGGTAATGTCATGAAGTTTTCTGTCAGGCTTAGTCAGTTGCCACAATGTATTGGACAAGTGAGCAGCGTGCGTTTGCTGTCGAGGCGTGCTTTTTTTAACGGCCGTTTTGCAGAGTTGTTTTCGTCTGAGACAATATTTTACAGAGCGCCTCATCTTCAAGAGAGGTGAACGTCATTGGCCAGCCCGATCCTCCGATTTGGCTGTAATTTTTTTTTTCTGTGGTTATCTCGAGTCAATTGTTTACAATGACTGTCCAAGGACTCTACCTCATTTGAAGAACAACAAACGCCAAACCATCGCCAACATACCAGTCAATATGCTTCAGCAAGTTTAACGGAACTTCAAAAATCGACTAACTGAATGCATTGACTATGGTGGTCTTCATTTGTCCAATGTCATCTATAAAACTATGTGATACAAAAATTCAGGTCAGTTAATATTTTTTTCAATAAAATTTATGTTGAAATGATAGCATAACTAGTTTTTTTTATTATACTTTCAAAGTTCCGAGAATCGCCCTATTTATCCGAAACTTTTTGAATTCGTAACTGAGCGTTGGGTAGGACGCATAGGAAATGAAGATCTGGCTTTACACTTCTGGCCACCGAGATCACCTGATCTCACCCCATGTGACTATTTCTTACGGAGTTACGTCAAGGAAGCTGTTTACGTCCCGCCTCTACCAGCAACTCTGTTTACGTCCCGCCTCTACCAGCAACTCTGTTTACGTCCCGCCTCTACCAGCAACTCTGGTTGATCTGATTAAGAACCGTATCACTGCTACGGTGCACTCAGTAACAGAAGATATGCTTTCTCGTGTGTGGGACGAGTTTGACTGCCGTTTAGATGTTTGCCGTGCAGCACACGGAGACATATGGAACATTAATAAATGTGTAAAAAATTTGAGCTTTTTTCCATTGTCTATAAATTATTCATTTTGAATTCAAACTTGAATAAATACGATTTTATTAAATTTGGTCCATTTAGAACAGTGGTTCCCAAAGGGGGCGATATCGCATCCTGGGGGCGGTGGACAGATCTGTAGGAACCTCTGGAAAGATTTGTGTTTAACCTTTCTCTTTCAAAATTACAGCATACTAAATATCAAGAAAAGGCGTTTGTTTTTATATGTGTCTGTCAGCAGAGGGGCGCTAGAGATTCACTGGGGAGCCAAGGGGGGCGCCAGCCTGAAAAAGTTTGGGAACCACTGATTTAGAACATCCCTGTATGTTCATTAGGGAGCAGTAATATAGTAATTGGGAGGCGATTGTATAGTAATATTGTAATTGGGGGAGCGACAGTATAGTAATATAGTAATTGGGAGGCGATTGTATAGTAATATTGTAATTGGGGGAGCGACAGTATAGTAATATAGCAATTGGGGGAGCGATAGTATAGTAATATTGTAATTGGGGGAGCGACAGTATAGTAATATAGTAATTGGGGGAGCGATAGTATAGTAATATAGCAATTGGGGGAGCGATAGTATAGTAATATAGTAATTGGGGGAGCGATAGTATAGTAATATAGTAATTGGGGGAGCGATAGTATAGTAATATAGTAATTAGGAAGCGATCGTATAATAAAATATTAATTATAGGGAACGATTATACACTGATATATATAGTTACAAAAGCACATGTACATGCTATACATTTACGTTCATGTGTACGCTTTAGAAGCACATATCTCCGCAAATGTCGAATGACAGCAAATCTATCCACTTAGAAAAATGAATGGATCATACCATCCAAATAGTGAAATATTTTCTAATCGTAGTATTGGCACGCCATTTTTCTCATTCATTTCACAGAGTGATAGTAACAGTAGTAATCAGAGTGATAGTAACGGGAAGTAATAGATGTTAAAACTAAGAGACGAAGCATTAAAAAATTTATTATTAAGAACACACACCTACTTGTTTTGTGACACAATGAATTTAATAGTCATGAATGCGTAACTATTTGACTCATTAGATAAATTATTAAAATTTCTATAGTGTGTGTATCGTTCATTTTTCGTCGTTTTGCTCATTGCTGAAACCAACAATAGAATCCAGCGAGAAATTCGTTCCGATGGAAAACATATCCGAATTTTATGAACGTAATAGGAATGAATATATTTTTTGTCCTTGCTGTAATACTATCTCAACAATTCCGAACGATGCTACGGGAGGAAGGCCCTGATATTGTACACCATCACAGGTAATTCAACTCTCACAGAACAGATATACAAACTTTAATGCAGTGGAAAAACATGAACGCTTCATGCCGCGGTTAAAATGTCAACAATAAAGTGCGGCAATATTTTCTACGTTGAAAATTACTTCAGTAGCGTAATCAGAGATCGAAATTTTTTTGGATTAAAGTAAAAATTCAAAGCCCTCTTTTTCGTAGGAACGATCGAGTTTCTATTGTTGACTATGATACGATAACGATCGGAAAATATCACGATAAAGCTGTACTAGCGATCGTTAAATGGCGACGTCCGCTCATAACTGTCACTAAACAAACATTTGCCTCTCAAAATAACCTTTACCGCATTAGGACAGGTTTTCGACACGCAAAGAAGTACGATAATAGAACTTTATCACTTGCAGACGAGAGAGCAGCACACCCTGTCACGACGGCGGTCGCAGTGGCACTGACAGCTGATGCGCCCTGGCACTCCAGCAGTGCCAGCCAGCAACTGCCGTGCCCCGCAGCTCAGGATTACAATAAAGGATATTTCGATGTTTTAATTTCTAATTATTTAATTTCGCTAATATCACTGTGGATATTGAGAACGTATTTGTTATAAGCGGTGATGCTTAACTCTTATGTGCATTAAGACACTCTTATGTGTCTTATGTGGAGCATTGATGCCCCGCCTCTTGCGGGGCCGTCATGTATGAGAGACAATGCAAGCTTAAACGAAAAAAATTAATAATTTCATACAAAATGGTATACGAAAATGAATCAATTTCATTATTTGTTCATCATAGAATCTGATACAAATGAAACAGCTGATAGTCATTTGAAAATATCAGACAGGGACTGATGATGCGAAATTAAAGTTAACGCTAAAATAAAAATAATAATTTCATACAAAAAGGTATACGAAAATAAATTAATTTCATTCTTTTTTCATCATAGAATCTGATACAAATAAAACCGCTGATAGTCATTTGAAAATATCAGACTGGAACTGAAGATGTTACAAAATTAAAGTTAACGCTATAATAAATGATAAAAATAATCACTTATGCAAAGATTTTTAATGTAAACTTCTGAAGTAAATCATACGTGAGACGGCGAGAGGAATTGTTCGATTTAATTTTCGCCATTTAAGTAATTTAAAATGCGCATTTAATCAATGCTTTTTCTAGTTATGTGATTTAATAAGTAACTGCAGTGTACACTGTACATAACTGCAGTGTACACTGTACATAACTGCAGTGTACACTGTACATAACTGCAGTGTACACTGTACATAACTGCAGTGTATACTGTAAATAACTGCAGTGTACACTGTACATACATAATACAAGATATCAAAGGGGCAATGCTAAGAAGAATAATAAATACCTCTACTTTCTCTGTAATACAAAATCATAAAAAAAAACAAGTGAACTTTAAAATTAGATATTCACATAAATCCTTCATAGCAAATGCCTATTAGATATAAAATTTTAATTTGCATAAATAACCAGCACATCAAAATGAAATCGACTACAAATAATCGTATTAATTGAAAATTAAACGAGCTTGAGAAAAGTATGGATAAAGTATATGGAGTAGATACCTATTCATATCATATAGTAAATTTCGTGTCTCGAGACAATAGATATAATGAATTAACTACTATTCTAAAAATGATATACATGTTATAATAATATTCTGAATACTGTGTATATTTTCTACCATTGATTGAAAAAACTGGAGTTACTCTATATTCTAACAGAATCACGATAATGATTGTCATTCGTGTAAACAAGCATGTATACTTTGCATGCTAATTTGTGTGCGTTAACGATGAAACGTAAGCATCATGTTGACATCTCTACACAATACCGCTTTGTTTACGTTATGTTTGTCTTTTTGCATATCAAATAATAAAAACACATTCCTTTTGGCTTGAATTCCCGATCAGCAAATTTCTGCATTTAACCTAGAACCATCACAAATTTTGTTAAACATTTCACCAATAACTTCTTTTAAATGAAGTTTTCGCTGATACCGACAGATTGCCAGAGCATCGAAGTCATACGAGTTTGAAGATTTAACAAATGACAACAAAAGCGGGAAGAAAAAACTATTTCTTCTTCGTCAAATCAGAACATTGCTTGAATTTCAACTGTTGTTCCAATAGCATATAAATAAGTTTTCGAAATTATATCAACAATTATATGCTGTGGAACTAAGCTCCTCCGTTACTAAAACTAATAGCCTTTATAAGAAAACGCACACTACGCTAATTGAAGCAAGAATAAGTTACTTATTTCCTGTATCATCTCTTCTTTGAATCTGGAACGAAATCTACCACCAGAGCGACGAAATCTGTCACCAGAGCGACGAAATCTGTCACCAGAGCGACGAAATCTACCACCAGAGCGACGAAATCTACCACCAGAACGGACGAAATCTACTACCATAATGACAAAATCTACCACCAGAGTGACAAAATCTACCACCAGAGCGACGAAATCTATCACCAGAAAAAACAAAATCTACCACCATAATGACGAAATCTACCAGCAGAGCAACAGGGTTCCAGCTATAGGCAGCAGCAGCAGCAGAGCAGGCAAGGGCGGCACGGGCGCAGAGTTGCACAGATCTCCTTCACAGAAGCACGCGAACACCTACACCGTGGGGGAGATGGGGAGTGCATCAATAAAATATCCCTTAACTATTAGTAACATCCGTTTCAATGAAAGAGTTAAAGATTCATGTGCAATAAAAATGTTCAAGTTGATTTGCGAAAGGAAACGGCATTATTGCGGGGCTCTTCGTTATGACGTCGTTAGTCATGGGTGCATCATTAAAATGTCCCTTAATTATTAATAAACATCCGTTTAAATGAAAGAGTTCACGAGTCATGTGCAATGAAAATTTTTAAGTTGATTTTCAGCAGAAAAGGGCATTAAATTTGGGATTTTCGTTTGTTTGAATCACGTCTCCAAACTTACAGCATAGACCTTAGAATGACATCAATGGTGACTGCCTCAGTCGTGTGGGTTATAAATATATTGGTTTGCACTTTATGTGTTCATTATGTCGTAAATTCACCGATATTCACGTTGCGTTCATCGTTGTGTTGTAAATTCCTTGATATTCACTTTATGTGTTCATCGTTGTGTCGGTATTAACTGACTCATACATATTCATGTTGAAAATTCGTGACCATATTCATGTTGACAATTCATTTTTTCCCAACTCCACCACACTCAAAACAATTAATGTCCCATATATTTTTGGGTCAGGATATGTTCCCTACAAGCACAATAAGTGCATCATCATTGGGACAAAGTCTCACTCATTTCTACAAGTGCAGCGAGCCGCCGTAGTCACGACTTAGTCATTGAGAAACATTTCCAGGTGGTAAGTCTACAACAAAGTTACCAATAATATTTACTATTATTATTGGTAACTTATATTATTAATAATTAATAACAATAATATTGCAGGTTATACAGCTCTCAGTTTACATCATTCGTGCACTTCTGACTGCTGAGCCCATTTGTATGTTAATTGTTCACAATTGTGCATTAATTGTTGCCATTGTGCACTGAATGACAGTACCTGATCCTTAGGGTAAATGACGTTGAAACGACGTTGATTTCATCTAAACAACGTTTAATCAACGTTATAACGACGTGAAATGCTTTGAGGGTACTCATCTAGTCACCGATCAAAATATAAATAAATCAAAGACGTTAATGATGGAAGAATAGTTAATTCAAGGGAAAATTTTAAAATGCAGAAAATTTTCCTTGCATCAAAAATGAAAATTATTGTGATTGAAGATGATTGTGATGATTTTTCATCCCTGAATGAGAATGGTCTTAAATTGACTTCACTCAGGCCATTAATTCTTAGAGTTTATAGCATTTATGCTTTTTGCGACCGCATGTTCACAATTTCATCATTTACAGTTAGTATATAACTACTGTAATTAACTAATAGGTACATAATTCAAAAAGGCCACCAACTTAAGTATAAAAAATTTAATTTCGTGAGTATATCAAAGAGCCAAGTAAGTTCAATTCATCGAAAACATTTTAGAGACAAGCGTTTACAATGAAGATATGGTGAATTAAATCAACATTATCTTTGCTTTTAAGTTATTAGTGAACATGCCATTTATTATTACATGAACGAGCATAATATATTCAGTATAAGTACATGAATAAAATAAAAACATAACTCAGTACTCACTGCAGTGAGTGACAGAGAGCGCATTTTCTCGTCGACGAAAACGTGAAGTCACGGACAGACGGACGGACAGACAGACAGACGGACGGATGGACGGACAGAACGAGCACAATAGTGCATTTTTTCCATAAATGAGAAAATGCGCTAAAAATATGCGTACAAAATTCAATCAGGGCTGACCTTGCGCTTGTTCCACTCGACCTCGGCGCAGCGCTGGGTGCTGTCGGGGGGGATACGCTGCAGACACGACCTCTCCGTGGCCAGGTCGTGATCTGCACGACAGCGGCATGTAGATAATATAGATAACAGTGCACGACAGCGGCATGTAGATAATATAGATAACAGTGCACCACCACGACATGTAGATAATATAGATTGTTATAATGAACACGGCGCAGACAGCACCACGACATCCTCTATATTATCATAGATAAGATAGAGGAAAACACGGCGCCGAGAAGACCACGACATCATAGATAACACGGCGCCGAGAACACCACGACGTCATAGATAACACGGCGCCGAGAACACCACGACGTCACAGATAACACGGCGCCGAGAACACTAAGTCACAGATAACACGGCGCCGAGAACACCACGACGTCATAGATAACACGGCGCCGAGAACACCACGAAGTCACAGATAACACGGCGCCGAGAAGACCAAGAAGTCACAGATAACACGGCAATACCAGAGATAGTGATGGATCAACAAGATTAACGAAGACAAAAATCAATATGAGGCGCAACGTAAATAGGTAAGAGCAATGTACGATTTCGACAATGAAGAAATTGTGTAATTGAACAGTTTAATTTACGCAAAACCAAGGAACTCGTGCGGAAACGCATGCGAAAAAGGTTGCCCCAAAAATATCAGTAGCCGATCACCTCGTTATTCTGGCAGTATATAAATAATTCAAGAAACATTTATACAGATTTAATCTCAACAGTAAAGCTTACACTTACTACAATCTTACTTGAACAACACTGAACGCAAGTAATTATTGATATACCGTACAACTGTAAATCGCATTAGATTGATGATGCGAGGAAACTGTAATTACATGTAATAGTTTTATCCGATGACAATATATAATATATTCAATGATCATACTTTCGTATGCAACAATTCAATTCGATGTATAGTTTAAGGAATAATCATATACCATCGGTGCTGACAAGTATATACAATATAGATGAATGGTTTACTTTAAGCAATAGTCATACCATCGCAGATGACACGTATATAAACAATGTAGATGCGTGGTTTAAGCAATAGTAGTCATACCATCGTAGATGACAAGTATATACACAATGTAGATGCATGGTTTAAGGCTTTAAGCAATAGTCATACATCGCAGATGACAAGTATATAAACTATATAGATACATGGTTTAAGCCATACCTTCGCCATATTTGTCGCCCTCGATGATCTTGCTGCACCAGCCCGAGGCGCAGGGCACAGCCTCGACGTCTTTAACGAGGTACGTTGCGTTGTACGGGAACGTATCGCGGCAGTCGCCGAGCTTGCCGCGCGACCGGCATGAGAAGCAGCGGCGCGCGCCTGCAATGATGGGGGCGAAAATTAGAGACCAGGGAATGGTGCGGAGACGGAAAAGAGACAGCGAGGAAACTGGAAGAGTGACGGAACATAAATGGCGAGGAAACTGGAGGAGTGACGGAACATAAATGGCGAGGAAACTGGAAGAGTGACGGAACATAAACGGTGAGGAAAGTGGAGGAGAGACGGAAGAGAAACGGTGAGGAAACTGGCGGAGAGACGGAAGAGAAACGGTGAGGAAACTGGCGGAGAGACGGAAGGGAAACGGTGAGGAAACTGGCGGAGAGACGGAACATAAACGGTGAGGAAACTGGCGGAGAGATGGAAGGGAAAGAAAAATGAAACTGGTGAAGGGACGGAATGGAAAGGAAAAGGAAACTGGTGAAAAGGCGTAAGAGAAAGGAAAAAGGAAACTGGTGGAGAGGCGGAAGTGAAAGGAAAAGGAAACTTGTTGAGAGACGGAAGAGAAAGGAAACTGGTGGAGAGGCGGAAGGGAAAGGAAAAGGAAACTGGTAGAGAGGCGGAAAGGGAAAGGAAACTGGTGGATAGACGGAAGGAAAAGGAATTTGGTGGAGAAAAGAAAGGGAAAGGAAAGGGGAACTGGTGGACAGACGGAAGAGAAAGAAAGTGGAAACTGGTGGAGAGAATGAAATGAAATGAAAGGAAAACTGGTGGAGAGACGGAAGCAAAAGGAAAAGGAAACTGGCGGAGAAACAGGAGATAAAGGAAAAGGAAACTGGCATTGAGACGGAAGATTAATGAAACTGGCTTAGAGACAGAAAGTAAAATGACCAGAAAGTGAAATGGGTTCAAACGCTTTCGTATTTGGACGATGAACTGGGGAACCGCATTCTTCGACCATTCATATGTTTAAGTTTTAATAGATAAACTGATCGAATGAGAGAAGTGGATATGCTTGGGAATTTATGTAGTAAACGTAAGCAAATATTTTGGAAAGCTTGGTAAAAACTTACTAATTGTTAAAAATAAATAATAAATATTTGTGGCAGTATAAAGATATATTTACTTTTATTATATATTATAAATAAATAGTTAATATTCGCGGCAGTAAAAATTTAACGCCGGAATAATGATTCAATTTTTCTCTTATATACCTATAATGGTGTAAATATTTTCAAGTGAACAACACTACTCTAGCGTAAAGTGGTGCTTTACGTGCATCGAATTCTGCCTAGTATTTTACACTGAACTTTGTTATCCGTACACGTTACACTGACTGAGTGGAAAGTCAATTGAAAGTTGTGCTAAATTTTTAATAAAAAATCCGTACAAAATAATATATATCTTTGAATGCGCCATGATGCCTTCATATAGGGATATTACGTCAGTATAAATTATAACAATCAGGCATAATAAATAATACGAGCCAAAAAACTGCATTGCAAAAACTATTTTTAATGAAATAAAATCGTTATTAAACAAATCGTAAAAGAGTTATGATCTTCATGATCGCGAACTTCATGTGTTGAAGTACGATCGTAACGATCGTGAAAAAAGAAGGGAAAGGAATACTAAATAACTAGAGGCAATTATTAACCAATGGAGTTCCATCTCAGAACATTTTCAAAAGTAAAACAGAAATGACAAGTAGAAATGTCATGTATAAGATAGTGCATGACATCATATACGTTTACATCATTGCCGCATGACGCTAAGATCACTTGCACGGCACACTCCTGCGTAGCAGTCTCCGCAAGACAGCTCAGCTAAGCTAAATGTCAAAGAGAAATTTTCATTAAACAAACCTTCACTCATTTTCAAAGCAGTGGCTAAAATAAGTAACACAAGAGCACATTTCAATGCGAATCTGATGATCATTTTTTCCTGTGAATAATATTAACGCTGTGAAATGAACAAGATTGGTTCTGCACAGTGGTCTACGAACATCCACCCTTCACCGCTGCTTCCAAGGGTCTGACTCGTAGGTCGTCGTACACCAGCCATCCAGGCACAGGTGCGGTTGAACACTCTCACTCCTACAAGTTTCGCGGTTATCCTGCCGTTATAAATACACGATCAGTTAGTTAAGATCGATTTATTTCTCTTCCTCGCTTCTTTTTGGTTCCCTGCCCCACGGTTCATCTTATCTGTCAGCTGAAATGTTTTTCCCCACAATTCGATGCAATTACTGGTAGTATTATGACTTTTCAATTTTTCATTGATGACAATTTGATTCGAACTTGTTACAAATTTGCGTCTGGTTTTCTTATGCAATTTCATAAGTGTCAATGTATTTTATTTGCTTTTTTGGCAGTCGAAAAAAATGCGTTGCCTCTGATCGTTCTTTTTAGCTCCTATGAAAACAAACACAAACAAATTACGTGAAACTTTCAAGGAGACAGAAGTGCAATTTCTCTGGCGAGTCCAAACAACCACTACCTCATGAGCGTCTTGTTCACAAGACTACGCTGTATACTTTCTAGCGAGCGAAGTATTTTTTCTTGAGTTTACGTTACATTTTAATAAAATGAAATTTAGCGCCAACTGTTTTCAAGATCGGTTGCTTCGTGTGTCTTATTTCTGACGAGATTTAGAAAATTGGGGTTCTAGCAAGGCAAAATCTGTTTCTCGATTTCCTCGTGTCTATTTTCCAGCGACATATATTTGCTTTGGATTTGAACTTCCGTGGACGCGCTAGAGTTTCGTTAAGAAAAATCGCCACGCTTATTTATCTCAGAATACAAACGCGTACTCCGTCCAGAACACTGATGAGGCCAGAAGCGATGGACAACAAAGAAAATCAGGAACCATATGCAAATCTTCAGCTCCATTTTTCTTTACCAATATCGAGATTAGTGTTAATATTAGTAATTTCTTGCAATGAAACGTACCCCTTTTTCTGTGCGCGGTATCAAGTATACAGAAGACTTCATATGAAATAATCTATTAGCAGAACACATCGACATCTGTCACATCTGTCTGCTACAAATCTTATAATCGATATTTAACACACTTCTACCTCTTCAGTCGATCTGAAATTTTGCACACTTTCGTAAAGTCGGAGACAATGCATGTATCAATTGACAGAATAAATAATTTTTAAAAATTTTAATTATAAAATAAAATTGAAAAAGTAATTTTTTAATATTTAATTCTAATAATATTCATTCTAAATTCATTGTACATGTGTAACATCGGAGACACTTGATTCTTTAGAAGTGTTGTCTTTAAAAGTAATTTTTATATGCATATTATTATTCTGAATTTTATCCGAACTTCCTACCTAAACTTTCAATCAAATTGAAATTTTATTAATATATCTTAGTGTTATGGAGGGTTTTTAGTATGCTATCAATTTTCGATAGTAGTTTACCACATTTTCAATTGAGGATTCTGAGCGAAAATTAAATTGATAACAAATTCCAGAAAATATTTAAAAAAGACAACTTACTAATTAATAATTAATTGAACCCAAGAAAATTCAAGGTCAAAATTTCAATGTAATTGAAAAATTTGTGTCAATGCGGATCAAATGAAATATGAAGAATGTCAGTTGGAGAAAGTCAGCTGCGTTCATCGAAATCCTGAAATAACAGCCACCTCCTACAAGCAGGAAAATTTGACTGTGGCTGCAATTGGAAAATTTGGAAAGCCAGCAATTAATGCCATGTCCAGGTGTGACAGTCGGCCTGCGTGAGGTCATCTCTTCACCTTCAACAAAGCACACACACACACACATCGAGTAAACAGCATAAGTGTCTACCGCCCTTGATTTCGTAAATTTCACCGACATCCGACAAATAATACTCTATTAATCACATATTACTTTATCTTTGACCATACTTCTATATATATACCACATTACCACGAGAATATTTAGCGAAGGTCCGTGACCGTCCGTCCAGACTCCAGCGTCAAGAACACGGCTGGGTAGGCATGTCACTGATGTCAGGCTGTCGCCGATTCTTAACTTTGCAACATCCACAGCATGTTGCGGGCTTGAACTCGCAACTCGCTGCTTCTAAATTTCTTTGCTTAACCGCCCGGCCTCCATGCCAAGTTGCCAATTTCAACCAGAAACTGGCGCACAGAGTTGGGATCGAACCCGCACTTCTGACCTGACCTCTCTAGTCTCTACGCCAATCTATTATCTACGGTAGGTACTGCCTAGCTAGTAGCTAGTGCCTACTAGGTACAGGCGTACAGCGACAGCGTACAGTCTTACTCGCTTACAGTTTACAGTTTACACTACACTACATTGACTACACACAGTGGTACTCTGAACTTGAACCACTGGCCTCAGCCTGGGCCACCCTGCCGACCATGGTCAGGAAGATGTGCCAGGTGCGCGGGAATTTTTATTATCATTGCATCAATTTGCGCCGTGCGCCGTAATATGCCGGTAAAAAAGTGCACCGTGCGCCAGCCTGCGCCGTGCTACTAAAGTTGTTTAAAGATGAATGCGCGGCAAGGCTATCACACACGAACAAATATCTGCATCACGTTGACTAGATTTCTAACGTGTTAACTCAGGTTCTAAGAGTCGGCAATGTTCTCAATAATTATTCATAGATCACAATTCGGTTGGAAATTAATTACAAAACTGAATAGTAGAAGGCGACAATCCACNGACTCCATCAAGAAGCATGACGAGCGAGCGCATGGTACGATGAGACCTCTTTCATGCAATTTGTGTAGCAAAACTTTCATGTATTACTCTCACAAGAAGGCGCACATGTTACGTCATTATAACCTCAAACCTTTCAATTGTGAGCTATGCACGCGGTCGTTTATGTTCTGTCTCTTATACACATCTAGATGTGTATAAGAGACAGCTCTGGTACACTGCGAATTTAAACACAATTTTGCGTAGAAAATTGTCACGAGCTAAACATCACACCGTTGGGAGGTTAGGTTTCTACATGCAAAGTTTCATTAAAATCTGTTCAGTATTTTAGAAGAAATGGCTGGTACACAGGTCTCGGACAAATTTACAGCCGGACTGGCAGCCGGTCTCGCGGCCAAAATGTTTTCTTAGTGTTTTTATGAGTTTTTCTAGGTTTTATGTGTTTTTAATGGAACCTGTTCCTAACTGGACCTAACCTGCAAGGTTTTCGTTGATTGGCTAGGTTTTTTCTATGTTTTTAGTCCGGCGGCCGCAAGACAAGCCGTAAATTTGTCCGAGACGTAGTGGTACACTGCAAATTTCGGTACGTTTCGTCATATAACTCATAAATGAAGGCGATATTAAAAATAATTGTCACGAGCTTGACATCACCGTTAGGCCATAATGAATATGTGTACCAAGTTTCATTGAACTACGTTCAGTACTATTGGAGAAATTTCAGGCAGAGTCCAGCCGCGAAACCGGCCGCAAGTACAGCCGTAAATTTGTCCAAGACGTTATCACATGACGATGAAGCAGCATTGCATAAAAGTATGTAAAGACGATGTTGGGAATTTCTGATGACAGTTACGTATGTCAGGACATATTTAATTTACAAAAGATTTCGCACTCAAAACTATTTTCCCATTAATTACAATGATGAAATTATTTCTGACTCCTTTCATTAACCGTAGAATCTCTAATAACCCTATCAGCGCAATAATAGTATATATAGAACGAGTAAAATCTGTCATTTACCACTAATATTTGTTTACTTCATATGTCCAATTTCTGAGGACTTGGTTATTCACCACTTGCCTCACGTCCGGACTGAATATTGCCTCACGTCCGAACCGGACGGTCTACGGAAGGTAAACAAACACAAACGATGTTCACCAGTTCGTATAAGAAATTTGTAGAAAATTTCTTCGAAAATAAATTTCTAGATTTTTGCTTTCACAAAATTTCCATATCAAGGAAAATCATAGATTATTAATGGATAAATAAATGCATATTAATTATCAAGTATTATATATTTTCTGTCTCTTGTCCCTTGACAAAATGTATGTATGTATGTGCGCGCTACGCCGACGCTTGCGTGCGCTGCGCCGACGCTTGCACGTGCTGCGCCAACGCTTGCGCATGCAAGCAGGGATGGCCAGAAGTTGCACCAACTGTGCGCCGCAATAGCTTGAAAAAAGTCAAAATGCGCGGGAAAATTCCCTGAAAACATACATAATCCTGAGTGTGGCCTGCCGAGTGCCTACTGCCTAGCCATGGTCAGGAAGATGTGCCAGGTGCGCGGGAATTTATATTGTCATTTTAACGACCTGCGCAGTGCACCGTACTATGCCGGTAAAAAAAATGCGCCGTGTGCCGACAGCGCCGTACAGCCCGTACTTTTAGAAAGCTAAAATAGTTTAAATATGGACGCGCGGCAATGCAAATTACGTGATCACACTGACCGTACACACAAACGTGTATCCGCACTGTGTTGTGGTTGGATACGAGTTAACTAGATTGCTACCGCGTGTCCGCGTCAACTCAGTACTCAGGTTCTAAGAGTCAGCACAGTAATGAATATTCATTCATAGATCACAATTCAATCGGACATGAATTACAGAACTAAAGAAGGCAACATGGCTTTAGATGTGCCATCGGTGCCTTCTAATGAATGACTGGACTGGTTGCGGCAAGTAGGTTATGAACCTGTATGTCAACAGTACGATCCTGCATGCCAATGTTGTGACTACATTTACATTACCGACATCCTCCCGGCAGGCAAAATCAACACGATCAATACCTAATAACAATGCGCGTAAATGGACTATACAAATTAGGTCAATATGGCATAATTACAGAGCGTAATTATGCTATATGATACATAATATGAATATATATATTTGCAAGATAAGTCAATGGTCTGTCGTTTATTTTTGCTTCATTTGAGCAATAATGGTTTCCAAATCTGGGTGCGTTATGTTATGTCATGTGTACTTTGAATGTGCAAAAATTATAACTATCATATGAAAATTGTTACGTAGGTTATCATAGCATGAATCACAAAAGAGTATCAAGATTGCAGCTCTGCCACCAGCCTTCATTGAATTATCCCGCCTTTTTTAATTATCGTCGCCGGCCATTTTTATAATCTCTCTTCCAGCAAAGTTGCGAAATTCATTAGCTGCATAAAATACTCTCTGCTGTGGTGTTCGAGTTCCGGTTGACATGAAAACTTGCGGTTCCATAAATGGCGGGAAAGCTCTAATCGCGCCACTCTGAAGGCAATTTATATAAATAATAATATAATCCACGCCTACGCTGGAGGAAGTTCAAACTTCAGAGGTGGAACTAAATGCAGTACCGTAAAATGGGGTAACTTAGACCACTTTTTTTCTTATAAATGATGCCATTTTTTTTTTTCATGGGTCAGATTTTTAATTTTTTAACCTATTAGATATGCAAACTTTTTAAATCTTTCTATTGTGTTATGTAGCCTCAGTATTAGGCCTTTAATGCCCATTGACGAAATTTTTTTATGTCGAATAGTTTTTGAGTTGTGGGGGTTTTTGTAAAAAAAACGAAAAGTGGTCTAAGTTACCCCGCCGGTCTAAGTTACCCCATTTTACGGTAAATTTGCAGTAAGTCAGAATATACCAGAAAAATACCAGATTTAGGCATATATACTAGATCTAAAATATTCATACCTGACACCTTTTGAAAATACCAGATTTGTGAAATCTGGTATAGAAATATACCATCTGGCAATGCTGGTTCAGCGTTACTTGAAATCGTCTACAGACAATGTTGCCATTCCATTCAGATGAAAACTGTGTCTAAATCAGAACTGTGTCGGACGGCTCCGCGGCCCGCGCCGAGTGCTGCGCGGCGCTGAATCGATGACCGTGATTTGCATGAACGTCTGCGCGAAAAAAATATAATTAGATTGATTTACGCGAGAAATTTCCCCGTTTATATACATCTTCCTGAGTGTGGCTGCCTAGTAGGCTAGTACCCAGTTACCCACGGCCACAGGCCACTTGAGTGAGTGCCGCATGGCGCCATTCTATAGTATAAATAAAAGAACATGAGCTTTTGGAGAATTAGGGCTACCCTGCCAGCCTGCCTTTGAGAAAACTCAGAAAAGTAGGGCCACCCTGCCCACTGGCCACTGCCCAGTGGCCACTGGCCAGTGCCTAGTGGCTAGTATGACTACAGCCCATAGTATATGGGCTAAATGGGGTGACTTCTGCCAGCCAATAAATGTTCAGAATAATAGATTTTTCTTTTTAATAGATTTTTCTTTTTCAGATAATATGCGCAACTATAAATGTAAATTAGGTTCTGTTCCATATAGGATATATTATGAGGAGTTGTTTAAGAAAGCATTGCAATTGATAAAAGATGGTGTTAGCTTAAGAGAAGCTGCTAATATTTGCAAAGTCCCTCATT
The DNA here is from genome assembly GCF_000764305.2 of Hyalella azteca. Classification (NCBI taxonomy): domain Eukaryota; kingdom Metazoa; phylum Arthropoda; class Malacostraca; order Amphipoda; family Hyalellidae; genus Hyalella; species Hyalella azteca. The sequence continues at coordinate 873,661 of NW_025943380.1, read as the reverse complement.
CAACTTAGAGCAACCAATGTGCTGGCCTGGCCATCATGTGAAAAATTTAGGACAGTCTAGTGAGTCTACTCTTTCACCTAGGGCTACAGAGGAGTCAGATTTAGTTTTAGTATCCTACATTTTTCTGCTTTCTGACTGGGGGCCCGGGGCTTCCCATTAGATGGTATGGATCTGTGTTTTTTGGTTAAAAATTACCTTAATGAACTGGGTCGCGATTTACGTAAGTTCAAGGGTCGCACCAGTGCACCACTATCAAGCATCCACTATGCAGAGGGTGGATGCAGCGTCGGCAATATATGGATTTTTAAGCCCAAAGCGTCGCCGGCCATTTTAAAGATGCGTCGCCGGGTAATTTTTAATGAAAAGCCATTTACGCTGAGTAATGACGAACTATTTACAAGCCACAAACTTATTACAAGGTTGCATGCACGTGTTACCCCATATCCATCCAACGTACCGGAAACCTTACTTTTTTTCTAAATAGTTGGCTGAAGACTGAGAAATATATTAAATGCAAGAATTTCAATCTAAATGTGGCGGCAAGATCTTCTGAAGGCGAAAATTTTGCCGATAATGCGTCGCCGTAGGTCTTTAAATCTTCGTTCACTCTCTGCACAGTGGTCAAGCATCATCGGTTTTTTGAAGAATGCTCGAGATCCCATGGGGACTAGATTTTTTCAAACTTTCACATCCAGCTGCCATTGAAATAGACAGAAAGCAGCCTTAATGAAGCATATGATTCACAAATGTGAGTTTTATTTTTGTGTTGCAATTTTTATAATTCACAGTGGCATTGATTATCATTTTTTAAAACAACATCAAAACTAGTGTTTTCTTCAATTTTTGCAAGAGAATTTTTGGAAAGGCCATATAAATAGCTAAAAATTATCCAAAAGTGCAAGTGGGCATATTTTCATTCATTGGTGGGTTGTCTTAACTCTTAATTTCAATTTGTGCTATGTACAGTACTACTGACATGAAAACTTAGAATATTTCCACCTTTAAAGCTGCAACTTCAAAATTTTGCACCAGTTATGCCTCTGGAATCACAAGATTCCTGCCAATGAACTGATTTACTTCCAATCAGATTGCTAATGAAAGTGTATGATTAATAGATTAAGCAGTGAAATTCTAAATGTATATTGATAATTTGTCTCTTGCAGGCTGGCAGCTGCAAGATTTCTAAAATAAATAGGAAAATTCTAATCCTGTTAAACCTATATCATTATTAATGTAGTAAAAAATAAATTCATTTTATGCTGATTATAGTCTTGTTGCATTTTATGGTAAAATTAGTACATAGTACTGACACCACAGGTCCATATTTTCAGTAAAAATTATTATATTTTTTTATTCATTATTTTATCAATATTGCCCAAAAAATTTTAAATGTGAAGCTTATGATGCTTATCAATAGGTTTCTCTTTGTAGACTATAAAATACAAAGCTTTTATTTCATCAATCACCTTAGGTATAAAAACATTCCTTTTTTTCGACAGCCTTTATGTGCATTTGTGTTAACTTTTGTTATTTATGAATAAGGTTGATTTCTTTTCAGTTTTTGTCTAGATTTTTCTCTCAATTGCTCATATGATATCTAGTTTTTTATAGATAGTGAAATCATGTTCTGCATTTACTGTTAGAAACTAAAACAGGTAAGAAAGACCAAATACTAATTCTGTAACAGATTGGTCACAAAAATATGTCCACAATGTCAGCTACTCGTGTAGGTGGTGTTGTCAGCAGGTGCATCACAGTAGGACCCTGGTCAACTGATTGGTTGTCTATCACTCCGCCTTCAGCATCTAATACCATCACACTCATTGTGCCTGGTAAGTGCCCCTTTTTATTCTAATCCTAACTGCATACCTTCATGATATAAGTGAGAATCTAGCTATCTTATTTCCATCTGCTATAACTCACACCTAATACTCCTATGATAAAAGTGAGAACCTTTGGTACCTATAAATTTGGGCCATGCAAAATTGATTTGAATTCTACTGCTAAATGGGAGCGTAACTTGTGAGCTTGCCATCATGAATATTATCATACTCTGAAATCCTCTGCTGATGTGCATTAGGCAAAATGCATACCATCCTATAAGCCATCATAGGCAATTTTTTTATTTTTCTACACCCTGCATTTTGTAGCCTCTGCAATGAATTTGGGCTAATTTACTCTATCATTTATATAAAACAGTTTGAAAATTTACAGGTAACCCTGGAGTTGTGAGCTACTATGAGCAGTTCATGATCGAGCTTTATGAGCATCTTAATAGAACATCTGCAGTGTGGGCTGTGTCTCACACCTGTCATTCAAAAACATGTAAGTGAATAGAAGAAAAATAGGATCTCAAGCTTTTTATTTGGCATATTATATTATTTGTCATAACATTCTATTGTGTTCTAACAGGAATGATAAACTGTAATAATGAAACCCTGTCTTGACTAAAAGCAGAGATTTTTTAAGTAATTCTCATTTATGATATAAAATATTGAATTATCAATTTGCAAGCTAGCTTCTCAAAAAAATGTAGAAAGCCATGAAATTTGGTACATGTACGTTGAACTAGTTATTTTCTCAAGTTCATGCATATATTCAACAAGCAATAATTTTGCTGAATACTTGATGTTCCATCACCTCTCTTTGCACACATTTGATTGCTAATAAAAAATTTTATTTGTGTTGCTACTGTATAATATACCTATATTATTAAATTCTTTAGTAGAACTCAGAGAAAGATTTGTAATTTATGTACAGTGCAAGATAATGTTACAACTGCTAATATTCTCAGCTATCCAACTGAAACCAATCCAGAACAAGTAACGATGTTCAATTATTCTACAGATCCCACACCAAACTCAACTGTGGACCGTGAAGTGGAACACAAGATCCAGTTCATCAGGTCTCATGTACCACATGGCAGCCAACTACGGCTGGTTGGCCACTCCATCGGCTGCCAGATGATTCTGCAAGTGCTTGACGAGCTTGACAATGTTGAAGCCATTGGGGTAGCAAATGATAGTTTCAAAATAGACCAATGTTACATGCTTTTCCCAACAATTGAGAGAATGAAAGATTCTCCCAGAGGCCGGACTCTTTGGCCGGTGCTTGCTTACTGCCGATGGCTACCTCCTTTTATTTGTAGCTGCGTGTCAATCATGCCAAATTTTGTTAAAGAGAAGCTTGCAAGCGTAATTCTGTATGATGGATCTGGAGTGCCGTTACTTGACTCAGTGGTAGAGAGTTTTATTACCAATGTTCGGCCAGACATGGTACGGAATATGCTGGACCTCGCCCATAATGAGCTTGAAACTGTGGTTGACTTGGATATCGACGCCGTGAGTCGACACAAAAGTAAACTGGTGTTCTACTATGGCAGCAACGACCATTGGAGTCCCGTCAAGTACAAAGAGGATCTTGTTGAGAAAGTCCCTGGAGTCGTTGCATTTGTCTGCCAGAAGAACATCAACCACGCGTTTGTTGTAAGGCAAGCCAGAGAAATGGCGTCTGAATTAGCGATAATAATCAAAGAGGTTGAAGAGCTTCAAGGCGTTCTTGATAGAGATGGATGAAGGCCAAGTTTTATTTTATCCCATATCTTATGTGATCTCGTCTAACATTTTGGCATTTGTAGGCTTGTATCATATCTGAAAGACTGATATTTCACGTTGGCCACATTCCTTTTGCAATTTGGTCTGTCTTTTTTGCGTCATTTTTACTCAAGGTGAAAAGATGTGAAACTGCAAAGTGCTGTCATAAACATGTCTTGTCTTGAGCTGCTTACCACCAATTGGGTCTAGTTCAGACACTGATACTTATTACTGTTTACTAAAATTTCATCTTGATGTGAACACGAACAACCATTTGCCAAACCGTAGTGAAGTCTCTTGCTAACAGAAATCATATTTTACTCAAATTTATCTTAACAATAACGTTTTTTCGTGTATTTATATTCATGGGTAGATGCAGAATCTTTTATAAAAAGTGCTGAAAAAACTGTAATTCAATCATTAAATTAAGTGTAGTTCAAACTATTAGCCCGTTATGTTATCATGTTCAGCGGCAAGAAGATGTGAAGTCGCTAAATATTTGACAATTTTTTTTTATTTCTGCCGCTAGTCGACTCGTATACGAGGAAGATTCGGTACACATGTTGTTTGACATATTGATGTTAATATCGATTGACAATTTGGGTTCGCATCCTGGTTGATGTGTTGATTGCAATTTCGTTTGATTTGTTACTTGGCATGATGGAAGACATGATGATTGACATGTTCATATTAACGCGATTGGAAAGTCAATTTTCGGGGCACGAGCCCCTGGTTCTTGCAGTTTGAAATTCTCAATTGTCGCTGGCACGACCAAAGCGCTACAATACTTCAGTTTGATATCTTTCTGGCCTTATCGCGATGCAAGACGGGCAAGTTATCATACCAAAATGACCGACTTCTGTTGAAATGGAAATAATTTATTCTTTTTCCGTTGAATCGTTGTTTTTTTAAGTTGTCTCTATTGATGTCAGAAGTAATTTTTTTGCAATTTCACAGTGCTTGAATATATCGACTGATGGTTTCTAGTTTGTTGTTGCTAAGTGTAACTATTTTTGAAATTGATTGATTAAATATTCGCTGACTCTCGTGTTGTGTCTGATTACTCGTCCTGTAAAAACTTGTGATGAAGAATCATCTGTGGCAGTTCTGAACCTTTGCGTAAATGTGGAAGAGGTTTGTCAGAACAGTAGGTACAGTATCTATGGAAGATATTGGCTATTTTTGTGCTTAACTTTTGACAAAATATGTGAGATTGAATAGTTTTACCCCTGAGATTTAATCAATTCGTATTTTTGCTTTTCATGTGCGAGAAAAGTCGGGTTTTTCATGACTAAATTGAATTGACTTTGTCCTATTGAGTATCGATTTCAAGCCTCAAAAATTAAAAAAATCGGATGAAATTTTGAATTCTATGCACAATAGCAAGTACTTATCAAAGCTGTTTATGATGATCATTTACCGCTACAAATACTGCTATCAATAACAATTATTAAATGATTATGTATTCATACGCAGTGGAGATAGTTCACTCTCTTCGCCGTACTCGATGTAATAGCAACGAAACTGTCAATACGCGGTCAAGAGCCCATCGATTATTTTTTTATACGTATCAGTTATGCTCGAATGCCACGGCTTTGCAAAGTTTAACGTGTTTAAAATTACGTAAGTTTTGTTTAATACTCTTTTTAAATGCCTAACCAATGAAAATTAATTTAGAGCATTATACGCTGTAGTTCACCACATTGATCTCGTCAGTTCTATGTGGCCTAGTTCTCGGAATGAGCAACGAGTTCTTTGAAGCAGCGATATATATTCCTCACAATAATACATCGAGTTCAGGTCCCGATAACGAAGACTGCGTAATAATTGAACGCTTCGATCGGTTCTCTGCCACGCGCATCGCTCTCCTTCACTTCAGCATTGTGGCTGTGAGCGGCGCAGTGCGTAAAGCTTGCGCTGTGCGTAGAGCCTACAGTGTATATCGTCTTTGCTGTGCGTAGAGCCTACAGTGCATATCGTCTATGCTGTGCGTATAACCTGCGTAGAGCCTACAGTGTATATCGTCTTTGCTGTGCGTTTAGCCTGCGTAGAGCCTACAGTGTATATCGTCTTTGCTGTGCGTATAGCCTGCGAAATGCGTACAACCTTCGCAGTGCGTATATACAGATAGAAAATTAATAATAAATAGTGTAGCCACCGCTGAATTCAAGAAATTATCGGCCTAAGTCAGATGACGGAATTTTTTTGAGCGATAAGATCGGTAGCAAATTTGCTCCTGTTCAGTAAATTGTGACTGAACATATTTTGTAGGTATCATCGTGGAGCGATACGTGAGGTGTTAAGTTCAGATTCAGAGTTATGTAATTTAGGATATATTCGATTTCAGTCACGGAGCTTGGAACACATCCAGTAAAAGTTCTTCTCTTGTCGTATATACTGTAATTGTGTTTCTTACATGCCAGAAAAAGCCGAATTGTCTTCTTGGTTGTAAACAACAAGTCAGAAAATTATAATAGATTACGGTTTGATGTCACTTTGGAAAACTAACGCCCACCCCTCATACGATGTTTAGTTGCATTCTAAAAGGAAATGTGTGAATTTCATAAATGTGTGCAGTGTTAAAATAATTTCAATGAGTTGTTTGTGTGAAAGTCTCTGATGAAGGTTTTGCATAGATAGGGCAATCAATTAAAGCGAAAAAGTTGTATTAGTCACTGTAGCAAGAAGTTTCGATCGATCGCAGAGCTGCGCGTGCACTTTGCTTCACCATTGAAAAGTCATATTCCAGGCTCCAGCTGAGTTGGAAGATTAAAATATATAACACATGCATGTTACTACGATAAACTATCGAGGTCTACTTCATGCGTAAGTTCATTTCTAAAGCACCTATTTAGCACCCAAGTTTTCCCTGCATAATATACGGTATTAGAAATATCATATGATTTTTATTTTGTCGGAAAAATCAATCAAGGCTTGAGTAATAGTCAAGTCGTTGTAGCTATATACCGATCACAGCTCACCCAAAGTCTTTCAATAGCAGCTGCTCTTCAAGAGAACCTACGTTTAACCTTATTTGGGGTCTCAAAGTGATATTGATTTACCCTTTAGCGAATTTTCTTGAAAGAATAAAATACACCATTGCATCCGTAACACATTACTGAAATTAATCAATGACAAATTTTTTACAAAGGTGACGCATTTGTTGGATTGGACGAATGAGATTCAGACATTAACCAAAAATACCATTTTGAAAGGCAACATATATATACAGCTGGGCGATAATTAGATAAAAGCCATCTCGTATCAACTGCAATGAGACCGAGTAATTATTTTTATCTATAGTAATCTATTAATAATTATTTTCTATAGTATAGTAAATAATAGTATAGTAAATAATCTATTGTAATTATTTTATTTAACCAGTCTTTCGCCGAAATATTATTTTCATCACGAGTTACGCCCCCCGCCATGTTCGATGACATTTTGGTCGGGTTTCAGTACACCCTGCAAGAATTATGCATTCCGAGCATAATTTCATGTATATTGGTACACTAATTGAATAAGTATCTGTTTGGATTTCTAGTATTTTCAAGGGAATCTCTTACTTTGATGATATCTAAATTATCTATGTATTTCCCTAATTTATTGCAAGCAACTGCAAGTTTCCTACTAAAGACTCCACTTCTGCGTTGAAGCCAAAAATGGTAAGTATTTATCATTACGAGCATTGTTCTTTCCTGAAATATTTGCATCATATGAGCAAAATTAAACGAGAATCTTGAGGATGGTTATTTATTTCAGTTTTATTTTTCTTTGGGGCGGCATGTTCAACTTCCAAACACTCTATCGCCATGAATTATCGTGCGTCTGGCCTCATGTAAATGATATTAGGTCTATGCTCTATACTGTACTTGGCCAGTAGCGCAAGCAGCATGGTAAATAGTGGAGGATGGCAATTGTAGGTTGTAGTGGCAGTCACTAATGGCCGTTGTACTCGTTTGGTATTTGTAGGTTGTGGTGGCAGCCACTAATGGCTGTACACGTTTGGTATTTGTAGGTTGTGGTGGCAGCCACTAATGGCCGTTGTACTCGTTTGTTATTTGTAGGTTGTGGTGGCAGCCACTAATGGCTGTACACGTTTGGTATTTGTAATTTGTGGTGGCAGCCACTAATGGCCATTGTACATGTTTGTTCAAGTTCAATTGTTCTGAATCGCTGTAGAAGCATAACACTGTTTCGGATTAGTGTCCACAACGCCCACCAAGTTAGAGTTAGCATTGCGTGCACTCATCAAGAATTTCTTATTTGAGAAATAATTGCACTTTTAATATTTACTGATAAACACGGAAGACTGCTATATCAGACGGATTTTTTATCTCGTTTTATATGCAGAATTTCAATAATGATTTGATACAGTTCATGGAAAGCAATTCAATAAATGGACAACCTCTCACAGGATTGTCAGCGAATTTCGCGGTTTATACGAAGGGTTAAACACTCGTGCATTTGTTGCCATTTAAAAACAAAAGGTATGTGTGCCAAGGACTCTCCTGACCAACGTTTGGGTCTCTTATCGACTAGACACTGAATAATTCATGTGACACGCGTCCACAACTCGAGGCAGTTGAGTGAACTGTCCTAATGAGGGCTGGTCGAGTATATTCAGCAGTCCTCTTTGTATTCAGCTTTAATCTTCCTCAGCTTTTTCTTTTCAGCTTTATATTAAGCTTTCTTCGAATATATTCAGCTTTAATCGTACGCAATTCGGTCCAGAATTACAGATTGAGCATCCACATGCTCGCATTGTTCTCCATATGAAGCGGCGGCATTGATAGGCTTGTGCTATTAATCATTATTAGTTCAGAGAACACGATTGTGATCCTATGTTTGATTATTAATGGAGAAAAGATGATTTATTGACAAATCAGGAAAATATGAAAAGATTTTAAAATTTCAGCTCGTATTGCGACATTGCGACCATTGTTTGATTTCAAGTCCAGTAGTTAAGTTCATTTACGAAAAACTTTTCGAAATCATTTCAAGTAGATCGCAGTCGCTGTAACGAACTTAGGGGTGCAAGTTATATTCCGAGTTACCTCGGCAGCTTTTGCTGCCTAAATTTTTCTGTGAATTCAACGATAATATTACAATGAATATTTTAGCGATTAGAGTGTGGTATCATTTTGTATTATTTCATCATTTCTTGAAGGAATTTTGATACGTTTGTTATTATTCTTTCCTATATGTACATTGCCAATGAATCAGACTACTCTCTGGCTTCCTGATCAGAATTATTTTTATTAGTCTATGTTAGTTCGATAAGTGAATTTTTCTCTTCCATTAATAATTTTAACGTTACAAAGCGGCTATCTCTTCTGTAATTGTAGTAGTAGCATTAGTAATAGTAGTAGGGGAGAAATTTCTCGCGCTTCAGATCAGTTTCGTCTATTTCGTACCTAAGTTGCGATGAAGAGATTTCTACAGAATGCTACAGAAGATATTTATATCTGTAACATTCAAGCGAACCTTTCCTTTCTTCGCGTTTATAGAGAGAATGCACGCGCTATCTAACTTCTACTCTCTACTCTATCTCTACTCTTACTCTATCTCTTAAACCTCTACTGCTATCTCTTCTGTAACATTCACGCGAACCTTTGCTTTCTTCGCGTTTATAGAGAGAATGCAAGAGCCTCTACTGCTATCTCTTCTGTAACATTCACGAGAACCTTTACTTTCTTCGCGTTTATGGAGAGAATGCATGAGCCTCTACTGCTATCTCTTCTGTAACATTCACGCGAACCTTTCCTTTCTTCGTGTTTATAGAGAGAATGCATAAGCCTCTACTGCCATCTCTTCTGTAACATTCGCGAACCTTTGCTTTCTTCGCGTTTATAGAGAGAATGCATGAGCCTACACGTGGGCCAGGCTGGCGTGCAGATCGGCAACTCGTGCTGGGAGCTGTACTGCCTCGAGCACGGCATTCAGCCTGATGGACAGATGCCTGCAGACGACAGCGTCGGTGTCGCCGACTCTTCCTATAACGCCTTCTTCAGCGAGACTCAGAACGGGCAGCACGTGCCCAGGGCTGTCATGGTCGACTTAGAGCCAACTGTTATAGGTATGATGGACAAAAACTACTTGTTTAATTCAACTGTCATGTGTTCAATGTCATCTACATTAGAAACATTTTTTGTGGCATCAATTGGATAATAATACCAAAAATAGTGGTGATGGTTGGAATGAGTGGCAAAAACCACATCATTTTAACATTACCTATAATTCTTAGCTTGGCAAAAGCAAAGTCTTAGTCCTAATAACCAATTTATCACGCATTCTCAATGAAATTTCCTCACTCAAAGACGAGATCCGCACGGGGTTGTACAAGGGCCTCTACAACCCCATGACACTCTTGACTGGCAAGGAGGACGCGGCCAACAACTTCGCGCGCGGCTACTACACCATCGGCAAGGAGAAGATCGACGCCACGCTAGATGTCATCAGGAAACTCAGCGATCAGGCTGACTCCCTACAGGTCTGTATCAAATATCTGTTCTTATGGCATTAGTCTGCCTAAAACGCATGTTCGGCGAGAATTAAATAGCAATGAAAAATTAAGAAAATTTAGAAAATACACGTACAATCCATAGAGAAAAGCCAGATTTTCGCGAAGAGGGTTTAAAACATTTGATATTGGAGCTGGTCTCTCAAACGTTTTCGATGAAAACAAGATGAATTTACTAAACGTTTTCATTGCTTTGAAGCATCAATTTGATCAACTCGTTTATATTAACAATTTCTCTACCTTTATTTCCAATTCTATAAATATTTTCATATTTGTCAGGGCTTTTTGGTGTTCCACTCATTCGGGGGCGGCACAGGAAGCGGCTTCACGTCGCTGTTACTGGACAACCTCAAGCTCGAGTATGGCAAGAAGATCAAACTTGAGTTCGCAGTGTACCCGGCACCTCAGGTGAGTCTATTAAGAATATGTTTATCACTTGAATAAAAATTAATATTCATTTTAGCGCATTTTCTCATTTATGAAAAAAGGCGCTATTGTGCTCGTCATGACCGTTCGTCCGTCTGTCTGTCCGTCTCTCTGTCAGTGACTTCACGGACGGACGAGAAAACGCGCTCTCTGTCACTCACTGCAGGTAGTACTGATCTAATTTTTTAGTGTAGTATTAGAGCGTACTAAGTACTCGCGAATATAACTCGTATATTGCGTGCTTCTACTGCAAATATTTCGAGTTCATCCAATCCCTACCCAATCCCTACCCAATCCCTACCCTACCAATCCTAGGACGATCAGGATGCTGTTGCCATTTATTAGGTCGGTTTTTTCTCTTTGCATATATTAAACAATTGTTCGTACATTAGAGTATTAATAGAGCGCACTAAGTATACATTAATATTAACCAATATAACTCGTATATAACGTGCTACTATTGCAAATATTTAGAGTTCGTCCCATCCCCTGCATCTCAGGGGAAACTATCAGGAGCAAATCATGCTATTTAATAGAAATATTTTCTTTCTTTGCATTTTGAATAATTTTTCCTCTCTTATAGCATTACTAGACCTTGATAAGTACACATGAATATTGCTCACTATAACACATACTTTACGAGCTACTACTGCAAATATTTCGAGTTCGTACTATTCCCGGTACCTCAGCAACGACTATCTGGATAGAGGATGTTGCTATTTATTAGATTGAGTTCCTTCCTCAGCATGTTGAATAATTTTTCGTAATTTTGAGTAGCACTGGAGATTACATTTGATATTACAAGGTATTATTGCACATATATTAGGTTCTACCACTGCCAATATTGTGTTTGTTAAGATAAATACATAACTCACATTATGCCACAAATGATTTTGCATCTGTGTTTGCTTCATTAGATTTTTATGATCTCATAATCGTCATCGAAATTATTAACGCAAACAAAATATTTTCCGCGTAAATTTTAATAATTTCTATATAATTTATGCAGAAAATTGCAGTGCTGATTCTCGTTTTGAGTTTTAATAATTTCTTCGGAACGTATGCAAAATATTTATTATTTCAATCCCACTCCGTGTCAGGTTTCGACTTCCATGGTAGAGCCGTACAACTCGGTCCTGACGACTCACTCCTCCATGGAGAACTGTGACGTGGTCTTCTTGGTTGACAACGAAGCTATTTACGATCTTTGCCATCGCAGCCTCAAGATAATTAGGCCTTCCTACACAAACCTAAACAGGCTTATAAGTCAAATAGTGAGCTCCATCACGACTTCCCTCAGGTAATATATCTTCTTATTTCGTCATAAACTGATATATGTATTTGATAATTATTTATATCTAGCAGGTGACTGACAGTGTATTGTAATTGAAACGATCAGGTTTGATGGTGCCATCAACGTGGACATGACAGAGTTCCAAACAAACCTGGTGCCGTATCCCCGCATCCACTTCCCGCTGGTCAACTACGCGCCGGTCCTTAGCCCCGATCAGGCCAAGCACGAACAGGTCTGCTTGCTGTCACACTTTACGAATTAATTTATCAAGTTCATGGATAGCATTAGGAAGACGAGTAAATCCTTTAAAAATGCGAGCAATGGTTCTCATTTAATATGTTTTGTAAGCGAACTGATGCATGCACTGATCGATTTCGACGTTTAAACTCGCAACTCATAGAAAGCTTCCTTGTTGCGGGTCGTCAGGTTAGCCGACAAATTTGATAAACATGGCCGGATGAATAAACTCCTTTGTTACCCTATTCCATTATCCTTCTTGGTTATGTTGTTTTATTATCCTTTTGGATTACCCTGTTTTATTTCCCGGTTTGATTATCCTTTTTATCACCCTGCTGAGTTACCCTATTTTTTTAATGATGCTCACACCACGCAACCTCCCTGACAAGTCTGCTCACCTTTCACTTACAGATAAAGTGGCAACTCAGGGAGCTAATGACATGGTAAAAATTTTTCTCGTGATGTTAGAAATGGGATTTAAAAATCGATTTTATGCACCGGAGCAGTAGCACTATATACCGTATTGGAACAAATGAATGCAACCATCTGTATTGAAAATAATACTTTCTATCACTCGCTTTGCCACCTTAACCAACCAAATTTGTGCAAATAGGCGGATGTTTTAGTTATAAATGTTGGAAGTTTGATGTGAGAATTGAAGCTATATAGACTAAACTAAGGATACTTACGTTAGATCAATGGCTTCTAAGGCATTAAGTAGGTATATAAGTATATTATTAGGCCTGAAAAACACTGGTATAAATTGGACGCACTGGTACAAGTTTTACCAAACTATTGATTTTCAGATGTCCACCAACCAGCTGACAATGTCCTGCTTCGAGCCCTCCAACCAGATGGTGAAATGCAACCCTCAAGACGGCAAGTACATGGCGTGTTGCCTGCTGTACCGCGGCGACATTGTGCCCAAGGATGTCAACTCCTCCATTCAGGCCATCAAGAACGGCAAGAACGTTCAGTTCGTGGCCTGGTGCCCCACAGGCTTCAAGGTAAGACTTATGTTTATGAAATATATTATAAAATGAAATAAACATGGCGTGTTGCCTGCTGTACCGCGGCGACATTGTCCTCCATTCACGCCATCAAGAACGGCAAGAACGTTCAGTTCGTGGCCTGGTGCCCCACAGGCTTCAAGGTAAGACTTATGTTAATGAAATATATTATGAAATGAAATAAATAACGCTCATCTAAACCAATTTTTAATCACTGATATAGACATTTGAATTTTGTGTGGAAAAGTATTGGTGGTTATCGATAAAGCTAGAACTTGGTTAGTATCAAGAATAGTTTGTTGTTATCAATTGATTTTGCTTAGATTTTCACTAAGAAATCGACTATCACTACAAATTGAATGTATGGAATAAATTTCTGAATTTTCAGCGTATCTTATCACTCTCAAGCCGCTACACTGCTTATTTAAAACCAAATTTTAACATTAATAAATAAAGTAATTGCCTCTCTTACATATATCAGATCATAGTGTTGTTGGCGCTGAAGAATAGACCTGGTGTTCCCGTCTTTGGTTCTTCTTTTTTATAAGCGATCCTTATTTTTTCTTCAATAACATTTTATAGGCCTTCATATTGCCATATTAACATTATTATTTATTTATTTATATTTATTTATAATTATTTATTAATATTTATTGCCTAAATTTCTTTACCCTCCCAGGTTGGAATCAACTACCAGCCCCCCACGACCGTGCCGGGCGGTGACCTGGCCAAGATGAACAGGTCGCTCTGCATGCTCTCGAACACAACTGCGATCGCCTCGGCGTGGCGCCGCCTGGACCACAAGTTCGACCTGCTCTACTCGAAGCGCGCGTTCGTGCACTGGTTCGTGGGTGAGGGTATGGAGGAAGGAGAGTTCGCTGAAGCCAGGGAGGACCTTGCGGCCTTGGAGAAAGATTACGAGGAGGTGGAAGACGATGCTGATTATTCCGATCTCGATGACGATGAAGGTTATTGAAGAATCAATGGTCAGGATTTGCAAATTAGTATTCGAGTCAGTGGATGATGAAGATAAATCGAGGAGTTGAGAGAAGCGGTTTGCATTGCTTTTATGATCGTTTTTAGGGTAACATATCACAGTAGAATTAGTGTCAAATAATTATTTATGTCTAAATTTTCTAAGGTAATTATGTGATCGTAGGTCAATGCTCGTTATGTAGCAAAAATATTCCCTACACAGTGGACCCACAGGACGACCGGTTGATATAATCTTGCGGTTGAATAAAACAGATATCACTAAATAAACGTAATATATATTTTAATAAGTGTATTTCTGCCTACCGCTGTGTGATGGGCAATTCATGACTGATTAATTGGATTCCATTCAATTTGAAAAAGAAAAATTGTAGTTTCAAAGTTACGTTTTCCCAGTTTTCGGCCGTTGCCCATTGGTAATTTTGTCATTCATAATTTCCAAGTCTTGATATAGTAATATAAATGAAGGCACAATATTCCTTACGTTGTCTCTACACGAATCGCATATTAATCTGTTGATTTGAGTGAATTGACTAAAATAAATAAAAACTAATCGATATGAATATACGGGACGAGGCTTCCTAATTAAAGAATCATCTACACTTCATTTGAAAATTGCCACGGTGCCGATGAAGATGGAACATAGAACTTGGTTATCAAGTAAATAGCTTAATTGTGAAAATGAATTTATATTGAATATAGGCGATATAATAGCTGCAATCAAATTTTGTTTGCAATTTATATTTTATGAAATTAAGAGCTCAATCTGATAGAATACAAATTATATTAATCTCGTAAATAAATATAAAACTTTTCTATATTCCCTACCTTAACGGGAGGTTTTTTTGTCCACTACCGACATTTTTAAAATCAGTGAAGTTATTAAAACATCAGGCTTAATTCGTTTTCACTGTTAGTATTTAGAGTTGTAACTTAAGTTGTAGCGTTTTTGGCGATATAAGTTTCAATAACATAGTGATTCATCTAACTACTGAATGAAAAGAGTGTGAGAAGCTCGTAACATTTATCTTGTTTCATAGGGATTTTCATTTTATATATCATTGAATCTACTATGTAACTCAATAATACACATGGCATCCTTTATAATCGTTATCGGCATCCCTGATTACCAGATCCGTTCCCAGTCAAAATGTACATAATTGTCATATAATTTACGCACAAATAAAACAGTTCAGTTTCCGCTGCATTATAAATGGTTATTTTTACTGCATCCAATGTTGTAATTTATGTCATTATGTCTACATGTGTCGTAGTTGAATGCGCTGGTGAATATGTGTTAAAGTTATACTATCACTTCGTGGCTGTGACGATAAGATCGTACAATTACACACATGCACAAATTTGTGAAGTTTGTTTCAATTGCCTCACCTAATTAACTGTGCATTGTGAAAAGACATGTGACGCTACAGCAACACATTTTGTGCGTAAGAAGATAGAGAGAATTTGTTGAATAACATCTAGTTATTGCTGGGATCAACATCATAATCGAGTTTAATTGAGACATGAGGATAATTATTGACATGGAAAAGCAGCATGCAAATTTGACTACCAGTTCATACCCATGATGTTGCAAGCGAGTGAATTAACGGTGCATTTTTTACATAATTTTTTCTATCAATAAAACCATCTGGCTATATATACAGTGGGGGGAAATAAATAATCGTACACTTGAAAAATCGTATTTTAATGTATGTAAGTACACAAACTTAACAGGAAAAGTGATTTAAATTATGTATAGAGACGCATAGTATTCAAAATACTATCAAAAGAAATTAAATCTCAATGCAACAAAAAACAATGCAACATGTTTACTATGCGTCTCTATACATAATTTAAATCACTTTTCCTGTTAAGTTTGTGTACTTACATACATTAAAATACGATTTTCAAGTGTACGAATATTTATTTCCCTCCACTGTACGTTATATGCAGAAGGAGAAGCGTCCTTAGAATTTGTCGCCATGGGTAGAACTTCATTGCAAATACTTAGCAACACATTTTTATGGCAAAAAACTCCACTGCTATTACGTGCATGTTATTAGGTGCCTCAAGAATAGCACTCAAAATTTATTTTTTGGTCATGAATATATGCGAACTCACTGTCCCTTTGCTCAGTCAGTATTCAAATGAATAAATAGACACTGGATAAATATAGACGTGAACGCAATTCATAGTTTTAAAGAAAGAAAATCAGAGCTCCATAGGATCAGGCTCGATGGTCATTTCCTTCGAGAGCTCTTCAAGTTTCTGAGCAATAGGCAGTGTCCAGAACACGACCAAAAATATCAAGTACGTCAGCAGAGTCAAACGAAAGGCCCATTTATCGATTTTCTTCGGCGTTGCATATGGGTCGCGGATAATTATGCGTCCAAATTTGTGCAGATCAAAGGCATTATATTTAGGCTCCGGAATTGCATTTCTCGGCGTGGCCATCACGCTTCGGTGTCGCGATTTCACTCCTCGATCAGAAGTCCTGCCATAGTCTGGTTTGTTTTCGGGAGTCTCAGCGAAAGTTTGCTCTGAATTTCTGATGGCAATCTCAGTAGGATTATTGTATTCATGGAAATACTCGATGATAACGTGCGTTGTGATGATGCAGAAGCTGTATATGATGGACATCAAGAACCAGACATCAATGAGCTTCATGTAAGAAGTTTTTGGAAGTTCGCCGCTCACTTGCGTGAAGAATGTTGACTGCACCAGTAGAGTCGTCAAAGAAATCATGATTCTGTTCTGGAAGTCAAACCACTTGTAGTAGAACGTGGCGAAGCTGATCATGCTGATAAGTGTGGTGGGCACGAAAATCGTCATGATCTGCAAGAAATATTTCAATATTACACATGAGGTGCGAGCCCAAAAGCGTACGTGAGCGGCCCAGTGGTTAAAGTTCAGAGTACCAAGATACGCACTAGAGAGGCGCGGGTTCGATCCCAGCTCTGTGCGTCAGTTTCTGGTCAGAATCGGCAAGGAGGCCGGGCGGTTAATTTTAAGCACAGCAGAATTGTAGCAGTGCGTTGCGAGTTCGAGACCTCAAAATGCTGTGAATATTCTGCGATGTTAAGAATCGGCGACAGGCCTACGGCCTAATAAACGCTGAAACCGCTATTATATTATTATACGTGGGGAGTGTGCATTATAAGAATATCTTAGGCAAAAACTACATATCTTCAAGTCTTATTCCGAAAAATCTTGTAAAAAATACTAACCTAAAAAAATACCCACATGATCAAATAATTTTTGGCTTCATTACTGTACGTGGCTTTAAAGGAAAATTCATGCTAGAAAACTGCAATGTTGTGCTTTTTAGGATTATTTGCATAAAGCCATTGACTCGCTTCAGACATAATGACAGTTTTCATGCATTGATTTTCAGGAATATTGTCATCATAAGAAGCATAATAAATATAATTATCAGATTTAATTCCTCTAACATCATTTCAATATTTATCACAATACGCAGGGGTATTAGTACAGCTATTAATACTCAGATTTATTACTCTACTTTTCCTCTGGTCTGTGAGTTATCTTCATTATGTATACCTTCACTATACCTAAATTCCTATACCTAAACTATACCTCCTTGCCCATACCCACACGATTCCTCCTGGTCTATACCTACACTATCCCTCCTTGCCTATGCCCACACCATCCCTCCTTGCCTATGCCCACACTATCCCTCCTTGCCTATGCCCACACTATCCCTCCTTGCCCATGCCCACACTATCCCTCCTTGCCTATGCCACCACTATCCCTCCTTGCCTATGCCACCACTATCCCTCCTTGCCTATGCCACCACTATCCCTCCTTGCCTATGCCACCACTATCCCTCCTTGCCTACGCCACCACTATCCCTCCTTGCCTATACCCACACTATCCCTCCTTGCCTATACTCACGCGATTCCTCCTTGCCTATGCCCGCGCGATTCCTCCTCGCCTATGCCCATACGATTCCTCCTTGCCTATGCCCATACGATTCCTCCTTGCCTATACCCACACGATTCTTCCATGCCTATTCTAACACTATACCTCTATTTTTACTCTCGTCTGTGAGTTTTACATAAACTTTCACGTACTATACCTTACTTATACTTTCACGTACAGTGACGTACTATACCTCATCACATATACCTACACCATACCTCATAGGTGTAGAGATGCTCCAGCTTTACTTCGGCCGTGATGCGGCTGAGCATCTCAGGAGACACGCTCGTTGTGAACGAAATGCCAGCAACTTTGTACTTAGGCAGCTGATCCGTGAACTGCAGTGTACATATGCACTATATAAGTACTTGTCATTTGTTTAAATTTGTACATAAAAACACTTATATCGTTGATGAAGTCGCGAGTTCCCCAAAAATTTTCAATCAAAGAAAACGCCACGTAAATCATGATATAGTCATCGAAGACGCTTCGTTCGTTGGTTGTAATTGTGATCTCAAAATTTTTGAACTGATGTTGGAGCATGCTAATCACGAAGACACTTCTGATCATTTTCAAGCATATTATAGCATGAAATGAGATATGAAGCAATGGAAGATGACATAGCGCAAGGAAGTTATCAGGATATCAAAAGTAAGGTTCAAAATCGTAGCAATTATGCAGGTACTGATGAAGAATTTAATGTTTTAATTCATCTTTAGATGAGAGGCTTCGGCTGGTAGCGATGAAACTTGTGTATATTTGGCGTAAAATTCGAATCACGTGTAGGCACATTAAATGCAATTTAAGTTTGAAAAAAAAATTCGGAAATAAGCCACGGTATCAGTAATCTTTCATTCAGATTTTAGGATTAAACATGAATTACGTATTCTGGAATGATGATGACCAAAAACTATTTTATATTCAGCAATTATTAAATAATCTTTCCGGTTACAAAAGACGTTTTTTTTTTGTTGGTATTTCGTTTTTATCTAGAATTTTATCCGAATTTGCAGCAAAATCCAATGGAGGAGAGCCATATAATTATTATATCAACATCATTTTCTACAATAAAACCATGAGTTTTATGTTGTTAGCTAATGCGTTAAATTATTTTATTTGTTCTCAAGTAAGATGAAGTTAATGACTGCAGCGTGACACACTGCGTACAAAACAGTCCCATTTACATATACATACACACTGACAGCCCCATTTACAATGGGGCTGTCATTTGTCCGATTTCATCTGTAAAACTAAGTGATACAAAAATTCAGATAATGTCTTTTTCAAATAAATTTGTATTGTAATCATATCTTTACTACTTCTTTTTATATTGCGTTTTTAAATTAGTGAGTTTCCATGAATCACCTGTAGTGAGTATCTGAGTTCAAATTGTGGAAGTATCTTTCCCACATTTTCAATAAATAACTATCTTTACCATTCGTAGTAATTATAATTGTTCTACTACTATAAAAAATTTATTGAAGCGGGACTCAATCATAGCATGGCATTCCGTAAGTGGAATCAAACACCTGTGATTGTGGGAACATCTTCATATACCATTTGCATGGTCTCTAGCAGAAACCTTGAGATTTTTTATAACCCAAACAATCTACAACGGCACTCGAATATTCCTTTATATTTTTAATGATAACTTGAAGAAAATTTTTCTTTTTCAGAATCTAAACACAATATTCTCAGTAAGGTTCCAAAGAAGTTTATCTCTTAACTATTGCTCACCTCATAGAAAATTCCTTGTCCGTTTTTCTTTAAAGCCACGTAATCTTTCGTATTCTTGTTGATCTGGAAAGTCATGTTGCAGTAGTCGGTGTTGAAGGGGAAGTAGAAGAAATTGAAGTTGCACCGGAACCAAATGTTATACAGCCGCGTCATGCGGATGTGCGTCGCGTTGCCATCGAAAACGTTCGCTAAAATATTATTTAGAAATTATTTAATGAATGAATGAGTCAATACCGGTAAAAATTTTTGAATGAATGAATCAAATTCGATGAAAATGATTAAATGAACGAATCGATCTCTAAGAAAATGATTGAATGAATGAATAGATCGCGATGAAATTGATTGAATGAATGAATTTAACTCGAATATTCCGTTGGCGGATGTCACGAGTGAAAGAATTTAAGTGTTGTAATTCCATATAAAATATTCATGTTTTGACGAATTGAGTAAACAATATATTGCAATTTTAAAAGCTTATTACTTTATTCTTTCTAACTGAATAATAAAGTTTAGAAGTACCTTCACGTTGAAATTTGATGTCGTCGCCCCTAGGATTGCCGATCATTGACACGGTAATCATTGTTTTAGAATCCACCAGGGAATTCATATTGCCTTCTGAATTCAGAAAACTGATTTCCGGAACCCATATGCTGCCGTTTACCTAAAGTAAAATTCGAAAATAGAATTTTTGGAAGTGATCAGTGAAATATTGGTAACTTATTAGGCAGCATGAACAACTATGTGTTGCATATGATTTGTGAATATGTGAACTGATTTCCGGAACCCATATGCTGCCGTTTACCTAAAGCAAAATTCGAAAATATAATTTTAGGAAGTGATCAGTGAAATATTGGTAACTTATTAGGCAGCATGAACAACTATGTGTTTGCGATAAGCATCTAGTAATTAACGATAATGATCAATTTGATTTTTTGTTCTAGGGCTGGTAAACAAATTGTAAGTGCAAAATCTATCACTTTCAGCAAGCCATGGTTATAAAAACTACCCGGCGCATAACTTCTTTCTTAACGCTGTTTCGTTCAAGATTGGAAAATTAGCAATACCGATATATTTAACTATCGCATTTTATTAATAAATCTTAAATTGTTTTCCTGCTTATTGACTACAGTTAGCCTACTCGAATTATATGGAAGGGTTATTCCTAGTTATTAATATACACGTAACCTACATAAACAAAAGTAAGAATATTGCAATGCATTCCACCTCCTCGGCCTGAATAATATTGAGCTGATGGTCGTTCTTCAAGTGTCTGAACTTAAGCCTTGGATCCTTCCAGATCACCAGCAGCTTGAACTCCACGTTGAAGCGGTTGCTCACAGATTGAACGTCATAGAACGCCCTGTGTAAACGATAATGAGTAACAAGGATTAAAATTAAGGATACTTCAATACTGTTATACATTTCGCATGTAAACATGGGACTTTTATACAAAACTTATTCAATGAGTTTTAAAGAATACAGCGTCGATCTGCAGCTTACACTCACTCGAGCACGTAATAATGATGTTATTGTTCACAGAGACGCAAAGAAACTATCAGTACATGCTAACGAGACAGAGACGATGATGTAGACACTCGCGAGACAGAGACGTTGATGCAGACACTCACGAGACAGAGACGTTGATGTAGACAGTTATTTCCGTTGATGTAGACACTCACGAGACAGAGACGTTGATGTAGACACTCACGAGACAGAGACGTTGATGCAGACACTCACGAGACAGAGACGTTGATGTAGACAGAGACAGGTGTGTTGTTGTACGCGACCCTCAGAAGTGAGGGCGGCGGCAGCGTCCTCTGGTAGCCCTCGGGCACGACGGTGAGGGAACAGTCGGTCTCGTCTGTGTGGTCCGGACATTGATCTCTACGATCACACACCTGTGTAATTAACACGTTGATATACGTAATTAATTCAGAATAAATGCAAAATAATCCAGAAAATCTTATGACATATTCACCATAAATCATTCTTATTATGCAAATTTTTTTTACTAAATTATTCATTGCGTATTTACTATAGATAAAAAATATCATTCATAAATAATGTTAGGATAATTTAATAATATTTTTATTGATAAGAAGTAACAAATTATTAAACAGAAATAACGTTAGGTTTATTTCATTATATTTTTATTGATAATAAGTAACAAATTATTAAACAGAAATAATGTTAAGATTATTTAATAGTATTTTCATTGACAATAAGTAACAAATTATTAAACAGAAATAACGTTAGGTTTATTTCATAATATTTTTATTGATAAGAAGTAACAAATTATTAAACAAAAATAACGTTAGGTTTATTTGCCGCGTCAATTTTATTTAATTTATAATTTATTAAATTAAGCAGTTTAATAGTTCATTTAATTTTTTATGTCGCGTATGTGCCTTCGTTCAGCCGCGTCAATTTTATTTAATTTATAATTTATTAAATTAAGCAGGTTAAAAGTTCATTTAGTTTTTAATGTCGCGTATGTGCCTTCGTTCTGCCGCGTCAATTTTATTTAATTTATTATTTAATAAATTAAGCAGTTTATTAGTTCATTTAATTTCTAACTTCGCGTATGTGCTTTCGTTCTGCAGCGTGAATTTTATTTAATTTATAATTTCGACATTTAATAAATAAAGCAGTTTAATAGTTCATTTAATTTTTAATTTCGTGTACATGCTTTCGTTCTGCCGCGTCAATTTTATTTAATTGATAATTTCGACATTTAATAAATTCAGCAGTTTAATAGTTCATTTAATTTTTAATTTCGCGTACGTGCTTTTGTTTTGCCGCGTACATCTAATTTTACTTGTTATTTATAATAAATTTATTTTTACTACGTAATTAATTAATTTAATTTATTTACATTCTTCAATTTAATTTGTTTAGTGTTAGCGTTAGCTCAGCTGTTACTATATCAGTATTTTGTCGTAATCCTTTTGAAAGCAGTGGTTTTGATTTATTCTGAATGGAAGTTTTCTAGGTCTCAGTTGCGTGGAAAACCTAAAATTCAACGGTAGAACTGGCTAATGGTGGTCAAAACTGATTCGGTATTTTCATTGTCTGGGTACTTTTGAGGGAGACTCGAAATTTGCAAAACTCTAATTTATTCTCTTGATTTATTCCTTATACTACAAAGCTCACAGTCTCACTTCCATTCTCTTTTTTCGTTATTTTGGAGATCTCTTTTTTGATAGTATTTATCAGGTCGACCTTTCTGAGTTAATATATATGAGCGGCAACATTCATACAATTAAAGTGGCTATAAAATAAAATAATAAATAAATAAGGTTTATCCGGCTTTATAAAAATGCCTTTTTAATAGTACTCAACCTTTAACTTCCAAACAAATTGTTGAAGGAAATGCGAAACGACTGAATGACAAACCACGCTTATAAAGGTAAGATGTACTCTGTACAAAAATTATATGCACAGTCATTACCTATAAACACCATGAACTTATTTCTCCAATTCGTACCTCTGTGTTCTGGAGCCTCCATGCGCCAAGGCCGGGATCGAAGTATATTTCTGATCGAAAATAGCCTCGAAAATAAGGTTTTCCGTTTCTTACGCCGTCCAGCACGAAGTCATTGTCGTATTCAAGATATTCACACATCCCACGAAGCCTGCACAGATAACGTGATATCCTTTGAATGTTTTACAACGTGGAAGAAAAAACTTATAGGTTTTTGTCCTTATGAATATGAATTTGTCTCAAAAACTATTCAAGCCAGTTAAAAAAAAGTAAAATAATATTTGCGTACAGAGGCGAGTGTATGGTTCAAGTCCCTTGCAAATAAGATGCTATTAAAGAGAGCAAGTGTTATATCGCGTATACCCACCGACGTGTGCAGTGATATTTTGCTTACATAACAATACACGCAATGTGAGTAAATCAGTAGGCAAATACTCTTAGCAATTATGCTTTGCTCCCCCTTTAACTGATTCGGGTAACTTATTTCCAACTGTTTAAAATCGCAAAAAAAAAATAAAAATGCCAGAAGTACCTAAGTGATAAATAACTGACAGCAACGAATGAGGCTTTCACTCATGCATGTTCGAGCACGTGATGACATCCACAAGTTTCATTCATGTCCAAGTGAGTGATGGCATCCACACGCTTCACTCATGTCCAAGTAAGTGATGACAACCACAAGCTTCACTCATGTCCAAGTAAGTGATGACATCCACACGCTTCACTCATGTCCAAGTGAGTGATGCCATTCATGTCCTTAACTCACCTAAATAACACAGGTACCGTGAGCTTACACAGCGCACAGACTTTATAGCTGCCGTCGCAGTTGACGTCGGCCCAGCCACCTTGCGGGTTCAGCACTGCGCAGTTCTCGGACTCCTTCCCGTTGGGTTGACCGCTCGTCCAGTTGAAAAAAGTCACCTGAAAATACAGTTATGCAATCATAACAAAGAAAAAAATGTAAAAAGAAAGTAATATAATCCCATTGAGTTTTGATAAATCGTTTCCCAATACCTACAATGGATGGCATCTTCACAAATATTTAGTTTTAACAAGACTTAAAAGCACCTTCAACTGACTGCTTCCGTTTGAATTGAATAGTTCCATGCAGGCTTCCAAAACGCATTAGCGAAAAAATTAACTCATTTCTGATCATCACTTCAAATGAAGTAAAACTTTGTACTTATTCACGCGCTGCTTATGAATTTGAATACTAATTCATCAGGAAGATGTCAGCAAAACCACAGATTCTGAGAAGCACCTACGATAATAAGTCTTCAATCAATCCTGAATTTATTTGCATGCTACTGATATATTCTACCTGAGTTGGCAAAAATGCCAGACAAGTTGTGGTTTGCTATTTTTTACCGAATAACACCTGGACAAAATTTTATTCAAGTGCATTTCCGTTTCAGAAAATTTCACTTACACCGCAAGCTTTTATTTGGAGATTAATCGTTTTTTATCGTTTGGAGATTAATCGTTAATTTTATTTGGAGATTAAGCGAAGTAGATTAGTCTATGTAAAGCACACCCATGTGCGTGTGTGTATGTGTGTGTGTATAGATGGAACATATTAATGTAGATGAAGCATATTACTCTAGTTCAAGTAAATCACTACAGGTCATGTATATTAATCTAGGCACACTATATTAATCTAGGCGCAGTGGAATAATCAAGGAGCAGTAGGTTAATCTAGGAGCAGTAGGTTAATCCACGTCTAGTAGATTAATCTAGGAGCAGTAGGTTAATCTAGGCGCAGTAGATTAATCCACGTCTAGTAGAATAATCTAGGAGCAGTAGGTTAATCTAGGCGCAGTAGATTAATCCACGTCTAGTAGATTAATCTAGGAGCAGCAGGATGATCTAGGCGCAGTAGATTAATCCACGTCTAGTAGATTAATCTACGCGCAGTAGGTTAATATAGGCGCAGTAGATTAATCCACGTCTAGTAGATTAATCTATAGGCGCAGTAGGTTAATCTAGCTGATGTAGATTAATCTAGGCGAAGACCGACCCTACCTTTTGGCCGTCGCGGGCTCGGCGCCACTGCCCGTCCGTGCCAGCGTCCGTTATGCCGAGCCAAGTGAGGTGACCGCTCGGCGACGCGCACGCAGACACACTTCTCAATGCGATCTCGTAAACTTCCTGAAGATTTACCAATAGCAAAATGATACAAAAAGTTAACACTAAGAGTTTAAATCTTGAATTTTTTAAGCTTGAATTACACTAACTTAACTCATAACTTCGATTAGGTGCGCAATCCTACCGATTATGAAAATTAATTTCCAAAAGTCCATCGTCTAGTGGCCTTCATTTTTTCGGACTGTATAATGAAAAAGCAGAAGCCGCAAGTAAGATGGATCCCGAGAATATTAGAATTGGATAAATCATTCAAGATTTAAATAGACTTTCTAGTTGTAGTTTTGTGATGATTTCCTGTAACAACTATAGTTCCATGGACAATGATTGCAACGACTACACCTCAAGACTCTCCTTGCTGGAGAGATGGTAGTCGAGTTTCTGCCCGTAAAAAAACATCGGCTTGCCTGACGCGCAGCTTAAGGAGGCTCTCAAGTAGTAGTGTAATAGTATAGCATAGAATATTAAAGTATAGTATCTTCGGCATTGAAGAATAGGCCTGGATAGGCCTGTCACCGATTCTCCGATTCTAGTATTTTTCTTGACTGGCCACCAGTACATTCAAATCTTTTCAACGGACTGTAGGTTTAAAATCGTTTCTAGATTTCAGTTGTTCCGTAGTCAAGAAATAAAGTCAATATCTATCATTAAATAACGCCTTTTTCACGCATGGCTCATCATTGCTGAAAGTTAGTGTACGAGATGATACAGCCAATATCAATAATTATATATCGTCTGCCTCACCCGCTGCTCGGTGGCGTCGGAAGGCGCAGCGAGCGTCCCACCAAAGGCCGCGCAGAGGCTGAGGGCGGAGCGGTACTGCAGCTTCTCCTCAAACATGACGTGCTGCGATGGCGTCACCTCGCACGTCTCCGACACGCTCAACTCGCGCTTCAAATTGTACACGTGCTGGCTTGTTCATATTGACTTCATACGAGTTTATATATTTAGACATAATATCGAATGCCATGGATATTCTGCGAAAAACACCCTATCAATGACGTTTGGAAATTTTTATCACTCACCTGGTGAGCAGTTGATATTGACTTTATTGAAATATATTTCAATAAAACATCGATTGCCATAGACAGTCTATGAAGAACGCCCCACCGATTGATCAGACTTCCATTTTCCAAGCTATTGGTGACATATTAATAAAAAGATTGCAATTAGAACGTGAGTTGGAGAATGAGCTGAAAAGTATCAGTAACCAAAGTGTGAACTCGGAAAATCAATAAAATGAGATAATTTTCCGCAAAAGCATCGATCTCTAACGTATAATACAAATTATTTTCATTAAACAATTGAATAATTTGCCCCAAATACCGCCATGCGACACATTTAAAAAGAGCGTCAATTTCTGATGGGTAAACATTACGATCTTTACAACGAGTCAAGGTTGTCCTAATAGCTAGATCCTTCAATAAATCTACAAATCAATTTTTCTTGCTTAATATCAGCAGTGCAACATTGTAAACCAAGCTAGCTGTGAGACATTCGTAGTTGAACTCCAATGAAATAAATTCATAAGCAAAATTCGGGTGACCAAGTTTCTTCATTTAATTTGACTTTATCAATGAACAGCCGTCAAGGGAAATTTTTCATTTCTTGCATATTTCCAAAAAAAATAGAGTATAAAGTCTACCTTAATTTGTAAGTACAATTTTAAAGAGATTTCCGTTTGAAAATGTCCATTATTTATTGATAATTATTCAGAAAAGTAAGTGGTGACACGATAAGGATATAAATGAATTAGGATATAAATGAATTAATTACATATACCACGGCATCGGATAACTAATACACTTTGGTGCTATTGACGTAAAAATAATACTAACTCAATCTCTCCAAGTATTATTAGTTGGTTGTTGTTTATATTATCATTATAACTTTTTATCTATTGTTGTCTTATATTATATTTTACGATAGCTGTTCTTACAACCGTAACGTCTCTTCCCAGTATCCACTGGTCGTTATCCCAGTCGATGAGGTCACCGGGCGGTGATGTTCTGCACGACGCCACATCCTCGAGCTCAGCGTCGCTCAGGGCGCGGCTATAGACTTGCAGGTCTGTCACCTCACCACTGCCAAGGTGGGGAGCAGGGGCCACACTTTCAAAATTCACTAAGTGAACGTAAGTGCTTACGCTCTATTTTCTTGTCTCTGATTGGTGGATTTTGCTTGAAAGGACGTCAATGATTGGCTGATAAACTTACGATCTCTTAACTTTTTTTGAAAGTATAGGCCCAGGATAATAATATTAAGTGGGGCGGACGATAATAATAATTAGGTGTATTAAGATGGTAAAATTGGTAATAGATAAGGTGTCATAGAGGATGATAATATTAGGTGAGGCGGACGGTAATAATAATTAGGTGCATTAAGATGGTAATAGATTAGGTGTCATAGAGGATAATAATATTAGGTGAGGCGGACGGTAATAATAATTAGGTGCATTAAGATGGTAATAGATAAGGTGTCATAGAGGATATTAGGTGAGGCGGACGGTAATAATAATTAGGTGCATTAAGATGTAATAAATAAGGTGTTTTAGAGGATAACAATATTAGATGGATGTGACTCCACCGCTGAGAGTATTAGACTAGGAGTCCGTCACTTCAATGATGGGTATAATAGATTAGGAGTACGTCACTTCAATGATGGGTATAATAGATTAGGAGTACGTCACTTCAATGATGGGTATAATAGATTAGGAGTACGTCACTTCAATGATGAGTATAATAGATTAGGAGTACGTCACTTCAATGATGAGTATAATAGATTAGGAGTACGTCACTTCAATGATGGGTATAATGGATTAGGAGTGGTAGAAGATAAGAGATTAGGTGCAAGTTTATCTTCTTCAGTAAGCGAATCTCTTTCTTTGAACTTCGGCAGTCGTTTGCTTCAATTTAAAAATCAACACAATGAACTTTAATTTATAAATATTGAACAGAGTTTGATACAAATTAATTTACAGAGATCCAAATCTTTCAGAGTAATCAAATTTGTAACAACTATTAAGGAGCTGTGCGCGAAAATGATCATATGGTTTCCATGACAGATTTAATTTTTGCACATTATCATTACTTGGTGTAAACAATGCGCCAGCTTCTATAGAAACTGTAGGCAAATTTTTCATTTTAAGGATCATGATTAAGCCGTGAAATGTAAATTTTTTTACAATGCGACCGCGCGTAAATATTGCGTAGCAACTACATGGGTTCACACATGATAAAATAAGATCGAAAATCCAACGGGAACTCCCACCCATGAAGATATTTTTAATTGAGTTTTATATTTTAAATATATTTGAATTTTAGCCAAGTGTAACTAAAATGCAGTACTAATTTTAGAGAAAACTTAAACATGCTGGTATTTCGTTTTTACTGAGTGAATAGAATTAAGGAGATTCTTCTTTGATGTTTTGGGAGAGAAGGATTCATTCCTTTCCGAAGTGCGAACTTTTAGTTGCTGTTTCATAACAATTCGTTTGAATCTCCGTTTCAAATTGTACAAAATACGCATAGCTGCCGTTTCTTGTACAGTTACCAGATCTTTATTAAAATTAATATCTATACGTATAATGTTACTTTTAATTCTGAATCACGTGTTAAATTATGATTTTGTGACTGGGAGTCACGGTTTACGTATTATTTTTCTTTCTTTATAGCGTAATCGGTATTGTCTACTGGATTGCATCATCCTAAACTCATCAAATTTACTTTTAAATTATTTGTTTATTTTAGATTTGAGCAAAATGATTATTTCTATGTTTTAATAACACCGCATCGCATACCAAAACGTTCCATTCTACAAGCAATCCAGAAAAGAAGGTTGCACAATTTTTTTCTTAGTTTGGATTGTTTTTAGTTTCAGTATAGGCTTGACTCTATGCATATATTGTTTGCATTAAAAAATGCTCTAGTCAAATTTTCCATCGCTTACTATTGAATTTGTACTTTTTTCGTACTAAAGTAGGCTTTATAACTTTGATAAATCCTACTTCAGTTTTGTAACTTTGCACTCCAATAATTATCGTACAGGTGACATCAAAACTAAGACCATAAATATTTTTTATTGTGAATAAGGTCGGAAATCGGAAATTTTCAGGCATCTAGCTTGCACGACATTACTTAGTTCCCATTGTTCAAGGTTCTGGACGCATAAGACACAACTCTATCAACACAACCTGCATTAGTCGCGCCTCAACATCCGTCATCCAGCTGCTCGTAAATTGAATTCCTCTTTGTCAATTTACTCTAGCATTTTGACCGAGAAATTCTTATAGAGATGATTTATACTATTGACATGCCAAGCCATAATTTTACTTAGCACTGAATTACATTTTCTTTTTTATTTTAACGACCCTACAAATGTTCATTGGCATCAACGCAACTAACAATCATGAAAAATGCGCGCTCTCTGGGAACCATAATGCTGAGTTGAAATAGTTGAATTATTTTTGGTAAATAATTCCCATAATTCTATTACCACGGACAATCTATTACCTTCAGGACAATCAGCACGGAAGCTTGATTTTCTTGAAGCTGTACAAATAAGCAAAACTTTTTACTGGCTTTGCATTTTCTCAAAATTTTATTTGTTGTTGTGTAATTACGCTTCGCGATACTTTGCTCTGTGTGATCACTATGGTACACAGAGAGCATAATTTTTTTGTCTGCAACCAGACGTAAAGGCTGATATATGCTAGCTCGTAAAACACTTTTGCATGGTCAATTGTTACAATATAATCGTATAGAAGCTTCCTGGTTGTTGAAACTTCCATAGTAAATTCTACAGCTCATCATATATTACACGAATCATCCAATATGAGTATTAGTACGTTTTGAATTATTGTACATCAGTTTTGCAACATAGAAAGCTGCATTGATGAAGGCCTTTGACTGGCCGAATTTTCGCGTCAGCTGCATCAATCCTTGCGTCAAGTGTGACTTAAATCGAGGTGAAGTGTGTAGTTGGTGATAGGATGCCTCAAAAATTCTGGTTTTATGAAATTTATAACCGGTGACCAATTGTCATCAAATAACGAAATTATAAGTAATCAGTTAGTGCTACTGAATGGTGACGAAATGTTAAGACATATAAGGCTCCACTTGTATAAAAAATATAAATAATCTGTTAGTGGTACTATCGTGGACGAAATGTTACATGAACCTGCAGGGTTCCACTAATATAAGATAAACTAATAAGGTCCACAAAGTCTTCGGAAATTGATCCTCACGTTTCATTAACTCGCGTCGATATGACATACCCCTGAAAGTTGGGCAATTATTGTATATTTTTGCAGTTATGTGCATAAAACTATATACGATTTGCGTTTGGCGAACATAACACTAACAAGCGCTAGATAAAATATATCATTATCATTTATTTCATTTTTTTAGTTTTTTTACAAGTAGACATTGATGCATTGTTTTGCCAGATTTCCAATCTGAAAGAACTGACATTTCACACATATTTATTGAAATTTATTCAAAACAAGCGAAAATAATTATGATAATGATAACTTTTTGACACATATTTATTGAAAATTATTCAACACGAGCGAAAATTATTATGATAATGGTAACTTTTTCACATATATTCATTGAAATATATTAATGATAAATGATAATGATAATAATCACTTTTTCACACATATTTAATGAAATTGATTCAACACGAGCAAAATAATCACTTTTTCACACATATTTATTGAAATTTATTAATGATAAATGATAATGATAATAATCACTTTCACACATATATATTGAAATTGATTCAACACGAGCAAAAACAATCACTTTTTCACACATATTTGTTGAAATTTATTCAACACGAAAGAAAATGATCATGATCACTTTTTCACACATATTTATTGAAATTGATTCAACACGAGCGGAAATCATCATGATAATAATAAGTTTACTCACCAAAATGACTGCGAAGCGTCAAACGCACCCCCAGGTACGTCTTGGTCCTGCCCCACCAGAGCAGTACCTCCCCCAGGGCTGGGGTTCAGCTTATTCACATCGAGCCTCTCATCCTGACAAGTTAAGCCACCAATTCATTTCACTTGATATATTTACGTTAGGAACACCAAATTTCAACGAATGATTTAGTTAATATTATTATATAATCAGGATAGTATTATTTAATGTGAAATGGTATGTAATAAATATATGATATAAAATTAATAATTCATTAATCGTGCCAATCAAAACTACGTATGTGAATAAATAGGAGCACTAATAGGAGTACAGCCTAATAGTACTTTTTGTGGACCACAACAAAAGGCTGGCAATAAAAAGTAATTCGGTTAATTTTGTCTATACTCGTGAATCCACAAATCTTGTCTATACTCTTGAATGTTTGTAATATAGTATTTATAACATATATATACGAGTATATAAAAAATAATTCAACAAGCTTCAAGCTTTTTCATTTAATTCAACAAGCTTTAAGAAATGAAAATTTAGAATATCATTAATGCGAGTTTACCTTAATTATTTTGCCGTTGAATGAAACTGCCATTCGGCCGAGATTGGCATCAAGAAGAATGCAGAAGGCGGCCCAGTTCATGAGGGGCGTGATGATAGAAGTGTTTAAGCGAGCGCCGTTCTGCTGCACCTGCAGGCCGCGTCTGCTGTGGTCTTGTGGGACACGGTAAAGTAGTTGTCAAGTGATGAATTGGGTTTAGTAGTCAAGCAGAGAACCAAGATGAAGAAGAAGAACCAAGAAGAAGTACAGTCA
The DNA here is from genome assembly GCF_000764305.2 of Hyalella azteca. Lineage (NCBI taxonomy): Eukaryota > Metazoa > Arthropoda > Malacostraca > Amphipoda > Hyalellidae > Hyalella > Hyalella azteca. The sequence continues at coordinate 841,524 of NW_025943380.1, read as the reverse complement.
TGCCTCATCTCTTTATTAGGCTATAAGACCGTCGACATCTACGGGTTGTGTCAAGATATTTCGATAGTCAAGAGATTTCAATAATCAAGAGATTTCAATAATCAAGAGATTTCAATAATCAAGTGATTTCAATAATCAAGTGATTTCAATAATCAAGAGATTTCAATAATCAAGAGATTTCAATAATCAAGTGATTTCAATAATCAAGTGATTTCAATAATCAAGCGATTTCAATAATCAAGAGATTTCGAAAATCAAGAGATTTCAATAATCAAGAGATTTCGAAAATCAAGAGATTTCAATAATCAAGCGATTTCAATAATCAAGAGATTTCAATAGTCAAGAGAAGAAAATAGAAAGTAGTAAAGAAAGGTCGCATATCATGTGATTTGCGGAAATTATGGTTAGCGTGAAACTTGTCAATAAAAATTTGTTGACGACTTATCTCCGAGCTATAAGGTGAGTCAGTTTCGTTTCGTTTGAATTGCGTTTACTTTTTGTGCGTTCAAAATTGTTTCACTGTAATTATTTATCATTTTATTATACCTTTAACAATTGATTAATATAAGAAAAAACACGGGAAAACATGATGCTTTTAAACTCACATTTACATCGAAGGATAAGCCTCGCTCAATCCGATGTCTAAACGGTGATCATAAAACATGAAAACTTATTAATTTACCATAGACTCAAAATTTTCTGGGGCATCTGGATCGTAAAAAATTATATAATTCTAACTATTGCGTGAAAATATTCGCAAAATTAGTATGGTAAATTTTTCGAAAGCCTCGAACAACCAGTTACCTCAGTTCAGTCTTAAAATGCCTAGCAAATTACGGACCAGGCAATAAGTCCAGCAGCTATCTTAATCAATCGTCAGTTATGGAAAGATCGGGTTCCAAAGGCCGGATCCCTTGTGAATCAATTCACGAAAAAGTCAAGAATCGGCAACAGGCCATGGGCCTATTTCTTCAGTGCCGACACTTCTATTCATCTATTCTATTCTAATTCATGAGGAGTCATTTTTGCAGCCTACCAGTCTTCATTTCACTGCCGTCGCTGCCCAAGAGGGAGAAAAGCGTAACTTCTGGTCTGAAGAAGTGAACTCTGATGCGGTAGCACACACTCATCGCTGTCATGTTGCTGGGAAACGTCCTGTTCCAGATCAGGTAGCTCTCGACGCTCGGGCGTTTCAAGGGCTGCAAGAAGTATACCCTAATTGTGGCTTCTGTGTCGACTTCTGCACGACTTTCTGCAAGAAAAATCAGATATAATTTAGCTCCAATATTTGTTGGAGTTGCATGCATAAATGGTGTCTTTTGCGTTCACTTTGGTCCGACTTTCTGCAAGACAAAGCCGATAAAAATTGTAATCGATATTTGGTTGGTGACACATGGAAAAATTAGTAGCTGTTATGGTGGAACATCTGTAATGCGATACAATAAATGACTGGAGTTGAATGTCATTCATAAGTGATAACAACTATTGTGGCATTTATCTTCGAACCTGTAAATTGTACTACACTTAAATACCAATTATAAATAGCGTGAAACATGGAACTTTCCAAGAATGTCCAGCACCGAACTAAACATTATATTCAGGATGGTGTAAAAAATTGATTGCGCCAGAACAATAATCTACAACAATTATGCCGTGGATGTATTTCAATACGTTTCAGATTAATTTAGACTAATTTCAAACCCAACTAACATCTTTTAACAATTATGTGAATTTCGTTCATAGTACATTCATTCGTTAACACCTCTTTTTATCAACGACTGGCATGGTTCACTCAAGGCCCAGCAATCGGGATACTGAGTGCAACATTCAGCTGCCTCTTCATTCACGAGGCTCGTGAAAGTATATCTAATCTTGCAGGCGCTCTCGCAGGAGCTAAACTTTGTATATTTGAATTCCATTACAGTTTCATTGGATTACAATTTTTTCAATCCAAACCCCAATTTGAGCGAATGCTTTTTTTTTTTAAATTTAGAGTTCAACCACATATGAGTTATAATAATCAATAATCTCATAAGCGTAAACAAAAACTTACCGATTATTATCGATATCAGTGCAAACAGAGTTAATAAAGTGTAAAGATCAAGAAATCTTCGGCTGTCAGTGTTTCGTAACTTCATTATGGAGTCAAGAAATGAGCATCCTCTTGCGTTCTGCCATAAACTTCTCAAACGAAGTAAAGTTCTATGGTTAACACTGAACAGATTTTGATGATACAGATTTATTTCGAATTTTCAGAATGAGAATTTTTCGAAAAGACTGAAATCTTGAAGTTATTTTCAATACGTTTTCATATATCACACGTGAAATTATTTTTCATTTGAGCCACGAGGAAGCTGAGTACCTAACATGCGGCAAAATGTTTGAATGAAAATTAAATTTATTTAACATTTCATGTCACTCATGGATTACGAGATATTGAGTTGGCATGTGAAATTCAGCATCGAGTTCTAATTTCGGATTTTTTCTTTGCAATTAGTCTTTTTGTAATTTTGATAGAAAAATTTTCTTTCGTTCAAGTTTGATGTGAATTGACAGTTTATACGTGAAAATAATTTGCTTCTCCGAATTGTATTTTTTAGATACGAATTTACGTATGTTGAAACGTAGGTTTATTATATTTTGTGTCTTAAACAAAATACAAGAAAAACGAGATATTTAGAGCTGTAAATCTAGTCGAGTAAGTCTAAGCAACGCCTTGAACCAAGTGCCTTCTTTGTCGGTTTGCAAGCATTGCGGCTACCATGCACCGTACTGTACGAGCGCTGTCTTCCAACTGGAAGGCTCATCGACTCAACGTAATCATGTATACCTAGCTTTGAAATGAAACTCTTAAGCCCGTCCACACGCTCAAACTTATCGTCAGTCTTGCATGTCATGCCAGGTTTGACCGACAACTGGTGACGAAATGTTCAAACTTGTAAGGTTCCATTGATATCAAAAAATATAAATAATCTTTAAGTTGTACTAAATCGCGGACGAAATGTTTCATGAACCTGCAAGGTTCCACTAATATCAGACATATTCCAATAATATCAGATATAGACGCTCAAATTTTGACGCCGTGCATGACGGGTGGGTGGAGCTTGAGGTTTGACAAACCTGGAAAAGACGGACGGGCGAGACATTTGGCTTCATGCAAGACTGACGATAAGTTTGAGTGTGTGGACGGGCAACCGACTAATTGGTCAAACTTTTACTCTATCTCAGTCTATATTGATGTTGAGAGCTGGGACATCGTTCCTCGCTAGCTCTAGTTTTTCATATCTCAACATATCCGACACTGATATCACGATTTCTTATGGTGAATTTATCGAATTATATCGTCATTTCCCCTGTTTGTGGTATATTCAATCAAAAAGCTACAGTGACAAGAACAGTATGCGGCATTGATTTCTAAGTGCAAAGAAGTTGATCCTACAGCAAAAAAAAACTTTGGAACGAAGAAAATAAACCGAAGATAATGTGCCAAAATAAAGTCGTCAATGCGGCCTGATGCTGGTAGGGATGCTGTCTATCAACTCTCATTGTGGTATTTTTTTACCATTTTCGTGACCACCGCGTACGTTTGCATCGCTTTAACCTAATTTTTTTGTGGCACAAACTGCGATCACTGCAGCGAGCAGCACTAGCTCCTCCATTGCCGAGAACGCACATGACTGAAGGAAAGTTTGAATAGTGTGGACGCTCGTCAGTCTTCCGTCTTGTCGGTCAAACTTTGGCATGACATGCAAGACTGACGATAAGTTTGAACCTGTGGACGGGGCTTTACTCGCGCACTCGTCCACAGCCCCGTCGCATCTTCCATGAAATTTAACTCATAAAAAAATCATTTCGAACGTATATAATATGTGCAACAAAAATGTTGGGGGCAGATTTGTGTTCAGAATAAAAACAGTCATTCATTAACGACTTGGACTGCTCAGACGCTCTTTTGAGTTCCTAGATGCAAACGCGATGAAGGAGTTGTTTTTTGCTGTCGTGCCCCCGAACCTAGAGTTTGGAAACGTCGTGTGGTCACCGAAACTTTAAAATAACAAAAATTTAATAGAGAGTGTTAAAAGACGTGCAACAAGGATAATTACGGGCTTGAAAGGGAAGTCCTATGAGGAAAGATTAAAGATTATGAATCTTCCTAGCCTCAGTTATCGACGTCTGCGTGAGGACCTCATTGAAGCATACAAGTATACTCATGACTTATACAAGGTCCCAGAAGGATTAATAGAATTTAAAACAAAAACCAACACCAGGGGCCACGGTTATAAACTAAAAAAACTGCGTTGTAACACATCCATGCGACAACATTTCTTCTCGCTTCGGGTCACCGACATGTGGAACAGCCTCCCTGATAGCATCGTTGACGCTCCGAGTATGAACGCCTTCAAAAACAGACTAGACGAAGCTATGCAGGAGCATATGTTCAGTCAGCAAATTATAGACCAGGCAATAAGTCCAGCAGCTATCTCAATCAATCGTCAGTTATGGAAAGATCGGGTTCCAATGGAAGGATCCCTTGTGAATCAAGTCACGAAAAATACAAGAATCGGCAACAGGCCATGGGCCTATTTCTTCAGTGCCGACACTTCTAGTCTATACTAGTATATTGATTATGCTTCAGCTAAAACTCTGATTTTCAATATGAGTTACTTGACTTTTGCTTCAAAATAATCAGACATTTTCAAATAAATTTAATTAATTCTTCATTCCTTAGAAGCACATTCTCAAATTTTTTTATTTAGCACTCGTATATATAAAATTACTTTTTGGGGGTTCCAGACGCTTTCCGATAAAACCTTATCACAGCCTGATCTCAGTCAAGAAAATATTTGCTTAGGAGAGACTCGCCTAGTTGATAAATGAATGCATTTTAAAAACTGAGATATACTTGAATCGGAAATAACTGACGGTAAGGCCCAGGATGCATGCTTTCTGAAAATCAAGACTCGGAATGGCAGTTTCATGTCAAAAAAAAATAATAATAAATAATAATATTATGAACAATTTTTTGTCGCAATTCTAGTCTTATATGGTATTGAGATCTGATTATCAAGCTCTAATTTAGTATCAAGCTCTGATGTAATTTTTATTATAATGTTTTTTTTTTTTAATTGTGCATTTTTGACAACCCGCTCATCAATTTCGACCAAGCAGTCTTGCACCTGCTGGTGTTCGAAAGTCTTAGCACGACTTCTGAATAGTTGATACGTCGTAGAGAACACACAGCTGTTTTCATCGAAAACTACAAGAAAACTTTTAGGAAAAATATATTCCGTTCATTTATCGGTTAAAAATGCGAAAGTTGATCACTGAATCCCTTCACTTGAAATGTCAACAAGTTTTGTATTCGTTCGAACAAGTGGCGGCAAATATGAGTGAACGCCTCTATCAGAGACGAGTGTAAAATGGAACAACTTGTCACTTGTCGTGACTTGTGACGGATTATGTTATGCCAGTTCCAATTGCTCATTTGCGTACATACCATAAAGCTTATTAATCACGTTAAAAAAATTTACTGTCGTATCAAAATGAAAGTCATCGTTTGATTTTCTTGTGTACGGCATTAATTCATCACTGACGCGGGACTCCAAGACCACGACAAACTGACGAAGAGTGAGTATATTATACTGATGAGTTATTAGATCGTACAAATTATTTGAACGGGCTAAATTGAATTCCGAACCAGCAGACCATTGACCATCTAAATTCTACTGAATGAATGTTTTTTTTTTTTTTTGTTGGTTGTCAGCCGGCTGTTTACAGTAGATTTTCAATTAGCCTAGCTAATAGGTACAACTTAAAACCAAAAACAAAAGTTGCCGTTGGAAGTTTGGAACTCTTTAATGGTTATCGTGTATGTGTATGTTATGTATAATTTTATTATTGAAACAGTTCTGTTCCACAAAGTTCATATTGCTCTAAATCTAATTCTGTGATTCTATCAAATTATTTAGGTAGGCCTATGTCTTTGTAATCACGTTGGCCTAGGTATTCTCACATTGACTCTTTCCAGCCTTTCTGGTTTGACTGGATTCAACTGGTCTGAGAAATGAAAAGACAGAGAAGATTGTTGATAACCTGGAAATTTATGAAGATTCAGAATTCAGATGCCTGAAATGTTTTTAATAACTCTTACATTAGGAGTGATTACCCAGGTTGTAATTGTTGTATTAAGAGTTTCAACATTGAGAGGCGAGAGCAATTAGCTACCCAGGGGCCAGGAGGCCGGAAGGCCCAGGACCCAGTCAGTGGCAGTCACCCAGTCCCATCACTCCCAGCCCCAGGTTATATTAAGTCTCTTAATAGTTTACTCTATTTGACTATTGTGAGATAGTTTATCCTCTATTGCCACAGTAAGATTGAAAATTTCCTTCTTGGTGCTAAAATTTTGTTTCAAATTTTACAAACTCCAAAGTAAGATAATTTTCAACACTTGAAGCTTTTCAAAAGCTCTACTCTAGTCACTGTAAGTCATGGGCTCATGGTCATGGCCATGACTAGAGTTAGTAGAGTAGAGCTTTTAGTAGCTCTTTTCCACAAGACGAGAAGCTTTGTCCCGGTTCTCAATAAAAAAACAGGACAAATTCCAGCACTCCATGCAAATTCTGGGATGATACCTAGACCATAGATGAGATTCCTGGTTGAAATAGAAGGCTTAAAATTTCCTGGAATTTACCTATATCTCTTATAATGGGACACAATGAGAGATAACATGACAAATCACTTAATGATGGGATGTAGACTTTGTTTTTAGTTAACAGACATGTACAATTACTTCATTTACTTGAGACATATTCATTGACAATTCTGATCATGGGCTTGGCAATTAAGATTGTTTTTGTGCTTTTTTGCTACATAGGTATTGTAATTTAACATGGCACTTATAACACTTGACAAAGAAAATATACATTTTATAATGAAAATTTGTATTTATTTTAATTTTCCATTTGCAATGTTGTACTGTACTGCACATTAAATATATTTTTTCATGATGAAGAAAAGAATTCTTCAATGGCAAAGTCTATAATTTAGTGTCAGTTAAGGTCCATCAGTTGGAGCACTAGATGGTCCAGCAACAAGGTCTTGAGTGACAGCCCTTGCACTGGTTTTATTTCAATTTGGACTCAGGTATCTTGTGATAAGTGGTTTAACACTTGCACCTGTTATATGACATTTTTCAGTGGTAGAGGTTTTGGAGGATGTGTTCCCATCATTAGCATTGTAAATATTGCCACATAGGTTACATTGGCTGCTGGTCTGGCTGTGCCTCACACCTCTGTCATCACGAGTCTTGCTGGCTTTGAGCTCCTAAAATTTTTTTCAAACATTGCCTTTTACTCTTGACATCTAGCATGGCTAGAGAAAAGAGAACCATTCCACAGTCTTCTAATTGTCTTATGCCCCAATTCTTCCAACTGCTGAAACAGTGCCTCATAGACAATGTGTCACTAACTTGCAATGCGTTCCTGAACTCGTATGGCTACCCATACTGAACTCGTATGATTCTCTCATTAGGCGCGGTTAAAGGCTAGACATTGACATCATTCACTCAATATTCAGTCATATATTGCCAAATCTGCCCACTAATTTAACTAATTTGGCAGCCAAATGTTGCTTCATCTGCACACGACTGACAACTGCTTATTAACATTCAGGAGCTAACTTATTATTCCTTAATCTGCTGCTTGCTCAAAACGTCTTGTTTTGTCTTGAATATTCAAGGTATGTCTTTTCTTGTTACATTAATTCTCATTTCATCTCTACCTGTCTTGTATTGTTTCATAACTGCCAGGAAACAAGTTTTAAAGTCCGGAACACAAATCTTCTCCTGGTTCATACGTTTATTTCAGGACAATTTTTTTGCCCTGTCCCGTTATTGTTGTCCCAGCAATTTCTCGTCTCATCCCGTTTGTCCCGGTTCATCTTGAGAAAATTATTCTGAGATGCAGGAGTCTTAACACCCTGCCTCTAGGAAATACAGAAAACTGCTTTGAGTTACTTTATCATTGCCAAAATTTTCTTTTAAATCACTTGATACTCTTAAATGACATTCAGACAGCAACAAAGAGAAATTTTTTTATAGCAAATAATCTAGGTATATCAAACAATTTTAATAACTCCAAAATTAGGCTTTTTGTTTTATTATTATCATTTCCTTTTATTTGTAGCTAAGATAGTGGCTTTGTTCAAGAATTATTATTATATTATTTGTAGCATTATTATTTACACAAATTTGTTTGTGCAGGAGCCTGTCTCTGAAAGCAGTAGACAAGGAAGGAAAAGGAACAGTCCATGGATCAAGTTTAAGACTGCCACACATCACTGCAATTAAAGTATCTGGAACACAGCACTACTGTACAGGATTTGAATTGCTGCTACTAGTGCTACATAATCAGTTGGAGGCTGAGTTGGCTTTGTCAGACTTGGTCTTTGTTTGCTGTCATTGTGGTCAGTTTGGTTGATAAAATTTAGTTCTGTGATGAAAACTTCTCAGCAATAGCTGCTTTGTGAATTACTTATTTTTCATCTATGCATTTCTTCAGGTTTGTTGTTGAAAAATATAAAAAATTTTATCGGTCATTGATTTCTTGCAGCTTGATAATTTTATTACTATTTATTTAAGAATTGGGTTTTGAATGCATGTAGTTTGAAAATTCTGCAAGTGCAATGGAGGATGGTCAATCATCTAGTCCATTACCATATATTTTAAACACAAAAGAGCTTCATTCAATCTTCTCTGGTGTCAGTACTTTGCTCTCCTCAAACACATCATCTTTTGATGCATCTCCTCAATCTAATGTCAGTGTCATGGGTGTCTACTCAAAAGTTGTGACCAATTTGAAAGATGAAATCTTTGGCTTGCAGCATGAGCCATCAACAGTAGAAAATCTTGATTTAAACAATGTCAAACTACATGTAAAAACTGATAATTTTGCCTTGACAATTCCTAGTCAGCTTTCAGCTTCAATTGACACTGAATCTGCTGACTTGAACCCAGATATTGAGTTCATAAATAACCCACTCACTACTCAAGTTTTGTCATTAAATAATGCTTATTCTGTCGACCACCTACCAAAAAATGATCCATTTCCCCATGATCTGAACCTATCTAATGCTTTGTCACCTACAACATTGTCTGACTTGGCCTCATTCTTTTCTGGCAGTGCAAAAGTGCATTCTGTTGATGAGCCATCCTCTGTTCCTACTTCAAAACCAGTAATTGTGACTCAGGGACCTATGAAAATGACCACTAAATTAGTATCCTTTACCCATGAGCTAAAATTTTTGTCACCATATACGTTCATGAGAATTTCACCTTCAGAACTTGGAGAATCTCCTCGAGAACTGTCCAACGCGGGTATTACTGGAATTCATAGTAATAGTTCTAATGACAGATCTACTAGCTCTAAAATTGATCGGCCCAACTCTGAGATGTTTCTTCTTCTATCAAAATCAGTAAGCACAACTTCTGAAACAAATTCATCCACAAATGATTTTCAAACTTCCACGTTAGAACCAAAATCCACCACCTCTAAACGCAATTACTCCAACTTTGAACCCAAATCTTCCACTTTGGACGACAAATCTTTCATCTCTGAACCCAAATCCTCTACCTTTTCACCTACCTCAGAAACAAAATTCTCCTCTGAACTACAATTCACCGCTTCTGAGCCTAAATCCTCCACCGCTTCACCAAAATCTTCTACCTCAGAATCCAAATCCTCTATCTATGAGCCAAATTCATCCAATTTCAAAACCGTGTCATCTACTTTGAACTTGAAATCTCCAACTGCAGAAAAGAAACCCTCCACTTTTGAGCCAGAATTCTCCACTACAGAATTAGTAATATCAACTAGTGAACATGAATCTTTCACTACAGGAATAGTGACCGCCACTTCTGAACCAGAGTTGTTTACGACTGAACCAGTTTTGTATTATGAAACTGAATCTTTCCAATTTGAACCTATATTCCCAACCTATCAAGCAGAACCTTTTTCCAATGACAAGCTAGTAACGGCCACTCCTGATCTTGAATTTTCCCCTTTTGACCGATTATTTACCTCCACAAACTCTGAACTTGTCCCATCTGGTACAATGTTATTCACTTCTGAACAAGTGTCTTCCACTGATGTCACAATTCCTCCAACCTCTGAACCAGTGCCTTCCACTAATACACCAATTCCTCCAACCTCTGAACCAGTGCCTTCCACTAATGCACCAATTCCTCCAACCTCTGAACCAGTGCCTTCCACCAATGCACTAATTCCTCCAACCTCTGAAGCAGTGCCTTCCACTTCTGCACCAATTCCGACAACTTCTGGGCACGTGCTCGTCACTCAAGAACAGCTTCCTATCCCCAAATCAGAATTAAAATCCATCCATTCCAACTCGGTTACTTTCACAAGTGAAAAAGTTTCCGAATCTTCGCCAGCATCCATCGCTACTCTGGAATCAGAGTCATCCTCTGAATCTTTGCCAATCAATTCAGACCCTGGATTCATCTCTCATGAACCGGGGACGGATTCAAATTTTCTAGATAGTCCAGTTAAAAATATTTTGGAACAGGACTATTCTGAGCCTGATATATTATTGGTGGATGGCTTGATCACAAAAAATTCATTGGAGCACAATGTCGATGTGACATCTGTTACTGAATTGGAAGTGGGCAATCCCGGAGAACATTCTGTATCTAGTCGTTTAAAAAACTTGAATAGAATGACTACTCAAATTCCTCTATTAAATTCCTCTGATTCTTCTACTACTACAGGCGTGAATAAGTTGTTAAATTTTGACTCTGTAGGCTATATGGATAATGATGCTCCTAGAATAGATGGAAAATTTCAGTTTCATAACTCGCTGCCCATGTCTAACTTGGCTTTTTATTCTATTTTATTAACGTCCCTATCTCTCGCTGCCGTACTACTTATGGTGATCTTTGCATTCGCTTATCGTCGACGAAGTATGAAGCGGAAGGTTAATTTGTCTCATGTTAAAGTACCATCCCATTGTGATGTTAGCTTTGAAAACGAGTTTTTGAGACCTCCTAGTTCGTCTTGGACATGTGCGCCTTCGGGTAGTATTGATTTTCAAGATTCTCTTCTGACGAAGTCTTTGCCTCCCGCGATTTTACCAGCTGAAATAGACTCAATCTACCTTGATCAAAATCTCAGTCGCGCGTACACCAACTTTGCCTTCGATTCTAGCGAGGAAATGTGTCACAATGCCGCTCGTGTGTACAGTCTTAACAGGAGTGTTGTTCAGAGTGCTAATGACATAACACCAACGTCAGTCGAGCAATTATCAGGTTCTCAACAAGGTACAGTTTTGAAGGTTCCAAGCTATCAAAACTCGGTTGCTGGTTCCGCTGGTGACGGTGCTTCTTGTGAGAAGACCTCGTCATCATGCCCTGCTGCAAATGATTGCGTACATGAAGATCAGAATTCCTCCAGCCGAGATGTTAGATCCAGTCCCCTGATGTCAGGATCTCCTTTGACTCCGCCTCGAAGTCAGCATAGCAACGACTCTCTCACTTCATCTTCTGATCCAAATTCAAAAAATACCTCCATAGATCATACAAAAATGCCATGTTTTATGAAGAACAAAGGAAATAACGAGGCTGCAAAAGAGCAATTTCAACATATTAATTTCGACGCGAAAGATGTCCATGATTTAGCAGCGGAGTATGAAAACGCTCTGAATGAAGGATCGTTCCTTGCAGTGCACCCTTCATATGATGTGAAAAGTGACGAAATAACACGTGTAAAATCCACGTCATTTTTTGTTACGGCTTTAATCCATGATTCTGACCGATAGTATTGAAATTATTTTAAAATGACTGATATGAAATTATGGTTAGTTGTCTTGAAATCATAAAGGTTAATTTTAAGTGTTACTCATACCTATATATTACAGTAATATTAGTTTATCATCTGGCAAGGAAGTAGTAACGTATCTTGAGAAATTTTGGAAGCTCTCATCGGCATGGTTCGCTTTGGCTTTCACCAAAAATACCCGAAATTGAATTATGAAAGTAATGTCTTGAACGAAATCGCGTTGTTGATGCTTAATTTCTTGAGCTGAATGTATCAATTATTCATAGCAATCAATTATAATGTGTTTTAGGCCGAGGTTTGCGAGAATTGTGAGATTGAAGTAATCGCATTCAAATTTTAGATACAACTGATATTAATATGATACTATAGATTAAGATTTGGCTATACTGTAATAATGATTAAATACCGTCCAGTAACATTTAAGAGCGTTGGTTCTCGTCATCCTTCTCTTGCTAAGATTGTCTTCAATATTCTAGTGCGTATGATTAGCATCTGTGTATAAATATTCTAGAATCATAATTGGAACGGTTTCAAGGTTCTTTTTCTGCCATGCCAGGCGCCAGGAATTGATGAAATTTCTGTCTGAATCCCAGTTGCCTCTTGATTGAAAAATTTCTCAAATTTTAAATCGTTGGCGTCTCCTGACGGCTCCTTCGATAAATGCGATAGCGCGTTTAAGGTTTGTGTTGAGTTTTTTGATGTGGATTCGGTCGGATTGAATATTTTAAGATGTGATTACTGCGATGCACTTAATTTATCCTTAGGTATATGATCATTGTTGTGTTTACTAATGCCAAAGCTTGTGTTACTCTTAACAATGCACTAACTACAAGAAATTATGTTTATGCTGTTAGCTGTTTCATATCCTTGAAAAAATCCTAGATATAAATTTGATGTTACAGACTCTGGAACTATTATAGCAATACATTCTCTCTTGGCTCAACTATAGTTTCAGCAAGATTTTGTCATTTGAAGTTTAAGCTTGAATGTGAAATTTCAATTATTGTTCGTTTCATGTGGGTCAGTTTGAGAACAAAAATCTTAAGAAAAAAAAATATGTATTTATGTTGGCATTGCTTCTTACTCGTGGGCATCATTCGATAATTTGCAAATTTGCACAAGGAAAGGAGAGTTATGAATAACGTAAATCATGCCTTAACTTCCGGATTCCGAGGCAAATATATTGATACAAAAGATGCACTGTCTTAACGAACTTGCCAAGCCCGCTTCGATCGTTCAAGCCAACTTTACGTCTTCCCGTTATCTTTGTTCTTTGCCAAATGAGAATTGCCTGCAAGTAATATGCACGAGCTTGGAAAGAAACATGATGAATCTTGCATTGGATATAGCTATAGCCTGTACGCTGAATAGAGGAATTGCTTCCGGGTTACATGCATTCCGTCGTATTCAGCTCCGTGAACAATCAAAATTGACCATTAATTCTCTCAGAATTTACTGCGAGGGTTGTAACAAAAAGTGTATTTCACACGACGATTAACAGAAAAACAAATAGCAATGTTTCAGAATAAATTTATCGATTATATACTAGTGATCAACCGCTTTTGGGTACTGGGAACCCAGGATCACTAAATGAACAGTTTAAAGCACAGAAAGAACGGGCTTAAGCGCAAGTGCAGAATATGAATAAACACAGTAGTGCACAAATATGTATATCGAGTCTATCAGTAATTCGAAACGCGAACGATAATCCGAGCTAATGAACCAGCCAGCAGCCAGTTGCAGTAATTTTCGCAGCATCTCTTAGGCTTCTTACCGACACTTCCATTAACGACGTAATAATGGTGGTGCAGGTAAGCTCATCTAACGAGCGTGCGAACCTCAATGCAACCGCCTGATAACCACTGCATTGTAACTGATAATACGCAGAAAGTGGTGACATGCATACTGATTATATTATCGGATTTGAGATGAGCGACGTTAGAAGTGCGCAGCTACGATACGAAATGTGAACAGGTTAATAGACCAGAGAGTAAAGTATGTGAGTTACCCGCGTTACAGAGTACCGTCGAATTGCATTTGAGGTTGCATGTATGCTAATAGCAACTTTACAGCTTAAAAAACACATGTCTAAAATTTCAGGATATTGCGAATCGAGCTTCAAAATTTCAGCCAGGATCAAATAACCTACGTCTTCCGACGTAAACAAATATTTCAGGTTGAAACTAAATCTAACACCGCAGTTAAGGAAGAATTGAACTAAATTCTCAAGCAGTCGACCGACACATGCTCCACAATTACGACTGTAGTGAATTATCTTATGTCCTAACCATACACTAAGTATTAAATATTAGTGGGAGATACGCGAATATATTAGACAATAGCTACGCGTGCAACGCTAAAGGTAAGGACTGCCGCAAGCCACTAGCTTGAGAACTGAGTTATCTTCCTCCATCTCGGTTTCACTGCTTCATTACACATGTCAATTCTGTTCCAAAGTTCGCTGCAATAGACAAAAGAATAACTATCATAACACAGAAATTCATAAAATATCGCTATTTTCCCGACCTTTCTCATTTTAAAATAGAAATAATATTCTGCGATCAAAAAATAATAATTATCCGAATTATACATCAGACTTTAAGAGGATAAAATATTGATTGCACGGTCACAAGAATCCGCACCAGCATAATTAGAATTGGACGCATGCTTTGTCCAGAATCGGGAAACGAACCGATTCCCACGTCGGATCACAAATGCAAATAACAAGCCCAGGAAACTAACGCACCACATTTTTGTAAACATTAGCAAAAATACAACGTTTGAAAGTGAATTGACTTGACATTCGGAAGCCTGAACTGTGAAATTCAGAAAAAAAAGTTGCACACTACAGTCAAACAAAATATTCAAAGGGTACAGAGCCTTCGAGCCAGAAATTCTATAATAAAAATTGAAGCAAGCACGAGCACGAACCACAGGAGCGTCGGTCGGATAAAGTGAGACGGTGGGGCAGTGAGCTCCCACCCCTCCCTAAATCCGCTCCACCCATCATTCCATCAATGCCGTGCACCTCATACTAAGAATGGAAGTCATTTCCTGTGAAGCTTCACGAGCAAGGAAACTAGAATATTTGCTACCGGGTGGCAATGCGAACAGTTGCCACCACGCACAAAAATTCGGGGCTTCGCGTCGCCTATCCAAGCAACGAACTCACTCTTGAGTAAGACATCAATAAAGACTATAAGTCTTCATCTTGTATAATAATACACCAGGAAGGTACTACCCAAGTTGCTGGACTTGCAGAATACAAACACTATTGCAGTGTATTTATTAAAAACAGGTAAACTCTTTTGACGAAAGATGAAACGAGCACCTAAATTTTGGCCATTCTAATACATTACATCACCGAAGCAGCAACTTTCATAATACACTTTCCTCAGAATTATACATCCAGATGAGCAACGCCCTTTCTTGCATTACGCCATCACATTACATGTTTCAACGCCACCTCTATAGCTAGACACTAAGTGCAACTGCCGTCAATACCCGAAAACAGTATAAATTTTGTAGTATTAGTACGTAACCTCATCTTGGAAGAACTGAACCGCAATCACTGACGACTTGGCAGCAAGATTAGAAATATATCTGGAAACGTTAGGGAGATAAGAGCAAATTAATCCCTGGATTTAGTCATAATTTTGAGGTATTCAAGGGCGTTATGAGCAGCTGAAGATTCAGCGTCTTCTGGAGTAGCGCCCGTTCCAAAGCAAACAACCACCGGCAAGGTCGACAACTGCAGCAGACATTGATATTCGCCTGAAACGCAATAAAATTATTACTTAACTTGAAAAATTAGATTTACACCAGATACTATTTCCAAAGTCAAAACAACAGTTGAGAGTTTAACATGTTGATTTACACCAGATATTATTTCCAAAGTCAAAACAACCTTTGAGAGTTTAACATGTTTCACCGTGATATCACAGCAACGCGATTAGTGAAGCCACAGACAAATTTCATTGACATCACGACCCACCAGAGAAGCTGCGCTCCTCCACACCAACGTAGGTAACCACCAGGCCGACTTCCTCTGAGATATTCTGAAGCATTTGCACGAAGTCCACACCACTCATGCTCAAGCTCGTCACCTGGAAACCAAACAACTTCAGCACAAGCAGCTGGTATCCAAGTCAGGATGCGACGGACTGTTGTTATGGCGAGCATTATTATATGCAGCGAATCCATACTTTGACCCACTTTTAATGCGCAGGATTAAATTCTAATTGACGAAAATTCATTCATCGATGTAACGTGCATTTCAAGTATCTGAGTTTTGCTCATATTACCAGAAAAGATACTTCCATGATTTAGTGAAAATCTGGACAAGAGAGATGGTAGCAATGAGAAGAAATTACAATGGAAACTGAGAAGCAAAACTGGTCATTAACGTGCAAATGAGCTAAAAGTTAAAAAAGACGATAGAAGATTTTAAATTCATTTTGAAACAAATGCTTAAGTAATAAGAATGGAAATGGGCGCTAGAAGAAACGACATGAATACGTTTATATACCATGAGAAATTATGAAAAATAATGTACAAGATGAAATCAAATAGAACCTAAAACGGGATAGATTTAGTTTATATAAAAAAGATATGAAAAGAACGAGAGAAATTATAAAAGAATGAAATTATATAATAAAAGCACTACATAAATTGTGTAAAATAGTGTAGTGCTAATTACTGTTCAGTACTTACTATGTATTTTATACAAGACGAAAGTATAAAATATAATTTATAAGAAGTGTACCTGAAGATCCTTGAGATTCTGGCCACCCTTCTGCTTCAATGACTTGTGGAACTGGCTGACTTTCCGGGAGTCAGCGTTAGTGAGGGACTTCACCTTCGTGTCTTTGAGGTTGGAGTAGCGAAGTGCCAGCTTCTGGGCCAGCTGAGAAAAATTTCACGTTTATTAGAGGGCATATTTATGTGATTAGCTGCAAGAGCTGTAAGCAAGAAGGTTATGCATAAGATCTAAGTATTCAATTATTTTCATAAAGGAATACATTTTTTCTGAATGATTACAGTTAAATATCACCCCAAAAATTATGTTATTCATTATAATAAATGATCCTAACGTGTCAACAAATATAACTAAAACTAGTTGGGAATATAATAAATTGCAATAAAGAAATGAGAAGTTAGCAATCTGCTAAGCCAGGGTTAAACAAATGCGATCTTCAAACAATAAAGAACTGAAAATCAAACCCTATCTTACATTTACATATGGAATAACAAGTAAGGCCAAATAATTCAATACTGAAATCTGATTTTTCACGAGTAATTCTTGCATTATGTTCGTAACATAAAGTACTAATAGACGAGACCTGCAATTGTGTGCAATAATGATTTCTCAATATGCTTATTTTGGTGCACCATACATTTGATATCTTGTAGCAAGAGAAAATCAAATCATTTCAGGTGAAGTAATTTAACATAAAAATTCTTAGCGATTCATCTTTACAGCTCACAAAAAATGAAGAAATTAGTTAAACCATTCCTTCTGTTTTCAAAGGTGCAATTCCATAATATTGAGATGCATAAAGTTCAATCTTCTATAGTAAGCTAAATAGATACTGGAGGTACGGCAAGAAACTCATCTACACTAATAAGCTGGCGATTCTCCATCATTGACGATTTAATATTCAAATTCTGGCAGTTACGTTAGGTTTCCGCAGAACGTTGGTGGCATATACTCTGAACCTTGACCGACCAACTTACACTTCCTCCAAAAGGATAAAAATTATGAAATACAAAGTGATTATTTATTTCCATAAAATATTTCAAGTCAGGTAACATTGGAAAACAAGTCGTTTCACTGTAACATATTGGCAACAACAGTCGAGAACGGCCGTGATTTACTCCGCCTCAATGCAGATAAGTATACACATGGACGATAGCGGTGCAATACTTTCCAAAATTTCAAGTTCAACGCACTTAATAAGTGAAAAAAATTTTTGAACAACAAAAATGTCAGTGGAGTCAAAAGAGAAAACAGAAAAAAGTTGGACTGAGATATTCAGAAGAAATTAATAGGTTTTAATTAATAAAATTATACAAATATAAGTAAAGCAAACAACATAACAAAATAGACAACATAGATTAGAGCACATTATAATACAAACGTTGAAACGTCAGTGAAAGAAAAGCAATTTTTCGATAATATAAATTAAGAGCTAGTGGATCAAATAATCCTAGAAGTTGCAGTACAGAAAATTTTTATACTAGTTAAAATAAAATTAATGTGTACATAAATACATGATGCTGTGATCGTCATCGGTTCACTTTGATTAAACGTGTCTCGATGAAGAACTCGAGACTCTTTAGCAAATAGTTGAGAATAAATCTTGCACAATTATAAATAAGACAACAATGCCAATTATAAAATAACTCTACAATTAATCCATACACCAAACATGAGACAGAATACATAGAAACGCACTAAGATCATATAAAAAAACTGCATAAAACATGACTAGTATGAATTAAATCGAGATTTCAGACATCCAGAAAGTTTCCCATAAAATATTCAAG
Source organism: Hyalella azteca (assembly GCF_000764305.2). Lineage (NCBI taxonomy): Eukaryota > Metazoa > Arthropoda > Malacostraca > Amphipoda > Hyalellidae > Hyalella > Hyalella azteca. The sequence continues at coordinate 823,126 of NW_025943380.1, read as the reverse complement.
ATGAAGGTTTCAGTTAGCAGCAGAAAATGACTTCAATGACTTCTAGTAAAAAAAACTCGTAACGGAAGAATTGGACGAAGTAGGAACTTATTATATGTTTTAGGTGTCCATCAAGCAATCATTATAGCTGTCTAAGATTTAACCGTTGTGGTGGGAATCTTGATTGGCGGATAAGCACTAAAAAGAATATATTCTCTCTTTATACTTCAAAAGAACTCAATTCTAGTACAAAATGAGCAAAATCTTGAACGAAATACAAATAATAAAAATTAATAAAGATACCTTCAGCGTGTAAAATGTTCCGAGTGAAAGGAAGATATAAAAGCACATGCGTTGTGATGGTCAGTCAAGGGACAGGTTGTCGATGGCTCTACTCACGTCATCATCGTCGTCGTTTAGCGCAGAGTTGTTCTGGTAATCTTGTGGCATGTCTTGGAGTTTCTGCAGCATGCAGAACGCCGCCTGTCGCTTCGCTAGCTTCTTACTCTTCCCTCCACCTGAGATGTGACCAACATCCTTCATTTCAAATTACCATCACATTGAGATATGACTTGCACCAATGACTAAGTTAAAATTGAAAAGCTTACTGAAGAGAGCTATATTAAGTATCGCGTGAGGCTGATGGACAAAAAAATAATTGTTCATGTGCCTTCGTAGAACCTAAGTAGCAAGCCTTTGATACCTTTCTTGGGTACTGAATACTTCTTGCAAATTACGGTATTTCAGTTTAAACAAAGAAAATAGACTTTACGAACTTCATTATAAACTTATGCAAAATAACCAACAACACAGACCGCCACACAGTAACCACCAACACAGACCGCCACACCGTCACCACCAACACAGACCGCCACACCGTAACCACCAACACAGTACCGATCTCTTTGTACGTGGCAATGGTGCAGGCGATGGAGAAGGTGCGCTCGTGTGGGAAGCCCTCCTCGGCGATGAGTTCGTAGGTTGGGGGCGGCCAGCGGCGTGTCATGCAAAGCTCCTGGAAAAATGGGGTGAAAATTACAGTTACACACAACAAAAAACATTCGTGAAGTTGACTTCATATTGGTCCACAATTTTGGTGAAACTCGAGTAATGGAATGAATTTTGTAAAGAGAATAGAATTTCGTAAAGAGAATTATCAGAGTAACCTTCTGTCAACTGAGACATTTCTATTATCAAAGCTTATAGTGTCTAGAGGTCCAGTATTTAGTTACAATATACTCATGAAGCCAGTAAAACTAAATTTGCGTCAATTCAAGTATCATTATTAATGAATTGAGTTGATCTAAACATTATTATTAATACGGGATTAGCGACAAAACGAAATGCTTGAGCAAATGATTGTGAAGTAAATGAATGCCATATGAGTAAAACTGTTTGTTGTGAAGTTGTGTATATTTTTCCTTTACAAAAACCTGGCACACATTTAGTTCAACTAATCACGAACTTCCATTCAGTTTGATATCACATGAATTTGAATGAGATTTAATGGACAAACATGATTAAAACGTTAGTAGCATGAGAGAGAAAAAGTTTCATAACCAAATAAATAAGTTACAAAACTATGATACTATTGGAGAGTGTTTTTATTGTAATGATATTAATATTGAATAAAACATCAAAAGCATTTAATTCTGAATTCAAATTCTCACCTGAAGCTGCCCCACAGGGTTGCCCGGGATGCCATCATCGTACGGAGACACCACTAGGTTTGATCTGAAGCAGATAGTAATTGCAGTAATAGATCATCACTAGTGTTATTGCTTTCAATTGATCCCAATCATACTAAAACACTGATTAAAAGAAGAAACATTGGGTTATCCTTTCTAACACAAAAATTATTTAATTAAATGAGTCTCGCACAGAGAAACCTGACCTTATAATTTGAAGCCGGATACAAAAAATCAAAAATATCAATTATAATATGCAATTTAAGTAAAATGGAGTGAAATATGGTATTGATGCCTACAGATTTTACAAAGTTATCGTTGATCACTGGCCAGCTTTGGTTTCAACCAATAATTTTGCTTTCCATTAATTCCAATAGTAGCGATCTCATAAAATAAAACTATTAGACTGTGTAAAATTACTTGACAACTCCTTCACACACATGATCATTTTTTAAGCCTTAACTCGACTCCCCCACGCCAGTCATATGGTTATGGTCAGTTATTATACCTACGTCATAACTCTTGCAGTCCAGGGACTACTCACAAGTCAGCATGGTTGCTACTGCCGGCGCTGACAGCAGAAGGGATGGTTGAGTCCGCAGAATTGAGCTGGGAGCTGCTGGTGGCAGCGGGTGGAGAGCCTCCATGTATGATAATATCAAGCACAGCCTTGGCAGCTGCGTGTTTGGCTTTCTTTTTGCTCTGCCCCGAACCATTTGCTGAGAAATGGAAGGAAAATTACCCCTTCTATACTAATATTGATAATTTGCTAAAATTTTGGAAGAAATTCCTAATATTGACTCATCTCTCATCAGTAACATTTTCTACTTCATGTATAATAAAGTTTCGTCACAAATTCAAGATGCAAATAAAATTAGAAAATACCTACTACAGTTCAACAATTACCTGCAAGCACAATAACTAAAAATTTAATGCATACCAGCAATAATTGAAGTCCTAAAGCCCAAAATTTAGTTCAGTACAAAATTCAACTTGAATCTCAAAAAAATTATTTTATTATTCATTCAAAATTAACACAAATACTTGAATTACTGGCGCAATAAGTCAATAATTACCCTGGGTTAATCAGGAACGTGGAAGCTTTTCTTGTGATGACACTTTCTAATATAAACTTATTCGTCATTTTAATTAATTAACTATTCTAGATGGAGTTTTAGAAGTTATCTTGTTTAATCAATACCTAATCTTAGGCCAGTGCAAGACTCACCAATAAATTCTCCAACAGTAACTCTGTACACAAAGGTGGGCTCATGAACAGCACCCTCAATTTGAAGCAAGTCATACTTGGGTGATATTCCCCGCCGCATGCACAGCTCCTGCAGCAGCGACACGGGCGTCTTGCATGGTAGAGATGCTGCCAGGGTCTGAGCAAATTAAAATTCAAACCACTTTTAAGCAATTTTTTTACTGAAACACAGATAAAACTGAAAAAATTATGGAGAAAAATATATTGTTGGATTGAGATTTATGGTAGTTTTTCTGCACTTATATCAAATATCAAAATCTAGTAAATCTAATATCAAACAAATTTTCAACTGCAGAGGGAACAATCTAAACCAAGAATATTAAGGAGAACAATAATCTTTTGTAAAATCAAACAATACCAATGAGTACAGCAGTTATACCTACAAATATACATGTTTCTACATTCAAACAAGTATCAGGAAAATTCATATAATTCACAACTAACAAATGAAATGAGTACCACACTTACATCAACAGAAGCTTGTTCCGTGCTGTGATACATTGTGCTTCAAGGTGTGGAGTAGTTTGTTGGAGGGATGATAGGGAACTTCAGGTGAATTAGATGAGTAGTAATCATCCACACAATGATGGTTGGTTGTGTACCGTAGGATGGTCCTCACAAGTGATGGGAGAACAGACCACACTCCACTGGGCCTCACTGCAGCCTACCTGTAAATATTATATTGCAATGCAGGTTAACTTCTAGACCATCAAGTGATCATTAGATCTGCATTAATACATTGTTAAGTGGTTTGAAATTATGTCAATTATTGAAAAGATGGTAAATTATGGGTTATAGGAACTTGAGAAATGACTGCATGTATGAGCATTTTCAACTAATTTCTGGGTGACTTTTATCCAATTTTATACTTTGGGGATAACACCCGCGATACAGTAAAATGATTGCATTTTCCATAAACTAGAAACTTAGGTAGAAGTCACCCATGAGTGAGAAACACCCAGCTTACAATCAATTTCACACATTTTCAAGGCCCTGGCCAACCATTAATACCATTAATGTCAGCAGCAGCACTTTAGCCTTCAATAGAAACAATATAATATAAACCAAACAGAACCACATTTTTCTTTCACAATTAAATACTGTCAAATGGGATAATAAGGGACAGGCAGGATAAATCAGGAAGCACATCCCACATTTCGTAGAAATGTTGAAGCAGCTAAACTAATCAAAATAATACAAAACTAAAAATATTGGCATGAGGTACACCACAATTAGGGCCAAAATTTGCAGTGAACAAGAAATTTCTTCTAAACTGCCTAATAGATAGATTCAATGAGACTTTAAATACACAGTCCTAACCTCCCAGCTTGTGAAATTTTTTTTATTTTGCTTTCGTTTGCGAGTTATACGGACATAAGGATAAATGACCGGAATTTTAAAGGCCAATTTTTTAATTTGCATTAACAATGTGCCATATACAGATAGCCATATAACTCGCAAACGAAGGAAAAATAAAAAAAATTGCCACGAGACAGTGTGGAATTTCTGTATAGGTAATATATTCTCATGTTAATATAAGAAAACGTATTGAAAAACCAACCCTACCACCACATGACACCACCTTTCAATGCAGTGAAAATTGATAAACTGAGCTCATTAGAAACTGCTGCGCTTCCCAAATCACAAGTGGTTTGAAATCCAATCCCGTGTTGCCAACGACTAATCAAGTTAACTAGTCGTTTATCTGTAGGCTAGTGGACACATTTTTGCAATGAATACGTTCTAAAATGAAAAAAAATCCACATTTGTAAAAAATTCTCACGATTGGACAATACCAACAGAGTTTTGATATCACACAAAATTATGAGATAAACTGCCACTGTTTCACTGCGTACGTTCACATCATGCTTCTACATTAACTTATTACAAGATGGTGTCACACACACTTTTGTTTTGGTTGTGTCTAGTTTGATTTCACAATAAATAGATTTGATTCACATTCCATTCTGAAATTTAAATGATTTAACGTTTTTTGAATTATAAAAACCCATTTAACACTCCAGATTTGAATTTTTTTCCATTTTTTGCCCTATTATGTTGAATTCATCTTGATAAATTCACTTCAAATTCTGAATGATTTCGTCTGCCATCGCGCATTTTTTAATGTTTTGTGTCGTCTAGAAAATGTTTGTTGTTTGAAATGGGAAATTATTTCATTATATAAAACAGAGCATGTACCATATAGTGCATTAATAATACAATTTGATTTAATAAAAATTAATTAATTTTAAAAAATATAATCAGATTTTTAATTCAACATTTTTCCAATAGAATTTAATTCTACAGCATGTACCATCTAGTGTATTAAATAATAAAATTTGATTTAGTAAAATTCAAATTTAATTAATTTTTTAATTTAATTAAAATCTACAGCTTCAACCAGTAAAATGAGCATCATGGGAATGAAAGTAAAACTGTCGTTCATACATCACAAATTGAAAGACATTGGATGGATTTGATAGGTATTTTATTAATTCTGTTTAAATATAAGTACGTAAATGACGCTTCTATTTCAGAATGATAATGGAAATGTTCCTACTATTTCAGAAACTTTTCTTGAATACACTTCCAAAAACTAAAGTTCTATAATCAATGGAGTCTTTGAAATGACAAAATAATTAAATTTAAAATTTTTAGCTATATGGGCGAGATCATCATTCATCAATATGAGGAGCATTCATTCATCATTCGTGAGGAGCTGTAAGAAAAAATTAGTTGTTTTTGATGTAAAAGAATGTTTTTCAATTAAAAGAAATGCAATACTTGATTTTTGGAAATACGATGCTAAAATTAATGATCCGTATTAGAATTCGTTAGACGTTACGCTTTCAGAATCATCTTCAAAAAGTTTGTTTTTGTTTGTTTCATCAGAAGTTTTTGTTTGATCAGAAAAAGAAAAATTTCTGTTCGTTTGATCAGAAACAACATAATTATTCATTCTCTTGCACTAAATATATGAATGATTAGTCGGACTTGGTTACCGTCTGCATTGATCATCCCGCTAGATTATGCACCTGGAGCGGGAGGCGTGAAAGAAGCTAGGTATTTAATTCAGTTGCACGTTAGCCCACTTGATATGTAGTTCTGCTCGTCTGAACTCTGAATTGTGTGTTTAGTGTGCATGATGGAAAACTCTGCTTTGCAACGTAGTTATAGGTAAACGCGGTATATTCCGACACATTAAGGACGTATCGAGAAATGAAAAACTATAAAAAAAAACGTATGCGTTACGCAAGTTCTGTTGCCTTCACGTGACTCTCAAAACACTTCACTACACGTCAGCAACAATAAAACGTCACAAAATGTTGCCATATTTATTAAAAAGCCTTTAGAATGGAAACCTACCAAATCCCTATATTCCGTCACTGTGTGTGGCAATATTCGACACGTGGTGAGTCGTATTGCGTCAGCGCTTCAAATTTAACTGATACCTAATGCCGACATCCACGTGTTCGAATTCCGTTCGCTGTGTGAGCTGTATTGGGATACAACACGGCTTTGAATTAGAACACTAACGAATATTGAACACTACTTAATTACGTTTTAATTAACAGCTATTAGGCTTTTAATTAAGCAAATTTCAATTTTTGTACAAAGCTTTGAACGATCTGTGTGTGCCACTGTGTGTCCAATTCAAGTTGTGTCGGAATTAGTTTTCATGTGTCTAAATCCATTTCTCAACTTCATCATCTATTAATTTATTTAAGACTTGAAATCAGCGAATACAAGTATACTTAAAGGATTCCTAATACATTCACAGACGTATTTAAAAGTCTCAAACCATAATATTCTTCCTATAAAAACAGTTATTCACTATTTGGTAGAGCAAGGTCAACTGTCAAATTTTACACATTTTTCGATGATCTCACCAGGTGGCATGCATTGTCTCTCTTTGGATCTCAATATTTTCCCACTAGATGGCCAAGACCTAGTGTTTTGGCAGTATTTTGATGCGCAAATGCATGACGTCACCATTTCAACCATCAACAAACGCATGGAACTAAAACAAAGCTTAATATAAAGGAAAAGCTGGAGAGGTGACGGAATTACCTACGATGTCGGAATATACCGTGTTTACCCTAATTACTTAATGAAGTTTAGTTCACTGTGGTCAACTTAAGAGACAAATTTTCAACTAACTAATACTTTTTATAAGTCTAATTTTAATTGTTGAGTGAAAGGTGCAGGCATACAACTTCAAAGTGATTAGGTACTTTATAGAAACTGAGCAAGTTAGTGTACATGTTTTAAGCCTTTAAGAAGTTCATTTTTTGCCTCAAATAACGATGTTGGGTAGAAAAAGTGGTCTTAGTGGATCGAAATATATGAACCTTCGAAATTAGAATTCCATCCTGGTGGTAGGGTCCCGTAGGGATGGTTTTTCAATACATTTTCTTATATTAACATGAGAATATAATTCAATATATTACCTGTCCTATACAGAATTCCACACTTTAACCTTTATATTAATTATATAAAGGTTAAAGTATGGAATATATAAATTATATAATTAATTTAACCTTTATATTAAGCTTTGAAATTATTTCAAAGCTTGATATAAAGGTTAAAAGTTGAGAAGTGTCAGAATTACCCACAATGTTGGAATATACAGCGTTTACCCTATTCACCTAGGTATTGCCTATTGAGTCTTGAGATCTCTTGCCTTTGGAGTTTGGACTTTGAGTTAGATCAAGCATAAGAGTACTGTACATTATTATCACCAGTCATAGTGGCAAACCAGAGATTTTTTAGAATCGGTTCATTTTTTAATTTCCTCATTTACTCAAGATTTGAACCAATTTCATATGTATGATAAAGCTGGTATGCATGATACTTTTCTGGTCTACTTATAGGACTCAAAAATGAACTTGAGGGAGATTCTAAAAAACTCTCTGCTTTGTCTTGTCACTATGCTGTACAACTTGTTGAAAACACTGGATGTGACTGGAATTGAAAGCTGAAGTCAGCTGTTGGGTAGGCTAGATGATACTGCTGCCAGCTCCCAGCTGTGGAGGCTGAGCTGACCTAAACTGGCCTACAGTTAGTACAGTACAGAGCAATTCTAGAAATAGGCTCACATCATTTGTTGACATTCGGACTGGAAAACAGATCAAGAGAGTGAAAAAGAAGACTTTTTCAAAGATTCTTACTACTTACTTGATGCACATTTTTTTGCTCGTCTTTATTAGAAGTAAGTTAAAGATTTTTGAAGTCACAGAACATTATTTCTTCCGATTTCAATTGTAGAGAAGACGTAAAGTGAAAAAATAGCTATGCAAGTACCGCCGTACCGGTAAAGTCTGGTCCTGACAATCCGGCATTTTTCAACGATAAAACTAATCTAGTATTGAACTACACGAGATAATGTATAGCGATCAATAGACATAAAAAATGCACATGGTTAGAAAATTTCAACCGAGATGAATGAAGTCAAAACGTACCAAGTGAAAATGCAGCCAAATATGTTCTCTGCCCCCTCTTGTGTGCTCCCTCCTCAGTATGCACGCCAACTCTAGAGTCTAGAGTCAAGAAGTGAAGCGCATGCGTCAAATTCGACCCAGACAAATACCCCAAAAACGCTGAATTTAGGGTATTTGACAGAGCAGTGAGGAAGAGCTATACTGCTGTAGTTTCATGGTTGATGCGATAGCTTGCTATAATTCTATTTATTTAAATGCAGTGGCCTAAATTATTTGAAACATGAAAGTGAAATTAGTACGTTTACAATGCGTTGGCTTCGTAGAGGCAACCGACTGTTATGAAGAAGCTTCTATGGTCATTCCGGAAAGTTTTGAACCAAGAAATCATTTGTTTAAATTTTATCAATTGACAAGAGAAATGTCAGAAATTATTTATGAATGGTACAAATTTTAAAACTCTTTGTACCCTAAAGTTTCCGCAATTTCCCAACACGCAGACAACGCGTTATATACTAATAAAACAGGACCGCATTAACACTTTTGGCCCGGAATTTGGTAAGGATTTAACCATGGTTGAATGAATATAATATATGCATTAATTCAACCATGGATTTAACCACTTCGATACTACTGGGACAAATTTCCTTAGCAGGTTTACCACTGAATGTGTGATTCAGTAGGTTTTCAACACATGGATTCAGAGCATGAGTCTGCAAAATTGAAACCAATCAGGAAAAAATGAATATAGATATATTAATATTTATTGGCATTAAGCATATGCTAGCACTGGCAAAATTTCTTTAATCTGCTTAGATTCAACGTGTTTTCACGCATAACATTTTAAAATTGAAACCAATTAATCAATGACAAACATATTCATCCACAAAACACTCCCACGGGCGTTGTCAGAATTACGTATTTTTTCCGCTTCGTTTCCTTGTAGATTGTAGTGTTCTCAACACTAAGTCTACCGGTAAAATTGAAACCGATCTAAACCTAACTACAACGATGCTATTTATAGACATGACGCTCCTGTAAGCGTTGTCAGATTTTTTTGTCCGATTCGATCTTAATTATCGCTCTAAAAGCTAAGTTTTATCAGGTTTTCCACACATACATCTTCCAAATCGAAACCGATCTTGACCTTATTAGCAGAGAAGCTATTTATTCACAATAAATTTTTGCGTTGTCAGAATTGTCGTTTTCCACGTAGTGCGCTACACGCTAAGTTACTAGTTAGGAGTGCAAAGAGGCCAAAACTTAGCGTTACTGGACACTACGAGAAGAAAAAAAAAACGGATAAAAATAAATCTAACGCATAAAATCCTCAAATCGTAACCGATTAGGTTCTAATTAAAAATATAGTTTTTTTTATTAACGATACGCTCAATGGAACCGGGAGCGCCGTCATAATTATTTTTACATTAATTTTTTTTAATTAACACGTTGAATGCTTACTTTCGGCAACCTTTTCACTCATAAATCTTCAAATCTTAACCTGTGATTCACTACCTGCGTTAAGAACTTCACTGCAACAGCACTGTGGCGTAACACGGAACTTGAAAGTTATTAACTGACGACTCAACAGGGAAGCCCGGACCTAGAACAAGTTTTAAACGAGTTCTTACTCGGGTGTACGTAACTGAAAAAAAATTTTTCATAAGCAAATTGAGTGGTACCGTGTGGTACCGCTTCGAGGGAATTGATTGACCACCCTGTCCAGTGATTGGACAGGGTGCGAGTGATTGGAGAGGTGCGGGTTCGAACCCTGCTCTGTGCGCCAGTGTCTGGTCAGAATCGGCGAGGAGGCCGGGCGGTTAAGCAAGGCGGAATTGTAGCAGTGAGTTGCGAGTTCGAGACCGCAACATGCTGTGAATATTCTTCAATGTTAAGAATCGGCGACAGGCCTAGGGCCTAATAAACGCTGAGAAAGCTAATATATTGTTATTAATTGGTTAAAGAGGAACCTCATTCGTATTTTTTACCGAAACCTGCTTTATATTGAAGCTTAATATCATCTATTAATTCATTTATTTTATAATGCAGAAGTCTAAGGTGTCTAAATTAACTATTACTTATGGCAGTAGATAGAAATGCAATTGTAACCCTTCATGAAAAGTGCGAGAGTAATTCAGCCATTGCATAATAGCTTCAAATTCGTCGTGAAATTGTGTGGAAGGTGGTAAAAAAAAATTCAAGAAAACTGGTGAAACATGCAATCGATCTGGTCAAGGAAGGGAACGAAGTATCCGAACAAAACAATTGGTCAAAAACACGAAGGAGAAGTTGAGGAGAAACCTTCGTCGCTCAGCTGCAAAATTGGCTGCAGAAGCAGGAGTCAGTCAGACATCAATGCGTAGAGTGCTCAAAGATGACCTCAAAACCTCCCCTTACGGGATGCAAACAAGGCATGAACTAACAGACCGTCATGAACGAATGAGGCTCGAAAGATGCCAGCACATTCTGGATCTCATTGAGGATGGCACGCTGCCCAACTTGGTGTTCAGTGACGAGAAAAAATTTGACATTGAACAAAGCATTGACCGTCATACGACAGAGATTGGAGTCGGGATTGATCTGTGACAACCAAAACAGCAACACGACGTCAAAATTCCATGTCCGTGGTGGTTTGGGCCGCGGTAACCGCCACTGGGAGGTCCCCACTCGTTTTTGTCCCCTCAAGAGTGAAATTGAACAGTCAGCGATACATTTCGGACATTTTGGAAGCTGTGTTGTTACACTAAGCCCGTGAACACTTCAACGGCTCACCTTGGAGTTTTCAACAAGACTCTGCCCCATCACATGGCTCAAACATGACCCAAAACTGGATTCAGGGTCATATCCCAGCTTTCATTAGCAAAAATTAATGGCCCTCAAGAAGCTCAGGATTTGAATCCTATCGACTTTTCTGTGTGGGCTATTTTAGAGAGTAGGGTCTGCAGAACACTTCATGGTTCTTTGGATAGTTTGAAGTCTAAATTGACACGAGAATGGGACTTGATCTCTCAATAAATGCTGCGTGTCTCCTGTATGCTTTCCCGCGTAGATTGGAGGACGTCATTAAAAATAAGGGTGGTCACATTGAATAAATATGTCTGAGAGTTGTTTAGGTAATTCTTGGCTACTAGCTCATCCAATGAAAAAACAATGCACCTGTTTGTTCCATTGAGAAATAAAAAAAAACATGCGTTGCCATAAATATGGCGGACCCCGTATAGTGCATTTAAAAAAGTGATCAAAAGCTAATGGATATCAATTTGAGTGATATTTCAATTTTATACAACATTGTGTCGTTTACATGGGCTATTTGGTTTGACCCACAGGTTGCAATGCTACTTTCCAATCTAAAAATGCAATCTCATCCGAGTCAGGCTGGTGTTTCCCTGTGGGTTTCGATCCTCACTCAGCAATCCAAGATATAGTACCTCTCTTGTAAAACAACCAAAAGCGTTCGGCAGGCTTAATTTGAAAGATTTGATTTTTTGGCAATTCATAGCAAGTTAATATTCTCGCTACAAAATTAAATGTATTAAGTCGTAGTTATTTCTGATTTACTACTGATTTGGACACAATATAGCCAATGTCGATAACCTCACCAGTAGCTCTAGTCACCGGCCTTCAATAGAAACGATATATTTTACAAAGAAAGCTCAAGCACATCTGTCTAGCGTGATCAAAACAGCTTCGTAGTCATTATGCGGTTACCGAACCCTACAAATCGCAGTTCTGACCAATATTACCGGTTTTAAGGACCGCGCGGCGAGGTACGTGCACTAAGCAGTTTCTGCTGAGTGGCAAGTGGCAACTGATTGTGGCACTACAACTGGCATTGTAGCGCATAGGATAACAATAAATTCGCCCAGCCGTACGTATATATTTTTCATTTTTTAGAAAAAATATTAAATTCTCCGAAAAAATATCCCATAACATATAATTTCAAAAATATACATAGAATGTTCAAAAATTTCTTAGTTTTTACGCGTTTGAACTATTTTTTAGTAATTCAATCTAATGCTTAATTTAAAAATAGCACCCAAGAATGAAAAACAAAAGAACCTTAAAAAACGATAATATATGAAAATTGACAGCAATAAAGCAATTGGACAGTCAACTCATCGCGCACCGTTTGGCACAATTACTCAGAACCTATAAGTGGAAGGTATCGCATGGAGCGGGTGAGAATGCAACAGCAAATAGATCTACTTGTATTAGGTGCCTAACATAATAATCCTTGGCGACCTGAACGCTGACGACCCACTCTGGCACTCAAAAATTCAAGAAGCCCGTGGCGACTACCTGGCCAACGAACTCGGTAACTTCAACAGCGGCACGCTTAACATGGACACCCCGACCCGGCGACTCAGCAACGGACAACCTACATCTCCGGACATCTCAATCGCCTCGGACACCCTGATCTCACACAAGGCGTGGACCACCGCCACAGCTCTAGCCTTCGACCACCTACCGATACACGTCACCCTGCAAGCTGACTTCTACAACACCAAACCCCCTAAAATCACACTCAAGAACTTTGCAAATGCTGACAGGAAAATATTCACCCTCGAAACCAAACAGGTCTTTCGCACAGCTGACCTCCCGCCTGACGTCTCCGCAGCTTAAAAATTCTTTCGACTAACATTACTCAACGCAAGGAAAAGCAACATTCCATCTGGCCGTCACATCACCTGCAAACCCGACTTGTCAAAAGAAATAACCGACCTCATAAAACAACGAGACACGCTCCGCTCAACAAGCCCCTCTTCACCAACCATTGCCAACATGATGACCCAAATCAACCGCCTCACCAACAACCTCAAAACCAGCCGCTGGAAAGAATACCTCGACACCTTCAACCGCCACACTAACGTGTAACGCCTCTGGACAACCATAGCAGCCCTAAACAGAAAACCCAAGCTTTAACCCATGCGATGCGATCACCTTCAACGGAAAGCCTTTAAACAACTATAAGAAACTGGCCAAAAAATTCAACAGGCTTTTCACGACTCGACTTGGCTGACTGCCCCACATTTGACAGTCCACTACCTAAAGCACCTCTGTCCTCACGGAATAACCTACCTGACCAAAATGTTCAACGAGTCGCTCAGAGCTTGCCGAATACCCGCAATCTACAAAACCGCTAAAATTATCCATCTACTTAAACCCGGTAAACAAGACCAAGCCGCCTCGTACCGACCAATCTCTTTCCTCTGCCAAGCTGTCAAAGTTCTCGAAAAATGCATCCTGCTAATCGCCAACGAATACCTTACCCTTGCCGGTCACCAATATGATTTTAGACCCTGACACTCTACCACCTCGGCTTTCGTTCTCCTGACAAACATCACCAATAGATTCAACCAAAAGAAACCTGCCCACTGCACTGGACACCAGCAAAGCCTTCTATATCGTCAACCATCGAACACTCGTCAACGATCTTCTCGATTCAACCCTGCCCCGTTCAGTCGCCCGCTGGATCACCAACTATCTACATGGACGCTCAGCGTTCATGTAGATAAGCTCAGCATCCATAACCGAAACATCGCATCAGCCACACTGGGGTACCACAAGAATCCGTGCTGCCCCCGTCACTCTTCAACCACTACGTTTTCAAAGCCCCACCACCTCCGCCGAACATCAAATTCATCTCTTACGTAGACGAATTCACCATATACACAACCGGACGCGACACCATACGACTTACCGAACAACTCAACAACTACCTGCCAGAGCTGACCTTCACCCAACGCAACCTCGAATTTCCAGCTACCAAGTCAACAGTCACGCTAATCACTCCTCACACAGCTCAATACAATTGCCACCCATGTAAGTGGAAATCAACAATCAGGTGCTGCCGCTCAACCACAACCCGAAAACCCTAGGCCTCATCTTCGACACGACACAATTGTGCGGCCTACTGAAAACACTCGTGCAAAAGGTCGCTTACACGAGACGTCAGTCGCCGCACGAGGGTGACAGTGTAATAAATTGCATGAAATATTGCCAACACAACAACTTGACCCACAGTTAGACAATGCAAGCTCTGTAGTGGGGCGCAAAAGGAACAATAGTGGAACGCTGAAACCCATGAGGCGGCTTCTGGAAAACCATGACACCAATCTTGATCCGTGGTTATAAAAATTATACCTTAAATTTACGACTGTACAAAACATTAGCATGCAAAATATTAAATGAGCCTTATCTGCCATTTTTCCTTGAGCATAATTACCGAATAGACCAAAAGGGCGGAACATCAGAGAGCTTTAATCTAAGTATCAATCATAACATGGCACGTTATTGTGGAGATAACTAGTCTTGATATATATCAGAGGTTCTTCATGTAAAAAGAAATATATGCAAAAAGTAGCAACTCTTGAATATTTATATATATATATATATAAATAAATTCTAAACATGTTTAGGTCTTACTTTCTGCAAAATAGTTCCCTGCAATTCATCATGCATACGGTTTACAAGCACTGACTAGGGAATCGGTTCGTTTCATTTATAAAATGGAACGAAACACTATTTAAGAATCTGGGAATACCGTTTGTCACTGCAATAACACTCGATCAGCAAAGCTGAAACAGCATTCATTCAGTGAAATAATTTTCGAAGTTTTGTTTAGTGGCGCTGAATTTCTTCTGGTCATCTTAATCAAAACATTTTGCAGCGACAAGATGTAAAATTCCGAAATTGAATGAAAGAAGAGCGTTGTGCGAACTCTCGTGATTACAAAAATTCATTGAACAATGTCTTCACAGCCTCTTGCTGATCAGCAAGTAGCGGTAAGAGAGGCGATCTCGTTGGGCCTCCATAGTAACCCATGATGTCCATGGCGAATTTCATGGCAGGGACTCCAAGTGTTTTGGTCACGGCTGAGTTGGGTTCAATTAGTCGTCGCTGGAGTGACAAGGCTTCAGACGCGGCAGCGTGGGCAGTGCCAGACGTGGTAGCGACGAACAAGTCGAAAAGCTGGCACAGCTCCCGGGGCAGCACGTTGGCCAGACCACATATGGCACCCACGCAACCAACGTGCAGCGCGGCAAGAAGATATCCCGCAGATCCAGCCAGCACCTGAGAGAAAATTGAACAATGGTTGACGTGATGAGAATGACTACACATCAAACGGTAAAGGACTTGGGCATAATTAACCTATATATACACTAACCGTAAGTCATTCCACTGCATCAAAACAGGTCTCTTCTAACACTCGGTTCTAGAAGTACGTAAAACAAGAATCCTAAATTTGCTAGCCCCTATAACGCCAGATCGCGCAAGCCAGTAAACCATTGTGGGAGAGAAAAACTAAGCAAGCCAAGATTTGATGATGCAAAATACGTACAGTATTCTGCTCTGCATCATCACAACAAATCAAGAAATAAATTA
Source organism: Hyalella azteca (assembly GCF_000764305.2). Lineage (NCBI taxonomy): Eukaryota > Metazoa > Arthropoda > Malacostraca > Amphipoda > Hyalellidae > Hyalella > Hyalella azteca. Next base: position 807,368 of record NW_025943380.1, on the reverse strand, counting down.
TCACCTGGAAGTTGTTGCCTGCAGTGACGTGAACGAGAGCAGCTAATTTGGTGACATCACCACCGCTGTCCTTAATACCACAAATGTTGGGATGCTGACTCAGCGTTCTAATTGCTGCGACACTTAAATCTACACCTGCACAGGGTTAGCATGGGTTACAACTTCATTTGCTCTAAGAATCGTGTTTCCAACTTCTTGGCATAGAGATAAAAAATCAATATAAAGCAAAAACACTGTGGAAGTGAACTGTGTCGATTATTACATCTAGAACTCGGAAAAATGTAAATAGAAGGAAGAATAGCAAGATCCATGACACGAGGAGTTCTATATTGAAAACAAAGGATACATCAGAGAAAATGTTACCAGTGTAAGCAGGCACTGAGTACAAGAAGACAGGCAGAGGACACCGGTCGGCCACGGCTGAATAGTGGTGAATCAATGACCGGTCCTGGGAGCATCAAAGAACAAAAAATATTATCAGCTTCTTAAAATCCGTAGCGTTCAAACTAACTGTAATTCTGTCGGACGAATAAGAATAATTTGCAACTTTTTAATTCACCTTGGTACATTTGCCCACAATCAATTCGTGTGTCAATTAATCATAAAACATCTTGATCACAGAAATTAGAGCAAAATTATGGATAATTTACCAACATTTAATCCAGACTTGTAAAATGAAGGGGAAACCAGCATCACGGCATCAGCTCCTGCAGCAGCCATTTCTTCACACATCTTGATAGTGTTCATAGTACCTGACATAAAATGAAGGAAGTTAGACAATTCATAACAATTTAAACACAAATAATATTTCAATTAGGTACTTGAATCAATGCTTGGCTATCTTAATCATTCAATAAAATACTTAAAAAAAACTTTTTAAAAAAACCACGTTTTTCTTGTGGACTAAAAAGTAGAAAATAAATTATGGTTCGCCCCAAAAAAACGTGTGTCGGGCAAATTTTTAAATTTTGGAAATTTGATGGTGAACGTACTTAACGTGAGCGCCCGCACGTCATACTATATATATACTTTACTCAATTAAACCAATTTAGGTCTCTAATTACTAGTTTTTATGATTGTATCTGAAATTGTTAGGCGAAAATAGCCTGCATGCCGAATTTCAGATCTCTAGAACAATCAGAAGTGGGCTAATTTTCGTTGTCAATGTTAACAACAAACAAACGCGAAGCTAAGCTAAGAAAAACGTGTTAAAAAATAACCGAGAACAATTGCTAATGTCAAGAACCCCAAAACAAATACAAATTAAGGTACTGATATATGCTGTACGGTACTACTAAGGCCAAATGTGACCTGCTACCAACCTGAGACTTAGCAGAATTCTCTCAGTTTTGAGAGTTTAAACACACAATTCACTTAAACCATCCTATATCCTAGACAATTCAGACCAGAATAGTCATAGGTAGCTGGGATAAAACCTGCAACTCAGTGCTCCTATTTTGTTACTCTGCACTGTTATCACCAGGACACCCTGCCCAGTGTTACCACTGAACCACCCAAACTTAATATATTGTATGAAAGAATGTACTAGAATGGCACAAGACACAATAGATGCATGGCAAAATATCATTTGCTAAAAGCCTAAAACCACTATTAGCTCTTAGCTTTTTGGTACTGATACTATATTCATTACTTACATGTATAAAGAACCTTTAGAAAAATCAGAAGAAAATATGTGCTACACTTACAGTGCTAGTGATATGCCACTAAGTGATATGGCTCATTATCAATGCAATTGATTTAGTTGGATGACATCTGGATTTACAATGCATTTTTTATTCAAGTTTCAAATGCAATTTGGTGATTATTCTTGTACTGTCTAATATATATATATGTGTGTAATACCTGTCAATTTGTATAATAATGAATAAACATTACCAACCTTCACACCCAGCTCCAGCAAGAAGTATCTTGTTTCTAGGAATGAAGGTGCGGGCTTGCTTGATGAGCAGCAGCCTTTCTTCAGTGGACAGTGAAACTGTCTCTCCATTGCTGCCTTGGACCAGATATCCTGAAATGAGCATTTGGAGGTTAAAACTTCAACCCTCATTATCTAATTGCAGTATTAACAATAGATTGCTTGAATTTGTAAGAACAAAGAGAAACCAAAATGATTGCTAGTTAAAAAATATTACCATGCAACAAATTAAGCAATGAAAAAAAGTAGAATGAAGGCCTAGTGACAAACAAGAGTTTTTGGTTGCCCTTCCCACTTCCAGTTCCAGTGAGGGTGGGATGTCAGCCTCAGAGACCCTATCTGTACGGCTGTACCTTCATTGTTCTATACAATATTGAACTGGAAAAATTACTGGATCAAATTATACAGATTCTAAAGTCCCTTGTTGGTTACCACTCACCATGGATGAAAGAGTCTATGAAACTAATAACTTATAGCAAAGTATGAGCAGCTCAGAGCCTCTAATGAAGTTGTCTAATTGTCAACATTGCTACCATGACATATTATGATATTCACAAATTCAACTCATTTATTCATTCAACTAAATTTTATTCTATCTTCACAAGTTCACCACATCAAGTAAAGCTGGAAAATTGGGCAGAAGACATGGAATTGGAATTGGGGTGCGTGGTGACCTACGGTCATGACCTTTAAATCGGTCATACACGCTGCCTAAAAAAACTTTTACTAGCATCAAAAAAAAAATTAAAAGTTCACACTCTTATGTTAACAAAAAAGTTCAAATATACCATATTCACAGCTGTCCTAAGAAAAAATATAAAAATTTGACAATCGCAAAAAATTAAAACCACGTACTAAAACAATTTGGCACGTTCACACGTCTTCCCACCCTCCCCTCTGTCAACCCTCCACTCAAGACTCCACTCTTATCATCCTCCTCCTCTCCCTCATCATCCACACGTTTTCCAAATATCTCTTCACACTCTCAAACATAGCCGCAGTTGCTCCCTCAGACCGACCCGTAATTATTGCCATCCACTCTTCGCTTGTTCTCTCATGCCCCACCTCGTTGGGTCTCACCTGTCTCATTCAGAATCACCTCAATCGTAGACTGACGCTCTCTCTCATACGCCCCACATTCCATCAACAAGTGCTCTACAGTTTCCTTCTCATCCCCATCACACATAAAACATTTATCTTCTCTCCTTTCATTCCACCTGTATGTACGTCCATTCACACCTAGCGCACCGCACCTGCCCTAACACAAAACAGAAGGTCCCAACCTCTACTACCATCAAACATATGTACATTCATATTTTGGCATCGCTTTCATCTGATACAGTCTTAGAGAGTCCTTTCCCTCCATTCCTTGCTTCCATACCTTCAGCCCATAGTCTTTCACTCGCTCATTTATTTCTCTTTTCCACTCTTTTTCATCCCACTCTATCCCAAATCCCAATCGCACCCCGTACTGTCACCACCCATTCGTCCTTTGGCCCAGCGGGCCTTTGGCGCACCCATGCTTCTGGCTTCATGCATGCCACACTTACGCACCAGTCATAGTGGCAAAGCAGAGAGTTTTTTAGACTCTCCCTCAAGTTCATTATTGAGTTCTATAAGTAGACCAGTAAAGTATCATGGATACCAGCTTTATCATATTTAAGAAATTGGTTTAAATCTTGAGTAAATGAGGAAATTAAAAATGAACTGATTCTAAAAAGGCTCTGGTTTGTCACTATGCGCACCACTACCCAACATCTGCGTGCCCATTTGCTCACCTTCATGTTCCACATATACATCTTTCGAGCCCAACGTTCATCATCCATTCGCTCCAGTCTCACTTTATACCTCAAAACTGCTCATTCTTCTTTCCTTGAAGGTACTCCAACCCATGTCTCCTCTCAGGGCCTCTACTGCAGTCCACCTGGGGGGCTCCTAGTGCCAATCTCGCCACTCTATTTTGTACCAATTCCAATTTATCTAGCTTGCCATCACTATATGCTATCACATCCAGTCCATTCACGAACAAAGTAAAATAAAATTTCCATGATTTATGTATGTACAGTTTTTCCCTATTTCTATGGGTGGTAGTCTGCCCAATTTCTTTCATTAGTTTACATAGATAAAAAAAATTTATACATTTTTGCCTGCAAGACTGCAACTCATCAAAAATCACCTTTCAAAAATCATTTTCATTCATCCCTTTTGGAAACTTCTGCTTGATATTCCAGATTTGATAGTAATAATACCAACCTTTGAATGAGAAAGGAACAGTGTCTAACAAGATCAAAATTGCTTGTTGTCATTATGCACCAATAGAAGTTTAGAACCATGTCAAAATTATACCTACCGGTAGTTCTGACCTCACCTGTGAGAGGCTGTGACCAATATACCTACTACTACCTTACCTACCTAGGCTAATGTTACTTGTTGACTTGATGCTATTCCTATCTGTATCCAGAATTTCGTATATTTTACGCTTGTATTGGAGGGGATTTTATGGAAGCCCGCTAATGAGATTTTTGTGGACGAGTAACAAGACCTTACAAGTTGACAGTGGCTGAGTGTCGACTGGCGGGTTATGTGCCGTAAATCTGGTGGGTAATGGGTGGCAAGTACCTAATATTTTAATTAAGCTTTTCAAGTCTAGTGGGTAAGCTACTAGTACTGTTTAGCGTTTGTTTTTATATTTTAGTACGAGAAAAAAATTGCCAGTGAAGAAATAACAAATATTTTTAGAAAACTGTTATTCTTGAAATGAATGAAAGCTTAAAAATTACTTGCCTTTCAAGTCAGTTTTATTCCATTCATCTAAATTCTCGGCCAATTTATCGAAGTTAATTGATTCATCGTTGTTGAATGGTGTGGCAACTGGAGACAAAATGCCACTACAATCTACACGAGTCGAAATATTTAACGAAAGGCATCTGAAAATTTGTCTGCCCTTTAAAAATGGCGACTGAGCGCATTGAAATAATGTTGTCAAGACACCCATTTTCGCGGTGATTTTGCTTGTAGCAAATACGTCCTCTGTGCTGTTACTACTGTGCAAGAAATAAGCTGTTATCATTGCATAAACGCATGTATCCAGCGCAACTTTATCTCTGGTTCTAGAGTAAAATCACTACTCATAAATTATTTACTAGGGCTCAGTGTCAAGCATACATAACAGATATTGATCTTTAATATAGATAAAAAAATAATTTATAGGGTTCTTTATATAAATTAGGATAATTAATCTGCAGAGCACATTATACTGCTTATACTTTTGAACGATTCATAACCAAAAATAAGACCGTCATAAAATTGCATTGATTATTATGCAGTATATTTAATATCGTTAGAAATAACGTTTCCTATTCCAGAATTTGCGACAGGCAACATAAAGCCTGTTGGCCCTGTTCTTCGATCAGCGCCGACATTTCTATGCTATGCTAACACATCAACCGCGATCGGCAAAATTATAGGGTAATTACTAAAGCTATTAGAGGAACTTGAAAAACTTTCTAGGTCCATAAGTACGTTAGATATAAATTTGAAATGAACACCAAAAGAATGATTTGGAGATTACTAACGAGTTGTGGCATAACTTGATCGTGCCGAGGAATAAGATTCTCTTGGCTTTCTTCATCATACATGCAGCTATAGGCCAGTCATGTTGGGCAAGCTTATCCATAGCAATGACACTTGAAAATGACGTCTCGGACAAATTTACGGCCGGTCATGCGTCCTGTCTCACGGCAAATCCTCCAAATTCAGTGACTAAGGAATATCTCTTAAACTAATGAACGCAGCTCGATGAAACTTGGTACACGCATTGAGCAAGACCTAACGGTGATATTTAGCAAGTAAATTTTTTCTATTTTACTTTATCCGTGAATTATACGGCAATTTGTGCTGAAATTTGCAGTGACAAAGAAATTTCTTGGAAACTACTGAACAGATTTGAACGAAATTTGAACAACAAACCTAACCTCCCATTGGTGATATTTAGCTCGTTTTCATTTTACTTCAACCGTGAATTATACGGCAATTCGTACCGCAATTTGCAGTGACCAAGAAACTTCGTTGAAACTACTGAACAGATTTGAACGAAACTTAGATTCTATATTCCTAACCTTCCAACGGTGATGTTTAGCCGGTGACAATTTTTTTTCGGTTTTGCCTTTGTTTGCGGATTTTTTTCATTTCACATTCGTACGTGAATTATACGGAAATTCGTGTCGAAATTTGCAGTGACCAAGAAAATTCTCCTAAACTACTGAACAGATTTGAACGAAACTTTGAACAACAAACCTAACCTCCCATTGGTGATGTTTAGCTCGTGACAATTTTTTTTCGATTTTGCCTTCGTTCGTGAGTTATACGGACATACGGAGAAACGACTGACATTTCTGAAGCCGATTCTAAATTTGGATTGACAAAGAACCGTATTCGTGTAGCCATATAACTCGCAAACGAGGAAAAAATCTAAAAAATTGACACGAGCTAAACATGACCGTTGGGAGGTTGGGTTTGTATATTCAAAGTTTCATTCAAATCTGTTAAGTAGTTAAGAAGAAATTTCTTGGTCACTTCAAATTTTGGCCCGAATTGTTCTATAACTCAGGAATGAAGGTGAATGAAAAAATTCAAGAGTTAAACATATTACCGTTAGGTCATAATAAATACGTGTACCAAGTTTCATCGAGCCGCGTTCATTAGATTGGAAGATATTCCTTGGTCATTGAATTTGGTGATTGACCGTGAGACCGGCCGCGAGACCGACCGCGAGTCCGGCCGTAAATTTGTCCGACACCTCTTGAAATGGCAATGTGCCTAATGTCTGCTGTCTCCCTCTGAGTAGCTTATTATTACAATATATTAATGAAAAATAATAATAATACAATGAATTAATAATAAAAAATAAAACAACTAATATCGTAGATATCATATGTGCGAAAAATAGTGCGAGTCTTCATTTGATATAAACGTGACCTTCTGGACAGCTTTTTTGTCGGAAAACTCTACATCAACATTAGATCCTCCACGCTCGACAGAAATTCAAATTTTTTACTTTAATCGATTATTTTGAAAGTTAGCCAACGAATGCCGTAGTGAAGCTCCACAATATTAGACGGTAATGGACGGTAGTTGGTAATGGACAGCTTTGGTTAGCGGTCATTATCGTCACGATTGATAGACAAAATAGTTATTATTGATGGAAGAAATAGTCACGAATGATAGATAAATAGTCACGAATGATGGACTAAATAATCGCGAATGATGGAGGAATAGTCACATATGATGAAAAAATAATCATGAAAGATAGAAATATAGTCAGGACTGATGAATAATAGTTAGAAATGATGGGCAAATAGTAAGGAAGAATGAAATGTTGACAAATATCAGTAGACACTGAATGAAACAATGGCCCGCATTTGCCATTGTCAGGAGAAGCGGGGCACTATTACGTTTATAGTGCAATCATTCACAAAGAAATTTACCATCACATCTGGTTCTGAAATGTTCTTTTGCATCCTTCATTGCAAAGAAAAACACTCTAATTATTGATAATTTATTATTATTTACTCTCAAGACCTTTATCAAGCGAGCAAAATTGAAGCAGAGCGAGGCTAAGGCGCGTGCAGTAATCTCGACCGGAAGAGCCTCATCCGCCGGCTTGCGAGGCAGGCGTCGGCAGTCGCTTGTCACGCACACCATGCAGTCGCCTTTGTCCAACAGTCGTGTTAATAAGTGTTAAGATCACTTGATAGCTTAAATCTTAAAATCATCATGAATTAAAAAGCAGAGAAAACTGCCCAAAAAATTCACCATTTATAATTAGAGAACACATTTCCGGATCAAGCTCCATCGCCGGTTAAAAAAATCTAGAACACGTGTACAAAAAATTAGCAAACTGAAATTCACATTGAAGATATTGAAACCTAAATCGTCAAGAGAAAACATATAAAAATGAAGTAGACATGAACAGACAAACCCATTTATTTACAATTTCGAGGGGATATGAACTGTAGGCTGCATTTAAACTAGGCTTCTGATAAAGAATATACAGGGACTTTAAAATTCACAGGTCAAATTTGTTTGCATTTGCGTTATGGATTTCTGAACGACGATGGAGATGAACTCGGAAACGTGTTCTCTCATTAGAAATGGTATTTATTTGGCTGTTTTCTCCGCTTTAAAATTCTTGACGTGATGGTATAGATAGTCTTAGGATAATTAATGGCCATGCTGGGTTGTAAATAGTCTAATGATGATTAATGGTCATGCCGCAGTGCAAATAGTTCGATGGTAATTAATATTCTTTTCGCGGTGCAGACAGTCTTATAATAATCGATAGTTCTCACATTGTGCAATTCTTTTAATAGTAATTAATATTGCTATCACGTTGAAAATAGTCTAGTGGTAATTAATGCTCCTGCTTCGGCGTAATTAGTCTAATAATATGCATGGTGCACGTCTTATTTTTTCGATTTAAGTTTCACGTGTTCAGGTGTACCAAAAAATTTGACATATAATTGAATTTTGTTAGGAAATATTTGGTCAAGTCAGGCTGAGACCATTTTATGCCAGACTTAAGTGATGTACACTCAGAAAAAGAAATTCAATGCGATTTGAATCGATTTTGAATTATGTGCGTATTGTCGGTATTGATCGAGTTGCTAGGTGAGAGGTTAATGTTATAGTTATCCATGCTATTGTTCTAACCTAGGTCATGTTCAGTTCTGATTATCAAGAATCTATGTGATGTCGAATAGACTTCGGAATTGAAGAATAAACTAGTATAAAACGGAATCTAGAATATCCTGAACTACCCAGAAATGTAGATTAGTGTCAATAAAATACAAATAAATATATAACAATCTGTATATTAACTAAAAACGCGTCCAGACAATTAAAACAATTCTACTTTAATTATGGTAAAATACGCGTTATGCACTTGCATTCTATTATTTATTCACCATTATTTATTTTTAGTGGTGATTTTTTTGCGAACCTGACGCTCATATGACACGTCACATTTCAACATCCTTCCACTGATATGGAACCACTAATCTAGATTCTATATAGATTTAAGGGATAATTAAATTTGTTTCATTGAATATAGTAGGATAAAAGTATATTTATTTGTAAACATAAGTTGCAAATTTTTAACTTGTTTAAAGACATAATTCTTGTTCTTTCGCAGATGCTGTTCTGATGCAAAGTATTACGAAGATTAACTAGCATTGAAGACTCACTACGCTTTCCAATAAATTTCCTTTGCTGTGTGGTCATCTTAGTACTTTATTATGGCATATTCTAGCACAATAAACTACAAAATACGTGTCGACAATGAAACGTTGGAATGTAGCGAGATCATCGAAGCTTTGAGGGGTAACTCGACGAGTGTCGTAACGTGCCAGATTGTGGGCGCCGAAACGCCCCGCCCCTGCGCAGAGTACACGCAGACCGCGGTAACTGCACTGACTTTTCTCGTGCTGACGATGATCATTGCTTGCGGACTTGGCATCGGATTCAAAATAGTTTACGATAAAAGTAAGTGTTACCTTTCATGAAGGAACCTTTCGTGATTATGACGAATAACTCTTCAAGTGTTTTGCTGTTATCTCAGTTAAATGTTTTATTAAAAAGAAACGGGAAATGTACTACAACGTTTAACACCCTTCTTCCATAGTTAAAGAAAAGGACACATCAACTATTCAATAAATTTCCCTACTTGCTGTTATATGTCGAGCAGCACCAATTTTACTACTTCCAAAAGAAAGTTACAATGCTTTCTCACGCTTGGATTGAGTATTTGAGTCTTATCATCATTTAAATTCTTTTAAGATTTAATATAAATTACTTTAGTTGTATTTAACCTAGTTTTAGTAACCGGGAAAGTACTTAATGTTTAGGCAAATAGTTGACGGATGAAATTATTACGCTTGTGCTTCTTCACGATAATTTTAACCATCAATTTAAAATAAACATGTTGGTTACAAATTGAATATATATCAGGCTACAATTTTTAGCAAGCGTTTGATGACGACTATTATATTCATCGAAGTCTTTTTCGCAGATAAATCCCTTGAGAAAATTGGAGAAGCGCCAGCGAATCGACCTCCTCAGTCGCTTCTGGTCCTCCCGAGCCGCGAAACTGAAACATTCCGAAGCAAGGCGTCAGAGAACACATATGTCTTGGACGAATCTACTGAGATCCTCCAAACTTCTCACGACCTCCCAGTGTACTTGGAGTTTGAAAAAGACCCCCCTGGATGCGGCAAAGGTGGTGTTGATGGTGACCGGATAATGAATCCATACTACTCAAATGACCGAGAGATTTGCGGGGATTATGCGAATTGCAAACCTAATCAAGTTCCCCTTTAAGATGGCCTTCCGAATGAGAACAACGATGGAGAAAATCATGAATGTTATCCACGCAGTCAATGAACCCTTGCGCGAAATTTGTTGACTGCTTGGATCATGATGGAAAAAATGACACAGATTGTGCCATATTGTACACGCAGTACAAAATTAAAATTATTTTAGTAAATATCAACACGTAGCATGAACGGTAAACTGTTTCTTTCAGTTTGCAGTCCCATTTCAACGACCAAAATATTCCGAAAACAATGAAATTTTGGACATTATGGGACTGCGCTCATGGGTGCGCAGAACAATCTTTTGAATCTACATTATTTATTTGCGCAAATAAATTAATTGATTAAATCAGATTAAATTAAATTTTAAATAGATCACGCATCGCTCTATCGCAACTTAAGCTGCACCTTCCGTACCAGCCTAAAATTATTCAACAGCTTTTAGCGCTCCAGTTTAATTAAAAACCAAGATTCCCATGAATGAATAGAAATGAAGCATATCAGTTACCACAACTTGAGTATGCGACGCATTTTTGACCATTGCGCAAAACTGCTTCACCGATGCAAAACTTACCGACAGTTCAATGAGTTGAACGAATGTTATCAGTGATTTCTCAAAATCATTTAGTTTAGAACCTCGTTCACGATGTTATGAATGTGATTTGGATGCGTAATCATGAATTTTGTATGTATTTAGGTCCCATAACGTGACTCCAAAACAGGATTTTGAATGCATTTATAAAGTATGAAATTTTTGCATTATTAAAATTCAATTATAGTATATCAATATAAATTTTTAAAATTTATGCCATATACGATTGTATTCGATATCAAATATCCAGTGATGAGCCTTTAGTTGTGCGGATATTCATGACGTGATATTCGATAATAATTACATAAATTATGTCTGGATATAACAATAAATTGTTTTACGACATCAATTGATTTCGACTGCGCTAGAAATACGCACCTCAAATCATAGGGGCAACTTAGAGTCTAATCGAAACATGAACTCAGCGGGTGTATTTATGATGGACGCGTTTCTTACGTTTATTTTTACACGAGCATATTTTTCCTGTTTACTTTATGCACGGGCACGTTTTTCCTATTATCTTTCTACATGGGTACGTTTTCTTCGTTTACTTTACACACAGACATGGTTTCGCTGTTAGCTTTACAAATTTGAATGTTTTTCCTGTTTACTTGACGCATTAGCATCAAAAGATCGCGGTGGCTCTGAGTCACACTATCGAGCCGTAATTGCTGAATAGCGTGTGCATGATGACCTATCGCAGGCGATATGACCAGGCGATGGTCTTGTGCGACCTTCAACCGGCACAATGGTTATTTACAACCATCGACCGTCACGATGGTTATTTACAACCATCGACCGTCACGATGGTCCATTACGACCATCGACCGTCACAATGGTCCATTGCGACCATCGACCGTCGCAATGGTCCATTACGACCATCGACCGTCGCAATGGTCCATTACGACCATCGGCCGTCGCAATGGTCCATTGCGGCTATCGACCGTCACGATTGTCTTGTGCGACCATCGACCGTCACGATTGTCCTGTGCGACCATCGACCGTCACGATTGTCCTGTGCGATCATCGACCGTCACGATTGTCTTGTGTGACCATCGACCGTCAAGATTGTCCTGTGTGAACATCGACCGTCACGATTGATCTGTGCGATCGTAGATCGTTTTTCAATGCATTAATGGCTTATCAGAATCATCGTATTTAATGGCTATGATATAACGATGTGCAATTTTCCAGGCTGTTTAGCATTATTTAGACACTGAGGGTATGTTTTTACAGGGCGTATAGAACTGAGCTGAATTGAGCTTATTATAGAATAGAATAGAATAGAAGTGTCGGCGTTGAAGAAATAGGCCCATGGCCTGTTGCCGATTCTTGAACTTTTCGTGACTTGATTCACAAGGGATCCGGCCTTTGGAACCCGATCTTTCCATAACTGACGATTGTTTTCGCTGATCTACTTTCAAATCAGAAATACCGTCCTTCATCTTGCACTTCGAGCTAGCGTATAAAAAGAAGGCTTTCGGGTTCTTTTTTGCATTTTTAGCAATACTTTTTTCGAGGGTTTTTACAGCGGTGCGACAGCTTTCTTATTGGGCTGTCCAGGGCTTAATTTTGCTTGAAAGACATATCCGTATACGCGACTAATTTCTATACAATTTAATTGTCAAGCATGTATATCTTCTAGCATTGTTACCATCAAATTTGATAAATAAGTTTTTATGCATCTTGTACGTTGCTGTTGGACATGGTGTGCGTTGCCTGACAATGTGAACAACGCGACGTGTGAGTGAACAATGCAATGGTACCTACATATTAGTCTTGTCATATGTTTATATAAATATATTATTAAGATCATAACGTCAAACGTTTATATATACCCGTAGTTATATGACTTGAGCTTATAACTTCCCGTGATAGTAGGGAACCCAAGTGGAGGCATCCTGTCAAAGTAAGGATGCAGAATAGGTACTTAGAGGATACAAAATCGCCAAGTTCAGGATTGACGTCAATGAATAAGTAAAAGAAAAGAATAATAAGATAAAAAACATAAATAAATAAAAATAATAACATAAAACATATAAATAACATAAAAAAACAATAACAATGAATAAGTCCTGTTAAAAAAAGAACAAGCTAAATGATGTCATTAAAACAGGCCATGGGCCTATTTCTTCAGTGCCGACACTTCTATTCTATTCTAAAGCATAACAAAACTACGGCCGTATGTACATAAGCTTGTATTTTCCTCAGTATATGTTATGAGAACTGCGTCATGCTGAAGCCAGCAATGCATTGCTGCTTGTGGTCGACAGAGAACAAATAGCCTATGCCAATGGCCACGCTATGTCTTCTTAATTACCCAATATAAACAATTAATTGCCTTAGACGTTCAATTCCCGTCAGTTTGTGTATAGGTAAATGAGTCTCATTTATATAGTTTTGACATGCCAGAGTTTACTCATTTCCTCATGTAATAAATACTTGTTTTTCACTACCGAATTATTGCTGATTTAACATACATTTAGCCGCCCAGTTGAACAAGCGAGCCAGTACCTCAAGTTTCATATGGTATATTGGAATAATTATATCATTAAATTAATGATATTTTGATTATTATATCAACGATTAGAAAGTTCTGTAAGAAATGCAGGAGTGTTACTTATCGGCTATTATCAGTTGTATGTGAGCGAACGACTACAATACTTACACCTACTTTGAGGTAAACGTATGCCATATTTACCTATTAATAAGGATATTTTACATTAAAGATACATAGATGTATTGTCTGTGTATTGTTTAAAGAATTTAAAAAATACAGAAAATGAGGCCCGAATAGTGGCGTTGTGCTCAATGTGCTGTTTGTTCATTCCCCATTCCCAATACAGAGTGCCTCATTCCTCAACGCGCCTCATTCCTCAAACATGGCGCCCCATTGTACATTCCTCGATAATGACGCTTTTTTCTCATTCTCATTGCGCCTCATTCCTCGAATCTAGCGTACCATACCCCTAAACAGTGTCATCATCTTAATTCATCATGGTTCTTCATTCCCACAACCGAGTGCCCCATTCCTTATTACTCATGACACATCATTCCTCAAGCATGGCGCAGCTCCTCGACTGCCCGAGAAGGTTATAAGCGTAATATCCTCGGTACGAGTAAATCCTAATTAGCATCTGACGCCTTAACATAATTACTGAGCACACATCGGACGTTGGAAGGGAGGGGTGACTCGGCTACAAGTGATTTAAGAGCGCCTAAAATGTATAACAGGATATGCTCTCGTTAAGTCTGTCTGAGTCACCGCTTCTTAAAGCTGAAATGCCACACAACAATGCAGGTATTGATAAAGCGCTGGACAAAAAAAAACAATCTTTTGAAAAATCTGTATTCTTTCGATTATGTTGATAGACGTTTAAAGATGTTCGACGGGAATTGAGCTTTCATCACCTATGGGGAAAGTTCATACTTTGTCAGTGGATGTGTTTAACGTTGTCGATGATTTTCGTACTTTAAGTTATGATTGTTAGAATTACAGTTTGTTGATCCGGTGTTAAGCATTCGTCTAACCATTCATTTACCCTTCTCGATGCCATTCCTTACTGAAAGCCTGACAACCGTATACCCTTAGTTAACACATAACACAGGGTTAATCCACACACTTCTCCAAATCTTCGTAGCGCTAATTCTGACCTTGTTGATGGGACTAATTTTTCTTAAAGACAAGGTACTACAGACCACCTAATTGGATCATTCGAGTTCGTTAACGTTTCGACCATTACTTACTTGAACGAAACATAATATATATCTAGGCGTTCCGGCAAAAATAGTCCAGCGCTAGAGAGTTTTTTGTATTTTCTATTTAGAACACATTGAATTCGAGGGCTTGAATGTTTCTGGCTTGAAACAGAACGGATTTAGTTTCTCCCACGATGAAAATTATTTTACAGTATGCATAGTATGACTTGAATAAAATGACTTTTATCTTTGAGAATATGAGAAAAACAAAACTTGCTCATTTAATTCAAAACCTATTAATGGATCCGGTACAGTAATTTTGCCATTTGTGACAGAAAAATTACTGTGATGTTATATTGCATAATTATGAATCCAACGAATGTTATTGCCATTTAAAGCTTATAAAATTTGCATGGTGAGCAGAGTAGGTGACTTTTGCCTCTGAAATATTTTTTGAAAAATATATATTAGTCGGTCATCAAAACTGCAGCAAAAACGTCTTTAGAATATTCAAAATATAAATTCGTTACAAGCTTATTTCAGTTCATAGAAGAAATATTTTGCAATGAAAAATTTAAAGTTTGCCCCCCGAATTTAACGGCTTTGATAATTATAAAAAATAGCAAATTGGTGCAAGGCGTTAAAGACTTTATGCCGTCGTTTGGCTATGCATATAAAATAAAAATATAATTTATGGCCGAGCTCTGGATAGCATGCGCTTATAATCAACGATGCTAATTCATATTGCAAACTAAAATTGCGCTTGAGTTCAGGAAGATATTTATTAAGCAAACATAGGAAAATTGTCCGCTTGTACTCGTTGCTGGGCGTCAAATACTTATCTATTTGACTTCTGATCAAATACATTATGTCCTAGCATTATGTTTAAAGAAGAAGAATCTCCGCCATTACACTTGAAAAATTAGTAGTTCTGCAATTGAGATTAAACGAGGCGAATGTCTGGGGGGTTGAGGGGGTTTGGGAATATAATTTCAGGTCAAATTTAGGAAAATATTTCATTCACCGGGGTTCTATAATGATCCCAAATTTTTCTTGTACATATACTCGGTGTGTTGATAAATCTTTATAAAGGGACAAATCTCTTCGAAATATTTTGCCCGCACACAAATTTGTGGGATTTTAATTATGCAGTTCCCTTAGTATAAAAAACGCTTAGAAAGGATAGCAAGTATCGTTTTCCAGCCTTCAATGTTCGCATGATAGCAACAAGAAACGATTTTTACCAATTGGCACGTTCCTTGCTTCACTTGTTGAATATTTTTCAAACTTTTGAATCAGAAATATTATATTGCAAAGCGGTTCAGGTCATGTTATTATTGAAAAAAATAAATCGACATCAAGAATCTAAAATTGGAATAGAGTCATTAATAAGAAATACACTTTTTTTTAATTTAAGCGGATTTTGAACCGAAGGCTTTCAGCTTGTCCAGGGCTGATGCGCATTGATGTTAAATATATTCAACAACTGGCTTCGAAATCTAGTCTCATATTGTTATTACTTGGGTTAGATGGAAATTAAATCAATCGTGCTTCAGTGCTCGCTTGATTAATTGAAGAATGTTTCGCATAAAACCTTCGTAAGTTGCCAAAGTAAGAGAGAGGAAAAGGAAATTAAGAAGAGTGTCGCTCCGGTTGTATCTGTCACAGACATCTCTCAAATATATTCTATTGATAATAATAATAGCGGTTTCAGCGTTTATTAGGCCGTAGGCCTGTCGCTGATTCTTAACATCGCAGAACATTCACAGCATTTTGCGGTCTCGAACGCGCAACTCACTGCTGCAATTCTTCTGTGCTTAACCGCCCGGCCTCCTCGCCGATTCTGACCAGGAACTGGCGCACAGAGCTGGGATCGAACCCGCGCCTCTTTGCTCTAATCTTGGTACTCTGAACTTTAACCACTGGGCCACCCTGCCCAGTGGTTACAGTACCACCTATTGGTACCACCGAGCACTAATTAAACTTCTTTCTTTAGCTCTCTCTGACACTCGATGATTACTTTTGAATTGTGAAGTAACTTTCGGCTGCTGCCAATCAACGTCACTAAAAATACCTTGTATGGCTACTGGAAAAGGCAAACTATATTAACGAAAGTACGGTTGAAAACTTCTGTTGAGGCGCATCCTTAGCACTAACTTTCTATAACATCATATTATTTCTCCCTACGTACTTGTGGCCTTGACATCGATACGCAACTGCTTTAATTGAGTCTCGCTTATTATTATTATTAGTATTAATAATAATATTATTAGTCTAATATTATTAGTCTAATATTATTTAGTAATAATAATATTAGAGGACATTAGTATTATTTATAGACGAGAGGGTTCAAAACTCGTTTTTTGCCGGTGTGTTTTGGTGTCGATTCAACTGTGATATTTAACATAGACTCGACAACGCGCAATTAAAAAAAAATTCTTTAATTTTTCATTTATGTAACCGGCTGATGGCAAGATGAGTGCGGGTCAGGTAGATATTTCCTGAAATAAAGTAGAACTCTTTACAAAGTAAACAGTTCGCTGTTACAAAAATAACGTGAAGACCGTATACTCTTCATAAAATTTTTCTATTCGAGGTTGAAAAGGTTTATTGGAATTTAAAGACAAGTCGGAGGTAACTCATGACGTTGACGTAGATTTTTAGAACACTGAAGGGATACATTTTAGAATAACTCTGCGAGTGCATGTGATCCACAAACGGAAAAACATATCATGGTCTTATAACCATTTCCACCTAGGTTTTTTTTTTTAATTTTCATCATTTCTACTCATATATTTTGAGAATTTTTTTTTCGCATAGCGTTGGAACCGTTTTTAAACGTAGTTCAACCTCCTATAATTAGAATCCCATATTTTTGGTGCAAGAAAAATATTTGGAGAAAACTGGGTGGTCGTATAGCCATTTCCGGCACTGTAGATAAAGCTATGGAAAAATATATGTTCAGACTTGAAATACCTAGCACCATATCGAACCCGGTGGAAGTCTTGTAGCTATTTCAAACTATCGTCAGTCATGAAAAGATCCGGTCAAATGACACGATTTTAGATCTTCTGTGAACTAGACACGCAAAGGAAACGAATCAGCGTCAGGCCACATCAGGCCTACACTTCAGCGCCGACATCACAATGTTTAGTTATGTTAATTATTTATATCTCCAAACCATAAGAGTATTTGTGAACTTTAGTTTTTTGCTTTACTCAAGTGGTGTTGAATATTTTTAATTCGATTGCATGAGAACCCCTGAAGTGCCATAAACTATCTGCATTCTACACGGAATAGTTTACATTTTGGTGTAATAAAAATGTTTTTTTTAATGAACTTACAGATATTGCTCTGTTTTATTCTCCATTAAGTATTAGCAGATTGTGTGTAAACGATCCTAACGCAATGAAGGCCCCGTTTCAATCGATATTGATGTCCAGAATTGGGTCGCCTGCCGAAGACCACCACTGCCCTGGATGTAATGGACCATCATGATTCCTGCCTTCCGGAACGTAGCCTCGGCCTGGTGGTTCACGGCAGGTGGTGGTCAAGGCCGGAAGAGGACAAAGCCGAGTTGTGCACGGCTGATTGGTGTAGGTCCGGAGAGATCCAAGGCGTTCGATTCATGGCTTATTGGTGCACAAAATTGGTGGTGCACGGCTGCGCTGCCTCCAGAATTGAATGGTGATCGTAGATAAGTCTGAATTGATTGTTCATTTGTACAGAATTCCAATACGGTTCATCGGTATCCAATTTCGCTCCAAAAAAGTATTTTTTGACGCTCAATATAACCGAGAAAGTGAATGTTAGTACCGGGTAACTTATTAATTTTATCACTTCTCCAAATTTCTCAAAATTATATTAAGTCAATGGAAATTTTTAGGGTAATTATATCTATCCTTTTCCATTTTAGGGCAATGAAACTTGCTTCCTAGGATTCTAGTAAACAGTAAACACTCTACAGTCTACACACGGACTCGACTGTTTGCAACACGCCAGGTGACGCCGTGAGTCGTGACGGTGAGTCGTAGACTCGTAGTTTGTACCAATTTACATATAATAGGTTGTTAGGGACCCGAATGTCACTAATCGTTATTCGTTAGTGTATGTGTATATCTGTTAATATCTACTCTCAATACATTCATTTGTTCAATTAATCAAGTTCTGTTCATGATGAGTTAATGTTCCCATTGTTCCGTTATTCTTATTGTGTTTTGACTTTTGTATGGTACTATAAAGTATAAATGTAATGGTTCTGTTGTTTTAGCTATCATGTAATTACATATACTAGTTTTGTGCAGGAAAAAAAATTTCCTCTGGTAATAAAAATTATACAGCTGAAAAGAGAAAAAATTATAAAAAAAAACATATAAATATATGTGGAATACAATTTAGGCTATACAATTAAAGTGAAAAATCTATGAATTTTTCCTTTATTATATTACCATGTTACCTGATTCACACTGATTAGTGATCATTTTGTGCTCTGTTATCCCAATCTTCTTATTTTGTAGAAGTTAGGTATATTTTGGCAGCCAATGCTTGTTAATTCCCAAATTTTATTATATTGTACATTTCTTAGCTAACTGGGCTGGATGGAATTCTAAAATTGACGGTTAATATATTATTCCCAATACACCTAGACCACTTTTGAAATGGCAGTATTTGACGATTGTCTTAAAACTTAAAAGTATGACCAATTCTAAGATATATTTGCTCCTATGCATTTTTCAAAAATTATCATATATATGTAAGTAGTAAATCGCAGTAAATGAAGTGATCATATATGTGTGCTTGCTGGCTTAAGCCTTAAGGTCAGGCTGGAATTCGAAGCAGGGTGGAATTCTAGAAATGGAGGTTCACTTATAAAAAAGCTTTCCACCCAAGGTGAAAAGCTTTCCTTTGATACAGTGCTCTGCCAGGTGACTGACTATAAATGGAAAGGAGGATCACAAGTGGACAAATTGTTTCAATTGCAGAGTGCATTCGATTTGTTATAGAATTATTTGGATGTCTTGTGTTTGATAGATATCTTTATTTTATTTAATTGATTTTTTGAAGATTTTCCAGGTCCTTTGTTTGTAATTATCAAGTTTAAGACTTTAAGTTAAGTATTTAGTTGACCAGTACTGTAGAACATATACCATATTTGGGGGCGGGCATAGTGGAATTCTATGAAGAGAGGTACTTATGGCGGTCCACTGCCATGCGGCGGTCTTAACCCTTCGCAAGGCACCATGCCCTTGGCTCTTGGGCCCCTCTTGCAAGTTGCCAATGGTCTAAACTCAACGGTTTGACCCCATGGTGTCATCACAACTCCCTCTAGAAATATGTGGAGTTTCGAAATTGATATAAGTAAATCAATAAATATTTGAACTGGGAAATTCCTTAGTTACTTTACTTTACTTATGTTGGTTCCAGAATGATATCAATGACATCATAGTGGCAATCTAGGAATTGGGGAAACACTATTTGGACTTGTTCACTTTTAATCACTTCACTCGTTCACTTTTCATCATTTAAAATACCACTTCTGTAAGTCTTGTAATCTGTTAGTACGTAAATTTGCACGACGAATGGAATAGCTCCCTATTAAAAGTTCATTATTAAATGATACACTAAACGACTACAAATTCTTGACCTGGTCTATATCGAATTACTGCAAAATGTATGCCAGTGCGTGACTGTGCTTGGTACGCATTTAGACGTGCAATTAGCCGTTACATAGTGATCGCGGATTAGAATGTTATTTTCTCGCGCTGCGGAAGAAAGTACGAAATTAATTGCAGCATAAGCACTAACCTCCGGCAGCATAATCATGCCTTCTAATCATTCGCAACTGTCATATCAGTTCGCTTATTCAAATGTGATTTTACTTGTAAAAATTTTCCTGAATATAGGTAATAAAAATAAGAGCATCGAAAAAATTGCTTGTGCGTTAGCATGCACTATTGCCATCCCGTTTTGACACGGCCCATTCATTCTATTCGTAATCAATATTTATGAAATTAAATACACAGTTTTCAATGCCAATTGCTTTGTGGCATGGATATTTTTTCATATTTCCTCATTCCTCTACTCCCAATTTGAACAGTTTTGTTTAAGTTTGGCTAGGTTAGGTTCCACTCTTTTGCCGTATTAATTGAAGACGAGAGGACGTGAATATAAAAAAAAACATCCATACTGCTCAATGAGTATTTATATGTCTGCATTAAATTTCATATCTATTGCTAACAAATGGAGAAAAAAATTGTGCCGAAGTGGCATCAAGATGGCTACGCTATGCCACGCTTATGGGATGGCCCACACGCTTCTGTCAGACCTGTCGCGTCGACAATTTTAGGATGAATTTTTTGGAAAAAATTTTCATAGCAGGTGTAATAAGCATAATTAAGTAATTTCAATCATGATAAAGCTTAGAAAAAAGCTATATACAAACAATATTTTTTGTGAGCGCTGTCAAAATTCGTTTCAATTTTAACTAGCGCGATAAAAGCAAATTTGTAGCACGTTTCATGCACATAAGTTTTTATAATCAAAACCGAGCTTAACCTTTCCAACAACAAAGCTATTTATTCAAAATACACTACTGCAAGCGTTAAAAGAATTATATACAGTGGGGGGAAATAAATATTCGTACACTTGAAAAATCGTATTTTAATGTATGTAAGTACACAAACTTAACAGGAAAAGTGATTTAAATTATGTATAGAGACGCATAGTTTTCAAAAATTCTATCAAAAGAAATTAAATCTCAATGCAACAAAAAACAATGCAACATGTTCACTTCTTCGGGTGAAAAAAGTATTCGTACAAAACAATAAATCCGCATTATTTTAATTTAATACTTGGTTGAATACCCTTTATTCAGCTCAACAGTCAGTCATGCACTGTCGTCTGCCTCGATTCTACTAGCGTATGAGTCAGAGGTGTCTGGTGCGTAAAAACTAAGATTTTTTGTTAACTGATTTTAATGAATTGAATTATGATTGTTTAACATTCGCGTTCATAAATTTAGTCTGCAATGCATAGGCTTAATTTGCGTTCAGAAATGGGATGTTTACCCTAAAAAAACTTGTTCTCGATTGCCACTATGAATGACATATAAAATTATAATGACATCGGTTAAGCCTCAGCCATGTTTCCAGCTCTACTCAGTCCTTTCACTTTTACCTCGTAACTCATGATGTTGGAACTTTGATGTTCAAATGTTGACACTACTGTCAAGTGTCAATATCACAATCAAAATTATTTCACAATCAGAAATATGTTATAATATCACAATCAAAAATATTATTCACTAATAACATTGATCGCAATGAAAACTGTTTATATATTCACTGCTGTGGCTTTGTTTACGTATGGCTTGCAGGGCGGGCCTACGGTGACGTCACACAACACAAGAACACGTCACACAACAAGACGTCAAACAATGCAATATTTCGCATTTTCGCTGCACCACAAATAAATAAATGTAAATAATTAGTAATGGAAAATATGTTGCTGGAACATTTTGAGAGACTGTGCCTAAGCAGAATACAATATTATATTATTAGTGAAGATACTAACAATAAAGTAGTTCATTTGATTGCCGCTGCTGGCACTGGCATCTGAATGTGGGCGTGCCACCTTTGTTTAGAATTCGAACAATTCAATATCTCACTGCACCACAAGTTGATACATTTAAATAATTAGTAATGGAAAATATGTTGCTGGAACACTTTAAAGAGACCAGACCAAAACAGAATACGATATTATTATATTATTAGTGAAGATACTAACAATAAAGTAGTTCATTTGAGTGCCGCTGCTAGTGCTGACATCTGTATGTGAAGCTTCTATGGGTAATTTTAATTCAACATTGGATTATGGATATACTACTTCTATGATTAATTTGAATCATAAACATTTACCTAATGCAAGAAATTTGCAATCAATAATTCAAGGTTATTTTGTAAGTTTTGTACCAACGGAAAAATACATTAAATACGTATTGGCAACTTATGCTAAAAAAATGCAATGAAACTGCAAACAGCTGTGACAGAAGGTGCCAGAAAGCGCGATCGATTCATTTGTCATTTTTGATTTCAAATCGCTTTCAGTTCTTTGGACTAGGAGTGTAAATTTTAGTCTAAAACCTATTAAAAGTTTACGTTTCTGTGTGGATTTTGATGCTGTTAACATTCAAATACTTGGAAGTATCTCTGATGCAAGAAATACTGGCTAAATACATTTTAATTTAGAAATTAATGTCAAGCAAAATTACTGTTGTTCAGGGCTATGTTGGTTCTTGCGAACCGATTTTTGCATCCAGTCACTTAAATTGAAAATAAAATTGTTTAAGCAAGTATTTCTTGCATTAGAGATAATTCAAAGTTTGTTAATGTTAACAGCATTATAATCCATGCAGAAATGTACATTTTTTAAATAGATATTAAAAATTTAGGCTCTTTGACTTGTATACTATGCATATAGGATTTCAAATCGATGCATGTGTTCAAATTCAAATAAGTGTCAGCTGACACAGCGAACCGCCTCTTTCTTCAGAAGTAAGAAAGCTTTTGCCGGGGAAGGTTGTGTTACATGATCGGTCCGTAAAGAAGCGTTGATTGGTTCAAAATGACATAAGACCAGGTTCTTTTGAATAACCTATAGAATTGCACCATGGGGACAGGGCTTATGGACACAACCAATCACAACTTGAAAGCATCTGCATCAAGCAATCACAGCTTGAAAGCATCCCCATCAACCAATCACAGCTAGAAAGCAGATAACATTAAAATTCCATTAACCAATCACAGCTGGAAAGCTGAAAGGGCTAAAATCACAATCCCATCAACCAATCACAGCTGGAATTCTGGAAAGGGATATTATATGTAAATAATGGACTGAAAGTGTTGAGTTCATGGCCTTCCCAAGCTTTCTGGTCCTGCTTTCCAATATGCTATGTGTACTGGTTAATTTAATATCCCTCTAGAATTCCACACTGCAGTTAACATAAGAAAAATTTGCTGATTTTGACATTAAAAATTTACTATTTATCTGTGAAAACTACTTGATTGCTCTTTTATGCTTGTATTATAATGTACGGTATACAGAGGAAGCAATCAAGATGAATTAAATTATAGGAATATCTAGCATTTTATGGCAAGATATTTCCTGACCATCCATACAATGAAAGATTCATGCTGCATGTAAAGAGTTGCATTCATATACAACATATACCTAAAACTTGTGAAGAAATTATCAGTAAGATTTAATATTGGTGAAGGACATATTATTGTCTGGCTCAGTGCAGAGACCATCTTGCTTGCAACTGTGTTGGCTCTATTTTCTGTAGTGAAGGAAATGCCAAGAGCTTGGACTGCAGTTAATGCCTGGGAAAGCAATAAGTGGTAAACTATAGGTACCTTAGACTAGAAAACATGACTCAAATCATAGTACAGCTAACCACTAAGGGCTAACCTTAGTGGTTATTTACCAAGCACTGTAGAAATTTAACTCTAGCGGGCATATGTCCAAACATAGTCACTTCTATCTCTCAGCATTGGCAGGCATATGAACATATATGATCACACTATTTTTCACCATCTTGCATTTGCTTCAAGTAAATGGCATCACAATCAGTTGATAAAGCAAGTTTTTGACTATGATACTCGCAGCTATCATGGACTTGCCAACAGTTCTTTGTGGACTAGAGCTGCTAAAGTGAATACAATTAGGGCCTGAAATGCCATTTTTGCCATTTCAGCAGAGTACTTAGTTTTTTAGTCAGCTCAGACAGACACAGGAGCACGTCAGAGCGCAACATCATACATGAAGTAACTCCCACACAATCTGTGATTGGTTTGAGCTTGTTGGCAGACTGCTGAAAGAAATGTGGGCGTGTTTTTTTGCTCCCATTTCAATTACCATATATGGGAACTTACATGCAAAATGGTTAAATTGTAATCTGATCATCAATATATATATATATATATATATGTATATGCAATCTTCACTTGTTATTCCTTCAAGCCTCGTGAGTTGTGACAATTCCGGGTTGGCAATGGCTCTGCACTGATTGTTTAGTTGCCTGGGCAACACAAGTAGGTTATATAGGGTTGACTTCACCCACAAATGCTCTGGCTACAATGTAAATAGTTGAAAAATTTTGAAGCTCATTCCGAGCAGAAAATTTTGACCTTGTTGAAGTTGAATAAGAGCACCCAAATTCTTGCTACACCTTGAGATTTTGTCTTACCTTCACTCTAATGATTTGTGTTTATGATGCAAGGCTTCACACAAGCGTCTCAATTTTAAAATGCACAAAATCCTAATGAAAGTTAGTAGTAAATTCAGATTCTGAATGAAGTTTAATTTTTCCTTAGTTTTTGAATGAAAATCATCAAGCGTATACAACGTATCTAAGTATAAATTGTGGGCAAAAATATATTTACTGTCCAGTATTTCTAATAAGAAATTATTTATATCAAATTGTCAAATCCACAAAATTTGAGGCAAAACTTACTGTTTAAGAAATTAGCATAATGCCAATTCACAGTTCAAGATAAACTTAACATGTTGCAAATAAAAGTTTGACAAAATTTTCATGTATAAATTTGGATGTGGCAGGTGGTGATTTTTAATACCATTTGACCTTGGATATTTCCTCATTAGTATCTTACTTGTTAGAAGCTAATTTCCTTAATTGTGATATGTCCATAAACATATTTGTGTGTCATACTTCCCTTATCCAACCCAGTAGTGACTTATCACCTTGGTAGCAAGTCTATATGAGGCTATGAGCTCTGTCTATACCCGGAAACCTCAGTCACGGGCAAGAACCAAAGTTGGTATCAACTCCTGACACAGCTCCTGTCCATGTCACGCAGCTGACACAGGACAGTAAAGCTAACTTAACTTCAGAGTAGAGAATGGCCTTGGCCTTGGATATGCTCTAGAGCAGCGGTTCCAAAAGTGGATGGTACTGCTACCCTTGGGAGGTGGTGAAAAGATGTAGAATGGGGCTGTAGGGGGGTGTCAGTCCAAAGTCAAAGTCAGAAGTTTGAACGTTTGTTCGACAATTTGTGCACAACACATGCAGCGCATGGCTCCCAGCAATGGGGCTTCCACCCAGATCTGTTTTTTAACCTCCTGGGTTTTAGTGTAAATTTTCAAAAATATTAAAAACCTGTTTTTTCATCAATCACTACTCTAAATAGAATGCTTGAGAAAAGATTGTTTTACATACAATAAAGTTAGGCAAACCTGATGCAAAATTACACACATGAAAGGAAGAAGAAAATGTTGAAATATTTAAAGAGTATATATACCTATCATATGAGTATCAGACATGTATGAACTGAGTTTATTTCCTATCAGGGAACTGCAAGCCCATGGCATGCCACTGAGCACTGAGCCTCAGGCCTCAGTTCAATGTTGTCCCTGTGATGCTGTATGCATATATGCATTCATAACTAAGATTGAGGCTTCAGTTAATTGATTTTTCATTACTGTTAAAAATTTGGACAAATGTTATGGTGGAACGTGCCATGTTGTGTTCAGCTGGTTAGGGTGGTGCATTCACTGATATACCAGTATATTGTTAAGAATGTATGTCTTTTTACTTGTGTGTCATGGGTGTTAGCATATATGCATGTTTGCACATGTATCATTGTGTTGGTTGCACGGGTGGCATGCCTTAGATCACATCTGCCACTATTTTCTGTAAGTAAATAGAAGATAATGAATATGTGAGAGGGTAAACTTGCTTTTCATACCTTCAATGTTGTCATTTTTGTCTTTATGTAGGCCTATCCATGAAATGTGATAAAATGCTGTATTTTAAATGGCTTTATTTATTTTTTGTTCCAGAATAAAGTATGGCCTTCATACAGCAAACAAAAAAGAAGTGTCGGCAATATAATGTGGAATATCTGAAATATGGATTTATCCCAGCACCACACAACCAACAACAACCAATGTGTCTACTGTGTGAAAAAGTGTTTTCAAATGAAGCTATGAAACCTTCAAGGCTTGTGGAACATTTGAAGAGAATGCACTCTGATAAAGCAGACAAAAACTTAACATATTTTCAGTTACTTCAAGACAAAGTTCAGAAGCGCACAATCTTTGGAAATATGTTTGCCAGTAGTTTACAGCGATCTACCGATGGTTTGCGAGCATCATACAACATCTCTTTGCTGATTGCTAGATCTGCTAAGCCTCATACAATTGGGGAAGAGCTTATTCTACCAGCAATAAGAGAGGTTCTACACACAGTTCTACATGAGTCACCTGACCAAATTATAAAAGCTATTCCTCTTAGTGATACCTGTGTTCAGGGAAGAATAGATGAAATGGCTGAAAATATTGAAGAAACATTGTGTAACATGCTTAGGAAAACAGAATTTAGTTTACTGTTAGAAGAGTCCACTCTGCCAGGCAATGAATCATTGCTTCTTGCTTATGTTCGTTTCATCAAAGATGAAAGCTTGGTTCAAGAGCTGTTATTTGCAAGACAACTTGAGACAGAAACAAAAGGGGAGTCTGTATTTCATGTTGTTGATGATTTTTTCAAAGAAAAAGACGTCCCACTTTCCAACATTCTTGCTTGTGCAGCGGATGGGGCACCATCAATGGTAGGTCGTCATTGTGGCTTCATTTATTTCTTGAAAAAAGCTGTACCTGGAGTGCTTACAGTGCACTGTGTAATCCACAGGCAGCATCTGGTTGCAAAAAACCTGAGTGGTAGACTGCACAAATCAATGAGTGCTTTTATCACAGCAATAAATTATATCAAGGTACATGCCCCCAATTCCCGACTGTTTCGTCAGCTGTGCACTGATAATGATGAAGAGTTTGAACGTTTATTTTTGCACACAGAAGTTAGATGGCTGTCAAAGGGAAATTGCCTGGGACGTTTCTATTCACTGTTTGATACAGTTGTTGAATTCTTCTATGACTCCAATCCTGTTCTGTGTGATGAACTAAGAAACATGAAGCACGATATTGCTTATTTGGCAGATATATTCACAAAGTTCAATGAAATTAATTTGCAGCTGCAAGGAAATGAGTCTAATCTAATTAAAGTCAAATCGGCTATCTCCACCTTCCTGACCAAGTTACAGTTATTCAAACGAAACATAGCTAGCCATGCACTCTACCAGTTCCCAAGCCTCTCTGAATTGGATAAGGAAAAAGGCATAGCAGACGATGACCTTCAAGTGTATTGTACACACCTGGATGAACTGCATAGAGACATGTCTGAGAGATTCGAGGACATTTTATTGCTTGAAATACCAGATTGGGTGATTAATCCATTCCTAAATGTCGACGGTGAAGAAACTGGAGTGGCAGAGGAAGAACTGATTTCAATTCAAAATGACATTGAGCTAAGGCCAAAGTTCAAGAAGTCATATCAAGATTTTTGGTTACAAAAAAAAATCTCTGACTGCTATAAAGTGCTGTGGAACAGGGTCAAGATGTACTTTATTGCCTTCCCAACATCATATTTAGTAGAACGGGGCTCCAGTGCAGTCGCCTTGCTTCTTTCCAAGCAAAGAAACCGACTGAAAATTACTGATCGCGGGGATCTACGACTTATTCTTAGTGAGTTCCAGCCTGATGTTGAGAAGCTTATATCCCAGCACCAAGCACATCCATCCCATGCTCTAGACTTCCTTCAACTGGACTGGGCGCCTAAGACATCCGAAGGCTCCAACATATAATATTGTATCATTATAACCTTTTACTTAAAGAC
This sequence comes from Hyalella azteca, assembly GCF_000764305.2. Lineage (NCBI taxonomy): Eukaryota > Metazoa > Arthropoda > Malacostraca > Amphipoda > Hyalellidae > Hyalella > Hyalella azteca. The sequence goes on along the minus strand of NW_025943380.1, from coordinate 779,025 downwards.
GAATATAATCATCAATAATAATATGCTATTATAATACTATAATGCCGCTGTTCCTCAATATCCTACACGCTACAACCAAACCAACCCTCAGGTCTTACTTAACATAAGATGTGCACAGAAAGCAACATCTAACAGTGCACCAGTATCCAATAACTGATCTATATTTTAATGACTTTTTGTGTGTTAAATATTTCAAACACTCTATATAGACGCATGATATTTTGTCGCATTGTTGACTGTGCACTTGCACTGGATTTTTCCCAGGACCTGCAGCAGTTATTGCAGCATTTGCGTGCAAATAAAGAGAGCGGCGGGAGTGTGGGGCTTTGTTTCATGTATACCGTTGAGGACGAAGACTCAATTGCGACGCACGGGCCAAAGACGCTTTTGAGCTGAGGAGCGTACAGAGAACAGGACCCTCTTTGGGTGAATGAATCGCTATCAATGGAGAAAGTCTCTGCGAACAAACTTCTGGAGAATGGGCTTTCAAATTATTATTTCCCACATTTTTGTTTCTTTGCTCCCTCTGCATTACTGTAGATACATGGTAAAATTTATTTACGAAGTACCATCGAGATCGCAAAAGAGAAAGTAAATGAATTTTGCATTAAATAATGATTGAGAAAAATTCAAAGGATTTTCAAGAAATATCGTATCTGAAAGAAGTCAGTTTAGAACTTTCCTGCTTGAAAATCTTGATTAGTGCAAATTCCATAAATATTGCTGCAAGATTGCAAGAAGCATAAAAAATAAAACCCTTGCTTGAACACATTTAGCTAATGTCTAATATTGTTGCAGTAAAGCGGACAACACTTTACCTAGATAGCTATAATTTCGTTGAAAATCCAATTAATAAAAAAAGGATGCCTAACAGGACTAGAATGCACGTGGATTACTTAATTGATGAACTGTAAATGAAGATTTATTCAATTAGTAATTAAGTACGATTAGGTAGATGGAACTCGAGACGATAGACAAGAGTCAGCTGGGCCCAACCATTCAGGTTGCCGGCGCTTGATCGATATGAAGTAACATTGGTAAGGTTACACGCCGCCGATTTGAAGTAACACTGGTAAGGTTGCACGCCGCCGATTTGAAGTACTAACACTGGTAAGGTTGCACGCCGCCGATATGAAGTCACATTGGTAAGGTTGCACGCTGCACTATGGTAGAACGTTTCTTTGGGAGGCAGATGAGAAATTAGCAGGGAGAGCACATTCCTGGTGGCATGCAGACACGATGGAACTCGTTTTAGGCAAGCACCGTCCACGCAGTTGTAGACTCGGACACGCTGATCGCATGCAGGTGAATAAACATACAATTGACTTGAGGTCGACGTCCAGGCGGAAGGCAGAGCCAGTGGTAGAACCATGAACGAGGCTGATTCTCTAGGCCCACAACACGGTCGACACTTCCGGCTCATGGATAAAGAAAGGTTAGCTAATCAGTCCAAAATATAGTCAGTTAATGACGAGCGAGCAGCTGCGCCGGAGGCAGATGCAGCGGCTTGCTTTAACAAACCGCCTCACGGCTGCCTCCAGTCACGCCCTTTGAGGAGGGCTGCTAAATCGAGAGTGAAATGGGCAGATTTTTCCTTTTCAAATTCGAGTAATGCGTTGGAAGAAAAAAAGCGCGACCGACTTATGCAGAAAGGCTGGCCATGTGATATATTATGTGCAAAGTACACAGGATGCAAAAAATGATTTATATCAAATTGTAAAATTCGGGCTGACCTTCCGTCTGGAAATTGACTATTGACCGGAAGTAACAGGAAAAGACGGATGAAAAATTTTCTGTAATATTTTATATCTGTCAGAAGTAATGAAGAACCGTCTCTCGATCATTGAAATCTCACGCTGTACACGAACAAATTTAAAGGAAACAGAATATTTGTATCATGAAGCTTAAGCGTGATATGAAATGCTTGAAAGGTTTCTGGCGAATAAATGTTAGTTCTTTCAAAGCACGTGTTTGAAATTATCTCTCGCAATTGCTTCATATACAATTCTTAAATGTTATCCCCTGAATTTAAATTCAAAATTAATTTTTGAACCCGTATTTCACAAGCGTGAGGAATAATATTCCATGCATCCAATTTGAGTTGAATACCGTCAACGCTTATTGGTTTTCTTGCACTTTTCTTGACTTGTTGCAGCAGCAGCGAGCTCCCGAAGAACCGCAGCACGAATACATCCTTTTCAGCAACCTCCAGGATCCAGCCGACAGGTACTCCAAAATCTCCAGCATCGTTAGCACTAAAATGAAGAAACAAATGAAAAATCGACAGTTTTATTAGTAAATGAAGTTAATTTTACCGCGTTGAAGATTTCGTATACTGAATTGCTCAAGATCAATTGACAACAATGATGAGATGTGGCGGAAAATCTAGGTGGTCAAGTGATAATCGGTCTAATTGATCAGCGGTTGCTCGTATTTTGCTTGAAAATATTTTGCACTAGAAATACACTTAGTTGCTGCCGTGAACAGGTTATTGCTAATTAAGATATAGGATTTAAACACGAAATGCAAATTTAATCGAAAACGTTGTAAGGTAATAAATTGTTAATTGAAAACTACCCAAAATCCAGCTTGCGCAAAACAATATTGACAAACTCTTAACAATGCTACTTATCCAGTTTTAATGTACAAATATTCCGGCTACTGTAATAATTCAATCAAATGCAAGATTGCCGCAACGTATGCCATGCAGGGCGCTGTGGTTAGCCACGACGAATAATGCTTCTCGTTAACTCGAGTGCTTGCTTCATTACTTTGTTTTATTTAATTTATAAGTTATAACTTTTGTCATTCCATGTTCGAGTGCGCAGATTTCAGTACAATTATGTACAGTTGTATTGCTTGATTGTACTGTTGTACATTGCTTGATGAAATAACCCTTTGTTGGCAATACGTGTATAATTTTTCGCTAGACACACGTGTGAAATTTTTTTTAATTTAGGATTTCATTTTAAGGTGTTTTTGAAAAAGAATATTTTGCAGAAACGGATGAACACATCCAAAAGTGGTATGTTACTTCAATACTGTCATATATAATATGAATGAATCCGTTAATAATTCAATATTTTTGCACGAAAATTGCTGTTAAGAAGCTTAGTTTTTCTGTTTCTAAGAAGCGAGAGGAAATGTCAGTAGATAATTGTAGATAAGGTCGCCAGAGCGCACCGAGAGCGTGTTGTTTGTCTATTCATTATCAGTGTAAATAACGCCGAATCACCAGCCTTGATTACTGAGAATGTGCGAGAGTTTACGAGACTAATATTTTAGATGTATGATTATGTACCAATTAAAATGATGTACTATCAAATCATATTTTTTAAGCTAATTAATTTTGCACTGACAGCTTGTTTAAGTGAAAAGTCATTCTAATTAACAGGAATTGATGCAAAAGCCAAAACATTATTTCGAACGCTTGCTTGTTCCTAGGATTGAACGAAACATTTAACAGAAAATATTTCATCTTCAGTGTTAGTTCCATCGTTAATGCGATTAATAAATAAAATATCTCAAGTTTTTTGAGAAATTATATGATTATAAAAACATATATATAATACCTGATGCACCCAGGAGCAGTCCAAGGGTGCCGCCAAAGTCTGCAACAAGCGAAGTGAAGCCGTAGCTGAATTTCTCTTCCACAGACTCGATCGTACGTCTTGTCTGCTACAAAAACCTGGAAAAACGAGACGATGCATGGACCAAGATTTGCTGCTTTGCAATTTAAACTCAGTTACTTCGGTAGGACTAGCGCCACACTTGAAGTTGGAAGCTGCAAAAGGTAAATGTGACTGCGGATTTACACTTGACACCGTAGTGCGCAGAATTCCTTTCTCCATTTGATGACGTATAAGAAGAATTTCATATTAGCATTATTTAATAAATTTGTTTCATTTAGTTCGTTGTTACGGAAATCTTTTTAAAAAATTGGGTCAGTAACCCCTTTCGATGTTGCTAAATTTCCGACATTAATATTTTCGAAAACCGAATACGATGTAATTTAAATTAGTAATTAGTGTAATTTAGCTGATTTTTCCTTCTGTTTGATTTACCGAGCAAGACCAACGAATTACGCCCCGATTGCCTGACTGCAATCATTATTGCGGCAGCTTGCGTGCCGTCAAACTCGGCGAATAAAAACAATTCCTGGACATTCAATTAAGGCTAACACGCTCACACTTAGCAATATTTGTGTAGAGACATAAAATTGAAGTAAACCAGTTACAACATTCGTGCCTGAAATCCAGCGTCATTTCATTGATACGCCGAGATAAAAGAAGCTGTCTGAACATTAAAAAATACTAACAATTCAAGTTTTGTTTACTTTGTTTGGTGTAAACGTTTTTTCAAATCCACAAAGCATGAAAATATTGCCTACAAAAAAATTCTAGTACTGATGGAACTTTTATTTTAGACTCGGGCGACATTCAATATAGATGGAAAAAGTTTCGAGGGTCTCCATGCACACAAAACATTCCGTACAAGTGAAGAACTTTAAGCAGTTTTGTTTTTCTTCAATAGGCACGAAGAAATGCGAGAACAAGGTTGTCTTAAGATGCCCGCGGCTAAACTCGCTATCTTTTGCGTTCAAACTTCAGTCTCGCAGATCCCTTACAGGACCCCGGCGGTTTGCCTTATCGCGATTTCGAGTTAAAAAAACTTGAGCGTTACGGAATCCGACCAACAAACTTGATTTTTTAAGGAGAAACTTTCCTAATGAGATTTATCTGTATACCTGATTCTCTGGAAAATATATCATGTACATTTTTTGAGGAAATATCGTAGTCAGATGATTTTCTGCACGGTAAGGCGTTGACAATTTCTCTACAAACCTCATCCAAATTTTTACTTCTATATAAGTCGAAAATCAGTGACTTTTCGTCACAGTTTAATAGAGAATTAAGTGCATGCCAGGAGTGAAATGCGGCGGAAAATTGCCTCTAAATGGACACGCTAGGCCTCGTTACGCCCTGACCACGGCAGCAGTGGAAGCCTTCACAAGAACAAATGCCAAAATTGAGCAAATTGCAAAACCCACGCAGCACTTAAATTCACCTCTTGAAGGGCCCTCTGCTCTTATTAGCTTTTCGCACTCATGCCCTCACGCGACCGAAGTTCATAACTTTCTTTCGCTTAAATAAAACATGTTGTAATAACCCCAGATGAAATTAGGAGGATTTATAAAAATTTCTAATACTATTTTGATAGTAAGTTCAATTATACTATCTCAATAGTTCAATTATAATATTTTATTACAATTAAACAATATTATTTATAGCGCATTTTCTCATTTATGGAAAAAATGCACTATTGCGCTAGCCATGTCCGTCTGTCTGTCCGTCCTTTCGTGACTTCACGTTTTCGTCGACGAGAAAATGCGCTTTCTGTCACTCACTGCAGTGAGTACTGAGTTATATTTTTCTGACTTACCTTGACCCTTCCGCTGTTGTCTGTTCGGTCGTCGATGGTGTCGGAGCGGTACTCGTAGTCGAGGCGCTTGCAGCGGAAGATGCAGTGCGTGCAAGCGTCAGGCTTCCATGCGCCGAACACGAGCGTGTTGGTCATGTTAAGCGCGTGGCGTACGGTGGACCAGCCCTTGCAGTATGGAAGGTCGGCACGGAACTTCATGTACGGCAGTCTGAAAAGTTAATTTTATGCACTAAAATTAAATTCCTTATTTTGTTAATGAATACATTTTTCTGGAGTAAAATATTTGAAACTCTGTTCATGCTTTATATACGAAAATAAATTGTATAATTATAAAAGCTGGTTAATGACCGATATTTTATTTTCTCTGTGACGGAATCATTTTCTATTGATAAAATGAATTTTAATTTGAGTTGTTGATTGTTTTCATTTCGCATAAAAGCTTTCATCTAAATTCTTTTATCTTTAAGGATCACTACCTGATATGCGAATGTTGCAATGTTTCCTCCGTATGATTTTTATGATCTTGAAATTTTTGTACCAAAATTTGGTGTGAAATTTTGAATGGAATCATTGCCTCTTCAGAGAGGTTTTTAGTACAGCCGAGCTTCGCGTGCATCGTTGGACTGGGTTTTTTATTATTTTCTCATTGAAGCTTGTAACCTTCAAAATAGGTTTCATATCATCGCATAGGTGAAAATATTTCATTTTTATTATTTTATTCACGTTTTGTCTCATATATCAAAGAATAAATACTAATACTTTTCATAGCACCAACAATGTGGTAGTTTACGGCAGTATTGCAGAATCGAGCTGCCATCAAAGCGGCGTTCGCAAATGGATATCCGAGATTTAAATCCCTCTTGACGCCCCTTCATCAGGCCTACATTCAGGCTGCATTTGTGCGTTGCAAAATCCAGTTCTGATTTATCCAAAGAAGTCGGCACGTGAAGTGCGGATACCAATGCAGGATTCCAGTTGCGGATGCTATGCGAGGTCCATTCAATTCCAGAACCCCTGTGAAGCAATTAAAAGGGAAAGCAAACAAGGGGAGCTCTATGGTCCTGTGAAGCAACCGGTTTACTTCGAGCAAATCATCTCCAGGATGCTGCCCAAGTTTTAGTGCTGCTACAAAAGTTCTTTAGACGGATGATACCCGTCAGAACGGACAGCTTGCAGGAAGAAGCGCATGGCGCCGTGTTTACGAGATTGTAAATTATTTTAATGGTTTCTTCTCAAGCAAATGAAGAATTTCTGAGCAAATTTTCATGCAAAAAATTTTGAATCTTTGTACGCGTGAAAATCGTTGAAAAATATTCGGAATTAAATTCAGATTACGAAGGAAGGTAGGAGCTCTAATCATGATGAGATAAACTAGGAAATAACGTGTATAATTGCATAATTAATAATTTTTAATTTAAAGCTATGAATAGTTTCGCTCGAATAAAGTTCAATGTGATTAAAATTTTATGCGCTTTTTAGTTTACTCACTGTTTACCCAGATATGCTGATAATTTGAATGTCATTCCGCAAAACATTTCAGAACTAACGATAGTGGACATTAAATGCCTGACATTAAATGGATTGTTTGTTAGCTCGCAGCTACTTTACCAGCTTGTAATCTATAGGAAGAAATCGGGTGAAAAAATGTCCCCACTGAGCCATGAACTGTCTAGTGAGCGATGCTTACGTCAATTATTACGATATGAATATTACATTTCACTGCGTACGAATATTAAGGCAAACATGATGTTAAAAAGATGTTTTGCATGTTCCAAATTTCAGCTTAAAATCATCAAATGCTGACCGACCGAAGCTTACAGCGCGTATAATATAGTACATCATCACACGCACGTGAATCTCAGTCTAAAAACACGCTAGACGTGACACGCTCAGTCTGTGTGTGGTTTCAGCGGGTCGTCATCAGCAGATTATACGGGATAATTCGACCGAAGTTGCCACTGTCATCGCGTGATCTTGCACATCTGTCAACGGATCTACGCCAATGCGTGTCTGCAGAAACATTGCAGGTTCCTTTAGCTTTCTAAACAACGTGGACTTTGTTCTGCACTGTTGCTTTTATATTAAAAGAGAAATAAAGTTAAATTTCGACTGCAAACTTAGACAAATGAGAGGTAATCTGACTGATAATAATAAGCTCGATAAATGCAAATCCCAGGGTAATTTTCATGAATAAAGGTTTACGAATTCAAACTTTATTTTCAATTTCAATCAGTGCAATTCCTCATCATCTGAATTAAATTAGGAAATGTTTCTATTCAATTATCAAGACAATCTTGCAAAAAGATTTATAAAGTGATATAAAATTAATACGGGTACGGCTATGACAAATAATTATTTCTATATCTTCTTTTGGCATCTTCGATGACGTGCTGTTTTTTGGCTTATGCCTCGGTAACATAATTTTATTAACAGCGTGCAGAATAGTCTTGCATGTCAATATTAACAGCGTCCGAAATTTTCACCAAGTCAATAAAGCAAATGACCGCCTTTGATGCGCGCTCAAATTTACATGTAATAGAACGGAGCTCTCGCAAAATAAACGCTTGCAGAAAGAGGCTAAATAAATATCGACTCTGAAGAAAATCTAGATACCACATGTCAAATTCGTCATTTTAGTAGTTAATTTGAATAATTTTCACTGGATTTAACAATATTACTGGGTTTAATTTGATCTCCAGGTGGTTCGGGAACCATTTTTATTCTACGCATTTCTTTCCATCTTTATATTCAACGTGTTTCTTGCGATCAAATGAACTGGGGATCGAATTCATAAATTTGACAAAGATGGAATTGGTGAGAGGCAGATGTGAGATAAAGTTTTTTTAAGTTGTCAATAGACCAGGATTATTTCAATATGACGTCAGTAAAACTTCAGTGCGTATTTTTCGACTTCTTGCAGAAGTGCTCAATGAGTTATATTGTTTATAATATTTCCATACATTTCAGGTTTTTGGAAAAGAAGTTGACGTTCATATTATGAAAAACAAATCAGACATCGTTTCTTAAATTGAACGACTATGACATTGATGATTTCAAGTTCTCTATTAAAATCATTCGCTTACCTCTATTATTGGTTACAGAATAAGATATACAGCGCACTTTCTTATACAGCGCCCTGCATCCAATATTTTCAAGGACACTTTCCATTTAAAAAAAAAGTCATTGAATTGACACTCACTGGATTTACATAAAAATAATTCAGTCAGTATGAATGACGTAACGAAAATTATGAAAAGTGGCGTTTTGAACCAAAAAAAACTCGACGTAAGACTTGCTGAGGCACATTTCCACGCATTGGCTGGAATCACAGAAACTGTCTAAACCAAAGCCGCGTAGTAAGACGAACTTTGTGCTGGGTGTAGAGCTGCCGAGCAAGTTGGTCTTTGATGCTGTAGTTCAAGCAGAAGTTATAGGGAGAGCAGTGCTTTAACTTCTTGAGAGCTCAATATACTTCAGGGGATAAACTCAATTAGGGAGTGACTAATGTTAATCATTGGGGCCCAAATGATCCGATGAAGCTCTATAAGGTCATGGGGATCATACTTTTTCAGCGAGTTAACATGGCTCAAAATATTCGGATTACAAGCTTGTGGGAAATGGAGAACGAAAGTTCTAATTCAAACTTGAGCTTCTTTTGTATCATTGGGAATGCAAGAAAGAAAAATAACATTGGAGATGTTTAAGCGATGGTTTGGTAATGAAATAAATGGCATAATTTATGCCCAATGCCTCATTCGAAAAATTTTCGCAGCATAAAATGGCATATGGCATATGACACATGACTTGTTGTAGCACATTACCGATGAAAAAATACACTGCACTTTATCGAAAAATCGATGCACTTTTCGACCCTGTATGGGTCATTCTGACCCATTTTTACCACGTTTTTCTTAGCTCGCTTTCGTGTCCGTCTGTCTGTCTGTCTGTCTGTGATGATCAAATCTTGCAATCGATATTTCACCAACTTTCCCGCTAGCTTGCGCTCTGAAACTTTTAGGGAAGCTCAGCTCCCGATGACAATACAATAATCAATAATTTGTTGCACGTTTCCAGGCGTATTTATTCAATGAAATGTCTTTATTACAGCCAAGCATCCAAATATATACAGGAACAACAATGTATCCCCTCGAATAATATTTTCTACAGAACTTCGAAAAGAATTTTCTTTCGTGCATTTGCGTGGCCAACTGAAATAAAATGAATATTATGTAGGTCAAGTCAAGTAAATTGGCTCGCAACAACGTTTTTCATGTGTAGCAACGGACTAAAAAGGAGAAAATAAAATACTTAAAAAAAACTTTTTAAAAAACCACGTTTTTCTTGTGGACTAAAAAGTAGAAAATAAATTATGGCTCGCCCCAAATCTATTCTATTCTATTCTATTCTATTCTATTCTATTCTATTCTATTCTATTCTATTCTATTCTATTCTATTCTATTCTATTCTATTCTATTCTATTCTCTTCTATGATAAAAGTTTGAGAATCAGGCGCTCTTGAAGCACCGGAAGCCACGGCATGCAGGTGCACGTTTCAGAGGAGCATTTCTTATCGTTATCGAGGACGAGAACAAGCTTGACGTCGTCGCTCACGGCTTCAGAACGACCTTTAACGACAACAAATCGTGCGGATGGTGGTAGCTTTTGCGTAAATCTTGTTAATGGCTCGATAATTTCTAGGTAAATTATAGGCTGCGGAGGCCGCCCAAGAAAGCGTTGTTCACAAGACTGCAAAGGAAACCGGCGATGAACCAGGGAAAATGATTTTAATTTGCCTAATTTAACACAACTATGTCTATTAGCGGTAGCAAATAGCGGTCAGATTATGAAAGAATTACCTTTGAAATCTATTTTGAATTCATTAAAATATGTGAAGTAGTCCTTGAAAGGATGGATATCATAAAAAAATTTGAAAGAGAACACAATTACTGTCCGTCGCAGAGGCCTCATTCGAAGCTCTTCGTGTGCAGCTCCTTTCTAGTAGAGCAGTTCCCCCTTAGTCATAATTAAAAATTTCCATAAAGAATTCTGGTGTTCTAAGGCGCTCGTTTTTTGCACTTGTGATGCCAGAAGCAAGCTTTAATGGGCCGTATAATCGCTGGACACAAACAAAACTCATAATTTCATAAGAGAAGGGAACATCCGTTATTCTCCATTGAGATTACAAAAGAATGCATCAAGTTGCAGTAAGCCAGCAGTGCCACAATAGAAAAATTCACTCCCTGGCAAGCGATATTTACGTTGTGAAAAAAGTCAGGCGGCTAAGAATGAGGTTATTGCTTTGTGCGTTGCAGAGAACTACTTCACGCCTTTTTTTGATAATGGTGATAGGGGCATCATGCTTTTCTTGATAATGGTGATGGGGCTGCACGCTCTTCTTGATAATGGTGATGGGGCCTTTAGAGTCTCCATCACATCACACGGCGCGTCTCTAAACACTTTATCGCCCATCTCTTGCGATGAGATTTCGGCTCAGCGTGCTGGAAATTCCATCATTAATTTCCAAACATCCGCAAGCGAGGGTTTCTGGCCAAACGGCCGTGGATCAAATATCGCAACGAAAAAATCGTGAATCTTCCAGGATGATTTTCGAATAATTAGTCATCAACCTCAATGTTAAGTTAAGCACCAATCAACGTTAAGTTAAGCGCCAATCAGTGACCGCCGGTGTCGGCGAATTCAGCGGCGTTTGCAGAAAAACTTTAGAGATAATTTCCGGATGTGTATATTTACATTAGATGTAATGGAAAACCAATGTATCTACTCAGGATAAATTTTTTTCGCAAATTAATAACATTTACTTGCACTCGTTTCATCTCTGTAATTGAGAATTTTTTCGCTAATTCAACAACCATTTACAAGAATAACAAAGTTGACACTGACATCATTACTGGGAACGACGTTGTACTTAGAGGAAAATCGAACAAATAGACACTCCATATATCAGCTGACACGTCATTGTCGGAACAGGCAGTGAAAATGCTCACTTCTGAATAGCGGAGCGGAATCGATGTGATGGCCCGGCGGTATACGGGCTTGGTCTCCTGCATTGATCGTGTTATAATGCACGACGAACGATGGATGCTTGGATATACGACAAAATTATCCTTGAAGACATCAACTTATTTCATTCTTAGTACCAAATTAAGAAAATTGATAAAAAGTTGTAAATATTTAGTAAATAATTTTTCGTTTGACTTAATTTCTTGTAAGAAGCAAACAAGCAAGCATATTTATTAGCAATATCAAATTGAGAAATATCTAGAAAATTATCTAAATTAATCATCTAAAAAAATAATTTTCAATTGTGAATTCTAATCGGGAAAACTAGGGCAACTCGACTTGTATAGTTATTCGCCGATTGACGGCTAAAAATTCAACAGCCTAAAATGGTAAGTAATATCATGTATGATTTTAAAATTCGTAGAAACGCATTTTGATAGTTTATTTTCATCTCTCCATGAGCATTTTTACATAAATTTCGCCCCCTTCTGTCAGCAAAGGACAGCGTCATTAAATATTCGTCTAATAGTAGGGACTAATTGATTAATAACCATTGATTGCCTGGCATTGCTGATCCGCATGCCAAGGATATTTCGCTCATAACAAAAAGCCCGCTGTTGCATAATTAATAATAACACCCCCCGTATTTCCACTTAACATAATTATCTTAATTATGTGTCTCCTCGAATTTCTGTCCGAACTGCTAATTTAATATTAAATTTGGTTGCCACCGAGTTGCGTTGGGGCGTCGAATGAAGCATGCACTAAAAATGTGAACAGATGTCAATGGCGTTAAATACTTGGATTATTATCCATACTGTGTTCCAATACTCGCACGTATGTTAAGGGCTTGGCATTACTGTCACTCTTATATAAACATAACATGTTGATAACGTGTCCTACGTTTGTCATGGTCTTGACATTACAGTCTTATGGAAGGATATTAAAACGATAATCGAGGTCGATTTGCAATTTCTTCAACCGGCGAATATTGCATTTATCGTCTGATGACACACATGATGTTCGTCGTTTTCGCGTTAAGAACCAAAGAGCTCCTCGCGTTCAGCGTTATTGACGTTCAGTGCATGATTGAATGATCCCATGCAAGTTTAACACTGAGAAGGCGCTCGACTCGGTAGCAAATGACAGTGTCCATGTTAAACAGGAGTTAAGCGGTGTTTACTGGCTAGTATAGATGACTGTCGCTTTAACAGATAATTCATACGAAGTCAGGTGTCATATTAAATGAATTTATAGTCCTCATAGAGCTGAATTTCTCATATAATTTTTTTTAATATCAGGGTATCCGATACTGACAATAAGGATTTTTATTCTCGTGCGAGGAATGTTGCAGCATGTTGTTGACATCAAATTTTAGACGTGAGGGCAAACTATTTCTGTCGAGAAACTTGACTCTGCTCGGTACTTTTGTATTACTGAATAAAATTGCCTGACTGATTCAAGTAATCTATGATCACTAGAGTTAATATCAAAATGTAAATGTGTGGAAACATTTTGGGAACTTAGAGGCATGCATTTACATTATTGCCGTAGGATGAAAAAGAGCTCCAGCGAAATTGATTCTCATATGTCCAAGAATTGATATGAAAAGATAATGATTGCACCTAAATAATGATGGAGGCTATAATAAGATCTGATGGTCAATAGCACCCAAAAAGGAACACAATGTTGCAGGGTCCCATGTTGGCCCCGGACACGAGTATAAGGCAAGAGTCCTAACACGCGGTCAGTCCCAAGTGATCAACATTAGGAAGCCGCTTTATCACAGGTTTTATTGCCTTGCCGTATCCTAGATACAAGTCCCTGTATATGAGCTTAGCTAAGCAAGTAATATTGTAGCCAAAAGTACAGCACGCGATAAGCTTATGAATAGTCCGGATAATTTAGAGCTTCGTGTCTTTGGCCTTTAGTATTGGTAAGGGGTTCTTGAAGGCCTATGCATGAGCAGTTTGGAGTTTCAGAACGATAAATCAGGCGAGATTTTCATAATCTTGCGTACTCCCGTCATTATTTCTCGTAAAATTTATTCAAAGCAATTTTTTGTCATTTAAATGTTTGTTTGCGTGCCCACTCCTACCTTCTAATAGAATTATGCATGTTAAGCTGGTATCTACCTAAAAGTCTTAAAGATGACGGCGATCCTGATAATAATAATAATAATAGCGGTTTCAGCGTTATTAGGCCGTAGGCCTGTCGCCGATTCTTAACATCGCAGAACATTCACAGCATTTTGCGGTCTCGAACTCGCAACTCACTGCTACAATTCTGCTATGCTTAACCGCCCGGCCTCCTTGCCGATTTTGACCAGAAACTGGCGCACAGAGCTGGGATCGAACCCGCGCCTCTCTCTGCGCCAATCTTGGTACTCTGAACTTTAACCACTGGGCCACCCTGATACTTGTTACTGGAACTATATAATCTGTTTTGAGAATGAAAATCTCGGAAATCCGCCAAAATCTACTTGTGTGTTTAATTAGATTCTAGTCGTCCCAGTTAGTTTTTAACTTTGTCCTTTTGAGGAGCATTCTGGCAATTTACATGATAATGTATCTTATTTCTTATTATTAGTAACCCACAATTCTTGTAGAAAGCGTTTTATTACATATTTTTGTTTCATTTATATCATATTATCGTGTTGTTCGTGTTATGTCAGGGTATAATAGGGTTCAATAGTGTTCAATAGTGTTCGCTCGCCGACCTCGTCACCGTCATATAGTCTCTGGTTTCAGATCACCAGCTAGCATAACACCAGTAAAATATGAATGAATACCTGTGTTATAACACCAGTATATATACCTGTGTTATAACACCACTATATATACCTGTGTTATAACACCAATATAACACCAGTATATATATCTGTGTTACAACACCAGTATATCACACCAAGGTCACCACTATATCACACCAAGGTCACCAGTATATCACACCAAGGTCCCCAGTATATCACACCAAGGTCCCCAGTATATCACACCAAGGTCCCCAGTATATCACCAAGGTCACCAGTATATCACACCAAGGTCACCAGTATATCACACCAAGGTCACCAGAATATCACACCAAAGTCCCCAGTATATCACACCAAGGTCCCCAGTATATCACACCAAGGTCCCCAGTATATCACAACAAGGTCCCCAGTATATCACACCAATCTTATTTGTTGGTTTCGTCCCGTCGTTCACGCTGAGGCCGCAATGAGCCGCAGGCCTCGATCCAATATCGCATTCTTCTCGCCCAAAGGAGATTGGCATTGCGTGGCAAAAAAGGTCGTGCCAATTTCTCTCAAATGATTCTCTTCCCTCGCTAATTATGGGAACAATCATCGGTTTTTCTTCTTTGACATGCTCCGCCAGAAGCTGATTGGTAATCAATGGGTTTTAAGAAACTCAATGTTTGCTTCATGCGTAGTTCCAATCAAAGGCATCTGCGGCTTTCAAATCACATTGCTAACACACAGGAAGTGCCGTCAGAATAAAAAAATGTTCTAAGCATCGTTTAAATTTTCCGATGAGTATGAATATTAAAAAGAAAAGATAAAAAAGTGGATATGCCTTTTGTTCTTTGATGATATGAACAATTTTTGCAAGTTGAAAAATATTTTCTTTTTGAAGGTAACGAATTAAATACAAGTATTTGAATTTCTGAGTGACCTTCGAAATAAAATTGTTGGCGAATAAAATTCTTACTTTAATCTACTGTAATCTATAATAATAAAGTGATCTATTACATTTTAAAACTATGAATATAGTTTAACTTTGATCAGAAATTTGACTGGTTCGGTTTTAACAAAACAAATCAAATCGAAAAAAATAATTTCTCAGGAGCTGAAAGAAGTTCATTCTACACATCGCATTTATTCTTTTACAATCAATGAAATTTTACGTGGAAAACAATAAGGTCTGAACTGTCCTAACCGATTACTTTTTAAATTCCATAAATAGCGTGAAAGATTTTGGTAAGCCAATCATGCTCATAAAGTCCAGATCCTCTCCAATGACTCCATGGTTGAGCCTTTCGTAATTCATGACTTTTTATTAAAACTGGGGAAGACCGAGATTTTCCAGGAGAAACGAGGCCGACAATGTCCGCTCACCATCAGCTCAAATGTCCGCTCACCATCAGCTCCAATGTCCGCTCACCATCAGCTCAAATATCCGCTCACCATCAGCTCAAATATCCGCTCACCATCAGCTCCGATGTCCGATACAATAAAGCGCCTGCCACTCGACAGCTGCTTGCTATAGAAATAAAAACAAATGTGCGCCCACCACCGTCATTATTGCGGCTCTCAGACTTGCCCCACACGGTGCGATTGCTTGCAGGGTTATGAGGGCAACCACCGACAAAAATGTTGAGGTTTACCCTTGAATTGTGTATGTATGTATGTTATATTATTCCAAGCCTTGATAAATAGAGTGATCGGACGACGGCCTGGAATTCTGGGCCAATACTTTCAAGAAAAGTTAAGAGATCGTAAGTTCATCAGCCAATATTTGACGGTCTTTCAACCAAAATCCACCAATCATAGACAAGAAAATAGAGTGTTACGTTTGCTAGTCGTAAACATGTAACATAGAGCGTAAGTACTTACGTTCACTCAGCGAATTTTGAAAGTATGGCCTCTGAACTGATCTTCGCGGTGACTTTTCTCGAGGCTGTGACTGTGATACATAGGGTAAATTTTTAGGTCTACCGCGATTTGTGCGAATGCTCTTAGCAATTGCGGTAGTAGCATCTGAATTATTTAATTTTCCGTTGTCATCATTCTAGCTTTCCATTAACTTAGCATGTGGCCATAGATAATGTACAAACGAATAGGCAATTCTGGATATCGACTTTCTTTTTAATACAATAATTTTTTTTGACAAATATGGAGCAATAAAACAGCTGAAAATGACCGTATTTCTCATGATCTTATTTTACGTTGCTGGTGCACACAGGAGTTGACAGCTCCATAGTTGGTGTCGAGTACAGATAAATAACAATTGATTCCGAATATCTTCAGTCAATGGAGTGTGAAAATATATGTGTTGCCCCTCGAGGGCTTAACATATAACTTTATTCTGCACAGAGCTCAGACAATATGTAAAATTCACGACTCCCGTCAAGAACAAAGATGTCATACAGCACCGGTTCGAAATTCCCCGGCCCAGACTAGAAAATTCAGCCTACTACAATAATCAAGACTCAGGTTACATAGAGATCCGTCTGACTTATTTCACGTCCTGATCTTATATCTCTCTGCGTAGTTTCACGACTGTTGTGGAATATTTATTCATTTTATCAAGTCATTGAAAATTTCATAGAAAATTTTCATGATAAAAATAACGTCAAAAAACATTATCTCTCTTGGTACATTGAAGGGCAATTGAAAAAACAGAGTTCTGGGAGTTGAAATATTTTTCATTCATAAATGAATTTTTTCTATGAGAGTTTTAGTGATGTAATAGAATTTCCCAGCATGCCTGCATTAAAAGTATAATATAGGTAAACTTTCACACAAGGTGCATTATTTGAACCGAATTCTTGTGTTTCGATTTCTATCGTGCAAATCGTCTAAAAAGAAACATTTCAAACTTAGGGTTCTATCTAGCAAGAGTAATTTTCAACTACGGTAGACTTTCTCAGAGAAAAAACTTTCAAAATAGAATGAAAAAAGTTGAGTTTTTTCGCGAATTTGAATAGCCAAAAATTTTGGCCTTCGCGACTGCAGATGTTCTCAAGATATATTCAAAAAACTTCCGCTAACGAAGCGCTCGTGAATTGTTGAGGCCTCCGCGAGCGAGACTTCGTGCCAAGCCAGAAATGAAATGGAAATATTCCTTCCAAAAATACCTCTCAATTATGCTCACAGGATTTATCAACATAATAAAAATTAACTCATATACCTTATAATATAAAATAAACTCATACGTCAAGTTTGGGCAAATATCTAATCATCATACTGGATGTGGGAAAACTTAAAGAATAAAGTTAGATTGTTCGTCAAAAATTGTCATACAAATCTATTTAAACGCCCACTAATTGTGAAGTAAAATATTGAAATAACCTCATAGTTTATACATCTTTAATAATGATAAAAATTATTTTGCCCAAGAGTTTTTGTTATCGGGAAAACCATAAAAAATATGACGATAAACCCTAAGACTCATATTCTTCAACACCTGAAAAGCAAGACACTTGAATTATGTAAGAAACTTCCCAGTTTACTTCACGTCTCCAGAAAGGCGCCTTGAAGTCTGCATTTAATCAAGCAAATGAAGTGTATATTGAGAACCTTACAGGAATTCTGCTGTGTTCAGCCCCGCGGGGACAATACTTTCAAAAAAAGTTAAGAGATCGTAAGTTCATCAGCCAATCATTGACGGCTTTTCAAGCCAAATCCACCAATCATAGACAAGAAAATAGAGCGTAAGCACTTACGTTCACTTAGCAAGTTTTGAAAGTATGGCCCCACTGGAGAGCAAATTATTGAAGAGTTGTTCGTTGTTACTTCTAGATATATTGGGAGGGATTCCGTACAATTCATTTCCAAATAAGTTCAGTTATTAATTAATCATTTGCACCTAACGTAATTAGAGATTTTATAGGACTAAAAGTTTCGTAATTCATATTGAAATTAAATTGTAATGCAATATTTTTGTTACTTAGCATACATGTCGTTTATTTTCTTCACATCATTCTTCGGATACGAAATGTGGTTATTTTGGTCCTATCTCGGCCCTCCAGTTCATGAGTCTGTACAAGACACATGTTATGTGTCATGTTATGTTATTTCCTTTTTCATGAGTCTGTACATGACACATGTTATTAAATAATATCTAAAGTGTTACCAGTTCCCACCTGCAATTCACGGTCTGATGGAAGTGCTGCTGGAAGCACTCGTTGATGCAGTTGATGTTTGAGTAAGTGGGATCCTTGGAGCACGGCTGCTGTGTCGTCGGTTGTGAGATGAACTGTAAATGACAAATAAATACAAATTCGTTCAAAAATAACCAGTTATAAACCCCTGCAACAGTAGGTGGTACTGAAATAACAAACTGAGTTTTTCCTTAATTCTAAACAACTTGATTGCCTAAAGTTTGGAAACGTTTTATGAAAAATGCAGCAGTTGCTAAACAACTTGAATGTCTAAAATTTTAAATAACGTTTCGTGAGTAATACAGCGATTGGTGTGTATCACTTGAAGCACATATCTAAATTATACAAAAAACAGCAAATGCACAGAGGCACCGGCGTCCGTTGCTCATGCAAAGCAGCAGTCGCTTCAGAACTTGACATCTTTATGAACTACATGCAAATTGTGGTTTGTTGCCTGCAATACTTCGCTGTTCCAAGTCAAATATTTTAAAATTATCGTCCGAACTGAACTCACAATTGAAGGATGAGAGGCCATCGATATCGAATTTTTATTCCCGTCCTGTGGCTACTGGTCCTAATCTTTATTATTCCTCCGTGAAAATTACTTATTCGAAAAAGATCTTGTTTGCAAAACTAGGTTAATATTCCATTTTTCTAGAGAAAGTGCATAAATCACCGACTTATAATCGAAAATTTTTTAGCGCGACGAAACTGTTTTTTATCTTGCCATTGCCTATGAAATCTGTGAAAATTACTTATTCGAAAATGATCTTGTTTGCAAAGCTAGGTTAATATTCCATTTTTCGAGTGAAAGTGCATAAATCACCGACTTATAATCGATTCTTACTTAGCGCGATGAAACTGTTTTTCATCTTGCCATTGCCTATGAAATCTGTGAAAATTACTTATTCGAAAATGATCTTGTTTGCAAAGCTAGGTTAAAATTCCATTTTTGAGAGAAAGTACATAAATCACCTACTCATAATCGATTCTTTTTTTAGCGCGACGAAACTGTTTTTTATCATGCCATTGCCTGTACGTAAATATATCCGCAAATATGTATGTAAAAAAAATATGTACGTAAAATTATGTACGTAAATATGTACGTAAAAATATCCGCTCGGAGAAAATTGACCTGACTTCATAAGAGCGTCAAGTAAACCTGAAGTTTTTCCCACTTGTGTATTCAAGTGCAGATAAAATGTGGCTCCTGAGACTCGTTACAAAGCGACATGGCCGAGATATGAGTTTATTTTTCATTTCGCGTGACCGTTACGAGAGATTAAAGGAGATATTATCCTGTACACATAATGCGAGCAACGAGCATCGAGAGACAACAGAGGTTTAAGCAAGAACATCGACATTTTACCCCGAGTGCCATAGCATTGAAGAGAGATGAACACAACACACGATGGAATATCGATTTGAGAAAGATTTCGAACTTAATTGACAGAAGTTTTTTGAGATTTCTGAGATTTTTTCCAGAAAAAAAACCCAAGCTCATGCATCTTCTTCTTATAAGCCCTAGTCTCAAAATTAGATCGAATGCACATTTATTGAGCTAATAATTGTCTGAAGCCTTTCAAGAAAAAGTGTCCATCAGATCGTATATGAATGCATGGAACAATTACGCTTATTTCGATAGCAGAAAACTTTTTAGCTCTGGTAGATGCTTTCAGTTTCACAATTTCTGGACTCTGCTCTCGAAATTAGTAACTTTATAATTTTTCTAACGAAAAACAGTTTATATGTTGTTATTAGTCGATGATGATGCGTCTTAAAATATTAAAACATATTTCAATCATGGCATTGCTGTGTCTTAAAAATCTTAAAACATATCTCAATCATGGCATAGCTGTGTCTTAAAAATCCTAAAACATATCTCAATCATGGCATTGCTGTGTCTTAAAAATCTTAAAGCATATCTCAAAGAATCATTTTCTCAAGAAAATGGTAAGGAATTTCTGCGGCAGCGTTCGTCATAGTCAGAAGAGGCGCCGTCAATCATGAAATCGCGAAGGGATTGCCGGCCGAAGCGTGACTGGCTGCGCGGCCGAGACGTGACTTCACTGACGAGGCGGCCGAAAGGCAGCGGGTCTTTACAAACATTATTTCAGAACTTCAGTTCATAAAGTGTACTCTTAAGGAGCTCCCACCAAAGGTTTTTATTAAACAAAAGGTGACCAATATTATGGTGAAACTAACGGCCGATAGTCAGTGAAAATTCAAAATTATTTTCTTAAAATTTCAACTCTTAAAGTGTACTGTCAAAGAGATTTCACCAAGAGTGTTTCTTAGGTAAAAGCTCCTCAAAATTATGGTTCTATTGACGGCCGAAAGTCAGTGGAACTTTTCCATTACTTATGAACTTCAGTTACGGAACTCTTACGGAATTTTTATCTGCGATTTTTATTAAATACGATTTGATCAAAATCGTGGTGTGCTCGACAGCCGAAAATCAATGGGTATTCACAAAAATTATTGGGAAACTTCAGTTCATGATGTATACTTCTGTGGAACATTCATATGTTATTTCTTAAAATCATATGGGATATTTTAATAAGTAATATGGTATTTAGTCATTATTTATATGGTTTTTCTAATGGTGTATCTTCTCTTATCAAAATTAGGTGCTACTGACCGGCAAAAGGCGTTTAAAATATTGCCGGTAGTGTGTCATTTAAAATATTTTTTGAAAAAATTCAGTCCATGAAGTGCCCTTCTAAAAAATTTCACTTCTACGAGTATATTCCTCACTTAGTAGCTCAGCAAAAGTATGGTGAAGAAGCTTCCACTAATAGAATGATATCTATATTATGTTAATTTATTTTTAATCTTGTATATCAGTATGGATACTCTAGAACAAAATTCAATTCCGTCCACGATTGCACGTGTGACGTTGAAACCATTTACGTGGGTTTTTTTTTTCAATTTATGCTGAATATGTGTGAAAGTATCTAAAGCCGTTAATTATATATGTTGGATCTATTTATATGTGCGATTGAATGGTCCTGCACGTGTTCTCAACTATTTAGTGTTTTTTGGAACGATTTTGGAACGCCTGTGCGATGCATTTTAGATTCAACTAGGAACGATTAGATTTAATTTATCAGGCAAAACAAATTCAACTTAGATTTTTACTGTCGATATTTTAGGACTGGAATTTTGGTGAAGATTTTTCTGATTTTCTCAACTAATGGAGACAATTCTGCCTACAATTTCCTATAACTCTGAGTTAGTGCTTGGTTTAATTTACGACCTATCGATTGCAATTCATTTATGCTCAACAGACAAGAGACAGTGCACAAAAATTCATCGCAGAAAAATTCTTTCGACTGGCAATTAGGAGCACTGAGCATTTTATGCGCAATGGCACGCCAGCATTGCAGTTGCAGTCCTACTTTCCTCAGCTCTTTGCTGCCACAGCGCTGGTGCTGCAAGGCTGCCGCTTGCTTTAATCTTCAGCTCTTTGCTGCCACAGCGCTGGTGCTGCAAGGCTGCCGCTTGCTTTAATCTTCAGCTCTTTGCTGCCACAGCGCTGGTGCTGCAAGGCTGCCGCTTGCTTTAATCTTCAGCTCTTTGCTGACACTACGCTGGTGCTGCATAGCTGCCGTCTCCTCTAATCACGCGCATCTTTCTAAGACGGATTAACTAACAAAGGAGAAATGGGAACGAGCTAAGTCGAGAACCTGGTCCCTAATGCAAGACGTAAATCCTAAATCATGCATCAGCCATTGTTAACTAAAATTAGGAGAATGGAGATCGAAAAAATTCCCGAAAAGTATTCGTAATGAAATTAGGTATCTCGCTGTCAGAGAAAAAATTATCTCTGTTAGAGAAAAACAGGTATCTCGCTGTAAGAGAAAAATTTTCAACCTGTCCTTAAAATCAGTGCAGCATTAACACAGAACCACAGTTCATATTATTCATTTCGATACCTGAATTTCTGGAAAATTATAAATTAAGCTACTGTCTTTCTTCTCCAGATTAATTTTTAACTGCGCGTTAAACTGAGCGAAGCGGCATTAACTTCAGGATCAAAATAAAAAAATTAATGAATAACTAATGAATCCAGGTTTTCATTAGAAAATTTCCGGTATTAAGTAGATTCGAGGTAGAAATATATATCGTAAATGATTAAAATGATACAAAATAAAAACGGTGCCGAACCATCACTTTTATTGAAGGCGATACTTTCGAACCAGCTTGGCATTGCTCAATTATATTTCTGATGAACGTATCCAGCTGGTTCTTAATTGAATCACAAAAATCCATTAAAATCCCATCATGCAGCTCCATTCGTTTACTGGATTTTAGGCGAGTAACAATCAGGCCTGATTCTTTACAACCTCATCACCGTGAAATTAAACACTCTCTCGTCGACGCGATCTGTAATACGGGGATGAAACAACACAATCTAAAATTTATTGTTCTCCGCTACTAAATTTTTTCCCCAAATTGACTTAAACTTCCCTTTGTTGGCGCTTTAATTTGACGTTATTGGACGCGGCAGGCGTAGAGGCACTTAGTTACACCCGCTATCGTTCAAGGAAAACTTTCTGATAAATTACTCGTCGAAAAATAGTCATGAGGATAATGTTCGTCTGAATTGAAATTTTAAGTCTATTTATAACATAATAATGCAGTTTCAGCTTTTTAAGTAGGCCCTAAATAGCCTTCTGTCGATTTTTAACCACCTTGCTGATTTCGATCAGAATTTTTACAACCAAATACTATACAACCTCTTCAACCCCCAAACCGTTGCTACAATCACGATGATCTTAACCTCTGGGCCGTCCAGAGCTTTATAATAATAAATTATATTTGATGGGGACCAAAATTCACGGCGGAGGAAAACAACCAGGATACTTTAGAACAACAGAGCATCGAATCAAAGCAAACAAAATCAATGCATCGTTAATTGAAATATGTCGATTAGTGGACGAACCTCTTTGATGGTGGTACTGATTTGCTTGTTCCAGTTGAGGCCGAGGTAACTGCCATGAGTTTCAATGAGCATCGCAGGGTCGACGATGTCCTCGTGCGCCACCATCATCCACTCGTTCAGAGGCAGCATGTCGGTGGGGGTCGGAACCTTGGCCTCTGCCAACGTCATGTTGCGCTGCTTCTTCGTCGGGTCTACGTACAGCATACTGCCGAAACTGACCGCGGGGTCTGACGGTACTGAGGTGAAACATTGATGAAATATTTGTTGATAATTAAAATTTGAATAATTCTCATTGAATCATAATTACGTACACCATATTTCCGAAACTGGCCGCGGGGTCTGAAGGCACTAGGATTGCTAGTGAATAAAAAATTAAATAGCAATGAAGACTTACCTTTTTCATAAGAGAATAATAATTTGCGCGAGTCAGACTAACTAATGTTCCGAGGGACTATAGTACATATTACCCTTTTAGACTACGCCAGTAGTTGATTTTATTGCGCATTCTCAGAAAATTTTAATAGCATAAGTAATTTATTCGAATATGTCAAAAAGTGACATTTTAGAATCACAATTAATATTCTATCACTTTTATAATTCTAGAAACTTAGTTCTATCGTGACTAAAACTATACATTGATATATATGTATTGTGACCCAAATCTTCAATGTCCACCAATTCTCAAGAAAATAGAGACAAGATTCACTGAGGCGGAGTATGCTGAGGTCACTACTCACTGTGGAGGAGTATGCAGAGGTACTGAGTATGCATACTCACTGAAGCGTAGTATGCCAAGTCATTGCTCACTGAGGTGGAGTAGGCAGAGTGAGTAGTGACTACTCACTGAAGTGGAGTGTGCAGAGATCACTACTCACTGAGGCGGAGGTAGAATCCGTTGTACGGACCCGACAGAGAAACAGTTTTTGAATGGAAGCTCAGACACACCCCAGACATGGTGTAGGTTTGAGTGAAATATCCAGTTTCGTCGCACGTGAATCCTCGACCCAGAAAACACTGAAACCAAACACAATTAAATTATAAATTCAAAATTTGTATTTATAATGCTAGGATTTACAAGTAAATTTGATATAGTTGTACGGATAAAAAAAATAAATTTAATTATATCAATTAAGCATTGTAGCTTTAGACATTATAAAATTTACTTGAACCGAATCGTCTTTTTATGTAAATTCCTTTGCTCTTTCGATGTCATGCTGCCTAATCATCAGGAACAAAATTTAAAAGTAATTAATTGATATGTATTTTTAATTTTTCTTGGTCTCTATATAATACGTAACACAAAATTTAAAAGTCTCACTTCCTGAGATCGAATCTAAATTTTGACCACAACTTTCGATTTAAACGAGATTTTTTGGTAGAATTTTACGCTGATAAATTATTGGCTAAATTCATTAGAAATTCCTCTTTACTGTTTTGATGAAACCATGCATTTTGCTTACGGTTCCTGGACATTCCAGCGGCCAATAACGCCGGTCTTCGCAGTCAGGATATTTTTCACTCTCACCAAGTGATCTATTTTAATTTTTTGGAGGAGGATCTTGGGCGAGACAGGGTGGAATTTCCCGTGGGATAGCTGGCCTGGAAGAGGCTCGAGACGGTTCCTTTAGCAGCCCTTGAGACTTCAGTCGCCATCTTTGATGAGAGTAATCAGTATCGCCCGAGAAAATTGTTAGCAGCACCGGGGCGCTCTCATACAGTAGCTACCTTAGCTGGCTTCGGCGTTGTAGCTGGGCAAATCTTGCTCAAAAATTTCATTGATATTCAGCACACGCCTCAGAATTTTCCAGGATTTTCGCCTTTTCGTTTTAAAATTATTCAGTTTTTACCTGGCGAGTGTTACCTATAACGTTGTTCAAAGTTCGTTAGGTCCTTGAGAATAATGATTGTCTGAACACGTTGACAACGATTGCTTCATCTTGTACTATTATTTCATTTTAATACAGTTTTTAATAAACATTTTTGCCAGACGGTCATTTTTTACGGACAAATTCTGTGATTTAGTTTTTCTCAATTGCGTTGGCCGGCTAAAATTTATGATAAGGGTACTTCCCGATTAAATTTTACATACTGCAAAAAGAAAATAAATGGAATTTTTATATCAGAAACTACAAATAAACTAGTATATATTGAGTTATCGGCCTTATTTTGGCCTTTTTTGTTCTCGGATTTGGCCGATTTTAGGCCAAACCTTAATTAAGTATCACTACGTGCTGGGGAAATACCTTTTGTGGTACGCATATGTACCACTTCGTAGTCAACGTTTTAAGGTTACTTTTATTATTTATCGTTATTATAAATCTGTACCTTGTATTTATCTTGCTTTAAAATGATCTTATTCTGCTGAAGTTTTCAGTTCATGTTGACAGATTTCAGTGTGTTCTTCAAAAATGATTATTCTAATGAATTATTCAATTGAGACATCAAAATAGAATATTTATATCTACTGGTACAGCATATTCATTGTTCAACTGACTGAATCCCCAGAAAATAGTTGTCTAAACAGGAAAAGTTTAATTATAGGTTGTAAATAGTCGCACCCATTTTAATTACACCAGCTACAGAATTGCAAGACAGCAGCTAGAATAGCAGCACATAGCTGTGTATTTTAATTCAGGTATGATCATAAGAAGGGCGTTCAAGTTATACAATGTTTGGACTAGGTTGCCGGTGCAATTTGCCCTGAAGATAATAGCCAAGCTAACTTTAGCTGAGCTGGGGCTCCAGAGATCGCTAATAGCGACTGACGCGAGTGTTACAACTCTCTTAAATTCATTAAAGTCGCTTCCTTCCTGAATTGCAAGTAGAAGCCATGGGTCCGCCGCAGGGCGATCAAAATAGCAAGATCATAAGAGTTTGATCTCGCCTGGTTCATAAGAGAGTGAACTCACATGGTTTAAAAAAAGTTTGAACTAGTTTGGTTCGTAAGATTTTGAATTTGCCTCATCTATGAGAGTGTGAACTCACATGGTTTAAGAAGTGTCAACTAGCTTGGTTTATAAGTGGTTGAATTTTTCTTGGGAGTATGAGCTTGAAATCGTCTGGTTTCTTAAGAATAGTGTACAAATAAGTGCTAAGTGTGAGTTGTTTTTTTTTTCTTGTATGCTTCGCAATTCTAGACAGTAACCTAATTTGAAGAAGCAAGAGGCTATAGACTTATTTGTAAATGTTAGCCTGTCCTAAATTAAAATTATGATGGACAATAGCATGCAGAAATCATTAATGAACAGGAATAACAACACTCATGAAATTTTTCATCGGTGTAAAATTAGTGCATGTAGTGTTTTTGTGTATACAAAAATAATATCAACAAAATTTATATTAGCCTTTTTTCGGTGCTGAAACTAACGAACCAAACTCATTGCACAAAAGTTCAATTCGAATCTTACGCGAAGTCTATAGTTTCATGACTGTGCTTAAACTCTGACGGCACACATCGTCTATAAGTTGAATCTTTATGTGGCAGAATGTCTGACCTCTTTTATAGTTTCGGTTAAGTTCCAGGCCATTTTGTCCCACACTTGCTTGATGTCCCAAATGTCCAGAAGATGTTGCTCGGTCTCGTTCAGGGGCGGTAGCGTGGACATTGCCCCGCGCTCTGCTATGAAGCTTTGAAAGACCAGGGCTGGGTTCAGGCGTCTGGTGAGAAAAAAAATATAACTCAGTACTCACTGCAGTGAGTGACAGAGAGCGCATTTTCTCGTCGACGAAAATTTGAGGTCACGGACGGACGGACAGACGGACTTTCGATTTTCAACCGGACGACATCCTCTTTGTAAAAAAAATATGTAACTCAGTACTCACTGCAGTGAGTGACAGAGAGCGCATTTTCTCGTCGACGAAAATTTGAGGTCACGGACGGACGGACAGACGGACATGGCGAGCACAATAGTGCATTTTTTCAATAAATGAGAAAATGCGCTAAAAACAGAGGCGCGAAAAATTGAAAAAAATATCTCGTACCGTTTAATGATCGCTTTATATAGAGTTTCTATTTGGATAAACAAATATAAAATTTAATATATCTAGTTTTATACTAAAAACATTAATTTATCATTAGCTTCTTCGATAAATTAGGTCAAAATTTCATCATTCATCGTCAATTTCTTTAAAAAATCAGGACAAATTTTTATCGTTATCCATAAATTTGTTCTAAGATTAAAGTGTAAATTTCATCATTAAACTTAAGTTTCTTCAATAAAGCAAGTCAAAATTGCACGCACTGAATTCTAATGACTTGAATAAGCGTTACAATATTTGAGCGGGAGCGACCATGACCGAGCGAGTAATATTTTTATTAATACAATTAATACAAAAGCAAATGTTTTAAGCCTGGTTTACCACGCATAATTGATGAAGCTTAATGTTTACTGTTGCATGCAGTCACTACCTGCCGGCAACATTCTCCTGCACATCGTTAACATCAATCATGTTGTTGTTGGAATCGGAGTTAAAGAATACGCGTATAAATTCATTCTTCCTAAACTAAAACGTTTTCATTTTGATGTTTTATTAATAACTGTACTGGTGGCTTACGAAAATAAATTTAGAATGTTAGAAAATTGTTTTTAATGTTATAATTCAAGGCTTCAAGTTTTGAGCTATCAATATATGTTTTGTGTAATAATGAATCGTGAGACAAACTTTGTTGATTATACTAGAGTTATTAAT
The DNA here is from genome assembly GCF_000764305.2 of Hyalella azteca. Classification (NCBI taxonomy): domain Eukaryota; kingdom Metazoa; phylum Arthropoda; class Malacostraca; order Amphipoda; family Hyalellidae; genus Hyalella; species Hyalella azteca. The sequence continues at coordinate 751,043 of NW_025943380.1, read as the reverse complement.
TATATTCACGGAAGTATTACTGCAATGTAAAGAGCACGTGCAATACGCTTATCTGCAGCTTAATGTGCGCTAACGAGCAGGGGGCTTTGCTGAAGAACTGGTTAATTGGAATATGCCATGTCACTACAGATTATTCCGAGAGCCAAGCAAAACGTTAATAATTTTTTTTTATACTTTCTGATCTGGTAACTATCATAAATAATTTTCAGAAAATGCAGACAGAGAACATTGAGCGTAGAAAAAATATACCTTGCTGCAAACAGTGACGAGTGATAACTCTAATCTGAGAAATTTTTATATAACACCTGGCCTGATGTTGAACAATAACTAGAACTAATATAAGTTGTCCCCAACACCAGCGTAAGTCATACATGAGAATTAATTTCTGCCGCGGAAAACAGATTTTTTATTAAGAGTGTCATAGTAGTAGAATAGTATAAAAAGTATTATTGTGTTAAGATATTTTAATATATTGATTTTGATATAAAAGAGTCCATGGCATGTTCTGGTGTGCGACTATATTTTGTGTCCTTGGAGTAAAATTTCACCAGAGAACGTAAAAGTAAATCATTTACAGTCGCATTAATAATAATTGGAGCAGCAGACTGCTCCCGTAACAGGGGAGATGAAGATTGCTGGTTTGATGAATATTTATTTTATTGAGATTGTGGGGAATTACTCTTCCAACTTTGAATTGGCTACGTTTAACTAATTGAGGGGATTTTTAAAAGCCCGAGTACTGAATTTTATTCCCAATGATATATAAGTCATAATTTCAAACCTTCGATTAAATGATACGAAATGTGCATTATAGAAGCTTGTTGTATTATGTAGCACTGTGAAAAATATCGGAGCAACATTTCTGCAATGAAAAAGTTTATGATTGCGAAAGATGTTATTGGATTAATTTTGGTTGCTCTCAGAACGATCTAATGAAGTAACCTAATTATCCCAGAGTTTACGGAAACGAATTTCAATTTAATAATTATTACGCCACATTTCCTTCAAAACCGCGATACTCATCCACGATAATAATTTGTTAGATAAATTAGAAGATAATTTGTTCATTCGTCATCTATGGACAGAACGTGATGGTTGGTGGATAAATGGTCTCTAACTTGTCCCTACCTCTTGTATGGCCAGAACATGATGGCAGCTGGATGGTCTCTAAACTTATCCTTACCTCTTGTAGGGTCAGAAGGTAATGGTTGGCAGTTGGATGGTCTCCCTCTTGCTCCTACCTCTTGTATGGATAGAAGATAATGGTTGGTAGCTGGTTGGTCTCTTACTTGCTTCTACCTTGTACGGACAGAACGTGATGGTTGGCAGTTGGATGGTCTCTAACTTGCTCCTACCTCTTGTAGGGACAGAACGTGATGGTTGGCAGTTGGATGGTCTCTATTGGATGGTCTCTAACTTGCCCCTACCTCTTGTAGGGACAGAACGTGATGGTTGGCAGTTGGATGGTCTCCAACTTGCCCCTACCTTTTGTACGGACAGAACGTGATGGTTGGCAGTTGGATAGTCTCGTTGTTGATGACATTCACGCTGACGGCGATAGGTCGTGATGCGTAGTAGTCTGCGCGGTCGAACACTTGCAGCACCAACAGCCCGCAGCAGATCGACAGCGTCACGCCCCAGATGCTGCGTCTGGAGGGACGGTGCGTGAGGGAAAGATGTCCGATTATTGTATGTTATTTTAACTATAATTTTAATTATATGATTGTATTTTATGATAAATGAGCATTAATGATTGTAAGTTGTATGCTGTAGTATAAAATAATGAGGCTTGGCTTGAGTGAAAGTCATCTAGTGATCATAAATGATTGAAATAAATCGATGATGATAACGGGCACCACACTTACGTATGTGCAGCTAAATGATGATCAAGGGGGATCTCAGACAACGCAAGTTTTATCATTATTATAGGTCAGTTGACTATTCGTATTGATTAGATGATCTTAACAGCTGAGTTAGCCAAACCAGATACGTATTGGCCGTAAAAAAGACATCTTTATTGAAATTTTGCGCGTACAATACACGACTCAATGTGCATCTTGTGATGCAAACAATTTTTCAGCAGTTCTGTTTATATAGTACATAACGCTAATAAATAATATGATATAAATTTGTCCCAAACGGTGATATTTTTGAATCTCCTTGAATTGCGTGTGTTAAATTTTAGTAATTTTATCATCTACTCATCCTTCGGTGGCAGAATTATATGAATTATAAAACCTACTCAATTAACAAAAAAATTGATTAATTTTAGAAATTTTCATTTACGGTGCGTTTTCATATCTTAGCCGAGATAAAATTTAATAACTTCTAATTTACATACTTTATCAAACGAACATAAGTTATATTTTGGGTCTTAATTATCAATTAAATTCAAAACCGATTATCCGACATAGGCGCGTGTCAGGGCCGCTTTAAAGCGATGCTTGAGACCGCATTAATTCATGGCGGCGAAACTCACTGCGTCGCGCCACGCAAGCTCGGTCAGCGGCAGCCATTATGAACTGATTAAAGTAGTGTCATAATGACACCATTTCTTGGGCGACTGCGAACGACGCTGATTTATATTAATTGTTATCGCATTAAATGAATTATACACAGAATTGGAATTGGTGACTGTGAGAAAATAATAATAATATGAGAGCTTACCTAACCTGAAGGATGTTTCTGAAAAACGAATAATAAAACGTTTCATATAGCGATCTACCTAATTTTATCGGTTTCCCACCTTCCAGTAATTCGGAATAACTTCAAAAAGCCTCTTCAAAGTTTACCAAAAATGTCTTTTCGATTTTTTGACTCATAATCATTCATGAAATGTTTCATTTATTCAGCATAGGGAAAATAAAGTTCGTTAGGTTCACTGTGCTACCCCAAGTCGAATTGTGAAAACAAGTTCGCCCTTTCGACAAATTGAGAAACGAAAACGAAGCCGACCATACGAATGATTCTTTCCAGAAGTTTGATCGCTCGATTGCAACGAATGCAATAACCCTGAAGAATCTCTTCAAAATTGGTTCCTTCGTATATTTTTTTCAAGCAACACGTGGGACTCAAAATTGAATCCCAAAAATAAATTGAATATCACTCAACAACCTATGAGTATCCTTGGCAACGAAGTGTTTTCTACTGGCGAGTTAAAACAACCGACACAAAATGAATTTGCAAGTTATTGGACTCAATTTATATTGGAAACATAGTCATTCACAGATTTTCAGGGCGTAGTTTAAACACCAAAGAGAGAAATAAATCTCATTATATATATTGAATACTTATTGAATACTACTACTATATATTGAATACTACTACTTTGGATAGCATATATTGAAAGAGTATTAACAATGTCATTCTGCTAGTCGAGGTCGATGGAAACCTACTATTTGTCCTCGGTCGATAGAGATATCATTAGATATCATTGTGATATCTATCATACTTTAGAGCCGTATTAAAAAGATCGAAACACCTACAATTTATGGCTTATGAGCGAGGCTCCTTCCAAAGAGCTCTTGGTTTCAAAATCCCAATCGGTAAAGAACTTGAATTATCTTAATTAAGACTGTATTCAAATGATCAGGTTCAACAGAAGACCTAAACAAGCACGTCAAACCACTATCAATACATCAAGCAGGAACAACCTGTTTCTTAATTCCCTCTACTTATTCAAATAAATACAAAATTAATGCACTGGTTGTTAAAAATTTTTCCAATGCCTCTAACTCAACTTTATATTTATTCTTTTATATGCGAAAATTTAAAAATGAACTTCTTTTTTTTTCGAACTTCGTTGGGGCATGAAATTTCCCTAAAATCAGAGCATTTTTGTAAAATAAAAATAAAATATGTATCATACAGGCTCACGAGTTTTTCTTGCAAAAACATTAGTTATTGACTTAAATAAGGCCATGCAGGAAGTAGAAAATTGGCGAGCCAAAAATTCACGTAAGTGAGGGTTTTTTTTAATCGTCCAGTAGCAGTTTTCAGCGCACATAAATGTCTAAAAAATTTTTTTAAGTAAACTAGCAGCTTTTAAATGCCGTGAAACATTTTTTTGTGGTGAAAATTTTAGGCTAGCTTGACCCTTTCGGAGACCACCAAAGCTCGTACTTATTAAGATTGTAATAGGCTCATTCAATGAACAACACACGTTTTAAACGCTGAGTTTTATGTAAGTACAATTCAATTTCAATTCAATCTAATTACGCTTGCCTTCAAAACCAGAAACGTGATCTATTGTTTAAATAAGAAATCTGTAGCCTTAATGTAATTATTCATGTAGATATAGCATATTTACATAGAAAAGTAATACTAGCTTATTTATTTCTTTTATCAATATTTTGACTCAGGTTTGGTCCCGAAACTGTGCTAACCTTAAAGGAGAGGTCCTCCTGTCAACCAGGATGTTGACGCCAGACAAACTCAATTGTAGTTTCTCTTTCGAGGATTTCTTCTTTCGTTTTTTAGTTTCAGCTTTGGTCTCCATGTTTCACGCCCCTGTTTTAAATGTTTTAAACTATGTTGCTAAAGTTAATCGATAAGTGTGCTCATTAAAACTTAATCTTTCTTTTTCTGCATCTGTTTCCCAAAACGTAGAAATTTACACAGAGTTTTCCGCACGTAATATAATTTGAACTATTTTAAACTTAGGAGTAATTTTATAAGTGTCAGTCTAAATATGCTTTCTGCTACAATACGATCACTAGTGAAAATATTTTTGTGCAATTAATAGTAACAATTTTTATTAATCGACATCGCCGATTCATTATAACAAATATATTAAAATCGATGTTGGACTTGTGACAATATTATACATAATATTTTGTCGATGTGATGATGAAAAATGATATTATAATTTTATTATGTCACTCGTTATATATCATAATTTTTATTAGTCGAGAAATTGAGAGACAAACAAAATAATCTGGTCAATTTATTGCTCAGTTAATTATGAGAAAATGTGAAGATTTTACTTAGTCAGAAAAACCAGTAAGCTAAATTATCATAGCAAGTATCAAAATTATCATCACTTTTTGTGTAAATTATAACGTGTTTGCTCGAGTTAGTTCTAATTTAGTTAATCGTATAAATTATTCATACGTCAAATTTGATTTGTATTTTGAATTTTAGTATTACTATTTGAATTAGACTTACGAGCCATTGCCACTAAATTCCTCGTAGTGCCATTAACTATTTCTGAGATTCTTTTTCATTTACTTTTTATATGCAATCAACTATATATGAAGCATTTCCTGCATCAATGCTTGTATCTCTTGAATCATCAAATATTTCTCATTATTGGACATAATCTATAATATATAATAAAAAGCGAAAGTTAGAACGCACCAGTTGCGTTCATTTAATAAAACAGGTTTTTACTGCTAATCAATAGGAGATCTTCGCGCAGTTTTCATCGTCACCGACAATCGCCCTGACGAAAATGATCGCAGTTTGAGACGTGGGGCTCCCGACCACGTCTTACATCAGACGCTGCCTATCGTCTGCCCCAGACTGTTGCTGCTGCACGACGTTCGAGTCCTGGTGTGAAAGATCGATAAAAGTTTTGTACTCCAGTCCTTTTATTTGTTAACGAGTCCTTGAAGATTCCTAACGAAGGTCCCTGTCCACCTGCCATCCAATAAACGCAAGATAAAAAGAAACTAATACCTCACACATCAGTAAATAAAAAGTTTTGAAATGAGTCTCAATGTCACTTTGTCAGATCCATTGAGCTGCATTTGAATATTAACTGGGTGATTGGTAAAGCTCTCTTTTGTGGCGTTGACAACACCTCAGTTTGGCTGGAGCTTTGTAAGGAACAATAGTTTGAACTGCCACCTCAGGTGCGGTCTATATTGAGTCCTGCTTTGTTATGAACCATTGTCGATAAATTACCAGCGAAGCATGCCTCGGGCGTTGTCTAATTGAGGCTTTCAAAGATCCTGATGCATCATGCGTCTTCTTTTAAGACCATCAGAAGACTCCTAGTGATTAGGGTCTTGAATGTGACTGATAGCGCGCTTACTGATGACTATAACGCCCCTAGCTGAGACTGATGACTGCAGTTCATTCAGCGTCCATTGATGAATAATTCTGGCTTTATCGTCTTCATTTGGAACGCATTCACACTTATTTCTTTTATTCATCCTCATTGCTTTCTGTTTTTATTCTTACTCAGGCAGAAAAAAACGTATTTTTATTTTCAATCGCAGTGCAAGACAAAATATATATGATGAACTTAATTGTGGTGATTTAAAATTCCAGGCACATAATCGATTAATAATGTTCCATTAATGTCAGAGTTTCTGGTCTACTGGCATCATTGTTCAACGCAAATAAAATTATAAATAAATCCTAACATTTCTAATCCTAATTCATTTCTGGTGTATAAAAATTCTAATTTTAATGACCAAGGGAAATCGCTGAAATCAGATGAGAACACAATATTTATTTTCTGAGACTCATTTCTATCGAAAAGAAGACTTTGAAACACCTTATACAGAAGCAGCATTTTGTACACCATGAAGGTAGAGAATTAATGACTGTCTCTTCGTCACGTGGGGGTTTAATCTGAAGCATTCCTACTTGCAAATAAACTTCATTGAATATTCAGACAACGGCAGCCAACATAAAGCGCATTTTTCCGGCGAAGCAAACAAAACCAACTTTTCGGAGGCGCCGCGACCGCTTATCACACAAAAGCTTCACTTAAATTACCTTTTTTTAAAGCGGAAGTAAACTTTTCCTTTATAACCAACCAAGGAGCCCAGCTTGCGCCAATTTTCCCCTGTAAAAATTTCGGGTGTATAACCAGCGCAATTTCAGTATTTTGGGGCAAAATTTTCGGTGGTCTTTTTTCGATGAAGGAGGTCAATGCTATTATTGCAAACTTCTATCCCCGTCATTACGAAATTGGATAGAAAATTCATGATAAAATTAATATCAACTCGGCCTGCAGGCTCAAAGACTTCTGTAAATGCACTTTGTTTGTAAATTTGCTTGAGATGCTAAATTCCCGAAGAGGTAAAAATATTATTTCAAATATTTATTTGTTATGGTACATATTCTTTCAAATATTACCTCTTACAGACCTTGAGTTTAAACCAAACTAAAATGCGCAATTATTTCATCTATACAAATTTAGGCTACCGTTATATGTTCGTCAATATTATTTTGTTCGATGAAGCCTGCGGATTGCTACTCAAGCTTTTTTTCTGAAACGCATTTCTTTCGAAAGTTTTTTCGAAAAGCTGTAACGGTCTTTGAATGATAATTCTTATAGATAATTCCCAAAAAATTCTGATGTCGTAGTTTCTTCTTATGAAATCAAAACTAAGTTGCGCCGTGGTGAATAACATCAATTCTATCATAGCGTAGCTTATTGCCTCATCAGTCGTGTAGATTGAAGTCAACCTTCGCCTAAGAGAAGAAAACGAATCCAAAGAATATCTACATACAAAGTGTCTGAATGTACGTAAGCTACGAACGGATTGCTGTAAAAATCTCAATAAATATACAGTTCAAGCCATTGAATTTGCACCGAAAAAAAATAAAAAATTTGAAAATTTTGCGCTCATTTACGTACATAAACTAAAAATTCATATTGCAATCAAGCCGTAGACAAAAAGTCGCACTATATTCAAATAATCCTACTGAACACCAACGCATCAAACTCTATGACTGCGCTCCTATCTCCAGCTCACGTTCTGAACTTTCTCTACTAACTTCTAAACGTAAATGATTATATCTCCACAATTCATGTCTAACCACTAACAACTCTTCTCAAGAGGGCCAATCGTTCCGAGTCATTATTCGTGTTATGATTGGGATAACTTATGCAAATTAGAGGCCAATGATTTGAGCTGCACTCATCAGTAAGTCTTTATCTTCATTAGCCAAAGACTGTCTCCCGCTGCAAGGCAGAACACAGTACACGTTATATTGGCGTTTCTATCGGTGACGATTTCTAATACAAAGACTTGAACAGTATTCCAGTTCGGCAGTAAACATTTAGAGGAAGGCAAAGGATAAAGAGTAACAAGAGTGGCAAGGTCTTCTATATACGCTTTTTCGCATAGTGATATCCAAATGTTACCTGATCCGTGTTATCAACACTTAATATTGAACAAAATGGCTTAACATTTCATCAGAGGCCATTATAATCAAATAATGTTTACCCAATCATTCTATTGACAGGCTCCAGTATCAAGCCAATAATAATTATCGTGTTTATCTATCACAGCTTTGAGTATTCATAGCCGTTGCCGGAAGTGGAGGCTGAAGTTCCTTGTAAATATGCCAGCGATTAATTCAATCAATTTCAATCACTGTATTTGTCTTCTCATGAAGCTTCGACTCATGATTAGCTTTTTATTTTATCGTAGGAATGACATCGACAATAAGAAGAAGGATTCTTTTGCACGATCAATCGAGAGTTAGGCAAACGCTGGGCGTCGAGGTGCATAGGATTGGATGATAATAACAATTTTCTACCTCTGAATTTCTGGAATAAATGAAATTCCAAACGTTTCTAAACTTGAGAAAAATTATAATCAGGACTGGGTAAACTATAATGACCCGATAAATTCAATAATTACGATTGTAACTTCTTGTAACTTATCTAAATGAATTTTTCAAAAGCTATATCTTGCGAGTTATTTTTTTGTCTTGGAAAGTTCGCATGTTCACTTTAATTAATCTTCGACCAAAATCATTTAAAAGTGTCATGATATTACTTAAATCTTCAGAGATTTAATATATTATTGAGCTGCGTAATCTAAACACAACCTCATGAACACCGACATGAAGATATGATCCATCTTCCCAAACAAATGTTTCTGACATCCCATGCAGTACAATTGTGTTCAACTTACAGATGTGAAATATGCTACCTAAATGGAATCATTCGTACGCCACGTTTTTTTATTTGAATCATTTGTACGCCAGGTCAAATTACGAGGCAATATTGCCAGCGCCGAACAAGAAGTTGCCCGCATTGCGCTGCACTGCAATTGGACTGCGTCAACTCAAGAAAATTCGATTACCATTGCCTGCCGAGCATCTCAAGCTCTGCCAGGCAAGTATCGTCCACGTGGGACTTGCTTCTAATCAAATGAAGCCTGACGAGTTGATGGCCGAGCAAAATTTTTATGGAGTCCGAACTCATATTAATGCGAGCATTTCTCTGGACAAATGAACTCGAATATTCACAGGAGATATGAGCTCTTCGTATGGCTTTGGACAACACGAGCAAGCGCGAATATTTTTCTCGAAGACCTCGTTTTAATTTACCAAGAATACTGAAACCTGAAATAAATGTAAACTAATAGTACCTAAAATGCAATTTCCAACGAAATTTATAGAGAAGACCTTAGTATTTTGATTGGAATAATTTCAACAGTATTTTAGTAACTTTTATCCTGTATGTATAAATTGAAAGACAGCGGCAACTTTAGCAACATTTCTTCGAGTTTTGTGGCCGGTGTTTGAGTGCCATCAGCTTGGCCCGGACTGAGTGGCATTCTACACGGAATTGCCCACTGAGCTCTCCTGGAGCTCTAGTGCCCCGAGAAACACGCACGGCCTTCTCTATTGGGCTCTAGCTTCTCGAAAAATCCAACCACACACCAACTGCGAAAAAAATATAACTCAGTACCCACTGCAGTGAGTGACAGAGAACGCATTTTCTCGTCGACGAAAACTTGAGATCACGGACGGACAGACGGACAGACAGACGGACATGGCGAGCACAATAGTGCATTTTTTCCATAAATGAGAAAATGCGCTAAAAAGAGAAAAGAAGTTTTCTCTCCTTTCATCGATCTTCTTCTAAATTTATTTATTCTCAGGGAGATGAAGCGGTCATGGTCATGCACTGATGCCAGTCGTGGGTGCAAGATCACCCTAAATAAAACAATCGTATCAAGCATCAGTTTTTAATTAGTGAACAAAGAATTAAATACAACTATACACTTTCGTTTGGAGCAACATTTTGGAATTTATAACCTTTGTATACTCATCGTTTGCGCCCTCCAGCGATGGTCCCTCATAAACAAGGGACCTCTTTTGGAATGATCAATTTTTCATATTAATTGAGATTAATTCAATGCCTAAATTTGTCTATATAAAAATGTCAGTTACTCACAATTAAGTCCACCACGGTGTGTCACTTAAGAACTTTCCTTATTATACAACTGCCTGGGAAATGCCTGCAGTGTGCATTAAAAGACATCAATAATACTTATCACTCAAACTTCAACTTTTGCCGTATGAAATTTATTAATTAATGTTGATTCCTCCTGTCTCTTCACATTGTAGAATTTGGCATAAGTGGGGTTTTTGTTTCACCTGTAATTTCCCTGACCTATACATTAAAAAAACACGAGTAAAAGCCAGCTTCTGGTAGTTATATATTAAATGAATATATTTGCACAGAAAATTTAGTTATACACGAAGCTCCTTGGAGCAAAACATAGCAGCTAACCGCATTATTTTTGCAAGATGAAATGACGTGCCGGCGTCTCAACGAAGCTTATTACGAACAAGCAACACTGCGCATCGTCTTCGTTATAGGCAACACTAACAAAAAAGTTAAACCGCTGAGACAGTAAAGACCTAGCGTCGTTTCTAGCACCTTGATCGCTGCATAAAAATGCAATGGTTGTTGGAACGAAAAACATTATTGCGTAGTAGCTTATCTTAACTAACTTGGTTCAGGTAAAATAAGTCTGATATTAATTATGTATCACTGAATAGGTTTGTTCTATTCTACCTTTATCTCGAGAAGATATCGATATATAGATAACATTGTTGTTTGAAGATTATTAATCCATCACCATTTTGAACCTATTGAGGTATATGCCAGTTTCAACTTGTGCATCGTGACTATACGAGAGTTAATTCTACGCTAGCGCTGAATTTTGGAATCAAAACCAACGTTGACGCAATATTTCTAATATTTCTTCGGCCGAATTAAACTCGGCGAGTGACCGACGAGAAAAAGCTTGTGTGTCTGCATCGCTTCAATTTCCTTGATGGCGAAAAGATGAAGGAAATGCGACGTTAAGAAGCCAGAACGGCTACAGTCTGCCTGGAAGTCTTCTAGCTGATAATGGAAAAACTGGGACAAGGAAAAATCCAGCATCCTGCAAATGCACTGCGATATGAAGAATTGAAGGCTTTTAGCCAAGGGTTTTGGCAAGTATTTTTGTAAGTTTGTGATGACTGAACCGAGAGTGAAAAGGAACAACCCACGCATTTTGTCCAATTGCGCGTAATTATTAGTACAGTCGAGGGAGAAGGTGAAAAAGTTTAGTTCACTTCCGGAAAAAATATCAACTGAAATTTTTTGAGCTAGCGCCAGACTAATGATGAGGCAGGAGATACAGAATGCAAAGAAGCTTACATACTAATTAAAAAAATAAGATTCCAGAATTTTACTTTCACTGTATGGTTATTTGTCATGCCTCCAACTGACATTCTATATTAATATTGCATAAAAACATAAAAAATTATCGGGCAAGTGAATATTTCAATATTTTTAATCAGACGTTCAAAATAACTCGTAACTATAAAATAACTTATACAAGCACTCAGAATTCAGAAGTTGCTCCAAGAATTCAAACAGTCATTCCTGCACTATCGCTCCGTAGTTACGCTTTGCAAACAGTGCGTCGAATGCTCGTAGTTTTGAAAGATAATGCATATAATTATTTTAAAACTTCTTCCACAATTATATGTATGTGATGGGAATTCACAAGATCATACCAACTGTGTGCTCATATTTTATAGTACGTTTTCTGGTGAATTTTACCTTCAATTTCTACAAAATTTTTGTTATGTGGATTGTGGAGCAAGAAGAAGATTTTGGTAAATGATTTAATTAATTATTGACTTTATTTGCGATGTTTCCTCAAGATATTTTATCATATTTTTTTGTTAAAATATTCTTTTCCGTGGTATATATTTTGATTTACTAAATTTCATCCGCTGCAAAGTATCTTGTAAATGCTATTGATCAAACTAAATGATATTCATTTCAAAGAGCGATAGAAAAAGTCGCTGATTCCTTGTCCGCAGCTTAAATTTGGTTTCAATGCAATTAAATAAATATATGAATTTTGTTACGCACTCGATGAAAAATTAAAATATTTAATCTCTCCGCCTAACTTTGAAAAGCAGTGCAAAGTCCCGGAAAAACCTTCATTAATTAATTAGATTTATCTGCTTGAACGAGCGTATGCGTGGTCGCATTTAATTTATGATTAAATTTGTTGATACTTGGAGTGCACAGCAAAAAAAAAAATGCAATCAGGCCTTAACTCCACTAAAAAATGTGAAGTTCACAAATTTTAAATGGAGTTTTGGTTCTTTCTTTGTTATTAATACTGCAGTTGTCCTATTCAAAATATAAAATTTTTTTTTACCTTGAGCAACGCGGTTATTTAATTTTAATTCTTATTAGGTATTAATATTGTAAATTTTGTTATTTGATTTTTTTCATATATTATTCGTCCCTGTTTTGCATCCTGTTAATATCTACTGCACACATAAAAAATTGCTTATTCTTAAATGTAATTTATGATTATCAGTAAATTTTAATATTGAATCCTTTACAAACGTTGAAGTCTTCTCTGCATCTGAACGCTGCGACGGCAAATGCGGAAAAAAAGAGAACGCAGGTCATCGCAGACAAAATGGTGGATTTGTCTTCACAAATCTCTTCGTTGGGCTTGGCAAAACCTCGCAAACAAAGCTTAGGGCACAGCTCTTGGCTAAAGTTCGGCTTGATCTTCCCAAAAGAGCGAAACTTCACCGCAGACTTAATTGCTTTAAGGCCGCTCACTCAACTTGGCAAGAGTCATCGGAAATGCCCATGGGAAGAGTACTGGGATGATACGGAGACCATGGGTTCTCAAAAATAGTAGGTTTTAAATGGAAATTGATCTCCATTGTTCTTCGATGTCTCAAATTCTAAAAGTTCAAAAATTTCTTAACCATGTAACAAAGTCGAGTTGATGTAAAGAATCTCGAATTATTAAGATGACGAGTGATGCACTGATAGTCTATTATGGCCGAGTAGCCAGGAGTGACGTACGTCTACACTCTTTTATCCGTATTTGCTTACAATTATTATTTAGTTTGGAAACTTGCGTATTTCTGTGAGTCTGATTAACATTATGATGACGTGTTATAATTTAGATGTGCACATCATACGGTTCCTGACATTAACAAAGAGAGGGCATGACTAAGGGAACACTTGTGTGTTATCTGAGCTCTGAAATAATTTCTGCGCCGGTATTATTCAATAAGTTTAAAAATGAAACTCAATTATATTAACATCTGTCGAAGACTAGTGAAAACATGACAATTTCTACTTCATTTCAATGACAATTAGCAAGTAAATATGGAACTAATTAACGCAATTTATGTGATTGACGCAAATAGTTTAAACGAGTGTACCGATTTGGAGCCGGGAAAAGGTATGTTATGAACGGGTTGAATATTTCTGAGGAGCAACATAACATTAATTTGAAAAAAACTGTGAAGTATAAATACAAGTCCCATTATTTATGGTATACGATATTCTTTATCAAATGACATTCCCGGATATTATTTTATGAAACAATCTACAAACAACAATTTATCTCTCTTCTATTAAATGTCCCAGATATTCTTTTATCAAACGGATAACTGATTTAAATTTTTATATTACACAAAAAATGACTATTATACATGTACAGTACAGTCAGCAAACCGGACCGGGAGCCGGAAAGCCACCATCAAACTACAAACAATAGGTTCGTATGTTAGATATTTTTCAATATTGCGTCTCGTTTGCATGATTGATTTCTAATACTCGGAACTCTACGGCCAGGTTCACAGACCAGTCTGCTTCAGTTAGTGCTACTTCACGCGCACTACAGAAGCGTTTCACGGCTCTCGCACCAACTCCGGTGACTTTCATTCTGCAAGTTTGCCCATTAAATTGAGCTTTTAGGGGCTCTTATTGTTCATAAAAGTTTTGTTGATGGCGCGTAATTATAGACGCAAGCTGCCCAATTGCCCAGTTTTGTATTCTATCAATCAAGACAGCTGGTTGTCTGGTTCAGTGAACAACCCCACTCCGGGCTCTTCAAAGTCCCCCAATAGCTATAACATTTTTATAATTCATAAAACTTTGCTGGAGTTCAAGGTATAACTTAGTTTGAATCCTGATTAAAATCATGAATAAGTTATTACAAATAATTTAATGTGTCACAAAAATGTTAACCAATTTCACAAAATCGAGAGTAATTACATTTTCGACCCTTAGAATTACATATGTAAAATAAGTTTTTTATATAGTTGCATAAATATTTGCAAGATAATTTCAAGCCATATAATGCTCTTAATTAATGAACTGTCACCGTTTTTTTAACTTTTTGTGTTTAAATTGAATGAAAAAATTGTCCAGGGCTGAAAATAGTATTAAAATATCGTTAGAGAGAACAGCTAAATACATGAGAGAAATGCTAATAGAAATGATCATTTAGGATGTTCAGCAGCAACTATTTTTAATTTCCTTTAGCTTCACAAATAGATTTATAGTTGGGCTGTACGAGACTCAGCTGATATGAAGAGCGGTCACTGCATGACGCTCTCAGAAGCTCTTGAGCTGTGCGAGACTCAGCTGATGTGAAGAGCGGTCACTGCATGACGCTCTCAGAAGCTCTTGAGCTGTGCGACTGCATTGGACGTAGGGCAACAGTTAATTAACAATGATAATCCTAATTCCATGATGACTCAATTATTTATTATCCGACATTCAGTATAAATCTAATAAGAACATCGCAACACCAGTTCGGAACAGAACCAAATTAAATGGAATTTTTGTTAATTTTTCTGAATCTAGGGTGCTCTCTGCGAGAGTATCTACTAGCTAATCAGGTGATTTGGTGATTGTTCATACGAAAAGTTACGGAAAACCATTTGCTTCTAGAGCATATATAGGAAAAAAATTCATGTAACCAGGAGAAAATAACTGCCTTCCATAAAATTTATTCTTCCATTGAATATTCTGCTATATTCATGTTTGGCAGTACCCACACTTTAAAGCCTTGATCCAGCAACGTAGCATGCAGCTAACCCAACGCTTGTTATTTTGTATGGGAAGCCACGGAGCGCCCAAGGAGTCTTTCCAGGTTCAGGTTAGACAAAGGGTTGGGCAGTGGCCCAGTCCGGCAGATCGTCACTCCCCGTGGACGCATAGGAGGGGAACTTATCGGTCTCACTCTTACTTCAAACTTCGCTCGTTTGCATTGGGCGCCGCCGAAACTTCCCATCTTGTTAAACCAATTCACAGGACGAAACGGAACAAAGTCGCACAAGTTTAACTGCTAAGTTTAATTGGTTTTAGTTGAATTACTTCCTGCGCGCCTTTTGAAAGAACTGGAGTTTGCGGAAAGGGTGCTGAAGCCCCACGCTCGTGATTGAACTTTTCCAGTGCTATTTCTTTCCTATATTTACTCAAATTAGTAAGCTGCATATTGATATTTACTATCATAAACTGAAAAACAAATGCGATATAACCTTCTTCATCAAGAAAGTAATTCTTCTACCATGAATTGAAGGAGTGTTTCAAGAACTAAAAGGAAAACTGTGAAATACTCGTAATTCTCAAGACTCTTCGTCCAATGCTAGACAGAAGTGATACTTTTCTTGAGAGGAATGGATGGCATGTCGAAGGTTACTAGATTAGTTTAGTTATTTAAAAATAATTGCTGCCGGGAATCAGCATTTTTAACCTAAACAAAATAAAGGAAAAAGACTTCTCATTAGAAAAAACAATAAGTCTACCCTTTCCGTAGATCGATCAGCATTAAGTAGCTATCCAAGCAATTTGAACAAATTCTGATCGTTCCAAAAGAAAACAAAACTTACAACATTGCGATAATAATATAATAGAACTATGTAAATGTAAAATGGAGATATTATCAGTTAAAAAGTTGGTGACATTTTTATGTCACGCCCTGTATAACAACGATAAAACCTACTGAAGGAATGATATTCAATGGTCATGATCCATATTTTGGTTTAGGGTGATGTACGATGATTACAGAGCCTCACGAATAACGAGCACCGACCACGGACAAGAAAATGAGCCTGGACTTTAATTACGTTCGTACCTAATTAATTTGACGGTAAAATTTCGTGGAATGTGTAGAGAAATTTATTCAGAAAGCTTTACTTCAAAATTTACAGAAAGCTCCAGAATTTCTTCAGGAAGCTCAACTGGAGCGTCGGATGTTTCAAATTGAGGGTATAGTTTCCATTACAACAATGAATATGAAATTCACGAATATGAGCTTTTTGATCGTAGGACACAATATTTATATAATTAATTAGTAATTTTAGCGGTAATTAAATTTTAAGAGCCAAAACCGTAGACTATTTTTTAACAGAAGCAAAGTGTATAAATGTATTCGTAAAGTTTTAGTCAACATCTATTCCATAATGAACATCAATTAAAGCTTATATTTGAAAAGTAACGTCGTAGACCTCGAAGATGGTGAGATAATTTTTTATCATTTCGTCCTTGCTTTTTGACGGCTGTTTACGGATTTTTGTTTACGACTTTCCTACCATGTTTTAAAATATACAAGAATTGGTTCATGATAATATGTTATATTTACTAATATGTCATATTTACCACACGCAGCAACATGGCAGAAAATTTCATACGACATGTCGGGCATTTCCTCGACGCAAGACACGGAACTGTCCGCCTTAATTAAAGTCTGTCAAGCTCTGGCCAGACTCTCTGCTTTTGACACCTCACATTGAGATTTATGTCCACGAATAAATGAGCGAAAAATTCTTACGTGTCTTGCTTTCAAGTTAGATTACTCGAATAGAACTTCAAATATGTTAGAATAAAAGTGTAATCGTAAAAATAGGAAAATTTTATGAATAAGAATTGAAAATTTTTATGATTACATAAACCGAAGCATAACTAAAGTCTGAATTTTTCCCTAAAAATGAAATTCTGAAAAAGTATAATATTCCAACGAGAAATTTTGTAAAATTTTCCATTTGTAAAATAACGTTGAGGTCGTAACAAAATTTTCTAATGAGGCTAATGTTTTTGCTTGCTGGTTTAATTGCCAACTAAATAGGCTCAAAGTTTTCAACGAAGGCTAAATAATTTCAGGGACACGAGGTGCTTGTCAGTGGATTTCGAACAATCAGTGGATTTTAATCGCTTTTTACCTTATTAGCGCACAGCAAATGTTTCATCTGCTATTTATGCTTTATTTGAAGAATATCTAATATTTTATGTGTCTTGTAAACCAAAATGAAAAGATCGGGTACTTTTCATAGAAATAATTGAAATAACGATTTCAATATTTTCAAAGCTAATTCACTCCTGAAAGGAAGAGCTTTGACATCTTAAGCAATACTTCTGCATTTCTCGACGAAAATTCCTACAAGCCACGAATCTTGTTTGCGTGGCGTAATTTTGAGTCGTGAATTCGGCAAATCTCGGGAATGGCCTTCAGGTGACATGTAAATATTGGCGTGCTGCATGAATGGAGTCGTCGCCAACCTTCCACCGCCAATTTAAAATCAAGGCAGGACGGCAGAGTTTGAGCTATTAGCTCTGTCGTGGCCACCGTTAACTCGGCCATGATTTTTGCGTGTGTAGGGACACTTTTCTTCCGTGTAAATTCAAGGCCTTGTGTACATGAGGATGTCGTTTGGCCCCGGCATGCGTGCCTTACGAGAGGATATTTTGTGGCCATCGGCTTTTGCAGGCGGGATTCATAGAGCCGTCCTATTGCAACTGAAACCGGCGAGTTATTGTGAATTAAAAAAAATATAACTCAGTACTCACTGCAGTGAGTGACAGAGGGCGCATTTTCTCGTCGACGAAAACTTGAGGTCACGGACAGACGGACAGACAGACGGACGGACGGACATGGCGAGTACAACAGTGCATTTTTTCCATAAATGAGAAAATGCGCTAAAAAACTCAAATTAGCTTCAGCTGTGAAATAAAAAAAATGTATTAGGGAAATTTGTATGTAGGTTTTTAACGCTTTGCTTTAATAATAATTAAAATCATGAATAATTTTTGCGAAATTTTAGTACAGTCTTTAATGAACCGACATATGTATCTTCAATTAAAAGGCAGAAATATTTTGGGTCTCGAGAATAGAAATGGGTTGATAGAATTCTATAATATTTAATATGGCGTAGAGCATCCCTGTATACCAGTGAACCAAGTAAAAGATCGATTGAGTCCATAGCCACTAAACTAATCGCTTGCCAAATCGTAAACCTGTTAGAAGGACCATTGTTAGAACTTTTGTCGTTATGCCTATGTACCTGCCCTGTAACATTACCTATGTACTTGCCCTAACTGGCGCCCTCTAATCATTTTACTGAAGTTTAAGAAGGTCAAAACATTATTATGTATTCTGTTAAAGTTTGGGAGCATCGACTCCTGGCTGTTGCTACTGTTTGACCTCAATTTTAACTGGGAACAAATTTATTGATGTGTGAGTCATTCGTTGCAAAATTTGCTCAATTAGCTCCACTCCAATTTACTCTGGCTAGAGAGACATACGAAGCTCTAAGCAACTGCTCGTAATATCACTCAAACTTCATATTCTTTGCTATACCAACAAACCATTAGCTCCATCATGAATTATAACCGACATTATGGATGAAATGAGCGCGCCGTTGGGCTTGAAGCACAGGTTCATGAAGTCGAATTCACGTGCCAAATGGACGATGATTACACGTCTGGCACGCCCTAGTCTACGTGACTTCTGCTCTATTGATTGTTTCGCACGCCTATAACAGTGATACCAAGGCTACCGAAAAATACTTCACAAGACAATATTTAAAGCAAAGTAGTGTCGTCTAATGATTGTTTCGCACACATACCACGATGATACAATGGACACCAAAGAATAAATCACAATAAATAAAATACTTGAAGTAAAGTGGTGTCGTTTAATGATTGAACTGAAAAATTATCATCAAGTATGAGAACAAAAGATATTTTAATGTTGTAGGACATTAATACTTACCTGCAAACGTAAGTAAATGAGTTTTACATATGGCATATACTTCTGCCCTATTCACAGTTTATCTATGGTTATCACAGTTACTGTAGTATAAATTCACTGCTATTTATTCAAATTTTGAGGATTAATAGGAAAATATGAGTGCAATTTTATGCATCGTAAAACACAATGGCCAACGATACCTTTGACCTCATAGCATCACCAGTCATTTGCATTATATTAATATTTAATTCGCTTTGAACTTTTTGTGCTGGAGTGCCGTTGTTAAGTTTTATTCAAATATCACGGTTACTCATCGTGAGTTTTTTGTTGCGCAGTGCAAAACATAACTATTTCTCATGTAATAAATGAATGCAAACTATAAATTTTTCTTCACCGTATATAAGCATACAATATCCTCTAAAAATACCAGGACATCGTCTGCTTTTGTTAAAAGAAGCCAATATTTAGTTATTTATAACGGGTGTGTCACGAAATGAAGCTACACATCCTAATACAGAAATGTCTTCTATGTAAATTTTTCTTTGAGATATTTGAGTTGTGTGCTGCCTAAGCAAGGTAATTGAAAGTACCGTGCAAAAGCCGTGTGTCTTCACGCAGTTCAATAGTCCAGTATCATCTCCCATCTGTTCTTTGTCAATGCTGGAAATGAGAACAGAGTTTGCTAATAAATGAGCGTGGCAACAGACGTTATCACGTAATTTTTATATTAAAATAACGTATGGAAGAATACAATACTTCTAATTTTACATGACTTTTTATTCAAGCTTCAAATAAAAAAAATTAATCTTCTATAATTCCGTTTATATTTTTCACTAATCATCACAATTAATTTTTGAATTTCAGTTCACAAGATAATTCAGATTTAGACAGCGTGCGACTCTCCTCATTGTGCGGGCCATTGATCCGAGTCTCGGGCCAACAGCCCGGGCCAACGGACCGACGTTCTCCGTCTTGCTGCCGGAAGATTGTTTGCACCTCAGCCATTATTCGGCTGAGACGAACCATTGTTCCGATTGCCGTAACTGTCGAACCACGCAGTTCTCAAAGTCACTTATTTACTCGACAGGAAACTTAACGGCTTCCGCCGGAGAAAACTCTGAAATGTAGTCACAAAAACACCATCATATTTGGCTTCTCGATGAATTGGATAAAAAAAACATTAAAATTTCTCTTTGTTATTTTAATTCTAAATGATTCAATCAAATTTACAGTTATATGATGATCATCAAGGGCTTAGATTTGAAAATATTCGTGTGAGGAAATATAAAGTTGGCAAAATTTAAACTAGACTTCAAGCTAGGCATAAAGCTCATGGCCTAGTATAAAGATAGTTTACGTGTGTCCATTTATGTTCGTATCTTAGAAGCAGTGTGATTAAAATTGTACATTAATCCTATTTGGAAGTATTAATTTGGAATTGTATTTGGAATTGTACATAAATCCTAATCCCTAAGTATTTAAAGCGGGATAACAGGAAGTTGTTATCCCGCTCTATATACTTAGGGAATTGGGGATTGATTAGGGAATTGTAATGTCCATCACTCTGTGAATTTTTCATGAGGAATGAGTTAATAAACGTTTAAGTGGTAAAAATAACAATTATGTATTTCATTTTCCTCCTAGTTTAATGGGAATCTATATAAAAAGAGTAGCAAAAAAATTTCTTTATATTATCACAGCTTTAGTTTTTCTACAATAATTTCCTATCGAAGCTTTTCCTACCGAATATTTCCATATATTATAGCGTGTTTCCAAATGCTTCTTGAATATATTAATAACCATGATATGTAATCGATATTGGCTATGATCTGCTGCTACTTGGGTCCAACAGGGCAATATTATCAGGGATTTCGAGGCCCCGAAGTAATCGTTGCAATCAATAACATGAATGAAAAATACCGCTATATCAGGGTTTTAAAGCCAAACCCATGGTTTGAAAACCATAGAATAAGGGTTTTATAAATGTCCCGCTTGACTCTAATCATGATTTCTATAACAAAAGAACTGGAGGTGCCGGGGATCGAACCTGGGGTGTTCGTCAGCCGATATTTTTCTTTTTTTTTTTGTGTTTGCTTATCATGTAGAATTAGATACACACAGATTAGAGATTTTATTTTAAGCAGTTCGCTCACTTCCTAAATCAATTTTAAAAATATACTCTCCCATAAATACATTTCAAGAAATTCTATTAACAGTTCAATGCAATAAAACCAATAAGACGATAACGCAAGAAATACTGCGTATGCTGCGAGGTAGGCATTATTCATCAAAAATTTTTAAAAATGTTGAGTAAATAATTTCAATAATTGATTTGAAATTATTCAAAATTTTTAAAATTGGCTTTTATTCTATGGGAATCTGCATCTAGCCGTAGCCTCCACATGGAGTATAATTGGTGCGACAACGGCGCTCATGCTCGTGATACGATACGTTGCGAGAGCCTTAGCTTGATATCAATCATAATATATTTAATTTTTCTCAGGAACGAACGAAGAAATCGGATGAACGAACGTTTAAATTATATTCAAATTTGATTGGGTAACATTAATATACTGGAAACAATAAATAGTCGCAATGTCGGCATTTACACCAGAAGATCCATTGGATTTTATTGAGGCATCAGCGCTCTGTGATTGAAACTCCACTAACATCACTGATTAGAAACTATATAGAGAATAAATTTCTGTTTTGTAATCAACGGCCTTCAATATTTGTAGATTATAAGGAGAACACTTCAATTTAAAAGAAATGTGGAAGAAATTTTTGGTCACACTTTCAAGATATCAAGAAACAGTGGTTTGCTTAATTTTTATGGCTGGTTTATCAGCCTTGTAAACCCTATCGTATTCAGCCATCGCACGTCCATTAAGAAAATCTTCAATGCATAATGCTAACAGAATAGCCTCAACGTCTTAATTTACATCTCGTTAGAGATCGTAATTGGATTGAAGCCATCCAATTTTACGTCTCCACCTCAGATCATAGAGTGAGCATTGAAATCTACTTGAGAATAGATTGGGACGCTCAGCAGGTGCTGCGTCAATGTCTGCATAGCAGCTCAGCCGTCCTCGCAGACTTCAATTCCACCGGCATTCTTGCGACTAATGGCTCAAGACTTTCTGCAGTCTTTGGATTTTCTCTGTGACGACCATTTATCAGGCCTTCTTCGCAAAGACCATACATTATTGGCCTTCTTCGTAAAGACCATTCTTAATTAGGCTATTGTTGTAAAACCTTTTATAGGGTTTTCTTCGCGAAGACAATTAATTGGACTTTTTTTACAAAAACCATTCAATGGTCTACTGCAAAGACGATTTAATGAGCCTTCTTCGCGAAGACCATCTATTGTTCCATCAGTGTTAAGACAATTCATTGAGCCTCTTTTGCATATATACCATTGGCTGTGCATCCTTCCATAAGACCATATATTGTTAATATTGTTCTCGTTCGTGGTTGATGATCATTTGTATGATAATTATTCCTAACCCAACTGATATGACGGAACCATATAATGAATTCGATATTATTTGTGAATTTCGCACGACCAGCTTTTAAAGATTACATTAATAAGAATTATTGCGTCCTGATATACGCACCAGCGCCATCTTTGGTAACAATATTTATTCAATTTGGTTCTCCTTCGAGCGACTTTCATCAGAGAGCTTAGATCTACCATTATAAGGCCCTCAATTAACATAGCTGCTCCTATAACGACGGCTTAAATTAGGAAGTACGTGCAGCGCAATGCGATCGTTGGACCACAAAGATACGACGACATTCCAGCCCAGAGGGGACGCTTTGACTCGATCCTTTGTGAATCCGCAATGCGGTAAACGAACGCCCATCCTTTTAATTGCGGATCCCACGCACGCTTCCAAATAGTTAGAGCTCCGACCACGCAGTTGCGCGGACGCTCATTGTTTCGCCGCGAAGAGAGAGTCGCTGGGATTCTTTGCAACTGCAATGCATTAATTATCGGGAACCTTTTGCGAAAAAAACACCTTTTGTGAGACTGAAAAACAGTCGGGCGTGAAAATAAGACCAAAAAATAAAACTTGTGAACTTGATTTTTAATAATCAACGTCTTTGTTGACGAGGATAACGGGTGAGGCTGCATTATAACTGAGTTTGTTCTGAGCTAATTTAATATTTAACTAGGTACCCGGAATACGCATGTTCCTTGCATCTATCCTGCTAATTCTAAACAATTTTCAGCAGTACATTTCAGTTACCATTGCAATTTTTTCTGATTGAATTTTCTGAAAAAATTTATTGAGAATATTAAAACGTTTTTAACACGTTTTTCTTAGCTTAGCTTCGCGTTTGTTTGTTTGTTTGTTTATTTGTTTGTTTGTTGTTAACATTGACAACGAAAATTCGCCCACTTCTGATTGTTCTAGAGATCTGAAATTCGGCATGCAGGCTATTTTCGCCTAACAATTTCAGATACAATCATAAAAACTAGTAATTAAAGACCGAAATTAGTTTAATTGAGTAAACTATATATATAGTATATATATAGTATGACGTGCGGGCGCTCACGTTATACACGAGCAGGCGCTAACGCTGCGTATCATCGATACGTACGTCAAGTCATACTTAATCAAGTCTTAATCGTTTTTCTTGTGGACTAAAAAGTAGAAAATAAAATACTTAAAAATTTTTTTTAAAAAGCCACGTTTTTCGTGTGGACTAAAAAGTAGAAAATAAATTATGGTTCGCCCCAAAAAAACGTGGGTCGGGCTGTACGTTCACCATCAAATTTCCAAAATTTAAGTGTTGTGTGCTTTTCGCTTTAATTTACGTTCACCATCAAATTTCCAAAATTCGTGTGTTGTGTGCTTTTCGCTTTAATCATAAATCTGCCCGACACACTTTTTTTTGGGCCTGCCATAATTTATTTTCTACTTTTTAGTCCACAAGAAAAACGTGGTTTTTTAAAAAAGTTTTTTTAAGTATTTTATTTTCAAAATGTTAACATAGACCCACTAACATGACGTTATTTGCTTTCAATCACATTCTTTCAATGTTACCTAATTTATGGCTTTCTTACTAACAAAAATATTTTCCTTATTATTATCCAAAAATTAGCACAATTTCAATTTTGAATCAGCTAAAAAAAATTGCAAATTTATGTCTTAAATTACCGATTATTTAACATGACATGTGAGCTTCATAAAGAAAATCATCTTGAATTTTCTAAACGCAGGATATTTTTAGGAGACGGCAGAACTGCTGGAGTTTCTGCGTCACGGATGTTAGTGTCTACATGCCACTTTAATTCATTGAGAGCCGAGCAGGCTGGCTGCGAAGCCTGGGGCCATACTTTCAAAACTCGCTAAGTGAACGTAAGTACTTACGCTCTATTTTCTTGTCTATGATTGGTGGATTTTGGTTAAAAGGGCAACAATGATTGGCTAATGAACTTACGATCTCATAACTTTTATTGAAAGTATGGCCCCTGGGAATTTGCAAGGCAGCCCAAGTGAAAGCAAAGAAAAGAAGCGGCGACAAGAAACGTTGCTTCTCAGGCTGATCGATTGCAATGATTGATGAAAGCAATTGAACAGCTGTCGTTCTCTTCTGAACTAAATTCCAAAGCGGCCCCTTTTTTCACTTTAGTCACCTTGAAAGAATTTCAAGGTTAACATGGCTAAAAGGCAACTGCTGTTTTTATTTTAAATTTGAATTGGATTGCATCTTATTTGTTTATTCGGGTCCAAGAAATTGGATTCTTAGAAATTGTCGTTTGAAGTAGCAATGATCGTAAATACGGTTATTACTTGTAGAAATGTATTTGGATTTTTGAATCAAAATTGATTTCGGTGTCTATTGCAATTTATATATGGTGTTATCGGTGTTTGTTGCAGACAATGACCATTGATGATTATTCAAAATTGAAAAGTATTCATTCTTAATTCTTTAAGAAATTATTAAACCTACTTGCGGTGGTTTAGGTTCAGGTGCACCTAAACCTAATTTAAACAGTCTTTTTTCAGATTGTGCGGTTCTTAAAATGTGTTTTTCAAGACTAGTAAAAGGGGCATCTTATTTTATCGATGACTAAACTCAATGATGTTTATAAATTGCACTTTATAAAAATGAATTTTATAAAAATATAATAATATCCTTTGTGATTATTATAACTGTTATGTAAGTGATTTTGGTGCCTTGTAGACAGGTTCTGAAGAAACCCTAGTTTGTGGGAGTAATTAAGGTGTTTTTACACTGGGAAAGTATTAGCCGCTAGTGGTAGTGGCAAGCACTTTTACTTTGAAATTTCTGATAATTCTTTTAATTTTTAGCCACGATTTTCAGTAATGTCAATAAAATTCATAGTTGAACATATTTATTTATAATTTTTATTCAATTTTTTCCCGATATTTGTAATGGAAAATAATTGCCGCTGCAATAATCGGCTTAAACTTCCCCCGTGTATATGCATCTTAAATAACAAACGTGCTCAGTTCTGCGAAAAGCAACACAACAATTAAAGGCTCACTTTCATTATAATGCTCAGATAAAAGTGATAAGTTAACGCAATAGATTATTTTCTCCCATTATGATTGTTGATTCGAATAAAGTATATTACAATTAAAACTATTCAAGCTTGTTAATAATTTAGAGCTTTTCATTAATATTGCCCAGCTGTAGTTTTCTAAGTGTCGTATTGCTCAATAACAAGTATCTTTTTTTATAGCAAACATCCATTATATAATAAAAATATAATAACATCCATTATATAATAAAAATCCCAACCGTTAGTTGCAATTCAATTTTAAACTTCAGTTACAATGGACTTTAATTCATAATCTAAATTCATATCACAGACACCAATCATACAGAAGGTTCAACATTTTTATTTTCTTGTAATTGAAATTTTTGTTTTAATTCACATTTATTCCGTATTTTCTCCCAAATTTCACGTTCAATTCTAATAAAATCTAAAATCAATTTAATGAATCAAATAAAACCAATTAATGGAATAAATTATGCACCATTTAATGATTTTAATTTTCCGTTTGAACTCAATTTTATTTTCTTTGTGATGATCAGTTTTCCTAAAAAGTCAGAATTAAATAGTATTTTGTATTTTTCTCGTTATACTGTCAAAACGTCCTAATGCATAACACACTGCAATTTATTCCCGGATTTTAGGAATGATACTTTCAATATAAAAATTCATCATTATTCATTTATCATTCATTTTGAGATGAGATTTACGCCTCGCTGACTGTGACGGACACGTCAGAAACAAACGCTGTAGGAAATGAAAGTGTGAAAACTATCACTGAAAGGGAATAAAAATAGAAACATGTGTCGAAATAAACTCATTTCATTTGTATTGAAATAATTCCAGCGATATTCAAAAGTGGGAATCATGTGATGAGTGTAATGAGAAATTACGATGAATTTTCCCTCGTGAACTGTAGCACAACTCTCGCACAACATCTCTGTTAATGCCCCCGGTGATCAACTTGGTCGTTTGACAGCAACTTTGAACCCTAAAGCGACCCTGCTTAGTAAACTAAATGAATAAGGTCATCCATCACAGTAATGCTCGTCCTCCAACAGCTCGGCTCACGCAAAGCCCCGCGGAAAAGCTCTGTTGAAAAATATTGCTTCCTAATATTCCTGACGTAGCCCACCATCATTATCAATTGTTTCAGTGAACCCCAAAGTTCTCGGATGCTCAGAGTTCGTATATAGAAGAGAGAATAAGATTAAACATATTCGTATTTTTTAGATATTTTGCTTGAGCAACATATCTAATAAATATTTAAGACCGGCTTCCAATTTAATTAAAGCGACATGCAAGTGTCCCAATAATACAAAAGTGATGCGTGGAATGCTGTATGCATGGAAAGTTGAATGGTAATATTGATGAGTGAATATTTCTCAATTAAATGCTTCTTCAATTTTGATGGTGGAAATAAAATCATACGGAACCCCTTCACCAAATTGCACTGTGTTTACTTTGGGGTTTCGTAGGAAATGGAAAATCATCTTTTATCATAATTTTTGCTGTCAAATTCTTGGTTAATTTGCGATTTAAATAAAGTATTAAAATGAAAAATATTACATAAAGGTATTTAAAAAGATTTCATTAAACCCGGTGTGAAGTCATGAGATATTAAGGAGATAACAAACATAAAAAAGATATCAGGAGCACATATTGGTAGATATCCGATCAGAAAAAGAGAGCGCCTGCCTTATCGTTGAAGGATGCATATATAGCCTTCAAAAGAGAATAGGTTTGACTTCGTCTTTGTCTTTCCTGCAGCAACTTTCAGAAAAAACTTGTTCGTGCTCGAGGAGGCTCGGCGTCCTCAGAATGCTCAATGAGTTCCAAACTCGTGTGCTTCATACAATCGATGGCTTCACTGGAACGCTTCAGCTACGCGCATCCCAGTCCTTTTAAAGCTGCAGGCTATCTGAAATCTCTCTTTCAAAAATATCTAATATCGCTGTGTATATATGAATTCTCGTTTTTTCTGAATCATCACGCAGCAAAATTTTTCGTTATTTTATAATTCGTGGAGCATGCACAACTACAAAATTGTATACTGGTGCGAAGTAAATTTATTTTATTCAATTAAAAAAATCGCGAATACCCAAGTAAATTATACACCATCATATCAATCAATGTTACATGAATTTCTATATACTCATGCTCCTGGCATGTACGGGACGTAAAAAGTCTGATGAACATTTTCCTCCGATCAAACTAAGTTCCATTTTGTCAACTTCATCCAATTTTTTGTAGAATACAAGTAAAATGCATCTGTATCTCTCTAATATGATGAATTACCCATTTGAAGGAAAATTGGCCATCTATGTTTTTACAAAATCATTTTAAAAGTAAATCATCATGATGTAGTGGCATCAGTTTTTATGCAGATTGCTTGGGATTTACGAGTTTCATTTTTGTTTTGTGTAGCCTAAAATAGAATTTTCTTCATATTGAGGTAGCACAGTTCATCTTGCATGAATGATTATTAATTTTCCATTGTTATCAGGATTTTCTTTAATAGCAGATATTAAGGATGCTCGCAGTGTACAGACCGCAATGTTTGAAGCTCTCAAAATTACCGAATTATTAAAGAGGGGCCAGTAACTAAAATTTTATAGTTTACTGCTATTCTTGCTTCGGAGCTTGACGAGCGGTAATCGATTTCTCCGAAAGTTCAAATAATGAAAAGAAAGAAGCGACGAAAATGGCAGCATGTTCAGGTGGCCTGAGTCTTGGCTGTAGCCCTGATTTATTCATAAGACTTCGAGCTTTCATCAGGACCCTCGATTTAGGTTTTCTTAAAATTGAGGACCGATTTTAATGCCTTGAAATTCTTCGTCATTAATGAATTGAAAATTAAAGGGACTTAGCGCTTAGGCAGTTGGAGATAGATTCGAAAAAGTAAATGTTCGTATATTCAAGATTAAAAATATTAAAAAAAATAAGATTGTATTTGATATATGATAAACAACAAAAATAAGTCATTATTTGCTGCAGGCGATGTAATACAAGAAGGATTATTCGTGGGTTTTAAATGGCAATACGAGCTAAGAAAATGTCGACGTGCGTTTAAAATGATAAAATTCATAAATAAACCGGCATGGTTTTAATATTAAAAGGCGACAAATTTGTTGTGCCAATTGTTAAGGAGGCGTCTATATTTTACTATTATAATCAATGGCAACGGCTCGAGTAGAAATTATGCTGACATCATAACGTTGTAAAGAACTTCAATGGTACTCTAGATACACAAATTATTAAATCATTAATAGAGACTTTTATGAGGTGATTATGTTAAGTCGCTGAGAGATATGGTGCTGGAGCAGAGGCAATTACATTGTGATGTGGTACTGCTTAATTGTTAATTTATTGTTCAAAAATTTTTAATCGGTAATGTCGAAGGGTATTATAATATTGATGCTATAACATTTTTTTTATTTTGGAGATAATGTCAAAGAGTTAGACTGCTTATCGATTATTAGGTATCAATGAACGTATATTGTTCTATACACAGACGATTTGAAGAAGAGACATCCATAGATAACAGATCAGAGCCGATACTATCCTTGAGTTCCGTCAACCTACGAGAGGATCGAGAGTATATCGTCTAATATATACAATGCAACTCGGGTCAAATTTAAAGCTTTTCAGCGCAATTTCTCATTTATGGAAAAAATGCACTATTGTGCTCGCCATGTCCGTCTGTCCGTCCGTCCGTCTGTCTGTCCGTCCGTGACTTCATGTTTTCGTCGACGAGAAAATGCGCTCTCTGTCACTCACTGCAGTGAGTACTGAGTTATATTTTTTTATTATTTATCAAGCTGCATGGAGGCAAGGCATGGATATTATCGAAGATTTTGTTTCTAGTGTGACAATGTCAGTTGAAAACAGTATCAATATTGACCACTGACTGAATTTAGACGATAATCGTTCTAAAACTTGGCTTTTTATCCATATATCATAGTTAAGAATTTAAATAACCTATTTTTCAATAAAAAAACATCACCACCAGAATAAAGGTTTCCTGATCCTCTATTGTCGAGGGAATGAGAGCTTCGCGATTCATGCTGCAATAAAATCACTAATAACGATCGATATATGATTATCTAATCCAAAAAATAATTTGCAGAAGAAATTTAAAAGCGAAGAAAACTCCACAAAAATTCAGTATTTCTCTATTGAAAACGTTTCGGAAACCAGCTCCATCGTCAGTTCGATAAATCTAGAACAAAAATACATTCAGAAAATTAATAAAGTTTGCAGTCAAAAGAAAAACAACAACAGAAGTTAAAACCTAACTTTACAGGCAAAGGGCAGAATAAGAAAGAAATACCTATCTATTCACAATTTCTAATGGATAATAAAAACTGTAGGCAGCATTTAAAGTAGGCTTCTCATTAAAAATATACAACGATTTCAAAATGCGTAGATCGAAAACACCAAAACTATAAGCTAAAATCTTAAAGTCAGTGTCGGACACCGGAACGTTGCACTGTTCGGCGTGAGTGCGCACAGCCGAATGAGAAGGGCACGATAGTAACTGCCCAGTCCTATAATTCCTCCCTTTATGCTCAGCGACCCTAGTGTAAAGGTTGCGTGCCGTCATTCCAACGACGCAGATGCACATAGTGCACAACTAAATTTTTAAACTAGGGACGATCGCATGTGAGAAGGGAGGATATCTTTGTACCTAAAAAACGAACTTATTTTGAAATTATTCACCAGTAAGTTACGAAGATTAATGTCCGGAAAGTAATTCATAAATAAATCTTTTAATTCTCTTGACATAACTTCGGACGCATGGCCGAAGCATGGAAAAGAACAGTAAACCACTTTTCTACTGTCAGGCTCTGGAACAACTTCACTGTATCGCTTAGACATGAATTTCTTAATCTGGGTGAATAATTTCAAAATAGGTTCGTTTTTTAGGTACAAAGATATCCTCCCTTCTCACATGCGATCGTCACTAGTTTATAAATTTAGTTGTGCACGATGTGCATCTGCGTACGTTTGAATGACGGCACGCAACCTTTACACTAGGATCGTTGAGCATAAAGGGAGGAGTTATGTATATGACTGGGGAGTTACTATCGCGCCCTCCTCATTGCGTGGGGCGCACTCACGCTGAACAGTGCAACGTTCCGGTGTCCGACACTGGCTCTAAGGTTTTAGCTTACAGAGTTTTGGTGCTTCCGATCTGCGCATTTTGGAATTGTTGTATATTTTTAAAGAGAAGCCTAATTTAAATGCTGCCTGCAGTTCTTATCCGTTAGAAATTGTGAATAGATAGATATTTTTTATTATTCTGCCCTTTGCCTGTAAATTTAGGTTTCAACTTCTGTTGTTTTTTTCTTTTGACTCCAAACTTTATTAATATTCTGATTGTATTGGTTTTTTTAGATTTATCGAACTTACGATGGAGCTGGTTTCCGAAACGTTTTCAATAGAGAAATGCTGAATTTTTGCGGAGTTTTCTTCGCTTTTAAATTTCTAGTGAATCTGCGATTCAAGCAATCTAGTGACATTATAATTTGCAATGGCGGAGGAAAACCTAAAATTTACCATGCATAGCATGAAAAGTTGATATGAAGTTACCTGCCTGAAAGTTACCCTGAATAGCATGAAAAATTGACTTGTAGTTATTTGAAAGTTATCCTGCATAGCATGAAAAATTGAAATGCAGTTATCTGAAAGTTACCTTACTCTATTCGATGAAGGCGTAGAGTAACATATTTCAATATTATGTATTATTTTATTATTCTATATAATACTCTATATTATTACTCTATTCTCTCTAGCTTTGGCTGAGGCTATAACTGCAGAATATTAGGACAGAAACACATCGGATTATGCATTACAAAAGTTCTGCCAATAGTAAGCCATCAAGCGCTTCCCAAGTTACGAGCCGCACTAGTCAGAAAGCTGACACAAGTTGACGGGAAACTTTTCCAAGTTAAACTTAACTTCATGAATAGGCTTTCCTCTGAGCAATATTCACGGTTCGTTAACTAAACGCATCACTGGAGTTTCTGCCGCTAACAGACAAGCTCATGAAATTAGAGACGAACTTTCGCTTGTGTTCAATGGTTTGAATAAGTCATGAAATTAATAACTGGAGTCGTAGTCAGAGATCAGAAGTTGAATGCTCTTTCGAAAACTTAAATCCTCCTTCATGTTAAACTATTGCAGTTTTTTTAGTACTTTAAATCAAATGTTTATGGTCTAGAACAGTGGTAGTTATTTACAATATGCGACAGCATAATAATATCTGGTATCGTTTCAGTAGCTTTTCGAATCACATTGTTCGTCTTATTTCATTTCATTTTGAATTAGTATTTTTGTCACTACCTTTTAGGAATTATATAAAGTAAGTGCTAACGTTGACATCAAGTAAGTTAATGTAATGATATAAAAATACGAATTTTTGAACATTTGATATTGAGTGACCAAACTAAACACTGAAATCAAATACAGCATCTCTACGAAATGGGCATTTATTCATATCATTCATGTCTTCTTGACGTACTATATCCAGGTGAGACGGTGATGATCGATCTGAGGTTTTCTTTATCTTGATCCTGTTCTTGTTTATAAAAATTTATTTATATCCTGATATTTTAAATGTGGACAATTTTTTATTTTTTTTTTTGTTTCATCCAGTAATGTGTCTTACCATGTCTATCAGCATTCTTTATTATAGAAAAATTTATCATAAGCAGAAGCACCGATGTTTTTCCTTATTAATTCGCCAGGAAAAAATTTTCTTTATTTAGAGCAAAAATTTCCAGAACTTTGCTTTCTTTGTATAGATTAAATTGCGCGCTATGTTTTAGATTAGTTTAAGGTACTGAAGAAAAAATCGCTGTATTCAATAAGGATCAAGAAACAAGTAGCTGTTTCTGTTTAGTGGTAAAATGATATATTGAACCCTAAATGCTCTCCATTCATTAAAAATGCATACGTCACTTGAATGAATCTAATTCGAATTAAAATACATCAGGCTGATGAAATGGAAATTAGGATGAACATTACTCTAACGATTTATCCATGGCTAAGTGAATAATAAATTATCATGGGTAAAGACCTCATTATTTGGTTTTAAAAATCATAATAAAATCAATTAAGCCTTACATTTTGAGCATCCGGGCTTTCATTCAATCAAAATTACGCGATTTTTTGATGTTGTTATAAGACTGTGTACCGAAAATCACGTTGGCTCAATAACCGTAACTTTATTTAAGTAACGGCCAATGAAAACCCCTGATCGAACAATAACCTCTCGTTGAATTACAGCCACGAATAAATGAATAAATAAATTAACAGCCACGCCCAGGACGTATGTTTTGCAGTCTGCTGAACTAATTAGAGGGCCATTGTTTGGCCTGCGTTCCCTCTCTGGAGTCTCCATTCTTCTCCCGAAGAGGGTCGTGTGTTACGCCTAGAACAGCGCCTGACAGTTCCAGTTTTGCGCCTCGTTCTTGTTCTCATTTTGCCTCATCTTCTTCTTATACCTTCCTTCACGCTCTTCTCTTACTCTGCTTCAATTTCTTTTCATTATTAGTCTGAGTTTTCTCTTACTCTGCCTTACCTTATTGAGTGTCACTTGAGGGTCAACAAAATGTAGAATCAATTTGCTTTTCCATACAACTGATTAAATAAAAAATTTTCGAGCTGGATAATATTTATGGTAAAAAATATCTTTGCTGGGTGAAAAAAGTTAAAAATGGTTATATGGAATAGAAATTGAGAACAGAGTAGTTTTTTCACTGCTATACAGCCATTAGTATATATACTGATTTTTCCTAATGGATTACATTACCGATATGGATAAAGGAAATAACGCAGATTAAAACAAGTTTGAAAAATTATTTATTTATTTCTCCGTAAGTATCAAGACATACATCTCACTTAATACATTATAAGATATATATCGAAGAACTGAAACAAAGCAGTGAGTAAAAAAGAAAGACCAGTAACTTATAACTTCAAGTAATTACAGGTTTTGATTACGCATATTTATCAAAGCCTATTACTCTTCAATGCTTAACATTGCTTAATATTTACACATTCATTACATAACAATGCTTAACAATGCTTAATATTTACACATTCATTCTCGTGGAGATGTAGAAAAGCTGACTTGCAATTGTATTATCTAGGCGATGCAATTGTGATGCTCAGCCAGCAAGTCTTCATTGTAGCTACTTTTTAATAGAATCCTGCTTATATAATGTCTGTGCAGCCCCCAGTTGCTGCATAAGGTGCGCCATGTTTATAGACAAGCAGCACGAGGAGAAATAATAAATTATACAAACAAATAATAGATTCGCTATTTTTTACAGTGTTCATTTTAAACTAACTGAATTTAAGTGCGATGGAAAGTTGCGACCGTTATAATCAAAGTCATTTAATTTTTAAATCCCATTGTTCCTTTTCCACATTAAAAAGTTAGTTTTGCTGCTCTCAATTTTTCAGATTCATAATAAACTAACTACGAATCTACATAATGAATGAATATGAATATTCAGAGCACTCTTCATTTAGGACACCATTTACTTTATTTATCCCAAAAGAAAATATGGGTGCCATTCAATTGATTCACTTTTTTGATTAATTCACTATTTTGTTAAGGAGATATGATAAAAAATTAAAAAGCATCGTGACCGCATCTAGGATGGATATTCTTCCTTCATCAGATATCATTGTAATAAATTTTTGATAAATAAAGCTATCTGAACAGAACTCTTTTAAAAACTCGACTCCACCGTAGATCTACATCGGGATTTGCGCCATTTGTTTTGTCAGAACCTGTCAAAATAGAGTAGTTTTCCATGTAATTTTGATGCTGCCGTTCAGCAGCATGACGAATGGATGCCGAGGTAATACTTTCATGTTGAGGCGCTCACCAGGATTTGTATGCTCGATAAAAAGACAAGCTCTGTTGCATCCCGTGTGTTTTCTGTGACCTCTGTAAATTACTACGCTCTTGCTTGCGTTTCCCTGCTGGATGGTCCGCAATCTACGGCAACTTTAGCGATAATTTGAAAGGAAATCTCGTAAATTATGCCCACACGAGCCATAGATTTGAGAAGAGCTTCAATCTTTTCGAGCCCCCAGGCAGAAACTTGGTATTGAAGAATCGATTCAGCGACCGATATCGAAGCTGATCGGGACCAAAATATTGCGCTTATTGGAGCGATTATCAGATGATTTTTTTGGTAATTACACACCGGTGGGAGTTTTATTATTTCTTTAGACGAGTTACATTCAATGGGTAGAAAAGCTGTAACAATAAATGCCTTCATTATCGGATTCTTACATCGATGTATTTGCATGATTTTTACAGTCTCGTGCTTGAAATTACAGAACCTACAAAGTCTAGTTACTACACAAATGATCTCTATGTGTTTAGATACCTGTGATGTGTTGTGTGCCTACATACTCTTTCAGAAATAAATATGTTGTTTACTTCGTAATTGGAAGTATTCTCAGGTTTCCTGATTTTCAAGTAATGAAGCAGGGAATACTATCGCCGACGCTACGGCTCATGGAGTGCATGATCGAATTTTTTGAGGAACTATGTATTTTGACTAAGCGTTTAACGTGTTACTTGGTCGACTTCAATTTGTAAAACGTATTCTATGTGTTCCTTGGTGACGATCCGCTTTCTCTGCACGACACTGTAACTATAGACTATTTGGTGTTATTTATTTCCTTCAACCGACATTCTGATATCTCTGCAATATTCCTCTGTGAGACATAAAGCTTGCCTCACACAATCGGACAAAATAAAGACAGCTATCAAATCGATTATGATTTATTGAAATCTATTGCGTCGCACGAGTTTGGTGTTGTTCCATTACTTTAGAATGCAACAGGAATCCAATATGTCGAATACTGAATACTGTATATTCAGTTTGAGGACGATTGAGATGGAATCTTCACGACTGCTATGAATGTTTCGGTAGAAAAATTGAATTCGTGTATACCCGTCCTCGAAGGTTCCCAGATACTGGAAATAGAAATGACGCACTTTACCAACTAAACAAATAGTATTACCTCAACAATGGTCAAATCAAATATGAATCAAATGAAAAGAAATAAGTACACCATGAATGAATAAACTAACGCAAGATTTTGATGTATCTTAGTGCTTCTGCTGTTAAAAGGTGGCAAATTAGAAATACAGAAGAAATCTGTATAACGTAGGTACTCTACACGGAAAAATAGAACAGGACAGATGACTTTGGTCACGGCTGAGGAAACTGGTTGTTCGGCCAACACTGGGAACCACGATTACAAACACGATGAGACTTAAGAAATGAATGATTGATAGTTAATTTTTCCAGTGTACCGTATAAATAAATATGAACTTAATAAATTTAAGGGATAAATAGCACATTCACTGAAGCAAAACAATAGAGAAATAGAAATTCAAGAATATTGGTGGAACTCGATGAACAACTGATGCCGTGCCGGCTAAATTCGATGATTAAATCATTCACAAGTGAATAATACATATATTTGAGCTTATTACGTTTCCGAACGCTGTAAATCGAAGCAAATCGAAGGATTTTTGACCAAAGTCCGAAAACCCAGGCTTGAACTCCTAACTTCCTGAACTACGAAACTTGAATGCAGCACCTGAATCCATCATGAAAAGACAAATGCGAAGAAATTAAATTATCAAAGAACATTAATGAACATTGGTGGGAAAAATTCCCACACCTCGATATATAAACTAAGTAAAATAATTTATTTTTACATTAAAAGTTGGATATCGCTTGAGCCAACAAATGAGCGTTCCTAAATGGCACTCAAAAGGAAACTCCCAGCGCTATTATTATTCACCGATTTATTTCACAAGATTATTACCCACAGCCAGTTTGATGTCGCTTTATCCACTATATACATCTCATTTTTTCACCTGTTCCTGGTTTTTATCTTATACACTACAAGCAATTTAATCAGGAGCATTGAACCATGCAGACGACGCGACCATTACATGATCAACTTGAGACATCAACGTCCGATGAAGCCTGTCGATAACGAGAGCTTGTCGTTCTCATCGTCATTTCTGAGAAATGAAGCTCGTAACACGAATGGCGGCCGATTAATTTCTTGGAGTCTGAGTTATTCACTTTTTGTTCTTCCAAAAGTCTCACTTACCCAATCACACCAAACGACATTGGAACGCTTGCAGAAACTTTGATCTACTGGTTTTCTGAAGAATTAATTTTTTTCGACAGTTACTGATAGGCGATTTTATTTCATATAACCGCGTTACAGGTTTACCTACCGAGTAGTAAGGGTAATTATTTTATATTAAAACTCTCGAATCGATTAAGTAAAATTTGATTATATACGGTAATAAACGATAAATCTTGTAAACAAATGACTCATACGGAGCAGAATTTTATGTTTTTCAGTCAAAACACTTTCATAACTACAATAATTTTGATTAAGTTAGCCCTCTACATAAAATTCAAAAATTCTATTATTTCGAGCTTAAGTGAATAATAATTTTCTTGCCTATAACATCGCATATCATGTAAGTTACTGAACGTGAGATATCATGACGAAACAAGACACACGTTTAAATTTTAATAGACAAGAAAATAGGTTTGTTCCTACAAACTATTTTCCACTTAATAATAACAACATAGGTAACAACGAAGGACATTATTATATATAAGTAGAATAAAAGCGCAGGTATATGTATAGTAAAAATCGTTATTCTGTAGATAAGGGCAGCGTTTAGTTCTCGTGATTTTCAGGACCGGCTGGTTGGGGCACTCCATAAAATAATCTAGAACAAACACACTCGCAAAAAATTTCTGTCAAGAAAAATGGTCTTGTGTACAGAAAATCCGTCGGCAAGCGATGGGAAGATTCTCGTGAAAGTGACTGAACAGAGAGGACAGCTCTGTAATATTCATGGAGCTTCATTAAAACATCCTTTCAGATTGTCTAGGTTAATATTTGTCAGGTGAAGGACTCTTGATGTCGCTTTAGAAACTCTTGTGCAGCAAGAGCGGTGTCAAGGATTTGCTCCCGTCAACGCGGCTTCTGTCAACCTGACTCTCACCGAAATTTTACGAGAATATATTCCTTCAATTTCACCT
Organism: Hyalella azteca; assembly: GCF_000764305.2. Lineage (NCBI taxonomy): Eukaryota > Metazoa > Arthropoda > Malacostraca > Amphipoda > Hyalellidae > Hyalella > Hyalella azteca. The sequence continues at coordinate 713,313 of NW_025943380.1, read as the reverse complement.
GCCAGGGGCCATACTTTCAGAACTCGCTAAGTGAACGTAAGTACTTACGCTCCATTTTCTTGTCTATGATTGGTGGATTTTGCTCGAAAGGTCGTCAATGATTGGCTCTTAACTTTTTTTGAAAGTATAGGCCCAGGTATGTTTATAGAATAATTTTTTACCCCTTCGCGGAAATTTCGGTACACTAGATTCCTCTAAGTCGGTTTTCTGTAAATATTTCGATGTCTGCTGAGCTCCCGCCACCGAAATTTTCGCACACTATTGAATTTTTTTGCCAGATCTGTCTCATGTAAAAATTATTCTGCCAGCCAGGCTCCTGTCAATATAACACAGCTTAACATAGCTCATCATTTTAGATGAGTGTTAGACTCATTGATATATTCATTGATATATTCTATTTTCGAACTCATTGATATATTCTTCTGACCTGGAGGCTGGCCAGCGTCTAGAGCGAAGCTCACCGCAGCCTGCAAGAAAAGATGACCAAATGTCTCTTCTCACAAAACTTGTCAGAGATTTATGCGACTTATTCAGCTTTTTCCTAAGAATAAATAAATCAGAAACCTTCATAAGTTGATATCGTCAATTTTTATGTTCAATAATAAAGTTTAGATCTATATGGGTATTCAATTTAGCCACAGTATTTAATGCTCGATCAATTCTGCTCTATATTTCTAGAACAAGAATAGAATTCCACCTGGAATCTCACCGAAATAACCATTTTTTAACGATTTATGATATTAACTTCATGATATTAAGAGGATTATGATATTTTATTAAGATTATGGCATATTAACTCATGATATTAAATTTAGATTCAGAAATTTGGAAAGAGCGTAGTATAAGTTAGTCTATTTATATTCCCGTGGACGGTCGCCAAACGTCTGCCAGAGAGGAGTTCCTTGTCTGGAAACAATATAACGAATTTCGCATACGAACAAACTTGGGTCGTTTAAGCCGTACTTTTACGTCCTTACCAAAGATCCCAATCCTTTTTCCAACAAAACTAAACTCATAGGCTTATGCTTTATAGTTACAGTTATGGCGTGTAATAAACAGCCTGGCATGCGCGGTACCGCACCGCCATCGCTGTGTTTAATTTTTAGGACGCTGGTATTTCACGGCGCATGCAAGACGTTTAGTGTCGCAGGGAATTTGGTTTTTGTTTAGTAGTGTGTGGCTTTATATAGGAATTATTTACAGTCAGTCGTGGCCCTTGTAATTATTCTTAGAAATAATTAATAACATTTTGAGCAAAATATCGAAATGCGTACGATGTGCTTACATCTTTCAAAGCTTCATTGGGATAGACTATTGATAAGGATAAGGTGATAGGGATAAAATGATGAGGATAAAATGATAGCTATCAAGAGACTAGGATGAATTAACAGCGATAAAGTGATAGGGATTAATTAGCAGGAATAAGTGTAGAGTTGCTGTCACATATTCATATTCATGAATTATTGAGGCAAAATACTGAAATCTAAAAATAAACGACCACCACAAATACCCTATGTTAATATAAAATAATAATAATTATATTTTCAGAAGAGTTCATTCATTGATTCCCTAAACAGCTGCAAGAGGCATTAAATAGAGCATTAAAAAAAAAACATACAAGAATCTTTAGGCAAACGGGCCGGATTGATTTAGTACCGAACAACAGTTCCGTACAACCACGAAATAGACAAAAAATTATAAAACTCATTGATGGGAATTCATTGGAAGCTCTGAGACAAATAAACGCCTATAATAACTCATGAGTTAAAAAAAATTGATTGTTTATTCATTTTCTGTAACAAATGATGCAGTTGGAAGCGGTAAATGGAACCTTAAACGATACCGTATTTTTTTATGGTAAAGCTACTGAGAGAATGGGTGATTCATCACAGTCTTAGCACAAATTTAAGAAATAGAATTAGAATTAAATGTTATCAGGTTGTTTCATACAGGTAAATATGGATGAATGCTTCATTATTTTGCAAATGAAAATGGATGGAAAATACTTCCAGGAAAAAACTGGCTAGCGCTTCACAATTCCGCATTGCAAAGTTTTCAACATGAATATTTTACCAAAAGATACCACAAAGATCTTTTTTAAAAATGTATCACATGTTTAACACGTATTGTATAAACCTTTAAAAAGTATTCATAAGTCGCACAACATAGATTTTCACTCAAGGTACCAGGTTCCATTACACCTTCAGGATATGCATGTAGTGCAGCCAAGAATTTTTCACCTTCCAAGATAAGTACCAATATTTGCAAGGAGCTTAATAGAGTTTTGAAATATTCAGTAGAATGTAATAGAGAGAAGATGGCGGCCATCATTCACGCTTGGCAGACGTATGACTATAAGATGCGAGTCTTTTGGTATAACAGCGCCTTACGTTAAAATGCTTTGCATTTTTTAGCTCCAGGATATTGGATACTGTAATGATCTACCTAAATACATTGTGGGTACTTGACATGCAATTTTTACGCAAGAATAAAAAATCACTGCAATTTTTATTCCAATTTAAACATCGGATCTAATTATCTCCCAAAGTTCATAGACAAACTGTTGAAGGTAATTTCGGAATTGGAGCAAACTCCGTTTTAGGCTGTTTGCTTTTAACAAGTTGAAAGCTCTATTTGATCTTTTGGATTGTTTCTTCCTCGAATTTAATCGTATCAGTAAAGAAAAAGGATGAAAGCGATGATGATTGTCGCCATCGACAATGATTGTCGCCATTGCTTTCCTTCCGTTGACATGAATTTTCAACCAGAATATTAATAAACTGTGGTATGAATGATGTTAGAATGCTATCGCTATGCATTTCTATCTGATGACACTTATGATGCATGGAAAATATGCTAGAATATATTAATTTTATCAATAAATTCGATATTGGAAAGGCGCATCTTAATCATACGCACATGAATCATAGATAATGTTTATGTTTACTATATATAATCCTATGTCTACTCATACATATAATCTTATAATATAATGTAATATATAATATATGTTTACTATACATATATAATCTTATGTTTACTCTGTAACAGCCTGTGTGATTTGTCGATGAATTTTTGCAAATATTTTCTTCCTATGAATTTTAAAGTGACAGATTGAAGGATTAAAATAACATAAAAATTGGTCATATAAACCAACAACTCATCGCTTAAGACGATGAAGATTAAGCCATGTTTTAAATGGGCTCCGTACCTGCAGCCTTCAACAAATTTCTTGGTAATTTTTCTATGTTTAACGTCGTCATGAAGGCATTAATTTATCCTGGCTGCACAGCTGCATGGAAGTCCCTCGAAGCGTCGGTTTATAGACGTGAACATTCCTGCATGCATTGAACTCTAAGTCACCAAGAGTTAACTTCACCGTGGGACGCGCTGCTGTGGTGAGAAAAACCCCATATATCTGCACTGCCCCATATACATCTGCACTCCCCCATATATATCTGCACTCCCCATATATATCTGCACTCCCCATATATATCTGCACTCCCACGAACGCCTGCACTAATCTAAACGCCTGCACTCCCCCATATATATCTGCACTCCCCCATATATATCTGCACTCCCACGAACGCCTGCACTAATCTAAACGCCTGCACTCCCCCATATATATCTGCACTCCCACGAACGCCTTCACTAATCTAAACGCCTGCACTCCCCAATACGTCTGCACTCCCCCATATACATTTGCACTGCCCCATATATATCTGCACTCCCACGTCCGCCTGCACTCCCCCAAACGCAGGCGATATTAGATGCCAGACGTATAATTCCTCTAAAAAATTTAAAACCTGCCAAATGCTCGCCTCTCATGGTATCCACAAAACTGAAGCGACGGACATTTTGTTCCAGCAACCATGTCGGTGCTTTATACCTAATAACAATTATGGTTAACCATGTCGGTGCTTCGTTAATAATAATAATTATGGTTATACGTACTACAGGCACCACTTGGTTACCATACAGCCTAACTCGTAAATATTTTACAAGACGTTGCTTGGCCAGGAATATTTGCCCTGAATAATTGATGACATGCTATAAAAAATATGTTTGTATGGACTTCATGTTTTGCAACAATTCCTAGGCTCGAAGGTTTTTTTCGTTCGACTGGTCTATAAGTACATGCACCTAAGGTCATAAATTTGAACGCATGGCTCTGAATAAACGACGATTTCTGTCAAAATAATTAATACGAACTATATATAACGCATCTAAAGGCAGTACGGATCATGAAAGTGACAATAAATTGAACCGTTTCACGCCGTGGGAAAACTATGAATCATTAAAAGTTTTTGAGGTTGTTAGTACGTATTTCCACCACTTTTAGCGCATTTTCTCATTTATGGAAAAAAGGCGCTATTGTGCTCGTCATGTCCGTCCGTCTGTCCGTGACCACGTTTTCGTCGTCGAGAAAATGCGCTCTAAGTCACTCACTGCAGTGAGTACTGAGTAATATTTTTTTCCGTTACGCTAAATTTTCTATATTTTCCAGGTCCAAAAAGTCAAACAAGTTATTTTTTTCAATATTAAATATATTAGCATCATAATGGTCATATTTTCAGCATGTACGCAAGTTCAGGAATGATAAAACAACAGCATTCTTTGTCATTTAAGAAGATGAGGCGAATTCAAGCGTCAAATTAAACAAAATTTCCTCGCTATTTTAAGGATGAAAGTCTCCACAAGAAATCATATCCCAACTCAAAAAAGCTTTCGAATCATATTCAAATTTGTTATTCATAGTTAATAATGCTAAGTGCGCCATTGTCAAAACCGTCGCCTCCGACTAATGTATTTGCATTTCCCTGAGATCGGTTGCAACAATTGGAGCTTTGAATGAAAAGGAGACAAACGTGTCCGGGAATTGCGACTTTTTTGTTCAGAGCTCAGCTGCCTGGTAATGCCAGTGATTTATTGGGCTTTGAGACCTCGAGAGATCTATTAGTTAGGGTAACGTTGGCTGCCAAGTTCACGCACCCAGTGAACACTCGAACCTGGCATGGTTTTTTGCTTTTGTGTTCCTAAAGCCACGAGGAAATGCACCAACAATTAATGGAGTATTTAAAAAATCGTATGAATATTTTTTTCCTGGAACAATAATGTTATATATTGATATTGACGTTTGCAATTGTTGATGAGATTTGAAATGCAGATTGAAATTGTCTAGCATTACCGCACCCTTTTAGTTCAGTTACGGCACTTCAAAGCTGAAATGTTATGACTGGTCTTTTTGCTTACCTATTAAATAGAATAATTTTAATATGAAAAATGATCAGAATATTCAATTTCATTAATTTTCAAAACCTGAAATTTTCTTCACCAAATTTTTAACTCGTGCAAAACCAGGTTATACGTTACAACTAAAACAACAGCGCAAGTCCAATATTTAGAGTTAGTACTGTGTAAAAATTCGCTCAATTCCCGGCACCGTCTCTACAGCAAATTGCCGACTTCTTGTCTATAAAACCTAGCAAGCCTAGGACACAGAAATAATTGCTATGCTACGACTAGTCATTTGGAAAGCCATTCAGTGAAGAGCTTGCAGGTACAGCGGCTGTAGAACCGACATACAAGAGCCTGGAATCGGTGTCTCGCGATATCACGTTGCCGTTCCCAAGATTAGACTCATAAATTCGACAGGGCTTCCGACGTAGAAGTAAAGCCTTTCAATTGAAGCGATATTGCCTGCAACATTTAGGGTAAACAGCTTGGCTCGGTTACGGATTGCTCCCTGCCGAAATATAATTTTTACCCCATGAAGAAACTAGGATTGCAAGGGAAAGTGTTGCGGAGCAATCGCAGAGGGCAATCACTCGAAGCAATCATGTCACACGCTCGGGGAATTTTTGATTTTCAAACGAAGATTATTATTAAACTTTATTTGTGACTGTGTTTTGCAATGTGAAAACTAGCCTTTTTTTCGTATACTTCTCTACTCCATTAATTACTTGAAAAATTTGAATTTTATAATAAAAATCTCTTCAAACATATGTTGTGCAAACATTCGTACAATTTACTTGAACAATATTTACTTAGCTCATGAATAATTAATTAATCAGAATTAAATTACAGCATTTTCAGCATAACGATATTAAATGAATGAAGTCAATAAAAACATAAACCCGAGATAATTGCGAACAAAGGCTGAGGTAAGGGCTCCGCAGAATAAAAAATATATAAACAATTTATTTAGGTAGTAATTTAGTCGTCCTCAGCTGTACTGCGTGATTTAAGGGAATTGTTCTTTATTTGTTTCGTGAAATTTTAAGAGAATTCAAATTTATATTTTTTAATTTGCAGGCAACACAATTTTTCATTTATCTCACGCATGTCACACAATTTATCGTCATATCTCTATCGTGCCACACAATTTATCTTTTATCTCACATTCTCCTCTTCATTCTATTAAGACTGACTCGGTCATCTCCATTCTCTGTCAGCTGTGTCCGCGCCGCCGTCAGTGAAGAATAATCTGCGGAAATCCGCGCCCAAACGACCAATCTCGGCGCGAGAACGGCTCCCCAGCGCCGATTTCTTGAGCCTTAAATGCGCGTGTGATGATTTCATGGAGACCGGACTATGATGAAGCGCAACGCACACTAAGGCTTCAGGCTTCAGGTGATGTCGCTGAATGCGCGTGTGATGATTTCATGGAGAGCGGACGATGATGACCTTATAACCTTATGATGTATTTGGGACTTCCGAGACCCCGGTCACGCTGATGCGCCGCCTTCGTCGTCCTCCGTCTCTGAGCCGTCGTTAAGCATGTCATGCACCCCGCCCTCGGGTCTCGGATGTAATGTTGGACGTATTCCGTCTATAAGCGCAGTTTTGAGTGATTGTTTATTGGTTAGGTGAACTAATAAACATTAGTTACGGAGATAATAACCTTTGAAACTGTTTAATTAACAAAACTCTACACAGCTGTGTACGATGCTTGAATAGGGACTCATTCAGGTAACATTCAGTGTTTCCACACAAATGATCATTCGGTGTTGGATCATTCAGAGCTGCCGCATCGCGTCACTGTACGTGTGGCGTGCTGTGGCTGTACGTGTGGCGTGATGTGGATGTACGTGTGGCGTGCTGTGGCTGTACGTGTGGCGTGCTGTGGCTGTACGTGTGGCGAGATGTGGCTGTACGTGTGGCGTGCTGTGGCTGTACGTGTGGCGTGCTGGGGCTGTACGTGTGGCGTGCTGTGGCTGTACGTGTGGCGTGCTGTGGCCGTACGTGTGGCCAGCTGATCTCGACGTTGTGTTCACATCTCAGGTACGAAAAGCCCTCCTTCCTTCACGACTAAAAATCTTGGACGTATCATCGTCGGTCAATGGTAAGTCAATAACCCGCAACGTATAATTCCTCCGTAATTTACACTGAATCGTCGTCCTCAGGTTAAAACCGCGCGAATTAAAATTCACTTCTTAGAACTCGGCGGGTTTCAATTTATTTATTTACACTTGTATCATTTTCAGATACTCTCACTAACAATCATAATGTCAAAGTTTTGATCGTTAGCTCAATTATTCATTTTTCAGGTATTTTCCATTCCTACAGGATGGTATTTGCCAGTTTCTTTTATAAAAAAGATTCATTTGAAAACTTCTTTTTAAGTGAACTAAATTCCTTCATTAGATTACAATTGCTTATTAATTATCTACGTACAATGTCACGCTAGCAATTGCCAAGTTTAAATTTATGACAAAAAAAAAACAGAAAATAGCTAATTTGCCGCGCTATTTGCCAAAAGAAATGAAGAAATAAGAATGAACTGCGTGAACTCAAGGCCTCAACTTAAATACTGCGTGAAATCAAATACTCATTGAGAGATATTCTGATGCACTTATCTACTGATGTTGCAGGAAGATAAACCAAAAGCTACACAGAATTAGTTTTAAATCATGGACTGGAAAAAATAATATTAAAATGGCCAAAGACCCAAATTTCCGGTCGAGTTAGCGTTGAATATCAACAAAGTTCGTGTCTCGAGTGACGTTTCTTTTAAAAAATGCGAATCAAGTTCGTCGGTTGGCTTTCAAATGCAAATTTTAGGCCCGAGTTTCGTGTTTCTTTCCCACTTGGAAGCGGCCAATGAAAAAGTCACCGACACCGCCCCATATTGTAAAATGTTTCGTTTTGAATAACAAAGACAGGTAATTTAATTAAGTAGAATGCGGAAAAAATACATGACCGCATCTTGGAACGATCCAAGGCAAAGACGTCGTCAAATTGTTATGCATAAATTTACGAAATTACGAATTTATTGAATGAATTTTATAATTGAGAGAAGTCCTCCTTCTTTCTTTTTCTATTAGGCCTTTGACAAAAATTTCAAAAATTAATCGTGCGTCTTAATTATGGCATAAAAAAAATTATCATCAACGAATTTAATCAATTTATAATCTGCAAATTAATTAGCAAGAAAACTCGAGAAAATTGTTCAATGAAATATGGATACAATTTAACCTGTCTTTCATCAGCTCCAATTCGCTGTTGGATTCATTTTTAACGCTGCACGGTCTTTAGAGGTACACTGATTGCCACAAAATTCTCTCGAAAACTGGGCTCCGGGGTTAATGATCAGCCTTCTTTAATTAATTTACGAGGCAATCAAGGCAAAATGGGAACTTTTCGCAATTGGGTCAGCTCCTCCGTACATGGGACTATAAATTAAAAAAAAATCCCCCGACCCCGAAAATTGAGAATCATTTTGGTGACGCAAAAGCCATGAAAATGCTCGTTAGATATCAATTTCCCGCTCTCACTTAAACGAAATTCTTTAGGAAGAAAGTTTGCGCTCGTGATGGTGATTGCTTATAATGCCAAAGTAGGCCCTAAGTTTGAAGAGTATTATAGTCTTAGTCCTTTAGTAGGCTTATAAGATTTAGTGTTATGGGCACGCCGGAGAATGAGTGCGTCAACTGGCTATCAAAAACGAGCGAAAAAAAGTTTATGTTTGACCGCGACTGACTCTACTCAAACTTCTAGTGTATACATTTAATTAATTTTGCAGTTTTTGTCGATGTTTTTGAATGCATCACTGATTTTTCCTTGTAATATAGAATAATTTTTACAATATTGAGGGGATTTCGTATTTTAAAATTGGGGATTTCGTATTTTAAATTTATATATTTAATAACTAGTCCATAAAATAATTTTTTACCATAGAAATTGTATTGAAGTTTTGATACCTCTGTTATTCTTACTTAATTACTCATAAATGATCTCCCTGCTTTCAGGTGTTCACATCGGGTCATTAACATAGCTTCGATTACTACATAACAATTTCTATCAATATTTAATATTTAAACAGCTTCTCGATTTTACCCTAAAATTTTTCTCGTCAGTTGTCTCTTGATCCGAGTACAAGCATTAGCAGTAAGATCTTCAAATAACCTAAAAAAACTACATCCTAGAACACGTCTGGCATCAAAGGCTCGCAGTAGCCTGAGTGCTCAGTTAGAAGTTCAGGACCGCGGCATTGCCGACCTCAGAAGTCGGGCGCCGTCTGAAGATAAGACGCGTACGTCTTGATTTGATGTCTGGCAGATACGACGTCTTTGCTATGTCTCTACTGGAATGCACCAGCAACGTTTTGTCTTCATGCAGTGGCTTGACTTCTCATACAAAGAGTTTAAGATTCTGATTTATGGAGTATAGGAACTGGAATTCAATATTTCGTTTTGTTATTTTAGCAGCAGGTTCACGGTCCATATCATCACTTGAGAATGCATGGCAGCGTTTGAATGTATTTTGGTCTCCAATCTGATGAGGTGCTGGCTTCTGCAACCAAATGGTTAATGTTTCGGCAACATTTTGTTTCGTTAAATTATATTTATAAATACAATCATATTCAACACTATTATGGATTTTTTCACTACAAAAAATAAAGACACAGCGATCAACATAAGTTGAGCAAAATGTGCAAGTAAGGCAGCCAAATTGTTTGATTGAGCTACAAAATTCACTACTAAACTACATGACATTTATAGAAATGTCGATATTGAATGGCAATACCAGAAAATACTTCCAACACCGCTCTCAACTCAGTGCACGAAATAAACGGCAGCAAATTTGCTTCATTTAAAAAATTGAACCTGATTCTATTCAAAGCATTCGTTTGTACGGCTTTCCTTTATCGATACGAGAGGAATCTTTACCCTTCAAAATTGTGATCTCTGAGCAGCATCTCCAGGAGCCTTTGGATTTGACTGATGCGGGGCACTAGAGAGCCTCGGAACGTGACCTGAGGAACGACTTGTGTGATCTGTTAGGATCCTGCCTCGAGGAAAATTTTTCGATGCTTATGGCATGGATGGATTGAAGATTTTAAGATGCATGGACGACTGCTCCATGATTTTCAACAAATTTCCAAGTTACCTTTGCTTCCATCCGCACTTTCGGATGATGTCACAATAATGGCATCTGTACATATGAATAATCAAGACAATTTATTTATAACGAAGTTATTTAATTATTACATTTAATTGCAATGTTCTGCTTGATCAAAGTTGGAGCCTAATTAATTATTACTATAATTTATTAAACAGAGATTAATTATCTTGAACTCAAAATTGATAGCTGAAATTCACTTGCTAATTTCTGAAATGAAATGCTGTCCCGCACAAAAAATAGACTTTCGTTACCATCTTAAAAGTGCTGTACGGAATGTATACTATTTAATTCAATCGGCGTATAATTTATAAATTTGATAGCATGTGCTATAACATTTGTAGCGTGCACCTAATGTAATCCACCAACAATTCTGGTGTCATCGAGCCCAAAACAGTTAATACAGAATTTCCTGCAAAAATAAAGCTACCGAGATATTGGCAACCTGATTGTAACGCAACGATGACAATTTATATATTTTTTATTATTATTGACGTAATTATTGTTATATTAGTGCCACTAAATTAAAAAAAAACTATAGTGCATACTTACTCAATTTTGCCGTGATAACTTTTCATGACAATTGGAATTTAAAGAGATTTGTGAATGCATTACGGGTAATAGACCACAATAAGCCATGGCAAAGATCACATCCAGTCATATGGCCTAGAGCCCTAGACCATATCAAGCCTATGACATAGATTTTATCATTACACTTAATGTTTACATACAAATCCAAAGTTTCATCAGCTTACTTAAATGATTACTGTCTATTTCCATGATTAAAAGAACTTATGACCATTGGAAATTTTTTTTGCATCTTTCGATTCTTATTGAAGCACATGAAGAGCAAATGAAGATTGCTCGTTGTGAGTCTGTAATCAGGATTATTATTAATAAATTACATCTATAACTTGAAGAAAGTAATGCAACGGCCCAATGGAGTTACTTCACTTGAATTTATGCTTTCCATTTAACTGAACGGCTGAGCGAAGAATTCATCCGAGGCAAGAGAAAGCTTGTCCTGGTTCTCCTTTGTGATTTTAAGGGCAATATAGAGAATATGCAAATTCGTTGCTATACATGCAGTCTCCTCTGCTGAAGCTTTTTAAGTCCTGCCGGCTTGGTTTGTGTTTAATCGAATTCGGTAGCACATTCACATACTCAAATTCCATGTTTAGGCTTGTAATTTATTTTTCTTGAAGATTTATTTGAATAGTTACCAGCTTCAATTTAAGGTATAGAAAAATATATAATGAAATTATCTGCAACAAACCGTTGATCATTTAGTAACCATTGAAAAATAAACAAAACTTCAAGGCTTCTATAGTCAGTTGGGATGAAATAGGATGCAAAGGTAAATATGAAATTGAACGTAGTAAATTTATTAGAATGCAATAATTTTGACTTCAATTTTATCAATCAATGGCAAAATTGCAATGTGATCGTCAGAGCAGACGTGAAACCCTAAAAAATATTTTTAACGGAATGGTTAGATATTGTTGAGCTTATATCATAACTTTAATAAAATAACTAATAAATAATCAATCTGAAACTATTCAGCTGCGAGCGCAGCATCAAGTTCGAGAAATGAGTGGAACTGTGAGTCAAGAAGTAAATAATTGTAATAAAACCATTTAATCTTCGTTGCTGAGGAACCGTGACCATAATTAAAAGAGAAAATAACTTCTGTATATTTCAATGATGTTATTTCCTAATAAGAAAACACACAAAAAAGCACATTAATTTTTCAAGAAATTTAATACTTCATAGGAAAATTAGTAACTCAGCAATCTCTTGAAAAGAGTGAATCATATCAATTGTAAATTGAACTAAGTTCATTTTCTGATTAACATTATAATAAAACACTTTATTATAATAATAAGAAAGGGAATTAGATCTTTCTATAATAATTTTAATAAACAAAATCATTATAACAACAATTAAAAGAAAGCTATTTTTATAGCAATCAAAAAGAGAATCAACTCACAATAAACAACGTTTGTGCACCGCTGCCTGTCTCGAGTTCATATCCTAAGACAACCACGACAAATTCAACCTTAACCAAAGGCCCCATTCAAATAACCGCCAGAAATCCCTCCTTGCCTTACGCTATCATTTTCTCCACAATCACTGTACTCGAAGTCACATATCACATCGCCGATGATGGAGGCTGATCATAAGACTTGAGTGAGGCAGCCTGCTATTGTAAATGATCTATGGCTCTCTATGACGACAGTTGTAATAAATGCATATCAATACAGCCAGGTTTTACAAATCGCTGGCGACTAAAAAAAAATTGCAAGATATAATTCTGATTTTGTCAACCTGGTGGTCAAAGGCTGGGGAGACAGAATACTTTATATGTGTGATGGTGATTTACTTACGTTATTTGTGTAATATGGTATGCGCGTAATAACGAGCATTATTCATCAATATAAAGGTAAGAATGTATAATATGTTAGAATCGATCACGACATACAGGATAGTTCAATCTTCTCGTTCAATCATCTATTGACCAAACATTTGATCGATTAAAAGAAATTCTGTTCCGTTTTAATTTAAGGAAGACCATGAAGATTAAGTTTGAATAAGTTATTAACGTCTAGGATAAGGAATTAAAAGAACAGAGCTTGGAAGGAGGTGACAAATGGTGCATTCTAGATTGCTGTATAATGTACAGCATAAGATGTGCATTTCCTCTCTATATTTACTTGATTTAATGCACGAAAGGGGCCCCTTGTCTTATTAATGTATGCAAATTCACTTCTTTGGTTGGACCCAACATTGCGAAGTCGTCTATGACGCATTAATTACTCTGGCCTTATTGCCGGCCTAAAACCTTAACCTTAACCTTATTACTAATTAACTTATTTACTAAATCAGCCGAGTTGACTAACCTATACTAACCTTTTGCACATTTTATCTAAATCAAACCTTTGAATGGCATCTATGCCGCTTCTAATTGGAGCCATCGTCAATAATATAGAAGGTTGGTAAATCAATATTCGATCTCACTTAACTATACGACTATATTGACATCATATTGTTCAATTAAACAGCCCTTCATATTTTACTGTAATTCAAGTAGTTTTTTGTTACGTTACAGTATAATGACTCGCATCACACGTCACCCATTCAGTGGAACTGTGTCGTAAGGAACGCCTCGTCTGTTTGCTGCTGCCGTATTTAGTGTCGCAAGATTAATAATGGGAATTAAGTTCACTGTCAAATCATATGCCGATAAATTCGAATACAGAATATGATCATTATAATCCTACTTTATCTTCGTTTGTCAGTTAATTAGATGTTTTTTTTCTCTGGTTGCAGTTGCTCCATTGCTTCTTCAGTTCTGATTCTCTTGAATTAAAATTATCCTGTGAAAATTATCCTGTGGATTCTCAAATAAAGTTTATCAGTGATTTCTGATTATCTTGCCTTTATAAAACCTTCGAAAATTATTATTCTCAAATAAAGTTTATCAGCGATTATATTCGTGTAAATTCCTTACATAATTAAAAATATTAAAGGATGGTCCAGGGTGTCAGCATCATTATCACAAGAAATTTCATTATTTAATTTTACTTAGTATCAAGTTATGGATATTAGAAACAAATTTATATTTATACCGCCAAAAATCGCCTCAAGTCTTAATATCATTTGATTTAGTATTCCATATTTACTATCATAATTTTTTAATATCGTTCATTTGTCGATGATTTGAGAGGTGAAGTGATAGTGTGAAATTAGAGTTTGTCATTAAATTTAAATCTTATCAGGGAATAAATTGCTGATCACTAATTCTAGTGTCTAATTTTCAGTCTTTGTTGGAGAAAATTACAGAAAATTTAGGCCACAGTAATAATTCTGTGAGTCCTTTGCAACGTATTGACTTTTCTTCAGTGAGAAGCATAGAGCACAGAACAGCCAAATTACGGGATTAAAAAGTTCTAAAGCTGGCTGCTGGATTTGGTATTTCCGTGCGCCATAATCCACTCAAAAGTTTGTGCAAATGTAGAGTGCAAAAAAATTGTGCAACAAGAAATGCTTATGATCCGCATTCACAATAACCATGTGTTCAGGAAAATGTTACCGCGGTACCTCAATTTTTTTCATCAGGAATACCTTCACAAAAACAATCGTAATTTTTTCACAAGATAAAAATCAACAGTAACATTTTTTTCGAAAATAACTTTCATTTAAAATGTACGCACAGATTCTGAGAAGGTTTTTCTGAATATACTCTGTCCCTGTCGCTGCGAATTTAAGTCATAGGAAGGGTTATTGGTAATCTTCAGTATCTTCTGAATTTTAATGCAGATTTCTGGAAAAATTCTTGACGAATGAGAATGTAAGATTTTGTGAAATGAACGAGCAGTTATCAGCGTTTATTGAGCAGATGGCGTTAAGAAAATAAAAATGTCAATGGGGTGCATTATCATCATTAATTATTAATGCGTATCATTTCTCACTTCAAAGTAAATTGTACTGAGGTTATAATCGAACAAAATTATCGATTTAATAGCTAAATTTCAGTGTTAAAATCTGTCCAATTAGATTTGATTGCCAGTTCCTGCAAGGGATTTAAAAAGTTTCAAAATCACTTACAAAAGTTTGTGCGCTCATGTGTAATGCTCAGAATTCTTGTATTATAACTTACGAATTTTTTGATCAATGGAAGAATGAAGAACATTGAAACGTGATGGCTATCATTCTGCGTTGCAGCTCACGTTTATGCGGCAGTTGCTGCATAACTTAAAGCATGAGAGGAAGGTGTGCGCCGGCTAGTTGCATGGCTCTAAGTTTAGGTCATTGGCAAGTTATATTTGGTAGTTGCGCGTTAGCAGAAACTACGAGGCAATTTAACTGATGGAGTATCAATATTATTTAATGTTGCAGCTCAAGGTCGCTCTATGCTTCCAAATTCCTGCCGCAGTTAAGGTTTTGTTAATGTTTGCTCGCGTAGTTTGAACAAAAGTTTAGGGATACAGTTGAGTTTCCTTCGAGTCTCGTGAAGGTTATTGGGCGATTGCTTCTATCGGGTTTTTCTGTCAAGACTTTTAGACGTCGAACTGAAGCTCATTTTTAATCAAAGTTCGCCAACAAAATTGTATGCGAAGAGAGCTGAAAATATATATTTTTTCAAATTCATTGAAGAAAAGCTTGTACCAACAGATATTTGGTCCTGAAGCTATATTGCGCCGCTAAGTAAACTTCGCTGATGCGAGTTTTGCGCCCAAAGGCTTGTAAAACACAATATTTTCACATAATCCGGAGATATATGAAGAAAAATGACCAGCATTAGAGATTCATGACACAAATAAGTGGTGTTTGGCGCGATTGGGGGCCTAAATGATAGACTAATTCTTTTAATTTCGCCGTCATTGGGAGGAAAGTTAAAGTTTTGGTGGGCGGCCGTGCCGATAGTTGCCCATCGAACTCATCGGCGCAGTCGGCAGAGGTCAGAGGTCAATCCGCATGCTGACGCAAATTGATGCGTGTAGTTTGGGTGGCCTGGCAATCAGTGGGATTGGCTCCGCTTTAGAAGTTGCAAGCTCCGATGTACTGATTTAATATCGACTTTACTCTGAGTGCTGTCTATGGAACGCGGTTTAATAGCCGTCCATTACCTGAATTGTGGAATTAGGCTCCGGGAATCAAATTTTAATATGAAACGTAGTTCAATCAAAAATAGTATTGGTTGCGGTATAATCATGTTTATTCGCAATTACAAGAATTTACTAGATCGTTTCTTACTATAGTACTTTCATCAAATACATAAATTCATTTCAGCATTATTCATTATAATATTAGTCGAGAACCGTATTAAAAATAATTCCTCTAACCAAAGTTCTACGCAAGCTCTGATCTGCAGTCTTCTGACTTTAAAATTAATGACATATAAAACGAGAGATTCAAACATTATTCACAATGTTTGTACCTCAAGATTCTAAATATTTTCAATTGAGGTTCGTTCAAAAAGGTAAATCAGTTTATATTTCTGCACCCGTCGAATATCATGAATACCAGTTGGCAGACATTAAATTTAAAAATTTAATTAAAAAAATTTAAATTAAATAAATTAATTTAATTTAAAATTATTTAAATTAAATAATAATAAAATAATTAAATTTAAAATTTAATGTCGCCGTTAAATTAGCAAGGCAATTTGCTACTATAAATTATTCTTTCGCTCTTTATATTCGCACCCGAATCTTGATTTAAATGGATGACAATTTTGTCGAGTCATGCGCATGGCTTGCACCGACAAAATTGACGATGTATTTAAACCGAAATTTTTAAACCAATTTCAAGCGAAAAAAATTAATAAATTATTATAATAATATAATAATAATAGCGGTTTCAGCGTTTAGTAGGCCGAAGGCCTGTCACCGATTCTTAACATCGCAGAACATTCACAGCATATTGAGGTCTCGAACTCGCAACTCACTGCTACAATTCTGCTGTGCTTAACCGCCCGGCCTCCTTGACGATTCTGACCAGAAACTGGCGCACAGAGCTGGGATCGAACCCGCGCCTCTCTGCTCCAATCTTGGTACTCTGAACTTTAACCACTGGGCCATGATTCGTTCAAATCACCTTAAGAAAATAAGCTTTTTATTTTGTAAGTTAATCTACAAGTTAGATGTACAATGTGCCGTAAATAAAATCGCGTTGTGCATTTGTATTAAATTTGCATTAAGGAATTTGAAGTATTTTCTAGGATCTTTCTCTTCGGAGTTAATTATGCAATTTTTGCGACACAACTTATATAATGTGTGATGTAGAATAGCATTGCATATTTTTTGTGGTGTAGCTTATGATGTTGGGTGGTGCCTTGTTGGGTGCGTTTCAATTGTCCCGTTTAAATTTTTTTAATTGAATTGAATGCATTTTTAATCAAAAGCCATTCTTTTCAACAGATCAAATGAACAATTGACTGTGGGTAATCATGGACATTCTAAAAGCCTTCAATTTTCGACGCAAGCTACACTAATAACTATAGGATCGTAATTAACAGTATATGGGTGATTAAGGTTCAAAAGGAAGCGTAATTGCGCTGCCAACTCTAATAGCCGTTTAATATGGAGCTCAAAATATAAATACTGGAGAGAATGAACAAATATTGCAATCATCGTATCGACCAATTACGCGAGATCTCTCTGGAAAATGGATGTGGAATTAAAAAATCAGCCTCATGTGAAATTATTTATACCATATAATGCGAATCTTTTCCATGCTACTGAAACATTGAATTAATTAGTGCACTAAAACAGTGTATTTACCAGTATGATATTTTTTACTACCATAACATTTACTGAGCGACAAACAAAACTGAAATTCAACTTATACCCAGTGTTTCTTCAGCATTACGATTAAAAGTTATACTGATGAACTGAATACTAGCGAAATTTTTTATTATTTCTTATACTTAAACATTTTTAAGACTGAAAATTTCTCATTTTATGGGTTTAAAAAACCTGTAAGAACATAAAAATCCATGAAAGCATGTAGCCTTCACAAGCGCTGGTGCTGGTGTACGGAGATCGATGAACCTATGATTATGGGTAATATTCTTGTGCCTGCTTAGCGATGACGGCATGACCGGTATCAGGTCACTGATATGCTGCGAGGCCTTCATCAGGTCACTGATATGCTGCGAGGCCGTCATCAGGTCACTGATATGCTGCGAGGCCGTCATCAGGACACTGATATGCTGCGAGGCCGGCATCAGGTCACTGATATGCTGCGAGGCCGGCATCAGGTCACTTATATGCTGCGAGGCCGGCATCAGGACACTGATATGCTGCGAGGCCGTCATCAGGTCACTGATATGCTGCGAGGCCGTCATCAGGACACTGATATGCTGCGAGGCCTTCATCAGGTCACTGATATGCTGCGAGGCCGGCATCAGGTCACTGATATGCTGCGAGGCCGTCATCAGGTCACTGATATGCCCCGTAGTTTTCTGTGCCAATAAATAACATGCCAATTATATAGTGCTTGCTAAATAATAATAAATAAGTGAAGCAAAAATAATTTGCTTCACTCCTGCAAGCAGTTACATCAGGCACGCACTCTCGTTAGGCAGACATTATACTCGTGACGCTCATAACTGTTTTTTAGAAAAAAAGAATAAATCTAATTCATGTGAAACATTTTTTTAATTAGTGTGAAGCGAATTTATTGTTTAGCAGGAACGCGTGTCTCTTATAAAGGTTTGCAATTTAGAGATTCCAATTGATCTATTAATTAATACCCCAAATTGTGCACTCGACCAGCACTATTAAAAATACAGCAAAGGCCTAGATGGACGTTCGAAATTGGTACATGAAATTAAAGAACAAATTTGATTATTCACTGTGAAGTCACGCATAATGGATTTTTTATTAATTATAAGCCGTAATTACTGGACTTCTATATAATGATGAAGGATTTGCAGAATTCATTTTGCTGAAGAAATGAACAGAAATACTTAAATTGTCAAGCCAATACATGAATTGTAAAGTATTGGCTGAGTAAATTGAGTATTATTAGTTCGTTAATTTAAAAACGATTCATAGCAATTGCAAAAAAATTATTATTATAATTGAGTCTTACCATGAGGACAAAGATCGAGGACCTAAATGACGGCGAAAAGACTTTCTTAGAAAAAAATCATTACCTTGCTGGAATAAATGACTTTTAAAAAGTTATTTTGATAACCCTACACGTGTTTTATAACATTTACGCTATGGAAATATTGCCAGGTTTGGAGTATTATTTGTGTGTGCAAATTGCAATAATTCTAATTGAAATTGAGAGAAATGCTTTTCAAATCTCTTTATTCCATTGAAATTAACAATTGACTGCCCTACATTTAATTCCAGAGCACACTCTCTAAAATTATATCCTATAAAATATATGTACAAAAAGTAAACTTTTCCGAGATAGCCTGCTTGTTAAGCTCAAATATCCAGCCAGATTATATAAGCCATTAAAATTAATTAAATGCGTGAATCGTACGAGCAATATCCCAGGGGCACACTGTTATTTTCACGCCATTTGTGTGAGAGAATTTCACGAGTTTAATCTCACACGAGATGAGATTCGTTGTAATCTTCAGTCCGACGACAGTTCCCGGAGCTTCAAAGTCACGGAAACTCGACTAAAATTTTACGTAGAGCGATAACTATAATTATAATCAGGTTCTCGCGCTAATTAGAGTGGGTCCAGGGGCACTGAAAGGAATGAGGCGTACGTGTAAATGCCCATTTTTTGGTAATGTCAAAGATACGTTCCAGTTAGCGGTGATGTCCCTAGCCGCGGTGAAATTTTAAGCTGCACGTGGTTTCTGGAAGAATTTTGCGCTTAAATTTTCAAAAGAATGAATCCCATTCGTGTAAACTGACAAAACTAAAACTGAATTAGTATTCTTTATTCTATGGTAGCCCCCATCGCAAATGGAGATCTTCTCTTTTCGCGCATCCGTATTTTTCATCTGTGGGCAAATTGCTGTGCTCAGTGAACGCACATTCCTTCGCATTTATGATTGATGAAATAGATATCCTATAACGAAAAATCTAAATGAAGTGAGTTTAAATATAAGATATCTTATATACCTCAAGAAAAATCAGCAAATTCTGTCACCTAGTTTTCATGACATCTTATTATACTTTTTATTAATTGTAAGAAATTAATCTTGGAAACAAATAGAAAAGGAATGAATTGGTTTCGTAAGTAGGTTCAACTTTCAGCCACAAAGTTAATCTAAGAGTCATATATTACAGCAACTTTCGTTCTCGTGTTACAGAATCAATTTGTATCGATGTGTTTCTCCAGCACTCCGTCCTTAAAATAAGGAACTCCAATTAAAACTTTGTCGCGATTCTTTCAATGCTTTGGTGAAAGTTCTCACCAGTTGAGAACTTTCCATTTTGTGTCCAATTAAGAATGCATAACAAGTCCCCCTCTCATGCACACTCAAAAGTTTCCCCAGATAAGGGAACTTTCTTAAATTGCTCTCCGAGTCCAGCTATAGAAATGTGAATTGTTCCGGTACGCTGCTACGGGAAAATTAAAAAATATGTCGCTCATTGCTCCCTTATCAGGAAAATATCATATCATCGCAGAAAATAAAAAAATTGCATTTAGTATGGAGAATGAATAAGATCTCCTGTATAATTTGAATGAGTGCATGAACTCACAACATACTTCAGTATTTACTGCATGTATTCCCTGTATGAAATTGTTGACGTGCTTCGGAATATATTTTCATCAAGTGAGGTTATTAAAAGATATCATTAATGCATGCTTCAAAAAATTTTCATGCAAATACAGCTGAGAGTACCGCCAATTACTCTTGGTAAATAAAATGTTCAAAACTCTCAGTGAATTAATTGAATTAACAGTGAATTAACATTGAATAAACCTTACCTATACAAAATAGAATGGTTTTACACTCACGTGTAACTCGTCAATATTTCAACAGAAATATTCAAAGACAAACAAGTGTATATCCAAAATTACTGAATAGTCCATTCCAAACAGTGCGGGCATCGTTCTGTCGCACCAGTCGCAAGCCCTGAATAGCGATAGAAATTTAGATCCAAGTAAGCCTTGCCAGCTTCTACATGTGAAATTTTTCAGTAATTAACACTGAAGACTACTTGTCAACATCTGCGGCTGCATACTCCATGGAATGAGAGTTTTCTCCGCCAGCTTCATCAATTGCGAGCAGGAATGTAGACATTGGAGTTTGGAAATTCTTGAATTGGGATCTGAGAATTAAGTTTGACCAAATGCGTCCTTAATAATTCCAAAATCAAATTACAATCACAGCCACGATTATGCCCGAGATTTACACGAATAAAAAGAACAGAAAACCAAATGTTGACTTCTTGATATGAGTTTGACTCCCCTCAACGAGATTTAATCTGCAGTGTGTGCGTCCTAGGAAGATTAATGTTATGTGCTGCCGAGGCCGAACATGTGTGCTACGCGCGATACTCACTACAAATCTTCGAGGTAAATCGCCAGCCGGAGAAGTGTTGTCGCGTCCCGCCATCAATCCTAATCCAAAGTCGAATTGGCCGTGAAAGTGAGGATTGCAGCCAGCGGCGATTGCTGATTCGAGGATATCCTGCGGCATTAAAGTGGAGGGGATTGCACCAATCTTGTAGCTGAAGAATATCTTGTGAACGATGAACCCAAGGCAAGAAATTTTCTTGACAACAAAGATAGTATAAGCATTTTATGTAACATTATCAGGTGAAATTAGCCATTTACAACAATGAAAATATGCTGAATAAAACAATTTGGCTAACAACTTTGTTTCATTTTATGTCCCGAGACAGCAGGCATTCCATTCATAAGTACATTTATAAAACCAATCATGTAAAAACAATAATCGGATGAAGCAGGAGTTTCCTTTCATTTTCCATCCCATAAAGAATTTAATAATTTGAGTGCTGTACCTGCTTGCCTGCTAGATTTGTTCTCTGTATTTATGAAAAATACTTGAAATTTTTTACTACGTATTCAATATTTACTATTGTATTATTTTCCAGCGTTTCATCGAATACTTTAAACATTAATGGGAAGGAGTAAAATGACGGTCGTTTCTATTTAAAAAATTTCAATTGTTGTTCAATTTATCATTTAAGTAACTTGTTAAACACTTCTTCACACATACGAGTACATTTTTCTTCGTCTATCAGTTGTTCGCTCTCTATTGATGGCGCAAACGAGATAATTTTATTTATATCTCGCTTTTTCACAATATATATTTTCCTAAAAAGAAATACGGCCCCAAATCTCGATTTTCTTGTTTATGAAAAATTGAGAAGTGAACAACAGTACTTATCTTTTTGCTTTAATTTTAGTCGTGAAGTTAAAATCCTAGACATTTAAGTAAGAAACCTTGTTATTCCGAATGAACCTTCGCACTAGGCAGATATTTTTGATGCATTACTTTTTGTCGAATCTCTTTTACTTAATTCCTTAGTTATGTTAGTATTTCATGTTTGAAGTTAACCCATCAGTATGGCCATTAACGCTCGCGTTACGTATGAAAGTTTCTGCATTAAAATGTGGCAAACGATATTTCCGGGAAAAATTATGTAATGAGGGTAACAAATATTAGGTTAAGGAATCAAAATTGGTGATTGTCGATCTTATATCGTTTTTAGACGATTAAGTAATCGAGCAATTACTTTACCGCTGGGATTCAGACGGCAGTGAAGCCGGACGAACTTTGCCACTGCTGAAGGTGACAAAAAATAATAATGAAAATGTTCTTTTTTGAGAGCATTGTCCAAAAATATTTCTTTTCTTCTCTCGTACCAAAGACAAACATAGTCGGTAACGAGAAAATTTTATTAAATCAGCGTCATTTACAATATTTTTTCGTTTTATTTTTTTCCAGGAGTCAACCATTTTGTGTCATAATTCAAATCTTCCTCGCTAAATTAAAGAAAAATAAAACTCAGTACTCACTGCAGTGAGTGACAGAGAGCGCATTTTCTCGTCGACGATGCGTGAAGTCACGGACGGACAGACAGACGGACGGACAGACGGACGGACAAACGGACGGACATGGCGCGCACAATAGTGCATTTTTTTCAATAAATGAGAAAATGCGCTAAAAAGAACTGCGTGGTCATAAAAAATGCGGTGTCAAAGTACTTCGTACAAGTGTGTCTGATTTTTCATTTCATGAAGTTATTTTCCAAGGATTCTTGATTACTTTCTTGAAAAGTAACATGACATAACCATTGAGTAAGGAATATTATAATTATTTCAAATGCTCCTCATTAACAAAACTCACCCTAATCTCCATTAAAACCAAGTGTTTCCTCATGCAAATTGGTCCATGAGCTCATTGAGAATGTTTTGGACGTTTTTTGAAGGAATGTAAAAGTTTACGACTCAGGAATCGTGTTCTCGGTCGTGTCGATGAGGATTTACAAGAGGCGAGGGATTTAAGAATTCCAATAGCAATAAATCTACCGCAGCCAGCCTCAGCTGCACCTTCGATGCTAGGAGATCAGAAGCATCGTTCAGAGTAATGAGATAATAATCAAAATATCAGGGCATCCATTCATAATATTTCAGAGGTGTATTTTTATTAATTATATGAATATTATATCTATATTTCTAAGCCATGCAGACAGATGTGCAACTAAACTGTATTTTTGTAATTTATGTAAGTTTTGCTAGTGGTATTTCAGATCGGTAGTTTGTCGATATATTGTTATTGTTTCTGAGAACAAGTTGGAAGATTTAAATCGGTATGCCCTTGCGTATTGTATTGATTGTCATTTTTATCAACCACCGCAGCTTTTTATGTGATTTATGACTATGTAATGAATTTATCGATACTTAATAAGGGCTTTTCCTTCTGCTAATGACCCTTAAAACTTCCCAAATGAATGGGAGCGTTCATTAATATATCAAACATATTACGTCAATACCTTATATTATTATTTTCGTTGTGAACGAAACTCGAAATAATGAATGTAAAATCTATTTTTATCTATTTTTAATGAATCTCATATCTTAAATCTGTATAATAAAATATCGAAATATTGAATCAACTTACATGTATTGCAGCACCCGTGATAAACCGGCATCATTTTTATCAAGGAATCATTTTATTAAATACCGCTAGAAAGCCATCCTTGCTATATTAAAAAACTACCAATATCGACTAAACTTTGTTATAGGTACCAACTTTGTTTAAACTACAGAATATCATAAAATTTGCTAAACTTATATGACACTGTAGGACTTCGCTAGAATGTGTAGACTTTCATAAAATTCCCGGGCTGTGACGAAGCAGTGAAAATTTGCTACAACTTAGAAAAAATCTTACAAGTGAGAAAGCCACTATGACTTCGACAACGAAAACTAATTGAATTTTGAACTTTTATTGCATGCCGAAATTTTATATGACCGCAACGAATTACACCTTCAGGAAACTTTTTTCAAACCTTATTAGGGCCTTTATGTTAATTAGCGAGTGTTGCCACAATGGACTCGGGAGCCTTGATATGCCAGAAAGTGTTCACCAGACCTGAAACCAAACTTATACGAGTGAATCTGAAAGCATTTACAAGATATTAATGACGTTAATAACATATCAATTCGACAAAGTCCAGACAAAAGTAGAGACTCAAATACAGAATTGATTTCCAGAATGAGAAGTTAGTCTTACCTTAATCAATCAGAATTCTGTGTTTTTGCTCTGATTGGTAACGGACGCGATCATTCCTTTCCTCTAGTTATCCAATTCTATTCAACTATGATATAATTCTACGCAATAAAGTGATTGTAGATGTTGTCGTACAATGCCGCTTCACAACAAACTTCATGCAATTCCGAAAAACGACAACGGAGTTGACACTGATCAGTCAAATATTTCCAATACAGTTAATTCAAAGTAGACTCATGAGGATTAATAATGAAAAACCTTATCTGAAGTATTGGTAATAGTATATGTTTGTTCATTTCGTAATTTTAAATTTTAACCCCGACATAAAACTTGATTCACCGAAATACAATCAGGTAAGTCATAGCGGACGATATAGTTTTGTTCGTGCGCAATTTTCAATACTCGTTTCCTAACACAAAAAATTTGTAAGGAAAACCACTCGGGGATTATCAGAGCGCTGAGCGACAGCATCGATAGTCTCATTAGAGCACAGCGTCCGGTGCAAGTTTGAAGATCGGAGTTTAAAATCGGAGAATCACGAAGATTATTAGGATGTATGTAATCACGATTACGATGATGTTATCAGACGATCACTATTGATGTTAGCAGATGATCACGATGAATGTTTTACCTGACACTCACGGTGAATGTTATCTGACGATCACGATGAATGTTAGCTGACGATCACGATCATTACTATCAGATAATCACGATCATCGACCATTACCAGAAGACCACGATCATTATTATCCGACGATCACGTTTCCTATCTAACAATCATTATTAACACACGCTCACAATGATTATTACGAGTAAGAAGATTATCATCACACGATCAACAAGGCAAAAGATTCTATAGCTATCCCAGATCTATAAGAGGGCAAAGAAGGCTATGGTGCACGTCTGAATTTCCATTAGTATCGTTACCATCAGTATTATCTAAACTCAAAGTTATATCAAATTTCAGGACTATCAGAGCTCGAGGAGTTCCAATATAGAGCATCAATTTCAATAGAGAGATCACAATTCCCCCCGTCACGGAATGGAGGTGCCGAATAAAGCCATAAATTTCATACGGGCCATTTCAAGCTGCGAATGGATGCTAAATATTTGAATGAGGTAAGTTTCCTAATTATATCACAGTTAACAACTTTCATTGGAAAAATATGTTTACACGCGCTGACTACTTCTAGATTTTGACTACAAGACTTACAAACAAATTTTTGATTACAAGACAAGATGAACAAATTTTGTCTTGCTTGTATAAATTTACAGTATGGCTATGAAAAATAAGTATATCAGTTTCACTTGGAATTTTATGTGTTAATTGAATGTTATCAAAAAGTGAACACGAAATGAATGTCCCTCACATGATGAAAATTTTTTATAAAATATGATCAGTATGAAGACCAAACGAAGGTCATGTCATGACAATATGTACGTATTTTGTAGCGTATATGAAAAATATTAAATATTATTTAATTCATTAAAATAGTTTCCACTTCATTTGCGAGCTGCAGGAATCCCTTTCTCTAATTTAATAATTGATTAATTAGATTATGTTATATTTTCTAAGTCGTTTAGACATATTTGTTGAGGGAAAATTGAATGCAAACAGCTTTACGCAAATATTCTTTCATAAGCTGCTTTTACTAAGAACGTCATGATATTAAAACTTGAAGGTCAACGGAAAATTAATAGTTATTTTTACAGGCTTTAATTTGTATGATTTTTATCATCTGTTTTATCCTACTGGACAAACACAAGCTCATCTTCATTTAAATTGCATCCGTGAATATATATATAGCGTCCAGGGTATTTACAAATGCTCGCGTGTATCTCAAAGGAAATTAAGTGACATAGCACAACGCTCGCAGTCCACGAGATCAAAGTTAAATCTATTTACCTGCGGACCAAATTTAAAGAAATTACTACGCACTTTTTATAAAGTGATTGACTTGGAGGCAATCAACGGGCGTTTAACAGAGCCTGCGCGCGATTTGACTGCTGTGAGAAACTCCGCACGAGCGGATTTTTTTTAAAGATTTTTCCTTCTCATCTAAAATCCCCACGGAGAACATTTTTTCATTTTAAAACTCGTAAATGAGCTCCAAGTTCTATTTGAGCGCTCGTGCAGAATCATTAATTGAAAAGAGAAAATATGACACAATTGGAGGTGTTTATTATCACTGAAATGTATTGAAGGATACTGATGCAATGGAGATATTACTTGAACTGCACGACACTTTTCACTCAAAAGTGCCGGAGTGGTGACGGGTCGATTGATTAAAATAAAGTTTAAACGACTACCTTCCGACCACCACATGTCGAGTTTTCAGCAACGGCAAATTTTCAACTTCAACCGGCAAGTTATTTCATGTAAGGGCGTGAAAATTCTCAAAAATAAAAGTAAAAACTAAGATGAATTTTTACAGATGGCAAATGTGAGTTGAATTGAAATCTATCACTAGGACATAAATAAACAAGTAAAATTAGGATTTAACGCTATTAACAGCAGTTGTGATAAAGGCTTAGATATATTTATTCGTTGAAGTATTTGGTAGATGAAGTAGTCAACTTCAGATGATAAATTGCAAATACATATTTTGCATTGCTTAAATAGTCGTTATGTTCTGATAGACACAAAATGAAAATGAAACATAGCTGACTATAATCTTATGCTACATTAGTAAGATATTTAATATGGAAGATAAGGCACATCATCAATTAAAGACTTAATTTAGTCCAAATTTAATGAAGGGTAAGTAAATCAAGTTAATATTTTCATTTTAAAATGATTGGGCATGATTGGTGGTTGATCTTTTGCATATATCAATAGGTACATATAAGCTCTGACAGGCATAAAACTAGGAATATGTGTTCAAATACACAAGAATAATAATCGAAATTCCTTATCAAATCCATGGTAAACAAATCAGAATTTATTGTGAAATCCCAAGCATACAAGTCTATTTTGTTCTACATTAAAAGCTTTCTTGGGTGTCAAAGGCAGCAGAAAGTCTCGTTAAAAAGTTTCGCTAATTAAGGAATTTTTGTGTTTTTACGCTGTTAACCAGCGTTGTTTATTATTTTCTTGGATTAATAAAACACGATATCAGTAATAAATTAAAATATGCTATTTCTATATTCAGCTAATAATAACGAATATTTTATCTTCTTTAAAGTTTCGCTCGCTTTTAATATGAGTCAATAATTTATGTCACTTTTCAATTTGATATCTATTTTTCACTAATAAATAATTAGCAGACTGCGTGATCCCATTATTTAAAAAAATATTTTACTATCCTACGCTTTATTTCAAGCTTTTTTTTAATCTTTGACAGGTTTATCTCCTCGAACAATTGTGATGCCTGACTATATCTCTTTATAAAATTCCACAACTCCTGTTTTTTGTCCTTCTATTGTTAATTAGTGGATGTTGACGTGGAGCTGGAAGCCCTTCCAGACCTGTTGCATAATCACCAAGTCTGTACAAAAACATGTTGATCAATTAGCACGTCGTCAAAGCCAGAGATCCGTTTTCTTCTATTGTAGTTGTTGTCGTCACATGCAGACAATTAAGCAACCTCGTTTTTCACCTGAAGTGGCAATTAACAATTTGGTTCTTGAATTTTAAATTATTTTCATAATAAAAATTTGTTATTGACATCCAAATTAGTAAAGTATTTATCGCAAAATGATGCCTTTGTGTTCAATTTTCGCATGAAACAATCCCCTTCTGTTGTCACGTACTTTGATCAGGTGTTATTCCAAATAAAAATCTGATTCCCGGGAAAAAAAATCTGATTCCACGAAAAAAATTTGTCGATGTTCCGACGAAACATGTGCAAGTTTTCAGTTAAAGATAATTTTTCAAATTTTTTGCTCAGATTCACAGAGCACGCATTTTTGCCTACGAGAATACGAACTACGAGCTCAATTTTTCAGTCATGCTTACATTTTATGAGCTTAACAAAGGCTTCTGGCAAATATTCATTGTTAACGCTAATCCCGATTCTCATATAGTGTTTAATTACAATTTAACGATGCTGATAAATTACCCCGGTTTTCACAGCTGTGCATTTGTTCCTAAAAAATCAATTTTGTATATCGAATCGCAAATGCTTTTTAAATTTACAAGTTTTAGAACGTAAATGGATTTGGCATTTATGTTTTGTTAATGTTTTAGTGAATCCAAACGAATCCAAGCGCATTTAATTGCCCACATCTCCGACTTTCAAGATTCTTAGTCTTTAGTTCTTCCACCGAAAATTTTTAATTAATAATATTTTACCCATAAATATTAATATATGGATTTTAATGAGCATATTGTTATACCTACGGGTGCATATGCACATGTCAATTAATGACATTTAATATGCCGTGTTAAAAGTGCGTTTTAATTTTCACGTGTTAAAAAATAAATATTAAAACATACGTGTTCATAAATTAATATTAATACCCATTCCTTAAATAATTTTCTAAATAAAGATAAATTAAATAAAATTGTTAAGTTCTTTAAATAAAAGTCACAACATAAGTGTTAATACTCAGATGCCTAGATAAAGAGAAATCTATTTAACTTTAACCCGAAAAGTATGGCGACGGAAGGCAAGGCACAGAACATCAGCTTATGCACGACTGGCGGGAAAAATCTTGAAAAGTTCGCATCCCTCGCCGCTCGTTGGCACGACCATAAAAGTAAGCAAAGTGTCGCTTAACATTTCAAAAGTCCCGTCATGCTAACGAAAGACCGGCTTCAGCCAGCGCCTCCTGAGGCCTTGGACAACTTTATACGAAACACGAACTTGTGAAGCATAGACGCAACGCTGCGAGTCGATGTTAGAATTTACCGGAGTGACAGCGACGGCCGAATTAAGGGCAACGATGGCCAACGAAAATCTTCCCTGGGTATTTTATACGGTTTTATAATGGATGTCGTCGAGGTACACTAGATTGCTTCATTGTATTCGCTCAAAAATTGCGAACTTTACAAACTGAGGGAACTTTTTTTACCCTAAGGAGAAGGTCGGCGATACATGATTGGCTGCCTAAAAAAGCTCCTTGTTTAGCGCTGATTCTCACAGAAAATCTGGCAGAGATATCTACCGTGGCAGCGCTGTAATTTAATAAGTTTCGGTCATCATTCATGTTGGGAAGTGATTGGAATCGACAGATTAGGGATTAAACTATTTTAAGCATCAGTACGTAAAAATTTTTTCCTGCCTAATTGACAAATTAAAAACTTACCTAAGTAGAACGATAATACACTTTCTTCGCATTTTATCACAAATTTTTCTATCATGTTTAGAAACAACTATTTGAATCCTTCCTTAATATTATCATTTCTGAAGGCAAATTATCCAAATAATTAATCATCGGTTCATCCAGTATATGGAAATTCTGAGACCAATTTAACAGAATTTCGTATTCATCAGAGCGTGAATTTATACGTCTGGAGTTGTGATTATTTGAAGAGCGGTGAGTGCCCTTCAAGCCATCTGCTGCTGCTGCCTGTGACAGCGAGGCTCCGGCGACCAGCAAGACCTCAGGCTCGACAAGTCAAATGCATACTGCTCCATGAATTTTAGTATTCATGAATTTCTGTATATACTGAATTTAATGAACATCATGAAGCTCGAGATGTCAAATGCATACTGCTCCAGGAATTTTAGTATTCATGAATTTCTGTATATACTGAATTTAATGAACATCATGAAGCTCGAGAAGTCAAATGCATTCATTAGTACTCAGCTCCATGAATTTATCATTCATGAATTACTCGAGAGCTGAGTTAAATGAACATCATGAAGGATTTATTTCTTCTCAGTGATATCAAATTGGGTCAGAATGAAGTTTTTCATTTTGATCCATGTCCCGTGTGAGTTATAAAATTGAGTAAAAAAAAATCACATTTAATCTTTTCATACTTCTACAAAAATTAATTCTAGGTAGAAAAAAGTCAATAAGTCAATCAGTTACGTTTTAATCAAATTTTATTAACAATAACTTACATGTCAATTTAGTTATGACGCTGATACCCGAGCGTTGATCTTGCTTCATCATTGGAAGCGAGTCGCAGTCGCTGTCCAATTAAGAGCAGAGATTGTAAATCAAAAGGCCTTCAAAGTTCATTCACTTTTCTACAGAAATAAAATCAGCGAACTGTTAAGCATTGATTGCTTCTGGACACTGGATTTATATTTTTTTGTTACGAATTAAACCATCTAGTTAGGAATACTTCATATATAATAAAACATTCTTGATTACAGATTGAGGTAAGGTTTTTCCTGATGAAATTCGCAAGTTGTTCCCCATAGTTTTGTTCGAAATCTGCGGAGCTCAAAATACAATTTCTTAAGAAATGTAGCTGTAATTAAGAAATTAGAATAATTTTTAAAATATATCAATTTTGCGACCTTGATTAGTAATATTGTCAAGAATTTATTTTATTAAAGCGTGTAAGGTTTTCATCATATCATAAGTTTTCACATGCTATCTCAGAGGTGAAATAAAAATGTTCAACGATTAAGAATAATGTTTGTGGTCATGGTATCGAAGGTCTAAATTTAAATCTGCTCGATAATAATGTTCGCATTAATTATTGCAGAGGTCCATTTATTTCATTATAAGTGCACAAGTTCGTGTAAAGTGGCATATATAATACAGTGGCTGTACAGTGGCACGCATGATGGCAGTCGCATTATAATCGACGGCCGAGTTTCGCGAACATCTCTAAACTATAGCAGTATTTGGTAGCCCGATCGTTGTTTCGGAGCTCCGGGTGCGCAGCATGAGAGTTGTTTGTCGGCAACGGCATTAATTGAGTTATAAATTACAGTGACCCCGAAGTAATTGGGTAATTAATATTTAATTGGGCAATAATTAAGCCCAATAGACAAAAAATGATTTTAAATGAATAGATTTGGCTGAAATAAAAGTGATTGAGTACTTGTGGTTACTTACGTTCTCTTCAGTTTGCTCTGAATTGGTGGGGATATACGAGCATTTTTGTGTATCTTTCTTAATTGATCACAGAAGATGTTCGGTGAAAGACTGAATGAAGTTAACAGTTAGCAGACTTCGTAAATGCTGAACACAGATGAATGTCTTGAGCGATATCAATTTGAACTTAAATTGATATTGGGATAATTGTTACTTAGTTTTTAATTTTTTGTCATTCTGGTTCAATTAAAATTCATTATCAATCTAATTTTATAAATAATAACGTGCAAAGGAGCTGACATCGAACTGTAACTACTTTTTTTCGATAATAAGAATGTCTTCCACAGCATATTTAAGGAAACATTTTAAATGGATTTTAAAAAATTTTGAAGAATTTTCTACATTTTATAAAAAAGAGCTAAGCCCATTTTAGCTATTCAGACAGGATCTTCAATATAATTTTTGAAAAAGATCGGAAAGGCGAAAGCTCTCTTGATAACCTAAATTTCATCCTGCCAAACTGTAATGCTCTCAATCCTCCTAAACGCAAACATTTCTGTGCCGCCCAGCATATCGAAGGAACCTCGAAAAACACATTTGGATGCTCTCTAAAACTTTATTCATGCCGATGCTATTTCGATGACCTGAAACTTACTTGGGACTTTCTTGCATTTCTGTCTCTGATCGCTAAAACTTGCTTGCCCCGAGAACGTGACTTGGAGTGGAGAGTCTATGTTATTTGGAGACCTAAATAGAAGGAGGGGCGCCGCCCCCTGTATTCTTCACACTTCATTAAAGCAGCCTGCCTCGAGTAGGTCGATTTCGGTCGGCCCTCGCAGTTGGACTGTCACTTGGACGCAATTTATTTCCTTGAGAATTTTAGTGTGTAGAATTCTATTCAATGGAGCATTGAATTTCTTAATATAGCTTTATAGAGTACACAAAAAAATTCTGCACTTTTTCATTAAATTCTATGATTATTTTAGAATTTAATGAAATCAACTGAATATAATTTAATCAAATCATTAGTTGTCGATGCTGAATTTCGGTTGACTTTTTGGGTTAATTATTTACTTAGGTTAATGAAGCCTAATAATAAGCTCTATTAATATTATTAATGCAACTAACTATTTACTTGCGCCGAGCACTTCAAGTCGTGTACGGAGTATGATAATAATATAACCAACTCATTAAATAATAACGCAATTCTTTCTTCAGTAATCTCCCTCATTGTTAATCAATAATCTTCGTTTATTAATTCACACCATCTTCCTAGGATACGCAATTCAGTTTAGAGGCTCAGATTCTGATCCTGTAATGGACGGACCTTTGAACTGGCGAACAATTTTAACGAAGTCCTATTGACCTAAAAACTGGATTTGAAGATCATGGGCCAGGCTTCGTTTTAAATTTAAATTAAAAAAACGGCAGCACTGCTGTTCTTTAAACAGAATAAAATTAGGGATAAAACAGAAACAATGTTTGCATAGAAAAATTAAAAAAATTAGGGCGGCTGCATGCTCATTACGTAATTGAGGAACCTAATCATAAACGACAACCAATAAAAAACAATTTAATTGCAATTTGAATTTTATGGTGTAAAGTTACCACCGTTAAGCACTTTTCTAAAATCACCATAAATCAGTCATTTCGAACTCTACATTTCCACACGCTGTACATGAACCTGACGAACACTCGTGTAAAATAAAATACTGTAGCCAAAATATCAATACAACAAATGGATTTTATTGCAGCTTTGCACACTTTAATTTGTTGCAGCTCAATAAATCTTGAACCTTTTATTATATGCTATGAATTAGAAAGGAGCATCTCTTCACAAGCAACGAAATTTCGTGCAGCACTTTTTCATGCCGAGGCTGTGATGAAGAACGCTTTATATTTGGGAAATTACCCGTTCATTGTGTAAATTCAATGGCAAGCTATTTGAATTATTGAAGCTAAGCCATTAGAATTATATTATAATAGGGGACATATTTCTATTAGTTCTCGAATAACAGGAATCTATCTCATTGACGTAAATAAAGATTATTACTCAAACAGTCACAAAATCCCATACAATATGTATAGTAAATATATTTTTCGATAATGTAAATGAAGGAAACGTTTTACCGGAAAATGTTAATTGGCTTGGTATCGTTAATATAAATTGCAATTGAACGTAGATAATGGGCATTATAACTTTATATTTGTATTGGGTATTTTCTAAAGGTATTGTGTATACGTTATTTTTAGGAGTACATTTAATATTCCTTGTTATAAGATATTTTTAAGACGTATTGTTATCACTGTATTGATATTGAGTAATGCGCAGTGTTCATGAAACTGGGAATACGGTATAAATGAGTGATGTTTTTCGAATATGTTGTTAATTAGTACTGTTTTTACAATCGGGGAGCCAGTCAGCAGTCAACCTTATGATCAATATGATCTGAAATTGTTTCTCTTTCCAGCAAAACAATTCTCAACCAAGAGTAGGGTAATTTTAAGAAAAATTTGTAAACTCGAAGTTGAAAACAACGTCTGTTACCCCTCGGTTTAAAATTTCGATTAGAAATAAATTTTGGATTGGAAAGAAATTCAACTTTAAACGAATTTTAAGTAAAACCTATTTATACATTTTTTTATTGAACACCTACTCATGTCTTGTTTATCATGCAAAAGAAAAGCGTGCATAAAATGGAAACTTAAAAGACGAGTGAATTCAGACGTGGTAAAGAGTAAGTTATATACGCTGATATTAATGTATGTATAAAAGAAAAAAATGCATTAAAAGCTTAAAAATTAATTTTTAACTGAAGACTGAACATTATGGTGCGATCTCTTCGGAAATTTTTAAAATGATGAATATTTTCGGGTAAGGCGGAAAAGAATGCACCATATTTTCACAGAGGATGCACAAAAAAAATAAGTAAAGACTATGGAAAAATGTGCAGAGAATGTATTGCAAATGGCTGAAAATTAAATGAGAGATAAATTATTTTTTTTTTAATATGCACGGATTTCGG
Organism: Hyalella azteca; assembly: GCF_000764305.2. NCBI lineage: Eukaryota > Metazoa > Arthropoda > Malacostraca > Amphipoda > Hyalellidae > Hyalella > Hyalella azteca. The sequence goes on along the minus strand of NW_025943380.1, from coordinate 678,744 downwards.
AGCTATGGTGCAATTTATTAAATAATTTCAATCGCTAACTCTCCCAAATCACTCTATAGGGACGAAAAATAATCGAATAACTAGGAAAAATTATGCGTCATAAATCTGAGAAAGCATCTCAATCAAGTGCATTGCTGTAAGATATTTTCAGCTTTTTTAGCGCATTTTCTCATTCATGGAAAAAATGCACTATTGTGCTCGCCATGTCCGTCTGTCTGTCTGTCTGTCTGTCTGTCTGTCTGTCTGTCTGTCTGTCCGTCTGTCCGTCTGTCCGTGACCTCAAGTTTTCGTCGACGAGAAAATGCGCTCTCTGTCACTCACTGCAGTGAGTACTGAGTTATATTTTTTCAATTGACCGCGTGCGAGACTGATTGGCAAGTCGCTCACGCAATTGGATTTTCTCAAAGTTCTGAGATATTAACTGTAACTTTTCGAATGGAAAATACATATTCTGCTGAATAGATAATCACATTCTACCTAGAAAGTATTTCAAGGCATCTGACCTCATGAACAGAAGCTACGCCTGCGACGCGATCGCTCGCAGTAGCGCCCCAACTCTCGCGGCGTGCGCGTGTGAGCGGCTGGCGGGCGATACGAGTTCTTGGGCACCGGGACAGCGTTCAGAACTGCCGTAGGTTCTTGGAAGCAAGTGAAGGTGGATATAAAACTCTGATTGCTAAATCGGGGAGAAAATAATAACACAACATAAAAGGATGTTTTTCTCTGCCCAAATGTATGTACATTCTAGATGTACAACGATCGAAATATAAGATTATATGCGAAGCAAAAGGTTGTGAATATTGAACCTTCAGGGCTCAGAAAATATAAATAGTTCAAGTTTCCACGGTAAAAAGAAACTTCTGCTATCTTTGAGTGTCTGTGAAAATCAAACTTTAATTTCATGAGTTCTTTTAATAAATTAAAGATCCTGTCTTTATAAGATCCAGATTCATCCTTACAATGGAAGGGATCGGTCACCTGAAGCCAAAGTTACGAGCAAACGTCTTACCACTGCCTGCTCTGACCTCACGATATCTCAGTTAATTTATTCGCTGTCACTTGGTCGTAGTCAGATGGTCACATTGTCGCATTGTCATATGGTTAAATTTTCGCATAGTCACATTGCCATATGGTCACATTGTCGCATAGTAACATTGTCATATGGTTACATTGTCGCATAGTCACATTGCCATATGGTCACATTGTCGCATAGTAACATTGTCATATGGTTACATTGTCGCATAGTCACATTGTCATATGGTCATTTTGTCGTATTGTCACATTGTCATATGGTCACATTGTCGCATAGTCACAAGGTCACTTAGTCATATGGTCCTTGATCGCAATGTCACATACTCGCTTAGTCACATTGTCTTATAGTCACACGGTCACTAAGTCATATGGTCACACGGTCACATAGCTTGAGTTGAGAAGATTGGCATGATCAATATTATGAGGCGACATTGAGCGATGTTACGGCCAGAGTAACAGTTGTGATCTAGTAAGTTCTTGATGTATTTAGAGGCTATAATAAACGATCTAAGATCAAGGAACAGTTGCTTGCTTGCTAGTACAGTGATGAGTCATGTAAAGTATAAGCTGGCTATATAGTGGCAATAAAATTAGGCTCATGAATATTTACCAATATTGCGCTGGAGATCTTTGTTTGCCCATTTGACTTGAGTAACATACATTGTACGAAATGTATGCATTGTGACGCAGTACCCCGTTGACATTCATTGTTCGAGGCCGGTCATTTAATTGCTCAAGTTAGTTTAAGATAAAAAAATATGCTTCCTATATATTTAAAATTGCTGTGCTAATAAATGCGCATTGATTTCAGCTGTTAATCATGAGAAAAAAGTGCTTTATAAACCTTTAGCTCTGCGACTTTATTAATCCACATTTAATCTACAGCGAATTTAAATTCATAAACGGAAAAATATTCAAATCTTACAATTAGAAGCCCAATGAAGCCCAAATTACAACATGAAGCCTAATCCTTTCTATGAGTATGAAATTATGTATGACAGTCTATTAACTGACTTCTGTACATCTGATTAAACATTTTTCAAGCATAAAGCAGACAATCGATTCAGTTACTTGTAAAGTTGTTTATTTCTAAGTGTTAACTCTGACTGGAACAAGAATTCAAAATTGCTAACTTTTTTCTATGATATTTCAATCATTTTCAAACTATTTGACTTAATATTTCATTTCATAATTTAGATTCTACTCTGGAGGCTTCATTGCAGCTATTGAATCAGAATTTCTCATCGTTTAAGACAAGCTAAATAGGAGATAAGGCCGTGTAATTGTTTCAATTATTTTGTTTAAGTTTTTATAATAAAAGTTAACAGATAAATTCAGTAGATTGTGTCGACGACCAGTAAGATCAAATTATTAGTTTTTAACTAATGGCGTAATTTCAGCTGTAAATTGACTATTTATCAAACGATGAGCCATCAATTTTGTTTTATCAAAAAATAATAGGACGACTGAATACGCTCCCAAATGGCAAACATACTCATAGAAGCCAATAATGTGGGCTAGTGTAATGTTGGGAGCATCTTCCGTAGACTATTTTACATTTTGCTGCTAGGTGCTCGTGGATTTTAATTTCCAAGTTTACAAGTAAGAAATACCTCGGTGAAGGTGATTATACAACTATTATTATATGAACGATTTAAAAAGAACGTGCAACTGGGTGTAAACAATGACATTTTCATCCATTATTTCATTTGTCCAGCTGCATTGACTTTACAATTAAATTAGCTGTTCAATAATTTGTGAACTTTGCATCTCATTCAACCACACTAATACCTGTTGGCTTTTTCTATTTTTGATGATACCTTGCGTAGTTTCAGTTTCCTTAAAATACTAAAAATTCTTTCTATTTTTTTCTGAATATTTCTTCTCTTCTTCATTATTTTCCCGATCGGAACTGAGAGTAATAATCCTGCAGAGAATGAAGGTTGCCATCCATTTCAATGACACTCGATGCACATATTATGCCTCTAATTAACTGTTTACATCTGCTTCACTTCTCTCAATGCATTGTTGTGGACCATCATTAAGTGAGATTAATGTGGCTGAAGCCACTCCTGATCTTACCGCCACTGATTATATTTATACTGATGGGAATATTCATATCAGATTTATATTTATTCGCATTGCAGAAGCATTCATTTATTCTTGTTTGTGAAGCATGGTAGCCGGAAATATATATGTTCTTGCGTCATTGGTAATTTCATAAAAATTTTTAGACTTGATTTGAATAGTCAGTGAAAGAATCTTAACGATTTATTTTATAGTCGATTCTGAACTTACAGATTAAATATTCGATATATAATAAATATATTTAACCACAGAGTAAGAAAAACGTGTTAGTGCATATAGGCTTTTTCGATTTCATGCATTCGGAAATAAACTTCTTCGAAATGACTGGAACTAATAGGAGCAATGCGATATAATAAGGTGAATTTAAATTATTTGTTATAATATTCTATTAGGCAACTTTCAGGCTAATTCAATGCTTAATGAAATCACCGGAAAAATATGCTCACTCGATAATTGACTGAATATTAATTATTTTCAGTGAATTTTTGTTTGTAAATATCAATTAAGAGCCTTAGCTCATCCTCCTCAAGCTCAACTTCTGTCGTCAGACAAATCTCAACCGTAGACAATGATGGCCTCCGTGGGTTCCTAAAAAATTTTATTAGTAGTTTTATATCACCTTCTGGAATGAATGAATAGAAATAAGTCCTGGCAATAAATTCTCTTTCAGTTCTGTGCAATTTTTTGTGCCAAACATATGATCTATCGGCATTTTTAGCTACAAAATGTATCAATAATTATGGAAAAATATTATTTGGTTTATAGTCATTGTTAGTGAATGCGAAGCAAGTAATGGTGGAAGAAAATGTTGTTGAATTTCGTTGCTGTATCGACTTCAAATATTTACGAGGAGCTCGATAGCAAATGCAACAGGACATCAGTCAGTTGTTTCTTTACGTCACTTCTCCCCTGGCGCAATAAACATAATGACATTATTCCTTAGTTTTCAGCTAAATGTAGAATGCAGTGGCGGGAATCAATTTGCGTCGCATCGTGCACCGCACTTGAGAATAGCTTTAAATTATTACCGATTAATGTTGATATCACATTAGACATGTTAATTCAGATTACTCCTTGCTTACAAGCCTTCTGTTCATCCAAAAGACTAAACGAACTGATACAAACTCCAGTAACGATGATATTTACTGGCTTGACTTTAAAACTGGAAAACCGGGACATCGTTTCGACAGAAAGTTAATTCTAGGATTTATTAACATTATATTGGCTGATTGATAGCAGTTATACTTGCATAATGTCATCCATAATGAAGAAGTCAACGATACCATCAATGTATGTATGCAAAGAAGTTATTTCGAGTGTAAAATATTTCCCTTTAGAAAAAGAATAAGAACATAATTATTAAAAGTTGGGATAATTTTACATTCTAAATGATTATTGAGTCTAATATATTCAATACATTATTTAGGTATTGGGATCAGCTAACATTCATTTACTTTTATTCAATACGAAGAGAATACACTCATTACACTGCATTTTAATAGTTCAAATCATGATTAAGTTATCTATTTAAAACTTTTAAAAAAGAAACTTGCCAGAAAATTATATTGTAGAGCTGGGAACATTCTTCATCCGAATATCTATATAATCTTTCACCTGCATGAAAAACTGCAAAAAATCTCATTCATTTTAATGTGTAAAAATAAAAGGACGTCAGAGGATGAAATCAAGCTAAGATGAAATAAAACTCATATTTTTCTCAGTACATGCAATACAAGACAAAGAGACTGCTTCAGAATCTACTCAGACGTTCGATCAAATAAGACGACCTCTGCGGAGGTCAATTCCTAAGTGCCAGGTTGCTGTGGAGGTATCTTCAGTCTTTGGCTTTGCGAAAGGAAAGTCGATGATGGAAGTTTTGAAGCCGGCCCTCATCTCAAGGGAACCCGGCAAGTTACTCCCTCATACAGACCAGAAGCTCGAGACTTGCACGTCCAAGATCAGACGCCGGAGCTGCCAAGACTCTGTAGATGGTGCAGGAGAAACAACACCGGTAGGATGATCATAAACACCAACGAGTGTTCTTTAGAGCAAACTTTGGCCACAAAAGTTAGCACGATCGTCTAAACTGAGAAGTTTGGCGGTGTGTGCAAGACGTGTTACCTTCTTTACGACAAACAAGGACTTAAGTGCTTGAAGCTTCTGCATTAAAAGTGTACAGCATGCGGCTTTGCAGTGAACTGCATCTGATCTAAGCTCGTCGTAAGGAGCACAACACAATGTCTCAAATTGATTGCCAAGCTAAGCACTTACAACGACCTCTAAAGCTCGAGCATATTTATTTTCAAACGCCGCACCACAGCCATTGTGGTAGATTTAAGTTCTTCAGAATTGCCTGAGGCAACGGGCATTTTTCTTGGAGCAAAACTTTCCGATTTTATTTAATCGAAAAATATTCCCGATCTCAGCAATGTAAAATTTTAATTATATTAAAGTAGATTTAAATTATTTTGATTTGAATTATTGCGATGCATAAAACTATAAATGCATTTCCATATTGACGTATGGATCATATTCGATTGAAGTCGTATTGACTCAATAGTGAAGAACTTTCTTAGTCACATTACATTACGAGGTAAAAGAAAAAGAACCTTGATACACTTTTTTGTCGTGCCAAACTGGGTCAAAATGACCCACTCATGGAGCATAAGTTCTTCGGTCTATGAAAAAAGTCTCATTTTATAAGCGTATAATTTAGAAGCAAGGAATCGCGTGTATTTTTTATTATTTTTAGATACTTATAATTATATAACTATATTATAGTTTATAAAGCTTTATCATTCCTTTGCTACTGATAACCTGAAGTTTTTCTAATTAGGGGTGCTTAAACTATGCTCCACGAATATTATTATCCATGTGCGAGTAAAAATCTGTTGATATACTAGAAAAAATCATTTAGATCACGAAAATATTTTTAGTCCAATATTAATTATCATAAATTATTTTTCTTGATAAGGACAATTGTAAAAACTATCCACCGCTCTCATCAGGTCCAGTTTGCTCTCGTTTTAAAAATGGAAATATAACTCATTTGAAAGCATGAATTTTAAGTTTTAATTATTGTACATTATTTAGGATAGTAGTTTTGTGTAAGTTTTCTATACTATTTGTGGTTCACAGAATTTTTGCTCTAACGACGCAGCTAGTCTTGCCGTTCGTGTCGTTCACCCTTAAATTCAGACTAGCATTATCACAAAAGCACAGAAATTTTGCTCTAATGACGCTGCTAGTCTTGACGTTCGTGTCGTTCCTCCTTAAATTCAGACTAGGATTATCACAAGAGGAATTTAATTTTGCACGAGCTGTGAATTATTTGGTGACTCTGAGCTCCTCTTGCTAGCTTGCCTCCAATACATACAACGAGTGGCGCTCAATTGTTGCATTTAGCGTCCTAAATATTTTTTGACCTACAACATTCACGATTTCTTTAATTCACCAAATCATGAAAGTGTTTGATACTAACTTGATTATTTTAAATCGATCATGAAGCAATTACAAACTGTTCGATACCAACTTGGCTAATTACAATCGCACTTAAAGCAAGTACAACAACATTTCTGTACCAAGCAGCTTTCAAATAAGTTCTAATATCCATCCTCTCCATCACTTATGTGAACTGGGACATTTTAAAATTAAATTTACCATGTAAGCAATTGCATGGTGACTCGAAAAACATGTAAAAAAACTGTAGTGTGTATCTTTGACTCAAACGTTCAACGACTGCCTTCCAATCATCCACCTGGCCGTGGCATGTGATAAAATAGTTCTGCTAACATTTCTAAATTTTAAATGCCAATGAATTAGTTACAACAATTGCCTGCTTCAATGAATAGTAAAACACATACAAACGGAGCAATGATTTATTAAACCCGTCGTTCCCTAACATTTATCGCCCTAATAATGAAATGTTTGCATAGTTACTCACAGAGGCCCAATATTAGAATTGGGAAAATATTCGTCATATGTACGATATCGCCATAAGTTCCTGCTAAAACAAGCAAGCATTACAAAATGTTCTCAATCATTATTCTTCAAATTATCATGTCAGCATTTAAAAGCAATCCCTCTTCTTCCTACAGAAAAGAAAATTCAGAAATAAATGCACTAAATGTTCCGGGAAAATATGTTCTCAATTTTACTATAGCCCTGCATTTTTTATATTGCAAGTTTAACCTGTGAAGTTTCGCCGCTCAGCGGATTAGTTTGCCACTGTTAACTTTTCGGTTAAAATTTTTTTTTAACCTAACTTCCAGCATTTCATGCCGCTCTCATGTTTTTAGGGGACGTTGAACGTTCCTCTAAATTATTCATCAAAACATCGGATGAATTGCTGCGCATGCGCTGAATATTAAACTTGAAAGTTGGTAGAATGATAGCTGGAATGGAGCACAGGTCCTAAATATGGAGACAATTTTCATGCCAAGCCTTCGTGTGTGCATGTAAATAAGTTCACTAGGCAGCAGGCGACATTCATAAGCAGCATGAGAGGTAAAATCGGCTGTCGAGGCTAGCAAAAGTGGGCTTGTTTTTAGCAGGACACTTAATACAAAGGTGCTGCATATTCATGCTCGGCAGCTCAACGATGAGACTGCCTTTATAGAGCAAAGAAAAATTGTGGTCGAGTTTTGACTCGGCCGAGTCTCATCAGGCGGAAAAGGCTGAAACAAATAATGTTAATTCAAAAATAGACTTGTGTGTTCATCCTAGTCTTTCCGTCATGGTGACTATGACCTCAATCTGGAGTTTCTTTCCGATTGATTTAGTCTGTTGACGAGGATGTATTTCTACGTTCATTTCCCCACACGTTCAATTGCATTTTTAACCATCTTTACTTTCCAGTGTTTGACTGATATACTCTATGAACTCATATTAGGTATAAAAAATAAATGTTTTTCTTCTTATAATTTTGCTATTATATTTTTACCTTTAAGGCAATGAATAACCCAGCATTAGTGCCATTCAGTTCTCGAGACCCTCTCGTACATCTATTGCAAGTTTTTGAAAAAAAACTCACAGTTTTGTTTCGTTCATAATTTGCGCTGCAATTAATTCACTGCCAACTGGAATAAATAAATGGAAATTTCTATGAAATATTTCAATAAATTTGTCACATTTAACGCTAATTTTTTAGACCTATCGACTGGAAAATTTTTAATTTCAATGCCGAGACCAAAAATTTCCTTATAGCTTCTCACGTGCCACATCGGAAATGGCTATACGTTCTCCATGTGGTGGCAGTGCCAGCGCTAGGCACACGCTGCCCTATGACGATCCTGCTGCACAGGGCAGCTCCCTGGCCGCCCGTTGCCATAAATGGCAGAAAAATACAACTCAGTACTCACTGCAGTGAGTGACAGAGAGCGCATTTTCTCGTCGACGAAAACGTGAAGTCACGGATGGACAGACGGACGGACAGATAGACAGACAGACAGACGGACATGGCGAGCACAATAGTGCATTTTTTCCATAAATGGGAAAATGCGCTAAAAATTATATATAAATTCAAGATATGTGCAGTCAATCCAGATTTTTGCAAAAATAAACAATTTTTTATAGTATGCTTGAGTTTCACGCTGATTTACCAGAGTCTTATAGAAAAATATTAATAATTCTTGTAATCACCTTTTTTTATTTTAACATTTTAGGAACGGGTAATCTGTTACACACTTTTTCTATAAATAAATCGCCCATTAATGTATGCCACATTCGCGTTTGGCTTATCGTTATCAATAGAATTTATTCTCACCCTCCGCACGTCTATCAAACTATATATAAGAGCCTTCAATGCATTCACAGTCGCAAATTACCATTCTGAGCAGCTCATCCTTAGAAAAAATTTTACTGTGTAAAATATCCAAATCCATATCACGTACCGTAAATTGAGGAGAATAATGAAAAATTCACTCAATGTGCCAACCAAGGTGCAGTTCATCGCCTCCGTACGGAGGATCATCAAAGTTTTCTGTCGCTGAAGGCCTGTGATGGCATCGCCTTTAGGTATAATTTTGACCCTGCCGACTGCAGCTCTTTGTCGGTGAGCAATGTTGTAGTAATAAGATGGAGGGTCGGTCACGCATGACAGAAACATGTCATGTCGTATCGAACTTTCAGCACTGACCTGGTATTTGATATATGCATTCATCTTCGGATTATTGGTTCCTTGGTATTGTATTAGGAATGAATGTAAGATAATAATTAAATTTTTAATAGAAAGACGAATAATTTGATTTCCTAATGTGGAGCATGCTTCAGTTTCCTAAAATTTGTAATTTTAACGATGCCATAATACTTTTCGAGTCTCATATTGTAAACTTCAGCCGTCCCAGATTTGATCGGAAATTGAGCCAGATTTTGATGATATTTCAATAGAGTTTGTACTTACTAAAGTATGCACCAACTTTTCAATAAAAATACCAGCATTGTGGCATAAAGTTGCTAACAATTTATTATTTCTTACGTACAAGGAAAACTCTTGGAAGCTAGATCATGATCCACAACGCAAAAAAACACTTCTATTTTGGAGATAATCAAGTTTTACGGCTAGCCAACTTTTGCAAAAACTCTTCTACTTTTTCTCACGGAAGTTGTTATCGAAAGAGTTTTAATACCACCTCAGTCTGCCCTGGGCGTGGCTGATTGGCAGCGCGTGCATTGGCTTTAGCGAAGAAATCCATCACAAGTTCGGTGCGCTGACAGGCGTTGTCATGGGCACGCATGCCAGACGGCATGGCAGCAGGGCGGGCTCACATCGGTGGTCTGGGCACTATGCGGAAATACGACAAAATTAAGACATGCAAAACCGCATGCTGTGAACGTGCGTGGAAATTTTTACTTTGCATTTTTCATGAACTATGTGTAATTAAGGTGTATATGAATGTTTAGAATATTATATCAATACTTTCATGCTGGCAAATCAATCGTTAAATGTCGGGCGCAATTGGAATCGCCGTAGCGTTTCGTCCCGATTCTAAACCATAATAAAAATATACATATAGAGGTGACGAACTCATACGATGGTTTAGATGGATTGATGGTTTAATCCATTCGATGGATTGATGGTTCATTGCAATTCTTTCACAGTTACTGCAACCTTCCGTAACTACAGCGAGCAACCAATCTATATAACTGTATTTTTACCGATATTATCAGTTATGCTTAGTAATAAATCAGAGGAGATTGCTGATAAAAATTTACTCACGTTAACAAAAAACCGCGAAAAGAATAATTTTATTCTATTTTTTTAAAGTGTGATTTAATAAAATTATATAAGCACAACAAAAAATTTAACGAGTCTTCGACACTAGTGTGACTTTTATCTTGCAGTTTTCGAGTTTTAATTTTTTAATAGAAATGCCTCATTAGTTTTTAAAACTGAATTTTGAAAAAAAAATTATATATTGCCTGATGCTTTCTTATTATATGCCAGAATCTAAATTCATATGAAGGTAAACTGTATATGTAGTGATGCGTAAATGTTTTAATGACTTGTTATGTTCCTTTTACATATGTCTCAACGGATATTTTTCAGCGTTTATAAAGGCCCACAGATTTTCAGGAGGAGTTTTCAACAAAAATATTACAAATTATTTTGTTAACTTATGAGTCACGAACAATAAGTTCATCATGCCCCAGATGAGGGGTAGAATCATTCATCTGACGATGAATAGTTTGTAGGCGAGATGATATTCATCGATAAGAAGCTCTCCTAATTAGGAACTTCAGGTTGAAATATGACCGATGTCGAATTAGCTTATGATTGTCTCTGAAAATAAGTTCCTTGAATACAGTTAATGTTGTTTTCAAAGTGTAAACGCTAAGAAATAATTGTTGATTTAACAATTCTACTGCAGAGATTTGATAAAGCTTAGTTTCGTGAAATGAGCGATCAAAGTATATTCATGCAAACTAACTTACTTTCTCCTATTTTCCGATCTTAAAATCCAGTTAAAGTAAAGAGCAATAAACAAAAATACTGCTAGCCTAAAATTCATCATTGAACCTTTTACTCCTTAATATGAACGTCACGATCTCTGGAACGGCTGAAGTTGAGCTAGTCATTTTTTATGCACGACTAGCTCACGTATCGTCTACAGTGAGCCTCTGAAGCCGTACTAAATTATCGAATAAATATTCAGTAGCAATCGTGCGTAGTCACGAAACCGCGCAACTTTTTTGTTCGGCTCTCGTTAAATAAAGAAGCTTTGTGCAGCTGCAGCCCATGTATGCAATTTCAATGTTGAAGTGGTCTTAACCTGTTACCATGACATGAATGTACTGCAGTCTGCCACAAGACTTAGCTGAACATTTTGCGCGTAGTTCCTCTTATATTTCATTTCATTGCCGAACAGTGTTATTTCAAGCTGTTGATTTATTCTTCAGAAATGAAATTGTTCCAATGGATTTTTACGAATTCAGTGATAATGCCGAAGAAGATAAAGCCAATCGTGAATTTTCCTTCGTATCTTTCTCAGATACCGAGTGCTCCTATCTAGTCAGTTTTAAAATTTTCCTAGCTTGAACGTAATATAGAATTTTAAAACATAGTTATAGTGATATAATGAATTATAGTAATAGTGGATAGTGGAGTATATTCGTAATTGAATTTTCAGCACGCATCGTGAATATCTGACTGAACAAACCTAAGAAATGCCAGCAACGAAGAACAAAATGCGTGTCACTTTATTTTTTTTAATAAAACATATGTTTATTCAAGAAATTACAAACATGATTATGATATATTTTCCATTTGTACTTGCTGAATATTAATACTATTATTTTTTGCTCGTGCGTTAGTACTCATTTCTAAGATCGAGCAAATTTTTATTCTCAATTTATGTAATATTATTTTTAATAAACTATTTTCATCGTCATCCTCGCTCACAATTTTGAGCATTCTATGATGTCCTTTATCTAGTCTTAATTTAGTCTTGACAACCATGAATCACGTTGATTCATGGAATATTTTGAGATAAAATTATGCAATAGATACTAAATCAGTTTGGTCTTCTATCAAAATAAGAAAAATTACATAAATTTAAGATCGCTGCGTGCAAATGAAATCTCGCTGTCAGTTTTCCAACAGAACAGTTCCAGACAATTTGAACCTATAATGCAACATCAACCAACATTAATAACTGCCAAGTTACTGAAAAATTTAGCACTCATATAGCTGGATAGCTGGAGGCCAAGATACCAATGATAAGTTTGATAAATTAATCTGTTCACAGTCTATTCTTAATTACCTTGGAAAGCATTAGCGATCTATTAATCGAAAGAATTGGTAATTATTTAAACATGGCGTTCAGTTCCACGAAATTGTACTTGCATGCCTACACGTTGTTGTGATTATAAAGATTAATAGAGAGTAGTTTAGCTGCTTGGTTAATAGATTAATTAAGTGTTTTTAATTACCATTTTTGAGATACAATATTTAGAAATAGTGCATAGTAAGACTGAAAATTTGTATAAATATTCCGCTAAATTTATTTCCTCAGCTAACGTTCACTCAAAATGAATTTTTATTCTAGCTGTAGGGCAGCACAATAATATCTTACGTTTCTCTTGCTGTGTGAAGTGCTCTTTGTGTTACGTCTTCTATTTTTTTGCCTCGCGAAGTCACTTAATTATTTTCTGAGAGCGAAGAGATTGCATCGACAAGAAAACAGCTCGAGGGCATTTTGCGGGGCCTTCCTCGTCCAATAACCTTTAGCCGCCATGCAGCCCCAGGCCATTCTCTCGTATTCATGAAGGCCGTGGAATGATGTCACAGGTGACGATCCTGTAATGATGTTAGCAATTATAATTTTTAGCGCATTTCCTCATTTATGGATAAAATGCGCTATTGTGCTCGCCATGTCCGTCCGTCCGTCTGTCCGTCCGTGACTTCGCGTTTTCGTCGACGAGAAAATGCGCTCTCTGTCACTCACTGCAGTGAGTACTGAGTTATTTTTTATTATAATAAAAATTTTTATGGAAAATTTATAAATTTATAATATTTTAATTATGATATTGAATCGATTGGTATTCACATGCAATATGTACTCTACTTCAAATTGAGTAAATAAATATAGTAAATTGAAATTAAATATTTGCGGTCGTCATTATATGATAAAATGTCATATGGTGGTAAAAAAATAGATTTAGTCTTTGTAGAGTATCTGAGGCTTGCAGCAGCCCCCTTAGTAAATATAAGAGAAAATGGAGACTAGACTAAGCAGTTACTTCTTCACCTAAATCATTGCATCATTACATTTCTCTCATCTGCTTATCTAATCGTAAATCGGACAAAAAAAAACTTATTTCGTTCTCCTAGGGTAATCTAGAAGAGCTTTTAGTGACACCCTATTGGAGCACATGTTCTTCGAAAAATTTATATATTGCAGGTAACTAGCATATTATTCTTGCCTCATCAGAGCAGTTTTTGCAGTTCTCTTGTTAATTGAGAATCAGTAATGTTAGAGATGTGGTCTTCTTGAAAGGTCAGAGAGAAGGCAAAATTAGCGCGTCCCAGCATGAAAATATTTCTTCATTCTTGTCTCTCTGAATGTCAACATTTACACTGAATTGCCTGGATTTCTCGCAAGTTGAAAAATAGCTTTCATTAGTTAATGTGAGTCTGAAGATAAGTTTAATAATCTAACTTGTGACATACCGTTCACTCACTGGTCTTCTAAGATATGCAGCGTCCCTTGCACTTCTAAAGAAACTCACTTCAACTCTAACATTTATTCATTGGACATTTACATCCAGACTTATTCACCTTCCAAACCAAATAATTACATTTTTTATTTGGTATACTTACAAATAAAACCAATAGCATAATGGACGCATCAGAAGCCTTAATTTGTTCGCCGAATGAGCCCAGACGCTCCGCTTTATTCTATGTTGCCGTCCGTCTTTTAACAATGCCGCAGAGCTGGCATTAGCCTAGCAACCTCATGCAGTGCTTTATTTCGGTAAGATTCCTGCTGGTCAATACGAATCATCTGCTATGCTGCATTGCTTGAACATTTTCTGAATTCAGCGCAAGCTGAGGAGGAAAACTGCTGGTCAATACGAATCATCAGTTATGCAGCATTGCTTGAACATTTTCTGTATTCAGTGCAAGCTGAGGAGGAAAACTGCTGGTCAATACGAATCATCAGTTATGCAGCATTGCTTGAACATTTTCTGTATTCAGCGCAAGCTGAGGAGGAAAATTATATTATTCACCAGCACTATTGTTATTTGTACCTGAACACGCGATTTATCTGTCTGTTGCAACATTTATGCTTGTCACGGTTTAATTACAAGAATTAAACGACGTTATTACTAGTCTTGAAAGTTATAGGTTAAAAAGATCCCTACACTTTATTATAAGGGCTTGAATATTGGAAATGGTTTTGAATTTCAATATTTTTAATATTTCACCTTTGCATGACATCTTTGCATCAGCCCTTCGTTAAATTAGCATTAGAAAACTCCTTGATGCATGGGCTTTATTATTTATAATATTTTTAAATTACTATACTTATTTAGATTATTCCTAATTATCATTAAAACGAATAACCTAACAATAATTATATGAGAAGGAGGTGAATTATGAATTGAAGTAAAATTGAATTAAATGTCAATTACAAATTGTTTTGAGATTTTAGCTCCAAATCTTTTGCTTAGATTAATTAATACACTCGATAGAAACAGTTATTATGCGTTGACCATTTGCAATTAAGCTCAACATTAATCACTTGAATTTGACATGCACTAAACTCGCTTAATTATTTGAATCAATATTGACTAACATGACTGCCACGCACACGTGATGTTGCGTGCCACATATTCGTGATAACTACTTTCAAAAAAATTTAAGAGATCGTAAGTTCATCAGCCAATCGTTGACGGCCTTTCAAGCAAAATCCACCAATCATGGACAAGAAAATAGAGCGTAAGTACTTACGTTCACTTAGCGAGTTTTGAAAGTATGGCCCCAACAAGCCTGACCACATCTCGCTAACTAATGCTTATGCTGACATATTCATTCGTAATTTTTCACGCGCGTCATTGAACGCAGATGCAAATTTCTTCTCTTTTAATTTGCTACACGCTAATCCAATGAAAATGAAATAAAATCATTGTGGAAAGTTTTTTCTTAATTTTCGAATTAAAGATTGATTGCGATCTACCTACGTTTGTTGGCAATCAATTTATGTGTTGACAAGTAATCCTAACATATAAATAGAAGGAATTCAATGTTCTCCTCATCTGTTATTCATTTATTTATGGAATTGATTTATCATTTTGTAATATTTAAATTAAACTTTGTTGAAGCCGTAATCAATATCTTAAAAGTAGGTTATAAAATTTCATTCGGCCATTGTTGTTCATGTACTAACTTTCTCCATACAAAAGTCCCGAAATCTAACCGTTCTTTCTTCTATTTTCAATCGTTTGAAAGAAAAATCTATTACCGTATTTTTAAAGAAGCATTAACGATGCTATATTAGGGACTAAGCAGCTTACCCAATACCTATGCGTGACTTTTCTCACTTACGTGTCAAAGTAACTGGCACGGTAAGCTTGTATGGAGCTAACGCTGTGATGTAGCACCCGTGGTAATCGCTTATAATGACACTAGAGGTGCTATTAAAATATTCACCTCTGTGCGCTAGTGCAGTAAATCAAATAAGTTATTAAGTGCTACGGAAATCTATGATGTCTAATGAGTTTTCTAATAAATGAAAAGTTTTATATAATAGAGACATCAAAAAGGTGTTTCTAACAAAAGAAACGCTTTATACAGGGTGACACAAAAAAAACAGAGCTCACTAAAAGTCTTATAACTCCTGAAATTTTATTCAGTTTGAAACAAAAATTCTATGGAATTATGTACAATCTATGTAGCCAACATCTGCAAAATCTCAATTCTATACCACAAAAACTCTTTGTTCTACAGCCGCTCAAAGATATGTTCCAGATGCGCGCCCCGGCGCTGCAGGCAGACTTGTGCGTTTCCCGGAAAGACTTTAGCCGAAAATATGTCTCAACTGCAAATGTCTTTTGCTC
This sequence comes from Hyalella azteca, assembly GCF_000764305.2. Classification (NCBI taxonomy): domain Eukaryota; kingdom Metazoa; phylum Arthropoda; class Malacostraca; order Amphipoda; family Hyalellidae; genus Hyalella; species Hyalella azteca. The sequence continues at coordinate 662,565 of NW_025943380.1, read as the reverse complement.
TGTAGTCCAAGGCATCTCGAAGCTCACACGTGGTAGACTCTTAGATCAATCCGTCTTCTTAATGAATCTGAAACAAATAACAGGATTACTTGAGTATTGTGGAAATTATTCAACTTTTTATGAGCTCTGTTTTTTTTGTGTCACCCTGTATGTATCGAAATATGCATGGGGTCGTACTTTCCGTTGCACTTTCGTTTGATCCAAAGGAAACAAGTCACAATTATAGGTGTCGCGATTAATTTGGAAATTGTTTGAATCTTTTAAAATATTTTAGCATATAAATGAACGATCAGTTATACATTTGGTCACGTTGTGTCATGCATATCGAATTAATGCCATGGTTGCGTTACTGTTTGACAGCATTTCCTTGAATATATATATTTTGCTTAAACTGCAGTCTTCCCAGTAATTTCAAGAAAAAAAAATTCCTTCGTTCAATTCGACTTCTTTTGTCCTTATTGGATAACTTTTGAGCGTTGAATGGGCAAGCGTTTTACCAGCCCTGTAATTTCTCAAGGTATTTTTCGATGCTGTGGCGTGGAGGAACGCTGAGTCAGCGTCGGTCTGACCAAACGTGTCTGGAGAGTCGCGCGCTCTAACGAAGCCTCAGCCGGTACACGTCGCCTCCAACGACGTAAATCCTAGTCATTTATTACCTGGTAAAAAATAAGTGCAAGAAGCAAGAGTAATATAAGTAAAGAGCAGTGCAAAATTTAAAGAAAATGATATTCGGTTCGAGGATATAATAATATATGAAAGATGATTAAACTAATTAATTAATTCTGTTTCTCAGTTTCTGCAGTTCAAGGGAGTGGTAGGCAATCTTATGTGAAAAAATTTTACTGAAAAATAATTGAATTTAATAGAAGCTATTTTGTTCCAAAATATGACGGACCAATATTTCTTAACTCAAACAACTGGTTAAGAAACATACTCTCCATGGATCTAATTTGAACTAATTCCAAATATTAAGAAAAGTCAATATTACATGCTGGTGAAGAATATTTCAGTGTAAATAGCAATACGACATAAATTAAACATCAAATCGTCACTTTCATCTCCTGCGCAAATTTCAACGGCAGACAGAGTCTTCTTTTGATCTTCAAGTGGAGCGACGGCACTTCTCTTCTGAGAGACTTCACTTAAATTATTTTCTGTGGAAGTTATTTCTCGTCATAAATTAAAAAGTCTTTTAGTCTCAATTAAAGGAATGATAACATCAGTTAAGCGGCCTGGTCTCTCGAGACTTCGCCTGCACGCACCAAAGATGAAACCAAAAGGCCTTGTCGTTCCGCTCATCTTCCTGCAGACGCTGCTGGCAGGTAAGTTGGTCTCGATTTATAATTTCCTGTTGATTACTTGTAGTAATGTCTGTTAGAGAATTCAATGAGCATTAGTGCATGTTTACTTGAACAAACTTATGCACTAAAGCATAAGTTTACTTTTTCTTATTTGAACAAAAATATTGATAATATTGTGCTGCCTCATTTGCAAATTATCTCTGGTTGATAATCTTTGGATCCTACAGGGTACGGCGACCAGTAAGTTAAAGCAACTGTTAGGTCCCGACCAGCCACCTTTAAGAGTGTGTAAGCACTAAGCATTGACACTCAATCGTGTCTGGTATCACTCAGCTCAGACACTTCGCAATGTCTGGAAATATCGTTCAGCAGAGTGAATATTATAGTTACACGATGTTTTCATTGCATTCAACTAGATGGTTAACGCTGTAATTCGCTTTTTATAATCAGAATCACAATCATACGAGAGCAGTCGAGGTCCCAACAATTATTATTCGTTGTATCTCCTAAATGTGTTTTCAATGAACCTTACCCCAGTGTTTGTTCGGCTCGCACATTGGAGAATATACCTCGACTTTGCATAATTAAAAGTTCTGAACATGCTGTCCAACTTCTGAACCTGTAAATGCTATATAATTTTCCTTTGTAAATTTTCCATGCTAAAATTCAACGATAGATGAAGAAAGGTTTTGTTAGTCAAATTTTGCGATTACAAATAAAAGTGAACATTTTTGACACGGAAAAAGTCTCCTGATACAACCATTGCGATTGGTTTCTTTGAAAAAAATTGAAATTGGACGTCAAATTATTGACGTCTACTTTAGTATATAAATGTCTAGTTCATCAATCCATCTAAGAATGAGCTTTCATGGAAAAATTTGTTAAATTCAGTGAAAGATTTTCTTGAGCAAATTCCAGTTTCTAAATTGACTTTTTTGCTCGCGCTTCCAAACCATGGAATTAGCCAAATTATTCTGGCCTTGAATGCTATCTTCTTTCATCGAGATTGCAAAGAGAATGTGAAGCGAATGCGTGTCGTGTTTTTCTCATTGTATAGTTAGCGAAGTTTAAGATATCAAAGTTTGAGATATAGTTTGAAATACCTATGAAACTGAATAATTTCGGGCAACTAACTGATAGAAATCATTAATTGTTAAAGTTTAAGCTTTATATTCAAAATACGATAAGCTTATTTCAGTAGAATATCAAGAAAATTTTAATATACAAATTAATCTTTGGTCCTCAAAAAAAATCGGCCTAAAAGTACCAAGTCATAAAAATCTATATAATTAATAATAAACTCACAAAAAAAGATTTCCTCGCAAATCTGCATCTACCGTTCCCGGTATTAAAATTTTAAAAATTGATTCCAAACACGAGTATTCGTTTAATATTTCATTGAATTTCAGTTACTGAAAAAATTGTCAGGTTAACACGATACCTTTAAGCTCCAATATCAAACTAACCATTAATTTAAGCCCTACGAACAGGTTTTTGTTTCTGAACTGAAATTATCAGCAACTTGTGGTTAAAGGTGACATTTGTTCTGTCGCTTCTGGTGTTTTTGCTCTACGGCCTCTGCGTGTCGAGATGAGGCGTCTCCACAACGCGACATGTTTCTGTCTCCTGCGATTGTTTTTGCGCCCTTTAAAGCTCACGTGGTGGAAATATTTCTTCTTTCTCACCGAATGTCTGCAAGTTTTGCTTAAAAATCAGATAACACCCGACGTTCCACAATTTGCTTCTAATAACCTTTATGCCAGAAAATGATCTCTTTGCCAGAAATCTCTTTGGCTCAAAATTTTCGATTATCGCAACGTTTGTGCTATCATCGGAAGCCGAGTCCAAGATTTTAAATTAAAATCGCCGCGGCGTCGTAGCTCCATCATATCCGACCTTCGATAAAATCATCCACATCCATCAGAAACATCCCCGAGTAAACTGCGCTGCTGGATGTCAACAACGCAGTCGGAGGGGAAATTATTCAGAACAGTCGCAGGATCGGCCAGGATGACGACAGGCAATCTGCTCAGGTCAGATGAACTGAATTGCAAATGCGTCTGCAGAAATGCTGCAATGTGTGTCCGCGATTCATGAAGCGATCCAGCGCACAATATGGCCAAACTCTTTATTTTGCGATACTTTTTCGAGCAGCTCTTGACTTCCATAGAAAAAAAAAAGACGAAGGCCTGGAGGCTCGAGTCAGGTTTCTGACTGGGTAAAGATGAATGCCTTTTTTCGCATGTGTTATTTTAAATCCATTTAAAGTTGGAAGCCTAATGCTAAAAACAACTACGTTGAATATGCTTGTGTTTTATGCAATGAATTAGAAACTCCAAAACTAAGTCAAGAAAATCTGTTGAATTCCTAAATTTGTTTCCAAAACTAAGTCAAGAAAACATGAACGATTAAATGAAATGTGAAATATGTTGGATTCCTAAATTTCTCTATTTTTGCGAGAGAATAATACTGCATGAAAGCCGTGCAGTGCATGCTGATAATGAGTATATGAACTACCGTATTGGTCACTTGTAAGCTGCCGTATTGGTCACTTGTAGGCTGCCGTATTGGTCACTGGTAGGCTCCCGTATTGGTCCCTTGTAGGCTGACGTACTGGTCACTTGTAAGCTGCCGTATTGGTCACTTGTAGGCTGCCGTATTGGTCACTGGTAGGCTCCCGTATTGGTCCCTTGTAGGCTGACGTATTGGTCACTTGTAGGCTGCCGTATTGGTCGGTGGTAGGCTCTCGTATTGGTCACTTGTAGGCTGCCGTTTTGGTTCATGCTGAACTTGTAGGTTCATGTTGAAACACTTAACCCCTAATAAAATATTAATAATTTACTATTACTATTATTTACTATTACTATTATTTCGATTCAAATTACTTTCCAATGAGAAAAACTTTATCTCCATTCAGGCAATTGGTTTTCAATCTATACCGAATAAATTATAGGAAGAAAATTTTTAATCTTACATGCATTATTGAATTTTTCATTGAAAATGGCTCGGCCTCCAGAACTCTGTGAACGAAAGTATTGCAAATTTACTCATAATATCCGTACAATCAACATCTTACGTAATTATTGCGCAACAAAAGTTTGATTTGAAAATCTGCACAAATCAGTCAAATAAACTTTTGCCTAAAATTAGAAAGATGCTTTGATAAATTCAGAGGAGAAATAAAACAAAAGTTGTCATAACAAAACGTCCTTAATCTAAACACAATATGTATGATAATTGTCAACATTTCTTAAATTTTTACTCATAAAAAGTAAAGTATATATAATTTGAGAATTGATATAAAACTTAAAAATTAACATAAACTTCATTTTATAATCAATTCATAATACATGGATTCTTATATTATATCAAAATTGCATTCACAAAGAATTTGAAAACTGAGTGAATGGAGTATGGTTTGTAGTGTTCAGCAGTAATCCGTGCAATCAAGATATAAAACCGGGAAAAAAAAGGTCCCGGATACGATTTGTGCGGCGGTTGTAGAATATCGTGTCGTGAGTGTGGACCATTGACCCTAGAGACCTGCAGCTATTGTACCAATAATCATCGCCGAATGAACTGGTGCCATGAATTGCATAGCCCTTGCACATCGGCCAGAATCGAAGCCTTGGAAAGGCTGGCGAATGCCCGGGAGACACGCAACGCCCAGCCGCGCCGCTGGTCAGGTTACCTCCGCTCGTTTGTTGGTTGCTGCTGATGCTCAAACGCGAGCTATGTTGTGCTCGTTGCTCCTGATGCTCGAACGCGAGCTATGCTGTGCTCGTTGCTGCTGATGCTCAAACGCGGCTATGCTGTGCTCGTTGCTCCTGATGCTCAAACGCGAGCTATGCTGTTGCTGTGCTCGTTGCTGCTGATGCTCAAACGCGAGCTATGCTGTGCTCGTTGCTGCTGATGCTCAAACGCGAGCTATGCTGTGCTCGTTGCTGCTAATGCTCGAACACGAGCTATGTTGTGCTCGTTGCTGCTGATGCTCGAACGCGAGCTATGTTGTGCTCGTTGCTCCCGATGCTCGAACGCGGCTATGCTAATATACTGCATTAAATTCGTTTGTTTTTTTATTGCTGTTTCCGTACATAAATTTGGATGCGTGTCTGAATGTACAATAGGTGTCGCTTCCGACTCAGCAAGCACGTAAATCAGCTTCTCTATGTCTGCTTCGGCCGGTCTTGAAACGTAGCCTCTGAGCAGCTCGCAAGCTAGGTAGACTCAGCTTCGGCCATCCCTTGTTATACTCTCAGGACACTATATAAACTCACAAATTAGTTCGGACTAGAAATTGATTTCCCGCCTGAGAAGCGCGGAATATATTTGAGCCAAGTCGGGCGACTTCTGAGCAGATTTATTGCTTTCCTCGATTTTTGTGAAGGTTTTTTACCGAGTTTGATATGTTTTTTTCGCTGTTTTTACCGAGTTTGATATGTTTTTTGCTAATGCTGATTATACTCTTGTGCTGCTGATCACAAATCAAAACACGCTGTAATTCTACGGCTCCATTTCAAGTTCAGGTATTCTACGAAGTGGACGGATGAGAAATGCAATGAATTTAAATAGACTTTTTATTCTCATCTACAACAGCAGTGAACGTAGCAATTCTGTTCTGATCAAAAATCGACTACAAAACTTGTTATCTCAATTGGCTCGCTCTCTATTATTCTATAAGCTATCAAGACACGCAATATTTTCAGCTGTCGTCGACAGAGAAGGTCGATGAATTTTAGCAAGAATACGGCCCAAATGACCGCGCTCTACCTGAGCTCATTTGGAGACTCTTTAAAACATGAAGATTTGACTGCTTGTTCCGTCGTAAATCGTGTGCCACGTGCAAGCATTCCAGAATTATTTGAAATAATACACCCCTATGCATGGTATTTTCATAAATGCTTAGAATGCAGGTTAACTTGGAAAAAACATGTAATAAAATCCACTCGTGAATTTTATTAATATAGTTAGGAATAATTACATTGATAATTATATTATAATTTATATAATTTTAATATATAATTAGAAATTTATAATTTTTAAATAATTTAATTATATAATTAGGAAGATAGGTGAATTAGATCTAGATTTTATTTTAAGGATTAAAGTAATTACGGTCGTGATTTAAGAAAAGACATGCGTGCGGTAATTAAATCTATTGTATCATAAAATTTTGACCCTACAAATCTTGTGTACCTTATATCTTATCTAAAATGTATTGCTAAAATACGAAATAAATATGTCACTGAAAACTTGCAACGAATCAGAAACGTATCATTACATAATATATATCTTAATATTCCAATAATTATGTAAATTTCGTTTTTTTTACAAACAAAACATCCTCCAATTTTCATGCCTGTTGCCGCAATCGACCTAAGGAGCGATCTCGTTGCCGCGGGCCAAGACTGATAGAGCAGATAGCGAAGCCTAATTCTGGAGCTTGAGCGTACACTTCAATATGAGTATCGGAGATCGATGCTGCTATACTGACTTGCATATCTCAATCTGCTCAGCGACAAGTTATCCGACTCAAGCATAAGCCGCTGTTTCTTGATGAGAAATTTGCAGTCAATTGCGTTCACGAGGTTCGGTATTAGCTACATGCACTGCTTGCTAGGCCGTTTGCAATTTATAGAACATTATTGAACTATTGACTTATTAACATTTTATTGAGTTCTGGTTAACCATCGTTTATGTCTAATTGTACTATATTATTCTATATATTGTTCGTGCATAATAATTTTTATATGATATTCCGAAACAGAAATCATAAAATTACGATGCAAATATAGTTTCATTTCATTTTCGAATTTTAAAAATTTTGATTACTTCAAATTAATATTACTGGGAAGACATTAATGCGGCAATATAAATCGACTACTTCTCTTTTTTCCTTTCATTGTTATCGCTTGATGGAAGCTCTAAATAGCAATCAAAAATGCATATTCAAGGCTGCTTAATTTATTTTGCAATTCGTTGAACTACAATAGAATTAATGTCCGTAATATTTACTTCCATAGTAGGCATTTCTGAATTATTTCTACTGGACTTTAAAATAAGTTGTAATCATAGGAAACTTATAGTCAGTTCATGAAATGAGTATAACAATGATTAAAACATCAATGACGTTATTTGGCTTCATTCAATGAATAGAATTCACTTTTGCGTTTCGTTTAAAAGGGCGATAAATGTTCGAAATAGCTGTTCATATCGTTAATAATATGCGTTTCAAAATTACTTTTTAAAGACAACACTTCTTATGAATACAGTGTCTCCGATGTTACACATCTACAATGAATTTCTAATTTTATTTCCATGTAGTAGAAAAATAAATTTTTGAATTTTTTGTTATATATGAAGGAAATTTAAATTTACAAATTTGTTTATTCTGTCAATTGATTCACGCATTGTCTCCGACTTTACGCAAGTGTGCAAAATTTCAGATCGATTGGACAGGCAGAAGTATGTTGATACATTGATTATAAATTGTTAAAAGACAAAATTATTTTTTTCAATTTTTTTAATGTCAAAAAAATTATATATTTAACATTTTTAAAATTATTTATTTTGTCAATTGATTCATGCATTATCTCCAACTTTACACAAGTGTGCAAAATTTCAGATCGATAGGAAAAGTAGAAGTTTGTTAAATTTCGATTATAAGAGTTGTAGCAGACAGACAAACAAACAACATGAAGTGAAGTTAAAGAGAAGTGTTGTATTAATATACGTTTAAAAATTACTTTTTAAAGACAACACTTCCAAAGAATCCAGTGTCTCCAATCTTACGGATGTACAATGAATTTCTCATTTAATTTTCGAATATTAAAAAATTAATTTTTCAATTATTGATAATATATAAATTTTTGTAATATATAATTTTTTTCTAAATTATTTATTCTGTTAATTGATTCATGCATTGCCTCTGACTTCACACACGTGTGCAAAATTTCAAAACAATTAGACAGGTCAAAGTGTGTCAAATATTAGTTGTAAGATTTGTAGAAGACAAAATTATTTTTTAATTTTTTTAATATTGAAAAAATAAATTAATTTTTAAAATAATTTATTTTGGCATTTGATTCATGCATTGTCTCCAACTTTACACAAGTGTGCAAAATTTCAGATCGATAGGATAAGTAGAAGTGTATTAAATTTCGATTACAAGATTTGTAGCAGACAGACAAACAAACAGACAAGAAGTGAAGTTAAAGAGAAGTGTTGTAAAAAAGACGATAATTTTGAAGATTCTGTTTAATTTTCAAGTTGAAGTTTTTCAAGGCAAACTAAAACATATTGACTTTATTCGAAGTCTCACAGAACATGTCATACAAACTCATTTTATATTATCTCTTTTTATTTTACGGATGATATGTTTTCAGAAGTAAAAGGTCCGACAATTTCAAATCTGCTTGAATTTTTATAATTATTGTTACAGTATATTTTAAAAATAATATTAATACATAAGTAAGTATTTTAATGATTTCCTTCGTCTTATGCGCAAACTGTCCAGAATATTCACGCCACTTTTTAAGAATAATCTCGACCCATGAATAGGGAATGGCGGCTTTTGGCCTGCTTTATTTTGATGCTTTATTTTAAAAATCAACAGTTTGGACGCGACAGTCGCTTTAGAACCTGCTGCACGAAATAAGAAATTGCGCTGCGTGGAGCTGAGATTGATCCAGTGATTTGGAAATTTTATTCTAAATCGAGCAACGAACAATTCTCGCGAGCCTTCCAGGCTTGAATAAACTAAAGCACTTAACATACGCTATTTTATTCAATAGCGACCCCTGTCCAGAAGTTTTTGGCGATATAAAAATACTCTTAGCCTCCGAGCCAAGTAACTCTTTTATACCACCATGTATTATTCTGGATAAAAATAACCAATCTTATTTGACAGGCAGCGAATAAATTTTACATTAGAATATTTATTTCAAATGGATTTGAAACTAAATCTTGCGTGCTCCATACTTGCCCGAAAATGGGAAATAAATTATTCTTCACGAATCAAAAAACCATCGGAATTTTACGTAGAGTCTACAAAAATTAATAGGAGGACAAGCAGGTGCAAAAGTATCAATTAACTGAATTAATGCCTTTACTGTCTGAAACCTTTAACTGGAACACCTTTGGAAAGCCCGTAGATCGGTGTATCGGCCGAATAGTTTTCGGTGCAAGAAAATTTACTCCATTTTTTCAAAAACCAAGTATCGCCCAGAATTCACATAAGTATCTCATAAAACTGCACTTTTCGTTCAACATCAAAGTTCCGTGTTTCTGATACGATCTACGCTGCACAGCCGAGATTATTATTTTCCACGAATTCTATCTCAGGCGAATTTAGTTGGTTTTTGTAGGCAGGACGCCGAGCAGGTAGGCAGTCCATCGCCCCTGCCGAGCACTCAAAAGCCTGGCACTTCACACAATATTGCCTATTACGGCAGTTCTTTATAGGCCACATGAACACCCGATCATTTTTTATGGTCGCTTCAAGAGAATGAGGATAAATTCAAACCATAAAGAATTTAGGTGGGAATATCGCTTCCTGGGCGATAAATTTTCCTCTTGCTCGCGGGAAGCAGCCTAAATAGTTCAGCCAGTAAACGCTTTCCGACTTTGAGACACTTGGACGTCTCATGGAATGCTACGTTATTTTTTAGATTTTGTAGCTCTTTATTTAATAGCGTTCTGTTCATTTTATACTCTCATATCTTGTGTGGAATTTAAATAGAAAGCGGTGGCTGAAAATAAAACTTTTGATAGTCCACAAATGTGCGAACAACTTGGGAAGAAATTTTTCATTGTAAAGACATTTAATAGGACGCGTAAATAAGATGATTAATAATGATGGGGAGTCATGTGAAGTTTAAAAGCATCTGCATTTCATCACCTACAAAATTATGGCATAAATGCCTGAAAAATCGAACAGAAAATTACTAGTTATCAGAGGCGTATTAGTGATTAATTTACGCTCTGTTAATATGCGTAAAGTTTATTCGACGGAAAGAATTTAACCTACTGAAAGAAGAATGCACTTCCAAAATTATCATAATAAGGTAAGAGTCATTCTCATGACTCATTCAATGTTCGTCGGCCCCTAGTTAAGTGGTTTCATTTCATCGTTTCTTTTAATTTTCAATTAAAAAAGCACGATTATTAATATTTTCATTTCATAACCTAATACTTCGGGACAATAGTAGATAATTTTACTTACATTTTACGAGTAGAGTTATTTACATGTAAATTTCTCTTGTTAGTTTTAAAAATTTATTAAAATCAAAGATAACAAAAACCTTTCCTTACATCACACAATCTTTAATTCACATTTCTTACGCTTCTACGACTCAGATTTCAAAAGTTCACTCATGATTTTGCTAGAATTTTAATACGTAAGTAGCCACGCGAAATATATAGCTTTCAGTGCAGTCGAATACACTAAGGAGTAAATGTTGCTTAAATCGAACAAGCATATTTCATAACTTTCCGCGAAGTTGCTTGCTACAAGTTTAACGAAACTCTGAGTACTTCTCAATTCAATTTGCCAGGCTTTTGGTCATGCGAGTTCGGACCACGAATTCTGTAACAGTATTGTGTTACGTATCATGAGCTGTGTGACGATCATGAGAAACGGGTCATTATCTGTATACAAATCTTGTGTAATGGATCATTAAATTTGTGTCAATCTTGTGTAACGTATCGTGAACTAGGGGAAAATTTTGTGTAATGTCTCATGAACTGTGTGACAATAATTTGTAGCATATCACCTGTGTGGCGATCATATATAACTTATCATGAAATACATGACAACGCCACACAAGTTTGTTGGCAGCTTAGCTGCATTGAAGGTCCATGCGCCTAAGCTGTCGTGTGAAATAAGCCGACATGAGTGAAATTCATGAATTGGCTCATGAGTAGTTTGTTGGGTAGCTTCAAAGTAACTCAATGATTTAGTATTAATTTAATCTAGAAAATATTATATTATTCTTCGATAATAGTTCGTCTATTATGGGAGCCGAGGCAAAGATATCCCTGCATTCCAAACTGATACTTTATGTCATACAAAATAATGAATAATGAACAATTGCCATCTATATCGACTTGAAAAATAAAAAATATATAATACCCACCAAACAAGCTCTCGAAATTTTTAACTTGCCGTTCTGAATTCTTTCTAAAATTATTTTTACGATATCACTTTCAATGTTCGTTAAAACTAGTCACGTAATTTGATATAAAAAGAACACCTCCTAAAAATTTGTCCTTAATATTTTCCAGTGTCCGTCAAAGGAAGCGCAGTGGATGGCTTGAGCTCCAGTACGAGGCTGCCGGTGCAGGAACTCAGCGAGGCGTTCACAGAAACTTCGTTTGCTGTGGACACGACCCTCGAGCACGTCCTGCCTGCCATCACGGATGCTCCTCGAACCGAGAAGACGAACGTTCACAGCAGCGATGACTTTGTCTACCACAACATCATAACCAATCCCAACGATGGCGACGTCGTGGCTGGTAAAGATTACGGATTTGACTTCCCGACCAACGCTCAGGATTCTTTTGACTCGCCCGATTACGTGCTTGGTCAGAACGTCGTTGATTACGGTAGAGGTTATGCTTTTGGCGCTGCAGGTGACCCATGGAACTCTGTGACGATGGTCGATGGGAACTTGGAGCCACTCGAAGAGGAAGTTCCCTTCTTTGATGACAATTCCCCCACACAAGTGACGGCTGCGGTCGGGGCTCCAGCTCACATACCTTGCATGGTGCGCAACCTCGGCTCTAAGTCGGTGAGTTTACGCATTCAAAACTGAATAAAATGCGCTGATATTTTTTTGTTCACTAAATTTATGTCTTTTTGTGCCATATTAACTACAATTTTGTAAACAAGTAGCGTAGTGAAGGCGCTGAAATAGGAATTAGATAGGCATACATGTAGGGAGTCCGTCTGTGTAAAAGATCTAACATAAATATTGTAGCAAATACGTAAACAAATCCACATAATATATACTATCTTGCGCAGCTGTCGTGGATTAGGCACCGAGATCTCCACGTCCTAACCGTTGGATCCTTCACGTTCGCCAACGACCATCGCTTCTCTGCTCATCGCGACCAGGCGACAGGAGACTGGGTTTTGGTTCTCCGCAAGCCCGAGCCTGCGGACTCCGGCCTGTACGTGTGTTCCGTGTCGACCAAGCCTGTCATGACGCATTCCGTCAAACTCAGCGTTGTTGGTGAGTGAATTGTGAGATATTAAAGTACAGGCAGATCAATTCAAATATTTGGCCTAAATGAAATTCATGATAGGAAGATGTATTGGCCTCAATAAGTGTTATTGGTGTGAAAATTTTAATTATTTCAACCCTTTAATGACAGATTGGATCTAATATTCGAGCTGACAAAAATTTTCGATCAGTTAATAAATTAGCCACTTTCATTATCAATTAATAAGTTTCAAAGTTATAAATGATCTCCTTGGCCCAAATACAGGGTTAAAATAAATTAGGTTGACCATTTTCGTGGATTAAGTATTTTAATTTTTAACCTTTCCCGAAATCCAGTATGTAAACTATTTATATAACTTCAATATAAACAACATCTAGTAGCAAGAAATTCCCAGACATTAAAATTTCTGTTCATGTTGACACCGAATTAACACTTGATGGTCAACTTATTAAAACTTAGATGAAGATATTCTAATTATTTCTAAAACAAAATATCAGCGTCGACATAATTTGTGTAGCAATCTAATTGTCTAAAGAATTCGTCCACAAAGTATAGAAATTTCTTCACCGTGTATTCAGTATTCAGTGATGCTAGCCGAAGCACATTCAGCCAATATTCACGCTAAGTGAGTTCGTTGTAAGTCATTATCTCATCGATGAACGACCTCAATAAACAGTCTGCAAGTGATAAATAATCCACTAGAAATGAAGAAGTACCTAATTAATGAAAGGCTCGTAACTAATGAGAGTCTTGCATTCTTTCTCCAGCAGCTCTACTTTATGTCCCAGCGTGTACGATGTCAATGCTTCAGAAGATAACATTAATAAAATAGGTTTATCGTGTAGTCGCCTTAAGCCTATGTCACTCATTTTCATTATATGCATTAGGTTTCTTGCAACAATAAGAAGTTCAAAGTAACGAAAACGCTTGGTAATTCGCTGTATTTTCATTGAAAACGTTTCCAAGATCATTTCTGCCCTCAGTTCACAAGATTATTACAAAAATTAGCAAAAATTAGATACGGTTCAATCATGATGTGCTGAACTCACTTGGCGTTTTCTTTGATTTTAAGTTCTTGGTGAAATGGCAATGTAAGCCAGCTGAATATAGAATTATTCATGTAACATTGTATAGTTATGTACGATATGCACTAATATTTATTAATGATTAATTTTAATATACCATATGTTATTAATTATATTTCAATAATAATAAATTTTAAATCAGATCGATTTTAGGGGACCGTCTAACCTAAAATTTTCAATTTTGGCGTTTTCCACTTTTTGGGCTCATCTTAAAGCTCACTTTTCAACGCATTCAACGGTACCAGAATCATTAGATTTTCTATAGTAACCGTTATTTTTCCGTTTTCTATGAATATCACGTTTTCTATCAATTTTTTCGAAAAATTCATAGAAGTAAAATGTTTTTATTTTTACATTTTACGTTTGAATGTGAAGTTTCATGATGATCGGATAATAACTTTAGGAGTTATAGGCTATCTCCAATTTAGGTTAGACGGTCCCCTTTATCATCGCAGGCAAATTTTAATCGAACTCTTATATGTTCAATAGTCTTATTTTTCGTGCGGACATCTCACATAGATATTCAATTGAGATATAAAATCACACAGAACACAAATTAAAGAAATCAGGCCTAACGTTTCTTCGTTTTTCTACGCAGGTAAAAAGTTGCCATTGTCTATTTTTATTCGGTTACTGAATACGGCGTGAAGATCAAATAAAATATCTATAAAAAAAACTCAATCAGTTTAAAAATTATATTCGTGCTACATAAAAATTTGATAGAAAAATTAAAATTCCTAAGAGATTAATTTCGATGAATTGTTTTAAAAGTATCATAAATTATTCCCACAATATTATGAATGACGCAAAATGGAATAGACTTGTAACAAGAAACTACGTAAGCATTTACATTAATGCTGGACTTAGAAGAGTATTAATTAGAATTCATTTTAAAATAATTTATATAATAATTTATGCAATAAATTTAGAATATCATTAGAAACATGATAATAAATGATGCTGGGTATAATGACAGATAATATAATATCGATAATTGGACGTGCTTCTTCTCAGCTTGGCCTGAAACGTCTCTTGAGATAATAACTATCAATGTGGCTTATCTTTATATACTTCTTCTGAAATCCTTTCATAAGAGTTCTTCGGAAGCTGGATGTACCGTTGAATTGCCCAATACTCCTCTGCTTTTTAAAATAGAATTTCTGTAAAAGTCCTAAGCCGATTAGTGTAATCTCTTCTAGGAAGCATTCACGACTGCGATTCCTTTTTCAAATATCTGCGATTTCTCGGATGGCTAACTACATTTCATTCAAAACTCGAACAAATCATATCAGGCTTTCAGGATTTCCGCCCAAATTCTTTTTTGATAGCCTGCAATACCAATCGATTTTTCCGAAATTTTCGTTTAAAAATCATTCATCATTCTAACCAGCCGTGTAATCTTCAATGTTGTACGATGATGATTGTATTTGCTTTCCAAAATGAAACGGAGCGAGATCATCGATTGTATACAATTTGCGAAAAATAAACTTGGTATCCATTCAACCTTGGTTCCCGTAAAATATTCGCAGATTATTTATTCCAATAACCATTTGCTCAGCTGGTGTTCTTCCTCTGGCTAAACAATCCCCTTAAGAAAGCATACACTTTCTATTTTCTATTAAATGCAACATCCTCCTACATTCAGTAGCTTTGAAAGAAACAAAGTCAATAATCTCTGGAAAAATTGTTCTCATCAGCTCTAAGAGGAATATTGAAAATGCAAAAATCATTTCAACTACTAACATTTATAAGAAAATTTTCTTCCATTTCTACGTCTCCAGCTTCTATAATTTATGGTATAAATGCTCACGGTAATACGCTTCAAAAATTCTCTAGCGTTACCTCACAAAAAGTAAATAGTTCTATGTCAATGCTTTTCACCACATATATACCAATCCTTTATTCAGTAGGCACATTGAATGCTTTAGTGCGCGTCATTCAGGATCATTTATTATTCAAACAATTATTATCCCTAAATATTGTCACGATGTTTGTTTCTTTGCACAGTTCCATCAGCGGAGATGATAGGAGGCCGCGAGGTGTTCCTGGACCACGGTAGTACCCTGAACCTGACGTGCCTCATCCACTACTCGCCCTCACCTCCAGAGTTTGTGCTCTGGTACCACAGGGACAAGGTGTAGTGTCAAGAGTTGGTCTTTATAATCGTAGTATTTAATGTTAATATAACGTTGTGAAATCAAAGTGTATCTTTCAATATTACGAATATCATTCACTACTTCCTTTAATATTTCGCATCGAGACCTCAGTCATAAAGTCAAAAAAATTGTTCACTGAAGATGAAGTCTCAATATATTTTAAGTATTCTGACGCAGTAAAATTCAACTAAATACTTAAACTATGTTAAAAAATCATGTTTGAATATTGCAGATAGTAACCGTTAACATGAATAGTTATAAAAATATTAAAGGAATAAAAAACTCGTAAAGGATCTTACTGGCAAATATTCCTTAGCAACTTCGGATTGAGGAAACAACTGTTAGTGGCACCTACCTTCCCCTTCATTTCTTCCTCAATAATTTAGGTTCCTCACAAAACCTCACGCATTCAGCTCGGCTGTTTACCTGATTGTGTCCAAGTCGCCGTGAAAAACCTCCCTAAATTGCCCAATGTACAGCAAATCAATATCGACGCTTTGGAAAAGAAGGAGAATTGTACTGAAAGCAGCAGTGATTACAAAGGGGGAAACCTTACTATTGGCTGACGCTTTCATTTGTTGAACGACCCGATGTAATCCCTGGTTGACAAAGCCCCAGCAGAAGAACAAGCACTTGTCCCACAGCAATTCTCATCTGGTGTGTTTGTTGCTAGCATCGTAAAGAAGATCCCCTGACGATAGGATGGGTCCTTCGAACGCTCCTGAGACGGTTACAACCCTGCTCTGAGTGGTAGCTTAGAATCGTTGTTGAAACGCGGATTGCTCCTTGAGCATGGAGGCTCTTGGTGCGAGTTAGAGCGTCTCCATCGAATACAAGATTACCAAAGAAGGATCAAGCCTCAATTACGAGCGCCGAATCGCGCCTTTATGACATCAAGTCTGTCTAGCAATGAGGATTTCAAGATTCTTGTCACGAGATCATAAAGACGTGGTCGTCATCAAAGAAACCTGCAAGTTGTTTTCATGAATGTAAATATGAACGATTTAGACAATGACTCAGTTTAATGATTTTTTTTAATTGAAACAAAAATTAAGATTTTCCGATTAGCAAAATGTAGCTATGTAATGGAGTATTTAGAAAGGTTTCACCTGAAGTTGTATTGAAGGTTACATTTTTTTGCAGATTTTGCAATGAGAGACTTTCGTGTGTTCAAATGGGCGTCTCAAAAACAGTGTTCGAAATTTCATTCGACTAGCATTGATCTAAATATTTTCTTTCATATAGTCAGAAATATCGTAGATTTGTTCTAAATGCCTGTGATTATATCGGGCACGGTAAGTGCCCCGTTAGCTCAGCTGTTTAAGGTAAATGTAATTATCTAAATCTTTCTCAAAATTAAAAGTTAGATCTCCGGTCATAAAATATTTCTATTTTACAAAAAGTCATGCTATTTATTCAATATCTGCTGCACGAATATTTCGTTTATTATTTTAGAGAAATAAAAGATTTAGAATGCCAGGAGAAAGTTGCAATACATGAAAGAATAATTTCATTTTTATGTACAGGAGGCAAAAACAAGGTAGACAGCAACCATTTATTGGTACGCAAGACTTCAGTTTGTATTCACAACGCAAAATTTGTTGTAAAAACTTTGTCTTGGGTAAAGAACTTTGATATGCTCAAAATTCAGATTTAACTGCAAAGAACATTTTCCTGTTTGAATGGAAACGCGAATTCGCACTCGGAATGAACTAATCATTTTTGTCTGACATTGAGCATAACTAAAATCAACATCGCTCGAAATACGCTAAAGAGGTCATATTTTCCACAACCCAGTGATCGAAATTTCTAATTTTTTCATACGGAGTCATGCCGCACTAGGCTAGTGCATGAACACTAGTTTCTTGTTGCATCTCGTTCGCGAAACATAATGGTATGCACAGCAATGTCACGTATTATGGCTCAGGCGACATCATTTTCTCAAGTGAACTTCAGTGGCAGGGGATGTTATATATTGATCGAGACTGTGCACCCCGTTTTATACACATCACAATGCTGCCTCCACTTCATGTTATACTCATAACAATGCTCCCGTCACTTTTCTTTGTACACATCACAATACTCCTGCCACTTCACTTTATACACATCACAAAACTCCTGCCACTTAATTTGATTCACATCAGAAAACTCCTACCACTTAACTTTTATACGCATCATAATACTCGTGTCACTCTACTTTACACGTATTACTATGCTCTTGTTACTCTACTTTATACACATCACAATACTCTTGGCACTGAACTTTATACATATCACAATGTCACTTCTTTTTCACTTCTATCTCTCCCTCGTGTCTCTACTTATCACTTATCCGCCACAAGCTCGTGAACTACGGAGGTCGTGGTGGGCGCGTCGAAGTCGAGACTGTGCACCACGACACGACGACTCGCTCGTCGCTGCTGGTCCGCAATGCCACTCAGTGGCACTCTGGCCGCTACTCCTGCCAGCCCGCCAACGCACAGCACGTCTCAATCCTCGTACATGTTCTCAAGAGTGAGTTATACAGTGTTCCATGCTCTCAATGTTAATTATCGTATGTATCATGGTAATTAAAACATATCACAATGATAATAACCAAGAGAATATTCAGTGACGGCTAAGGCAATTGATTAAACACTTTGATTCTAGTAAGGTGACTGCATCGTAGAATTTTGCAGGTTGATTAATGATCGTGGGTGTTGCTCAAGCAGAAAATATATTGATCGTGGCAATCGAATTATGTTTTTGTTTGATTAGTAACTATTAACACACCAAACATCACACTGCCCGGGAAATTATGAAGGTATATTAGCAAGTTACTTGTCCCGTGCTTAATTAGAGTGGTCATTGATCGCGGCGCCAAGACACAATGAATTAGTATTATTTGCTAGATTATTGATTGCTTGTGCATTATAAATTATTTTCCATTATTTTTGTAATCGTTTTATACTGAATTGAATTTCAATCGTCAGGCGAGACTCCAGCAGCAATGCAAACGACGACCAGTACAGCGAGTCCCTCCCTTGCCACTGGCTCCTGCCTTGTGGCAGTGGCATTGGCTTACATCTTTGCATCGGCGTTGGCGAAGATGACATTGAAATTCTACCACATTAACGATCTTGACTTTAACATCATCATGAAACGCGGTAAGTCTTCGATGTTTAGGGAAACAAAAGCATCCGTCACTGGACAGAAATTGAAGTCATTTAACAGCTACAAACAGTCGGGCGAGAACTGGGGCAGCAACCGCGGAGATTTTTGCTCTTTTTCGTCACCGCGCAAAATCGGAACGCCTTCGGTCGCGATTAAGCCCTACATCTAAGACTACATTGTCTGTATACATGTCAAGCTGAGAAATAGCTTTGTACAGTAACTGTATCATTCCCTCGATGTGATATGAACTGTCTATATATTAATGTACAGGAGAAATATCAATGAATATTCAAGATTTATATTTATAATTGAACAATTGTTTAAATTGTTGTACATAAGAGCCATTTTATGACAGGCTTAATATATAATTTTAAGTTAATAAATTTACTCTCTGGTAAGTAATTATTGACATAGTATAAAGGAAAAACCTTGTGTAGAGATCACGTTTATAAATCCAAATGTACCTATATCCAAATTTAAGTTAAAAATTGTACTTGACGTTTTCACGAAACTAAGAATAAATGAAAGTTTCTTACCTATTATAGTTTAGGCTTGTAAAATAGATGCTGTATTTATGCTTAGAATTAAAAAAAAACTCGTACAAATAAGTAGCTTGAATATTTTGTTTCCTTATAGAAGGTCACTCTGAATGAAAAAGGGAAAAATCCCAATTTTTGGCGTGTTTTCTAGATGTGAAATAGGATGCGTCAAATAAAGTTAACTCTTATAAAATTTGAATTGAAATTCAATTATTATATGCACTAATGACACACGCAAGAGTATTGAGATATTGGATACGGATGAGAAATTAGCTAAAAAAATTTAGGGTGTGACCAGTTCATCAAGTTTTAATTACCCATTATATTATTATATTCCTGCGTGAAGGAAAATTCTTTTTACTAATTGTGAAACATTTTATATCAACTTGAATAACCATCAGCGCAGGAGTGTTGAACTTGGTTACCGCCTGTTTTCAGGGACTTCTTTTCGTGGCCAGAAAAGGACATTATACAATAATTTAGCTTGAACATAAAAGTTTCCGTGTTCAGGACGAGATAATCACACATGAAGCAACCGAAGGATGTCACATGCAGGAACCTCCTACCAGGACTGAGTTCCGAGAGGTTGTCAATAAATTTACTTTGGATTTGGGAGCAGTAAAAATGTTAATTTTTTAGGTAATTTCTTCTATATTCCTGAAGAAGGGACAGCTTATTGTTTGTATTCAGTTCCTGTCTTACTTAAAAAATTGAAAATTATATTGAGTAAAGGTTATTTTATTTCTCCATGTTCTAGAGAAATCTCATATTCTCAATTCGAAAATTGTTTGAGCAAGAGAATTGTGCTGAACGAAAATGCCCAATTAGTCTCCGACATTCTCCAATTTAAAAACCAAAGAGACGGATCGAAATTAGAATGCAACCAAAAAAAGTGCAACAACTTACGGGCACCTGTGTTTAAGAGGAAGCCTACTTTAATAATAATGCCCGCATGAGGTTAATTACAATCTGAAGGAGTATAGGGTTCAGAGGTTCAATTAAACTATAAAGCTTACCAACTTGATAGTAGTGACTGTAGTTTATTATTTCTGCAATTGCTGTTTATATTTTTGCTGCAATAAATTAAATAATAACTAACTTTTTTAATTTCCTCCACCTGATGAAAGCAGTGCCTTGCGATAACTTATAGAAAAAATCACAAACAAGTATACCCGAATAAACAGAGGTTTTCATTACTTTTGATGGCACCTTAATTTCTATTGATAGAGCTCACTGCATTCCTTCATTCCAATAAAAAAACTTTCGGAATTTTCAATTCCAGTCTGCAATGGAAGCTGTATGATCTCATTCTCATTGTTCATCAAAGTAATGAGTCTTAGATTCTAAAATTTTCAATCCACTTTCAATTTGTATTTTACGACAAAGCGATCGGATTTAAAATTTTCAGCTTTCTATTCGGTAAATGAAAGTTGTGTATTCTGTTGTCCGATTTCGTAATGTTAATTTTATCCTTTTCAGGATAAAATATTTTCATCTGAATTTGATGTTCATGCATATTTATATACCTTCGAGTCAAATAATGCAATTACGACACGTATTTTTAATACTGATATGAGCTTACAAAATGTTGCACTGATTGCACTACATTTTCTTAGCACATCAGCGTTCACCGAGAGCCAAGGAAATTAGGAGTTGCCGTTGTATCTTTTGCTTGCGGCTTTGAATACATTCTCGTGAACTGGTTAAAGTATGTCGAGGACTCGTTTCTAGCAAGCAATGCAATGGAGTTATGCGGCCATGCGGCATGACTTTAACACTTCTGGAATGGCCCATAACAAGAACGTGCCGATATTGAGACCGTAGAATGCAGATATAATTTGGCTCAAACCCACACTTCCATTAGATTAAAATGAACGGGTTTATGCCACAAAATTATTCCACAGTGTCATTCCGTGACTTGAGGATGTCAAATCACGGCTGTTCAGAGAGTTGCGACGTGAATATGGAGAAAATCTAATATCAGAACTCTCAAAATAATAGTCTTTTGGTAGGAATTTATTCGGTCATCAATCTGAGTTGAGTTTCTAAAGCGTTTATCTGAATAAAGAGTAGACATTTAATATTAAAAATACAAGTAGTTTCCACACCTTTATCTTTTTGAAACCCTGCTGGACTGGATATCAAGGGACTAGGAAGGCCATTTCGTGGAATATAATCTCGCTAGAGCGATCACGTCACACAGAGAACCAATAAAATTTTCAGGAGAGTCCCAAGTTGCCATTTGAATTTAGGAAAAAATGTCTCGCCAACGCGGATTTTTGGACCTGAAAAGACTTCTCGCTCGGAGATGGATCGTCAAGCCTATCGCAGAAGACCATACTGCGGAAGATTTTACATATTCAGCCCCGTGTACATGAGGTACTAAAGTTTTTACGCGCCTCATGAATGTAAAATTCGAGTGGTATCAGCGAGAAAAACCATAAAACTGCCACCGGTAACCATTCTGTTGGACACAAGTCCTAAGCATAAAATGGGAAAAGAATGAAGCTTCCAAAGTAATATTCAAGATTTTTATAAGCCAATAATGTTATCGTATCGGTGAAACAAACTCTTTGACAAAACTCAATATAAAAATCTTAATGTCATTTGCAAAAAATATGAGCGGAGCGAAGAAGAGAGTTCGAGTTGGGAATACTTTTTTGCTAATTTTTCTATTATTTATCGAAGCGAAGCCACCAGAATAAGAAACTAATAACAATTTTATGCTTAATGAACTAAATACGACACTACACGCAAGTTTTGTCATCAATAACGGATCAAAACTTTTGGAGCTAGAATTCTTTAACATTAACTTTTTGAATTCATTCAGTTTCTTGTATCATCGACGAAATGTCAAAAAACTTCACTTATTACCTGAATTTTCTCACATCTACATCTTATCATTCCTAATAAAATTGTAAAACTTTCTGAGAAACGCAGTTACTTATTAAATTGTCCACATTTTTTTGCACTCCTTGACGTCGAAAACGAATATGGCTTCACCAGTCCTCATTGCGAAAGT
Organism: Hyalella azteca; assembly: GCF_000764305.2. NCBI lineage: Eukaryota > Metazoa > Arthropoda > Malacostraca > Amphipoda > Hyalellidae > Hyalella > Hyalella azteca. The sequence goes on along the minus strand of NW_025943380.1, from coordinate 640,083 downwards.
CTCATATAGCGCAGCTTTGGACAGTATGGGCATTTAGTGAAATGAAGGCGAAATAAGATTTATTATAGCATAAATAATTTTTCGCGATAATGGCAAACCAAATTTACACTGAACTTTTTAGCCGACAAAATCTCACATAACGACTTTCAATGCTAACCTTCCAATATGTTACGTAGAAATTAAGTTAAACCCCAACCGCAATTATAACATAGTTTGAAAGCATTTAGACTCTAATTCAGCTGCGAACATTTACTTAAATGTACTCACCACTCAAAGGAATCAATGAGTCCTTTTCGAAACTGATGATACCTTTCTTTACACACAGCAGGAGCACAGGGCGGATGTTGCACTGATATGTCAGAGCTCGACCAAACCGAATTTGGACGATTCACGTCAGGTTAAAAAATGCAATTATCTCAATATGTTTTATGCAGTCTCGATCATTTCTCAGAGTGATTGAGCACCCTAAAATTTTCCGTCTTCATGCAGGTTCTTGCGACGAAGACTAACCGCGCTTACATTCCCTATGCATCAGTAATCAGGGGATCGATGTCGCATTTATCACCGGCGCCACGACACCGCAATCCGCAGAACGTCTGCAATTTATGGCCGAGCGTCGTTACACTAGACGGTTCACGGGGCTGCTCGTTTTACTCTCATGATGACGACACAAATTCTACAAATTAAAATGACTGGTCATGTAGAAATATATCTTTGAAGTGAATTGTCTGACATAAACGACATGAGTTGTCGCCACTCAAAATATACTGCACTTAACTCGCCGCTCAAGAAACAACAGTATAATTCTGGTCAGAACTACGATTTGTTTGGTTCGATTACCAAATAATAACTACAACGCTGTTTAGATTTTCGAAGAAATCTTTTGTTCAGTTTTGTTCATGAAATAATGGTTTCTGTTAAATGCCGGCGAAATACACTAGGTGCTGTGGCGACTACAGCGACATTAACGTCAGTGTAGCAATTTAATCAGTATTATCAGTTATTTTAATGTCGTGCATATTTGCGTTATATTCTGTTAAATCGGGCACTTTTTATAATGGAATCCATGATTTAAATTTCCCTAGTCTCAATGACTCAAAATCGAATGCGTAGTGAAGACTTGCATGTACTTTACGACGAGTTTTTTGTAAAGCTGCCATCCACGGAAATGATCGGATCATTGAGCGAATATCATTGTAATTTTTTTTATTTAAGTGGGTCATCCTACTCAGATTGGCTCAGCAAAAAAGCATATCAGCCTGTGGCAAAAAGGAAATTACATAATTTTTGTAAGAATATTACCCGTTCATTTTTCTGGGTGTGCCCACGCAATATCTCTAGGGTATCGCAATAAATCCGCGTTCACTCAACGATCATAGACAGACTCTAGGAATCCTATCAACTGATTGATATCAATTCTTGCTACAAGATTTTGCCTCGATACCAAAGCAGATTCGTTAAGAGATTTGCCCGGCCATCTTGCAGGGTCGTCAGAGAGGCCTTTGGCCGGGGCGTTCATTTAATTTATTTTCATTCACTCAAAACGCAATAATTGCGCTAAAGATCGTTGTCCTCGTACACTTTTGATCGTTTTGCATTACAGTTACAAGCAATTTTTTTTATTTTCACAAAGTTATTTCCAAGTAAAATTTTTCGTTTGAAAAGCTAAAGAAAAATACCAGTGGATATAATGAACGACCTGGCATGGCCTAAGGCCTGCCATTGAGCAGCCGATGGCCGCCGCAATGGCTTCAGATTACAGGTCGCCACGTTGCTAATGCACTCCTGCCGACTCCTGCACTACGGAGCTGAGGACCGCTGTCCTCCACGCTTCGTCTCCCTCGTTGTCCTCCACTCTTCGTCTCCCTCGTTGTCCTCCACGCTTCGTCTCCCTCTCTTCGTCTCCCTCGTTGTCCTCCACGCTTCGTCTGCTTCGTCTCCCTCGTTGTCCTCCACGCTTCGTCTCCCTCGTTGTCCTCCACTCTTCGTCTTCCTCGTTGTCCTCCACTCTTCGTCTCCCTCGTTATCCTCCACGCTTCGTCTGCCTCGTTGTCCTCCACGCTTCGTCTGCCTCGTTGTCCTCCACGCTTCGTCCGCATCATCGTCCGTATCGCTGCCCTCGTGCCCTCATTGATCTCTAAAGCTCTTGTCTCTCAGTTTGTCAGGTGCGTCAGCGCAGCTTAGTCAGGCTCAGTCAGGCTCAGTGCTGATGATGTTTATCGGTCAAAACACTTCAGTTTTTTAGTCAAAATATTGCAGATTTGTCAGTCAAAATATTGCAGTTTTGTCAGTCAAAACATTGCAGTTTTATCAGTCAGAACATTGTAGTTTTGTCAGTCAAAACATTGCAGTTTTATCATTCAGAACATTGCAGTTTTGTCAGTCAAAATATTACAGTTTTATCAGTCAGAACATTGCAGTTATTTTTGTCAGTCAAAATATTGCAGTTTTGTCAGTCAAAACATTGCAGTTTTGTCAGTCAAAATATTACAGTTTTGTCAGTCAAAACATTGCAGTTTTGTCAGTCAAAATATTACAGTTTTGTCAGTCAAAACATTGCAGTTTATCAGTCAAAACATTGCAGTTTTTCAGTCAAAACATTGCAGAATTGTCAGCATTTGATGTCTCGTCTGTCACGAAAATTCTTATCAGTCATTGTGCCTATTTTCTCTTGCCAGGTTTGCTGTTGCCGGGCAAACTATGCATAACAAATTTTCAACCTAATTTGCACAGAGCATTCATGCAGCAGCCGCCAGACTAGGAAAAATAATAATACTTATGTCCTATGACCTACTATCTAGCTATAGGAAACAAACTTTTATAGGGTAATTTTTAGATATGACTCCGCAAAATGATCGGCAGCAAGACAAATGCTTATTTCCTGAGATGTTTTATGAAGTAAGAAGACAGAGAAATTAATTATCAACTCGAACAACTGCGTCGAGCAATGCGCGACCGATAGTGATTGGCAGGAAATAGGACTCGAGTTTAAAAATAGAATAAAGGACTAGTATAACAGGATGACTTGGTCTAAAATTTTACAAATATTTTAACTTCACAATTGAATTCCGAGTCTAGGTTTAATCGGCGCTTTAGGAATCCGTCTTTGCCGACCGTAGAAAAGCGTAACTTCTCATGAAGTCCAATGGATCATCCGACTTAATTCCTTCGCTGCCATTAGGTGAACTTAATTTGATTGGGCCTGGGTTTTCTCTGAGCAGATTTGAATTTCAATTGCTGATACATGGAGGTCAGCTGTAATTGGATTGGCGTGTGGGCTTCTTGTTTAATCGTATTAATCATTCCTGCTCCCAGAGAAATGATGAGACTTTAGTTAAAATGCGATGCACTTTTCCTCTTAGAATGGGTCATGCTGATTCAGTTTGGCGTGGAAAACTATCAGTGCTACATGCAGAATGTGTGTCTCTATTTGGAAATTTGGACCAATTTTTTTTTTGTGCGTCCTGCCTGTTAAAAATACGTCTTCGTCGTCTAAATACGTCTAAAAATACGTTCATATCGGTCATTGGTGAATAAAATAATTGTTAAAATTCTAGGGATGAAAGGCAAATCACAATTTCATTTTCTTGGTTGTGCTGTGGCGTTTGTTTCCAGACAACATTAAACATTCAAACAATCGAAGACTCAAATATTCATTACTAATTCGAATCGAATTATTGAAATTATTATTAAACATATTACATATTATATCATTAAAAATAATGAAAATTATACATTTTTGCTCATGCATCGTCATGAAGAGAGCACCCTAATCATTTCAAAAATGAAAATTTTTTACCTTATTATGAATTACTTATAAGTTCTTGGTTGCCTTCTTTATGTAATAGTTATTCTGCAGTATAACTTAGAATTATAATGACAGAAATTGATAAAAAAACAAATATTTGAATAAAACACGCATTATATCTCACAGAAATTTAAATCATAATTCAATTGGTTGACGTCTTTATTCAGACAAAATTTTAGAATTTTTTCTGCACTTCGCTTTTGAGAATTCGTTCACAATTACAGCACTTCCATTTTATAGTTTGGTGATAAGTTGAATATTGTTGCAATAATTATTTACATAGCAGCAATTATTGTAAATAATTGTATGTTGTTACGCAACAATAAAGTCTTCGACGTTCCTGGTCGATAACTTTATTATAAAGTGAAGGCTTTTTACATGTTCTTTGTCCATCATATTCTGCTCGGAATTGATTTTATCTACATCAGCCAAATTATTCTTGACAAATTAACCATTTCTCTTTATATAGTTTCTCGGGTTGCGATCTTGAGACATGTTCGCCGTCAAGTTAAAGCTCATCAGCATTAAATTAAGCAGCGCCAAGAGTATAATTAATTGCCCGGACCGAGAAAATTGACGCCTCGAGAAGTCGCTGAGAATCTTAGCCCCAAGAAATTTTTCCTCGTTTAAATGCTAAACGATGTTTACCTTTTGGGTCTAATCAGAATATAATGAATTTAAAGTTTAGATAGAAAGTTAATTAAATTCTAGCATCAAAAAGATGAATTTATTGTAAATCTTGAACTAAAAGTTGCTGCGGTATTTCTCTCAAAGATAAGAAACACTGTGTTTATGTTCTACACTTTAAAATGGTAATGCTGAAATAAAAAAGTCATGGTACAGATGAAAATACCTCGTTAAAAATATGGACTGCAATTTTATTCTGGCTTAGATTAGCAACAAGGTGATGATAATATCAGTACGTATAAAAGTTCATTAATTAGGAACAAAGGCTTCTCAGAAGGCAGCCGTGCAGCTCTAGTCAACAAGCATTTCATTTTCTCCGTAAGAAGATGCCAAATATTTTGCACTAGCGGGAAATCTGGTCTTCATAATTCCGAGTCTGTAACGTCGGTCTCATCCCAAGAGCAGCTAGCAGTCGCGGCTGAGCTTCCCTCTGATATTTCCGTCTCATATTTTCTTCAGAGCTGCGATCTTAAAGAGAACCGCGGGATTTCTGCAAGTCTCCTAGCGAACGCCATCATCACACCAGTCGCTTCTGATGCTGCGAACTTCGCCTCCTCGTCCGAACTCTCGCAACTGTACAAATCAGACCTGCTTGGCATCCCGAGTGATGACACTGGGTTGGTTTTAGAGTATGTATGTTAGGCCGAAAAACTTATCCTTTTCGTGATAGATTTGGTCTTTTACGCGTGATGCTGACCCAGAATAGGCTTTGGGGCAGGTATTTTGCTCTAAAATGCTGAGCCGTTTTTAAGGGAACGTTTTTCACATTTTATTTGTATTTAAACCCTTTTATTGTGAGCTTTCCAGTGCGCTGTGTTTGAATAAAAATGCATATAAAAGCGGATTGTCATTATCTCATGTCAGGAAGGATTGCGGAAAACTGCTACGCTGCATTATTTGGTATGCGAGTCTTCGTACCAGTTGAGTGGTATCCAGGAAACCTAGTATTTAAGAAACTTTTGAATGCAAAGCCAAGTGTAGAAATCCGATTGTAAATTTTTGAAGTGAATCCAGCAGTTAACGCTTCTCAAAAAACCTTCTACAGTCATGCTGAAGCTACTCCTATAGTCAAGAAAATGCAACTCAAAATACTACTGCCTATAAATACTACCCAGAATGCCAGTACCATGAAAATATTACCCTAAATACTATGAAACAAATGCTGCCATGGAGTGAACACATTACTATAGGAAATTATGAATACTGACATTAACCTATATATAATGCACCTTCGAAAAAGTAGCAAATATTGACGCAAATGTAGCAAATGCTCACATAAAAATCATCAACCACGCCCCATACCTTTGTTTCGCCATCATGTCGAAGTCAGTACCAATAAACAACTTATGCATGCATGCATGTAATTCCCCTCCTTGCATGTTTCCATCATCATTAAACCTACATTTATTAGAGCGTGTGGGAAAATTTCGTATCTCAGGCGACATTCATGTGAACGACATTTGCTTTTCCAATACTCATAAAGAATTTTTGAACATGGTGCGGAATTTCTAGAATCTGCGAGCTTGCATGAATCATGCTAATGAGCAGCGCTTTTAACGGATTTTCCCGCTAAATCAGCGGAAGAGAGGAAAATATGCCTGAGTCTGGCAGCCAGACGGCAAATGTTAGCGTTTTTTGGTGGTTTCAGGCACAGTTGGAACCCCCAACATAAATCACTAGGCTTTTACATCAGCAGCTATCCAAGGGATGCCCGACATATGGGCCGGAAGCCTGGCTCCTGAAAAAAGGTCACCACACGAATTGGCTTCCGAATTTTCTTAGCGCCTCGACCACAGAATAGCCCAGGAATTGGAACTATTTTAACTATGTATTTCAGAGGACATTGGTTCAGTGAACGAGATTAACGGGCTCCAGCTCACTGTTGCTACAGGACAACAGCCCTAAAATCTTTCAGGCGATCGAATTGAATCCTTGCAAACTCTGATCACATATCTTTTGAATCACGTTTTACTAAATAAACATCGCAACAATGAGATTCTATGAGATTCAAGACCTAGTAATTTTATTTATTACTCGAGGAAAGCAGGAAATGGGGATATGTTCTTCTTTTATTTAATAAAAATGTCTAGACAATCTGAGCTTTAGTCATGTGTCTAAAAGAAATGTATGAATCGCCCTTAAATATATCTATTTAACCGCTCTGGACTTCACCAGCAGCCTCACCTACTATTGTTATACCCCATCTCCCTTGCATAGTCCTAAAAGTTGTTAGCTTAACACAGCGCGACGGAAATGAGATTCAAAAACAAACCCTTAAAACAAGATACCAATGCAGATTTGAAGGCAAAGCGGTGCTTTACTGAAAAAAATGCGAGCAGTTTGCATGTGGGAGCAGAGCAGAAGATTTCACGCTGGTGCTTGCATGGCGGCCCTTGAGACCGCACTCGAGATCTGTTTCGGTGAATTGCATCGATGACATTAAAACAGGCGTGCATGGTATGATGGAATACTATATTAAAATTTAACCAGGTGTAAATTGTTTGATGGAAAACTATATTACATATAAACCAGGTACACCTTGTTTGATGGAAACTATCTTACAATAGAACCAAGCACATATTTCTTATGGTCAAACTATGCGTGAAACAGTTATAGCCATCAAACATATACCGGATAATAAATTGAGCCAAACACATTAAATCAGAATTATATGCATATCTTATTTGCTTCAAATCAAGTTTTGTCGATGAGTCTCTATTGGCTCATGGTGTTAATTCCTACTTTAAAATATTTTAATTCATTTAATAAACCTGCTTTAACTACGATTTCTTGAACGCACGACGCGAGTTTGCCGAGCTTCACATCGTACATCAGTGTAATTTCAGACATCCTTTAGAGCTGCCGTTGTCTGTTTAAGTAGCAAACAAACGCCACAAGAAATATAAAGTCTGAGAAGTTCAGTCGGAAAAAGAGTGTTTTTTGACCCCCAGACGCTCTGAGCAGGAAATTAAAGAAATGAGCCAGGCTGCGAGTTTCATTGTTGTCGAGTACAATATGAACGTACAAAAGTCGATATCTTTCTCTAGCGTCAACAGGCACGTTGATATTTAGCGCTACGTTTCGTCTGCTCAACTTAGGGACGAATCTAAAATATTATCGTGGGACTAAGAGAGCTCACAGTGGAGAACGATTGTTTGAAATATAATGGTACAAATTTTTTGCCTTATCAACCACTATCAATATAATCTTGAGCCCAGTTTAACCGCCGTTAAAATCTTTCGCCAACTTCGTTCGAGAAATTTAATTCTATAATTCCTACTTTGTAGCTGGACTAGAAAATATCTAATTTTTTTTCTGACATACAAAATAGGCAACATCAATTTTTACTGCGCTTAAAGCGAAATTGTGAAGTATCTATACGCTTGAGTGTGATGCTCTAAATTTTTTGTTCCGAAAAAGTAGTGTGATAATGGTTTTCATACTAATTAATATGTCCACTTGCTGACGCAAACTTGAGGCAAGCCAATCTCGAGCATTGATTTTTGTAGTAAAAAATGTTCTGAAAAACACCATTGAATGTTAGACGTTTCCCAGAGAATCCACGTTTTCAATCAGAGCTTGATACACGACAACAGGCTATGAAAAAGACTAGGTTATCGGTAGATTATGTTATCAATTTGCAGGTAATTTAAATTCTTCAATAAGATTGTTATGCGTTTGCTTATCCACAAAATAGAGACCGTATAAATAGGTTTGGGGTAGATCTCTTATGTTTACGTCTCAAATTGACTGCCGAAAAATATTGTTTTTTGACTTCATACAATCGATTTTGACTTGGGTAGACTTTGGTTTACTTAAACTTCTAATCTAAACTCATACCGTAGGTCTTCCTTCCTCAGAGTGATGTGAAACCTATCAAATGTTTGAAAATAATTCACGGGCAAAATTATACAAATAAACACAACTCTGATAAATCATATTTTCTAACATCTAACTTCCTTCAATTATACAAAAAAGTAGCCAAACTTATTGTCTCACGAGAGACTAATTAAAAAGGCAAAATAATCACTAAATATTCAAGCAGAAGTCATTTATTGCCAGTTTGATCAAATTCTTTGTAACACCGAGCTCAAAATTTGGTAATTAGGTCAACAACAGCTTTGGTTTTAGTACGTGGGCCTACAGAGCTTTTATTTCAGCCCGTAGGCCTACAGCCACTATTATTTTAACACGTCGGCCTACAGTAGCTTTTATTTCAGCTCGTAGGCCTACAGCAGCTTTTATTGCAGCCTCCACTAATTGTTATTCCGCCAGGCCCCCGCATCGCTTAATTACCCTGAATTTCTCTTCGCAAGTCTGGACCAACCAACTGCACAGATTGCTTCTTCCACTCTCAAAATTGTTGCCCTGTACTGAATAACTTTCTGAAAATTATTTATGTAGAATTTCGTAGGAAAACGAGTTCCAATTCATAATTAGTGAATAGTCCTGCAGAACGAAAATTCGATCACAGAAGGAAATTTTTTTCCTTAATTATTGATGATTTCATTATAACGTGATATTTTAATAGCAAATCCTCATAGATAATGCAAGTATATATTAATTAAAAAAATCCCATTTTGCGAGAGGAAAGTGAATAGCAAAGACTAATTTAAAAGGCAAACTTCATGATTACCACGACGGATTTGTTAACTGGAAACAATACAATCAGCAGTTCCACAGAAATAGCACAAAGGATTAATTTTTTCACGATTTTGAATCTTAGTTATTAATCTTAAGAACTACCTTAATATATTGCCTTAAAGCTTAAAACATTTTCTGAATCGAGTCATTCAGTGACTGGTTTATTATCCCTAATGGCAACCATCCAATATCAAAAGGATTCAGAAAAGATTATTAATCCGAGAAAACTTCCCTATTCTTTATCTGCATTGGCAAATTGAAAAACCTGATAAATTTTTTCCACCAAGATAAAGACATTTTCTTTTAAGATGGTAAATGGAAAGAATGATAAACGATGCAGAAACGCTTTTAATTACTAAAAACTATCCCAGTCAGGAGAAAGTCATTATAGAAGTTATCATCACCTTTATTAGAAATGCATTCCTCTGAATTTTATTTCCTTCTCTGACAATTTACTACCGTTTCTCTAATAACAGTTTACGTTACCGGAATCAAAGTTGATGAATAATTCAATGGGAGATGCCATCTGCAAATTTTCTGCAAAACCAAGCCAACCTTATCCTCGCGACTCCTATCGCTCCAAACTCCATCAGTTTCAGTATATTGCCTCAATTATCTCAGTTTCAGTATATTGCCTTAATTATCGCTACCACTCGTATGTGGAGATATTCTCGTGACTTCATATATATAAATTTTTCAAACATCGTAATTCATGGTTCGCGATGTGTCAGTAGGTTCTTTTTGTATTATAACCGTACTTTTAACATCTGTCGGTAGATAATCTATGTTGCAACTATTTTTATTATATTTTCTTTGTATTATACTCGTATCTCAACTGAAGATTTCAACATGTAGCGGTCAATGAACAACACTGCAGTTCTTCACTATATTTTTTAAATTACATTGCTACTATATATTTTAACTTAATTTTCACTTTCCTTTATTGAATTTCACCAGCAAGAGAGACCCAATTTATGCCCAGGACGTGCAGTTATTAGCAGCGGCTATATTGCTCATGTGAAATACATGACATTGTTACTATGGGTCTTCCTTATGTGCTATCTTCTCTTGAAAATTTTATGAAATTTCAGATTAGGTCTTAAATTTTATGTCAATAGACCTTTTTAAATCGGAACCTAGTATATTTCGTTATAAACCGAAAAATAGGTTTCTGAACAGGCAGTGCATGCAGAAAAATTGATGAAAAATTCTTACTATTTTTTATAGAGCGCTAGGATATCATATTGAATGAAATTATTTACCCATATAACTATCAAGTGAAATGACGTATAATAAAAAATACAATTATTTGCCAAAAAATAAGACATTATTTCATCAACAAAGCACATATGTTTATTTTATACCTAGCTTACCACTGTGTTTTTATTTACGTAACATCGTATTCCAAGCTCAGCTATTCCGGTCACGGGAAGCAATACAAGCATTATTCAGGTGGCCAGCGCCTCTAGCGCGCGGAAACTGGAGAACAACAAACCTCAGAACACTGAAATAGATAACAATGTAAAAGGGGAAAATCAAACCGGAAAACACGAAATAGAACAACAAAACCTGTAGAAAATATAAGTAAAAGAACAAAGAGCAATGTTCCAGTGGCAACACGATGCCTTTCTGACCCGCAAATTGGCATGTATGGAAATAAAATATTTAATTTCAATTTTTGATGTGATAAATCAAATTTTATTTTAACTACAACAGCTTAGTTCACAATTGAGCTAGTTTCATATTAATAGCCATGGGTAAAGAATTTTCGTTTTGGAAATACCCATTTTTAGCGTATTTTCTCATTTATGGAAAAAATGCACTATTGTACTCGCCATGTCCGTCCGTCTGTCCGTCCGTGACTTCACGTTTTCGTCGACGAGAAAATGCACTCTCTGTCACTCACTGCAGTGAGTACTGAGTTACATTTTTTCGGATTTAAAGCGTATACTTTTAGTCACAATCGTTCACTAGTTTATGAGACTCGCAGTTTATTAATGCACCTCAATAAAGAAGATAATTTTTGAAATTTTTTACCTGTTGACTGCAAGTCACTGCGTAGTGGATACCAGCACGCTTTGGCACGTCTCGTTTCACTGTTAAAAATGCCTTGTTTTGCAGTTAAGACTGACATAAAAGACCGTACCATTGCACCTGCTCTGCATACCAATTGGCTCATGTAAATGTTTCGAAATTCCCTGGAAGAATGTTTTCCCTACACGAGACAAGTTTTGCTCCAGAGGCTCAAAACTTCCGGCTTATTATAAAGTTTTGATAAGTTGGAGTGCGCTTACTTTTTACTGTCTAAAATATCTGACTTGTAAAATTTCCATCCAGATGATTTGTCGATGACACTTCATGATGTTTCACGTAAGTTTTGTACATTTGTTCGTGTATAAAGATGCTTCTCGAACTTATTTGATTAATCCGTTTATTTAGATAAAGTTCATTTTGGCGTCAATGTTTTCACTTAAATTTTCAGCTTAACCTGGCATTCTTCCAAAATTTTAACCTAAAATTTAATTGGATCATCATCGTTTCAGCTCGATATGTATTTAATATTCGTAAACGTGATATATCGATGCCTTCGTTCTAACAAAAAATTGTGATCCACAGGCAACTATATTTCCCTGCTCTATGCTGGACAAATAATGGCTATTTTTTAAACACAACAGAGTAGTTATGCATCTCCGCGGGCTCGGTGTGAACGCGTTCATGGTCAGTAAATCCTGCTTGCCAAACTACACTCATCCAATTAAGCCACATAGCTGAACAAAAACTTAGCTACATCAGACAACTACACGAATGGTGAAAAAAACTCAATAAATTTCAGGCAATCCACTTGTCATATACAGAGGTGAAGAAATCAAAACGCTTGAATACCTGCCCCTTTTATCACTGATAATCCTATGTTTATTTTCGATCTTCATGATTTAATTTATCAGTTATTAGAAATTTGTCGTCTCTGATGAAACAAAGAAACGAAAAATAAGAAGTCATTTCCGTAGCTTGTGCTATTCTAAACACGCCATGGTAAAATCATGTTAAAAATCTTTTATTGCAATTTCACTAATTTCTTGTTGGCAATCATAATCTAATCATCACGAAAGAAAATATTCATCACATTTTCGGGCTTGATTTTGAATAGCATTGTTGCAGCAGAGATGCGCCTCATTACCTTTAATTTTGAACATGACATTTTAATGCTATATTAAGAATTTGGTTTTCGGGGTTTCCCTTTGAGAAAAATTCACCGAAGCTCATAATTTAATATAAATAGTTAATGTTTCGTTGAAATATTAAAAAAATTAAAAAATTACGCAAGTATTCTGTAAGTCATCTAGTGAGTTTAGGACCTTTCACTTCTCTATAGCTTCATACTAATTTATCTAACAAACGGTATGACAAAACGGAGACTAAACGTCTTGCCCAGCGCGTAGGTCTAATCCTCCGCAATATTGTTTACAATAACAAAATCTGTGCAGAATAAATTTCTCGTGAATTGACTATATAAACTAATCTTAGTCGCTAATTAACGTAAACTGCTGAGATTTCGTATGGATATAAGAAGCAAACGAGCTGCACGAAATTTGGGTATTGAACCACTTCGGTTAAATAAACTATAGACTTGTTCTTTCATACATAGTCTAGAATAATAATATAGACGCCAGGACTCGTTACGAGCAAGATTTTATGGCTTAGACAAATTTTTAAATAGCGGCGTTGCAGCCTTAATGAATTTATATCAAAGATATTTGAAAAACTTCAGTTTTGTCTAGCGTTGGCGCTCAGTGATGTGTATTGTATTATGATTTAATACATTCACAGTTCCTTCATTCTGTTAAGTTGTTGATCAATTCACCTCGTTGCAGTATTTTAGCTCTCATTCGCAAAATCATTTTCAATTTACTAATGACTATCATTTACTTAGCTCAGGGAGTGAAAAACCATTTTTCAAGTGGATCTCAACTGATATAACGCTGATTATGGGAGTGAATGAATCAAGCTCATTATATCTGACTAAATTAATCAAATACTCAATCACAAATTTACAATTTAGCCACATGCAAAAATTGTATTCATTTTTCCACAATCTTACACACGCAAATTGGATGCAGCATAATTGTACAAATTAAAAAAATTAAGCCATAAATAAAAAATAGAAATGTTCGAGCCATTTCACTTGTAGAAATTCAATTAAACTTATCATATGCTAACTTGAGCGTTTATAAAGCTATATGTACGAGAACATTTATCTTCTTTTGTTAGAAGTGTCCTTTAATTCTTTTATTGCCCCTTATCTGCTTTTAACTCCCTGAGAATTGAAAATAATTATAACCCAACACGATTGAAATAAAAAAAGTTATTTTCACAATGTATTTACTGTTCGCTTAACGTTGAGCTGTTAGCATAACAGGTTTTACTTAAAAAAATCCACACATCTCTCATTAGAAATGATTACAACATTTTAAAAATCCGTACGTTTAATTATCCATAAAACTGACTTTTTTGTTAGTCCCAGCGATACGAGTGCCTTGCCAAGGAGACGTTCAGGAAGGTTGGCTGCGCAAAGAGGCTTACCAGTAAGCCTGGCGCGACACCGACTTGATTGCGTCTTCTGACTCGAGATGCTTCGCTGCCCCATACTTCAGACCGAGGATTTGTGACCTATTCTGGACTCTCATGTCCCACGTGCTTTTGTACACATTAATTTTATGGACACTACCAACATTTGTGACCGATTCTGGACTCTCATGTCCCACGTGCTTCTGTACACATTAATTTTATGGACACTACCAACATTTGTGACCTATTCCGGACACTCATGCCCCTCGTGCTTCTGTACACATTAATTTTATGGACACTGCCAACATTTGTGACCGATTCTGAACTCTCATACCACACGTGCTTCTTAGCACGTTTATTTTATAGATACCTCAGAGTTTTGTGACCAATTTTAGACTCTCATGTCCCACGTAATTCTGTACACGTTTACTTTATGGATACCACCACTATATGTAACCAATTTCTAACTCTCGTCCCACGTGTTTTTTTTACGTGAGACACTTTAAACGCACGGCCAGTTTCATTTCTGGGGCACTATAAACCCCAGGACTTAAGGTGCCCAGCTGCTCGATACCTCAGACCGAGGAACTAAAAACAATAATGAAGTTCAATTTCTTGCGTACACGTTGCCATTTTGAATTTTTTCGTCTCTTTAGTTCTCACAGACCGAGATTGGCCGATGCATATTACAACGCGGACGCAGCAATTCTCTTGCAAACGTTAATATGATATTATGACGTCATGAAACGCACTGGATTGAAGTGGTGTAACGAAAACGTCATTATATGACGTCGTGAAACGAGAGTTACCAAATGGCCTAACAAGCTGTCAAGCCCGCGGACAAAAAAAAACTATCACTCAAATTTGTATATTCCGATGTAATTTTTTAGCACTTTTTAAAATTAAATAAGGGAATACCGCTATTATAAATTTTAGCAATTGATAAACGCAATTGAAAAAATCGCGGAATTATGACGTCATAACACCACGGTCTGTAGTAACTTATGATGTCATGAAAGCCAGGATCTGTAGCCAAGTGGAGTAACAAAAGTCTAGAGCCAAAATCTTCTGACCGTGGGCTAGTTGCTGGTACATATACATTCACCGTCATCGACCTCTTCCATGCGGGGCCGGCGTTGATCTCACTGCAGGGGCCATTCTCGTAATTCCCAGGGTGCCGTTATCTGGGATTCTTCGCTTCTTGGGTCTTGTGGGTAATATTATTGCTTCTTCTCGCTCGGGCGCTCAAATTTCACTCATTCTTTTTAGCGCATTTTCTCATTTATGGAAAAAATGCACTATTGTGCTCGCCATGTCCGTCCGTCCGTCTGTCTGGCTGTCCGTCTGTCCATCCGTCTGTCCGTGACCTCAAGTTTTCCTCGAGAAAATGCGCTCTCTGTCACTGTGAGTACTGAGTTATATTTTTTGTGAAAAACTGAGCACTGGATTGTTTAGACGAATTTTTTTAGTTGCCTTGCGGTTAGACTAACGCGCATTTATAGCTTTTATTTATCTTTTTGAAATTCTCTAACGAATTGTTTAATGTAGTTCGTTGAGGAGTGCTGGGAGGAAGATGATGGCTGGTTTCTCTGACACTTTCATTTTTTAGCCTATTTTTCAAAATATTCAGGCTTAATGCTGACAGGATAGACGTCATATCAACCGAAGTTACTCGAGAATAACAAAGTTTCTCGTGCGGGAGATCCATACGAGTAATCCTAGTATTATATCCTATCTAAAAGCGAGCTAAATCTCTTGAAGAAAATGTCTCGGGAGTGAAAGCTGGTTTTCGAAAGCGAGCGAGGGAAAAGTGTGTCGTAGAGCGTATTTTAAAAGAAGGGTACAGTGTAAGGGTTTGGATCAGTATCGCCTAAGGACATTTGGTATTCTAGCGCTACCGCTCCTTTCAATGAAGGTAATACTGGAATTTACAGCCCGAGACTTGTTCGAGCTCAGATCTAGGTAATAAGAATTAATTCAATATATTACTGACCAATCGCTGAAAAAAATTATATGTTATATATTCTTATTCTACGTTGATATTAATAAATATCAACGACTCGATGAACGAGATTTTTTATCTCGCTTTATCATAAGATATTTTTCTGTTAATTATTACATAATCACAGAAAAATTTATCTTTATCTATTAGTTTCTGTTATTAGACATTGGTTATTTCAAGTACTAAACACTTGCTTGCAGAATGTCTCATTACTTTGCCTTTAAATTTTTTGTCCTATTGCCGGCAGCATTTAGAATCCCGAAGAGCAAGCACCTTAAACATTCATCCAAAATTATTTCAATTCGTTAGACACTAACCGATTCTAGCCAAGCTATGACATGACAGTCACATAGTCTTTTTCAGTGATTGTTTGTTAGCGTTGTGTATATAACTTCCGTGATTGAAACCAGGAATATTAATTTTTCCATGCAATTGAAGTTGGTCTTTCTTTACCCATTTCCTCCTAAAACACAATCCCTGGTACTATCGCTCACATCACGGCACTGCCGTCTTTTGTTTCGGTGCGGGCTTCCAATCTAAGCAGAAAGCCATATTGTCGAACCTGATCCTGAAAGGAATGGAATGAGGTCTCGTCCATTCCTGGTGGGAATGGAAAGATGTCTCGTCTATTCCTGGGAGGATACAACAGATCCTGCGTGCAAATGTGGCCCCGAGGACGTGTCGTTACTCTATATCTAGATTTCTGCGTTCTTAACGACTGACTCCCGAGATTCAAATCTTGTTCGACGAATCTGAAATATTCTGATATCACGTTGAGGTAAATAATTGAACTCATAAAACCAGATCAAAGATTTTAAACTATTGAACATCTTAAGTGGAGAAATTAGAAGGCAATAATATTATATAAAGTCTTACATCTCTGAGCTCATTTGTGCCATTAACAATTATCTCACAGAATAAAATTTAATAGTGCCATGATATTTTCTCATGACATCAGACAAAATATATAAAAATACAACATATATACTGACTACGTGTTTAACTAGCAATATAATTAATAATATTTCTTTAAATGTAATCAGAATGATGAATTATGTCTCATAAAACAAAGCACAACTGACGATTTTAACTATAATAGTTTAAACTTATACAAGAATCGAAATCCATTGGAAGAACAAAAACGATAACACAATTTGCATGCCTAGTTTCAGCCATGATGTGTCGTAATCTAAATCCTTCTTGCAAGGCCCCGTCATAATCTTGAGGTAATTCAAACTTAAGACTCGTCTCGGAGAAAATCTCCTCGCAGTGGACATTTCACTCCAAGCCTCGATTTACAGTCTTCTGTGCGACGCCTTCGCTGATTTACGACCAGCCCAGCTCTCCTGACGTTAAGTTTACTGTAGCTTGAGAATGAGACTGAACATGAATCGAAGACCGATCTGAATCGATTTCTGTTAAAATATTGACTTCGACAGTTTGTCGGATTAGTTTCTAACATGTAATAATAATAATAATTATTGTCCGTGGCATATTTTTTTCACCTTACTCGCTCTTTAGGGTGCTTGTGTTCAACATCATTCATTTCGTTAACAATTCAGTCCATTCTAAAACACATGATGATGTTGATTTATGCATATCGAAACTATTCACTTTATTTATTTCCAAACTTGGAGTAGCATACTTCTAACAGACGGCAAACTCGAATTTCGGGTTTTAAGAAATGAAACAAAATTGGCGTGAAAATAATTCTCAAGAGTTTCTAAAAGACTGTATTGTTTTACCAATCTTGAATATAATGTACGAATTCTAATTGTAACGTACGTTGGTCCATCAAAAAATTCGTAGAAGGTCATTTTACGAATCATTTACGCGTTTGTTAGATAGAGACATTACAGAACGACGCCTGGGGAAAATTTTTCTCACGGCCTCCATGACAGAGACGTCTCAGAAATTGTGGCGGCTAACCAAACTTGGAGGTTTACGACGCATTAAGAATGTTTTAATTTCTTTTTGCCTTAACTTAAGTCTTAAAAATGAGGATTCTGAGACACAGGAAGTTGAAACCACGATGTCACGTCGTCAAGAGAGCTCATATGCGACGCGACACTTTATAACATATATTGATATCTTTATTTGTATGAGCCATTTTATCCGAATAATAAAAAATGACTTAATTACTTAATGCATCGACATATTTGTCAGCACCCTCATGTTTGCTTTACAGTTTCTCCCTTGCCTAAACTTGCCGATTAAAAAAATAGTTTCACTTCATGTCCTCATTCTATCAATGATATTTAATTATTTATGAACCTTCTGTGTCATGGTGCGTCTCAAAATGTTTCAAACTGAAGTTCATTGGTTTCTGTCACCAACAATGCACAAAAAGTGGAGGTTTTAACCATGATCAATCTGAGTTATAAATTGTGCGATAGTTTGCGTTGAGAAATTTTTGGTTGCGAGGAAGTTGGCGATGGAAAGTTTTTGGTGGTAAAAAATATAGCGATAGGAAGTTTTTGTTCGTGAGAAGTCGGCGTTGAGAAGTTTTTGATTGGGAGAAAGTTGGCATTAGGAAGTCCCTAGCAGAACAAGCAGCGCATCAACTTTGGTGGTTCACAGAGCCCTGCAATCAAAGTAAGTGCCTAGGATCGCCCCATAAACCTAAACTGGATTATGACCTCGACCGCGCGAGCCTCGTGGAGCGATAAAAACCACAGTCCCAGCTTGACTGTGAAACAAAGGGCACAAAGAATTCAAATATATCTCTATATTATTTAGGATGAAGCCATATAGAGAAAATGGTCCTGCAAGTAGACCGCTTAAATAACTGATGTATTCCCTACTATATTTGTGCATCAATCGTGGCAACAATTTGCGTTGCGTAAGAATATGGCAATTCAATCAAGGATTTTATGAGCCCCCTTCCATCCCCCCCCCCCCAAAAAAAAAATATCAACTAAATAGGCGATTAAGTTCCTTTTGAATTTATTCGCTTATGATGAAAAAATGAACTGCTATACCATACAACGTTTTTGCTGTGTTAATGAACAGACCGTACGAGGGGCATCAGTTTTATTGGGCTGCTTCGCTAGGAAACTTTTACATCGGTCGTATTGAGTCATCAGCTGGAAACGCGAGCAGCGCTTCAGTGACCATCCCAGCATTAAACTCTTGCCTTCACCTCCTCCGCTGTAGCTCCTTGTTAATCTAGGTTTTATTCATGCTTAGTGTATTTAAATCTTTTGAAAATTATGATTTTGATTATTATACTTGCTTGCTTTCCGCCTCTGCGCTTAGATCTCCAGTTAAGAAAAAGCTAACATCTCGGTAACAAAGGCTCGTGGAAGGAAAAACTCACTTTTTTCTGCTGAAGACAACTATTTTTTTGTGAATTAATGCTGACAAATTCAAATTAGATCATTTTCCATTCTGAGTGCCTTTCATTATCAAAACATAATACTTTAATACCGAAATAATAAAAGAAACAGCGAAGTGGGTGTAATTTCACAATGCGCTATTGTCGTACACTAAGAGCTTCCGTAAGAGGCGGTGGCGCGGCCACTTTAATGCGACTGCTTTGCATTCGCAATGAGACACTTCGAGCAAATCCAGGCCATCAGCGATGCAGTGCTATGCGGCATGCCAGGCATTGACCAAAACTGAACACCAATGCTATGCCATGGCTATGGAGCGAAGACTAAACTCCTCAATCCTGATCCCTCCAGGAAAATGGCGTTGAAACAACGTTGATTTCGTTGAAACAACGTTTAATAACGCCATTTCAACGTCAGAAACCTGGTGGATTAGTAGTACTGGCATACCGCTACGCGGTATGCCAGAAATTAACCATACTGAGATCTTACGCCATCCCGATAATTGCAGCGTAGGCTAAGCTTCTGCTGAACGCCTATGGTCCTTGCTACGATGCGCGGTAGGGTGAATGCCGTGGAGAACCAATTATAATTTAGCAATACTCGTCTCTAAAACATCAAAACAACGTGAATAGATTAAAATATTCTGAATTTCATCCATGAAAATGTCCTCTTCGTGTCACTCTACGTTGAAAGATCTGAATCAATAGAGTAAAGAACGAAGCTTCAAGTGCCTAAATTCTCAATTTTTCAGTTACATTCTATAATTATGTACCGTGAACAATGGCTTAAACTATGGTGGGCTTAATGAATTTGCTCTCACAATAAAAAACATGTATTGTTCCTGTAGGTATTTTTTCAACAGTTGAGCTTCACAACGCAACTCAGCAAAAAAAAAATTTTTACACCAATATAATTTTCTGGCATGCAAACATGAAAATTTCGTTTTTCAAACGCTCGGACATCCTGGATTGTAGCTTCGTGATGCAACTTAGCCACGGAAGGCGTCTGTAATGAGGTGTCTAGGCAGGAAAACTTCTGGCAATGCGTTTATTCTGGAGTGATGGCCTAACTTTTGTCTACTTAATGATAGCAGCTCAAAAAATGAGCGTTCTCGTGGTACAATCCCTGAAGTTCATCAAGAAACGTGGACAAACACGAAAAGTTCCCATTTCTGGAGATTGCTCATTGAGATTAAATTTCGCTTTCTGATGTGCGGGTTGCGGTGGTCATTTTAAGGGAAGTTTTGTGACCTTCTGGCCTAAATTTTTCCCCTTGAAGCCAAATTGCATTGTTCCTTCGAATCATTTTCAGCATTCCTTCAAGACTCAGTTAAGAAAGACAGGCTTCTATAAACAATAGCCATGCAGAAAACTTCTCATTATTATAATCAGCTATTTTCACTCGAAGGAACATAAGATGAAAAAAATTTCCTAAAAAAACGAGTTCAAAATTATCTTCGGAACTGTAAAAACAATCTTTCGAAATTTACCAGACGCAATTATCTACCAGTTCCATTATTTATAGTCCAACCTAAAACCATCGCTGATTTTCTAAGCTGCAATAAAATTCCAAATTTACACGAAAACAAAAAAAAATCGAATGCCAACTCGTTTTCCTCTGCAAGCGCCGCAATTACAATTGACCAAATTCACTAACTTTTTTCCTGTGAACAGCAAACCAAGGAGGGATTGTGGCCGGCAGAGCTCAACAGCGACGACGTCTTCAACTCTCGGACTGAAAATAACCGAGAAGCAAAGTCATCCAAAACGCCGTTATTAAATATTTGAAAGGGAACTTTGGCTCTGAGATACAGTTGCTGAATTTTTGAGCGGCTTGGCGGTCCTCAAAGAATCTTCAGATTTTTTGGGTGAAATATTTATTAGGAAAAGAAATTTTATGGGGTGAACCATTTATCGGGAGTTGATGTTTTATGGGGTGAAACACGTATTTGGTAAGAATTTATAAAGGTAAACCATTTATTGGTACAATATGTTTTATGAGGTGAACCATTTATTAGGATAAGACTTTTTAGGGGCTGGCCCGTTTACTGGGACTATATGTTTTACGGCGTCAACCATTCAGTGGGCAGGAGATGTTATATATATGTGGTGACTCATTTTTTGGGACAAGATGTTTACTGGGGTGAACCATATATTGTGCAAGACTTTATGAGGGTGAACTATTTATTAGGACGAGACGTTTAAACAAATGAATACCTGATTTAACTATTCTGTTTAGCTGCCCGGTACGTGAAAATTTGAGCTTTGTAAAATAAGAAGATAAATGTAAACGAATTAATTTCATTTAATATTGGGGAAAAAATTATCTCCATGTTAATGATGTCCGACATAAATTAAACGAGTTCCTGCTGGCTCAACGTTGCATTTAATTCCTTTTCTCGGCCTTTATCATTAGCAAAAAACTATGTAGGTTTGATATGTTCACTGTGTTGTGTGATGAACGCTTCTGTCGTACAGGTGACCAATATAACTACAGGATAAAGCATCGATTTACTCCACGGTATTATAAGGTGGGAATAAATTTGTTATTCTAACTCTTGTAATGCCTTCATACTCCAGAGAAATCTTGTAATTATTTTTTTTAATTTGGATGAGCGTAATTCATTTTTATGCTGCTACAAAACAAACGTTTTAATTAGAATAGAACAAGTTTCTCTCAGCTATGTAACAAGGCAGACTTTGCATTCGAGCCGGCGAAATCGAATTCATTAATAGTTCCGGGAGCAGAAAATCGTTGAGATGTAGTCGATCCTCCTACTTGCACGCTCGTCTTTGAGATTGGAACCTATAAGACTTTCGGCACGGTTCCTTGAAAAATGTAATTTCAATCCACGACAGATTGCCATCAAGTTCTCGACTCACAGTCATCAAATGATGGCTGTCATTGTATTGGGGCATGAATTTTGTGATAGTTGAGAATCAAAGTGCTGGCGTTCAGCGTTTTTCCCGTAAATCAGACAAAATCTATTATAAGTAGTTAAAACAAGGGAACCAAATAACAAATAACAAACAAATAACTAGCTCACTAAGTACTATTAACTTTCCTCACTCGACAAGAACTTGATTCAATCGCCGGTCATTTATCAGAACCTATATAGTGTAGTGTACATTACAGGCACATACGCGCGTCTCTGCAGCAGAGAACAGCCAGGGAGCAAGCATTGCAACACCGGTCGTTGTAGGCGAGTATTGTAGCGACGGTCGTTGAAGGGCAAGTATTGTAGCGTCGGTCGCTGTAGGGCGAGTATTGTAGCGCTTGTCGCTGTAGGGCAAGTATTGTAGCGCCGGTCGCTGTAGGGCGAGTATTGTAGCGCCGGTCGTTGTAGGGCAAGTATTGTAGCGCCGGTCGTTGTAGGGCAAGTATTGTAGCGCCCGTCGTTCTATAGCAAGTATTGTAGCGCCGGTCGTTGTAGGGCAAGTATTGTAGCGCCGGTCGTTGTATAGCAAGTATTGTAGCGTCAGTCGTTGTATAGCAAGTATTGTAGCGTCAGTCGTTGTATAGCAAGCATTGTAGCGCTGGTCGTTGTATAGCAAGTATCGTAGCGTCAGTCGTTGTATAGCAAGTATTGTAGCGTCAGTCGTTGTATAGCAAGCATTGTAGCGTCGGTCATTGTAGGGCAAGTACTGTAGCGCTTGTTGGACGGTGCGAGATTCAGGTGGAATGCAATCATTTAATGGCATTGGCAGTGCGCTTGACTAGCTCACCAAGAGCTCGAGCAGCCTTGATGCAGGATTCTTGACTCTTGAGGTGAAGTTTAATTCCATTGAGACAGACGCCCTGAAGATCAATCCATGAAGGCAGCTAATGTAGTCTTTCTGTTGAGCATATCAATCGCTACTTCGTCCTTCGATCAAACATTACGCTAATTGCTGAAGTCATCTTTGCGAGGTTCTTTCACCGGCATCCACTTGTCGAAAAAGATTCGTTCAAGTCTAGTCACCTTTTCCTTTGAACTTAACGATCCCGGCTTCTCTTTCCAAGCTCAGTTAATTTATGGGACCTACATTTGGAGTGCACGTGTCACTTTGATTTAGGATCTGATGCTATTTAACAGTGCTCCTGAACCAACTGATGATTTTGTTACTCATCCTTACTAGCTTAATTATGTTAATCAGTCGTGTATAATGAAAACAAATTGTTGGCTGGAATTTATTCGCACAAAATAATGGATGGAATCGTGGACACACCAGACCGCTGTCCGCTGCCCCGCGGTAGCTTGTCCCACCCAGCCTCCTTAGACCTTCGACTGTACGAAACGAAATGAAGAAATAGTTTAAGAAATCAAAGATGACTTGAAATTTCAGTGAATTACAATTAAATTCGTCAAGATTAAACGCAATAATCCTATTTATTAATATTCTGTATTTTTAAGAAGTGTAATCGATTAACGCATTTGTTCTCAGGTGCCACACCTGTTTCTAGGAAAATGTGCCGAACGGGCACGAATACAAAATTATTATTTGCAAAATATTATTAGGAAAATTGAAATAGAAGCTTATGTTTCTTCCCGACCTACAAAAAATAAAGTGGCACTTATCGGCAAGCCATTTGTCGGGGCTCACCTGAACACGAATGGATTGATTGAAATGGACGAATGGACACAAGATTGAACTTCCAATAAAAATGAATATTTTTGTCCAACACAAAAATTTAGGTCGAGTCCTGGTTTGCCTGAGCATATATAACTAACGCGCCGTCGTTCTTTTTGTTACTTACTGTAAAGAATTTATTTTCTAAAAGAGGGTAATATTTCGTATCTAACAGTTAAAAATTAAATTGCGCTTGTTCATGAATCTATTATAAAGGTTCACCTTAGCGTTGATTCCCAAGACTCCATCGTAATTTTTCTCTATTCATTCTAAAGGTTCAACTTAAAGAAGAGACCAACATTTTTCCTCCGAAACCCCCAAAATTAAGTTACACATGTTCACTATCTCCATTATGAAGACTGACCTAAGCATGGTAGGCCAAGACTCTGTCGTCATTTTTCTTTATATTTTCTGAAGGGTTAACTTAAACAAAAAACTTATATTTCTCATTCAAACCCAAAATTAAGTTACACATGTTCATTATCTCCATTATGAAGGCTGACCTGAGCATGGATGGCCAAGACTCCATCATCCTCGGAAGTGAGGATCTCAATGTATGCGGTTCCGTCACTGCCGACCGTGACGCTCTTGCCGGTACACGAGCCTCCAGATACGTTGCCAGAGATGACGTCACAATACGTGCCCGCAGGCAGGCAAGTCTGGCAACGATGTTAGTCGATGTTGTTATGTTTGAGAACAGTTATGAATTTAAATGGAATTTTTTCACCGGGACTTAATATGAATTACCACCTGTTATGTGAACCGAGAACATATTTTACTAATTTTTATACGTGCAGATAACATTTTCCAAATAGATTTTTGGTTAGTTTAAGTTCACAAATGAATATTATTATGTTTAATTTAAACTTTTAATTCAAGGCAAATCAAGATCATCAAAAAACTTACATATCTTGCACGATCGTTGATATAGTCAATATTATATATAATGTGTCTGTAGAATACTTCAAATTAATTGTCCGTTATTAATAACGATGGAAATTTTTAAGCATGCTTTGGGAGACTGAAATTTAGTATAAATTTCCTTTATTTCCATTCCATGTAAATTATAAATAAATGCTTATTTCCGTTTGGTGAAAGTATTTCCTCGTAGGAGATGTATTGGTCAGACATAATAATCATCTGAGCCATTTTCCTTCAATAGCAAGGGCGTAATTTTTGAAGAAAAATGGCTCAGATGATTATTATGTCCGACCAATACATCTCCAAAGAGGAAATACTTTAACCAAACGGAAATAAGCATTTATTGATAATTTACATGGATTGGAAATAAATAAATTTATGCCAAATTTCACTACGCCAGGGCGTAATCTTCTTCAATCAAAACAGGGCGTAATTTTTGCAGCTGTAAGCGCACAAATGTATCCAGACGGCTTTGTTATATTGAATGACTCGTTACCATTAACTATATTGAACGTCTTTCTAAATTATATTAATCTATTTTTCATTTTAAAAACTATTTTAATAAGCCAATTCTATTTCACAGCTAACACGTAATATCATTAATAGGTAACGTTCCAGTTCCATGACCCTGTCAGTAATCATTACGCCGGGCAGCTTGTAATTAGCAGCTTAAGAGATTAATCACCTGGAGAGTCTGCTTGAGGTCATAGCTCTCGTTGTTGATGGCCAAGAAGCCTTTGTTGCCGCGGCAGAAAGCTATTTGGTTGTTGCCGTTGTCCCACCAATCGTTCGAGTCAGTCCCTAGAAATATATTTCCGAATACATTACAAATTTTTCATCCATTAATAAAACGCTGCAGAAATAATTGCCTGAATTATAAACGTGAAGAAAATATACCAAAAAAATTGAGAGTTGTACTTTTTTGCAGTGGAGCTTCATCTTCGGAAAATCTCTGCTTCGGTTCCTGAAAATGATGGTTATGAAAATACGGTATATTTGGACACCTTCAGTGCTCAGATTTTTATTGTTGCCGAGCCATTAACCAAAGATGCTTTCCTGTTAACCCTACCTTGATCATGTTGGTATCTAGATACTCACCGTAGGTAACTTTCCCGAACTTGATAATGTTGGTAGCTACTCACCGTGGACGACTTTCTGAACATGACCATGTTGGTAGCCACTCACCGTGGACGACTTTCCTGAACATGACCATGTTGGTAGCTACTCACCGTGGACGACTTTCCTGAACATGACCATGTTGTAGCTACTCACCGTGGACGACTTTCCTGAACATGACCATGTTGGTGATCTGCCGCCAGCGATGCTCGCACACCCAGTCTCCTTGGCAGGCTCCGTCGGCCCCAAACGTGGGAGAGATGATGTTGTAGTTGCTATCGTGGGGCGGCCCGATCCAGTCGTTGTTGTCGTGGCCGTTCTGGATGTCCTGGGGCCAGTTGTAGGATGACATGATCCTCGTGTAGCCGTAGGGCCAGCCAAGGGTGAAAGCCGTGGCCATCTTGCGGAAAATAAATTTCATTCGAATTATAGTCAGTCTATTACGTGTCATCCAAGCTCTCTATCAGGTTACCAGTGTTAAGAGAGATATCAATTTGATTTTTCTCTTTACGAATTTGAACACATACGATTGAAGAACAATTTAGCATTGAAGAGAAGGTGGCCAAAAATTACATGACCATGTCAAAAATAAATTATAATGAAGTCATGATACGTTTTTTCCAAAATTATCGAATTTTGAAATCACTTTGACTGAATTACATCCCTTGACCTTCAGCAACACATGCTAAAAAAAATTATAAGTGAACACAGAAATAGAATTAACTAACGGGTATGAACCGATGTATTCACTTTAATCTGCATCCAAGGATTCCGTTGGGAAATTAGAGGAATATATGGTTATCGCAACAGTACCAGTTACTGAATTGTTTTCTGGAAGTTACCTTGTACCATCTGGGGGTGCGGAAAGTAAGAATTTGGTCTCCGCCGCCACCATGTCCTCTCTGGTTGTCGTGGTTGTCCACAAAGACCAGGGAATAAGCCCGGGGCAGGAAGCCCCAGCCCTCGCCGAAGTTGCTGAGGTACGTGAGCTTGTTGTTGCCACGGAACGCAGAGCCGAGACTCAGGCCGTACTTGAACTCTGTCACGCGACCGAGGCCGGTGTACTGAGAGGCTGTCACCGGCTCGCCGCCTGGACACAATATACACATGTACCATATAATATATCTATTGAACAATAATATATCTATCGAACATGGTTCGTGTAGAATTATGATTCATGTAAAATGAATGTGGATGAAAGTGGATATATGTGAATGAGTCAAGAAATAATTCAACTTGGTAATTTTTTTTTTTTTTTTTTTTTCATTACCATTACTTGGTAATGAATTTCAACATTGAAACAACTATAGCAATGGAAAGACCTCGCGAATTTCTCGGTATATTATTAAATTATTGTTAACAGGGAGTCAGTAATAAGGACGGCCTTCATTCATTATTTTACATGAGTGGGAGATCATCAATTCCAGCAGCTGGAGTAGAGTAAAGGTGACACACCTTGATCAATGACCTCCTGGAAGATCATGGGTCGTGATCCAGCTGGGAAGTAATTCGTGTTGAGGTCGTTGAGGCCGTTGAAGATCACATCCAGATCCCCAGGCCACATGTGTTTGCAAGCGTCCACTCGGAAGCCAGCCACTCCGATATCGATGAGGTGGTTCATATAGCCCATTATCATGCTTCTCACGTATTCTGTACCTTGGTTCAGGTCGTTCAGACCTGACAGCTTGCAGTTCCTAACCTGTAATTATATAAACTGTACGTTAACGATCGTTTAATTACTTGAGCTTTGCCGTGAATGATCGTGGAATTATAGGAACTGAACGTGAATGAACATGATGAACTCTCGTGAACTTTACTGAACTCAATCTCTCAGTTGAGTTTCATATTGGAATGACATAATTTTCGATGTCAAATCCTTTTGAGATGAATTTGTAGGACGAGTTCACGCTGTCTAATTTGAAGCATCCTTTCCATACCTGGTTGGCATCCTGGTAGTTTTCAATGCTGCCAGAGCCGCTGTTGCAGTTGCCGTCATTGAAGTCGAAGCCCGAGAACGGCACTCCAGGGTAGTCCTCCGACCCTGAGTCGAAACTGCTGCCACCAACGCCTGGGGTACCAGAGGGCCAGCCACCCGTCATGTGGTTGATGACTGCGTCGGGATATATTCTGGCAACATGTCAGTTTTTATGAGAATTCATTTTTATGGTGAGTGTTCGTAGTTTCAGCACATTCAAGCTCTGATAATAATTGAATGCAAAACTTCCAGTGTGTTACATGACATCAAATTTTTGTTTCTGGTCAATATTCCACAAATGATTGATTACTACACAAAAATAGAGATAGATTTCAAATATAATTACAGGAAAAAACCGCCTTTACTTCAGTGATTATGTAACATCCATAAATTTCATGAACATTCGTGAAACATAAACCCTAACTCTTTGTTATTTCGAACCTTAGAACTTATTCTTCAGAGAAAATTTTAGTCCTTCGTCAGATTCTGAAACAAATTCAATTCTCTGACACCGGACACTGTCACGAAAATTGTTTCCAAGGGGACAAGTCCCAAATATGAACTTATCTCATTTACCTGACGCCGACAGCATTGCAACGCTGGACCATGTCTTTGAATGCGTTTTCATCACCAGATCTGGAGACAATTTTGTAGGAGACAGGCTGGTAGCGCTCCCACCACGGCCTCTTAACCACGTCTTGCATCGCTACGACGTACTCGTTGGGTGGAGACGTCTGATGAGGAAGAAAAACGGGAAAAGATGAAACATTTTTTGCTTCTATGAAACAGATTATATTCATCCTGAAAATTCCAAATGATTCTGCGGGTTTTGCGTTTAATAGCAATAGCTTAATAATATTTCACCGACTAAAATGTTTCAAATTATAGATTTTGTTTACTGAGAAACTTGTATTTTGGTTTACTATAATTAATTAAGAAGCTAAATCGACATTTTTACTCTCGGTTGTGAACATCGCACACGATTTAGTGTAGTCCCTCCTTGACACCGGCTACTGGAGCTCTCACCTGAACACCTGCGAAGCCTTTAGGTCCGAGGAAGTTCTCGCACTCCGCGGCAATGTCCGCCCACTTCCATTCGAAGAGATGTACGATCACCTGCAGAAATTTATTATTACGTATAAGCTAAAAATAATTCTATTGTTATAATACATATATGATATCAGTTGAGAGACTGGTGGTGAATCGTTCCAAGATGAGTCACTGGAATCGTAATAATTTATTAACTAGCAATTTGATTCTTTCATGCAATTTACAAAACTATTTTCAACATTGAATTGTGTTTATCTATTTTTATCTAATAGATAATCTATTTTATCTATCTATTTTAATTGTGTTTTATCTATTTTTATGTGTTGAAAATAATAATGGGTTCATAAGATTACTTACAGCTCAGGAGTATACTTTGATTAAATGAAGTGCATTATTTTTTAACATAATTTAGTGCCTTAGTTTCAATTCTATATTTAATTTTGATAGTTAATTATAGTTATAGTATATACTATTATACTATACTATGCTATATATTATACTATTATAATTATAATAGTATAATAATTATTAAGATTATACTATTATACTATATATACTATATATTATATAAATTATATTATAGTTACTTCTATAGTTAATTTTAAGTAGCACAATATGCGGGATAAAAAAAAACTTACCTCTCCGTTGTCAGAGTTGGAGTCCCACTGAGCGTTGGCTGCGGCGACACAGAGCAGCAGCAGCGCTGCCGTCACTGACAGGCCTTTCATCTTCATCAACACCGCTCCTTGAAATAAAATTATGTACTTTAATATACAGTGATAATAAATAATAATGTCAATAATAATACTAATAATACCAACAATAATTCTTATCATAAAATAATAATAATAATGGTAATAATAATAATATTAATAATAATAATACTTAACCTATATGCTTCAATCTTCAAAATTCTTCAGGATCAGTCTTTACCGTCAAAAATAGAGACAAATCGAATTCTACACTGCACTTCATGTCATGAGGCTATTTTTGTAACGATATATCTAACTGAATAGTCCAAAAGAAAATTATAGATTAAGGTTGGAAATAGGAAATAAAAGAGTATATTTCAGCGGTACATTACGGTAAACGGTATATATTATCAATCAGCTGTTGATTTATGCTCGGAACATCTTATATTAAAATCCCGAACTAATTTGTTAGAAGAACTTACGATAATGTCTTGTCTATTCTCGAAGATAGTTAATGGCATACTGTCCAACAAGAGTGAGTATTTATAGCTGAAAAATCGTGTTATCGCACCAACAGATGTCGATAGTCATGCGAAAACAAGCAGCATAAAATGACCTCTCAGGTGAAGAAAGTGCTCGATGTCATCTCTGATATTCAAGGTAATTTTAATTGCGCATTAGCCGTACTCTCTTGATTGTTACGTAACCGCCAGTCAATTTTTACGATTAAATTTTTTACTTTTTCTTTGAAATGATTCGTCTGGTTAAGGAGCTAGTAATATTATTTATTCGTAATGAAATAAAACAAACTCATACAATTATATTTTGAATGCAATAGTGCGCTAAAGAATAATTTGTTTTAGAATGGTACGGAATCCATTGTGAATTTCTTAAAGAGAATGGCATAGTTTGTTGATGGTTCTTTTCGCTGGCAATTGTGAGAAATTTTAATAAAGTTGTTTTCTTCAAGTGCTTCATGCATATATGTATAGCCTGAACCCTGGACGAAATAACTCGAAACTAACGCATACATCTTTTTAAATACTTTGAATAAAATAACGGCAGTATTATTAGTGCTTTTAATAATTGAAAATGGTTAATTTAACCTACAATGTTCTATTCCAGACAAATTATCTATATGCATTCGTAGTCATTATCGGCTGCTGTCATACAATATCAAATATTAGGTTGGACTTTATATGTTCTTTTGAAAATGGTCGAAAGATCCTTGAACGAATTTCGCACAACAAATTGGAATACGAAGTTGAATATAGCTTATATATGTCAATTCAAACAAATCATAACGGAAAGAAATCTAAACATTAGCATAGAATCATTTGGATAAGCGAAATACATCGCACTCTACATCATCTTTTAGCAAGAATTGATGCTGAATAAACAATGACATACTCTATAATGAAATAAACCTCGCTGTTCTTACTCTTATCATCTACCAAACTACGAATTTACCATCGCTTACTTTCGATTTTTAGTTTCATTCAAATATTTTTTAGACCGCTCCTTATGTAACTTTTGCCCTCCTCCTAGACTCATTCTAAAGGCCTGAATTAAATATGAAAAACTTGACGTCCATCAGCACTTATTTGAAGAATAATTAAAATTCAAATAAGGATTCTGATACACATTTCTCGTTAGATAAATTTTCTATTTTCACAACAAATTTTCTGAAATTTTTTCTTCAGAACGCAAAGTTAAAAAAAAAATATTGTGCTCTTCGGGAAAAAAATGTTTCACCATAAGTAACCTTGCAGCAACAACAACGATATTTTGAATGTTGTCACTATTCCAAGCTTGTTTTTATATTACAGAATTTTATACAATACTTTGTTCGAGCTCCATACCAAGCATCATATTTTCCATGATGATTTGCTGTGAACGGCTGAGGCGCCCGTATATAGAATGCGAGTATTTATGATCAGCTAGGATAGAGTTAAGTTAGATATTGCATTGCAAAGTGATAGAGGTATCTGATACACTTGTGAATTATTTATTAAAAATAGAAATTTAAAACTCCAATAATAACCTTAGGATTATAAAATTCGTGTTCCCTTTTCATTCAAGGATCATTTCCCGCTTCCCTTGAATGTTGAACACTTTCATGTTATAACGAAAATTGTGCGCTTTTTTAGGTAGCATAAGCCAAAGTTCGCCCTTGCACATTTTTCCCACCATTATCGCCTGTTGTCATCAGCATGGGATCCTCAAACTTGATGTGTCATTTTGATTCCAAACGTAATTTCAGTTTCTCTTATTTGACGAGCTGGTAATAAAAGTAGCTACGTGTATATGCTGGTATTATCTCTTCATTGAATCCAGAATTTATTGCTGAGTAATATTTCGTTTTTACACTGCAGCATTTAATTTTTTTCTTTTGATATTTCACACGAAATTAAATGCTATCCGATAAGAAACGAAACACGATGCTTTTTACAGAAAAATATCAATTAGAGTATTAAACACATGAACTAAATTTTTCTACCCAGTTGAATTACATCCACAGGCGTTCACTAAGTATTAAACCCAGTCTTGTTCTTGAAGCAAGTGTTTCCTATAAACATTATTGTTACATGTAAGTGGATAATTCCTGATTCTAATCTTACCTTCTTAACTTTTGTTAATTAGAAGACGCTAAAATGCTTGCATGCACTTTCTCGAGGCCGCGTTCATCGACATTATTGGCCATGAGAACTGCCTTGTGGGAGACTGCAGGTGACAGCACTTCAACAGTGACGTGCACACGCTGTGTTGATGAACGTCGTCTCGAGATCGGGGGTTCATATATCTTCTTAAACGTAAATATAAAGGAAAATTTGTTAATAATTTCTGTCGTGTTATAATCGATATTTTGTGACATGAAATAGAGATTAGGAAAAATCTTTCTGAACAAATCGAACATAGATAATTCAGTTGAAGGTGAGTGATTGCTTAAATTAAACGATCACATGAAAGAAATAAATTTATGTTAGAAGGTTGGGCTGGGTTAGATTTAGTCAAATAAGAATTTACTAGTTATCTTTGAAAATTCAAAGCTTATTTTTTAATTGTGTTTTCATGTGTTTTTTCAGTTTGCTAGTTACATAATTTTTCTTTATTGAAATCAAACCATGGGCGCTTTGCCCCGTGACACGCATGGGCCCGTTGCCCCACTAGGTATCATTTCAATTTATACCTTGTCAACATTTAGTTTAAAAGCTAATAGTCTAAACCTGATCTCAAAATTATCCCCATAAATAATACTTCCGAAATATAATTCACAGTAATATCAAAAGAATCTTATAGAGTAATCGAAAACAGTTTTTTATAGCTGCAAAAAAAATGTATCTGGGCTAAAACAGTTATTTGTGAGTAACTTATCAACTCAAACACTTAGCAAAACGTAAATCCGTACACTTCATCCCAGTGAAACTGTCGACCGGCGGTAGAGAACACGAACCAATATCTGCCATACTTAGCGAGAAACCCGCTATGGACCCATGACCCGCTGTGGTCCCATGACCCGCTGTGGTCCCATAACCCGCTGTGGTCCCATGACCCGCTGTGGTCCCATGACCCGCTGTGGTCCCATTGTTTTGAAATACACGAAGAAGAGGTTCTCAAGCGCCTGGTAGCTCAAAATCCCAACAAGTCATGTGGATCAGACGGCTTCCATCCCAGATTGCTCAAAGAATTGGCAACCGTTCTGACCGGCCCATTGACAGTATTCTTTCAAAAACCTTGAACGAAGGAACTTTGCCGTCCGACTGGAAAGAAGCTCAAGTAATACCATTGTTCAAAAAAGGTGACAAAAGTAGCCCCGGCAACTATCGCCCTGTCAGTCTGACAAGTGTTGTTTGTAAGCTAATGGAATCTGTTGTGAGGGATAGGATTATCGAACACTTGATTGCTCACCATCTCATATCAGATTGTCAACATGGTTTTATCGCCGGTAGATCCTGCACCACTAACTTATTATCTACGTTGAACGATTGGACTTGCCTGCTGGACGAAAGGGAGCCAGTGGATGCATTGTACCTTGATTTTGCCAAAGCATTTAACAGTGTTCCTCATGAGCGGCTGTTGCGTAAAGTAAAGTCTTTGGGAATTAAGGGATACGTACTCCAATGGATCAGAGATTTTCTAGTAGGTACACGACAACGTGTCAGTATTAACGGAACCGTGTCAGACTGGGTATCAGTGCGCAGTGGCGTGCCACAAGGAAGCGTTCTTGGGCCTATTTTGTTCGTTGCTTTTATAAACGATTTGCCAGAAGCAGTCTCCAGCGTGTGATCCATGTATGCCGACGACACAATAGTTTATAATACAGTGAAGAATGCGTCAAATAAAGCGCAATTACAAGATGATCTTGAGAGTTTAGTTAACTGGGCTGATACGTGGCAGCTGCGGTTTAATGCTGACAAGTGTAAAGTACTTAACCTCGGGAATAAAAATGGACAGCAAGATTACAGTATGAGAAGACATGGTTGCAACGAGAGAGTAATGATTGAAAAGTCTAGTGTGGAAAAAGATCTCAGAGTTTATGTCGACAAGGAGCTAAAATTTTCTAAGCACGTTGAAACGCAAGCTAACACATCCAACAAACTTCTTGGACTAATCAGGCGCTCATACGAATTCCTAGATGCGGAAGCGATGAAGCAGTTGTTTGTTGCTGTCGTGCGCCCGAATCTAGAGTTTGGAAACGTTGTAAGGTCACCGAGATTTGAAAAGGACAGAAATTCAATAGAGAATGTTCGAAGACGTGCACCAAGGATAATACCAGGCTTGAAGGGCAAGTCCTATGAAGAAAGAGTGAAGATTATGAAGCTTCCAAGCCTCAGTTATCGACGTCTGCGTGGGGACCTCATTGAAGTATACAAGTATACTCATGGTTTATACAAGGTCCCCGAAGGATTACTAGAATTTGAATTAAGAACCAACACCAGGGGCCACGGCTATAAACTAAAAAAACTGCGCTGCAACTTCTCCACGCGACAAAATTTCTTTTCGCTTCGAATCACCGACATGTGGAACAGCCTCCCCAATGACATCGTTGGCGCTTCAAGAATGAACGCGTTCAAGAACAGACTAGATAAAGCTATGGAAAAATATATGTTCAGATTTTAAATGCATAGTACCATATCGAACCCGGTGAAAGTCTAGTAGCTACTTGAAACTATCGTCAGTCATGAAAAGATCTGGTCATATGAAACGATATTAGATCTTCTGTGAACAAGGCACGAAAAGGAAAAGAATCGGCCACAGGCCACATCAGGCCTACACTTCAGCGCCGAGATAAATATGTTATGTTATGACCACTTTGGTAGCCACTCACCGTGGGTGACTTTCCTGAACATGACCATGTTGTAGATCTGCCGCCAGCGATGCTCGCAAACCCAGTCGCCTCGGCAGGCGCCGTCGGCCCCAAACGTGGGAGAGATGATGTTGTAGTTGCTGTCGTGGGGCGGGCCGATCCAGTCGTTGTTGTCGTGGCCGTTCTGGATGTCCTGGGGCCAGTTGTAGGATGACATGATCCTCGTGAAGCCATAAGGCCATGCTAGCTTGAAGGCTGTGGCCATCTGTGTGCATCATATGAGAAATGTTTTTCGATGAACGGAAAAATTGATTGCTATGTGAGTGCAAAACATAGGGGTAAGTGAAAAAGGTAAAGAATAATCATAATAAGAAAAAAATCAGTAACTATGCACGCTAGCTAATCTATTTTATTAAGAATTATAAATGATCACTAAATTCAAAGTTCTCACTTTGTACAGCCGTGGCACCCGGAAGGTCAAGATTTGATCGCCACCTCCACCATGTCCTCGCTGGTTGTCATGGTTGTCCACGAAGACCAGGGAATAAGCCCTGTCCAAGAAGCCCCAGCCCTCGCCGAAGTTCTTCAGGTACATGAGCTTGTCGTTACCTCGGAAAGCTATGCCCAACTTGAGGCCGTACTTGAATTCTGTCACTCTGCCGATGCCAGTGTATTCGTTTGCAGTGATGGGTTCTCCTCCTTGAAAACAAAATATTTTATCATGATTTGTGAGTCTTTCAGCTGCCTCATGAGGTGCACATGAGAGTGAACTTATGAAACTAAAAGTTTTCAATTCCCTTCAAAAGATCTGTTGGATAAAATTTGATGGTTATGAACAAAGCTGTGAAGACTTGGCTTACTAACGCAATCTGAATAGCGAAATATATGAACAAATTAAAGTCTTATATTTAAATTTTAGAGAGAAAAGAATTATCCTCACTTAAAGAACTGGAATGAAATCTTTTCTTATTCGCATGGTTTCCCTCTCCATTCTAGATCCAGAACTAACTCTGAAGGCGATTTACGTGCCATAATAATTTCATAATGACGCCAATTCACCTTGATCGATGACCTCCTGGAAGATCATGGCCCTGGACCCTGGAGGGAAGTAATCTGTGTTGAGGTTTTTAAGGCCGCTGAAAATTGTTTGCAGATCCCCTGGCCACATGTGTTTGCAGGCGTCAACTCTGAAGCCAGCCACGCCGATGTCGATGAGGTGGTTGAGATACTCTTGAATTTTCTGTCGTACGTAGACCTTGCTGTGGTTCAAGTCGTTCAAACCAACGAGCTTGCAGTTTCGGACCTGGAGGAAAGATAATTTTTAATCAGTCTAGAGGCAATTAAATTTGTATTGCGGACAGGTATTGCTAATATACAGCAATACAGGCTGCCTTATTTTATTCTACTATTTTACATTAAACAATATAACTGACACCATCATATTCAATCGCATGAACCCAGATATGGATGTTTGCACCCTGTATAAAAGAAACTCTTCAAACTCGACTTAGAAATAAGTAATAACGACAAAATAATTAATAACATTACTCCGTGAAATTTTAAAGGTCGTTCTTTATTTTTGCACCTGTGTAGAGTCCTGGTAGTTCTCAATACTACCATACCCAGTGTAGCAGTTGCCTTCATTGAAATCCCAGGTTTAATAATTAATAACATTAATCCGTGAAATTTTAAAGGTCGTTCTTTATTTTTGCACCTGTGTAGAGTCCTGGTAGTTCTCAATACTACCAGATCCAGTGTAGCAGTTGCCATCATTGAAGTCCCAGGCTTAATAATTAATAACATTAATCCGTGAAATTTTAAAGGTCGTTCTTTATTTTTGCACCTGTGTAGCGTCCTGGTAGTTCTCAATACTGCCAGACCCAGTGTAGCAGTTGCCATCATTGAAGTCCCAGGCAGAGTACGGCACGCCAGGGTAGTCCTCTGAGCCTGAGTTGAAGCTGCTGCCTCCTACACTCGGAGTGCCCCACGGCCAACCGCCCGTCATGTGGTTGATCACTGCATCCGGATAAATCCTGTCCGCATAATAATACACAAATCAGCATTTCATTCATATAAATCCTGCCCAGAAAATATCATGTATAATATCATTTTGGTGCGGATAAATCCTGTTCGCAGAATATTACATATAATAGCATTTTTGTCCAACAAATTGTACGCATGTTATCATAATCCCAATATGATTAGATTATCTCTTTTGATATTAGATGGAAAAGTGTTTTAGAGCATTGAAAGCTGCAAAAATGACTATATTTATGCTGTAGTTACATTATATATAGTTTAAAATTAGTTTCTGTTTCCTTCGGAATAAGGTGAAAATAATTAATTATGGTAAAGTATGATAATTTTATATTAACCTTATTAATCTCTGCTTCCCATGGACTTGTAAAACAATTTTTCCCCAAAAAAAGACGAGCAATCATTAGTAATAATAAATGATAGTGGCCACTTGTTCCTTCAACGCTTGCGTTTCAATATTGCTGCAGAATCAAAAGTAACTTACTGGCATGGAGTTCGAAATTGAAATGAATTCTTCTTTCCTATGGCATTCTCGCTATAATGCTGCGCATAAAAACTAATTTAAAATCTTAATAGAAAAATATTTTTTATTACCTAACACCGACAGCATTGCACCGCTGGACCATGTCTCTGAAGGCGTTTTCATCACCAGATCGCGACACAATTTTGTAGGAGACAGGCTGGTAGCGCTCCCACCACGGCCTCTTCACCACGTCTTGCATCGCTACTACATACTCGTTGGGTGGAGACGTCTGGATACGTGAAAAATATTACATATACTTTAGAACGCCTCCGTACCAAAAATTCAGATTTATAGAACCAAAATAACTTAATAGAAAATAATAACAAAGTTTCATTTTGGTGAAAACTCAATATCTTGCACAGAAATAATTTTGATCTGAGAGGCTTGAAATTTTCACAATAATTTTTAATATAGCTTAAAACAAAACGAGCACTTTTCTACACACCTGTACTCCTCCGAATCCTTTTGGACCGAGGAAATTCTCACATTCTTTTGCAATATCCTCCCACTTCCATTCGAACAAGTGGACGATTACCTGCAAAAATAAACTTGAAAAAATGTAATATAAAAACTTAATAAACTTAACTTAATAAAAAAACTAATATATGTGCACGGAATTAACTCCATGGAAGATATTGGACGCAACACGTTAAAATCTTAAGTGCATTCCTTTTTTTTAGGCACGTCCAAATTGAGTCCTTGAAGTTTGTCACATATATATGTTTATTCTAACCATTTGAGATTTAAATCCTGACGAATGTTCGCACAAAAAATTTCACGTGATGGCAAATCGCATCAAGTTAACATGTATCATGAAATAGGCTTGTCATACGTTGCCACTGTGCGCACGCCCCTTCTTTGACAAATAGACTTCGCGTCGAAGAATAAATATTTCTGCCCATCACTGATAACCATTTTATTATATCTAAATATCTATCGTTCTATCTTAAAGTTATGAAACCTCCGGATAAATGAAAGTTTACCTGGCCGTTGACAACGTTAGCGTCCCACTGCGCATTAGCAGCTGCCGCGCACAGCAGCAAGAACCCAACAACGGTATGCATTGACTTAGAAATTATCTGGAAATAATGAAGCAAATTAAAACTGTGGGAGGATATTTTTTCAATGTCAAATCGTGCAGGGAAGATCAAACTAATTTTATCTCCTGTTTAAATATTCTTGGCCTGTATTGTTTGTTGGTGTGTAAACGATTTCTATACACTTCTTGGATCCTATTAACTAGTAACGTGTGGATCTTTCGGAAAACATCTCTACGTCTTACTTATGATAAATGATATCTTGAAATTAAGATAATTTATATTGCGTCAGGTATCTAAGCATGATTTGACAGTCTATAATTAGTTGTAATAAAAATTTCCATGTTTTAATATTAATGGCTTTTTATGTTTGGTATTTTAGATATAGTTTTCACCTTGTCTCTAACAGGGTTTTTTAGGAAATAAAATCACAGCCTGGCACATGTCAGCTTTTATTGGAGCTGACGTGTTGCATGTGCAGTTGTTTTGTCGAAACGTCATTGAGCTTCAATGATAGCGCACTACATACGTGATCAAAATCAAAGTTCCCGAGATGGGGACATTTATCTCTTTCGTGAGATAAACTCTGAGAAATAAGGGCGCACGAAAGACTAATAAACGACTAACCTCCTTAAATTTAATTAAGTCGCTCTTCTTCTTAGACCCACTGTAACATTATAAGTTTCTTTAAGTGGAGAAGGTGGGACAAATGAAGCAAATAACGTAATTAGTGGGATTAGTAAGAAAATGGGATAAATGGGGCGATTAAGGCTTGTGAAACAGGCGTGACAAGTGGGATTCATTGAAGTGGTTTTACATAATTGTATAACTCGACTCGACGACTAATATATGCTGATTTTTTGACAGTTGATAAATGCATCCAATTGAGTCATCTAACTCCCTCATATTCTCATTGAAAACAAAAAGTTCAGGAAATTTGCTGCGCATTTTTCCAATAATATAAGTGAAGGTTAAAAAATTCTAACATGAGAGACATTTTTCATATTAATTTAATCGTGTAGATTTTTCATATTTAATCGTTTAAACAAGTGCACATAAAACATTATTTCTGGCGACTGTTATGATAACAAGGGAAGAAGAAGTGATCTTGTCCTCGCTTTGTGCGGCAATTTAATATCATATTTAATTTTTAGTTTAAATATGCTGACTTCCAGCTGTTAGGCGAATCAAAGTTAAACATGAATAGTGTTGTATCATAACGTCAGATATAATGTCAGTGAAGTTCTAACGTTAGTGAATTTGTAGAATGAGTAGAGTTAGAAAATCAGAATGTGAATGGAAAGCAGGCATAAATAACGGCTGACTGAAAGAATTATGTGCTCGAAGAAACCAGCAGCTTCAACCGGATTTCTCCATAATGTGAGTCATTTAATAAGTAACATGAGTTTATGTATGTTTAGTGGGGCATTAAATAAAATCAATATTATACGTATTTTATGTTTTCTTTCAACGCCTATTTAAATGTTCACAAATTTTTGAGAGATCGAATATGTCAAGGCCAGGCTTGTGGTGAGTTTTTTGCATGAACAATTATGTGACGCAAAACCACCAAGTTTTATCATATCCTGCATTTAATATTATATGCAGTCGAAAACAAACGCGTGTGCAGAAAATTGCGTCGGTTTGATATCAGATAATCGCTTGCTATCAAGTTACCGAATGACATTCGTGGGAAAATACCGCTCATGTTTTGCGAGATGTTAGGGTTTTTCGTCAGCTGTGTCGATGACACTGTGAAAAAATTACTAATGAGATTGTTTTGTTAAAAAAACTCCAATTCGAAGAAAACATAGGATGCGTACATGCAGTAAGTCAATAAAGTTAACGAAAATTACAATCGGAATCACCATTTTACCCATGATATAATTTTTAGAATCGTAATATATATATTTCGAGCAATATATCACGGAGTATTTTTTAAGGTCTTTCTCATTATACAACCAGCGGCCAAGGAAGTTCAGAGTTATAAACGAGATGTCTGCGATACTCAAAAATGAACACATTAATCACCTCTAATGCGTTAATTCATTAATTAATTAATTAACGGTTACAATTGCTTGCTATCGTAGCAAAATATCGATTTATATTAATCTCCATTATAATATAATATCTAAATAACAGAAATTCTAAAATAATACTCTATGATCATTATTATACAATTTCCAGCGAGGCTAAATTTGGTTGCTGTATTTTAATTCTCAGCTTAGCGTTTTAATTTCATTTAGGCGCTGCACATCATTAGACTCAAATTTTGAGCAATAATAGTTAAAGGTGCTGTCTGAATGCGTATGAAAGATAACGACAAATTGATTAATCAGCAAAGTAAAGAAGAATATAGTGTACATGGGTAACCGACAAGAATAATTATTAAATTAACCTCATATATTAATTTATTACAAATAAAAATTCCCCATATGGCAACCATTTTCCATGTTTCACTCGCATATTCTACCGTTCGAATGTCTCCGACCTTGGAGCTTGTACAATAAATTACTCTCCTCGTTAATTTGGCTTCTGTTTTGAAAGTTGTTTAACGGATAGCTTTACATTTAAATTTATTAATTCGCCAACGCAATTTGGTTCCTTTGTTCATTGCATCTGCTGTGGAATAAGCATACTGAATTTCATGGCAATTTCAATTTCAACTGCCCCTTGAATACTTAATCATAATATTTAAGTTTATTTAGCTTTTCAAAGACGAAACAAAATAAAAATTAAGTATTAATGAATCCGGAGTACATAGAACCACCTGTGTCCCTCAGTTCATTTATTGTTTATTTATCAGGTCATTAATAATGTGGCTACGAGTCAAGAAAAGACTCAGTGAATGTTGCTGCCGTGCCCACAAGCCGGCCTCAACTGGATCAATACTGCATCAAACTTCTTCCAATCGAAGCATCTCTCATGGCGTGATAAATGTGATAATTATTCTCCCGCATAGCCGCATCGATCCTCCCCTCCTGAAACTTTAAGTCCCTTGTGCTCTACAATTCAACCAGGAATTTCCATTAAGGCTGCAGCATAAAATGCAGTTGCATAATTATAGTCTGAAAGAGAGGAGTTAGTGAGTGGACATTGACCTTTACGTGATCGTTCAGTGCTGAGTGAAGATCGAAGGCATAGTGTTTAAACACAAAGAAACTTAAATGGAAATAATAGCCTGTGTAGAGTATAATATAGCATCAGAAAGCGAGTGCTCTTAAAGCAGACACTAAATAAATCAACATTAATTAGATATTAATTTGTAGTCATCCACGGCTGTTAATGTGAAAAAAAAAACATGAGTATCTACCATGACCTGCGATATAAAATAACTTGGGCTCAGGCAAGTTCGTGAACTGTGAGCTCAATAAGAAGCTATTCCAGCCGCTAGGCATACAACATTTTTCTAAACAATTTTCTGTTTTTTATCGTGTAAAATTTTCCAGCTAATGACTTAATTTTCAAATAATAAGTCATGCATGAGAGAATTTTGGTAACGATGGCTATTACACGTATTTATTACTTAGTCTAATTGTTTTTAAGATTTTTTCCTGTGAATAATTAGCGGTCCATCGCATAAATTAATCGAATTTCACTTGCTTTGTGTCATCGGTAACGTAACAAGAGAAGCTACGTTTTTACTTCTTCGATGACTCGATATTGACAAGGGTATGAATATTGCAATCGAATCCACAATCAGGCCAAGAAATTTCCTTGATGCTCTGATCCAATATAACCTCCATTTCAAACGATAATGACCAAGGCAATCCGAAATGATGAAATGATGGCACCGCTCAATGTGATTTTATTTATGGACTGAAGCTTGAACATGAATGATTTAATGAATACTATTTCTGGACGTTTTAAATAAGCTTTAGACCTGATGATCATTAACCTTATAGTTACATCAGAAAAGTCATGCCGATCAAATAAATCGTTTTGTCATAATTGGGCCTTAAATTTTTCGATCTATAATCACATCTTAACATAAAAAACTTCACACCAAGTCATTTAATTTTTTGTCGTATTTAAATGATTAATTCTTGGGTGAAAAATAATCTATTCGTGTGTGATAAATATAATCTATGCTTGTGTGCGAAATAATTTATTCATAACTTCCATACGCAAAAGTTGATCTTCAACTTCTTAAACTTTTACTTTTATTCAAACAAGTACATTGTAGAGCAATGACTAGAACATTGCAACTTCATGTGCCGTGGGTGTACCGATTATTTGTGGCATCCCTGCTGCTCTAAAGTCGACAAGATTTCAGTTAAAGTGAACAGCGGCCGCCAGTTAAATTGTGTTGCTTTAGAATGCAAGACGCGCGTTTCTAGTCGACGGACGCTATGGAAATCCACTGAGATGTCCGTCCTCAGGCTGGCCTGCCAGTTGGGAGGCTGGAGCTTATTCTCGTGTTCGGAACAAACGCTCGTTGAGACTTGAAGGGATGATTTTATTGTTTTTGATTGTTATCTAAACAGAATAATTTGGGTATTAATTCCGGACAGAGATATATATATCGGAGCCTCGAAAATTGAGCAGGGGTATCGTTTGAAATAC
Source organism: Hyalella azteca (assembly GCF_000764305.2). Lineage (NCBI taxonomy): Eukaryota > Metazoa > Arthropoda > Malacostraca > Amphipoda > Hyalellidae > Hyalella > Hyalella azteca. The sequence goes on along the minus strand of NW_025943380.1, from coordinate 597,206 downwards.
ATATATATTTTAAATGATGTGAAACTATATTGAATTGAGTGGAAAGTGACTTAATTTTATTTTAATTTATATAAAGTTTTTCCAAACTAAATAACTTTTAAATGTTAATTGGAATAACCTGAAACCAATTACTGAGAATCTTCGGTATGATTGAAGTACGATGCCAAATTGCAGTTAAGTATGATGCTTCGTCAATGGCTTATAGGGGCAAAGAAATTATGTATCATTATATCATTCAGTAGAGTGCGAAAATAATATCATTCAGTAGAATGCGAAAAACGATACTTTCCTTATCTAAGTACAAATATTCATGAATCAGCTAAGAACAGGTGCATATAAATCCTGTTCATTACTGTTCGGGTATCTCTGTAGACCATAGGATTCGCTCAAATTATCATTGGTGTCCTTGAAAGGGGATCACAACCTAAGCCAGGCCTTCATCGTAGTCTTAATTCAGGGGAAACGATCTTAATCCGTCAGTTCAGGTCGACCTGAATCTCGCATGAGGCGCGACCATTCATCCATTAAACCACACAAAATATTACACAGGGTTGTGGTCAGGTGTGTTGATGGACCACACAAATGGTAAAATAAAGTCGAAACATTCGGTTCAGGGCCATTTTTTTTACTTAGCGATACAATGTATGTTACTCAATCGTGTAACAACCTTGGCCTCACGTCTAATTATATGTGGTGTCCTTAACAAAAATTACGAAGCTCCTTGAGTATGGGACCTTGTGAAGCGACCATGGAGGGTCTCTGTCCACCACCACTTGCAGTTCATTAACGACCTGCCCAGTGTGGCTATCAGAATTACCACCATCGTCTATAGGATGATGTTTCGTCTCTGCAAGCTTTTTCGTTTCTTCAGAAGTTCTGCACAATTTTCATGCTTTAAATAACATGAAAAACACCTAATAGTTCCCTCCGAAAAGGATGTGTAAAGCTTCCGATATGTACAGGATTTGTTGGCTCTGAGTGTTGTAGTGCGTGTGGTTCTTTTATAGTTTCTGGTTCGTCTTTCACAATCTTGCTTAAACCGGTTACACAATGATGCCCAAACCGTGGCACGCAGTTACACGATGATGCTTAAACCGGTTACACAATGATGCCCAAACCGTGGCACGCAGTTACACGATGATGCTTAAACCGTGAAACCATGACTCCATGAAAGTACGTTACTCCATTACCGTACGCGCGTGAACGTATATAAAATACATTTTATATTGACAAATTATACTCGAAATGTTCTTTCCACATATTTCTTTGGTAGGCAAATATCTGTACTTTTCTGAAAGAAATATTCTCTCTCTGATATCTCCGTTTCTTTGATCATTGATCTGCCGTCCAATTACTGTACGTCTACGGCGCCGCAGGCTCCAAAGAAATTTTTAATACTCGAGACATAATATTTTCAGCGTCATGTTATTTACAAGAATACATCACATTACAAAGTATATCGTAATGTGATGATATTTTTCGCATCAAAATAACTACTGAGAACTTTTCTGCCGTGAAGAATTGTACCAAGTAAAGATCAAGTGCTTTTTCTACTAGGTCGGAATATCCTTCGATTTTTATATGAGGTATATTATATTGGTGATAAAACACAATTCAAGATGCTTTTAATTTAAAATTAATGATCTCCATAATATTTATATAAATTATACTGTCAAAAAAGTAGTGTTCAATCATTGTTTGATCAGCGAAATAGCAAAAAATATTTTATATCAACAATACTCTGATGTAATCTTTATGCCAATTTCCTGATTTCAATAATGCAAAACAAATGACGCATTTAATTTACCAACAAAAAAAATAAACTTCGGTAATAGACGGCGGAAAAATAAATTGCTCGCAATTTGCTCCTAGAAAATTCTCGCCTAAATTTTGCAAACCTTCAGCGAATTCTACGCGGATAGGATATATTTGTTCAGTCAACAAAATGGAGCAGTTTGTTAAGGAACAAATATCCATCAAGAATATTTTAAAAGACGCCACTGACAATTTAGAGATCTCAATAACGGGACTCAAAATGCACGGATAAATTTGACAATTTTCTTTAGGCTATTTCTTAAGCCAACGATTTTACGCTGAATTTAAAACTGAATTTTACCGTTAGGCCACAGCATATGTATTCGCATTCGTGGGGCTGGAACGAGCCCAAAGAATTTCCTTGCCGAATTTCCCGAAGCAAAACGAAGCAATGTTAAAATCATGATGAATTTTTATACCTAGTACTGCTATAAAATTAATAAAGCGACAGACAAATTGAAATTCAAATAGACATTTATTACAAGTTCACACAAGTGCTTCATTAAAGCCAAGATTAAAAGAATGGAGTAACCGAGTAAGTTCTGTGTGGAAGGTTGATTCCCACTATTAAAAAATTTGCGATAATTAATATAGTCATTACCTGAAATTCTCCGACCTTATTTTTTAATTTTGCAATTCTAATATCTCGGAAAATGTATTTGTATCCTGATGCATAATAATACAATTTATAATTCTGCATTCACAAATTGATATGAAAAATATTTTTGGAGTTGTTACATCGATCTGAGATTCACTCATAAATGTTTTCTGGAAAACAATGCTAGAAGTATTAATATACAAATTTTTAAACCTTTCTAAATTTACTTTTTGCGGTAGCATGAATATTCCTCCTTGAAAATACTGATCAATTATAGAGAAGGTTTCATCGGTGCTCATAATCATTAATAACGCGATCGCTCGATGGCCACAGTTCATCAAGTCGAGCCATCAATTTGCAGTCGAGTTTCCTCCCTTGGAGGTCGCCGCGGCTCAAATGATCTACATGGGCACGACAGGCATGGCTTAGCGAACCTGTAATGAGATGCAGAAACGAGCGCTGGCGCATCCTCTGAATTTGTTCGCTCACTGTGTTCCGGAAAGACTGGGAAATGTACACGAGTAATTATTGTTCACTAACTTCTCAGGGAAATGAATAAGAGTAATTGTTGTTCTTATTGTACCCAATCTTCTCGCTAGAGAAAACAATGAACAAATCTGGTATTTCCTCATATTGTCTGGTCGATCCTTATATTTTATGCTAGATCCTCATGTTCTGATAAGGGCAAGATATTAGCCCAGAAATAAAAAAAATAGTTGAGAACAAGCGTTAATCAAAAAAATATGGTTTAAATGCATCAGAATTTTCTGAATTTCTCGAATTTCAAATATAACGAATATATTCAAAATCAATTCACTCGTACAATTCGTGTTTCTAAAATGAAGAGTCAAAACAATTTCGCGTACCCTGAGCTTGATCCGAGCTTTCTTGAAGCCTAATTGAACCTCCTGGCGACGGCTGCTGATGCAAAAAACAGCGATATTTGTCCCTTTGGTAAAGAGATTATGGGGCAGCCGGGGAACATTTCGATTGATTAAATTTTTCGTAAAATATTCACAAAATTAGATATTATACTCCTAAGGCAACTTGTGATAGTGAAGTGGTAGAGAAATGACAAAATAATCAACGGCTTGGGTTTCAAATGAAAAATTTATTCTTACACATAAATGGGTTTATTCTTTTATATTATTGTGTATTTTGAATATTAAGGCATTATAAAATTAAAAACATTGTATGTAATTTTCGCATTAAATGCAATATATCAATAAGTCGCCAATACTTTTTAGTTAACTGCATTACCAAGATGTCTGAAAATTTTTCGTTGTTCATGCAAAGGACTAAGATGTGGTAAACGAAATATTTCACGGCAAAAAATACTTCTCTTCCCTCAAATAGATTGTTGCTATTTTATTTCTTACTCTTACCAGGATGTCACCAATGAAAAAGAGATTTGTTTCGACGCACACCATGCAAGGCAAAATTGCAGTTCATTTACCAAAACCGACCGTGTTTTGTGAGCCAAATCACACACTCTGGCGCGCCTCGGCCGATAACATCAGCCATAAATCTGTCCCATTGCGGCGCTGTGCTCTGCTTCGCCCACGTCCATTAAGAACGATGATTTCCAGTCGTGGTTCTCTGCAATGACGATTTTGTGCAACCACCGAGGAAACGATTGCTTGTCATAAACAGAAAGCAGTTCCGGCACACCGGCCACAGCAACAAGCGATGACGTCGACAAGTCGCTTTATATTTAAAGTTTTTCGCCTGAGCAAAATCGGCAAAGTGAACATGTCGAATTTTGATTGATGATAGACAACTGGTGTAAAAAAAGGCTAAAAAATTCCGATCGATACGTTAAAAAATTATGGAATGTGTCATTAAGTACAAATGCCCAATTTGTACAGAAATTCTTGCTGTTGTACAGAAATATTGTTTCTGTTTCCTGATATAAAATATGTGACATTAGATTCAGTTTATAATGATCCGACTAAAAAAAATTTCATAACTCATTTTCGCGCACAAAGTTCAGCTATATACGCCTCAACCACAAAGCGCGAGACTTCACTTTGTAATTATACGAAAGCTTTATAAATAGTAAGAAATTCATTTATACAATATCAAGTACAGGAAGTATAATTCAGTCCACCAATTGGAACGAAACTCCGGAAATACAATGAAATACCTGGTATTCTAGACAACATATGACTAAGCATTTGATTCATAGGCATTACTGAATAGTTGCGTTTTTAAAAAGAGGCTCTACGAAATTGTTCCGTCTTTACTGGCTTCAAGACACGACGTTTATATACATGCAGGGGCTAGGCACTAACAGATTACGTGCGACCGGCGATACGACATCAAATGTGTTAAACTCCAAGTAATTACTCCACTAGAAGCTCACGCAAATATCCATTTCCATATATTTATAATATAATGATATATTTATATATTTATAATATAAATATATGAATATAAAATAATTGAATATATAATCATCAACCAGAATTTATCAGCATCGTTGGTAAAGCATTCAGAGTTTTCAATATATTTAGATTATTGGAAGAGGAGTGCAATTTTTATTTTATTTATATTGAGGTACTTGAAATTATCATTACGCCGACTATATCAAATTGTACAATAATAATTACATTTAATAATCATAATAAAAATGCCTGTTCATAAGAATATTATAATTCTTTATAATTATCTTCTGTCATAATTATTTGCGACTAAACGTCATCGCACAAATTGTTGAATTGTATCTGAAATCTCAAAAAACTAGAAATAGTTTAAATGCTTCATAAATGGCTGCATCACGTTTATCCATGAAAATTTTTGAAGCCTTGAAATCATAAAAAATATCAATAGAAAAACCAATAAACAGCAACAGAATACACTTAAGAAAAAGAACCGAGCAATGCACGTTTCGCGACGAATTTTGTGTTAGGCAAAACATGCAGTAAGAGAACACTCAGTGCGATCGATCGATCATCATTTGATAGCACATTAATCATGAATACAGTAGCGATTGTGAGTTTCATTGGCATGAATGATTTATATTGGTTAATCACGTTGTACGAAGCTATGTCATGAATAATCGCTAAGCCTTTAGAAGCTTGTGTATTATATTGGCGTTTTTGCGATATTCTATTGAAGTCAATAAAATGCACCTATATTTAGACACTATATACTCTTATCAAAAAGAATCTAAAAACACTCTAAACGGTTGCCCTAAAACCTATTAACTATTATCAAGAAAACTCTGGAGTATATAGTTAAAATTATTCGATACTTAATACACCCGCAAGAAACCATTCTCGATGTACTAATCTATTCAACTTTGTACTAAATATTCTGTTTCCTACCACTGTCGATGGCACTACACAACATTGTTGCTCTCATTGTAGCCATGGCAGTGCAGTCTACATTTTCATATTGTAGGTTAAAAACTAACTTTGCGGTAAAATTCTGATCCACTTTTCTTTTTGTTATCAATCGCTTCATCATTTTTAGATTAAAATTACATAAAACCCCAATTCGCGGCGTCACAAGCAAAACAATCAAATTTAAACTAAATAAAGACATATCACATCCTCGTTCAACCACCCAGTGATTGCAAAGGCACTATAGCCAAGACTAAAGCGAATAATCTTCATTTCTTTGTATTGTAGATACCTGCTAGCGCTTTCCGCTTTAAAGAACTTATGAGTAGAAAAATTGAACCATCGACTAAACACGAAGATCAAGATCGAAATTAAGACAGAATATTTGAGACTCTTTAAAAATAAAATAGAAAGAAAAGAAGAAGGTTATTATCAATAAGAAAACAATGAAAAAATAATAATGAAAACTTTTTTCATTCGCAATCTCACATAAACATTTTACTATCAGAAAAATTACCATTACTGAGGAAAACACAACATAAGTAATATAGAAAGCAACGAAAGATTTCTATTCAAGCAAATAAATTCATGTATGTAGTAGCTCGACGTATCTCAAAATTGTAAGAAATTTTATAAATGTTCAGTGGCAGAAATAACTCACGTGTTGCAAACCAACAATAATGCCATTAAGTTAAATGACTGTTTCATAATAGTGCCACAGCTCGTGTCTGATCCTCGCGTCGAGCATGGATATAATTATGGAATTTTCGCGACAAATAATTAACAATTTTCGCATTAGATTTTGAGCATAAAATTTGAAGGGGTAATTGCTATAATGTTTATTTAATTAGACTGTAGCTGAGTTCATTGAACGTACAACATTAAAAAATCCTCATTAAAATATACAATTAATAGTCAGCGGTGCCTATCTACGGTAAATTCTTTGCAATGTTAGCGAATTTTTAGAGGCAGTAAACTGATAATATGTAATTTGATTTTGCTGTCATTGCGTTTAGGGAGCTTGAAAAACTCCAGAGCTGCAATACACGTGCAGTAGCCGACTGGCTGGCTAGAGTCATTTTGTATAATGGGCCATAATTTGTACTGGGTTAATTGTAATGATTTTTTATTTTAGTCTCGACCCGAAGCGGCAGAGGTTATGACGTCTCATGCGTTGAGTTTTCTTTTCCTTTATGAAGATATGAATAAAGTTGAAATTTGGACTACTAATTCTGATTTCACGTGACGTATCATATTTTTTCTCTAAAAATATAATATAACAAAGGTTGCTTATTCAAAAATGTATTTTTTAAACCGTGAGTAGCAAGAAAGGAAATTTGAAAAGTAAGATTTATATTTAACTGCATTATGAAAATTCCAAAATTGTACCTTTCTGTAGGATTACTCGATGATTTCTGCTAGAATGTATATTGAAACTCAATTACCATGTAAATTCGAGCGATTTAAATAATTGTACTCGAAAGGGCATCCAACTCGAATGTAATAAAATTACAAGTATGAATTTTTATTCTAAATCCAGCATCTGCGATTGCTACAGTACAGTTTTCTCAATTTTGGTTATTTTGATTTTGTCCTATGTTATTTTTGATTGAATAAATTCTCATGATAATGCATTAAATCTACTTTTACTAATGTTTTTGCTTTCTAATAATGTCACCATGTTTAAGAGAACATCTCAATTGCATCACAAGTACAAGAAAATTTATAGTTAAACATTCACTTGTCCTAAACATACCAAACATATTCAATTTTGCAGCAGGTCTCCTATTTTTCGTGTGTCCCTCAACCCCATCACAACCTGAAAATTTTCCGTACCAAGTTAGTTCAGGGCGCCATTATCAGCAGCCATCGAACTCGCCACCATTACAGGTTAAAGGAGCGTTTTTGGCCTCACAACAACACGCCTGCCTTTGGCCTCACAACAACACGCCTGCCGCGGCCTCAACCATCACGCGGTGGCCGATACTCGGCCAATATCCTCTAAAACCCTGGCAATTTCCTTGATGGTTCAAGGCACACTGCCTCTGCAGCAGCATGGAACACTTGCCCATGCCTCACTGCCTCTGCAGCAGCAGGGAACACTTGTCCATGCCTCACTGCCTCTGCAGCAGCATGGAACACTTGTCCATGCCTCCCTGCCTCTGCAGCAGCAGAGAACACTTGTCCATGCCTCCCTGCCTCTGCAGCAGCAGAGAACACTTGTCCATGCCTCCCTGCCTCTGCAGCAGCAGAGAACACTTGTCCATGCCTCCCTGCCTCTGCAGCAGCAGAGAACACTTGTCCATGCCTCACTGCCTCTGCAGCAGCAGAGAACACTTGTCCATGCCTCACTGCCTCTGCAGCAGCAGGGAACACTTGTCCATGCCTCACTGCCTCTGCAGCAGAAAAGACTTGTACAAGTCCCATTAATCCTCCTATTTTTATCGAGTCATTCTAGATAAAACTCATATAATCATATTTCATTTGAATATTAGTTAGAATTAAGTTTTTCACGAACAAGTGCATGAATAGGCCAATTTTTAAATGCTCTGGACTTATCTCTTGGAGATCTGAGAACTGGCTTTCCATCAGATCTATCCAAAACTGACGTTTAAGCTAAGTGGCTGCTGATCATACACCAAATTTTTAGTTGGGAGGCACTTACAGTCGAAACATAAGCCTCTGCATAGCTTTAATCTAGCCTGTTCTTCAGCGCGTTACTAATAATGGAAGCGTCAACGATGCTAGCATGGAGAGTTGCGTGTCCAAGAGTTCCATATGTCGGTTATACGCAGCGAGAAGTGTGTCTGCTGTAAATTATTGTTAGTTGAAATTGTTGCTCAACTAGATTTTTTACTAAAATGAATTCCTGTCACACTCTGCAGCATTTCCTAGATAGCCTTCAACTTTCATGACCATAATGCTTTAGCTGTCTACGTAATGTGTAGCAAAGCTTTCCCGCAGCAATATCTCTATACGTGATGTACTGATAGTACGTTATATCTCTGTACACAAATCCTAGAAAAATCAGGCAACGTTTGATTTTATACTCTATCACATTTTCTACGCTGAAAATTAGCAGCGTTGCAGTTGCAGAACATTTATCTCAACTGCGACGACGGCTATAGTCCTAATAAAAATTGCCGTAATTTATATCTCGCTGGCACTGCCATACTGGCATTTATCACTCGGATCTCATTTGCCTTACGTCCTGGAAAAAAAATTGACGTCGACCTCGTCAACGCAAAATATTTTAGCATTGAATCCTCACGCGAATATCCGGGAAATCGCAGGTGTTTTACCCATTAATTTGCCTGTAAACCGAAGATAAAATGCGTTGTTACATAATATTTTATTCTTTGAACGTAGTCGCACATATTCTTCACCCATAAATTTTTACGCAAATAAATACTATTCTATAGCAAAGTGTGACGCAGTGCGATAATTTTTTTCTCGAAACTTATATTGTTGGAACATTATTTAAAAATTAAATATAATTGCGATAAATGTGAAACCTGCCCTGTTCAAAACGCGGAGTTTAAAATGTTCTGCCATATCCTTATTAAGTTCGCCCTTTTTTGTCCTCAATAATTTTGTCTATATGCCTAAATAACGAGATATAAACTGTAATATTTTGTTTAATAAATAATAATGCAGCCTACGTGCACGAATAAATTCCAAATTTCCACAACGCACCCACAGCCTGTGATCATAAAGTTGGTCCATTGAGAGCCCGCGTCTGCTGAGAACGGCGCCCTCTCGTCCAGGAATTCAAGATCCGCTTGGTTAACCTCGACCCTCTTTTGCATGCGCATGAGAAGCTCTACTTCAAAATTACAATTCCTCTCCATTGGCTTCGATTTGCTGTTCCGCCCCAGCACTTGAGAACTTAGGCAACGTCCGCAAACAAATTCTCAGCTCGCCTGAGCCCCGATGAACCCCTGCGATGACTCAGATCTATTGCCCCATTTATGCGTTGAAGATGAAAATTTCCACGTTGGGTTTTCACAAAAAAATTAGAACCGTGAAATGTATCGCAAGCTTTTCAACGTTGTTCGCTTTACAATGAGATTACAGTTATATAATACAACGCACAAAACTATCAACAGAAGTTGTCTCAAGGAAGTTGTCAGCACCCTTATTTTTATCTTGCCTCTACAACGCCATCGCAATTCTAGGTTTCCCCTACAACATTATCGAAATATTTAGTGCCCCTCTATGATATCATGGTAATTCATGGATTCCCTCTACGACGTCGAGCAATTTTAGGTTTTCATCTACGACGTCATTTGCATTTTTGGTATTCCTCTACGATATCATCTGCATTTTAGGTTTTCCACTACGATGTCATCTGCATTCTAGGTCTTCTTCAATGACAGCTTTGAAATTTTTTACTTCTACGACGTCATCACATTTTTTGGTTTTGCTCTACGACATCATTTCAATTTTGTGCTCCCCAACGTCGTAGACGCTGACAAGCTCTACCAGCAAATCATGTCCCGAGCAACTGACATGTCCGCGGATCTGGAGAAGAAGAGAGGATTTTGTGCGCTCTTTCTGCCGGACTCGATGACGAGAAACGGAAAAAAATAAGATTTTCTAGCAGTGTAAATGCCTTTACACTCAAACGATTCTGTTGTATCGTGTAAAAAACAGTGACCATAAGAGCCCTTCCCGTTTCGAAATTGTGTCCTTTTAAAAGAATTTTGCGCTAAAACTGATATTTGGTCATGAATACTTGGAAGGTAAAACGAAACTAATAATGAATTTTCCTATTTTACCAGATACTTTTTAAAAGCCTAATAACAAAATATCTATTATACTTAAAAATATACTAAAAACGAATTGGGTCCTCACAACTCCAGTATTCGTTCATTGTCGTTAAGCATTTTTAATTGAGAAAATTTGAAATCCACCAAAATAACTAAGACCTATGCATAATAAATTCGACCTTATAATACGCAAAACAAATTTCTCGCAGGCATGAGAATAATATTACTGAGGATTTCGAATATATGCATCAGGCAACCTCTGTTAAAAGGAATATTTTGTATTACGTATCAACCAGTTTGCTTACTTTATAAACCTTGCGAGGGGTTAATGAGTTAATGCAAGATTAGGCTGATGCTGAAAATGAAAGATCTATAAGTTTATGGTAAAAGCCAAAGACTAGTTCCTTAAATCAACATCGATTAAAATTTCTTCGTTTCAATGTTGAGTAGCAGGATTCCGACTCTCATGTAGTCCATTAACCGACTTGAAGTTTTATTATTATTTTATTATTATTTTATTATTATTTTATTATTATTTTATTATTATTTTATTATTATTTTATTATTATTTTATTATTCTATTGAACTCAATAATAGTGCTAACTGGACTGAACTTCACCCCACAATCCATATCTTATCAAAATGGTGGCACGATTATTCAACTCGTACAAAACGCTAGTGTTTTCTTTGTTTCCAAACACCGGACTTATTACGACCCACCATCCCATGAGTGCCTTGAATTCTCTAAGGCAAACACTCTCAAGTGGAGCAAACAAAACAAAAGTCTTGCTAATGAGCTCGAGAGCAGCCCCGGCGACGCGGTCGCTCGCACTTCAGGAATTACCAGTCCAAGACGCATCAGTGAAATCGAATTACCCTCATAGCGCCATCAGCACTTGCATCAACACTTTTACCTTTTCATTAGACGAAGCATACCCGAAGTTAGAAAGAGATTAAGGTCCTGAGGGAACTGCGAGGAGGAAGATAATTGCATTGAGAGCTACAGCTTCTTAACTTTGAAGGTTCACATTGCTCTTGATCAATATGCATGGTGCGGCTATATATCGGTGATGATGAACCCGCAAAGTGCAAGTCAATTAACTTGGGAAATGATCAGGGCATTTCAAAGGTATCCAATATACGTCAATTCTCAAGCAGATTTAGATTAGTGTTTTGATTAGAAATATCTGCATCGTGCTGTTTATGGTGGTAAATTGGTAATATTAATTACCATTAATATATGGTAAATTGTAGAATATGTAATTTCGAATTGTAGAGCAACGAACATTTAATTCCAATGTTGATTTGAACAATTTTATGTGGCAGTTTCAACTCCTCAATAGGATATACTATAGCAAAACTGCCGCGTACACGTGGCATGTTATATATATATATATATTGGCATGTTATATTTATATAACATGCCACGTACACGTGGCATGTTATATTTATTCATCTTCGAAAGTCAATTGAGAGTATGGATTTTTACCAGTATATTAAAAGTACCTCCTTATTTAGGTTGCCTATGTCATTGATGTCATGCCGACTAACGAGTATGCGCGAAGAAAATTTCCGAGCATGAACGGAATTCTTGGACTCGTTTTTGGAAGGCTCGTCCACTTGTCAATTGAGCTGCCTATCTTTGAAGCTGAGATGCCCGCTTAATTTGGGATAAAATTCTTCATTTCTGTGCAAATGCAGAGGCAAATTCGGAGGCAAGTTACGAAGGGCTTCTTTAGAAAGAAAATATTACGTAAATAAATTTCTTCAAGCATTGTAAAATGTGTTCGTTTGGTATGCGCTACAAAATCATGGTTTCAATTTTATAAATATTCTCGAATATTAAAAATTAATTTCAATATTCAACTGGAAATTTTAAGTCGTAGTTTTACCATTCCTCAGCATGATCAAATTACATCAGATCTCAGTATAAAAATCATTCGAGTAATCGGCTCAATCTTAGTTGAAAATAAGCATAGAAAAAATTTATATTGTGGTCTCGTTACTAACCGGCATGCAATATATATATTTAAAATAAATTAATTTATAGGAAACAGATAAACAGGCGCAAATTAGCGTGAAAATATTTAAATCAATTTATATCACTATCACCATCACTAATTTCCTACTGATGAGTCGAAGGAAATTTATCACCAGAATTACAATATTGTTTGTTGTTGTTTTCAAATAAATACGATTTTTAATGCAAAGAAATTACGCTCGCAGCTCCTCAGTGCTCCATAAATAGCAGGTCCGAACACTCCCGGGGTAACTGCTCGAATAAATAGTAATTATGGGTAATTTTCCTGTTATGGGAAGAGAGAATTATTACTCGCTATATTCGAGGTGCCTAGAAGAACGGCGGATATAAGTGCATTTTTTAGATGAATGTTTCATAAATAGTATAGAAGCTTTGATACAAATAACTCGTTCAAATCCTTAGGTTTGAATAAAAAAATTATTAAAGAGCAATAACATCGAGACGAAACTGGACCAAATGAAGCTCTAATTACCTGACAAAGCATTCTAAAGGCCTAATGAATGCTGACCCCGCTAAACTTTACTATACCAATTCCATCATCACTTCAAAATATCATCTGAATTCTCTTTGCCTTTTCCCTGCTAGTAAATCCCCTGATTAATTTGCGACTTCAGAAACAATGTTATCTTAAAAAACCTATTTAAGTTTGTTTCGATCTATAAGATCGGTACACTCCTATAAGAGAGCTGTAGCCACATTACTATCAATCCATTGAAAATATAAAAATACTTATTTGATCCTTAACGTGAGCTATCGAATGATTTCTGATCGTTACTTGAAAATACGCAACATCATAGATATCACAGAGTTCCTGTAAGAGCGCATACATGTTCTTTTAATCAATTTCAAGGCTGTGTTATATGCCAATAAAAATGTTCTTTGGATTTTCTTACAAATCAGACCAATTAAATCAAATAATTAATTGCTACTAATAGCAAGCTTCAGGTCATCTCATTTCTATGTGGCCGCAACACAAACGCAGGTATCTTCTTAAATTTAAAACTAAAATTTCATTTTTTTAAACGGTAATATCAATAAATATATAATTTCCTCATTGTGCTCATTTCGAACTTTTTGCCGGTAATATTTTTGTCAAGCCAATTGAATATAATTTTCATGTAATTATCACCATGCATTACCATCCTTAAAAGTTGTAGAATAAGATTTTTCTGAATGTTTTATTCATTAGAGTCTCACATTGACAAAGTTTTTCCTTTAAATGCGCTCGTTTTCGTTCGTCTACGAACTCAAACTCTAAATTGTCAATCGCACTTAGAAATATTTTCCAGAGAAATTAAGAATAATTTTCATTCAAATGTTCTTTAAGCGTATAAATGAAAAAAAGTTGCCAAAAATTTAGTTATAATTCTTTTGATTATTGTTATAACTTATAGTGTTATAATTATAATTATTATTGCATTCCAAACTTATATTTTAGACGAAAAAAACCTTTCCAATGTCGATATCGAATACCTTTGAGAGTGAATAATTTCATATGCAAATCATGAACACGACGTGCAATCTCAAAAATTTTGCGACAAGAAGCGATGCTCCTAAGCATTAAATTAATTGCTTTTATTTCTGTTTGTTCAAGCTGATAATTCTTTTTCTTTCAATAATTCTCTTCTCTAATTCTCTTCTTTTCAAAATCAATAACTCTTCTAAAACATTCATATATCTGTCCGCACATCCCTTGTTAACATGCAGGCGATTCCATCTCGACTGCCTACGCTGACAACGGAGAACTTTCGATGCGATGAAGAACTTTATCGGTGCAATTATCCTATTCCGTACCTACTGCTGTACTCCAGACAAAGTTTACCACGTTTACAGTCGGAAAAAGTATTTGTAATAAATGTAGGAAGTGACTAGGAACTAATTATTTACATTGCTTATTACTCACTTTATCAAAATAAATTCATATTTTAAATTCATCGACCATAAACTCAACAATAAATTCGTGGCAGCAATAGATCTAAATGCATGATGAAACTCGAGCTGTTAATTTAATGTTGATGTTAACTTAACGATACTTTTGTTGGTGTCGAAATTATCAAGAGATTAATTAATAACATAATGACACTTTAGCAACGTTTTGAGATCAACCATGTCAAACTCCAAGCATAGTTCAAACTTTTCTTAAAAACAACTCGATGTAAAACAATAAGATCCTTATAGAGAATAGAAATCCTGTGCTTCTTCTCAGGTCACGCTCGGGTTTTGCATTCGCCATATCTACGTAGCGAAAACTATCTCCCAGCTTTATCTTGGAGGTAAAATAGGACGTGCTTGAGGGCATGAGCGTTCCTGAGTTTTCTCGACACCGTGGCATGAATCGCTGAACTTTACTGCATCAAAAGGCCGAAAAATTCCACTGCGGCATTGCGAGACTTCCATGCATGGTCTTCTTGTAAAATACAAGAAGAGAAACGGTCATGCGGCAGCGCCATGAGCAAAATAGTTCAATATTTCCTGCATGACATATCCATGAATAAGAAGCTGGAATGAGAGAAAACAATGCTCGGTGCTCGGTGAGTAGATGATGGAATCGTCACATCATAGGCCCGGTGACAAAATATTTTGGATGACTAATTGCATGATATTTTTATATAAAGAGTGATGTGGATAAGGGATTTTCATTAACAGACAATCGAATTCAATTTAATTGTTTCTGCTTACATTCCTGAAGAAGGATATACGTATAGTCCAGATTAAAATGTACAGCGTGGCGAGCATTTATTATTTAATATTTCCGATTAGTCATTACCAGAACAATGTCTCAGAGAGATGATTCGACAGTTTGAAACCCATAAAACCCATTCCTCCAAATAAGAATAAGATGAAAGTATAAGTATTTCATTCAAATTAATTACACGTCATAAAAAAATTTCGGGCGATACGTGTCGAACCCTAAAAATTTTAAGTAATTACTAGCCAAAACAGAATCAATATTTAGCTTTTTTCCCAATCCCATCGAGAGCGGTTTAGCATTTGGGTTGATTTATGTTATTTATTATTTATATATATATATAGATTATTTGTGCAACACTAATAAATAAATAACATTATTATGTTATTTATTTATTGATTATTTGTGGATGTGGTGCTCAGCTGTGACGTCCAATGTGTTTAAACTCTGCATGCCCTGCGACATTTGTGGTGCGCGTCAAACTAGGCCTATGTATGTATGTTACATTCTGTATTCGACACAACATCCATTAAAGTGATGATGGCCTTGTGTCGGGGAGGGTTTCACGCTACGACTACTTCAAAGAACTCACGTTATTCGCAAAGTTAGAAAAAAATATAGATGAATGCAAAACAAAGGGAGCATCAATTCGTTGCACCACTTCCGTTCAAAAACGAAAGTCTTTTTCGAGGAACCATGAATTCTATGGCCACGAAATTTTGTTTTAAAAAATGTGCGTGTTGAAACTACGGCCAAGGGAAACGGAATTCGCTTACGCTGTTCGGTGAATGCATTTCCTTGATTAGTTCGCGTGAAAACAAAGAACACAGAAGGAAAGCTGGCATAGCTTCACTTAATGAAGAAAAATTCGGCTGATTGCAGTTCATTTGCTCGTTTGCTGTCAGTTAGAATTATAAACCCAATATACGTATTTCATCTTGAATTAAACACATTTAATCAGTTTTGATGTCAGCTGCACTTACTTGACATGACTATACAGTTTTTGTATTAAATGATATCAGTTTATTTTTTAAAAAGATCTTCCAAGAGCCATTGATATTTGAATCATTGATAACCTATGTTTGTTGTTAAATAATAAGCCCCACGGTTGCTTGTATTAACCAAATATATGCAAAATAACCCTTCTTTTGAATCTCATTTTAATCGGTAAATCAGAAACGACAAGAATAAACAAATTTCACTAAATTGACTTAAATACTTTTTCGCGTAGAGCGAAATCTCTCCCGTAGCACAGCTGTGTAGATCAATTCATGCAACAACGTTATGGCATCGCTTCCTGATTGCTTAGCATTGCAATGTTTTTCGTAGCACCTCCAGATTTATTTTCCGACACACGATTTATATCTAGTGTCCAAATTGTTTGCAACACAAAATTACCTATTAATTAAGCAGTTCACAAAACTCTATCATTGGCTCCCATGCAGTTTGCAGTTATGCCCCGACGAATATTGAATTTAACCTAAGGAAATCCTGCCTGCTAATAAATACTGAAAAAACTAAGTAAATAAGCACTGACACAAACAATATTGCGGAAGAAATATCAAAAATACATAATAAATAACTTAGAAATATGTAAGAAATTTAAAGGATAAACTCAACATTGCATGATGAGGAGTCACACAATTAACGGCAGCTGCTACTTTGGCACATTTCTAAATGGAAAATTAGAGAGCACGTTCATTTATATTATAAAAATTTAAAAGCAGGATGTGCATGAACTGTCTGAAGTATTAGCAACAGAGCAAATCAATGAAAATGCGAAAATGCAGTTTCCAGCACTACTGTCGTACCTGCTGGCTGTTAAAAACTGCCGCATTCTAATTGTGAGTCTTTTTATTACTCTAACATATTTTTAAGAACGAATTTATTCACAACGATTTTGGTTGCTCACTGATTAAAAATGGATAAAAGTTGACATGATAACGTACGATTATTATAAGTTACTGTGAAAATTCGGGTGAACCTTAAATAATGTAATGCCCGAGCTTCTGGCAAATCCTTGGTTATGACGATTTAATTGCTTATTGTATGCTGAGACATGACAAGGAAGTGTGCTATCATGAACAAATTACTCCACGGATGTCATGGGATGGAAAAACGTTATGTTTAGAACCACCCTGCCGCCATCACTATTTTTAAAGCCTCTCTGACCACATAACAAAAGTAAAACTGTTCACTTCGGCATTGTTCCTCATTTCGAAAAAAATGTCCTACAGGAATGACGCTTATCAAAACTGAGGAGACGAGCATTGAAGCTTCAAATTGGTGGTAAAGTTAATAAATGTAAGAATTGTTAGTTTCGATGTAAATATCTTCTGTTAATCAATCTTTTTCAATAGAAGCAAGGCGTTCCTTTTACGCGACATAGTAGTCAAAAAAAGATGACATCACAGAACTAACATTCATTTTTAAAGAATGTTTTCCAATACCGACTACGCCACGGTCAGAAAACAATCCTCAATAATTTATTACATTCGTAGGCCGCAAAACCACGCTATTCCGAGCTTTGAAAATACTTTATGTTTGTTTCTTTTTCCAAATTACACAAGCTTTTTGCGGAACGCAGAAATCCTATTCGAACGCAAAGCATAATTTCAGCTTCGTCTCTCGTAAAAACTCACGCTTATTTCCGTCCTTTAACTCATCTTTGAGAAGAAACGAAAAATCCATCAAGGCCGAAGTTTACAGAATTTTGACGCTGGCAGCTGCACAGCCACTGCATTTGCTTTTACGTTGCGTGCGAACAAAATTCAAATGCAATCCTTGCCGAAAATTTGGAATTAATAAACAGAGAAATACTGAGCAGAGAGAACAGGGTTGGTCAATTGTGTATCTTTCTTGTGGGACTTCATGGCATTGCCGCCCCGAGTTGCCCACACAATCATAGCTGGCACAGGCCCCAATTTACACCTTAGTTGCCATTGTGCTTCCTCTTAGGCTTCATAATAAGGCTATTTGTGGGACAGCGTTGCTCCGAATCCCTGCCACCAACGACGTCGCTGCACCGAGACAGACTCAAAATATGTGCCACTGCATTCGCTGGCGAGTCGGTGAAATTTACTTTGGTTTGTTGAGAAAATTAGGATCCGGAATGAATTAAACAAGCATATACAGCTATAAATTTTAAAATAAAGTTATATTCACGTATTCCGACAGCAATTCATTCAGAAATTTCTTGTACGTATACGAGAATTCCTTCAGTTTTAATGTTCATTTTTCATAGACAATTTACTCTTCCGAAAATCAAAATAATGGGGCTACACAAGACAAAGAATCATTTGAATCAAAACAATAAGCCAATAGAAGGCATGAAACGTATCAAACGAAGCCCTCAGCAATCGTCAGGTCGAATGAGTTGAAATACTACCGCCTTAACTACATATGTTCCTACCAGAGATGCTTGGTAGGAGCTACGTGGATTGACGAAAAATCAATAAT
Source organism: Hyalella azteca (assembly GCF_000764305.2). Taxonomy (NCBI): domain Eukaryota; kingdom Metazoa; phylum Arthropoda; class Malacostraca; order Amphipoda; family Hyalellidae; genus Hyalella; species Hyalella azteca. Next base: position 578,485 of record NW_025943380.1, on the reverse strand, counting down.
ATAAAAGAACTGTCAATTACTGTTCTAGGCTCTTCCCTTCCCAAATATTTATGAAAAAAATAGTAAACTCTTCTATTCTATTGCGTGCCGTGAAACATTACATGAATAGCTGCGTCCTCAATGTTAGTGGTTTCTCTTGCCTTGCTTCCGTAGAAAATTTCTTGCGGCTTGGAGAATTTAGAGGAAAAATACGAGGCTTGGTGACTTTTAGTGGCTTTCACTATGCATATAAAAACATCAATTTCATCTCGCCAGTAATTACCAATAGCGGAACGTTATTGAAAACCTGCGGTCATGATCCGCAGAATATTTGCAAGCTACTAGTGCATGATTTAACATCAGTGGAGGGATGATCGGGGCGAGGAATGATTGAATAATTTGCGAACTCCGGGTGAACTGCGGTATTCGTCGAAGATGTGTTGCATTATTGGAGATCTGGGCCTATACTTTCAAAAAAAGTTAAGAGATCGTAAGTTCATCAGCCAATCATTGACGGCCTTTCAAGCCACTCTTTTAAAAACAGTTAAGAGATCGTAAGTTCATCAGCCAATCATTGACGGCCTTTCAAGCAAAATCCACCAATCATAGACAAGAAATTAGAGCGTATATAAGTACTTACGTTCACTTAGCGAGCTTTGAAAGTATGGCCCCAGACTCCTATTCTCGGCTAACTGAAGTATCCAAAATGGATACAACGTATCGTCAATTGATACGTCTCGACTAACAAAACTTTGATACGTCAATTGACTTTTAGTCAGAATAATTTGCTCAGTTCATAAGTATGACTATTAATAAAGAGAAAAATAATTTCAAACAATTTAAGAAAATTAAAAGGTGAGCTATTCAAAAAATTCAGATAAGCAAAGAAAAATACGGATTCAAATAAACAAGCAATTAATATATGGTGTGAAAATCATAACCATTCTGTCAATCCAAACTTCTGAATTCAAAACCAACAATATTCCACCGTTATAGAAATTTATTCCGGTACTTTATTCATAATATTATTCTTTCATGGCATCATAAATGTTGTTGGTTGCTTTTATTCCAATACTATATATTAGCCAACTCTAGTCGAGATTTCTCCGATGCATTTATTCAACATTTGCGGCATTCATTACTCATTCATATATCGAATTAGATGAACAGTATGAGCAATTAAGAAAATTTCCCTTCAATATCACTGTTTTACAAACATGAGTTTCTAGTTAGGCAACCATCCATGCATTGTTTTATCAAGTACAAAGTGGATAGTTTGGATAATATCCAGAAATGATTAATCTTATCACTATTGAGGATTTTATGAAAGTTTATTCTTTTATTTATAATATAATAAAGTGAGAGTTCCAATTGTTCTTAGGTCTCAAATCTTTAAACGCCGTGAAGCCTACGATGTTGAAATGTTTCAAGACCTTATAGCGAAATTAATTTTAAATGTGATCGATTCTTATAATAAGAATTTTTACAATGAACATGTTCACTTAATGGTTCACATTTCATTTTGGACATTTTCATTTTGGACAGAAGTAAATAATAATTATTTAAGAACATTTAATCGAAAATTTGTCAGTAAGAGGAACGTCTTCCATGTTTCCGCAATACAATTTGCATGTTCCCGAAAATCCTACGGGTTTATCGTTGCTATCGATGGAGTTCCAGCATTCCAGTAGAATTCAATACCGGATCGTAGAAACGCTTGGGCAGCCTGCAGAATTTCATATTCGGTAGATTAATAGAATTGATGTCATCCAAGCATGAATCTGAAATGCTGATCTGTTCGACATATTCCACTTGACGACTATTACTAGGACTATAGTAAATTGACTCGTATGAGTTTCTCTAAATCCATTTATGCTTTAGTTCCAATCATGTAAGGTTGGAATTCTTAGAAGCTTAAAAGCCGAAACACGAATGTCGCACTCAAGAACTACTCTGACCAGGAATACATGTTGGCTTGTTGACATATTGTACCTCATTTAATACCCAGGTTTTATCTGCATTTAGTTACTGTAGTTATTCAAGCTTGTCAGTGCAAATATTTATTGAGATATGTTCAAGTTGAGTTCATTTTCCAGGTCGATAATTTACGACACTCTTCAGTATTTCCGAAGCTTGAGTTGCACAATTTTTTTCACTAAAAATTTCACATCAAGAGCTGTATCACAGTTACGTTCGAGATCGCAATCATACGGACTTCAGGATGTGGACGGCAATATATCCTTTCCTCTAGTTACGCCGTGAGGGACATTCAGGGACATAGTTCAGGGACGAAAAAGGTCCTCATTACCCACCCAGACTTGTCCCGACCACACCCTGCGTCATTGCAGGTCCCTGATCACCAATCCTAACCACCAGGAAGGTGCTTAGGTTGGCCTATGGCAAGCACAGCAAGACTGCAGTAATGCGCAATATGACCAAACTGTTTGTTATGAGGTAGTTCAGATATTATCTTTTGACTATGATTGATTTGACTATCATAATAGTTGCCGAGTTTTTAGTGCATTTTCTCATTAATGGAAAAAAGGCGCAAATTGGGCTCGTCATGTCCGTCCGTCTGTCTGCTCGCGACTTCACGTTTTCGTCGACGAGAAAAAGCGCTCTCTGTCACTCACTGCAATGAATACTGAGTTATATTTTTCAACCTTTAATTCGTCAATTTGATAAAGAAAAATGTGCAAACAAGAATTAGATTTCGCATTCACGTATTTTCTACGGAACACTTCGATTTCGTAGAAGCAAAATGAACTGGAAAACGATGTGTTTTGTGAACTAAATTGTTGGCAATAAAAATACACACAAAACGAAAGCTTACCGCAAGTAAGAAGTGGGCTCAAACATTGTTGGGTGCGGCAGGAAACTCTGAAGGAAGCAGCGCCTTTCAAAGTTGTACCGCCCAGAGAGTAATGGACGAGCGACTGCAGTGCAGAAAGTTAGCGGGACGCATTATCTCTCAGTACGTAAGGTGGATACGCCCGCCACCGACCACTTCCTCTCGAAACCGTGCTTCCAGGAGCAGTATTTTTAAATGAGTAAGGGGAGGGGCCACTTCCTCTCGAAACCGTGCTTCCTATAGAGCAGTATTTTTAAATGAGTAAGCGTAGCCTGGAACACGTCGCAGACTTTGGTAAACAATCACTCGCCTGCTACCGCTGCAAAATTTATGTGAGTGGCTACCATGTGACACTTCAACATGATGCTTAATAGAACTCGCTTGAACGAAGAATTTTTTCGAGAAAAAAAAATTATCATACTTCCTGACACTCTCTCAATAGTATGATATTGACACTTATTCAGTTTCAAACGTATTTTCGATAATTTTTCTCAAGTTCCATGTTTTGTCATATACACACGAAAGGCGAACGCGAATTCAATACCTTCATCCCGGACATATTGCAGGCTCACATTGTTAATGCAAGGGAATTGCGGCTCGTTGAACATAAATTCATTTTCCATGCCTCCAAATCCAGCAAGAAAACAACATCTTATAATGTTTGGGGCCGAGCTGATGAATATAAATGACCAATATTCAAATTCCTGTCGAGCCTTCAGCGCAAACACCGGATTCCATTTAAGAATTCAATCTATCCGAAAGTTTTATGTATACCAAAAAATTTTTTGGTCGTCTGGGAAACTCAAGTAATTTATCGTATGCATCTAACATCTAACATAATTTATCTAACTCATGTATGGATCTTCTAACATTTGTAATTTTTTTCAAATACTTGAAATTTCGCTGAGTCCTCATCCTATCATTTTCTAAACGGGAGTGTCTTAAAATATTAAATTTAATTCTCACGTGCAAATTGCAGCAGTGTAATTAAATTAGTATCTACAGATAATAACAATAAAATAAGCTTGAATGGAACAATCAGCAGTAATTTTTTGTTGTGTATATTTTTATGTAAAATTCCAAAAGAACCCAATTTTATATGAATGTATATATTTTTGATGAAATATATTTTTTCTCAACTTCAATCATGAACTGCGCGATGCATGCTCATGTATTATCCCAATGTTTTTATCAAAATTATTTGCACAAATTCACAGTTGGTTTTTCAGCGAATTCATTTCAGTTTATAATTTTTTCGATTAAGTTGAAAATTTTGTTTCAATTTTCCTAATTATCAAGATGGTAATATGAATAATACACCCCGTAAATTACAGCATAATTTAAAAATCTCAAAAAGCCAGACATTTTTGCTTGCAATAATGACGCTACTGGAGTAAATTTTTATCTTCAACCTGCGCGGTTAATTAGTCAGGGAACATTGCCTGAAAAAATACACGATCACGATCGAGGCCAATCCATTCTTGCTTTAGTGCTTCAAACTACATTCGGCAGTTCAGACTATTCTTGTAGCCCAGAAAGAAAAAAGTCGATACGTGGTCTTTTAATCTCGTATAGGAATAGCATTATCCATCTGTCCTCGAGGGAGTCATACGAGCTCTGGCACTTTTGAGCCACCGTGGCCCATGCGCGACCATCAGCATTTTTGGGAGGATTTAAGCGACCGTTACAAGTCCTGATGACGCCATCACTAAACCCTTTGCCTTTTACTGATTCGCGCTCAGGGTTCGGCAGCCAGACTTTCTTTATTCGTTTTTTTAATGAGAAGTCAGAGTGAAAATTTCCATCCAATTCCAGGAAGAGGAAAACCCTGTACACGGTCAACCCTTAACTATCACGAAAAAATACAGTTACATACTTCCGGAAGACATTTTTTTATGGACTGCGCAATCGACCGGAGGTGAAAATTTCTTGAACTAGAAATAAAATTGCTAAAGGACGTTTATCGTAGTTACTCGTATTTAATCTATCTTTGTTATTTATGCTTGCGGCGTCAATCAATCTTCATGTCTCTTTCATGTCTCTTTCATGTCTCTTTCATCAATAACCATCATCGTGTAATTATATCTTGTAATAAATGGATAGTAAATTGGATATGTTATGGATAGTAAACTGTTCTAAGCCCTTACAACCAAGCCCACTGGTGAAGGACGAGTGACAAAGCTTATATACAATTTATGACCTCATTTATTTGTTTCGTTAAGTCCTCATCGAATCTTTCTGACACTGCACTTATCTTTAATAAAACGAAGCTGACAAAACGGTATATTTAATATCCAATGTATGTTAAGGCGTTTGCATTTATATATAGTTTCAGAAAGTTCAAAACTAACTCTGGCGTTACTTGATTATGTTGTTTTGTTGATTTCATCGTGTAAGTTCTTTATCTCAGATTATAATAAATTTCGTAGGAATAGCATTAGCAGTCTGTTTGCATGTTTGGTAGCAAGTCGTCCATTTAAAATTTAATCTGCCTAAATTTTAATTTACGGTAATTTTTGCGTATTTTTATACGTTCCACTCCAATTTACAATATACCATTAATTACCTCGCTTTCCAACTAGTAAAGATGTTCTTTATTTACCAGAAGTAATAAAACAAACAAGTTATCATCTCCGTCGTGATCTAAACGACACTTACTTTATGAGAGCCTCGTTAAGAAATAACATTAAGCTGAGCTGCTATGAGCTCAAATGTACATTAAAAAGGATAAAGGTCGCAGTCTTTTAGCCATCATGACTCGGATGAAGCTATTAAATCGTGCCGTCCCCGTTCACTCACTGGATTCTTCCGTGTATGGAAGCAAGTACAGGAAAATTCCTTCCCTATGTTGACATGCTTTCCATTTAAATTTTCAGCAGTGTGAGTTATTTAGGTAAGATAATAAGATAATAGGTAAGATAATAAGGTAAGAGATAATTTAGGTAAGATAATAAGTCATGTTTTAGGGTTTGAGAACTTCAATATTCACAAGGTTTTCAGGAATAATATTTCGTTTCAACACACCTTAATCCTAGAAATTTATGAAATCATATGTGTGTTGCCATGTCCAAGTGATACGTGAACTAGTTTTGTTGTACAAAAAAAAAAATACAGCTGATTTAAAAAATAACCCGTGAGTAATTTTCTCTGTGAACGAGAGTTCGTTTATAAGTAAAACTTTATGCTCAACTCAAACTCAAGGCTTGCAACGTTCGACGTATGATGGACGTTTATCATATTAAAAATATCCGATAGAAGACCATCGCACGGACGAATCTATTACTGAGGTCAAAACGGCTCAATGATTAAATAAAATGATTTGTTACCACGAAATGTGTAAAAGAAATAACTTTAACAACCTTCCTCCTCGAATTAAGTCACTATCATTTCATATCATGCATACCGGCGTGAAGAACTTCTGCGAAGTTCCTCACGTGTTATTTTCCAGAGAACCATAGAAAAGAAGAAATTTATTTCAAAGGAGCGCATAAAAAACTTTTTTCACTTTATCAGCTAATCAAGAAGAAAATATTTCCTGGTATGAGCTCTTACCCTAATTCCTTGTAGCTTCTGCGATTGTCAGGTTATTTTAGAATTAATCGAAAAATATATAATTTAAATAAAAGAACATTTTAAACAAGTTCGGTCATTCTTTGATAGTTGGAAATCTACATCAGACAAAATGATTAAAATGACAGTATTTAAAGACAGCAAATGTTTGACCTGAGCTCCGATTCCAAAGATTGAGCAGGGTTAAATATTTAATAAACTTTTCTGTCCATTCAGTTTTTGACAGCTGCGCCTTCCTTTTAGGAGGAAGCAAAATTGTTTCTGAAATTCAAAAAGAACGTTATAAATATTTATGACCATTTCTTATGTTCGATAAAATTAACTACTCATTTCTGCGTTTTAATAAAATATACACTCAAATTTAAATATGAGTTACGAAAAAAATAGGGACACATTAGCTACAAATCGATAAGACTATGACCATTTTCATAACTGAAACACGATTTTTTTTTAAACTAGCTGTGAATTATAAAATGAGAGTCAAGATACAGTATGTATAACTAAAGAGTCAAAACAGGAATAAAATTGATCCGAAAAAGTTCCAAGAGATTGTATATGTATGATAATTGCTCCAGGGTTATGATAATTGTTTATGACACTATAATACGAAGAATATTACAGGCACACTATCCAACAACGATCTTTTTGGCGTCGTCGGAGGTATTTTCTGAAATATTCCATGAAATGCATATAAACACTTTCTCTTCCATGAAGAGAAACTCAAGGCTAAACAATGCCTCGGGGATTTTTTTACATAATATAGACTGGGTGAGGCACAAGGCAATTTAAGTCTCATAGTCTCAAATGAAGATTTTGAAGAAGTCTTATCATCGCCTTGAGAAGCGTAACACCAGCAGTAATATTGAAGAAATGGAGCTTTGAGAGCTCCCTGGTGCGACTTACACTTCTGGCTCAAATCTGACCTCGACCTGATGGAGATCACGAACGACTGAGCTGTAGCATTTCAGATACAACACTGTGTCCAAGCTGTTCTTGGCTTCGTTCAGTCGCATTTTTATTGTGCTAATAAAGAGTGTTTCTATTTTTCGATTGATTGGCCATATTATTTCAATTCTTCGCAATGTCTGAAAAGCTTCCATAGCTCAAACTCATGATCAATCAATTCACTTTTTGGGAAATTTTTTAGGAACTTTTTATCGACAGCAAGTCGACTTACGCTTGCTTTAGGAATATAATTTATAGAGTTCGTTCATAGTAATGGGGTATTGCATCATATTACATATTACCTATCATCTAATAATTGAAATCGTTGTTTTTCTCAGCAGTTATTCACACATAAGCTGGGCTGCAAATATAGAGCTTAAGTAAATGTTCTCATGTACCTGCTCCTACATATCAGTTATGTGCGTCCTACGCACGACGTATCCAGCATTGTTGTATATGTTGTTTTCCTACAAATTCAACGTAGCTCATGAAGGTAAGTTTGCTGGAATATGTACTTCAGAAGTACAGCTCTAACTATCAACGGAATGTCGTGCTGATCCATTTATGTCTTATATTGCAGACTCTCCTGACTCAAGTCGTCAATAAAATTCTTCGTGTATTTCAGAATTTCTACAACACTTTAGGGACATTTAATGGAGCCAGTGATACTCTCATGAAATATTTTTGATAACAACGTCTCCCCTTCAATATTTCCTCAATGTTGTCTCAATGTTGGCTCAATTCCTCAATGGTGTCTTAATTCCTCAATGTTGTTTCTTTAATAGTGAAGCTTTACGTAGCTTCACTGTTAGCCGTCGAGAGGAACAAACTCAAACGCTTTGCATTTCATGGACGTGTCAAAACAACGTCATTCCTTTTCTAAGTCACAACAACAGCACACAGATCGCCCTGTGATCCGCATGTCTCGTCAAAATAACATCGTGCTGTTCAGTTAATAATTTTACTGCAGTCTGAACATCTCACCCTTTGCTATAGCTTCATTCAAAGACATGCAAGCTAGAGAACCAAGAACTTACGTTGCTACGGCTACAACAAAATTCTAAGCTTTGGTTTATAAATAGGTAATTGTTTACGTCGATTTCATACATTGACGCTTCTGCGATTTACAGCAAATGCCGCATCGTCTTCATCGAAAACTGAAATGAATATGTCAGTTTGAAATAATAATTGATGTTTCTTGAATTTTGTATCTGATGATAAGACAGATTATTCAGCAGCTACAATGTTCACGTGTATTCAGCAATTTATTTTCTGAGATGCATTCCGTGCCCCCTGTATTGTATCATGGTAAGAAACCCAAAAAGTAGGGTACAATTCAATTGGCAAATCAAATGCTTGGCTAGAGATGTTAATCCCTGCCAATTTTTTGCTTCACCAGTGCATTTATCAGTAAAATACGCAGGTTTGGTAGCACTGGCGGTCCTGAGGGAAATTTACAGACGATGAACGAGTTATGTTCGTCGGCGTCTACTGAGACGACAATCAAGGTGATTAAATCTTCGGTGTAGAAGTTACGGCGGTTGGGATTTGTTTTTTTATGACCCATGAATGACTGGGGATTTCTGGAGTACACGCGTCCCGCAATTCCAGAAAATATGCGTCCGTAAATTAGGGAGATTTCGGACATTATTTATGAGCGGAGTTTTCAGCATGAAGCCTGATTCTAAGTGCATGAACTCCTCTCTGGAGTTGAGTGAAGATTTTGCTTGCATGTTAATCTGTAGGAGATTGTTTGTGCTTACATTACGGACACCGTTGGGCCACGAGATACGAGTTTGTGATGATCCTGTCCAAGTAGTCCTTTTCGTCTAATATCGCCCATCAACACAATAATAAAATAAATAAATACATTCATTGATTCGCCTGCTTTCTTCCAATTATTCTATTCGTATGCTATTATTAATATTTTGGCGTTAAATTTGTTTTCTTATAATAACGCTTGATTGAGTAATTTATTATAATATAATTCTTTTTTTATTAAAGCATTGTGTAACCGAAATAGATTTTTTTCGGCCCTTCGCTTCGATGCACGACGAATAAGGACTTCGAATCCTTACCACGTTATTTCAATTGTAAAAAATACCCTGGGATTGAGTGTTATCTATATTCATTATTTTGCGGGTTATTTATTTATTATCTATAGCCTTTTGTCAATGGTAAGCTTACTCCAGCCACGCGCCACAGTCAACAATGCCGCCTTGATTAAAACAAAGTGTAACGTTTCATTCCGAGCGCCATCTTTCAGACTAATTGGACTTTTTATTGCATTTTCTCATTTAAGGAAAAAATGCCCTATTGTGCTCGTCATGTCCGTCCGTCCGTCCGTCCGTATGTCTGTCCGTGACTTGACGTTTTCGTCGACGAGAAAATACGCTCTCTGTCACTCACTGCAGTGAGTACTGAGTTATATTTTCGTAATTATTGAGTTTACCTGCCAGCTATATGACGTGGTACGGATATGAATTTTGGTTACTGAAATTGCAAAGCGTTGTATGCCCACTAAAATAATCCGTCATATTTTTCTTGTTATTATTATTCTATCTTATTTATTCTTATTTATTCTTATTCTATCAAACTATCGCCAGTCATGAAGAGATCCGGTCAAATGACACGAGTTTAGATCTATGAACAAGGCACAAAAAGGAAAAGAATCGGCAACAGGCCACATCAGGCCTACACTTCAGCGCCGACATCACTATGTTATGTTATGTTATGTTATCTTACTTTTTCCCATGATACTAGGTCGCACTGTCGCAGTGTGACTGTGAACGCAATGTTACATTGTATTACTTTTGATACATTGACAGATAATAGTAAAATAATAATGTGCCTTGAACATTATTTATAGTTTTGTGGTTTAGTGACGTACGAGTGGAGTGCAGAAAATAAATATTCTCCTAAAGTATTTTCCAGTTTTCACGAGCTTCTCCATATATGAGTTGATTTGCATAAATCATTATAATTGCATAAAATTTGTACAGAATACCTGAATTTTTTTCTTCAATGAGCATAGGTAAATAATAGTGCAATCTTGTTATTACTTCTCATCTACTTATTGAATTATTTAAATATCAGTTTTGTCAAGGATGTTGATGTCCGTCCTCTAATGCCTCGGATATGTTTTTTTTATTCATCTGAAAAAATGAAAGTTTCGAGCGTATACTCCTATATTTTATCTCATCGATCTCGAATTCCGGAATCTTGTTCAAGAAATTTTCAAGCATGGAAAAGCGGTATCACAGGTTCCAAAATTTGGAACTTTTGTTCAATAAGATTTTGAACCTAAAAAAATTTGTCAATTACTCAAAACAATTAGTGATTTTTGGTCAATTCGAGACGTTGTTTGGCCATGTGCTATGTTAACTTTTATATGACAGGGTAATCGTTGCCGGAAAGTGGTATTGACGGTCATTCCATAACAATGGAATAACTTCAAAAACAATGAAAATTTTTTACCATATGATATTCTAAGCGAATAAATAAAGCTTGATCATGCTTAAAAGTGACACAGGCTCGCAGCCAATAGTTATCCTCCTATACGCACCGTAAGTGCGTATATTCGGGATTGTGATTTTGTGGCAATGCCAAGGAACAATTATTCCAATTTCCTTCAAAATCAAGAATCCAGCAAGTTCCCATGGCATTTTAGAGATGTTTTATCCACCTCATGTTCAGTAGTTCAGCGATTCAATATTCAAAAATTGCCAACCCCACAAACGAAATAAAAAAAAAATCTTGAGATCTTAAACATTTAAAACAATGTTGCGAAACAAACAATGTTTCGCAGAGCACAAACACAAAAAATATATTTCATACCGGCATTACGTAGAAAAGTCCGATGAATCGAGGTATCAATCTGAAAAACATTGACGACCAGGCGACGCACGATGGTAGGTAATTCGTTATAAATATAAACCTTTTGCCATAGTATTTCCATTCTTTTCAACACGCCTAATCCACAATTTCCTGTAATTATTTCCTAATTATTATACATTATTAACACTTGTATCATTTGCGAGGAATTTGGTTCGTGACTTCGTGTCTTTTCTCGCAGTTCTGAGTTATGCTCAAAAATCTGAAGCGCAATAGCGCAGTGTCTGCCTCACAGGACGTTGCGTAAAAAACTGGAATTTCTAGCTGATACTCTTATCTACCACGGATGTTGATGCAACTTCGTTCATCATTCTTTAATATTTTAATCTTTTTTGATGCGCCTTTTATCTTTATTGCCGATTATCATTTGAAAATGTATGTTTTGCTTATGCTTACAATAATTTGTGCTATTCAATAGTTTAAACTGATTATCGATTGTAATTAGAGATCGACCTCACATGCAATATACTACGTAGGATGTAGAGATGCTGGTAGAAGTACCAGTATCCCTTCATTTGGCTAGACTCTAGAGCATATTTTAAAAACCATGATTCATAAAGTTATTTCACACCCAGTCTTCATTTACTGATTTCGTATATTAATATTCAATAGTACAGTCCATGTTTTATGTTTACTTGTGCAACATTATTCCCCACCCCGACATATTCGTTTACTTAATCACAGCCAATGACGATATTTTTGATTGATTATAATCTCTTAATAAAACTCTCATCCCATCCTCAAGTCGTGGGGAACAATTATTTACTTTTTAACTACATCCAAATCACTTCCATTCAATGAACTCCTGTTACTTTCGCGTAACCATCGTCACACCAAACACTGTTCCTGTCAACATCATGTTATTCCTCGGCCAATATTTATTTTATAACGTTTTTTACCTTTACCCGCGCAAGGACAACAAATTTTACGGCATATTGGAGACGTGCCTCGCCGGAGGCGTGGAATATGAAGCTCGCCGCGCAAACGCTCTGTGCATGACATCATGACGGCGACCTAACCTCAACATGCTGCGCCCTATTAGTTCCTTCAGTGCGGTCAAGATATTTATTATCACAAATACTCACTATTAAAATGAGCATAAATTCGAAGAGTTTACAATTCATACGATATCTATCGGAAGAAACTCAGCGTGCGCTGGTGGGGTGAACGTACTAATTGAATTGCTAAAATAAAAAGCACCTGAACTGGGTGCCTACGGAGCCAACGCCCGACTCTGTATAGGAGCGTCCAGGCATGACACCAACACAGTTCTTCCTTAGGCTTGGATATTCCGGCAGTATGATCGGAAATACTCCCATGCCTACATGGGTGAATAGCATGCCGATTCATACAAATTGAATCTAAGAAATTAACATGGGCAGAACCAAAAATACTAGTTTCATGATATAAGTGTCTCAAAACACGACTTCGAGTTAAGGAGCACGTTGATTTTATGTCATTGAAGTAAGGCTGGAACACGATGCAATCTGTGCTAATATGTTCATGCAGTACAGACAGCAAGTAATTTCATATCAGTTATGGGATGTGTTTTTATCTATGTACAATATTTCCATGAGCATGTGTGCTTCAAGTTTTCTTCGTTTTTCAATGCAGAACGCAATATGCCAAGAAATATCGTTTGATACATAGAGTATACCTACAATATTTATTTCCAGTTGTTGTTCGAACGATTAAATAATTATTTTAGCGTAGTACTATAAAATCGAAATATAACTATTCTTCATATGCTTGATTTGTACCGCTATACGTTAATCTTCACTGTGACGTCCGGAAAGAACTTATTCAATACAGAACTTATCTGTTTAACTAATTTCCGGAAGTAAGTATAAATCTAGATTGCCGTCTGGAATAATTAACGTTTCTGCACTCAATTCCAATTACTGCCAGCGATCTAATTACTTTTAGAAATAAAATTATTTTCCTAGGACGGGCATTTCATTCATTTGGCGCGGTCTTAATAAATATTTAGTGTTAGTTATCGAGGCCCATCGTTCATTCTCTATGCCTGGCTAATAAAAAAAAATTAAAACAAATTTAAACAAATTATTCATTGAGTTTTTTAGCGAAAAAAACACTTTATTTTTGCGACGACCGTAAATAATGAGCAATAGAGTAGAGAATCAAGGTTTCTTAATTCTCTTCTTATTATAGTCATGCACATTTGTCCCAGAGCTTGGTCTGTCGATCAAAATAGACAGTGGAATAAATTTTCTTTCGAACTTATGAACAATCCACTAGCTGTATTCCCGCTAATGTCGGATAAGGGATTACCAAGCAATATCCTTTTATGGATATTACGTCAGAATTTTTCACATCTTTCGCAGTAACGAACGAACATCGGGTGTCATGTCCAGGATTGTTCGACGATGAAATCTTTATCATGCCATTATCCCTTGCAAGATGACATCTAACGACCATTTTACGTCGCTTCGCTTTCAAGAACTTCCTGCTGAAGTCTTCAGTGCGCTCTGGGAAGCTGTAATCTGTGAGGGTTACGAGAATTCAACCATGTTACGAGACTAAAAGTTTTTTTCCTAATCTGAGCACTGTAGCCTGTAGTAGGTGAACTGCTGCTTCCATGTTGCTCTACGATGCTCACGCTACGGACGCATTGATACCGATACTTATGTGATGAGACTAACTTAATTGTTCATGAATACTTCGAAGTGTGTTCTGTTGTAGCCTGAGAATTATTGCTGTTGTATGATCCTAAGCATAAATGAATTATTTCAAATATTTAATAATTTCGAAGATAACGTAAATTAAAAGGCAACTTAGACTCATCTAGGTATATGACCAAAATATGTCTGATAAATCTTATCCGTCATTTTCCAGTGAGTCGAAGAAGGTAGTTTTGTTCATGCTTTCTATCTCAACCAGCAACGCCATCTTTAATTGATGCACAGCTTACATTTTTATGAGGGCGTTTCTAATAGTTTACGAAGAAGGTTTTAACAAAACGTAACTGAGCACAATTTTGCTAGGATTTTCCTTAGTCCTGATTTTTTTTCTTTTAATGCTTTGATTAATGCCAACGATTTTTTCTTTTAATGCTTTGGACATGGCTCTAAAATTAGTTATCATTTATCGATTTGAACAAAAAGAAATTATGAAATAATATATTTTTGCAAAAAATTCCAGCTTGCCGGGCTTGGCAACATTATTTTATGTTTAAAAACTATGAGATTCATAAATAAATCTATTATTTATTAAATTTTATTCGCTTACGTGCACAAAATAATAAAACTACATGGCAATATGACTTAATCCGGCTTACGATCGAACAGGCATAATAGTATTCATATGAACGACAAAATCTCTTGTGAGGATTATACCCGTACATTCTCACCGTTGAGCTGAAAGTGACTAAGTAATTTAGACAAAATAATCCATCTAGCAACGAACAGCTCAATTCAAACATACGGCATTTCAATACCCTCTTGAATTTCCAAGAAATATATCTTGTTTTTATCCTTTTCAAATATGCTTGAGAGCAATTCAAGCATGGGTTTTAAATGTTTGATTTCTGAGGATTTCTCCACAGTGAATGGTTATTATTGATTAAGTTTTGCTACAAATGAATTCAGACACATGCATGTTGCTAGAGTTAACATTGGTAAAGCTCAGCTAAAACAAAGTTCGGTGCCCTGTCTCGGTAACCGCACTCTCTTTTAATGAGTTGCATGCTTCCCGGACTTGTGGCTTTAATTCAATTTAGGTTTAAACTTTAATGTCGGGATATGTTGAGCCCGTGACAAGTTAAAACAAAATTTTACTGTCTATCATTTTACTGGTATTCCTGACACATTAAAGTGAAAACACATTTTTAAGTGTGGTATAAGTGCTACTTGTGTGCAAGATTCACTCAACAGTTATTTTATCGTGTACAGTATATGCATGAAACAAAATTAGCGATATATATGAAATTTTAAATTGGTAATATCAACAATGATTTCGATGCTTGGGTTTGACGTTATGAGTTTAAAACAAAAAGAAATAACTTCAATGCTGTGTTTAAACATGATTTTTCAAATGATTGAATACAAATATTGCATCGGCTTTTTTGTATCAAGTCTGCTCTCATATGGTGGTAACGTTCATTCGAGTCATCAACCGTAAAGGGAGTCCCGTCATCCGTAAACAACATCGTTGCTGCTTTCGAACGTGGCTGAACTCAACAACATATTTCAACGTTTGATTCTCAAAATTGTCTGCCACCACCGATATAAATTTAGCTCCTTTTTGAAAGGGCTCGATTTCATCGATCAAATCACTCTCATTTCGTCGCTAGCAGCACAGTATCGCAACAGTATTCTCAATTGTAATCGTAAATGGGGTTGTAATATCCCTGCGATTGATACGACCTCTCACATCATGCACGTGAACGACTCGATGTTAGGAATGATTTTGATGTTTGGTCTGGCAATCACTAGAGCCGATCAGCTGTCGTAAAAATGGGTCCCTGGTCACAGTGACCGTCAATGCTGATCATCAATGAGGTTAGTGACCATAAAATTGAGCCATGTTGCCGGTCCGGGATTTACGGATCAACCTTTATATCGTAGCTGAGAGGTAATAACAAATTATCAATGTTAGGTTCAGCCTGAATTTAAACGCTTAGATAATTTTGGTGGCTTAAAATCGCTTGATTTGGATGCGAGATAAACATTATTAAACTTTAAGAGATTAAGTGTTGCGTACTACGCTTAGCGCATATTTATAAAATTTAGGCATGTTTACGAGAAATTTCAAATTAAAAAATTGGAAGAGATATTTCCATACAAATACTGAGAACATTTTCAGTATAGTCCTGATAATATATATGATCCGTTTGCTCGATCAAAATTATTTTCAACATGTATGATGTAGTTCTATATTGAAGCTCGAATATATCTGCGTCTAAACTTGAAGTTTTCGAGTTCTCAACAGACGTCGATCACAACGATTTAAGAGAACCGAAATTTGATTGAATTCTATTCCGCCATCTTACTTTGGCCTTTACAAAGCGTCGCTACTATTCTTACATGGCAATCTTCTAAGTCTGAAAATAACAATCATAGCAATCTTCTCAGTTTTATGAAATTTTCTGATGTAGAAAATTTAATAACAAGGTTATTAATTAATAATAACAAGGCGGCATGTGCTAGTGGATTGTGTACGTAATGCTTGCACCCGAGAGTACAGTTTAAGAAGAAAATATCTCGTGATGATCAAAAGTTCCCCAGGAATATTCGATTATTATACTTTTATTCTATTGAATATTTTACAAATTGAGTCATTTCTACAAGCCATGTAAGAAATAACCTTCTTGGGAATCGATGTAAAAAACGTTAGGCAATGATCACTTGCAAATTGAATTTTGGTCAACTAAGTAACTAGTGATTTGAAAATTTTAGTTAATCTGCTAAGTAAAAGTTTAAATTTTAAGTATAGGTTGAGTAAAAATATAAGTAAGGAAGTAAGGAAAAGCTGCAGTGATGCAGAAAATATTTCTTTTTGCTACGATCAGTGCAATTTTTATGGAAAATCGATGCACAGGGAACTTTCTCACAGATTTTTAAACCTAATTAGTTAAATGAGAACGCTGCTTCAGGACACTCAAGCTTGTAACAGAGCAATGAACTGAAATTGTACGAGGTAGAACAGAGATGGTGAGCTGTTCTGGTAAGGTGCTGGTGAGAACGTGCTCTGAGACCAGGAGACTGCAGGGATGATGCTCACCATGATGATGATGGTGAGTATACTCACCATAACTAATCATGATGGTTAGTTCTTCGTCTGAATAACAAAGCTGAGTATTATTAAAACGTTTTTAACACGTTTTTCTTAGCTTAGCTTCGCGTTTGTTTGTTTGTTTGTTTGTTTGTTTGTTTGTTTGTTGTTAACATTGACAACGAAAATTAGCCCACTTCTGATTGTTCTAGAGATCTGAAATTCGTCGTTTACCATCAAATTTCCAAAATTCGTGTGTTGTGTGCTTTTCGCTTTAATCATAAATCTGCCCGACCCACGTTTTTGGGGCGAGCCATAATTTATTTTCTACTTTTTAGTCCACAAGAAAAACGTGTTTTTTTAAAAAGTATTTTTAAGTATTTTATTTTTGTTATCCACATAACTGAATATAGTGAACATTGACGAAGTGAATAAGTTTACTCGTGTATTCATGATACGGTAATCATGTTTTTCCATTTATGCAAATTATATTCCCGAGTTTAATTCGTGGAAATTAATTTGTAATATTTTTTTAATTATAATCATAACGACCATAGTAAGTTCGATGATGGTCAGAAATTTGCCTAACTTCCTAATTAGGAACCACAATGTCACTCGAGTAATAAATGACAATATGATTTTACAAATTGATCTTCAATAATTCTCTGATATTGAACATCGATATCCTCATTTAAATTCATATGTGGATTAGAAGTAGCCGGTCATGGCACATCCAAATTCTCGGAAGATCAGGAAAGCTTACTTTAATTTAGATAACACTTGAGACCATCCTTCACTCTGAAGTCGAGCCAACAGAGAGCCCCACTTTAACTTCATCTCTGGCTGCCACAGCCAATTGATCTCAAGATCTTCGCTTGATTTACCTTGACTGCTCCCTTAGAAATGAATAAAACCTATAGAACTTTAAGATAACCTAACCTGTGAACAACGCCCCCTAACCCTAACAATGTGTGAATTTACTTGTCAATTGTTGGAGGAGTAAAACGACTAGATCTGCTAGAATCATTAAGCAACTCCTATCACTTCGAGCAATTGATAATTGTTAACTAGATTTACAATTTCTTATACACTCAAATCTATATGCCTTCATCCAGAAATCCATTCCGAATAGGTAAAAAATACTAGCTTAAACGCTTGGGATATAATTTCATGCTTTTGGTCAACTATCTCCTTTCATTTCCTTCATATAACGGCTATACCATTCAGATTTATTTCACTCACGTAGACTCGTGGATTAATCGAGTTGTTTTGAACGCGACCGCAATACATCACAGCTCCGTCTGGCCGCCAATATTATCAGCCTCCACGGAAATTAAAATCCCGGTTAGAAAATATGTGATCGATGGAAGAAAAATTTTTATGCGACAAAGATTGAAAAACACTTCGCTTGACTATATTTTTTCGGTAAGCTTGCTCTGTTGTTGTTGTTATACTGTATAACGAGTTTTAATTTTTGTCTAGAAAAATGATTCTTACATGCGAAATTTTCGAACTTATATCCTATTTTGTGCGGTGTTAGTAGTGCAGAGACAAAAATTCCCTACTATTTAGATGCAATCCACTTCAAGACGATGCAATTATATGTTTTTTCTCCAATATTCGTGAAGAATATTAAGGTGAGGTCATGCGCACATGTATATTATTTAGCTCTAGCTTGGATAGCTTTCTAGTGAATGTTCACTTTCTGAGCATTCATTTATTTTCTAGTGGTGGATATAAAGGCTTCTTCATACAGAAGCATTCATTTATTTTCTAGTGGTGGATATAAAGGCTTCTTCATACAGAAGGTATGAAAATAGTTTCAATAAAAATGTTAAACTAAAATAAACGTTCGACATGCTCACCATTATAAACGCGATCTCAGCGACATCGACATGCCTCGTATCGTCGCAACTCGCAAGCGCGGGAAATTTTGAGGCCAGTTGCCTCGTAACCATGGCGGTGTACGGTTGTGCGAAGAGTTTTCTGTAGACAATGAATCTGGTTGCGTGCGTGCCGGTTAGAATCTTGTCACTCGTGATAAAATTATTCAAAATTGTTGTTTTGAAACAAGATTATCTCAATTACGCTTTTAATGCGAGCCGCGCATGTAATTTGTGTCAGGTTGTGCTTGTGTTTACCTGCATTGGGATTGGAGTTGCGTGATTTATCCCAGGTTGTACCGTTGATACTTGGCTTCTGGGCGCGAAGTTAGAAGCTTACAGGCAGCGTGCATCAGTTGATTGGAAGGTTAGTATATTTGGTTATTGAACTAATATATTTGAGGTTTCTTTACAATATCTTCGAATGAGTATTGAGTTGTGAAAAATCAATTAGAATTGCGGGGCGAGAATGATTATATTCTCTCTTTTCTTTTCCTTCTCTTTATAACAGACTAGAGTTAGACCAGTGGTTCCCAAACTTTTTCAGGCTGGCGCCCCCTTTGGCTCCCTAGTGAATTTCTAGCGCCCCCCACAGACATACGCCACTTTCTTGAAATTTAGTACGCTGATATTTTAAAAGATAAAGGTTAAACACAAATGTTTTTTTCACAAATAGAACCCCATTTAGTGAACCAATATGTTTTTCAGCTGTTGTAACTGTTTCAGTACTAGAAACCAAGCACGTCTCGGGCAAATTTACGGCATGGACTCGTGGCCGGTCTCAAGACCAATCTCCAAATTCAATTATCAAGTAATATCTCCCAAACTAATGAACGCAGCTCAATAAAACTTGGAACATGTATTCATCAGAACTTAACGGTGCTGTTTAGCATGCGAAAAAATTTTAAATATCACCTTCATTCGTGAGTTATATTGCTATACAGGCCGAAATTCGCAGTGATCAAAGAATTTCTTCCAAACTACCGAACAGATTTGAATGAAATTTTGAATAAACATTCCTAACTACCAAATGGTGTTTTTAGATTCTAAAAAATTTTTTGATTTTACCTTCGTTTGCGAGATTTTTTTTTTCATTTCATCGTCATTATTGATTTCACACTTCCTTATTCGCTTTCGTTCGCAAGTTATACAGATATAGGGAGAACGACCGGCTTTTCTACAGGCTGGTTTAACCAAGAGCCGTTTACGTATCGCCGTATAATTCGCAAACGAAGGCAAAGCGAAAAAATGTAACTCAGTTCTCACTGCAGTGAGTGACAGAGAGCGCATTTTCTCGTCGACGAAAACTTGAGGTCACGGACGGACAGACAGACGGACACGGCGAGCATAATAGTGCATTTTTTTCCATAAATGAGAAAATGCGCTAAAAATTGTAGCGAGCTAAACATCACCGTTGCTGAGGTTAGGTATTAAAATACTAAATTTCGTTCAAACCTGTTCAGTAGTTTGGAAGAAATTTCTTGATTACTGCGAATGTAAGCACGTATTTGCTGCCTAAATCACGAATGACAGTCGAAAAAATTTTTGCGAGCTAAACATCACTGTTCGGTAGTTAGGACTGTAAATTCAAAATTTCGTTCGAATCTGTACAGTAGTCTGGAAGAAATTCCTTGATCACTGTGAATTTCGGCGCGTATTTCCATATAACCATGGCAAAAACAATTGAAGGCAAAATTTAAAAAAATTTCACGAGCTTTACATTACCGTTAGGTCCTAATGAATACGTGTACCAAGTTTCATCAAGTTAAGTTTATTAGTTTGAGAGATATTCCTTGAACATTGAATTTGGGAATTGGCCGTGTGACCGGCCGCCGCGAGTCCGGCCGTTAATTTGTCGGAGACGTAAACCCAGGAGAGGTTAAAAAATATAACTCAGTTCTCACTGCAGTGGGTGACAGAGCGCATTTTCTCGTTGACGAAAACGTGAAGTCACGGACGGACAGACAGGCGGACAGACAGACGGACGGACATGGCGAGCACATTAGCTAGTGCATTTGTTCCATAAATGAGCAAATGCGCTAAAAAGAGATCTGGGTAAAAAACCATCGCTGGGAGCCATGAGCTGCACGTGTAGTGTACATATCGTCAAACAAACGTTCGAACTTTGATTTCGGACTGCCGCCCCCTTATCGCCCCCCCCTATCGCCCCCCTATCGCCCTTTTCTTCCTTAACGCCCCCCAAAATCTTTCCACCGCCCCTAGAGGGGCGATATCGCCCACTTTGGGAACCACTGAGTTAGACGAAGCTATGCAGGAGCATATGTGATATACCTATTCAGTCTTAAATGCCTAGGCAATAAGTCCAGCAGCTAGCTCAATCAATCATCAGTTAGGAAAGATCGGGTTCTAAAGGCCGGATCCATTGTGAATCAACAATCAAGTCACGAAAAATATAAGAATCGGCAACACTGCAACAGGGACAGGCCATGGGCCTATTTCTTCAGTGCCGACACTTCTAGGTATTCTATTCTATCATACCTAGCCTATAGGGAGCCAATCCTGGGTTCCTGGCAATAGTTTCACGCATGGTTGGTTTCACGATGAGTTTCACGAGTTGTGTGACACTGAACGAACTTACAATATTGCTTTATCTCACGAATTTTACCAGATAATTTTTTTAGCAATTCAATTAAGAAATGTATGTATTTTTCTAATTTCTAACGGATCTGCATTGTTGCCTTCCTACTTCCAAGTTCCACTACGGTCTTTCTGAAATGTTTTTTTTTCTGGTTGTAGACTTGTGCTTGTAGCCTAGGTTTTCATGTTATTTCAGCTTACCCGGGTTTTATCAACGAAGTTTCTAAAAGTATTTTCTCTCATATAATTTTATGTTACATGTATTTTGCGCTTGAATTTTACATCTTTAGTGTAAATTGTTAGTGTCCATGCTCCATATATCCGTAGTTTTATCAAATGTCTGTCACCTTCTGCGCACGATTGCAATATTCGCCCGTAGTTCGTTGCCCAACAATTGTGGAGGCTGCAATGACTTTATTTCATTATTTTACCATTCACCGTTGCTATTTGGTGGAGGGAAAGTATAAGAAATGGGATGGAGAGGAAGAATTGAACCTACCTGTAGGGAGAAGTTCTGTGGCAGATGCGCGACCGACCAGCGTAGACAACCTAATTTCTCACGCATCTTGTCCAACATAACCGCCTCCGCGCTGCCGGCATTCCTATAGCTGTAGCATACGAGTATATTCACTCTTCGTTCCGTTCTTCCGCGACGCGTTCTCGTGGTTTCATTTATCTTTACTGCTTGAAAATTTGTGACCCGAATTTGTGCATTTTAGATGAACATATTGGAAATTATATTATTATATTTTTAGTTACCTCGGATTCTTTCTAGAGTTTGTCACTGCTCGAAATAAATTGAAATCGTCATATGTCGCAGTCCTGAATCACGGTAGTTATGAGAGAGATAATATGCGGTGCCTTATCATGTACCATTGACTTTTGTTAACTTTCTAAAACGAAGCGATTTGATCGATTTTATTTTAATATCTTCTAAAAAATATTTATTATCACACGAAAAGCTTAATGTACCGGAACTTGAGATTATCAGCCTATTATGTGTCTCATTCAAAACCAAGCAGCTAACGGAAAACGTGAAAGGTTTCCGGATTGCATAGGGGAAACGCGAGAAGTTCCGCATTCGAAAAAATGGCCATTCAAATATTTATTAGATTAATTTCCTCCAGTGTAATCGAGTCAGGATTCTTTTCGGTACTAAAGCAGCTATGTTGATTGCGAATGATAGATACTATTAGTTAATTCTCTCTCGTACATTTTTGACTTTAAAGTTGATTTTTAACAAGAGTTTCTCACGAGCCTCGACTCCGCAGCGCGAACAGCGTTGCTCAGGTATACACGTTGGATTGGAAACATAACCAGAGGTCCTCATCAAAACCATTTGCTCCTTCTTTGGTAAATGCAAAGAATCATTAAATCGCATCAACGTCGAATATAGTTCAGTTCGTAAATGAGTAAGAAGTCTTCTAGTCATACATGCATATATATAAATGAGAGACTCTACGTTCACACAATTTCTCGACTATCTTCTGCCATACCCTAATGCGAGGTGAACGAATGGCATCACTAGCGCTCGGAAAGTGGAAGTGAAGCCCAGAACTCTATTTATTTAGCAATTAAGAAAGTTTGCAGTCGCGAAATGAACTTCTGCAAATTTTTCTTGTATTCTTGCGGCAAGCAGGGGAGTAAAGTTCGATCTTCATCCTTGCAAATTGAAGCAAACTTGACGAATGAATGACGCGTTGTTGTGCATGACATTGAAATGAACGAAAGCAATTTGCTTCCTTCATGCTCTTTCGAAATTGCCAATGTTCCTTAAAGATAATTCAATGTACTTTGGGCTTCGGTTGTTTGATCAATGAGTCGTGTTTCGTTTGTGAAACTAAAAATTGTTATCAATTGACATTTTTTATTATTTTCTTTTCAATAAATCACTGAAAATTCTGCGACAAAATGCGATTAAAAGTATGCGAATTAAGACTTAGAGAGTAGAAAAACCAGATTTTTGACGAGTTGGTGCTATGAATAAAACATTTTCCCTTCCTGTATCACGTAAAATTTGCCTTACGCATTTTCCAACGATTTTCTACATTGTTATCAGTGATAGGTAACACTTAACGATATTAACGAAAACACAAAGACTTCGCATATTCTATATTCAACCGGCGTCATTCGAACATTGGTACGTGCTCAGCGCTCACTAATTCATGTATCATTTAAACAGCTCGTGTTCAGGCATCGTGTAGTTCGTTAGTGAAATGAACGCGCAAACTGCATCGTATTAAAATACTCCTCGTGTACGACGCTCCTTGATTCCCTTGATGGAAGAAATTTATTTCCAAAGTGATTCCAGCTCTAGTTTTTCCTGTGAACTTTTCTAGGCACCTCATTAAGCGCATCAAATACTCTAATTGAATTAATCCCGTTGGAAAAACGCAAATTTTCTTTACGTTATTTTTCTTATCGCTTGCGGAATACCGCGAATACCATTATCCAACAACTACTTTCTAATTCATGTTGGATCTACATGTTTTAACGGACATTTTTTGTCAGATGATTGTGATGATAGGCAAACCAATGATATGCTCCTCTTCAAAGCGCTTTTGATTTCGTGTACGTAGCGGTTTTCGTAACTAAGGTTACTAATTAAGTAATTATACAATTCCACGTCCACTTTATTCATCTTGACGAGCTTCTTGTCGAATCAACATTCGAGCGAACATAGCGAAAGGAAAGCTAATTAATACTGAGTCCTGTTATCATTAATCATTCAAAGTGAACAAATGATGAATTTTTAGTTGTTAGGGCAGCTTTTCATCTATTGCTCATGCTGTTTATTACTTGGAGGATGGGTAAAAATAACGTTGAAATTTTATGGTCATATAAATCGAACATTAAATTTTGCTACCATTTCCACCTTAAAGTATATAAGCATTTATTATTCACTTAATTAATATTTGAATATTTCATGCGGAAGCTTCCTTGATACGACTGTATTCTCTTACTTTAATTGTGTATTTAGTACAAAATGTACGTGTATTTCCTCTTGTTTTCTTGTTAAAGAGGAAAAAGTTGGTTGTTGGCAGATACAGCGCAGTCAGCATGGATTAAGATCAGTTCAACGATAGACTTTATAACGCTTTAAATCCTCAATAAAAATTCCCTTTTGTCAATGCTCGTGAGCCCTCCTGTAGCAAAGGTTTCATAACTTTGGTAATCAATAATTAAATCTCTTCTGACTATTAAAATTTGAAATTTGAACGAGTTGTTTGATCTTCCTCAAAATTTGATAGAAAAATAATTTATTGTAATCGTAGTCCGAGTATTTTTATTTATATTCAGCTCGTCAGAATGTCATGAATTTCTAGTGCGATGTCCAGATTTTGTGAATTCGACAGATTCCCAATGCATCTAGTATATGAAAGATTTTCGATATGGCGCTTGACAAGAGCGCTGATTGAACCTGTTAATGACGGGGAGCCAGCCTCGAAAATGAGTTCTGACTTCTAATCATTTGATTTTAACTACTCTGAACCGCTGGCTGTAATTGTATACCGTTCCGCGTGTGATATTTACTTTGCAAGTTATCCTCATCTTTACAAGTTATTCTTAGCTTTTGGTTAGCCTCTTATTTAAAAACAAGTTTCCTATGTTTTCGTACTAGTTCCTATGTTTCCTATTAAGTTAATTCTACTGAATGCAGTTCGCGGCAATACCTTAGTATGTACAATTATTTTCAGTTAAATTCAATTATATACAGGTCACAGAATTTTATTTTTTATTTTCTTCTGAAAACATTACGCTGAAGTCACACAATATGTGTGAAGTCACAATTTTTCTTCTAAAAATATTACACACGAGATCTCATTACAACTTTTCTTCAATAATGACCGTGCTGAGGTTACGCTGCATTGTTTCGTTAATTACCACTGCGCCGATGTCGATGTGCAGGATTCTTTTGTTGTGTGTCTCTCGCCTAGCTTGTTGGACGCTGTTTTCCCCGTGAATCAAATTTAGATATTAGGGCAGTAATGGCTATATTTTCATCCTCGGATATGCTGCAAAATTACCGTTGGTTAGATTCATCTGACTTCGTTGGACGTAAAAGTGACAATAAAATTCCTCAACGGTGGGGGGTAAAAAATAAGTAAAACGGAATTAAATTAAAATTGGCTGTAATTGGATTCGATTGAAATTTCTTCCCGCGGTTAGTTGAGGATAAGTAATTTATTCTTGGTCTTTTTTTTCGTAGAAATCGACGACTTTTTATAATGATCCTGAATGCCTCCTTATGGTTAAAATCTGGGCTGGTGCATTGATGGTCTAAAAAAATTAATTATGGTAATAATAGTGAATTAGTGCTCGTTGTTGACAAACCCGGGAAAATGGGCGAAGTTGATTATTTTTCTTGTTCACTTATTCCACTTGGATAGCATTCATATATATATGTTTCTTATTAATCCGATCTTTTTTTTTATTAAAGTTATCTACGAATTCTTACACTCCAGGTTTTGTACGGTCTATCAAAGCATTAGGGATTACTTGATGATTACGTTAGTGCGTATGTACGGCAGTTATAAAATAATAAGTTTAATTTGTTTACTGTGTTAGTATATGTATATGTATATGTGGCCTTGTGTGCCTAATGGGATAATGCGGTTCACCTATAGAGTGCGTAATGGGAAACAAACTACATAGACCTCCATCACAATGGAGACCCGCATTCTCCTCCTAATCATGATGCATTCACTGCCTAATGGGCGTATATTAAATGAAGGGGACATGCAAAATGTAAGTTATTGTACTCAATTTTGTTGTTTTGCGACTTTAGATTTGAATGATGCCTGATTCAACTGATTTTTCTTGTCGGATCTCCACAAATACTCTGCACATAAAGTAAAAATGGGTTTCAATGCTAAATTCAATCATGAAAACCCTTAACCAACTGTATCAAATTATTTCTACTTATCAATTTGCATCAAATTAGGCTAAGTGATTGTTCACTTCAATTAAGAGTACATCAAAGTTTAATGTCAAGGGAAAGTTACCCTTGTGCCGACACAACGCTCAACTTAGATTTTGTTTGCCTGGAAAAAATATTGCGGCGTCTAATCCTAAGAATTTTAATCCGTCGCGCCCAATTGGAAGCTCAGCGAGACAAATTTACATAAACTCGGTGCTTTCTAAACATTGCACAATAGAATGGCTGAATTTTCCGCACCTTGGCGCCTCCCCGAGACGACCTGCCTTCAAAAAGATGGTCTCATATGTCGTCCTAACAATGGCTAGCAGAAATTTGCTATTTAACTTGGGTGTTTAATTATATACCTACTGAAAGACTACCTATGCTTACAAAATGTGTTTTTTTTTTTCATTATTCATATTAGATTTGTGCCGAAGATTGTCATTTCTTGATAGCTGTATCTTTATGATCGGGTTAATATATCTGAGTGTCTTGAATACAAAAAGCATACCTACGCATGCATTGCAATGACTACTAAGTCTGGTATCTAATTAAGCATATTTCTTACTGAAATGCAAGCGAATAACTGAGGTATTTCTAATTAGTTTAATAAATCTCGATTTGTAAACCCCAGAATTGTGGTTCATGAATTGCATTGTTTAACTTGGTTTAAATTCGGTAATTTGGGAAAATAAAATAACTCGTCAGTCATTTTGAAGAGGTGGATTCACTGTAGTATCTTCAAAAATTTGCTCTCAATCAGGCGCGAATACTATTACATCTTGCGTTGAGCGTGTTTTCCTTTAATAATTGTATTTATTAATATTTGAATGTGAATGCGCATGCGATATTTTTATATTTAAAAGAATTCATGATGATCCATCCGGCCAACAGGCAATAAATTCTAATGAGGGAAGGCGAAAGCGCAGGCCTTTCATTCGTCATTTTGATTTCATCGTCATTATTATCATCTGCTGCTTTTTTATAGTCGTCCCTCTTATTAGCCTGAGAGGCAATTCATTTGTGGCAGCCCAATATACCGTGGAGAATGCCCTCGCTTCTTATTAAACCTCCTTACATGCCATTGAATTTATTCGCGCGTTTTGACTGCCTATGTCATTGCGCAGATGTTCGGCAGGGAAACATAATGCATCATCAACAATAGTAGTTATTAACTCTCAGGTATGTCAATGAATTCCCTTTCCACGGCCGTCCATTTTGAGAACCTACTTCATTTCGCAGATGTTATTTGGAATTTTTATGTCTGAACCGGCGAATATATAATGGAAAATAACCGTTATAAAGCTCCCAAGCATGACATTAAAAATCCCCTATTATGATTATTTACATTAATTTGCAGCTGTTCGTGGGAAACTGCTTTGTGTTTGCTGGTCGACGCTGCCTCTCCATTAGCGTCGCATTCTTGGCGACTCGTGTTAGCTTTTCGCCGCGGCCAACATGAAGCGTCCTACAGCGACCGCTTGCTGGCGCCATCCTTCATTGGAGCAGTTCCTCTCACATATTTCTTGAAATTTAAATTCAGTATAGGTATACATTTCACCAGTAGGTATACAGTAGGTATACATTTATCAGTAGGTACACAGTTATCCAGCATAGGTATACATTTCACCATGGATCATAACATACTACTGGAGCATTAATTACTTAGAAAAAAGTTGATATTGGTGCAATCGTTTAGAATGAATGACAAATAATTGTATTATATTGAAAAGAGGTATTTACGTGACAGTTTTTCTTAATTTCTATAAACTTGGTCATGTGATTAACATGAAATATTATTCATGCTGAACAAGACACATATGATTACCATGAAATTAGGTCACTGGTAAATTTTCATTTTAGAGTACTTTGCATGTTTAAACAGCCTACCGGTACTTGAATCGGCAAATTGGGCGTAAAATATATATGTTATTTTGTAACATACCGTACTTCTATATATCTAGTGCAAACAAATACTTCACGAAAATTTCTGCTATCCTCAAAAAAGATCCTAAACATAGCCTGGATGTCGTTTGGCAATAAAATGTGTTCATAGAATTAGTTTAAGACCTTGATGGAAGCAAAAAGAATACACCTTACTTTCTGACCGAAACTAGCGCGGGGAGCCATTTTACAGCCTTGTATATGTATGTCTGTCGCAGTCGCACGAACTGCTTTGTTATCTTATTATTCGAGCACAAAAGTCCCATGTCACAGAGTGGGCCGCTACATCGGCTCCGATCTGGTCTCGTAGAATATCTATCGCATTATTGAACAAATTAGTGTCTTATAAGATCGCGGTTTCCCGTTGCATTCAGAGCCATGCATTTTTCCGTCGGTCATTTCTAGTTGCTTTTTCCGCAGGAAAGGTTAGATAATTTGAACTAGTATGATTGCCTTTATATGTAAAGGTAATATTTTTATGAAATTAACTCTGGAGCCTTTCATCTAAACGAAAAATTATTCTAGAAATTTATGTCCCCAAAAATTTTCTGCTTTTTGCTTGTACGAGTAGATTTGATATTCGTTCAGACGTCAAGTGTTGAATATTGAAGGAAAAGACGCCGATAGCAAATATTTACCTGCTATCTTATGTCCCATGTACCACATCTGCTCGCGTGTGCTAAATTTCGATTCTATTCTCACGTACGGTATATCAAATCAAACGATCATATATCAATCGAGTCACGTGCTTAAGTCCAATTTGCTCGAATGCCAAAAACTAATAAAGGCAACTTTGATCTCTGATCGCGCGGTCGCCGCCTTTGCCTTCATGTGCCAGCGTCAACGGCAGCTGCTCAAGTAATGAAGACCATTGGCGCTCTTATAACCGAGCCTCAATAATAGATAACTTAGGGTATTTTTTGCCCGATTTGCTTTTTGCCTGGGAGAATATCGGGGAAAATTCTCAGACTTGTGGGTTTTTGGGGTCTTGAAACGCTTTCATAGCGTGGGAATTTTGTCTCGCTGGTTAATTACCTCATTTGAAGTTCTTTCTTGGAGGAAAAATTGTACCCGCCGTTTGAAGTGTGGCTTATATAAGAACATTACGAGTCAGCAAGTTGGAACCTTTTTTGAAAGGTCGAACTAGCACTGCAAGGCTAATCTTCCCCTATTTCAGCTGGCTTTCTCAATTGTTGTTTCTGCATGAATTGGAATGAAGTTTCGTTAATTTATAGAAAGTGCTAAATTTGTCAAGTTCATGCCAGTTAAGAACAATTCTTACTTACGAAAAGTCCAAAATTGTATAGCTGTTTTTGGAAAGATATTCCTCATTAAATTGTTCATAATGTACGGCATCAGGACTAAAAATCTTGATTTATTAGTCAAAGTTTGTATGTTTGAAGCCCGACACCACAGGTACGTATCCACGATACTGTTCATGGCGAGATATTTTCCTGAAACGAAAAATTTTCTCTCAGTGGGACAATACTAAAGCATTTAAAGACTAGAAAGGATTCGATCATTATATGTAGTAATTCGATTTTCAATTTGCTACCTATACATTTTATTCTAGAGACTAGTCGTTTTACCAAAATTTTGTAACGGGAGTTAAATGTGAGTTCAGTGTCCAATATAAAATCTAACTAAAGATGTATTTCTTTAGCAAGCATTCAATTTTTTTTTACCAGTGAACAAGATACGAGATTCACAAGTTGCTGGAATTGTCGAGCCTAAGCAGCACCTGGCTACCTGCCAATTTTTATTCATAGAAATTGGTTAATTGACGTAATAACGATCATAGAGATTTGTTGTTGCGTATCGCTGCACAATTGTCAAAAGCCCAAATTTAAATGCACATTATCAAATTTCTAATACGATTCCTGCGGTAGTTTTCAAATTGATTTTATGAACTTAGTTTTTTGGGGTTTGCATGAAATGATTAATTTGCAGTTTCACGTGTGCAATTCCGCTAACCGTATAATGCATATAAGATGTAATTCTAAAATTGACTATAACTTCGTGAGACGACATAGAAGCGAACATCGAACCCGCATGACTTTCCTCCTCGGAATGCAGAAATATCTGAATGCCGTCGAATCATTTGAAGTGTGAATTATTCAAGCTCGAGCTGTGTTCTAACATTTCAAAGACAACGAAGCAATGCACGAGCTCACCATCCCTTTGAGGAGGCATTCACACGGGCCTCCCAAAGTGACAACTCGTAG
Organism: Hyalella azteca; assembly: GCF_000764305.2. Lineage (NCBI taxonomy): Eukaryota > Metazoa > Arthropoda > Malacostraca > Amphipoda > Hyalellidae > Hyalella > Hyalella azteca. The sequence continues at coordinate 547,942 of NW_025943380.1, read as the reverse complement.
GGCATTGTTGCTCGGGGGCTCAGACGAAGACTGCTGGCGAGAAGCAAAATTGGGGCCTATTTATTAATCTTAGAACTTGGGTAATGTTCTGTATCTCTATACATTTAGCAAGCTCTTGGATGCTCAAAATTCAGATGCGTAAAACAATGCTTGATTTGATCGTAGTCGACCTTTCCTTTTTGCATGATTTATTATAATTCGCACTCGGTGAAATCAATTCTCACGGAATAAATTTAGTTCTTCGCAGCGGTACTCAGTTCTTATACGTAACATCAGGATCTTATTTATTTATCTCTGGATTTTTCTTTGTTTTATTTATTTCACAAGGCCTTCATTTCTTACAGGTTATATTACCATCTTCCTTGTAATTTTTTTTTTTCGTGCACGTGACTTTGAGCACTTATTTCCCTAGATATAATTGAGGTTTGGATAAAAATCTAGTGAAAGCTCATAAGTTCAGACGTTTCGGGCGCAGAAGTGAAGCCTGTAAATGCACCACCAGGCCTACAGCTTAATTCCAAAATTTGCGTATCTGCAGCCAATCCGCCCGAGGCTCCGAAGTTTGCTCGTGGTCTAAACTTTCACGTTTAAAGTGACTACCATACTTTTGTTCGACAAAATTCTTGGATTTGGCTGCTCGATGAGTGTCACCAAAAATGTCACGTCTTTTAGCGTCGAGATGAGAGCTTCTGCTGTCGTCGGCAATTTTGATGGTTAAATTAGTTGAGAAACGTTCCAAATTATATGCATCCATGATCTACAAGGACGTCTATGTAGCATTTTTCGAGGTTGAGTAATCTATAACTATTGTGTCAGTGACAAAGTTTTCGTTGGAGTAATTAGATAGATTCTCTGTCAAAAATCATTTACCCTGTAAAATAATTTTTAAGAGCCCTAATATCTGTAGATATAACTGTTTTTGGCTAAGCGATTTTTCTATCGCAATTCAGAAAATTGGGTGCTTATGCCCATCAATTTCCACTCAGTCGTGATGTGGGAAAAACTGTCAACATCATAACGTTTTCGTTCACGTTTCTTGAGGTAACTACGGTCATAACAACGCAAATACATTCACGATAAATGCTTAAGTTACCGAACCTGAGTGACGTGTTCTCGCCTTCGAGCTTAAATTTTCGACTTGGCTTCAATTGAGAGTTTCATCTTTGCCATTACTTGGAATAGTAAGCGTAACAGGCTGGCTTGTACGGCGTATATAATTCAAGGTAGCATTCATGAAACTCTGATTTGGCAACGCTACTACCCTCAGTTCTCTCTCTCGTCTACGTACTCCACGACTTGGGTTCTGCATAGCGAACTTCTTACCACAGGGAAGCTAAGCTCGAATCCAATTTGCACCAAACAAAGCACAGTAACCAGTCGAACGCATGTGAATTCTAAATGAATGGTTTCATGTCAGAAGCTTTTATTGAAGGGACGAAGTCTAAATGAATGGTTTCATGTCAAAAGCTTTTACTGAATGGACGAAGGAAGTGCCCTTAATTCTGGAGCTGATGAAGGCCATCGTATCGTTTTAGACGGTGCTCAAGGGAGCGCTTTGTCTCAGTCTTGTACACAAACCATGTTTGTACTGCAGTTCCTGACAACCTGTTTGACCCGACGCTGCAGCTTTGCTTGTGCCCATTGTTGATACTTTCTTTTGAGAAAATTTAGCTGTGCATGGCCTTGAGTATTTTGCCACTTTATTCTTTATTTATGCAGGCTCGTGTTTTGTGAAAAAGTGAATGATTCTCGGGTTTCATTCGTAATTTTGACAATACTTTTTCTTTCTACCGGTGGTTAGTCAATGCAACATTTATTTTAGTTTGTCGAGGGTAAATACTATAGCTTTGAAATTTGCTTCCTTTTTTACTTTATTCAATAAATTTTCATGACAACTCAATGCATTGACTATTTGGCAACACTCGACGAATAATTCCTAATCTGAACCAACTTTTGCTTGCCGAATTGACATCGCTCTAACAGTTTGTGGACGTTTTTCGACAGCTTTTGTCGTATATTACTGAACTTATCATTTTCTTGTTACCTTTATGTGATTCAGTCTATTTTCCCTTCACTTGATCTCCATTTTTTCACTTGCTTTTCATAATCTCATAAAAGACATGAGTTCAGTTAATCACTAATCACTTAACACATGATAGAGATTCACGAGCATTTTTATGTTCGTTTGCTAATAAAAAAGCGTAATTTATGGATTCAGTAATGAAATAATATGAGCAATAGAAGCTGATAAATCGCGCACATGCTGTAATAAAATCGTTTTTGGTATTGAGAACAATTTGTCAACCAAAGTAAAATCCGGCTGCATTAACCAATTAATAATTGTTGTCTGTCAACAGTTACCGACTTGACATTATTCTATTGGATATGCATCACAGTATAGTTATGGCGCGCGACGGTATAACGAAGAATGCTGGCTGAACGCGTTCTCTTATCGTAGATGAAAAAAATGTGAATGCTCGTCCAATAGCTTAGATCTATCATAATTCAATATATTCGTTACATTTTATTAGCTAGTAAGGGATATTGGCAAGACGCTTTTAGCGCGGCCATTACTTTAGAGAAGATTCATTGAATGCCTCTCACTCAAAAATTAATTCTGAAGATCAAAGATTCGCCCAAATCCCTAGCCATTCAGCAAAGATGTTATATATATAGTCAGATGGGGTAAGACAGGACCGAAATCACTAACAAGCCCGTAGCATCTATACCATGAATAATTAAAAAATCCTAAACCTATCACAAGGTGTATCTATGCAATAGGCTTCTAAGCTACAACTCTGACATTTTGCATCTAACATTTGCAGAAGAGGGTTGAAACAAACACTGAAATGACAGGCAATGATTGCTCTAACATATTCTTTTGTCAAATTAAATTCAGTGCAATTAGAATGCACGCCATGGGCTGGTCCTTTCTTACCCCATGAAGGCTGCGATCCTGTCTTACCCCATTTGACTATATATATCCATTAGTGAATTTTTGATTCTATGTTGATGGTCGTCCATTCTGGTCCCTCGTTTACTTTTTGAGCAGGAGAAGCCGAGATCTGTGTAAATATGAGCGATCATATTTGGTTTAGTCAGCCGCTGGCTTTGCTGGCTTTTGTAAGTGCCTACCGGCGTGAGTTCAATAATGCAAGGTATGCAATAAAATCTTCAGCGCCAGGGTCGGACTAACTAACTTGAGTTATTAGGAGACTATCAAGGTTTCTTGTCGAACAAGTTTCGTCATACGAGATGTTTGGATAATATATGAACTCCCAGAGATGAGTTTAGTTAGTATGAACGTATTAATAAAATTTCTACTACATGAGTGACATTTACAGGGAGCTGTTTATTTTGCGAATCAACATTTATACGCTTTTATAAATGACTAAATTGGCCATCGAAAGGTGAAGCATATAGCAGCATCGAAAGGTAAATTGCATAGGTAGTTGATTAATCCTGCAGATTTTTGTAAACAATATTATCCATGAAAAAATAGGGAAAAGACTGCAAATATTTTAAAACACTTGTTTGAAAGAATCGATCTGTTTGGAATTTGAACTGAATTTTATTTTTCTGAATAATTCAAGAAATTATTCTACAAGCAAACAAAAACAACAAACTTTGCACCCGATCATCCGTAAAATAAGTCAATGCAAACTTGGCTAAAGAATTTGCACAAGTGACAATTCACCGAAAAATAAAATTAAGTCTAATCATCTTCCTATAACCGGTCATCTACTTGAAACGGAGAAGAAAGTTACCTCTAGCTTTTTTGCCCGCATTTGCATCAACATTTCTATTCCGATTTTAGATTTTTTCGAGTGGTAGCACAAAAGGATTAGTCACTGCTGCGTAATTTGCAGTCCTTTAAACTGAGCTACACGAGACTTAATATTCGTTCATCCGCTTCTCCTCCCATGCGGAATGGCCGAAGCTCTACAATGAGTCGTCGTAACAAATCGGATGATCTCTTCACTTGCGATTCGCGTTTCCTGAAATGCAGAACCCCGTACGGACTCGTGTGGTTCAGGTGATCTGTCGATCGGCCGTGAAATTGGACCGGATAAGCCAAGCATTGAGAGCGTTTATTCCGCAGACTATATTGTCCGGTTAAGCTGCGGAGCTTCAACATGGCTGACGCTGCTCGAGTTTGGGTTATTCTTGAATTTAGTTTAATTTTGGGTAATCTGGTTGTGCAACGAGCTAGGAGTGGTCTGCTTCAAGTTGGATCAAGCAAAACAATTCATTTTCGTCCTAGTTGGTAAGTATTAAAACTTTTCTTCAGTGAATAACGTATGTTTTTAGTTTCTGATCATCAGGTAAATCGCTCAATCAATCATAAATAGTCAGACTCATTCTCGCAGATCACAACTGATAATTATTTAAAAAATGTTGCAGGTTTTCGTCGAAATGCGAGAAATTATTATTAGAGTATCAAAAATAAAATTATTTCTGTAGAGTTATTGTCTCATTGATTCGTAGATTAAAGAATTGGTATTGAAATGTACGTGGTAATAGGAATCCACTGTCAAATTTCTAGCGAAATTAAATGATTGGAAACGCGGAGTGTCTGGACGCACGACGAAGGCTTTTTGCCCGGCGGTGACGGCTTTCAAGCTGCAAGAATAGAATCTACAATTTTTTACTGATACTGATTGCATTTGTGTTTAAATGTAATAGCAAGCTATCAACTAGCTGAGACATGAACCTTTCGTATAACATCATTACTGGATCTGGTTTCATTCGAAACTTTTCCTAATTGTGGACACTCTGGCCGCTCTCTAAAAGTTCTAGTTTAAAAAAAAGTTCTAGTTTCTAGTTTTAAAAGTTCTAGTTTTTTTAAAAGTTCTAGTTTTTAACTATGAGGCGCCGTGAAAGTTACTGCCTGAAAAATTACGTGTTCTCACTGTTTTACGCAACATCTAGTGTATTTTCAACGATGATCTATTATATGATTCTTCTAAACATGATTAGGTAGTCGAGATATGCTTGAAATTCAAGCATTGAGGGTTCAACAAATTTCAAGTTGTTTGCTTAGCTGATTGAGCATCTTTCTTTTGGTTCATCCTGTTGAGCGTTCCTTTTTGCGAACTACTCTTTATAGTGTGAAATTTGGTCGATAATTGCTGCTTCTTCGTTTCATACCGTCATTAATATGGTAATCATTAATATGGTAATCATTAAATGGTGAAAGGACGCCATGAATGTTCACAATTCCTTGCCGCAGTGACTCGTGTTTGTTCAGTGACATGACGCGAGGCTGTCTGCGCGAAGCCTTTCAGTGGCCTCGACTGACAAGAAGAGCAGAGAAGCGAAACCTTGTGTCGCTCAAGCCTTTCGCGAAGGAGAATCAATAAGTAATGGTACTATAACGATAGTTGTTGGCAAAAAGATCAAGACGGAAATGATGTTGATTGAAGGGAGAATTCAAATGGGATGAAGAAAAGCAATCGACTTTATTTTTATATGCTAGAAAGAGAGATTGAAAATAAACTTGCATATATAGGGGGAGATTAGAAAGGCCACCAATCTGCTTAGAATGTCTGTTACCTTGACAACCTACTCTTTCTGCCTTCTCATTTCTTACTCCCTTCCGATATAATCAGTGCAGTAAATTTATGTAGTCGAGCAAAAGTTAAGGCGCGGATTTCAGTCGAATAAGATGGTATAAATTCGATTGCCGAATACAGGGGCGATCGACAATTAAAATCTCTTTGCAGTGCTTTCGTAAACAATTCTCTTGCAAAATTCAGATTGTGCACTTTGTTTTATTTTCGTCTGTATTCCCATAAAATGTTCTCGTTAAAGTCATTTTCACAAACCCTAATCTATTCATGACTATTATAACGAGTGTCGAGACTCCCTTTTATTGATCCGAAATCATCAAAGCTTTTTTTTCTGTCGACGAATTGCGCGAAGTTGCCATCGTATGTTTTTCTTGATCATTCTATCGAAGCTCTTTAGGTGATCCCGTCGATGTTTTACTTCAAATGAGCCAAGCTGTTCCCTTCTATCTTCGGTATATAAGTGTTGAAGTCTCATGGTCGTTCAGATAACTCTCGAGGCTGATGACTTGACAGAATACAGCGTTTAGAACTCGGTATTCTATGCTGCTCAGTGGAACCTTTCTTCATATTTTGACGTTTAAATGTGAGTATATACATCTAATACAGGCTGCGTCTCCTGTTCAGATTGTTTTGTTACCATTGACTTATTCCAAAATTTCGATGATATTGCACGTGTTTTGAGTACATTTGGACAATCCATGAATAATTTTTTTTTCTTGTAAGTCAAATCAGAGCATTTATGCTGTTTCATTATTTTTACTCTTGTTGATTCGATGGTTTTAACGTTGGACCTTTTTCAGCTTGGAAACGTTGAATAAATTTGTTCAAACCTTGTTTTCTGTCGACGCCGTCAGAAATATTCATAATTTGAGAGTCAATTCAAATAACTTCCGGGGTCTTGGTACTGTAATAAAATAAAAATATTGATTTCTCGTTTCAAGTTATGACTGCTGTAAAAAATGTGCTACCGTTCTTTCACTTCTTTATTCTGGGTATACATATATACTAGTACGTGTAACTGAAGAGAATCAATTTAGTAGAATATAATTGTCCGATTATAACTAGAGCGTGCTGCTTTATTAACACTTTCTTTTAATTTCCACGCGGACTGCATTCTAGAACGAGTGGAATTAAATCGGGTGCGGTAATGTTGACCGAGCACACGCACTGAGGTTTGCTTCTGTGTGGCGCTGGAAATTGAAGACCAGAACAGTCCTGAAGAAACAGGGCTCATTTCTTGCTGTCCAGAAAAAATGTTCAACTTAGCCATTCTCCTGAATGAAAGATCGCTATCCTCCTGAATCCATTTTCTGACTTCATCGTTGAGTATTTTAGATGATGATGTTGCTGAAATTATAATGTATATCTTCTCACATCGTTGTTTTTTTTTGTTTATTTTACCGTTATCCATTTTATGCGTCTTAATCTAGTAATTTATCTATGTGGTTTTATACTATATTAGTTTATTGCTTTTGAAACGAAACAAAATCTTGCGTGCAATCCTCGCTTCTTGCGGCTAGTATTATTTTTATTTTTAATTGACTGTGGACCGCCCCCTTGATAGTTCCCTTTCATTAATCCGTTTATAATTAATAATGAATGCAACGTACCATAACTTGATCGACATAATTGTTTTGGACAGCCCTGTATACTTTGGTTTCGTAATCTTACAGGCCATGACCGTAATAACTCCGTGTCCCTGCACTACGTTATGTTACTCGTCAACGTACTTACGTCAGGTTCTGATGACCTCACGTGCGACACTTTTAGAACCTATTACCTTAAGCTGCTTACATTCCCCACTCTGCCCTCACGCTTCTAGCATCCTGTAGAGCTTCTTTCGTCCTTTTTTAATGAATATATTCAATTTTACTACGCATAGTTTGTTGTTTATTATTTCACTCCTGACTCAATTCCATTCTGAAGTTATTTATCTCACGATTTGTCTTGCCTAAGCACGCTAGTCAAATTTTTGTATTTGTATGTTTTGTTAGCAGTCTCAGGTTCGATTTAGCGTATTTCGAATGGCCATTCCTTCTTAAAAATATCCTTGTATTGTTAGATTGATTTATGCGCTTTTCAGCCATCAAGAAATATTAGGGTTGGCAATGAAGCACACGCAGTGCATAGCTTGTGCTCGTGATGATGCCACTCTTGGCTTGTTATTGGACATCCTGTGTTCTGTGGGTGCGGCATGCGTACCATGAGTGTGAGGAGCACCAGCGACCTTCTTGGTGTGTGTGATGTGTTAATCAATGGAGCTTGAATTCCAGAGTCTTATTTATTCACTGCGAGAAAATAATCATGGAGCCTCTACATGAATTATTCACCACTAAGTAAAGATGATTATGGAGATCTTATTCACATTAAATGTCACTTTTACGAAATAAACTGTGACCAGTTATAACCACGCAATCGAGAAGGGAGAGAATAACTCACCGCCGTCAAACCACTAGTACTGTAATTAAATAGGCTTAATCTGAAATAACCGACTACTTTTTGGGTTGATTTATTCTCGTAAAATCAAAGCCAGTTTTTTTTGGAAATTTTATCTTTCATCATTACCTGTTTATTTTTATTGACTATATTTTTTTATTAACTGGATTCTGCACTTATATAGAAATGGGGGTGAAATGTCTGTGGACTTGTACATGAGGTTGAGGGAAGGAAATTTTTCGTCTTCTACGGTGAGCGCTGGAATTTTTGGAAGTTTAATTGCAATTCTTTAGTTCAAAAATTTCTGCCTTCATTTTATTAAAGCTCATGGCCCGGACGACCCTGAACGTGGAGAACCAAATGCCGACATTCTCGCACGCCTTCATCTGGGCCGAGATCTATCCAGCGTGGAGTTTTGTGACATCATCAACTCCTTTATGGTCGATGACTTTCCTGATAATGTGTGTTTGCTTTGTGTGACTTGCTTTGAAATTGAAATATGTTCTATCGAACACTGATTTTCGTTCGTATTTTTTTATTTATTATCATCCTTGTTTTTGGGCATTTGATTCGTCGTCTATGGTCGCTTTTCGGAACTAATGCGCCTGTTGCAGTTGGCATAGAGTTTAAAAAATCTTCGGATGGCCTTGTTCCGGTTGCTCATTTCTCAGATCTGAATAAATACTCAAAATTTAGTAATCACCATCTTATTACTTATCCTTGTTGAGAGTATGAGAAATAACATCGCAATATATGATCGACAGAGATGATTTCATGCACCATCGGTATGGCAAGACTTTTATATCCAATCTCCAAGTACAATTTATTTCTTAAACTACCTAGCACAAATCTCGCCTTCAATTCTGCCTAGTTTCAACAAAATATTTGTGAGGGTAGTAGTATTCAACATATGAGATGTGAGAACGTGTTCAACAAATACGACTGGGAAGTGTTCAACAAAATACGACTACCCACAGAATTTTGTTCTTGAGTTGAATTTGAATAGCTGTTAAGTATACTGTGGTGACCTGGTGACTTCCATGAAAACTGTCTTTAATTTCAACTTCAACCTCGATCTTTAATTAAATTTTTACTGATGGAGAATAGAAAATTACTATATAGAACGTATTTTTTTATAAGTTTCAATTGAATATTTCGAGCATTCACCTTCATTTAAACAAGTTATTCAAACTTGATGAAAAAAGTTGTGAAGCTTTTTAATATTTTGAAATACTGTAAAATCTTCATTAGTATTTTCCATGTTTGAGGAATTCGTTTCGTGGTAGCTACTTGATCATCTGCCATATCAAATATGCATAATACAACGCGTCTCTTCCTTGAATTATAAAATATTTAATGCTTTAAACTGTCTACTGTTTTATCTTCGGCGCTTGGTTATATACAGAATATTCGTTCTGAAATAGGAAGACTTTTAGATGTGTAATGCGTGCGGTTAGTATTTCTTGAAGGCTTTTAGTGAGCTAAAGCGCCCCATCTTCATCTCTTGAAGTTACTGCTTGGTTTTCAAAAGATCATCTTACTCCATCGTCGTTCGAGTTTCTAGGAACGAACGCCTCGTGTTTTGTTGTTGATTGCCCCAGGATTGATTGCGTTCGGTAGCTTCAAGATTGCATCGACACTTGCCTTTTCCCTCGCGAGTTGAGAAGAAACGTAACGTATATTTTTGTTGCCACTGGCGAAAGACAACTAAGGGCTTTGTAAAAGTTTTTTTTCCGTGATGCAATCGGCTTCATGTCTGAATGTCCAAGTCAATCGAGAAAGATGCAATTGTGTATTGGCTGTGGCGATAAGAAAACAATGCATGACTTAGATTTTCTACTTTACTATGACAAATTTGCACCGCAAATCACCGCTATTTTTTTAAACAAAGTAGAACGTCAACTTGTAGAGTGCCTGCAAACTCGATCGCATTCCAATGAGTTTCGGTATTTTTATTCAGAGTTCAATTCGTCAAATATTCTGAGCTAAGCTTTTAACTAACTCAATTATTATTAATATTATAATTTCAAGGCTGATCCTCTCTCACCGAAATCTCTGTTCAATGAATTATTAATATTTTAGCTGTGAATCAAAAGAGTTAATTAATAGTAATAAGTATATCAAAAGTTGGTTCCGGTAATACTCTCAACTATATATAATCGAGCTGCTGTCGAGTTTTTTCTCGATAATTTTCGTAAAATTTGCCAACTGTAGAATTTCATCACGAGTTTCTGCCAAATTCAAATTTTCGATACTATTTCGGCAGCGATGATAATTTGGTTTATTTCAGCTGAATAGTTTTGCTCACCTAGTGTAATACCTACGTATATAACAATATAACATGTTTCAACTTTATGATAGAGACGTCAGACGAGCAATGGAAGAGTTTAATTTTGCTCATTAAACTTTTCCATCAATTTCATTACGACCATGTTAGCATTTATACTGCAGTTGATTCTTTTATATTTTTTTGTCCTGACACCTATAAGTTCATTCATTTCTATATTCATGCGTAGTTGGTGCATAATATTCCCATTACTTTCAGATGGCTGTTGGCCGGTCATCGCTCACGGCCTCCATTGGAGTATTTTTTCTTCTCCACCTCGTGATGCTCCTGCCCACAGAAAGTGAGTAATGAGAACTCTCGGTTTTATGTGTAATGAGAACTCCAGGTTCCATGTGTAATGAGAACGCCACGTGAACTTTCTTACGTCTCTGTAGTCTGTACCCCATCTATCATTTCCCCGTCCCTCGATCATACGTCTCTGTACCTCAACATTTCCCCGTCCCTCGATCATACGTCTCTGTACCTCAACATTTCCCCGTCCCTCGATCATACGTCTCTGTACCTCAACATTTCCCCGTCCCTCGATCATACGTCTCTGTACCTCAACATGTCCCCGTCCCTCGATCATACGTCTCTGTACCTCGACATTTCCCCGTCCCTCGATCATACGTCTCTGTATCTCAACATTTCCCCGTCCCTCGATCATACGTCTCTGTACCTCAACATTTCCCTGTCCCTCGATCATACGTCTCTGTACCTCAACATTTCCCCGTCCCTCGATCACTATGTCCCTGGGCCCCAACATTTCCCCGTCCCTCGATCATACGTCTCTGCACCTCGACATTTCCCCGTCCCTCGATCACTATGTCCCTGGGCCCCAACATTTCCTCGTCCCCGATCACTAATATCCCTAATCAAAGATTCATCGCGCCCTGATGGATCTATCAGGAGATTTACAGGTGGAGACTACAGCCATTCTGCGGCTTGATCCGACGTCCAATGCAGCCTTTTGTATTTTACTGCGCTTGAAATTCCAACAATTTGAGACACAGAATAAGAAGTAGAGCGATTATAATTTGCTTATTTGTGTTAAAATCTGTGTTGCAATGTTAATAATTTACGAAATGGTGGAAATAGACATAGCAGTCTCTAACTGAAATTTTTCATTCGTATTCGTAACCTATCCTAAGAAACTTCGCATTTTTTGCATTTTTTTGTAGACGCAGCTATCAATCAACAAAATCAACGTTGTGAATTGATTTTGGATATTTTATCCACTTGGTGTTTGACGAAAGATGAAAATTTAATCATAGAAATTTTCCCATTTAATGGCAAACTTCTTTTTGGCTAACCCAAAATAATGCGTCGCCTACGTTGGGCATACTTTTCTTTCCTCCAACTTGTGGACGTCTCAAATTAAAACCTAAATTTCATGTACAACGGTCTGAGAGAATGTTTTATTGAATAAAGTATTAGGCAGAAAAAATGAAGATAACTCAATAATAATAAAATCATCTTAATATTGAACCAAATGATCTCTTTTGATGGAAGTTACATTTTCGAATCAGAATATTATAACTCACAAAATCAAACGTTAAAAGAACCCTTTTTAGCGCATTTTCTCATTTATGGAAAAAATGCACTATTGCGCTCGCCATGTCCGTCTGTCTGTCCGTCCGTCCGTCTGTCCGTGACCTCATGTTTTCGTCGACGAGAAAATGCGCTCTCTGTCACTCACTGCTGTGAGTACTGAGTTATATTTTTTAACCTATTGCACTTTATGGAGTTTTCTATACTTTCGAACTTTTCGCAGAATTTGACCTAAGATTTTTTACCCCTATACATCACCGCCTGAATTTGTTGTGACAAATATTGCGCGAGAAAACGCGTTTCGCGTCCCCCACTCAGAAGTTCGCTAACATTTTTTTGCCATTAACGGATTAATGGAGAAATTAAATAGTAATAGAACTTGTAATCGTTTCGATGTGCAATTAAACAAGTGTTTTTACGGACTTATTTGGATAATTTGAGTTTATGACCGTGTATAAGTCACTCATTATTTCTATGAAGAGCTTTCTAAAATCATTCTCATTGAAATAATGATGGTAAATATTTTTCAGCTATTTAAGACCTATTTTTCTTGGCCGATATGTCCCCGATGATCGATAATACCGAATTGATAGTCGATTGCCTAATACACCTCGACATACATTCGTCGGATACATCGCCAGCAGCTTGCCGTATTGTCAGAGTTCGCTTGTACGTCAATAATGCATGGGATCGATGAAGAAATGCCACGCACGACACTGAGGCTCCAGGCTGGCAGGTGCTAAAACTCCACCACTTCGCCGGAAACATAAATTTAAAAAATGCTTGCTTATTATATATATTGTTAACATGCGGGAAAATACGTACTTACGATCATTTACATATCTCTTATCAGTCATGTGTTAGGGAATTTTGCGAATTGTTTGTATCTTGTAAAGTTCTCGGAATAAATCGAAACTTAAATTTTCCTGCATTCATCCATTTATCTTGAATCTATTCGATATTGTGCCAGTAGTATCGCTATGTTCATTTTGGTAGATTTTCATACACCAGAAAAGAGTAGCATCGCATCAGGTAGCATATATATCTGCTCTAAAACTAATAGTTTATAAAATCAAGGCTAATTGTTCTTGGTCGTCACTAGTTTGTTTCGCCTCGAGCGCAGTAGCATCTTTAATCACAACAAAGTAGTTCATGTCCTTTTAATGTCGATAATATGATAACGAAATATCATTATGTCGGAGTGTGAAGCGTATATATTATGAGAATGTGCGGTTATCAGTAACAAAGTTTCTCTTTTTTCACGGCTGCAATAGCGGGAAAATTTTGCGAGGAACATTAAAGTTTACTTGTGTCAAAGATGAATGCAAGCAAGTGTTACATAATTTTGAGTTTTTAATATCAATAAAGTGTATGTTCTGATCCTCACAAGCGAATGATGTGTAAGCGTGAAAATTTGATGTTCGATAAAAACTGTTAAGCTTTTTGTGACCGTTTGTTGTGTTTTTGATATCACTGTGTGTGCCAACTTAGCCGCAGATAAGGCTTACTTAGCAGATAAGGCTTACTTAGCCTCATATGATTTTCAGCTTCAAAAGTTCACATTAATTTTCTTGAGAATCTCTGAATGGCGTGGTCGACTCCCTCCAACATTTCATATTTTTTTTCACCGCTGAATGACAAAATATCTTGATTTGAACCCATTTTTTTTCAATTTTCGGGATTTATGTTTCGAGCTCTTTTGCTTCATGTTAACTGTACAGTGTACTGTATAGCACTAAATCGTAAACAATACCTGTGGTGATCTGTCTGCTTTTACTGCTGACACGATTTCCAAGCAAAATCACCGTGAGTCGGGCTCATTTTTCCCTCGCTATAAATCAACGCTTATCCTTCTATTTTTCTGCGGATTAACTCTTTTAATTTTCCTGGACGGGCGCGCTAGAGATAATCGTAATTCGTGGAGCGCGACAACAGCTATTCAGCGTCCGGTTGCATGATCATTGCCGGGCGGCGCCACTTCTCCTCTACGGATCGATGACAGACATCGAAGTCCGTCACTGAAGGCACGCGATACCGCCGTAAACCGAGTCGTTTTCTGTCTCGCCAATCCCCCATAAAAACGAGACCGTGCCAAGCTTCGAGTAGAGTCGACCCATGCTTAAATTCAGCATGGCTTGTTCACGACCCATGTTCAGCATGGCTTGTTCACCAACTTGTCATCTTTGTAATGAATCCCTGGTGCTGAAGTTTCAGCACGCAACAGTCATCGACGTTTCATTGAATTCTGTTTTCATTTTCAAACTAAAAACGAAAGTTGAGCCGACAGAATTTGTTTACTTTTATTTTTCCTCATTCATCAGTGGTAAGGAATTTTAGTGAGTTTCGATATCGATTGTAAGTGAGACAGTAATGAAAGTAATCGATATCAGAATCATCGTTTTATATTCTAAACAACACGGTTTTAGGCTCAGTATACTTGTACAATTATATCTTCAAACATTTTTATATTTCTGTGCCAGTAACCGTGAAAGCATTTAAGGTCATCCATCGCCATCGCCGAATTGAAAAACTAGCGGGCAAGGCTGCGTGTTTTGTGCGCATAACATTTCCTGTGTTTGTTTTTCCTTTCCGCTTTGACTACCAGTTTCCTTTTGAGTTTTTTTTTCTACAAATTATATGCACGCGATGGCACTCTCTGAGCAGTAATTTTCCCTCGCGAAAGTGGTGACAATTCCCACCATAACAGCCCTTGTGAAAGATTTGAACCATTTGTTCCAAGGACTCAAACAATTCCTTTGTTTCATCTTATTTTCCAGGCAGCGCAGTGGAATGCTTCGTCTGTAGCTACGCACCACGTAGCAACACCAGTCGCCTGGACCTGTGCTCAGAAACGAACTTCACCGAAACCGTCGTCAACACGAGAACTTGCGAGTTTGGATGCGAGCGCGTCGCCACTTACGACGTGAACGGTGAGCTCAAGCCTCTGTTTTATCCCAGACACAAGCGGGTATTGCAAGGCACCGGTCTCATCATGGCAGATAGCGTCCACTTTACGGCTGAGACGTGTATTTATCAACAAATATGTTCCGATGACGCGTTACGTATTTTTGATCTATCGAAGCCGGTCACTCTCAATGTTGATTTTTGCTATAGGACGATTTTGCCAACGAGATAATTAATTACGTTTTGAATCGTATGGCTTGTGTGCATACATCGTATGTCAGAAACTTCGAACAATTGCAAAATCAACCGAAAGTCTAATGGCCGAAATATCACTTCTGAGATTTTTTTCAAATAAAGATGCATTGTATACGTACTTTAGTTTCAAACTGTAGCACACTAACTTTCTTGTAATTTATTTGTTGCTTGCAGGAGAGCTCGAGAGCTACCACCGTAACTGTGCCCAAGACATGCCTCTGACGAACACTTGCGAGACCACCGAAACGGTCATTCTCACGAGAATCGTCTGTGCTTGCGATTATTCGTACTGCAACACTGCAACTCACGCATCTTCGTCATCGACGAGGTTGTCATTGATGTTTGTAATGCTCTACTGCGTCTGGCATGTCACCGCAAGAAGAAACCTTCAGTTACATGGTGACTCACCAAGATCTTCCAGTGCATCGATGGTGTATTCACCAGCTTAGATTTCGTAAAGAAAAGCGTATTCGATCGCTGCTAAGTCACTCACAAATTATTAGCGTTTTATTTACTCTGCACCCTATCAAAAATGGAAGGCATCAAATGCTGCTAACGGCCTGTCTTAGAGAAATCTCTGCTGATTTGGGTACTTGATTATTTTTGTAGCATGGTTTACTGAGTCAAAGAACCGCTAGCAAGTAACCTATTATTTCCAGTATGCAACAATATTTTCAGGTACTGAGCTTCAGACCGTCGTCATGGTACTATTATCCGATTATTATTACCTATTGATAAAATGACGTAAATTTCATACAAAGTCGGTTTAACTTGGTCAACATCAGACAGATAGTTCTGCTATGGAGGAGTAAGAAAATTCTTACTTGCTCAACGCCTTCCATCTTTTGTATGCTTCGAGATCCTGGTCTACAATAAAGACTTCTGTACAATGTACATAACACAACATAGCGATGGCTGTATTACAGCACATTATTGATCAGGGTTGAATAAGTCGCTTCGCTGTAATTGAAGTTTTGTTAAGCAAGCGTAGAGCCTTTTCTTATTTGTGCTGTGCATGTTAACTTGCAGGTGTTCAGTGTTTATATACGTACAATACTGTTGGAATATTTAAACAAATTGTAATAATATAATGAATCGATACTTGAATCATAAAATACTATCAATACATTTTTGCCAGCTTGTAAATAAAAGTTGCTGTTGATCGTAATCCAAACAGCAGACCACGCTCCAGACCTGTCTGGAACGTTGATCTTCCCGCACTCTTAGAAAAATTACCGTTAACGGTATTACCGGCGTTTCAGTGGCCGGTCGGCACGTGAAAAGAAACACCGTGTCGCCGTTTTTATTCTAATTTTAAGCTAGAAATCCGTAAAACATCTGATAAAAACGGAGAAACAGTTTATTTTCACGGGGCGACCGGCCACTAGAACGCCAGTGGGACCGTTTTTTCTAACAGTGCACTAGCGGGGTTCCTTGCTTGTTCTTGACTCTCGATAGAGTGTCGCATTTCCTTTTTTCGTCCAGTTCAAAATATTTATTTCGTGAAGTCTTATGTCCATCAAAATTTAGATTATCGTTTTGCTATTTTTGAGACCTACATTATTTTATTTTGAGCCATATTAAGGACACGTGCTCGATTTACCCACGCTTGAAATGGGGATCTTTGTGCTGATAACAGCCTTTATATATAATACTCGTAGATACATATACGTATTTATAAATTTTATATGTATAATATATATTGATATGTATAATACCTATATACATGGAATTCGGAAACTATTTAAACTCGTACGGTACGAAAACCGAGGAACGAATTTTCCTGAAATTCATTATGATATGGTTTATAAAACTTTACTCCTATAATAAAGTCCTCAATTTACAATCTTGCTCTTTCACTGATGACTTACTTCAATTGAAAAATTAATACTTTTTGCTAGTATCGTAAAATTTCTTTGCACTTTTGAGATTTATGGTTGTTTATTATCGCCATTGTTGTGTCGCAATTCGTTACGAACCACGACCTCGGATACCGTTAAATAAAAATATTCCTGGTTCAGTTATCTCAAAAATTTGAATCGTGTTAACTCGTTGCTACATCCATTAGAGGTAAATGCTCACAAATGAAAATTTTTAGCCTAGAAATATAACTAAGCATACTTTGGGAATTTCAATATAGTGAATATCACTGCTGGGTAGGTACGTTATTTCCCACCATGATAAGTATTTACGCTCTAGTCACATTGTGTTCATATTTACTATTGGTAATTTTTATCGAGCTTCTAGAGGGCTTCAGTGCTTGTCGAACAATTTCGTACGTAATCGAACGCTTAGCTCGTCACGTGTTTACAAGTGAATTCTATTACCCGTACGTAAAGTCTGACAAAAAACGTTCATTGTCTTATTTCCCAACTGCAAACTTAAAAATAATATGTTTAAAAATTACTTTTTAAGACAATGCTTCAGAAGAATTCAGTGTCTTGGATGTTACACATGTACAATGAACTTCTAATTTTATTTTCAAGTATAAAAAAATATTTTTCACATTTTTTTAAGATATCAAAATTTTGTAAATTTTCAAAATTATTTATTCCGTCCGGTGTTACATTTGTACAATGAATTTCTAATTTTATTATGAAATACGTATATTTAAAAAAATAATTTTTTTATATTTTTTTATAAAGAAAAATTAAAATTTTTCAAAATTATTTATTTTGTCAATTGATACATGCATTGTCTCCGACTTTACGCAAGTTTGTAAAATTTCAGATCGATTGGACAGGTAGAAGTGTGTTAAATATCGATTATAAGTTATGTAGCAGACAAAATTAGATTTTTTCTTTTTTGTTAATATAAAAAAATTTTAAATTTTCAAAATTATTTATTATGTCAATTGATTCATGCATTGTCTCCCACTTTACGCTAGTTGGCTAATTTTCAGATCGATTGGAGAGGTAGAAGTGTGTTAAAAATCGATTAGTACAAGATTTGTAGCAGACAGACGAACAGATAAACAAGAAGAGAAGTGTTGTAATTACCCTATGACCTTTGTTCTCCTCTAATTTTCAGGCACATAGTTCATAATATTATAAGCAACCATTAAAGAAAACAATTTGGGGAAACGTCATTTCAATGCCGTATATGATGCATATTGGTGAATTTGGATCAAATCAATATTTTCTGTTACGTTTCTTACTTCTTTATTTGTATTGAGTTATTAAAGCTCCCGATTTATATTAAAGTCTGAATAATATCGAGGTCATCCTATTTCTATTTGTAATGATGCCTTCGTAAAATCTGACTATTTATTTTCGATATAATCATGTCTGATGTTATTATACTATAACTTTTATGTTTCCAGTAACTGGAGAGTTAGCAGCATCTGTCCGGTTATTTACGCTCATCATTTTATCTTTAAAACTCCGGACACTTTTGTCGATGATGTTATCTAATGCGGAAAGTTTTCTGCCGCTTTATCCCATCTACGCAAGAGAAGTAAGAATTAATTTCAAGTAATTGGCCAGGTTTCAGGATTATTATCCGTATAGCAAGCAGCGATTTTGATGGGTAAAATAAATCGCCTAACAGGGAGCGCAGCCGTGCACCACCAATTTCGTGCACCAATAAGCCCTGAATCGAACGCCTTGGATCTCTCCGGACCTGCACCAATCAGCCGTGCACCACTCGGCTGTGTTCTCTTCCGGCCTTGACCACCACCTGCCGTGCACCACCAGGCCGCGGATCGAATACGACTTCCGGGCATCGTTAAATTACGTAATTTTACGTTCACCGCATCTGAGGTTAGGTTTCAGATAGCATAGTTCTGTTCCAAAATATATCGTCCTTCGACGAGTGGCCGTTCGACCGAGGGCTGGTTCGACCCACGGCCTAGATACGGACGGCTTGAAGTGTTGAAGGCTACGTTCCGGAAGGCAGGAAACATGATGGTCCATTACATCCAGGGCAGTTGTGGTCTTCGGCAGGCGACCCGCCTAACACTGCCACTGACCTCCGGGTCGAAAGAACCGACGAAAAAAAAGTTTTATTAATAGTGCAGATTCAATATACGTTGCCTTTATGAATGCTTAGCTATGAATAGGAATTTCCTACGTAAACGTAGTAGCGCACCATAATCAAGCATCTAAACCTATTGGTTGAATTTTCCTGTTCTCTTCTTCTCTTATAAAAAGACTCATTTAATGAATCCTAGCTACGAAATGCCACATTATCTCGTGTGTACTTATGAGCTTAGAGGCTTGGCGTGTAATGCTTCCGCGTTACAATAACTTACTTTCACCAGGAGCAAATTTTTCACCTATTGCTGACTCTACTAATATCTTTAATTTTCTCAAGTGGCCTGTTAACTAAAATCCGTTACATGGTTAAGGGAGCCTGATTAAATTTCAATTTCGTCTCTTTTGTGTTGGAAAAAAACACATGACAAATTAACTATTTATAATATTTTGTATATTGAACGTTCGTTTTGGCTTTCGCTCTAGTTTAAATACTTATTATGAAAATATTTTATTATACCATTTTTTATACTTGTATTTGAAATTTAAGCCGCCACGATTGCAATCCCGAGTGTATTGTCAGAGCAAAAGTTTGTGTATCACTGCATCCTCTCACCGCCGCTGACGTAATATATGTATTAAAAATGGTTCTTACTTTCATTGCCCTGAGGGACACCGGTCGTAATTTATTCCATGCATATGCTTATGCAATCTACTGGATAGCTTTGAAGCTGAAAGTTCTGTAACGCTCACGTCAAGTTACGTGACGCAAGACTCGTAACTTACGAAAAAACTAGAACTTTCACCCTCCTTGTTTCCCTTCAGTTACAATCAGTGCATTATGATGGTGCATACTGACTTCCCGAGAGCTTTAATTATCGCCTCATCATTTTGACTTCTTCAATGTTGTCTGATTTGTCTCTAGACGTTGAATTTCTTTCGTCACGATAGGGATGAATCTCAACCTATTTCTTCACGATAGGGACAAGTTTCAATTTCTGTCATCAGAAGTTACTGGAGAGACGCTTCTCACTTTTCTTTTAATGTGATTGTTAATGTCTCACATTTCATTACGATATAGAGGCTTTTTCCTTTTATTCTCTACGATTGGTATGTATACTTGCAGTTCTATTGCGATACTGACGCTTTTCACCATCTTTCCTCGCGATTGAGTCGCTTCTCACCATCCGGATGCTCTTCAATCTCATCCCTTGAATTTTCAGACAGTCTCTTGTTCTATCGGTTCTTCACTATACGAGTCGCGGCTCTTGATAAGAGCTCGCCAAGTTCTCAGCGGGGCTCTTAAGGCCTCTTAAAATAAACTGATATGGAAGTCGTAGTCAAGCCTCATATGAGGGTCAGGTGCCAGAGTAAATAACTACCTTCACTAGTAGCAGATGTATGAAAATACTGGCTCTAGCAGCAAGCATGAAATTTATTTGAACAATCCTAAAATATTACATGAAGCACTAACGTTTAAAAGTTGCTAATGTTCAGACTGGTCCCGATCGTTTATGTCCAAGTACACCATATTACACTAGTCTGTCAAGGCGACTATGATCATTGCCGTACCAGCAAATATTAAATGTCAAATTTCGCACTAATCACTCTTGACCATCAAGTTTACGTCAAAGAGTGTTTTTAAATTGATTTATTAATTTGTAGTAATTTAGAAAAGGCCCAGAAGCTTCGAATTCAAACACCGAAGTAGATGCCGTTTAAAATATTACATAGAAATGATGCACGTGGAAGTCCATCATTTCTATGTGATGAATGAAACAATCTTATGAACGCACGTCAACAAACGGTGCATGACATCATCATCATCAAATTTCCATGACATCATCATCATGGAATTAGCGTCCATTTGCCGACCAAGCCTCACCGCGGCAAGAATCGATATCGAGTGCCGGCATGTCGGTGTGAACAGAGTCGCCACAGCCGTGCAATTCCGCTTCAATTCTGCTGACAAATCGTTTCTTTTGACGACTTCACAGATTTAATTTCAACTATAGCTCAGAATTCTTCAAAATTTGGGGCGATGTTTTTCTAACCTCTATGGAAGTTTTAACAAGCTACAGCGATACATGCGACCAAGCCATCAATCAACGAGGACGAGAAGGATGTGGTAGCTTGCAGCGGTAAACTTGTTTGTGCACTTCCTAGTCGACCAGAGATTGCATATTTAACCGTGATGATTTTTCGTAGCATCTGAGCCTTGACTATCGTAGCATTCCGAAGAGTCTGTCTAAGTTAGAGGAAAGCGAGATTTAAGGCGATATTTTCTGAGCTTTTTAAAATATTGAAATTTTCGCTAACTTTCGAAATCTTCTGTAAATCATTAATTTATTTACTTTGAGTGTTTTGTTGTTTGTGCCATGCTCAATATCTGACCGTTTCAAAGTGTGATGTAAGCTTTCGTCAGAAATTTAATGTTGATGTTCAGTTAATTGCCGTCGTCTTAATTTATAACTTGTGGAAATCTAACAAGGTTAACCAATGATCTCAAGAAGTATTCGAACGCTAAAATATTTTTTTCTTTCTTAAACCATTCTTTATTATTTATCAATGAGAATTCTAACGATCTTCGTTAGATACATTGATAATATGTCATTCACAAATAGTTCAGTTCGCCACACAATTTTTTTGACTAGTGACTGCCACCCGCACGCTCACCACACCATTTCGAGACTGCCACCTACATGCTCACCGCACCCTTTCGAGACAGCCACCTACATGCTCACCGCACCCTTTCGAGACAGCCACCTACATGCTCACCGCACCCTTTCGAGACAGCCTCCTACATGCTCACCGCACCCTTTCGAGACAGCCACCTACATGCTCACCGCACCCTTTCGAGACAGCCACCTACATGCTCACCGCACCCTTTCGAGACAGCAATTCTCACACTGAACGCGCCTTTTCTTGACTCTAAAACTCAAGCTCACGTCGCCATTTGTTACTGTGACTCACAGTCTTGCCGCACCGTTTGTTGACATCTTTTCATAATTCTCATAAAAAGATTGCGGATGCTAACATCGAAAAACACTTGGACATTTACTCATTATATGATTTAACTTATGCTTTCAAGTAGGCAATCCGTCATAATCTCTGACTTAGGGCTGGTGCTCGTGATAGTAAAAGACAACAATTATTTATTCATTATTAAGAAAGCTCTCCAGAAAATTCATGTCTATTTATCGCGTGAATGTAAATAGATAATATACATGAACTATAGACCTTGTTCGCAAAATCATTCACGTTGCTTCGTGTTGCAAACGAGCAGAAATTGTCTTCTCTCTTAAAATATTGCAAGTGATTGCCGCAAAGGATCGTCAATATAAATTTTACCATTTGGCTTACGGATTGAGCTCGCTAAAAACGGATTGCTAAGCGCCTATATGCGTCTCTAACCTCGGATATAGAGATACTCTAGATTCTTTCCGATCCCGGCTGTTGGTTCATAAGTGTTTTGCAACTAGCCATCTACATCGTTATTTATTACTGAATTAAAAAAAAGCTAGAATGAATATTTGTATCTTGTACTTTACCCTTCTAAGCCTTGCCAACGCTATGGAGTGTCAAATATAGAGAAATAAAATACGAGACGTTGTAAAATTACAAGCTTTATTACTTTGGATTAACTTATTTAAACAATCCTCTTACAGACAACACAGCATCCAATGTGTACTCCAAGGAAAGTGCAGGATGAAGATTATGTATTTTAATTATAAATTCATAGCTCATTGAGCCGCAAAAATGGAGTCCCAATTTCCTAAGGGTTCTAGGAAGAGCTGCAAAAGTCTCCACTTCGAAGTCTGTATCGAGCTTACGTAATTCTAAAGTTTCTAAATAATTGCAATCCGACAACATCGCACGAATTCCAGCGTCTGAAACTCCAGACCATTTCGAAATTTTCAAATGTTTTAGGAATTTGAATTCCGTGCATATCGACTTCAGAACAACATCACCCCGAGCTCTGACATTGGCTACATTGAGAGTTTCAAGGTGGATAAAAGTGCTTGAATGGAAAAATTCACGCAGCCTTGCTTGATTCCAATTATCATAATATCCACGAACGCTAACTGAAAATTCCAAGTATTTCAAGCTGCTAAGGTTCCGCATACCGAGCAAGTCGATGTCGCCGAAAAAATATTCCAAAAAATTAGGCTCCTGATCGATTATAAGTTTCACCAATGATGTACTCATATTATATTCGATGGCTTGAACCCAGAATGGCTTGCCGCACGGGATAGTGAGTCCTAAAGTTTTTAATCGTCCTCTAGAATTCGTAAGAAAACTTTCCAAAACGTCGTCTGGAAGCGGTGCTCCGTACAGTTCGAGCTCTTCGAGGTGAATGCACGTCTGGCTGAGATACAGTAGATTGGGCGTGTATTCCGAGTCTGGTAATCGTTCTCTATAATTATGCAAATGATCAACACGCAAATGTCTAATATTCCTAAAATCTACTAGATTATAAAAATGGTAAAGACTTGCTCCAGCCACCGACAAGGAACGTAAACACGGCAGCTTAGATTCTTTCTCGAAGGCAGTTTTGTCGATAGCAATTTCCTTGAGGTCAAGGTGTTTCAACCTGGGGAAGGCAGGTTTAAAATCAGAAATTAATCGGTTGACGATAATCCTATTCGAAACACGCAGAGTTAAGGCGTCCAACCGTAATGACGTCATTTTGGCAACTTCGATTAATGCTATATCATTCTTGCAACATTCCACATGGCCCTCCACATCTTGACGGGCAACGAGGTCCTCAGGATGGACGGTCAAATTCGTCCACAATGAAGGATCGCTTGCGATGTTCCTCCATCGCTCGCAAACATGGACCACCGTGCGGTAAATTTCTTGCGGTGTCAAGTAAGATAAAATTTCGACGAGGAGTTCATCCGGCAAATTCGATATTCCTGCTGTTGGCGCCATCTTGTGTCCCGCCATCTTGAGTGAGGATGCAGCAGTTTTCACTGTAATGAAAATTTACCCTAGTCAGAGTGAAAAAATATTACTCTGAAAAACATTCATTCCTTTTCGCTAATTTTCCTCAAACTCGATGAGTTGGGTAATTTATTGTGTTGAGATTTAGATGATTAAATTATGAACAGAATTAACGACATGACCTTGGAGTCTCAACCATTATAAGATAATGGTAGAGTGTCGCTTCGTTTTGTTGGTCACAAATTATGTGAGCTTCGAGTTCATTTTTAAAATGTGTACCTATGCTGATGATGCATGCTAATTTATAATTTCTGTTATGATTTTTATTACCATCGCATAGTATATACGTATAATGACAATGTATCATGTAAATTTACTAAATTGTTGAAATTTAACTCATATAGGCAGAAGGCTACGATCGACATTCATCGAACTTAAAATTGGCATTTATCAATCAATATTGGATCAAATTTTTACATCAGGTTTTTATCTCGATAGATAGTACTGAAACTCATGCAAATCATTGAAATACGGTCACTAAACCATTTCCACACATTACGCAACATAGAGTTATACAGAAACTCCTCTAAAATAGTTTCTTACTTAAAGTTCAAACATACAGGAATTGATAACGCTACATGAAACCGAGGTTTGTTACCAATAATGCCGATAGTGCTTGTAAAAATGAACCACCTGAAGTGTCACTTTAGAATACAGAGTATTTTAGTGCCGTGGTTGTAAATACGACCAATACTCACTCGCCGTGTTGGCGGGGCGGTGCGCTCACCTCCAATACCGATCGTCGCGGCTGAGGCGGCTCGTAATATCGCCTCTCAGCTCAGGCTTGGCCAACATGGCGCAATCGCTGCCGCTGCTGCCGCAGCTGTGAGTGAATCATCGCTGCCTTATACTGCTGCTTACTTAAGATCGTTTTAATCGTCGATAAAGCGCGATTAGTGATGTTTCGTGCTGAGGTGTCATGTGTGATTTTGCAGTGTATGTTTTTTTTTTTGTCTTCCGTGCTTTTTCATGTGCAGTTAACGATTGGCTTATTTGTTTGTTGCTGGTAACCCTGACTATCGCCGTGCCGTCTGTTGCTTGTGACCCTCACTCTCACCGCGCCGTTTATTGCTTGTGATTCTCACTATCACCGCACCGCTTGACGACTGTAACCCTCACTCGAAATAAAAAGCTTGCGGTTGATGATATTTAATTATGCCCTCGCAGTTTCACGGAGTAAACTTGGACTTTCGACAAGCAAGCAGTTAAAATCTGTGACATTGGACAAGTTTTCGCGATAGTAAATGACAACAGAGATTTTATGATATTCTTTGTAACTTTACAGTCTTCTCTTTTCGGATAAAGATGAAGGTGCATTCTTTTATTCGTTTCACTGAGTCAGAGAAACTTCCTAAAAAATCTATGAGTTTTCAAATAGATATAAATAGTTCATACACTTAACTATGTAAACATCGGTAGCAGGTGTATTCATAATGCTTCAAGCTGTTAATGAGCAAAAACTTTTTCTAGCTTATGATGTTGCAAATAACGGCTGAAAATTATCGTTGAAATAATTCAACGACTCGCAACACTGGTTGAACTCACTGGCAAACGGATCGCTAAGCGCGTATGCGGCTCCAACCTCGGGTACTTCAAGTAAAAATTTATAGGTACGAAGGAAGTACAGTGGATGGTACAGGGCAGGGTGGCCCAGTGGTTAAAGTTTGGATTATTATCAGGATTGGCGCAGAGAGGCGCGGGTTCGATCCCAGCTCTGTGCGCCAGTTTCTGGTCAGAATCGGTAAGGAGGCCGGGCGGTTAGGCACAGCAGAATTGGAGCAGTGAGTTGCGAGTTCGAGACCGCGAAATGCTGTGAATGTTCTGCGATGTTAAGAATCGGCGACAGGCCTAAGGCCTACTAAATGCTGAAACCGCTATTATTATCTAATCATGATCAGCTTCGTAAACTCAATATATTATGAAAATTGAAGAATCAAACAATCAGAGAAAAAATTATTTACTCTGGAGTGGATAATTCAAACAATCCTCGTACAGACAGCATGGCGTCCAATGTGTAGTCTAAGGCAAGAGTAGGATGAAGATTTTTTATTTTATTAATAAATTCATAGCTCATTGAGCCGCAAAAGTGGAGTCCCAATCTCCTAAGGGTTCTCGGAAGAGCTGCAAAAGTCTCCACTTCGAAGTCTGTATCGAGCTTACGTAATTCTAAAGTTTGTAAATAATTGCAATCCGACAACACCCGACGAATTCCAGCGTCTGAAACTCCAAGCCATCTCGAAATTTTCAAATGTTTTAGGAATTTGAATTCCGTGCAAATTGATTTAAGAACTGCATCACCCCGAGCTCTGACATTGGCAACAATGAGAGTTTCTAAGTGAATAAAAGTGCTTGAATGGAAAAGATCACGCAACCTTGCTTGACAGTAATTATCACGAGTTCCACTGACACTGACTGAAAATTCTAGGTATTTCAGGCTGCTGAGATTCCGCAATCCGAGCAGGTTGATATTTCCGAAGGAATACTCCCAAAAGTTAGGCTCGTGATCGATTACAAGTTTCAACAATGACGTGCCCATATTATCTTCGATGGCTTTTACCCAAAATGGTTCTTCGCATGGTATGGTGAGTCCAAAAGTTTTTAATCGTCCCCTGGAATTCGTAAGAAAACTTTTCAAAACGTCGTCTAGAAGAGGTGCTCCGTACAGTTCGAGCTCCTCGAGGTGAATGCACGTCTGACTGAGATTCAGCAGATTCGACTTGTATTCTGAGTCGCCTAATCGGTCTCTATAATTGTGCAAATGATCAACACGCAAACGTCGAATGTTGGTAAAATCTACGAGGGTATAAAGATGGTGGAGACTTGCTCCGGCCACCGACAAGGAACGTAAACACGGCAGCGTCGAGTCTTTCGTGAAAGCAGTTTTGTCGATAGAAATTTCTTTGAGATCAAGATGTTTTAGCCGGGGGAAAGCAGGTTTAAAATCAGATATTAATCGGTTGACGATATTCCTATTCGAAACACGTAGAGTTAAGGCGTCCAACCGTAATGACGTCATTTTGGCAACTTCGATTAATGCTATACCATTTTTTGCAACATTCTTCATGGCCCTCCACATCTTGACGGGCAACGAGGTCCTCAGGATGGACGGTCAAATTCGTCCACAATGAAGGATCGCTTGCGATGTTCCTTCGCTCACCTCCAATACCGATCGTCGCGGCTGAGGCGGCTCGTAATATCGCCTCTCAGCTCAGGCTTGGCCAACATGGCGCAATCGCTGCCGCTGCATGCCGCAGCTGTGAGTGACTCATCGCTGCCTTATTCTGCTGCTTGCTTAATTTCGTTTTAATCGTCTATATAACAAACTTTCAGCTATATTTGTTTCAAGCGTGGTATTAGTTGTAATTTTACATTGTTAATAAATTGTAAATTGCTATCAATTTGTTATTGTTCAACTTTTATGTTCTCTGTTCTCTTCCTAGCATTAACAGAGAGCTCAGAAAAGTATTTAACTTTGTGAAGAGGTTACCTTTTTTTTCCAAGCATTAACTATTTACAAGAAACTGCCATATAATGCAATAATTAATTAGCTATAGAGGGTCAATTAGTCTGTTATTCATTTAATTCTTTGTTATTACAATCGCAGCCACATGGATCTAATTATCGCTAAATGCTTTCATTGCGAGGGGATATTGCATACAAGACCAACTGCTTCGGCTCAATCAGACCCTTAATAAGTCCAGCTAGCCTCGCCACTCTAATCGTATCTTTGGAGAACAGGGGCCTTACGTTCAAAATTAGCTAAGTGAACGTAAGTACTTACGCTTTATTTTCTTGTCTATGATTGGTGGATTTTGCTTGAAAGGCCGTCAATGATTGGCTGATGAACTTACGATCTTTTGACTTTCTTTGAAAGTATAGGCCCAGTAGGTCAACACATGCAGCGCTCTCTATACGTAAACATCTGTTTATATTCATGTTTTTAAGCTAGCAAAGCGCACGATGCAAGCAAAAAACATCGCTCTTTACGTTGAACTAAGGCTGATAAATCAGAATTACGCGTTCCTACCCTCTTGATCTCATGTGCTTGAAAATTGATTCCATCCCATGAACTTATGCTGAATGCTCCCCGAAGAGAAACTTTATTTTTCAACGTTCAACAAGAAATTCATTAGTTGGGCGACTAAATTTTTTAGTTGTCTTCTACGAGTTTTAACTAACAAAATCGACGGTTTAATGTTTGGCGTAGCACTGGTTAAAAAATTGGTGCTTGAGCGATTCAAAGTTTCCCTATTTTACATCACGTGGTTATTGTATTCGAAATTCATTGTCGACTTTAGGCTACTCGCTTAGTGTACACCGAGACTCACTTACAATTATTGAAGGCTTAATTAATATCGAAATGTGGTGAAGGAGCGTATTATTCAATTTGGATAAGAAAAGTTGATTACATCTATGTGTAAGTCTAACCTTATTAATCCACTTACTCATCCCAAAAATATATTAATCGAACCAAATCTATAACCTCCAGAAATATGACCTAGGGACATTTTTCGTTTAAAATTAACTAAACGGATGTGGTCCTATTCCCATAGGTTGATAACGCAAGGTCCGATGAACAATTATTTTGTGATGTACGAGATATTTGACGAAGAACTTGGTAAAATATAACGGACGCCGGTTGTTTAACACGACAGACAACACCGTGCCCGTACCGTGACTTGGTTTCATTCGTTTGCGAAGGACTGAGAGCGATCATCTACTGTGCCACCAATGGAGGCAGAACAAACGCATTCAATTTTATGATAACAACTCTTTAATCTTTATAGATTATTAAAACTGCCCTCTATATTTGGCACGAAAGTATACTTCGCGTAAACGAATGAGGTTGTCCGAAAAATGTTAGCAGTACCGTTTGTTGCTTGTGACCCTCACTATCACCGCACCGTTTGTTGCTTGTGACCCTCACTATCACCGTGCTGTTTGTTGCTTGTGACCCTCACTATCACCGCACCGTTTGTTGCTGGTAACCCTCACTATCACTGCACCGTTTGTTGCTGGTAACCCTCACTATCACCGCGCCGTTTGTTGCTTGTGACCCTCACTATCACCGCGCTGTTTGTTGCTTGTGACCCTCACTATCACCGCACCGTTTGACGACTGTAACCCTCACTCGAAATAAAACATGCACTTGCGGTTGATGGTATGTAATGCCCTCGAAATTTCACGGAGTAAACATGGGACTTTCGACAAGGCAAACATTTAAAATCTGTAACACTGGGGGGTGGATAGATGGAGGTCAGCATAGCTCAAGTCCACAGTGTGATTCATATATCTTCCCGAGCGTAACGCAGCCGGGCATCTTCACGGCTTTTGACTCAAAGCGCCCACCCCAACAGCGCCGTTCAGTCACAGGCCGGAGCGCATACAGGCCGGAGCACAACTTGCCGGAGCGCAGCAGGCCCTACCGCAACAGCTACTCCTATAACCTAACCTAACCTGCGCCGCCTGTTGCGGTAGGGCCTGTTGCGCTCCGGCCAGTTGTGCTTCGGCGCTGTGAAGCAGTGGCTGTGTTGTGCAAAGCGGATTTACTGTTAGCCGGAGTTACCCACAGCTCATTGATCTGAGGCTATGTGTAGATATTGCATGCTGATAGTTGACGTTGGGCCCAGGGCCTGTTTACCAGTCAATTTTGTTACCCGCGGCTGCGCTCCCACACTGGGCAAGTTTTCGTGATAGTAAAAGACACAGCTATGATTTTATGATATTCTTCGTAACTTTGCCGTCTTCTCATTTTGGATATAGATGTAGGTGTATTCTTTTATTCGTTTCACCGAATCAGAGAAACTTCCTGAAAAATCCACGAGTTCCCTTTCAATTAGATGTAAATGGTTCATAAACGTAGCTATATAAACATCTGTCGCAAGTGCATTCGTAATGCTTCAAGCTGTTAATGTGCAAAAATTGTTTCTAGCTTATGATGTTGCAAATAATGGCTGTAAATGATCGTTAATATAATTCAACGACTCGCTCAACTGATTGCACTCACTGCCAAACGGAGCACTGAGTGCGCGTGCGGCTCTAACCGCAGGTATTTTAAGTAAAAAATTGTAGGTACGAAGAAAGTACAGGGGATATTTTTTTATCTTATAATCAGCTTCGTAAACGCAATATATTATGAAAATTGAAGAATCAAACACGATCAGATATAAAATTTATTTACTCTGGAGTGGATAATTCAAACAATCCTCGTACAGACAACATGGCGTCCAATGTGTAGTCTAAGGCAAGAGTAGGATGAAGATTTTGTATTTTATTAATAAATTCATAGCTCATTGAGCCGCAAAAGTGGAGTCCCAATTTCCTAAGTGTTCTAGGAAGTGTTGCAAAAGTCTCCACTTCGAAGTCTGTATCGAGATTACGTAATTCTAAAGTTTCTAAATAATTGCAATCGGACAACACCCCACGAATACCAGCGTCTGAAACTCCAAGCCATCCCGAAATTTTCAAATGTTTTAGAAATTTGAATTCCGTGCACATTGATATCAGAACTGCATCACCCCGAGTTCTGACATTGGCAACAATGAGAGTTTCTAAGTGAATAAAAGTGCTTGAGTGGAAAAGATGACGCAACCTTGTGTGATAGTAGTTATCACAATTTCCACTGACACTGACTGAAAATTCTAGATGTTTCAGTCTGCTAAGGTTCCGCAATCCGAGCAGGTTGATATTACCGAAAGAATACTCCCAAAAGTTTGGCTCGTGATCGATTACAAGTTTCAACAATGACGTGCTCATATTATTTTCGATGGCTTGAACCCAGAATGGTTGAATGGATGGAATGTACCCGCACGGGATAGTGAGTCCAAAAGTTTTTAATCGTCCTCTAGAATTTGTAAGAAAACTTTCCAAAACGTCGTCGGGAAGAGGTACTCCGTACAGTTCGAGCTCTTCGAGGTGAATGCACGTCTGGCTAAGATTCAGCAGATTCGACGTGTATTCGGAGGCGCGTAATCGATCTCTATAATTGTGCAAATGATCAACCCGCAAACGTCGAATGTTTGTAAAATCTAAGTGATTATAAAGATGGTAGAGACTTGCTCCTGCCACCGACAAGGAACGTAAACACGGCAGCGTCAAGTCTCTCGCAAAAGCTGTTTTATCGACAGAAATTTCTCTGAGGTCTAGGTGTTTTAGCCGGGGGAAAACATGTTTAAAATCAGAAATTAATCGGTTGACAATATTTCGATTTGAAACACGTAGAGTTAAGGCGTCCAACCGCAATGACGTCATTTTGGCAACTTCGATTAATGCTAAATAATTTTTGCAGCATTCTTCATGGCCCTCCACATCTTGACGGGCAACGAGGTCCTCAGGATGGACGGTCAAATTCGTCCACAATGAAGGATCGCTTGCGATGTTCCTCCATCGCTCGCAAACATGGACCACCGTGCGGTAAATTTCTTGCGGTGTCAAGTAAGATAAAATTTCGACGAGGAGTTCATCCGGCAAATTCGATATTCCTGCTGTTGGCGCCATCTTGTGTCCCTCCATCTTTAGCGAGGATGCAGCAGTTTTCACTGAAATTAAAAATGTTGATGTCAATATTTTCCGAAACAAAATAATGTAAAAGATCATTATATTGAGAACCAGCATTCCTTCTCTATAATTTTCTTCAAAGCCTTTGTATTGAGAATACAGTGACGTATAGATCACTGAATTGAAACGCAAGACTGAGTTTTGTACAGAATTAGCGACATGAATTTAATTGGAGTTTCAACTATTTTAAAAATACTTTCGTATATGTTTGTCGGATATTGCTAGGAACTATTTGTTCATTGCTATTGCCATTATACACTTATTTGACCCACTGTTACACACAAAACTATTGGACCCATAATATAAGTTTATTTACAATCACTGTTATGATTTTTGTATTAATATTCCAAAGTATAGATTATAATAAAATTTCAGTCAAGGATAGAAACGATTTCTTGACAGTAATGTAATTAGACATCATCGCATATATAGTGTGGTTCACATATTTAATCCAGGTTTTATGTTCTCAAGCATCGACACTTACTTCATCGATATTAATTATTTTCATGAANGAGTATGAACATCTTCAAAAACAGACTAGACGAAGCTATGCAGGAGCATATGTTCAGTCTTAAAATGCCTAGCAAATTACGGAGCAGGCAATAAGTCCAGCACATATCTCAATCAATCGTCAGTTATGGAAAGATCGGGTTCCAAAGGCCGGATCCCTTGTGAATCAAGTCACGAAAAGTTCAAGAATCGGCAACAGGCCATGGGTGTCTTCAACGCCGACACTTCTATTCTTAACTTCACTATATTTCTCACCAACCGTGAACCATTTACAAAAATCTGCGATCTAACACAATAATTAATTAGCTATAGAGAGTCAATTATTCTAATATTCAATTCTTTGTAATTACAATCGCAGCCACACGGATCTAATTATCGTTAATTGCGTTCCCTTGTGGTGGATATTGCATACAAGACCAACTGCCTCGGCTCAATCAGACCCTTTGAATCCATCGAGCCTAGCCACACAAGTTTTAGTTTTTTTTTTTGCGAATAATGGAAAAACACGTTCATCACTCATCGTTCGTAAGCATTTGTTAATATTTGAGCTTTTAATAAAACAAAAGCCTGATGTATTTTAAGGAAGCCCAAGCCAGATGTAATTGGAAAAAATAGCATTTTACCTTGAACTAACGATAATTCTTATTGAAATTGTACCTTCGTACCAATTTGATTCACTTGTACTTTATATATATTTAATCACATGAACGCATGATTACTCCCAGACGAGAAAATAATTGTTTTTCAACCTTCAGCGGAAAAAACCATTTGTTGTAGAAATTATGTGGTTGATTTGTCTTTTTCTGGGTTTTAAACAACACAATCGACTCATTAAAGTTAATAGTAGAGAAAAAACTCAGATTCTACTGTAAATTAAAAAAATTCAAATTTGGCCCAATATAATTTAATAAGGACAATATATACAAGCGACTATCGTGCACCAAAAACAAGAGTGTAGCGAATCAAATAGAAACAATACCCGGAACCAACCAGCACTATGTACAATTTTGAAGTCATTTTAAAAATTAACTGAGAATAATTTTTCTTCAATCAGAGTAGATGATCGATGTATCCAAAATGATTTCTCACTTCTGCTTCCGCATTCACCTCATCCGTTTCCGTTTGAACAACGCGTTTTAATTAGTGCACATGCGTACAAGCTCAGGCCGTAACTTAATGCGCACTCGACCAAATCGAAATTACGGAATTTAGAATTCAAAATTGAACTTCAAAGCACATGAAGACGAAGCTAATAATTAGTATGGTCCCGCTTGCCGCACAGCGCAACGTGCTGGATTTATCGAGAATTTAATGGTTTTATAATTGATGTTGACGATGAATATAATTTGTGAGGTGGATGCAGATATCATTACTGCTGTTGCTGATTGCCTATCAGAGTAGGCAAACGGACAATTTTTGGTAAGTCATAAATGCTTACTCAGGTTATATAACTGAACTAATTGGTTAATTAGTTGGTACACTAAATCATTTTGAATGTGAAATTAACATTCATTTACTTGTGTGTAATGTGTACGTTTCAGAGGTATTCAACAAGTGTCTATATCACAATTAACCTGCGCGTGATAGCATGCATTTTATTGCCAAATTCTCCCACGCCCATGCATGCGCTTGCAAAAATTTTTTACAGAGCTTTGTCGTTTCCAAGGCATCATGAACTTTTGGGATATGGAGAAGCAGTGCAATGGCCATTTATCTTATTTAGCATAAGTCAAAATATGAAGCAATTTAGATGAGGCTGGGAGGGCGTATATCAATAGCCCTCCTCACGTCAGGGAGATTGATGGCCGCACGTAAGCGCTCTCAAACTGCTAAAGTTGAATGATCGGGAAAATTACTGACAGTGTAATGCATGGCAATGGCCTTATTGGCCGTAGAACCAAGTTCCTAGCTCCTGTCGCTGGCATCTTGATCGAGTGTTAATATGCTAGCAGGGAGAACATTTAGCATATCATTGCCTTTGTGTAGGATGATTGAGAGAATTCACGATCGTGATCAGTACGTGGCAATGAAAATTTGCGTTGCTACCATCGTCTAACATTCACATATCCTTATCTATCTATTCATCATTAGGATGCAAATATTCTAATTTCCTTCGTCGTTGCTAACTTTTCATCAATTCTCTTCAACCATTGATAGTTTATTCCGTCCGATTATTCTATAAATGATGTGGGTTTTTGCCGAGAAGCCTCTATAAAGCCTCGAATTTCAGGAATTTCATTAATATTTCAATATTTCCCCTTCACTCTCCAGCCTCTGATGTTTGTCTTCATAATGTTTGTAGTTTCACGAGAGGATTGGTTTTAAACCTACGCACTTCCATCGCTGCTACTCAAATTTATTCCATGCCTGAGAGCGGCCTGGTGTGATAACCAAAGAAAAAGAATAATTATTTTCACTCGCCGCTAGCCAACAACCAAAGCTAAAAGTTTTAATGGACTTTGATGAAGTTTCACGGCTTCTCAACACTGGAATTGCTGGGCGAATCCTTCTCGATGGAGCTTCGAAGAACAACAGGAATAAGCTAGCCACATGTTAACAGTATAATAGAGAAAGTCATTCGCAGTTTTAATCGCTAGAACGTGTATATCGTCGTCATTAGAATTCAATTATCAAAGATTTGGCCTTAAAAGTAGCATTTTAATACTTGGTATGCCATTTGGAAGCTTTTAATTTCTTGTACGGCTTTAGATGCTCTATAGGGGTTAAAAACTGCATTTCGGGGCTAGTTTTTTTAGAGAAGAAAATAATTGACAAAAATGTATACGCATGTGTATTAAACAATTTAAACTACAGCACTTTATGAAGAGATGTGCATTTTTCAGAGCTGCATGAGAACCTATTTCTTCTTTAAATAAGGATCTGAATTTCGTGTTATGGTGACTTGATTTTCCGAGGTTCAACTTGAAGCCTCAAGATCTGGATTCCTTTTTTACCAGATTTTCAGTTCTACGCCTCAGATATAACGAATTCTAACTGCGCGCGCCTCCAGTCTAAATGCTGGTCTAAAATTATCCACATTTTTATCCCTAGCAGGCAAGCTTGGCTTTAATGAGCTCGCCTCAGCCTTGGAAATTACAAAAGTCATTGAGCTAATGTGTAAGAAATTTAAAGTCGTTATTTCCTGATAAATTGGATAGAAATGCACCATATGGATGCATGCGTGGGGCTCTATTGCGGAAGGTTTCTTTAGCAAGTTGAACACTTTCGTGAAATTAACAGATCATAATTTCAAATAAATTTTCAGATTTTTAATTTGAGAAATAAATAACAATTTCGACATTTTGGACAGCAAACAAAAGCATTTCCACGAACAGTTAGAATGCAACTCCATCTTGCATTGCGTGCCAATAGTAATTTTTTTATAAATTGGGTTAATTTATCCAATCAAGATCACGATTTAAACATGTTTCTCAATTGTCTTGTTGCTCATAATAAATAAAAACCTGTCATATTAGACCTATATTATTAAATAAATTCAATGCGACATCAGCAGGTAAAAGAGAATATTATATATTATTATATATTTTATATTATATATTTTATTGGTGGTCACTCTCAAAGTTCAGTTCTTTTCACTCCTATTCATGTGACTGATATCCAAGCTTATATCAGACAAACAAGATAATTTTGCGTATCGCGAAAGTTTAACATTTCTATTCATTCCCTATAAAAACAAATTTCATCGTAATTTTTCTTTGTTGTGGGCTTTTACTCTCCGGAAAAAATTTCCCGCATTTGATTCTTTTTAAGCACGCTGCAGCATTGTTTGGGAGGTCGGCAATGCACTCAACTTGGCTACGAAAAGATCTACATTAGAATACTTGGAAGCTCACAGGGTGTAGCCGAATTGAAGTTTTTCGTGGAAATTTCAAAGTACGGCTCCAAAAGTTACGATTGTGGCAAATTTAGTACATCCTGAAGCCCAGCGAGATTGTCAAAGCGACCGTCTTCATTGCTGCACGGCAAAAACGCGACCCTCCGCGCAAAAGTTTGATCCATTGAGGCGAGATTTACCGGTTACGTCTTGCATAATTCAGTCTTTCGGGGATGAAAACGATCAGAGATAATAGTGCTACGGCACTGGGACTTGAAGTAAATCGAAGGTAGCTTCTTCGATTTTTTTTAGTTTAAAACTGTCAGATATTTTTGGGTTCAGCGTACCAAAAATTTGTTACCGTTCCGCTCTTATTTCAAGTCTTACCGTATTCGTACTTTTTCTTCACATTGCAGTGAAGACGTCACTCAAATAGGATCTTATCATTAATATCATACCGATATACTAGAATTTATAACTACGTAATCGAGCTTCCATGAGTTTTAACTGATGAAATCCGTTCGCTGTTATGTACATGTGCTAAAAAATACCTTTTTATGCATAAAACTCTTTCTTTGTGCCTCTTCAATGAGACTTCCAAACTTTATTTCCGTATTTTCTCTGCTAGATTCAGTGCTACTTTTCAAGAGTCAAACCTAGGGAAGCAGAGCTCTAGTTATAATTAGGCATTGCGCTACTAAATCAGGTAAAAATCCCTGCTCGTTCTGCGCTAAAATGTTGTGCTGATAAGAACAAAGCTCAGCGTAATGAGACCCAGAGCTACAGTGCCTGAGCGCTGGCTCTGTCGCCGCAGTGTTGTTAGTAACACGCGCTGGTAATGCGCTGGCTCTGTCGCCGCAGTGTTGTTAGTAACACGCGCTGGTAATGCGCTGGCTCTGTCGCCGCAGTGTTGTTAGTAACACGCGCTGGTAATGCGCTGGCTCTGTCGCCGATGTGGTGGTCACGTATGCATGGTGCATTTTTTCTCTATCAGGAACAGGATTTAACCACATTTACGAAGGCTCGCATTTGTCGCTAATTCGTTATTAAGAGCAGGAGCAAGGCTTCAACTCCGAAGTTCATTTTCACTCCTTTGCAGTCATGCAGCTAAATAAATCAAGAAAATATCATTTATATGAGGAGAGTAAAAAATTGCAATCTGGTAATATTAGTAGTCTATATTTGGCAATAATATTTGGTAGTCCATATTTTTCGAATAAACCGACTTGTACGTATTTCTGATTTTCGAGTCTATTTCTCCTATACTAGGCAGTTTTTTTCGTAAAACAATTATTGATAGTATGTTACCTTCATTTTATTTTCTTTTAATTAATGTATAAGCCTTCTAGGATTTCTTATCCATGTATGTCCCAATAGAATATAAACCCGGTATAGCATACATGCACATTCTCAGACGCGTTAACTCCTTAGACGCAAGCCTCACCATATATAATGTATATATATGATCAAATAATTGCTTCTAAGCCATCCAGCTTCCCGGACCTCAAGAAATTATTCTGGGTAGCGGCCAATTGTCAGAACTAATTCCCCACGCATGTGCCTAACGCTGCAGCAACTGTTAGCTTTGCCCTTGCGTTCCTTTCATTGCAATTTTCGGGACGATGCAACGGTTGCTCATGGCTTAAAATATGTTCATTAAATGGACAAAGTTCGGTATAAGGCTCAGTTGTTTATTTTTGCAATCGTTTACAAAAGAGTGGAAAAATGCAGCAACTATTAGGAAGAAAATAGTTGCGAAGTTATACTGTGTGCTGATTTGAATATTGTTTTTTTGCAGTTGTATTTGAATTTAACATATAAAACGGGCCTTCAGGTGCATTCTGGTTTAATTTAGAGATTAAGTTGTGCTTGGGATTGGAAATTTTAAACAAATTCTTTAAATTGGTCAAGCATTCACAAGTGTTGTTTATATTAAATTATAAGTTTGATTAGAAAACCTTTGGCAACGATATAAACGAACTAAAATGCTTAACTGATGATTGTCAAATCAAATGAGCAGTTCTCGCTGAAAAATTTTTAATGATTCTTTCAATTAAATTATATGGGCCAATTGAATTGAATGATTGCTCATTTACTAGGTAATAAAATTTATTCTACTTCTACTTGTATCGGATAATGAAATCTCCATCTATTAATCATCAAAGTTCATTGCTGGATGAAATCCGAAGCCACCGGAAATTCAGGCGCTATCAAAACCTTTTACGACCTCACTCTCTCAATTACCATGTCAATCGCTGGTGTGATTGCTGCATCTATTGACTTAAATTCTGAATAATTCTTGAGTGATAAGTTGGTGATGCATAATTTGGGAATTTGGTAATTTTGCAGTGGAAGCTTAAAAATGAATTACGAATGAAAAATGCGACTCTGGAAATTTTTAATGATTATTGTATTACTGATTATCGCGTCGTACAGCGATACAAGGACAACAAGTATATATATAAGTGTAAAACACCGAACATAAATGACAATCACTTAGAAGCCGGTTGTTGCTTTTTCCTTAGAAATTTTATGAAGATTTTTATAAACTTACATGCAGGACATATATTTTATTTTACATATTTTAATAACCGGTAATTATGTGATATTTCTTTTTTTTGGAGGGGGGGGAGCGGAGCGGCGGGCGACTAAACGCTCTACCGATTGTGCCGAACATCACTAAGAAAATGTTAACTTTAACATGATTTGAAATTCATAATTTAACTCGATATATCAAGAGTGGGAGTAGTAATGTTGGATAGCACTAAAATTTACCTTTACTTTTTTGCAAATTGCGCGAAAGGGTCGAAGAGGGAAAACAACGCGAACCTGCCGACGACGCTGGGTTCAACAACTATCTTGATGAACTTGCGTCGCTGTGAAACCTGCAACATATCTCGCATCTGTATACGAATAAATTAGCGCATTTTTAGATATCTCTTCATAACAACACCGGGTATAATTAGCTAAGAAGAATGATATAATTGTTAAATTTGATCTTGAATCGTGCATAGAATTTTATGGTAACTCTGGGATTTTTTTATCCCAAACAATGACGTGCTAAGAAACCCACTTAGCACACTGCTCGTCAAGCGCATGCTAAAAATAAAGCAAAATTTTAATCACATTGTTCCTAAAAGATTAGTGTGACAGTAGAATTTTAGCCGTGTTAGTATCGCTCAACATTGAAAAAAATGTCTAAGAAACAGCCGGATTTATTTCCCCAACATCCTTCACGAGCATTGTGATTAAAAGCACCTAAAATTAGAACTTCTGAAAACCAACTTTAAAACATTTGCGTTCGTTGATGTCGCTTCTGTAAGTAACAAAAACTAATCCGGGAAAAAATAAAAACTCTACTTTAATGGAATTTTTTTTGCGCTGCTAAATCCGTTTCCGGAGACACTGGAATCGCTTTATTTGGAGCATCCGACTTAGTGTTAGCTGACCTCTTGGATTGCCGGACAGGACCGGGAATCATCTGTCTTCGGTCACAGAAGGCGATCTAATTCCCTAAACTCAAGAGCACTTTATCTTTCATATGAAGAATCCAACTACACTTCATGAAGAACTTCCTCTGCCGCATTTCCTAAGTTGGGCATCCTGTCATTTTTTCTGCCGCACGAAGTTGCTCATCATTTTTCCCGGATGAGTTTTTCATTAAAGATAATAAAAAAAGGTAAGCAATACGTACGATATGGTATTGCAAAATTTATCGATTCATTTTGTTTTTGGAGTAACGAAATTGTGTTATTTATATCTCCTAAGTTATAGTCAATGACGATTCAATTGTATAGTGATGCCGTTCAAGTGATGTTTTAACGTATGCATTTTTAGAGTTTAGAGAACAAGGAATTTAACAACGAAGAAATCTTTATCACACTGGATTTTCTAGCTAAGAACTTGGAAATCGGTAGTACTCGTAAAAAAATTAAATAACCTCTGCAGGTATTTTTAGATTATGTCTTCCGATTTTGGTTCAACCAAACTCATTTCCAGATCGAACTTCAATTTACTGTGTTGTCAAACGCTCCCGCATTTTCATGTGCAGCTTTCGAATACAAAAAGGCCAACTTTAGAAGTATTTTGAGAGGGAATAGTGAGCGCGATTCGCCCCGCCGGCCTTCGCTGTATTAACTCCCGCTGCTAAACAAGCAATCGTCCTGGCAATCTCCGGCGAAGCAATGGGTTCGATTCTGGCCCCGGGTTAATGAATGTGGCCACTCATGCAACTTGCTCCTATTGTATCAGGGCACGGAGAGACGCTAAATAAGCTAGAGAACTTGCTCCTAACTAACGGAGACTTTCAACTCAATATTTCTCATGATTGTGAACCACTTCCATATTAGACATCAAAGCCCGATCTTGAATTACTAAAATTAATAATAAAGGTTCCAACCAAAATGAGAACTTGAATAAAAAACGTATTGGTAGGGAAATGTGGAGATTGTCCTCCGAATCTTTCGTGGTATTCTTTCGATACTGATTCTCTTTACGTTATAATTCCATTTCAACGTGCAGTTTGCTCGAAAGCCATTTTACCGCTTGTCTATGAATACATAAACGTTGGCTTTTGCATCAAAAGAGCTGGTAACGAGAGATACCTGCACTGGGCAAAGAGATATATGGTAAATTGTCCAACATGCACCTTCCTTCAAATCCAACAGTTAAAGATCCGCTTCAGAAAATTCAGTTAAATCGAGCAAGTGGCGCGCGATTTTACATATTGGTTTCAAATTCTTAACTTTTGTTGCTTAAAATTTTTTCAACTTTGTTGCTAAAATTATTTTCGAGTTTATTCTCCGTTGTAAGCGAGTGTTTCATGAAAAAATTTCGTTGCAACCTTGCCAGTTCAATTCAAAATACAAATTTAAATCACCTTTTGTTGAGATCGAGGTGCAAGCCTAAGAAACGAAAAAGTACCTTTACCTGTAAGCTCAATTGTCACGGCTTTGAAAAAATGCAGAATATAAGATCAAGGAGGCTCGCTATCAGAAAGATGGCAGCAAGTTACGATTATTTAGAAGTGGGTTTACGCGTTCAAATTACGAGATCCTGCATGAAACTTTAAATAAGGTTGATTGTGACTCATATTTGAAGAAAAGTGAAAAATAATTTAAAAACGGAACTCTTCGAGGATCTTTGTGGATTTCTTGAATGATAAGATATGGAGCCTTTTCAGAATTTTAGAGCGATTGCAAGCATGAATCGTGGAGAAACACTCTATGTATGGAGGGGAAACACTATGAAAATTTACTGTAATTAATTTTGGCTTAAGAGAAAGCTAAAGTGTAAACTTGATTGAATGCCTCCTTTAAGATAAGGTTCCAAGGCGAATTGCCTTGGTGAATTGTCATTATGAATTGTCATTTCAACCTTTAAAAAAATGCTTGTATATGATGCGAATTACTCATCACGCAGCTGGAGTTCGCTCTAACTTTAATCTTTCACTCTCTAAAAATCTTGTTGTTATTATATGAAAGAATGAATCGTTAACATTTACATTTAGTTGTTTTAATTCACGACATATTCCAATAATTCCAAATTTCTTCGATATTCCATCGTTCTCTGGAGTTGGAAACTTTGGATGGGACTTTACACATTTTGAAATACGTTTGAAACTTCAAATCAGTAGATTCCTCGGTAAGATCTGAAAAGACTTGCTGAATTTAGTTAGTTTATTTCCTTTAGGAAGTTTTGCAGAACTTCGAAGGCGAAAATCCTCACTGGTTGACTTTTCTAGCCGAGAGTTCCAAGATGAAAACGAGCTTTCTTATTCACTGCAACTTTCCTAATGATTGCATTTCATTGGCGGCCGAACGCAACGTTATTGACCGATTTAAAAATAGCATCAAATTGGCATAACAGAGAATACGGAAGCAGAGTTTTTCTACTTTAGTATTACATTATGGCTCTCGGCTGCAGTCTCAGAATTTTTATTTATTACATATTTCAAGAAGCGGATACTTGAAATTTAAATTTTGCGTGGGCCACAAGTCAGCGGAGCGGAAGGACTTTGTCAAGTCATTGATTTATTGAAGAAAGTGTCATCGATGTGGCTTATCGCCCTCCATTGACTGATGAAATACGGGACTCTGAACACAGCTCGGAAATGCGATCAAATATTTGCCTTAGACTTTTTCAAATATGCAAAAATCCGTCTGAAAATTTATTTTTGTGGAGAGAATCAAGTAAAAATTTGTACAATATTCATGATGCACTTGTACAGTGTATGATTTTCAGGGGTATCTCATTGCCTTATTGATTGTAATGATATTAATGATGATCAGGCGTTCCTCATTTCCATGATAGGTAGTATATAATGGAAGCTGAAAATTAGTAATCAGAACATGATGAAAGGAATGAAGAACTCGTTAGTAATATTCTAATTGGTTGCATGTACAAGATGCATCAGTTCGTTTACTTCCACAGTCAGCAATAAAACTTATGTTTGCTTGGGAAATGATTAAAAATTTTTCATTATTTACAGAGGTAGAACTAACTTGAGAAGGAAAGAACACCTCCGTATTTTTTGCCATCATAGCCAATCAGTCAGAAAACTAACGATTGAAGTTTCGTAAAAAAGATAGAAATTGCATATCTAGTAAAGGCATGGGTAATATAATGTTTGTCATGCAAGAAATATTTTTAAACGTGCAAAAAGTGCCTTTGAACGACCTCATGCCTCGAACATTTTGCTTCAGAAACTTATCGGGAAAAACAGCTTACTTTGCTGTTACTGAGCGCCAGCCATCATGTAAACTTCCCTTTAACATCGGCACCGCTACCTGAGCTTCTTTTAACAACACAGTAACTAAGCTCACTGAATTTTCATAATTTAACATCATATTCAAGACAAAAAAAAAGTTGTGAATCGTTCATACACTCATACACTTCCTCATACACTCATACTTCACTCATACACTTCCCTGTCAGACGCGGTCGAGAAAGCACGTGTCCGCTCTCTCTGGAACTGTTGCGTGAGCTGAGATAATCGTGTGTGACGGTTATTTTTCTTTGTCGGCCAGTTGTAAATGTGTACAGCTTGGGCCCAAGTGTTTTTCAGTGTTTCGGCGGGATATCAGGGATCAACAGCATCTTGCATCAGCTGGCCCAAATGAGGGCAAATAGACGGAACACGTCCAACGTTACATCCGACGACGACTCGGAGACGGAGGACGACGAAGGCGGCGCATCAGCGTGACCTTGGACTACGACGTCCTAAACTCATCATAAGGTCATAAGGTCATAAGGTTCAGCCAGTCATTAATTGGCGTCGCTTCGTAATATCGGTAAATTGAAGCGAGAACTTGAAGTGCAATATTATCTCGCATGTTTAATCTTTTATGTTTATACTAGTATGTATGTAATGACAGTGAGTAAATGCCCGTGTATTCTTGAAACGTTTTTTCAATTATTTACACCAGCGTATATTATTTTTTACCTGTAAATTAAAATGTGAAAATTTCAACCCATTGCTAGGAAATCTTGTACTCATTTATGTCTGAAATTAAAAATTTATATTGAAAATTCTGAGAAGAAATTATTTAGTTTTAAAAATGTCAGTGGGAAATTTTTGATAAAACAACTCGCTTTTTAGCGCATTCTCTCATTTATGGAAAAAATGCACTATTGTGCTCGCCATGTCCGTCTGTCCGTCCGTCTGTCTGTCCGTCCGTGACTTCACGTTTTCGTCGACGAGAAAATGCGCTCTCTGTCACTCACTGCAGTGAGTACTGAGTTATATTTTTTCCAGTTTTAATTCGC
Source organism: Hyalella azteca (assembly GCF_000764305.2). Taxonomy (NCBI): domain Eukaryota; kingdom Metazoa; phylum Arthropoda; class Malacostraca; order Amphipoda; family Hyalellidae; genus Hyalella; species Hyalella azteca. Next base: position 504,247 of record NW_025943380.1, on the reverse strand, counting down.
AATGTATGAAGGACCTCATCCTACTTTGTTAAATTAATGACATTTTTATTAAACTATTTTTACTTATTAAAATTGTATTATACGGTTATTTAGCCGGTGTATGATTATCATAACAAAATGAATTCGATCCCTGCATCCTATCGCAAAATTTTCTAGTGAGTAGCCGATTTCTCGCATCCATTTTTCTAATATTTTTATGTGTCATTTTTTTGCTATATAATATGTAGCTCTCTTATCTTTCGATATAATCCTTTTTTCAGATGCTATTGACACTAAAAATTTTAGTATTTTTGAGACCGACTCAGTAACTGGAGCTAATATCCTAACTTTTACCTAACTTAGGAAAAGTTCGTGTAAGTATCTCATCTTTCTCACGTGCAGTAAACCGCTAACTCTTGACTTTCGCGTGCAGTCGTTGACTTTATTCGTTCGCGTTGCCTGGAGACATCACAATGACGGCAACAAATGACGGCAACAAATGGCTACAGGGCGAGACGTGTCTCTGTAGAGACGCCCCAGAGATATTCCGCAGTCTCGAGCGCCTGACGCTTGGCTAGATTGTCTCGCGTAATCTACGAAGCTTAGCTTCTTTAAGATTCATAGTACTTCACTGCAATAAAGTTGCTGCGTATAGTTGTTAGATCTCAGAGTCAAGTTTTGTCCGTTAAATTTGTGCCCGTTTTAGAGAAAATTAAAAGTCAAATTTGCGAGAAACTGGTGTTCACAGGATTTACTCTTAAGCATCATGTGACGATGTTCTACTCATATTGTCTCTCTAAAAAATGCGCTCATTAATTTTCAATTAATATTTCACCAGTATGAGCTATGTTTAGAATTGTTGGAAACAATCAACAGTCAGAACCTTCGTTCTATTTGATTTTTCTCACATTACAGCAATCGAAAATTTCCCCTATGTGGGTTTCGGAAAAGAACAAAAATTCTTAATTGAAAATTCGTGATACAGTTAACTGGGGTTAAGTTATGGTGTGAAGTAGATTCATTGTTAATACTAAGATAAGGTTAGTTAATATTTTTCTCTCTCGAATCAGTCAGTTTTCCTCTAGGTGAAAAAACGATTTATTGATTGCAACTTCATCTTCAGTTTGATGCGTGATCTACAAATGCATACATCACGATGCCTTAATCACAATGCAGGCAGCGTGCCATAGCTCCGAACTTTTTCACGATATAGAAACTCCACTGACGAAAAAATTTTGCCAGAAATAACTCATCGTGGAGCAATGTTGACGCGCATCCTACGAGTAAAAGTTGCATTGAGTTTTCATATTTTGCCGCCGTGACTGGAGGTGCCTGGTACTGCAGGTCTCCAGTGTATCATAAATCCTAACTTGGAGCCTAACTTGGCATGATGGACCTCCGCCTGGAGCTGCTGTAATAACCCTTAACTTCCTGCAGCAATTCCCGCACCTCGGAGCCCACGCGTCAACGTTATACGGAGTCTGCGCCAAGTCTTGCCGCGCGATGAATCATCAACTCTCTTCAGGAAGGAAGGAATGTCCAAGAAGAGTCAATTAAGCTTACATTTTCGTAGTAATTTGCAAATTTACATTGTTCGGTGAAAATCCGCCTTTTGTCTGTTTCGGTTAGAGTGGACTGAGTGAGTTTGAAAATATTGGAGTTGGTGTGGGATTTGTGAAAGGGGATTCTGAAGCGACTATACTGTATATACATGTGCATGGTGATTTTGGGAACTAAGATGATGATTTAGATTATTTAGCCGAGAACTGAATAATGAATAACGTATCTGACAACGAAGTAATGATATTATTTAGTTTTATTTTATTTCAATATATTTTTTCTCTTGCACCGAGGTTAAGAAAATATTGTCGGTGACTGCGTTCGTAAGCCGGCGGCGTCCTCGAAGGCGTTACCAGCTTCCGACCAGCCAGTTTGCGTCCGGACGTTTCCTTGTAAACGAGCCTTTGCTCTCAGCTATATTAAATTATTGAGTACTTTTGCTCCTACGCGTAGAAGGATTTACTAATTATTAACTATGTGAAAGAACAGACAGAGTTGTCTTGGGAACCTTTTTATTATTTCCAGGAGTACAGTATTTTTTCCTGCTAATTATTTTCATTTTCTTTTGATTTATCGTAAAACGCCAAATTTAATGTAACTATTCCATATCCACGACACGGAGTAAAATTCTCGTCCTTATTCCTTCGCTTTATGGTTATTGTTCATATCAGAGCCCATTAATTCACTAGAAACGAATCACTTTAACTGTTTTCGCTAATGTGCATCTTAATATCCTTATATCTTATCCTTTCATCTTATTCCTTTCATCTTATTTGTGCAAAACTGTTTTTCCAGTTGCACAAGGGTATTCTCATTGTCTAAAAGCACATAAGCACATTAGAGAGCAGCCGTTTTTCAGCAGAAAATAACTGTTTTTATCAACGAAAATTTGTCATTATTTGCCAATAGTTATGTTATAAATACCTCGGCATCAATATACGTATTCATTATTTAAAAGAATAATTGTTTTCTTTTTATAGCAATGAATGAGAACGAAAGTCGTTTCTATAGATAGCAATAATTTTTCTCCGTCATTGAGTGAAGCAATATCAATAGATTACTCGACGTTAAAGTGTCCCAGCTGAGCTGCAAATTCCTAGAAGCATCGCAAAATTATTACCCAATTTCTATAATGCCGGGTTATAGTGCAGCGTTCGCTCCCTGCAGCACTAAGCGCCCGCACATATGTTTATGCTTGGCATAAGAGTGCATTCATTTGGCCGCTTAATAGAAATGCTGCTCTTGACTCCAGGCAAATCGTTTGTGATTCACCGAATGATGCAATTTGTTTAGGACTGTAACGAAAATAAGAAATAAAGTTTCATATGAGTTTATTTAATGTGGATTTTAACAGTACTAAGTTCTATTACTGACACTGGTGGCGTGAGTTCCAAAATTAACCATAAATTTAGAAGTATATATTGGCAGGAAAATTCACCATAATTTAGCCGAAAAAGTTTCGGTTATCAGCCTCATCGTCTGTTCAGAATTCGAGGATATACGTCTTACCAATTCGCACGACTAATATTACAGTTGAGCTAGCAATTAAGAGCTTATTTGAGGATAAAAAGCAGCTTACCATGGAAACCTAGCAATGTAAGAATTTCAAGTTGTTAATAACTTTCATTGGCATTTTCTTTTCTTTGTTAGTATTATTTATTTTTTGCTTTTTCCTTAATTTTCTTCCCAGAAAATATTTTAAAATTTTCGATTCTCTCGATATAACATTCACATTTTCCTTGCCATTGCAACTCATTATTCAATAGTTTTATGTATGCGTATGAAGTCTCATTGATTACTTCTATAAAACAAGAACAACTTTTGCATTCTCATTTCAAACTACTGATTTTTGGACAAATTCTGTAAGGTTTTTCCACTCTTTGATTCGTGTTTAGGAGACAAAAATCACTATTTTTCCTCATGTTGAGAATTTCCCAATTATTATTTTCAACTTATTGTGCGCATTTTTCTACTTGCTATTGCGTATTATGCTCAGATTCAGCATGGAAAGTCCCACTCAAGAATAAGAACAAGGCCTTTACTTAAGACTGCAACTTATGTTCGGCTCAATCGCATTCAGTCATTTTTCACCGATGATAAAAAACACAAATAAATAATTTCTTGCGTCAAATAATTTCTTGTTCCGCGTCTCCGGCCGTCAAGACAAAACCCCCTATTGGTGATGAAGCACGTCGAGGTGTCCAACGTTACCGAGAAGAGTACACTTGTACGTAAAATTTATTTAGTATGATATCGCACAATATTGACGAAATATTTTTCTAGGCAGCGTTGTTCTATTTATAAGAAGAACAAGTATGGGCTACCTTGCTCAGAAGAAATATTTCATTCTTGTTCGGCCTGTTGGAAAGGACAAATGGAAGAGAAGGACTGCTGCTCGACACGTGCTAGAAACATGCCAGTAACGGACATGTCACTGCGGGAGATTGCAAGCCCTCGCAATATTGGACAAGCTTGCCATACTTACATCAGCAATGGTTCCGTGGAGCCCACAATACGATTACGTTATTCTACCGTCATAGATTCAAGTCTGCTTGTAGTCGCGAAATAGTTGAGAGTAAAAGTGGACTAAAGCAAGTTGATGACATACACAAGTATGGATCTTATGCGGGTAGTAATTTTATAAACTATGACATTGTCAAAAATATTAATAATGGTGAATAAAAATACTGATAATAAAAATAGTTCTATCATCGTTATCAATAATGCTGAAAAATATCTCTGATGGGAAATATTATGTGAAACACATCCACAATATATGTATGCTTCGAATCTTTAATAAAGGATAACTTTTAATTTTTCCTTAGCAAATGTGTGTAGATTTTAAGATTTAAAATCTTGTGAGTGAGATAAAGAAGTGCAAATCTATTCGCTTGAGGTGCAGAGCTCGGCCGGCAGACTCGTGTATACTTTACTCGTTCAAAGAAAGGCTTTCCTATCGCTGCCTGAGTATCCATTGTGATCGTGAATGGAATTCTAAGTAGGCTGGCTTCTCTTTCTGAATTAATGCTTCCTCTGCGACCATTTTGGTTGAGTTTAAATTTCTCAGAAGGATATTTTCTTTTTTTTTGCCACAGAGACGAAAATTTATATCGCTTTAAACATTTATTCAAGCCTTTACAGTTTAGTGTCATTTTATAGCTTCAATTTTGTGATGGTTAAAACATGGCGTTTTTATGTTTGCCTTGAACGAGTTTCTGTTTTTTTTTTACATTTGAATCCACGATTCCGAATAATGCGCAGAATCGCAAAATCGAACCATTTTATAAAATTTGCGCTGTTTTTGACGCATAATAAAAAAAACAGTTTCTTCATAGAATTTATCATTCATTTTTGGCCTTACGGTCGTTGAAGACGAACCCTTGAGTTAGATCCTTCAGGGTAACAGGAGGTTCTTATTTCCCTAGAGAAAGATAAACATCAGTATAGAGGATCAATCGGATTTCTTTCAAGAACTTAGGCAATATTAGTTCATTTCAAAGTCAGATCCTCTCAAAGTTCAGCGAAAAAACTAGGCGGAAAAAATTAATGCAAGTTTGATTACTCATAGAAAGCTATTGAAATTAATAGACTGGTTAGGATTGAGCGTCCGTACAGCTTGATGAAAACATGAAAAAAATTCTTAAACGGAGAAAATCTATTGCATTTATCATGTTCATTCTCTCAATCCTTAAAGACAGCAACATGCGAAGTTTACTTTGGCATTCTTCGCCGTTCTGAGCTGTTTAATTGAAACGATCAATCATTTGAAATCCACATACTAATATACTCATTAGTATGATAATATCATTTGAAATCCACATACAAAATCTTGAGTATGATCTCGAAATATTTTGAATAAGGTTTTCTCTTCTACCAGAATAAGGGCTGAACAGTTCTTGCATGTATAGGATTGAATTAAATTTTAAATGTTTTTATGATTTGAAAAAATTAGCTAAAATCACAATTGTGCTCTTAAATTTCGTAACAATTTGCTTAAATGTCGTATTTCTGCATGTTTGTTGCAAATCAGTTTAAGGAAAAATCAATCCCAAGAAAACCTGGCATTTCGCTGTCACTTCCCAAGTATCGAAGCGAGGCATCACTTTAATTTTAATTTGAATAAAAGACCGTCGTCGACGTTGCATTTTCGCCACAGGCTCTGAAAAAAGATTTTAATGCATATTTTGAGTTACTTGGTTACTTGGAGAGTCGTCTTTCGGCAAGATTGTATCACAAAATCAACCATCGAAAAGGGAAGTTTTTTTTTCATTTGGAAACGCAAATACCGCGAGACATGCTGAAATTTAATTCCGTTTTATGGAAAAAATACTGTGTGGTGGGTTCATTTTAATGATTGCTTATTCAATATCATTTTTTAGATGAGTTGATGATGTAAAATTTCAATCCATGTACACTTTATATTCATGCAATGTGATCCATTTGTCCGACGTATGTTTGATATAGATAAGCAACCTTTTTATACTACATTAATTAAAATATACACATATTCTACAAAAATTCACGTGATGGGAAATGTTAGGCGTCCGTACGATTTCGCATTTTTGTCTTATTTATGCAGCTATGTGTCTGCTATCCCAGTACTTATATGAAAAGAACAGCTTTTTGCCCACCGCTCTCGGCACGGCTTATCAAATTCAAAGATTCATAGCATTTTCTACAGAGATGGGATTTCTTATCAACCAGACAGAATGCAGACTTTCACTGTCTCGCTCTCTTCACGAGCCTCGCTGCTTTTTTATTAAGAGGCACTCAATTAAGAAGTTTCAATACAAACGTGAGAGGTTCATTTTAAATCCGAGCGCTGGCTTCCACTTTGAAAGTTTTTCTCAACCTGTGTTTCCCGCTGCAACTCTCGCGCCCCGAACTTTTTCCTGAACGAGTCAAGTTCTGCAGCAGCGGCCGCGGGAGCGGTGATATTCAGAATTATGACTTCGTGATTTTTGTGTCGCGTAGTAAGCGTAATATCATAATAATTTCGCTATAACTTTGTCTGATAATGTTGATATTTTGAATATTCTCTCTATATAATTATTGACAGAATTCATTGTATATGTGCACATGACAACTTCAATGTTTCATACTTCTCATCAACCTCTTCTTGTCTACCGGTCACTTCACTGTTTTCTTTGCAGCTGCTGTTTGGTTTTTCGCTGCATTTGTTCAATAATATTATTCATTTCGTTTGATCTTGGCATTTATTGGACAGCCATAAAAAATTACTGTTACTTGAATTGTTAAATGAAGTTATGTTGAAGCCGTCGTGAATGAAAATATAAGTGAGAAAAAATAGCGTGAGATTTATTAGGAATTTTCCAGAAAATGGACGTACATGTGCAGTTCATCTGAGGAAAAATTAATCATAAGAAAAATCTTCCTTATTAATTATTGCTCCTGAGCGCATAAATATTAAAAACCGAATCTAAATTAATCAACATTTATGCAAAATAAAATCAACACTTTCAAGCCTGTAAAAACATATGAAGGTAACTGACCATGTTTAATAAATAAGTACAATCGCTGAAGTTCGTATAAATAATTCATTAATTAAGAACTTCCACACATACCCTCATCCCGAACACAGTCCGCGTGGGCGGGTGACTCGCGAGCTTCACGGCCATAAAAAAGTCCTCAAATTCATTGCTGAAGTTCTAATGACCCGCAGAGCGCAGCTCAACATTATATACGCAATCACAATTCCAGGTTAACCTCGTTTCATCCTACATTCTGTTTGGTAATGACAGTTATTACGCTCAATTCTTAAGTGTATAAACCGCTACGCTGCCGCTCAATCCTCGTTTCCTCCTACATTCTGTTTGATAATTATAGTTATTACGCTCAATTATTAAGTGTATCAACGGCTACGCTGCCGCTAAATCCTCGTTTTCTTCTAATTTCTTTTTTCAATAAAACGCGAAAGGTTCGTGAAGCAGCGAGGACTCGAAGTTTCCAGGGTAGAAGCACATGGGGAAATTTTTCTTTCACATGCCTTCACTTGAAAAAAATATATAATTGGAAAAAAATAACTTAATTCTTCATTCAACTTGTTTTAAAGATGTGCAGACAGTGACAAATATAATTTATAACTGAATAAATTCGATTATTTTTTTAATATTTTCATTTTATTCTAAAATCGTATACAAAAAACGGTTACACTTACGGTAATTTCACTATTTTAACAGACTTTTCCTTTTAAAAACGCGGAACATTATTCCCGTAATTTCCAACAACGTTTTCTCTGTATGAAATAAATCGCAACATAAGCCAGTGATTCATAATCTTTAGCATCCCGAAAGAAATTGAAACAATTTGAAAACAAAAAAATCATTCCTTCTCAAGAGGAGCACCATACATCTCTGCAGCTGTGAATGTTATGTAAATCCCAGAGCTTCAGTACGGAGCGCATCACCATACACTTAGCGGTTGTGCACGCTCTTATAAAACTGGAGTTCCATACTTGGTAATATAACAAGAAACCAGCATGGGATTGTAGATGCAAATGCTCTTTCTGTTCTGCTCTAGCGTCTCAAGTTATTGCAAATAACCCAAGCATTTATGAGCGAATGCAGAATACCTGCAGAAACAAGCGACATCCATTTACCGTGCAATAATCCGACGCTGTAAAATAGAACGTAATTGCAAAGAAATTTTACAATTCCCCGCGCGACGTTAAATTTTTACTTGATTCAAAAGGGGCTTAATTTTTAGTTCGTCCACGAAGCATTGTATCGCACAAAATTACTTAATACTGTTAATGCTTTAGAACACATGGAGCTCAGATATTAGATCTGCTTACACTTAGTTAAAGTGGAATCATGAATACTGTTTATGTTTAATATGATGATATTTCAAATGAAATTCGACAGAATTACTCGATTTGTTATTCATTGCTGCAGTGCAGCACTCAGTGCTGCAACAGACATCATGTTTAATAAATTTTATAAATGCCAACATTTTTGTAAAATTTTCCGAAAACTGTTGCTTTAGATGCTAAAATTTGAGGAATTCTTCATGTTGTTCACGTGCCGCTGGACTAACTTAGGGAATCAAATTTTTCAACAGGCTATACTAATTATTGAACCTTATATTAATCCGGCTTTCATTAACGATTAATATTTTTAAATTGAATATTTTAACACCCTAAAACTAATTGGGTTCAACACACCCTCATAAATATTCTCTGAGCTTGCCTAGCAATTTCGTATTTTAATCGAATATTCATTATATATCGGCAATTAAATGATAAATAATTGGCTTCTAATACAAGGTTTGACGAACTCAATCATTTGGTTCCGAAAAGGAAAGCTGCTTCAGAAATTTATGAAAGCATGATACATACTGATTGCTTACACCGAAATCGTGCTAATTTATTTCTCTATACATTGATTAAATATAGCATCAAAATTTAATATTTTTTACGTAACTTCATGTCTCATTGACTGAACACAATGTTCAATTTCGACTGACAATGGAGGTGCCCAAAGAAAAAAATCGATCTACAACATTCAAATTCGAATTATTGAGTATCAAATGACTAAATTCAAAAGACTAAATGACTAAATCAAATGACTAAATTCTTCTATTCAAATTATTGTCTATGTAAATGACTAAATATTTTGTAATTGTGTCCGCGTTGCATACCTAATCCATGAAGTTTAAACCTAGACTTTTAAATAATTATGAGTAGAGAAAAAGAATTCGTGCTACAAGTAATTTAAATCAAACAGATGCATAATTGTTTAAAACGCGTGCGATATTAAAGATAATATAGCTTTGGATAATAAAGAGTATTCTGATACGTTTTGAATTAGTTACATGCAAGGAACACGTATTCTGGTATTGTGTTCGTATCATATATACTTAAGGCTGCACATAAAGCTGTGTGTAATCCTCGGTTTGGACAAACGTTTCAATATTTTCGTCGGCCATCGAGAAGACTTGATGTATGCAATTTCGCAAGCCCACCAGAAATAGCCTTTTCTTCCACCTAATTTAATATTTCCTTAAATCGCATTTTAACGGATTCTTCAATGCTTTTCTAGTTGACTATACCGTGAAAATCATTTCTATTTATTTGACAGAAAATCAGCTTGTTAGGTACTAAATCATGGGCATATATTAGGTAGTTGTTATTCTAGTTCTATTTTGAATATCACTTATGGTCTTGCACAAAATAAATAGTTTTTTATGATCATTAGGAAATAAATGTAACCAAATTAAATCATTCATGCTAATATGTTTGAATAATATTGCAATTTCCTGAAACCACTGAATAAATAGGCCTAAATTATATCATTTACTTCTTCCATCGCCTTCTAAATTTATTCAAAAATATTCGCTCGTATTTTCTACGAATTTATTAATAAATTCCAGAATCTGGATGGAAATGACGGTTTAATGACATTCGCTTGGGCTTTTAAGCAGGCAGCAACGACGCTGTTTTGGTCGCTGATCTCGAGGGCAGAGCGAGGGAAACTCTGAACAAAAATGACGCCCGAGAGAAGGACCATGAGCAACATTCAGGCGCTTTCTACCAAAATTGGTGGAAGATGCCGCAAATTGTAGCCAAGAGCTCGAGAATGGAGGCTTGAAAAGGAGGTCGTATTGTGCCCCGTGAATAGCGCAGGTCATATCTGGACGGTTCAGAACATTAACATTAATGCACGCCCGCTCTGAACCTTTGTCAAGTTCCTTTGAAATTTCACGGATCGTAATTGTCGGACTAAGTCGAGGTAAGGGCACCATTCTGCGGATTGTTTTGTTATAATTTTTTACAATATGCAGAAAAAGTGGCGCGCGCATCTCGATAATTGCTTGGCTCCGGAAACTCAAGTTTCGAATCAGTGAAACGTAGCTTTATTGGTATTAGTTTAGTTTAGAAGTTTAACCATATTAAGTAGTTGAAAAAAGCTCTTATAATTATTAAAATTCAATTCTAATTTTCTTTATTATTTTTGTAAGTCCATCTTTTTACACAAGATAAGTAATCTAGTTTCAATGGAAGTAATCATCGATCGATTATGTACTTATATATTTTGCGGTTTTAATTTTATCAAATTCTTGAGGAGTTTTCATTATTCGAGCACGACTAATAGCCACAGAAGAAAGTTTTTTGTTGCATTCAGCAGTTTCGACTTATTTAATTCATTTATGTACTAGATTTGTTTCCGTTTTTAAATGAACATCTGGTGCTCAATCACGCGCTTTTAAAGCAAAAAATCCTTTGCTCTATATACTAACACATTTGAGATCAGAACCGGGACATCCGCTTCAACAGTTCCTTAAAATCAAGTGAGGTCGACCGGTGCATCCGTTCTTACAATGCCTTAAAATCAAATGAAGTCGCCCGGCACATCTCCCCTAAACAGTGCCTTAAAATCAAGTGAAGTGAGCCGGGACATCCGCTTCAACAGTTCCTTAAAATCAAGTGAAGTGAGCCGGGACATCCGCTTCAACAGTTCCTTAAAATCAAGTGAGGTCGACCGACACATCCGCTCAAACAGTGCTTTAAAATCAAGTGAAGTGAGCCGGGACATCCGCTTCAACAGTTCCTTAAAATCAAGTGAGGTCGCCCGACACATCCGCTATAACAGTGCTTTAAAATCAAGTGAAGAGAGCCGGGACATCCGCTTCAACAGTTCCTTAAAATCAAGTGAGGTCGCCCGGCACATCTCTTCTTAACAGTGCTTTAAAATCAAGTGAAGTGAGCCGGGACATCCGCTTCAACAGTTCCTTAAAATCAAGTGAGGTCGACCGACACATCCGCTCTAACAGTGCCTTAAAATCAAGTGAAGTGAGCCGGGACATCCGCTTCAACAGTGCCTTAAAAAAAAGTGAGGTGTACCGACACATCCGCTCTAACAGTGCTTAAAAATCATCAAGTGAGGTTGGGCAGAAATTTAATCCGTCCAAGAGACACGAAGCGATCTGTGGTGTGTCGTCCCCGGCCGCTGTTGCATTATGTATGTAGCGGCCAGGCCGCAATTACCGTGCAACTCTGCGGACTCTGCTCTTCATAAAGCAATATCCGCCGCCCGAGCTTCTCAGATCCCGGCAATAAAGTTGGATGATCAAGGGAGTTAATGCTCTTACTTCAGTTACATGACACTTGCCGTGCAAAATTCATTACGTATGGCTAAACAATTATTTTTCTGCCGCTCAGATAATGTCATTGTTAGGAAATGATTGGCAATAGTAAAAATTTGCAGAAGAAAAAATTCCAAATTCGTAAATGTGAGTAGAAAAAATATAATAAATATTCGTGCTCTTCGATACTGGCAAGTGTGTACTTATAAAATTGCCATTATATTTTAATGATTAACCAAGCAAGTGACCTTTTTCGCATTTTCTGAAATAACTCTGAACAGACCGTACACTTCGTCTATCGGAAATTTTTATGGCTCAATTTTTCGGTTTTGTCCATCCTGGAGCTTATCCAAAACCTGCTTGAGCTTCACCATCGACTGCAAAAAACGGTTAAAAGACCTAAAAAATCTCAGGAAGAATGGCATCAAAGTTTACCGAAATTCTGCGTTCACTCGGGAGCATTTCAATAAAAAGGGCCGCATTATCTATCGTATACATTTGACGAAGCGAAACAGCATTTTAAAATAAAATCTACTTCATTCTCATATTATGTTTTTGTTGTTTTTCGTATTGATCAATTATGCAGTACTAATTAAGTAGTTTAGGGAAGATATCGGCGATAGATGTGAGTTATCGGGGAAGACAAAATAGATATCCATAGAATAATTTAATAGTGCTTCCATATTGATAGCTTACGCGATATTCTAGAGCTCAGAGTTAAGATTCCGATGGTCTTCTCTTAATTATGCGGACTCGGGTTGAGAACCTGCGGGAGAGACTCGAATATTGGCTCGTCTGAGTCCCGTGGGATTGGAGCTGGGCAATATTGGCTGGCCGGAGGAAAGCCTTTTAAAGGAAACAAGGCTTTAGTGCAGATTGAAAATACTTGGATGATCATATGCGATATTTCCAATACGATAAGAAACTTCGGAAGGATTCGCGGAGCCTCCCAAAATGATTTGAAAAATCCAGTGAACCTGTGATGTTTTTTTTTCTATCTGCTTAGGCCATTGCATTGCAATAACCTTCGCGATAATTTTCATGTTTATTTAAGTATTTGTTTCCAAGCGACGAGGCTAACCATTAACAGGACAATTAGACAGAAAGTCTACGTTACGGTCGAAATCGCAATATTTGATATTCGCTTGATTTCTGGTCATATTGCGGGTTAACTACTTTCTAGGGTTAATTTGTGTATGGCATTGCTGGACCTGCGCTCTTGGTCGATCTAGGGCCAATTTGTAGTGTTCAGTGGAGGCTGAACAAACTTTTTTTTCTAATTTTCGGCTGCATCAGCAATGTTGGGATCGCATCGCTTGTTCTCCCTTGTTCTCGATTATTTTTACGGTTAATCTACAGGCCTGATAAATTTGCTAATAATTATATCATTGATTTATATAATTTTATATTACATCTCTCTCCTTGAACAATGTTCGCGCATTAATCATAATATCTTGAGAGCATACTTATCTGAAATTTTAATCTTACCATCAATCACTTCTCTTAGTTCTTAATGTTTCACGAAAGTGTTATTATTATTATTTTTATTATTTGACGGTCTGACCGGGAAGCCTGTCGTCGCCGCTCGCAACGTCGCAACGGTTCAGAGTCTTGCAAATTTTCCCCCATCCCGCCTATAAAAAATGCACTCACCGGCAATTTCTGACAAGAGGTCGTTAACTTGTTAATGGTTCTGTCATCCCTCGAACTAATAGGAATTACATATTCAAATTTACATAATTGTTCTGGGAATTGAACTTTACGAATGACTTAACTTTGAAATAGAAATGTCATAGTGGATGGAAATGAATTGGTCTAGGAGGAATCTAGCTTGAGTGCCAGCGAGATACGAGACGGCAATTAGAGATTCTAGGACTTATTTCCGAACTTTTCGCGCAGACCGAAGCTGATATCCGCTAATCGATCAAGCCAAGCGAATCAGAATCGCTGAACGAGTCCAGCTTAAAATTGTAAGGTTCCTTCTAGGAACAGTGAGCGTTTGCACACTCAATGATCTTTCTTACAATTTGGTAGAACAACTTCATAGAGAGGAGAGAGGACAAATATTTTTTGCTGTCTACTAATCAAATCTATAAATTTTAAATTATTATATTGCAATTAAAAACTACAGACAGAAATTGATCTCTAAAATTGAAGCTTTCAAGATCCAATTTTAGGTAATAATTTATAAATAAAACAACGCGATTCCATTTAATCGTCATTCGTTACTATTAATTATTCGATACAGAAGCTCTACTGCGAATCGATTTACTGCGCATCTCTTGCAATGAAATTGTTAATGTTTGTGCCTCTCTCTTTATTGAACAAATTTTTAGATCAGAACACGTTATTATCTGACACGCGATTGTAACTTGTCCATTTTTTTTATTGTTCAGCCTAATCGTTGTTCAGTTTTGACACTTAACGAGAGTATAAGTGTCATTTCGAGCTAATGAGGAAGCCATGATTAATGAGCTGCGCTCCACCGTGACTATCACTGATTAACTGCCTAATTAAGGTCCCTGATTGGGATAGAAGCTCGTTATCTCGCCTGATTTGTTCTGCTCGTGATATCATGATACCTGCTAGAAAATCCATCCTGTATTTGGCAACTTTACAATTAACGGTTGGCCTTCTATAATCCAGTTGGCCGTCTATAATACGGTTGTCCGTCTATATAAATTTAAACTTCATAGCCTACCGGTGATGCAGAGCACAGTGCAGCATGAAGAAAATCACATATCATACAGAAACTCTTATGAATGTTTAATAATATTCCAGATTCAACAAAAGTTTTAACAAGACTCTTATTCAGTGAGCTAAAAATCATAACCATTTGAAATATATCCAGTACCTTGATGTCTTAGAATTTCCATCAATTTCAAATGACACAGATTATTAAATTAAATACAGCATGCTTATTTTTAAGAGCTCGGAAAACTAATTGAAATGCAAAAACTGCTATTGGAATTTATTTTCAAAAGTCGACTTCTTGTTCCGACCTCGCAATCTCAATATCTTTTCACTGAAAGTAGTTTTTTGTTCTGTTCTTCTCAACATTTATTGCTGCGTATTTACGCACTTGGGTCTTTTTCCCCGAGACTCTCGGTGGCGCAAGTCGCCTGAAGAACGTTCCTCATTTCCTTGTTTACTTCCGCCGACGCCAAACTTCACTAAATGGCGACGATTGACGACAATATTTGCGGCGGCTTCCCTGCAAGTCTCTGACTTCCGTGGTCTGAAAAAAAAGTATAAATTTTTATTTACTTCTGAAAACTTTGTGTCAAATTAAGAAATTCTAAATAAAGTTTCATGTATTTATAGTCATGAATCTAAAATCGTCGTTTTTGCATCATGGTTTGATTGGAATTTATGGTTTGGTATCTAAATATTTCGGTGTGTATCTTCCCTCTTACTTTGCATTATGTATGAAACAGGTAATGAAAATTTGCTCTCCATTGTTCTCTTCCCTGCTGTTTGAATGTAAAGAAGTTTATCTCGTGGTCATTTTTATTGCTACGCTCGCATCAAACGTTTCTCGTTTCTATCCAGAATCTTTGTAATGTCCACGTTCAAACAAGAGCATTATTCTGTTTCGATTTCTGGCTTGCTCGGAGACTACGTCTTTATCACTGAATCTCGAAAACGGTCAAGTTCAGATATGCATAAGTAATAAAAATAAATTTGGTAACATATGACGGTGCAATTGCGCTGTGCCGTGTAGCCCTCTCCAGCCAAAATCTAAAGCATGAACGAATAAATCCCGGATGCATGCAGAATCAAAAGTGCGAAAAGCTCTAACTCAAAATGGAAGATTGTTACGACAAAAATAACAATTACTGGTTTCTTTATATTGATGCTATTCCCAAACAATCTGCCATAATTTACATTACTGAAGCTCTTTCTCTGTTATCTTGAGTGTTTAAACAAAATTGTGTTATTCATTGATTTTATGCAGAAATCAGCATGAAAACGGTAAATAGATCGACATTGATCGAAGACAGACATTGCATGCCATCACTCAGCTAGCGGCGCCTTTCATCTGTCAACCAGCGGTGCTGCTGCTGCTCAAACTTTTCCAGGTAAGAACTGAGGGAAATGCAGCAGTGTTGAAAACTCGTAAAAAACGACGGACGTCGCAACCTCGGCTGCGATCTAAACTTTTCCTTTATTCAGACCAAAAACTCAGTCTACTTGAGAGCGATAATGGCCTTAGAAAAACTTTGTTAGTCAAAAACTGCGCCGCTAAAGTTGTATGAACCCAAATAGAAAATATAATATGGTACTCATAGGGACTTCAGATCAAAGAATTTCTCGAATTCCCATCTTTTTTGCAGTGCGCCAACGTGTATTACTTACTTATGAATAGATGTGAAAACGTTGATTAAATTTAATGCAAGTGCTGCGAAAAACGGCATTTGTAACACTTTAAGCACATTATACTCAGTACTTCTAGGTACCATGCATCTATAGACCTCTCGTACGTATACTTAAATTTGTTGTACGTTAAATTTGTACGTTTTAAAACTTCATCGTTGACGATAACTGTCGTACAAAGGTGTCTGAATATCGATTCTGTCAATGTTCAAAACTGATCCACTAAATATTCGGTATTATTTTAGTCGCAGTTTTTCAACATTACGCAGAGAAAATACTTCCGCTATTGCTGAAACGAACACAGAAAATGGTCTGCAGTGTTCAATACGTGGTCAGATTGCACAACAGTCCCAGGCCGTGCTGTTAAGAGTCGCCTATGTCGTCTCCCAGTCGCCTATTGATAGGCAGATTGTCCTGGCTGAGCAGATGTTAATCAAGAGGACAGTGCAACATCTTTCCTCAGTTCGCTGGTGCACGATCTTGTTACATGCTTATTGCTGATTGCAGTGGACGATCAGGAATTGTGCTCAGTAGCACATCCAGTCGTACCTTGAAGGTCTCTAAAGTAAACTCCCCTTTCCTCTCAGCTTCATTTGCAAAGTATTATCACCACAAGAAGGGATCCTTCCCGCAGAGATTTAGCTTTGTCCGCTGTTCTGTTGATTAATATCCTGCAAAGAAGGAAGGTTATGCAGCAAAGTCTCCTTCTATCGGTGTAATATGGCAATCCAACAGGACCTAGTCTGATTAATATTTTCCATGTGTTCAGAATGGTATACACGTACCCTTCCAGTCTCAGAGCGCCGGCCCAGGTGCTAAGACACTTATGGAATCCTCCTCATGAATTAAATCACCCCGGTTTTTAAATTAATCTTCATACCCACTAGCAGTAACATACGATCACACATGATATGGTCATTATTGCATCACAAAGTTTTCAGGCCTACGCGAATACTGGATGAAATCGGAGGCTGGACTTGCGCGATATGCGGCTGCTGAGCGCAGCAGTCGCTGCGCTGCCGGTGACAGCGCAATCACGAGTGGGCAGCATTCAGTCGGCGCAGGTTTTCGCTTCGTGTCCGGCAAATGGAATGGCTGCGGATGATTGCGGAAAATTGTGACTTCTTGGTTCGATTTGCGCATCTAAAGTAATTTTGTGTTCATATTATTCATTACTTTTTCATTATTGCTAATGTTTTTATTAACTGAAAATACTTTTCAAATGCACTTTAATGTTAAATTAGAAGCAGCGTTGAATGTTCACTAAAAGAACAAGCCTTAAACTATTCACAAGATTACATGAGACACCTGCCGACACGGTATCGTATCCTGAAATGACCAACATACAACAACTGAACATAATTATGTCATCTGGATTATGATTATAATTTTCGTGAAAAAATTTCCGCCGATGAGATGCAACGGGAAATTCCGCGACCGAAAGAATTCGGTTATCCATGTTCTCCCGTCCGACAAAGCCTCACGAGAGATGGAAGCATCACAACGCTATTGGCCACGACCAAAACCCGTCGCTTTTTTAACGGTCGCTCCTTTGTTGGGAGCGCCAGACAATTGAATTAAGGTTGATGCTTGTGAACTCAATCGTCAAGGGAACAGCAGCGGAGACATGGAAGTTAATTAAAAGATTGAAATGCGCATGATATTCTTCCCTTGGATACAAGGTTTAGTACGTAATATAAAGCAGTTGATATCCTGTTATATAGCTATTATTTCTAGATCATTTTACACATATGCGCTCTCAAACAAAGGTAGTTCGATTTTTTAAACGATTCGGGTTTATTTAAACCTCATAGAGTTTAATATTTTATTCACTTATATGCCTGCATAAATTAATAATAAAACCCTCTAACAAAATCAGAATGCATAATTGAAAAATAATCAGAATGCATAATTGAAAGGACAAAAATTATATTGCATTTTACTGTTTCATGCTAGATTACAGAGTATGTGGTTATCGTTCTCAATATAGATATATACAAAGACTCTAAGAATTTTATTGCTGGCATTAATTAGAAAATCTGTACATTGAGATATGAACTTTTCATTTGTGAGAGTAGGACACTTCTGTCTTCAACACAAAAATATTATCAAAAAGGATTGGCCTCACGGTCTTGAGAAATTTAATGATATCGGTCTTTCACTTTAGACTGTGATTGCACGCGTATTGAAGATATCCTCTACCGTCGGAAGATTTGAAGCATTTCTCGACTTTCTAACTATTTCTCGCCTTTTGAACTTTTCCAGGCCAGTCAATAAGCTCGTATCGCAACGGCAGCATTTCGCTGTTAAAGGCGGTCAAGAATTCTCACTCTGAAATAACAACTATTGTGTGACGAACGGAATGGAGGCCGGGATCTTAGACCTTCTAAACCGGTTCGGGTCTTCGAAAAAGTTCACGAAGACTTCGCTACTGATAGACGGGCAAATAAGTTCACAACTCAACTTTTATGATATATGATTTTTTTTATTAGCCTGTAACCATTTTTTCGTACATATATTGAAATATCGCAAGGTATCAGTATAAAAGAATAAGAAAAGCATTTTTTGATTTTAGTAAATAATTTGCTACATGTCTAATTATTACCTCAGCTTTTATTATATTGAATTTATCAATACAGGTAAATAAATAATTGATCCGATTGCACTGTAGAAGTCAGAACATGAATTGATTCAGTAAAATACAAAGATACTACAATAATATCTGCAATACTATAACATGTAAAATCCCACATGAATTATACATATAAAAAAATAATTTATTTTATTGCTGTTGATCTACAATGAATTGTTTCAGATTTCTGTTATTTACGCGCTTTTAAAAATGACCAAAACCATGCAGATACACTAGTTTAGACTTATAAAATTAAACACAATAAAGCTCCAGCTAATTTAATCATAAACAATTGTCGATCGAATTATAACAGTTATAACACTTTAAGTAACGCAGTAACATATGGCTTACTTACCGAAAAAGAGCAATTTTGTCCATTACATGGGTAAATAATGTAAAAGTTACTGGCCAATTTTTACCTTACTTGCAACATTTAATTATGCGCACATTGGGTTATGAATATGGAAGACCTGTTCTTCTTTTTCAAACCCTTAACAGGTATTCAATCCACGACTCACCTTTGAGGTTGGAACATAATTCTTCATTTAACTATCATAATTCTAATCGGAATATAGGTATTTCAAACGAAACAATACCGAAGGGCCGTTTTTCAAGAGTGTTTAATTTTAGATAATGTTGACATTAATCTCAAGCCTCCCACTTTCTTGCAAGTTCTTCTTATACGAAATGCTTCTCATTTTTCAGCATTTTTTTGGAACGATCTGTTCGTCGATAACGTTTACGACGCATCTTTTACAGCTTCAATATCGTTTACGATAACAAAGCCATCCCAGCAGGCTCTGCTTGTATCGTTGTTCGAGAGCTGCTCTCTGGCCATTGCGAGTTCAATCTAAAAAACGTACGAGGGGTAATTCACCCCTCAGTTTGCTCGGAAATTTATCATGCTCCGATGGGAATTCAAGCGCGAATATTCGAGTTCTGCACCGTATAAGAACCTTAGAGGTTTTGATATTGCACAAATTCGAGGCAATTTGCAGAATTTACGGTGCACTGCCTACACGAAAAAATCGTTACGGGTGAAACATGAGCAGGACTCGATGTCGTCTCTCAAACCCTGGTACAAGGAATATTGTACGATATTCTAGGTGCGAACAAGGAATATACAAACAATATTTGACAAAAATTATTTTAAAATCATATAAAATGTCATGTTTACCGCCAACAAAAAATGAACCAACAAAAGTTTTGAAAAAGTTTTTTGAAAAAGTAAGCGGGAAAATTGACTAATCATATGCAACAATACGTTTTTTTAACAATAATAACTGGCATCCACTTAAAGTGACTATATGCTGTATAATGACGAGAATTCTTGTTGAATTTTCAAATTTTATTTTATGAACGACAAAAATTTTCAGCTAAATGAATTTCGAATTCCATAAGCTAAAACAGTTTCAATTATATGTTTGGTTCCAAAACACATACAAAGAATCATATTCTCAACATGCCGACCAACATCCGAAGTATTTGACAAATTTTTCGTATAATCACCCATTATAATTTGAGAAGGCTATCAAACTCACATAAGATAAAGTTTCACCCCCTCCCACAGAGCCGAGCATTTCTTCTGAAGTTTCTAAGGAAACGAACGGCGCATAATTTTTAAACGGAACGTGGGTGCTGGTCCTGAAACCTCCATTAGTTCGAGTCCATAGGAATCTTAGGAGTAATTTCTGTCCAATAAACACTGGTGGTATCCGAGAGCCTGAAAATTCTTCGAAATCAATGAAGGGAAATAGAGCGCTCTTGAGTGCCTCAGAGGATGCTGTCTGAGTAACACGCTGAGCCAAGGCTTCACTGGGATTCTTTCCCTGCTGGACAGTTGCTGAACTGAGAGGAAGCTGCTGCTGCGCTGAAACGTGTCTCTGAAGTTCGTGTCTAGAAACACTATAAACCTGGGCTTCACTTTGATTCCTCTACTGCTGGATGTCAGTGTCATATTCAGAAAGTTTCTTTTCTCTCAATTTATTTTCAAACTAAAGAAAATATTTCCTAAAAAGTGAAAATAATGGATAAAAGAAGTTGTCTTCAACGACTCGGCGCGTCCTCTCCGATGAGTGGCAGCAGTCCCAGGATGCTTGTTCGACAAACAGAATGAGTCGGTCTCAGCTATAAATTACGAATCTTTGAATAATTTATTTTTATTTCCACAAGTTGTTTGCGCTGTATTGATGACATTCGCCAATTATTACCATTTTCATTATCAAGGATAATCATTATGAATGATAATCGAGACGAGTTATCCGGTTATCCCAAATACAGAAACAAGGAAGAAAAAATTCCTCGTGCATGATGGCAGCTCGATCAGTCAAACTGCCAGAATTCCGCTTCAAAAAATTCCTAGGGAAATTTTGTGCGATATAGACAGCCAACCGCCTCTGATATCGCAGCCATGTCTTATTTAAGCCGCTCGTATACTTCAGTGGCCAACCAAGGGAAGCTAGCTTGCCATTCAGGCTCCGCGGGTAAGAAGCCGTCCGCCCTCAAAATACGAGACACATAAGAGCGGATGCTCAGCGAGGCAGAACAGCAACATTAAAGCTCGTAAAGAAACGAAAGAGAAAGCCAGCTTGACAGGAGCCTTGGGATAAATACGCTTCCAGTCACATCTACCAAAGTGATATATTAGCCAAAAATGTATACAACTTTCCGGGATTCAAAATGTTGACGACGGAAGCCCATTAAGGACCAATGAACTCCAGTATTATCCCAGATCGACACAGATTAATTTTATACAGCAACGATTTGAAAAATGTATTAGTGCAACACTCTCCATGATGTTTTAATAATTCCCGTTTTTATTACGATATTAAACTCAGATAATGAGCGCCATAAATCTACGAAAATTAATAAAAAATTATTCAATTTGCTTATATATCTTGTCTACCATGTTTGACGGATAACGTAATGAGTAATTAAGGAGAGATCATCATGGTTTTTTTAAATATATTTTTTCTATCAGTTATCACATTAATTAAGCACGATAAAAATATAGTAACCTCTGTTCAAATAATGGAATATTTTCTGTACTTAGTGCTCCCTGAGTATATACCTAGTGAACAAACGTTTTGATGCCTCTCCACTCTCCAGGTTCGGACGCATTCACGCAAAGGCGCGCGGCACTTGAGGGTGTGAACTGTGAACGTGGCTGGGCTACGAATACTGGGAAACGAGTGCTGTTTCTCAAATTTATTAGCAAATCATTCCTCATGATGAAAACTAAATAAAGATAAATAAAAAAGTGACTATGGTCGTGAGCTTCGCAAGCAGTGCATCATGTATGAAAAATAGTGGGTAGGCTAGTAGGATATGGTTGTTTGAATAACCTGGCGTGGTGTGAAATATGAACTAGATCGTTCGGGTTCTTATGTTTGATAATAGCCTAGTTAGGTACAATACCGATCCTAGACATTTCATTTTTTTGTCACTCCATCACGTTTCAAATTAGCTATAAAAAATTAATGTTCAGTAAGAGTGTAGTCGAAAAAGAGGAGCATTACTTGATTTACTTCAAAGTTCAAACGTCAATGCTTGCCAACTTGCCAAGTGCCAAGTCCCCACGGCAAATTTGTCGGCGGCCTTGAATAGTAGTACTAATAGGCTATAGCTATATTATGAACAAAACTGACCAGAACTTCGTATCATGATCGAAACAGCTTCGTAGTGTTGTAATCAAACCCTACAAACTACAGTTTCTGAACAGTATGATAGATATTATTGACAAGCGGCGAGTTAAGTGAAGCATTGCTGAAACTGAATGGCGACTAGCTACTCACACTAGTTGACCGTTTATCGTTGACAGTAGCAGAACTATATGCCAACTACCCCGTTGAAGCTTTCTTATGCGGTCGATGCGGAAACTCAGAATGTAAAACTCAACTCAGTAGGTTAATTGGGCCCTGGGATGTGGGATACGAAATTCCTGCAGCGATGAATATATAGTATTATTTGTCCATGTCTTTATCGATAGCTAATTATTTCCACGAGTCATTACAGTGCATTTGGAGATAACTCTTCTAATTTCGTCCGACCCTGGAGGCTGGACACGCCCGGCGGCGCCGCCCCCATGCTGGCCATGCAATTGTGGTAGCGAAGATGGTGTGCCTACCTAATTCTTTCCTGACGCGTGAATATATCATTTATATGCAATGTAGAATTTTTTTAGTGTGATGTACAAATTAAATTCAGTTGTTGAAATTTTAACGCTATATGACTTAATTAAATGGCTGTGTTTGTTCACTGTTTCGAAAACCTAATTTGAATATTTAATTTCTCAAATTTTATGCATGCGGTAAGTTTTTTTTTTCAAATTAATATCCTACTAAAGTTATCGCTGTTTAAATTTGAGCAAATATACCTACTATTTATAAGCTAACTATATCTCTCTATGCTGCCATAGTATGAATGCTACATCCAGTCGGCCGAAACTTACTAGTGCTCGGCATTTGCGGGCGAGCGTTCATTCATTCATGCTCCCCTGCGACCACGATGAATCTCCCTGCGTTCATGTAGCAACGCGTCTTATATAGCTTGCTGCACGCGGTAATCAGTTTTAACTAATCTAGTTTCAAGCTGATTTTCGCTCTCTTATTCTGATTATTAGTCATATTTTATACTGATAATGCTCATTATATGCATACTATCTGCTATCATGGTTGCATTTTACCGTTTTCATGACTATAATTACTTCTTTAAGGTAGTTTATTATTTGAATATAACAGTGAGCCGTTGCGACTAGTGAGGCGCCGTGTCGTCGGCTATCAGTTATCTCTCCCTACATCGCGCTTCGCCTATACGGAGCCTGCACTTCGTCCTGGGTTTTAAAGAAATAAAAATGAATCATTCGCGGATCTTCGCCGGCTGACGGGTCGATCTAATCGATCATCTATCGAATCGATCATCGATCTAATCTACATAACTGAGAAAGTCGATCTGCAGATTTGAACATCCCGCGGAACTCGATCAGCGGTAAGTGAGTGGGAACAAAGACTTAGTCTTGATACAATGAGATCTTACCAGGCAATTACAATATTAATAATTGATTAGGTACCATCAGTCGAAATTCCGATTGAATGTCACTTTTTGCTGACGAGGCCTGGAATTTAACATCCGCAATACTCGAGTGATTACTGTATTTGCAAAAACTTAGATTATAGTGTAGCAGTGTTGTGCTGACTGCTGAAGAATAGCTATGCAAAGTTTGACCTGTCGCTTGTTGTTCTTGTTCACAGTATATGTATAAACTGACCTTTTTACCAGATCTTTTCAAAACTTACGGTAATTTAAATTTTTACCATGTCAATGGCGTGATGGGCACTTCCAGTATGAACATGGAAGTTTGCACAACATAGTCTGGTCTGTTCCTTCTTGTCTTGTAGCGTTCATACTCGCAGCGTTCAATATGCCAACATGTCTGTTCCACATGTTGGTCTTAGCGCTAGGGCAGAGAATATTCTTGTGATGTAAGAAATGACTAAAATTAAGGGATATGAACGTTTTTTGGAAGTTATTGTCACTGTGATTTTTAAAACCTTGATGCCGAAATTGATGTTAGGTTGTTGAAAGGGCGTTTTTCGTTATTATTGATTATTGTTAAGAGAAGAATCGAGAATCTTGTCACATTGACCAAACTCCGATTGCTACATAGTCGATAAATACGTGCTTATCCCTAAACTTACTGGTTCTAAAATCAGTGATGGTAATTAATTAATCTTTCAATTATTATAATTAATCCTGTCAAAAAAGCTAAATAAGTATAAATTCCCGACTTTCATTGCGCCGGGAAACCTGTCGAAACTAACCCATGCTTTTCCTGAATACGCTTGCTTAATTATACAAGTGAAATTATGCTATGAATTATTATTCCTTAATTATGTTATGAATTATCATTAGCTTAATTTAACCTCGATCTCAAAAAAAGCTCTACGTTTTTACGCTTGTTGTAGTAAATTGGCTTATCCACCTTTAAAAAAAATGATGCGTACTGCTTTTCTTATAAAGCTCGATACTTCCTCCTGCTTCTATAGTTGCTGTAGCGTGATCTAAAACCTTGAAGTGGGGTTTATTCCTGCTGTAATAATTAAGATTAGATAGCAGAATTTGATTGTTAATACACTCTCCATTGATGGCTAGAGAATTTATTCGATACAATTTGCAGGACTTGAATTTATCTCAATCGATCTCAATTGTAGTTAAGAATTGTTCGACTCAGTGAGAATTTTAATCTAGTGCACTCTTCTGTATTGTACATTTATTTTACATGATGAGAAGGAAGTGTAGCTAAGAAGGAAAGCTAATCAGTACATCGTTCCTTTTCCATAGCATTTGAGGAGTGAGAGCCAAGCAGCCACGTGTGGGAGGCCTATTCGTCATTTGGCGGCGCTCCAGGAAACATCCCGAGCGCCGCGAAACAAAAGCGCAACACAAGCACAGCTGAGGCGGCCGACCACCGAGGCCTTGCACTCTTATGTAACTCCGGTCGCGGTCAGTAACGTTGATGGCTGTCATAACACCCTACGATGAAAACCATGGTAGATATATGGGCAGTAAATTAATGGACGATGATCCTCAACCGATGCTTAGGGAGCTTCAGTTGTCAAAAAATTTCAAGTGACCCACTTTTTACGTATAAGTTACACTGAGAAGAAATTGCGATATACTGAATTTTTCTTCTTCAAACGAAACGCAAAATCAATAACATGATTCTCAACCTAGGACGAATTAGAATTCTATTGACGGTTATAGAAGATTACCAATAGCTGAAATTAACTCGGTATTCTTTGTAACTCGAGATTCTGGGGAACAATAACTGGGATCATGCGGGCCCGTTGCTGAATTTTGAGCAGATGGGTAATTAAGCATCATAGAAATTGTTTTTTTTTAACGAGGCTTCTACTCTGTCATTATGCAAGCGAAGGATGGTCTTTGTAAACGGGTCAATTACTCCTGTATGCCTGGAGAGAGTAGCTTTTCCATAAAATGAAATTTGTTTTAATTAAATTATATAAACAAATGAGCAACTAAATCGCACAACAGGTACAAACTTGCCGGCGATGTCTAACTTTCTCTACTTTATTTTATTTTTAGAATCAGTTGATACCAGATTAAACAGAAAAATGCTGAAACATAGAGACGATGCTTTCTATGGAAAAAATTACAGAAAACAATTCCCTAGTTACCGAAATAATCGCTTTCGGTTAGATTCAAAGTAAGAACGATGATTTTCGTGAGATTATTTGTAAGTGACAAGCGGTAAGAAAATTTAATATTCCTATCATTATTTGAACAATATTGACCCATGATAATGGGCATCTAGACTAAAATCCTATCGCGGTAATGCAAGTCCTTCATAATGATGAAGATCTCGAACGATCCAAAATTTCCGATTAGGATTCGGTTTGAAATTCTTATTTATTCATCATTTTATGTGTCCTTGATAATTATGCTATAATTTTTCGTTTCAGGGACTGCTCAACTATTTTGGCAACTGGAGAATAATGTCAAAAAGAAAAGTGCAAGTTTATTTGGTTTTATTATTTCATTTTACATTTGAAGAAATTTTTCGGACAGGAATATTCAAAATTGTTAAGGAGTAATGATTTATTGGAAGCCGGCAGGCTATTTTAACGAAAAATTAATTTTATTTTTGACGGGTTTTCCTTTTTAAATCAAGCACTTGTATTAGGAACTTTCCCTGTACCAAACTAGTCGATTTATTGGCTTTTTTTCGTGTGATCGTGATATGTAACAATTCACTTACTAATTTTCATTGCCGATTGTTAATCGATTGCCGAATGTTGTTCGTTGAGAATGTCCCTGGATTTTTATTTTCTTACTCGAGACAAGCATAGAAGAACGGAGATATATCATTTTCTGGCATAATTCATTTCAACATATTCCATTAAAGATATGCGGAAGGGAGTTTAGCTGAGTGAAATGAAACTGGGAATGTTTAAACTTTACAATTAATAGCTCAAGGCGGAGAGTATCTGTGATACCGCCCGCCACAACATCAAGCCGCCGATGCCTTGGATTCAGTCACCTGCCGTTGGACTTCGCGTGTCTTCATCAACAAATGCACATGATGAATTACCTACGGAAAATCTTCTTCCGACCATCCGAGACCGTAATGGACGAAGACGGACCAGTGCGTCTGACGGCGTTTAGGAAGAATCCTGCGCTTGAAGAACTAGAAGATGGCAACGCACAGGTACACTAACTTGTGTCCCCAATTGAAGACGACGAAAACTGCGGCGGTGGTATATTGAGGGGTTCTCTAGCCGACAGTTGTCTCCTCTGCTGCATCATCTGGTGTTCCTGCTTCAGTTGTTGCTGCATACCGTGCTGCTGCTGCTTACCTAATTGCTGTGACTTCTGATATCTCCGCAATGTTTAGTATAGTAGCTTCAATTTCTTGGGAATAACTGTTCAATATTTTTCAGTCAATTATCCTGGATTTGTTTATGCATATATAGTGGAAACTCGCCTTTGTTAAACATAGTTTGAACTAAGGATGAAAAATCAATGGAGACAATTATATCACGTAATTTGTTTTAATAATAATGTTATCCGGCCGGAAGAAAATCAAAGTGAAACGAAACGGCTAAGTTTGGTAGCTGCGGGGTTGCGCCGTGAAAATTGATGCCGTCCACTGCATCATCAAGCCGCTGACTCGTGGGATTTTGACTGCTGTTTAATTCGTGCGCACTCGTCGAATCTAATAGATATGAAGATTACATTAAGAAATTTGTTCAGTTGTAATTTGTTCCATAGGAGTCAGTTGTAGAAAAAGATGGATCAGAGAGTTCAGAAAGATTTCGGCCCAGCTCAAGGATTGACATGGAAAATATGACATAGAAAGCTGGTCTACGGCATTCGTTGTGAATCGTGGTGAGCAAACTACGGAGGGCATGGATCTCAACATCATGAGAACGGAGAATCTTCAATTCAGGATGATGGCAACGCTGAGGCACAGGTAGTTGCCTACAAGGAGTTTGCATGCAGTCGACGATTCCAGCAACGGTACGTGTGTATCTTCGCGAGTCGACAGCTGCTGCTTCTAGTTCTTCTTGCATGGCTTCTACCTGGCAACCAGTTGCTGCCGACCGTGCCGCTGCTCGTCCGGTTATTGTGACTGCAGATCTTTCTAGATGATTTGTTAATGCGCGTTCAGGGATTATAATCGGAACTTCACCAATTGTCACGCTGATCGTCTGAATTGTGTCCACGTTATTAATTTTTGATACTAATTGTAATTTCAACTTGCTCGCGGTAGCAAAGCGAACATTTTTCAGAGTTTCTGTTTTTCCGTGATTGTGGAATGCGAGTTTGCGACATTTAATAGGTTTTAATTATAATAAATTCCACATCTCCTCACCGTTTTCATTTTTTTATCCTTGAAAATCTTAATCCTCCATCGTAGCACAAAGAAAACTAGTGAAAGAAAGCAGCTGTACTGCCAATAAATTTAAATAGTCTCTTCCATGCGATGTAGTTGGAAAGTTTACCACGAGACACGCATTAGAAAGTTTCAGTCCCATTTAGTAAATAGCGAAGTTCCCCTACGAGAAATTTTTATGGAGGCCTATCTAGAAAAGATTTTCGAATGATCAACTGAAGTAATTAGTCCTACGTCATGTTCTCCGTTTCGTTCTGGAGTTAAAATCCGCGCAACTGCGAATTGTTAGCCAATTGTTAGCACGAGTTTTATCTGTTTCAGTTGATTAAATAAATTGACTCGATTAAATACGCGCTTAGAAATTGTAATTGAGACTCAAAATCAGAGGAATAATTTTATTCAATTTCACATAAAAGCAAGAATTTCTTCATGAACAAATTTAGGAAATCAGAGTAAACAAATATCGAAAAGAAAAACAACTAAGTGTAAGTGTGTGCGACAGCTCGAGCATCGTCAAACCTAACTTTTAGTTTCACGTTTAGTGTCCGATCTTCATCGTCACTGCAAAGTCCCTCGTAGCGACTGCCTGAGGTGTCAACAATTTCATTCTCATCAGGATGTCCGTAGTAATATTTGGATTCACTTAGATACAAACGCTGCGGCTCTTCGGGGCCAATGTCATAAGGTCCAGCTCCGTCGTTGTCCAACTCTGCGGAGGTTTGATCAAGAACCTCCAGCTTCCGCTTCGGACTAAAGCAGCGCCACCACATTTGCAGTCCATCTTCAGAAGTTACACTTCGAATGACGTCCACGACATACGAAAGTGCTTTTGAGAGCTTGTGAAGTTGTGCCAGTTCTTCAACACCCACTTCCCCACTGTGGGCAACATTTTTGCTCAAATGATTCAGGACTATTTTTGGTAGGAAGGCGCTCACTAAAGCATGCTGTTGATAAAGATCTATCATTTTGCTTCGTATTTGCGGCTCCAAGTCTTCGGTAAGACTCAAGTTCCGGATATGATCAGGCGTAGACAATAGGTCGTCCTGGATATTTTGCTGGCTGTACCAACCGCTCTTGCTTCCACCTGTTGAGCGGTATAAAGATATGCAGGATTATAGCTTCAGGTCAAACTTTTTGAAAATTATTTCTATAATCTATTATTACAGAGACAAGTATACAACATGCGATTTTACGAAAAAAAACGAGATTATTATCATAGATCCAGACAACAATCCCATATTCCGTCAAATCATGACTTACAATTTATTGTATATCTTCATCGTTAAAACGTATCTACCGATCCTCAGCTAATATTCTGTCACGAGAAAAGAAAGAATGGAGAGAATGTTTGACTAGTAAATAACTCACATGACGAACAAAAGTTACGCATTTTGGAGGTTGAATCGATCACGGGATGAATGCGGTTATTCAAATTTCTCTTCTCACGTTCGTAGAATAACTGCATTTTAGTTTTCCCGCAGTCATCGGTGAATGTCATCAGAGAAGACAACAAATTGTTATTTGGTAGCATCTTTGGCCCTCCTCGAATTTTCTCTTTTCGTTCCGGTGAGGTATTTTTCTTTCCATCAGCAATAACTGGGTCTCCAAAATCGTCAGTAGAAAATCCGGACTCTGTTGACCACTTTCTTGGTACATAATTTACGTAAGAAATTTTTTTCGCGGCCGTGATCACGGTCGGTTTTTCTACATTAGCGACTGTGGAAGGCGCGTCTTTCTCGGCCGCATCCACGGACGGTGCGTCTTTCTCGGCCGCATCCACGGACGCTGCGTCTTTCTCGGCCGCATCCACGGACGCTGCGTCTTTCTCCGCAGCATCCACGAACGAGGCATCTTCCTCTGGCGGATGGCCGTTGGCTGCGACTTCTGCATGAATTCCGTTATCGTTTCTAGCATAAATATTAATCTCACACGTACGACCCAGAAGGTCGAGATCGGTGGTAGCAGCCGTCATTGCTAACGCATCTGCAGTCAGTTGCTTCTTACCTCTACCAGGAGACATAATCCGAGCTTCGGGTGGATTAGATTCTTTCAGTACATTAAACTTTGGAGATTCTGTGTGCTCCTGTCTTAAATTTATATTCTCTGAATCGTCTTTGGTAGCATAAGCTGCGTCTTCTGCCTTTTTAATTTTGCCTTGTGGCGTCTTATCGGCATTAGAACGTCGGCGACCGCCTTTTACCATTTTAAATTGTCTGCAAAAATTTGGATAAAATTATTTTCTTCTCTTACACAATAGTTTCGTTTTACATAATTCCATAAGCGTCTTCGCTAGATGCTCGTTATCATACCTCCAAGATCCAAGGACTTATGAAAAATTCCGATTTAGAACAGTATAATACGCAGATCTCAAGCCTCTATTAGTTAGCGCTACACTTTAGTTTATTTTCTGTAGTCGGTTATTATCTAATAATTAATTGCAATATCATCGCCCTCATTAAGAGATTTGAACTAATTTAGCGGTAGTTTCCTTTCGCATAGTTAGCCCTCGCGATTTCGGCAATTCACGAGCGACCCGTGGCCATGATCATATTAAAAATGTTGCTACTAGTAATTTACTGAATGGTCGTTCAATATTTTAATTCCAAAGACTTATGCAACTCCTCAATGCCTTCGACCGGGATAAATTGATCCGACGTTTAACGTTACGTTACAAATAATAACCATGCTTACCTACAACTGATTAGTTTAGGTTTCTGAATGAAGTGAGCCACAACCGCTTCTAAAATGACTAATCTACGACCGAAATTGAAGTCTGGATAAGGACCCCAAAGCACGTAAAGACAACCGATTGTTCTGAATTCTCGCGTTTGTCACTTCAGGCAAAATTCAGTTTTTCAAGAGACCAACAACGTCCCATTTTTAAAGTAAGTGTGACTCAATTGAATAGCATATACGTGAGTCAACTGAATAATATGGAAGTAAGATGATTTTATAAAAAAATATGCCAAGATTTGTGTCGTAATTTATGATTTCACTATTGAAAATGAGATCTGATCAACCCGATCCGCCGAATGTTGTAAATATCGACCTAATATAGAAGCGAGTAGGCAAAAATTGTGGGATTTCCAATCTTCTCAAGCAGTACTAAACAAATATTTGGATCTAAACGTCCATAAATAAAGGCTCATTGCAAGTAAAAAAAGATTGGTGTTCACAGTTCGTATGAACAGAGGTGAACATTGTATACAGAATGGTTGCACTTAAATAAGAACTTAGCATCTAAGGGATTTGCTACCTAGAGAATGATCTCTAACGCGATTTTAGATGGTAAGGCTAATAATATAAGCGACAGTTTATCGCCAAAAGGAACTAGAGGTGCCGGGGATCGAACCCGGGGCTTTTCGCATGCGAAGCGACAGAATACACGAGTGAAATAACGTCAATCATCTTAGCGACACGAAAGCTCTTTTTTAATTAGTTGTCACAACTAATTAGTTGTTACAACACAAATAATTACCAGTGGAGCTTTAATTTTTTCTATCGAGGACACGAGTAACCCGACCATACATAAGGATGAAGTTGTAAGCTAATGATAAGAATTGTTTACGATATCTACTTGCCGAACTAATAAGCTAAATATTCGTATTGGCATGGTTCAGTTGATGCCAGGAACAGTTTTGAACTAACATTTTGGAGGACAAATTATTGAAAACCTCACACGAAATGCGTTCCAACTTTTGCTACCACGACTTCCTGAAAATGATTCACTTATGAGACAAGAGAGTGATTTTACACCTCAGCGAAAGGTATTATTAAAATCGCGGTATGCCAGCTAACATTTAATTGTTCAGACCATGCCACTCTAGAAATCCGCATTTCGCATTGCTCCTGGAAGTTTTGAAACACTCGACTACATTCTAACAGACGGAAGAAATACGTAACATTCACATTCAGATATAACGAAGAGTTCCATCTGCTTTAGTTTTCTAAACTATATTTGATATTTTAGTCAGTATTGTTCATTGAAATAGCTCACACGTTTCCTTATCAAATTGATTTTAATGTAACACATTTTAGAGAGTCAACATCTCCCAGGTTTCTCACGCAGTTGTTCCCTACACCGACGCCATACATACCGTCGACGAGATATTTCAGGAACTAGACGACTTTCGTAAGGAGTAAAATTGGTTTAAAGGAAGCAACAAAAACCTTATTCTTCGCAGTCAAATAAAGCTTCAGAATATTTTGCATCTCATTATGAAAACATCAATAAATTCAGAAAAAACATCAATGAGATCAGAAATTATTTTTAAATTGCTTGCTATCAGACTATGATTGCCTGACAATTTAAAAAAAAAAATAAATATCAAAATGGCAGTGTTATCCTCCTGCATTTAAGATATTAAAGACCAGGAGGTACGTGGACCAGAGTGTGGTCCCAGTTTATTTTGGATGCGATTTATTTGCTAGTACTAATTAGGTGCAAATACTAATCTGGTTGAGATCAAATATCCAGATCTTGTCTCTAACTTGAACTAAGTGTGTATTTGCCTCACTTCACATTTTATTCACTGCCATACTTAGCCTTGTCAGTGCCATCCATGCATGTCCACAGATACATGGTATTTTTTGCCTTGTCAGTGGTATTCGTGTACTTCCACGGATACATTAAGCCTCGTTAGCGCTACTCTTCTCCATAAGACTGGAGTTACTGTCAAAGATCAATCTAATAATAATTAAGTGCCCGAAGAACGGTTCAACAATTCTAATTAATCTTAAGCAGTACTTAACAATGCGATCTACAGCATCAATGAACTAATTAAATTAAAAATCTGTTCTAGATATGAATATGTGAAACACTCATTTCAATTCTTTCAAAAAGCGATCAGCACCAACAAATTTGGACAGATGCCCGCTCACAAGCCCGCGTCCCTGCTCACTGTACATTAGGATGACATATTATGATCCGGCTTACAGATCAAGTGCAGCGAGAAAGAGAGGACTTGTTGAAGTGATTCGTAAATTTTTGTTCGTATACTTTAGGTAATAAGGTAATAATCTTATTACCTTAGGTAATAAGATTCGCTGTGCAGATGAGGATGATTCATGTGTAACAGAGGGAGGAACTTTTTATTGATAACTTGCTACAACACTAGTAGACAAATTATGCGAAAATGTACAAAAATACATATCTACAGGATAATTGCCGTAAATAGAGTTCGCATTCTGCGTTCAACAAAACTACTTACATGAGGATTGCCAAGAATCAAGTTATTGCCGTTATACATTATACGTCAACGCCTTTGGATTTTTCAACGTGATTATCACACTAGCATAAAATTACCAGCGGCCTTCATGAGAACGTGCCACGAGCGTTTCATTTGCGCACACTAAGTAAAACTTACGTATATCACAGATTAATATGCACTATTTTTAGTCAATAATACATATTTTTATTTTTTACTACTTTATATTGCAATTTACTTTAAAATTATAATATTTTCCGATTATAATACAAAGCCCGTGTCGATTGTTCTATAGTAACATATGAAAGTCAACTATTTTTTCACTCTATTCGTCAAGATCAACATCAAATCTTATTTTAAACAAATTCATTGATTAAAGTTTGTTTACCGATATGTTTGAGCTTGCTCGTTCGAACTTTGTTTAGTCAGTTTGAAAAATTTGTTTAGTGTTTAAGATTAAGATAAAAACATTTGGGTTACATAGGACATAAAAAATAAGGTTATACATAAAATATTTAAAAATGACTATCCAAACGAAGCGAATCAATGAGAGAAGCAACCCATAAATTAACAGGATTGTGGTATGAATGATGATTTATACAAACAAATAAGATACTGTTAAGATGATACAAATGTTGAACTTCATCCCATATTGAATCTAAAATTCATCCCATATAATCTTCCATACCTTTTGAACCAACATAAAGTGTTAATGCATCACCTATATTGAGATCGTGTTTATCGAAAATAAATTCATAATTAGCGAAATGTGATTCATATAATAAATTCGTTATTCTATTTGGCAAAACATTTGGATTATCAATCAGGAAAATAAAATTATTAATACGAATTAATGTTTTAAATTAGGAAATATTTTCTGTGCAATAACGTCCAGTGTGTGCGTAAAAAAATTGTACCAAAGTCTTGCTGCAATATATTCCTGACATTACAAAACGGCTATAAAATTGCATAATCAAAAACGAATTCATTGTCCGTGGAAGCAAGACACAGGAAGTCGAAACAACTGCTAAATAAAACCAACCGTCCTTAATAATCCGTCTAACTTTTTCCGTTTTTTTCCCGAATAATCCGCCTTTCACTGAATTAAAAATTTAAACTTCAATAACGGGTATGTTTTACCTATAACTGTCATCGCTGTGGCTGCAACAAAAGCCCCTCTCTAATGCAGATAATTACACTTTAATGTTCAGAAATAGACAGTAAGGCCAGGCGCGTCGCTGCTGTGTTGGTGGTGGTGCTGGTGGGGCGCTCTATGTGGCATGGGCGTCACACTCACCTCGGGGTCTAGTTCGGTCTGCATCGTAACATGATAAAGCGTTAATAAATACATGTTAATAATAAATAAATATATCATTGCAATAATAAACGAATATCATTGCAATAAAACATTGATTAATAATTGTTATTGCAATAAAATGCACAATTGAATACAATCTCAAACGATGTTGGATAAATCTTCCAATCATTGAGATATTTCTAGAAATGAGCTGAGTAGTTAAAGAAATGATGACAATTGACGACGATAAGGAAATGCTGTTGTGTGAAAATTTATATTAACCAGCAATAACAAGAAATACAGATACTGAGCATCAAAATGAATTCTCCATGTAGAAGGTTACAGAGTCTGTTATACTTAGTTGATTGGAAAATTTCACACTTACCGATTGAGAATAGTCATGATAGCGGGACTAAATAAAAAAACAGTAATCTGAATAATCTCAAAACTATTGTTGACAACCATAACCACCATCTGTGGAGGCTTTACCCCGGAATCAATCTATATATTTCGAATAATGTTCAAGTTTAAAGAAGCATGAAAGGTCTGTAGAAAGATTTTCCTCTCGCTATTATTATCGCATGAGAAAGTTCAGAAATAGTTCAGAAATTTTCAGAAATTGTTCAGAAATAGTTCAGAAATAGTTCAGAAATAGTTCAGAAATAGTTCAGAAATAGTTCAGAAAAGCTCAGAAAAGTTCAGAAATTTCCTCTCGCTATTATTATTGGCGCATGAGAAAGTTCAAAAATAGTTCAAAATTTTTCAGAAATAGTTCAGAAAAGCTCAGAAAAGTTCAGAAAGAAAAATGTTCAGAAAATTTCTCTCGTTATTATTATTAGCGCATGAGAAGTTCAGAATTATTCACCTGGCTGTAGAGCTCGTCCTCCCACGACAACTTCTTGACGCGCTTGGGGATGGAGCCCGGCGGCCACACGGTGCGCTGAGGCTGGTAGTCGAACAGCGCCGTGTTCACCGCGCCGTGTTCCGACGCCAGCGATGCGCCTCCTGCGTACGCACGTGGCATTATTATCATTGTTATTATTATTATTATTACTATTATTACTATTATCATTATTATTATTACTATTATCATTATTATTATTACTATTATTACTATTATCATTATTATTATTATAATTATTACTATTATTATTATTATCAACATAATCTGACGAAGCGATTGTCGGGGAGTCTGGTTCAACCGAAGTTCGAGGACACGTTATACTTAGAAAGAGCTATAAACAAGTGAGCGAAAGAGCAAAAAAAATATAGGAGAGATGATAAAAACGGATCAAGCGACTATGCACAACCATCAAACATAAAATAATTCTGTTATGCTAAACAATTCACATTTAAAATCATCGAAGCTGTTTTATTAGTAATAAACTTCAGTTGTCCCCTTAGAGATTCGATCATGAATTAAATTTTTTACTTGTAAACTTCTTAAACGAATTCAAGCTTCGGGTTGCGACTCAAAGTTTTTAAAACGTACATGAGAAAGAAATTCCAAGAGACTCTTGGTATGCCTACACGAACCTCCCTTGGCTTAGCGAGGGAGCTGACACCAATCATGTAATTGTAGGGATCAAGTAATGAAGAAAAAGTATATAAATCATTTAGTTCGCTTATGCTTAGTAATTTTCGTTATTACAAATTTCCTAATTAACTTTAGACCAAATATATTATCAATTTGAGCATTGTCTATTGAGAAATAGCACATTAAAATGTTCATAATTCACACTAATTGTGTTTTTTTCCATTTATTTAAGTGTTGTTTTCGTATTCATATTACTCGAGGTATTTTTTAAATATTTGATGGCATTGATTTTCAATGCAAATATTTATTCACCCGAGGAGAAAGCAGACGGCGGTCTGAGGACGTGTGGGGAGAAGGTGGACATGGACTCCCCGTACGGGGAGGCAGGGCTGGGGCTGCGGTGCCGGGGGCTGAAGGATGCAGAGAGTGGGAAGTGGTAGGAGGAGGGGGAGGAGGTGCCGGTGGGTGGGGGAGGTGGGGGAGGGGCAGGGGGAATGTGGCCAGAGCGGTGGTGCGGAGCGCCGCCTGTCGCCCGGGCCGTTCCGTCCGAACTTCTGACGTCATCATGACGTGAGAGATTAGGTTAAGTTGGCTCAAATAGATCATTTTAGTTGGGTAGATATTTCATCTCTGAATTAGGCTCAAAAAGGCATGAGTAAATTTACGGGTATGAAAGAGATTTGAAGAAATTCAACACGGAATGATATGTTTTTAAGATGAGTGCCGAGAAATTGCAAGCAGGGGTTGCATAACTGAAGGAAGAACACAGGAGAATATTTAAGGCCAAGTAATTAGAAAAAATACGGAATTTTACATAATGAAAGCTGCCCGTAATAAGCTGACTAATACAGTAATAAGAAATTACTCTACTTTGAAAGAGGAATTTTTAAATAAACTTCTTTCAAATGTATTCACCTTAACTGAAGATTGAAAATTCTGTCACAACCTTAGGATAGTTCTATTTGGGCTTTCAAAATATTTGTTAAATATAATACAATGCACATTTACAGAAGCATTAGTGATTATCAAAGCATTGTGGCCTAGCGAAATTGGAGCAGTGACCTGCGGGTTCGATTCCAGCTATCTGCTACAGTTGTGGTCAAATCGGCGAGGTGGCTGGGCTGTATAATTCCCAAAATCGTGGTACCCTGAAGTCTAATGGCCCCAACCACCCTTGACACCGCTGATACAAAGCATATTTGTGCATCTCACCCGCCAAGTTCATTCCTCTGGAACTCTGGTGTCCCGACGGACGCTGTGGACGACGTGCCGTTGAGCGACGCAACGTCTCCTGTGGCGCTGCTGTCGCTGCTGCTGCCGCCGTGTGGCGGTTGTGGCGCTACGCTGTTCTTGCAGTAGCGCCGCCGCTGCGGGTGTGAGAGGTTGGGGCTGTCGTTGTCCTCGGCTTCGCTGCATGTGAAACCTGCATAGAAATTCATGCTATAGGCAGAGCATATATAAAATTTTGTCTCATGGAGAGGGATTGAAATTACCTGACGGAACTTCGGCAGTCTGCGAAAAATAGACATGCAAAGTTATTAACAGCATTATGAAGAGAGTTTAGAACATCTTCATTGAAAAGCATATTATAACTTTATTAAACAAACGAATAAGGGCAGCATAAAGAGTGACACTTGCCCTGAGGAAGTACGTATTCCTACTTAGTTTAATATGACCTGATGATAACTCTTAACATTAGGTAAACTCATCGAGTCGTTATTACGGCACTTCCAATTGAATAAAAGAAGACAACCAATGAAATTATTTTATTGTTTATCAAGCTAGAATTGCAGTCGTTTGCAATCAAGATTGGAAAGGCTACCTGTGTTGTCGCGTGAGTGTTTGTTGCCGATGAGCGTCTGGCTGAAGATGCGCGTCGTTCCGTTGCGGTCATCGACTCTGCCGCCGTTGCGCGACTGAAAACATAGAATACATTAT
Source organism: Hyalella azteca (assembly GCF_000764305.2). Taxonomy (NCBI): domain Eukaryota; kingdom Metazoa; phylum Arthropoda; class Malacostraca; order Amphipoda; family Hyalellidae; genus Hyalella; species Hyalella azteca. The sequence continues at coordinate 466,201 of NW_025943380.1, read as the reverse complement.
AATGATGGTCAAATAAAAATAAAGATGCAGAAATTTGCGTAATGTTCAATAAAATGATTGGTATGTTAATAACCAGTAATTACAGGAACTGAAAGAACACAACCAAAAAAACAGCCTCCCCGATGACATCGTTGGCGATCCAAGTATGAACGCGTTCACGAACAGACTATATAAAGCTATGGAAATATATATTATATATGTTCAGATTTGAAATGCCTAGCACCATATCGAACTCGGTGGAAGTCCAGTAGCTACTTCAAACTATCGTCAGTCATGAAAAGATCCGGTCAAATGACACGAGTTTAGATCTTCTGTGAACAAGGCACGAAAAGGAAAAGAATCGGTGACAGGCCACATCAGGCCTACACTTTAGCGCTGAGATCACTATGTTAAGTTATGTTATGTTAAAAATTATTGAGCTATTAAAATAGGGATTGTGTACAGCCATATGTCCCTGATTTTGTCGTTAATTGGGACATATTCACACGCAGAACTATGTCCCTACTTGAGACATATTCACAAGCAGGAACTTTGTCCTGAGGACGGACGGCCACTATATATACCATCAACTCCCACTGCCATGAAACTAACGCCTAAAGATCACTTCACTAAAGTCAGTCAAAAGAAGTATCCATGCATGTTTCATAACTCGTTCTAAATTCTCCCACTGCGTTAAATATAACAAGAAATTACGTAAGCCTCGTAAATCACCATTATCGAATAAATTTTGGGTATCAGAATTGATGATGTGCAAATACTTCACAAATTTTACTCGACGCCAATTTTTATAAAAAATTTATCCATTTTGAGTTAAAAAACTCAGTTCACAGTGAGAGGTGAGCCTCCAATATCACTTCGAGATTAGCTTCCAACATTATTTCCCCATTTCTATAACACAGTTATTAGTAATTAGCAAAAATATTAATTTTCAGGAGTTGCCGAACGCTGACCTGAGAATGGCTGAGGGGCGCCACCTTGGAGGCGTTCATGGCGGGGTGGACGAGCTGGCTCAGCTTCGTGGGCAGCGCAGCCGACGGATCTTCTCGGAACTTCTTGCTGCAGGTGTAAAATAATCATCTTCATTGCTATGCACGAAATTATGCTGTCAAGAATAATAGATGTTAAAGTTACGGAACAAATATTCCTGTCGACTCGTTTTAATGTTTTGAAATAGTCCAATTTAGGAACTCTTTCATTTAAATTTAAGCATAGTAATCAAATTCTAATTACCAATAATTGTTTTAAACTAATAAAACCTTTACATATAATATGAAACACAACTAACCGCCCTTTTACTCTTTCTCCCGGTTTTATTTGAAACAACTTTTTCTCTGAATTTTAGTACAATGAAAATAATATCAAACAAGGTGCAGAGATGTTTTTGGTGGTGAAATACAAGGTGAAACAGAACAAATACGAGGTGAAACACAACAAAAATACAAGGTGAAACACAACTAACCACCCTTTTACTCTTATCCCCGTTTTATTTGAAACAACTTTTTATCCGAATTTTAGTACTATGAAAATAATATCTAACAAGGTGGAGAAATATTCACTTTTTATGAATATAGACGGCCAGGCAGATGACGATCAGTATGAGCACTCCCAGCAGGCAGCCGAAGATGAGCAGCAGCAGGAACCACCAGCTGGGCTCGAACGTGGCACTCAGGCTTGTCAGAGCGCGCGGGAACTTTACAGTCACGGGCACCGAAGTCTGCGTGGCAAAATCAGACATAGTGAGTTGAACATGGCATGTAAGTACGTTATATTAGAATTCAAGTTATTTCAATATCAAAACTTTAAATGACTCAGTCAAACTACATTCACGAAAATGGAGTTAATATTAAATTTCCAGCTGTTATTCACAGGCACCGAAGTCTGTGTGCCGAAATCAAACAAAATCAAAAATAGCATTTAAGTACGTTATATTCGCATTGAAGTTAGTTCAATATCAAAACTTTAAATGACTAGATCTAACAACATTGACGAAAATGGTGTTCAAATTAAATTTTCAGCTGTTCTTCACAGCTGGCACCGAAGTCTGCGCAGAAAAGCCAACGTTTTGAGTTGATCGAAGCGTAAAAGTACTTATATTTGCATTCAAGTTTTTTTAATAAAACCAATATTTTCGGAATTAAATTTCCTGATATTGTTTACAGGCACAGATACACCGACGTTTGAGCAGAAAACTAAACGTAGTAAGTGCGTCGGAGCATCATATTACTTTATACTTGCATAAATGTTCGGTTATAATATTTAGAATAGTTTTTTTCAGACAACAGTAACTCTAAAGGTAAAAAATTGAAATTTCCAGCTATTCTGAAACAATTTATATAAATTTGATCAGCAGAAGAACTTTTCTGATGACCCGGATTCAAGGTTCACCTGTCTAGGCGGGTGGCCGGAGTCTCGAGCCATGACTACGACGTGAGCCTCGGACGAGTTGAGGCCATCAAGGCTAACAAGCCTAACGTGGCCTCCAGCATCTACACTGAAGTGCCTGTACACATACATCTTCATTATTCATGAACTGAGGATTTATTCCTAATCATTCATTGGCTGCTATAACCTCGCAGCTGGAGTTGAATTAGGGTGTATTTTAATGTAAAATATTATCTTTCTTATAGAATAGTAATCTAACCTATATATACATATGTGACATATCGGATAGCGAAAATAGGGATTCGATCCTTGAAAGCGTCTATTCATTGTTTCAGTGATGTTGCATTATAGGAGTTGATGCAGTCCAGGGAAATAAACTTTTCACATGATTCAAGGGCAGCAGTAAGCGCTCACGAGAATGGTATTCAATATGGTGCATTGAACTGAACACAGACGAATGACAGCAGTACATCGACACAACGTTAATACATAATATTAACAGCAAATTATTCATAAAAATTATCAGCAGTAGATAAATTCCTTTACTAAATATAAGCTGTTCACCTCGCACTCGAAACGTAGGAAAAGATCGATCAAAATTAAGATCAACGTTCATTATAAATATATACTCAAATCCCAGAGACGATTTCCACTCATGATTCTCATCTATACAAATTCTTAACAGAAGGTATGAAATTTCTCAAAAAAACTGTAAGGAAATAAATTTCTAAAAAACCCTACCTCGCGTCATCCCCTAGGAGCGAGAGCTCAATGGTGTCCCCGATGTCCCCGTCAGCGACCTGGACAGTGCCGAGCACGGCACCCTCCTGCACGCCGTCGCCCACCAAGAACTCGTACTGCGGGAACCTGAAGCGCGGGTCCCAGTCGTTCACGTTGAGCACGACCACATGCAGCGTCGCTGTGTCTTGCTGAGCGCGTGGTTGATGAAAGAAAAAAATTGTAGTAGCAGAATTGAATGAAGATTATTTGCAGTAAATGAGGAATAAAGTAACGATAATTAATAGTTATTATAGCGATGTCGGAGTTGATTAGGCCGTCAAATATGTCGCTGATTTGCAAAATTTTCACAGCTTGTTGAGTGCCTCGAACATGCAAATCACTGCTCCAATTTTGCTTTGCTTAACAGCCAAGCCTTCTAGCGATTTTTTGCCAGAACTGCAGCAGGTAGCTGGGATAGAACCAGCTACTCACTGCTCCAATCTTGTCACTCTGAACTGTTTCCACTGGACCGAAGTATTTAAGGTAACGAATCAGAACCAGCACTTAACGCATGTTTTAGTGAGAACATTGCGTATTGCTACAAGACCAGATCTACGAAAGATTTTAATATGAATTCAGCTGCGATACTCACGTATTCTCCATCCGTGACAGAGATGCCAACGTCATATTCCTGGTGCTCGTTCTCTTCATAGTCAAGGTGAGTTTCTAAACGCACTTGTCCGTTGGGGGAAATCCTGAACACTCCCGCAGCAGAATCATCAAGTCGGAAGCGAACGTTCTGTGAGCAAGCAGACATAACAACGTGGGTCTAAAAATATTGTAGAAGCTCAAGAAAGAGAAACATGCATGCGCCAGTATAACTTTGGAAGAGGCTGATTTTTACGCTAGGGAAAGCTTAATGAATTTAATTTTTAACGACTTATGTCAATTCGGCACAATATAATATCATAAAATTTGTTCTTACATATTAATGCAAGCCCCAGACCTCATCAATGTTCCTGTTGATGACGACCTCGGCAATGAGAGCTCCAGGCTGAACGTTCTCAGGCACCGAGACGTTGTAGAAAGTCTTGACGAACTGCAGCTGCGATGACTTGTATCCTCGTCGTGACACCGTCAGGATCGTCCCCGCTCTGCGATCTGGGTTATCTACTTGCGTCGCCTGCGAACAATAGAAAAGGAATTACAAATTGCCAGCGATTTTACCAAATCATACCTAGTAACGAACTAATTATTTTGCAGAAAATTAAGTCTGAAATGCTGAGCAAACTCATACTCGAGGACGGAATTTTCAAGTTCAGAGGCTTGAATTTTGATGCGAAGGCTGATTTCGCATTCATCCTTATCATAAGATCACAGCTTCTATAGTATATTAAACAATAAATTTCAGAGGTCAAAATTATCAATTTTCAAATCAAATTTCAAATTATCAATTAAGTACTGGGCGAATTTCTTTCCTGACTAGCAATATTCACATTGTCGTTGCGGTCAAAAAAGAGGCCTAAGAATGTCGTACGATCAACAGAGGGCCAATCACTTCGATTACAGTTCATCCAGTCGTTTCATCGCAATATCGACGACCATTACCAGCCAAAAGCTTGTGCTAGCTAAATAACTTTTAATTTAAAAAAATGCGTGCTCACAAAGACAGAGAGCGAGACGGGCTGTGAGATAAGGTCAATGGGAACATCGCGAGTCAGATATACATTTCCCGTCACCGGCTCAATGCTGAAGAGATCGGCTTCAGGAACGTCTGTAGAAAAACAATTATTGAATTCAAGAGGAATTACGAGCAAACATGTTGCCTAATTAGGTACATAATAGATAATTGGATCTTCTGAGAAGAAGGTTTAATCAAAAAGCATCAGGATATTCTACCAGAAAGCATCCACACTATTTTCCTAGACTTCGACTCTCCTGGAGCATTATAAAAATATAGTTTATTTATTGCAGGAAAACAACAGGGTAACCGGGAAACTACAAAACCGGTATTGAATTTCGCACAATTAATCATTTTAGAAGCCCTAATAAATATTTCATTCATTCTCAAATTTTTCCAAAAAAGAAACAAGTAAAATTATTTATACTAATAAGAACCCACCGGCAGCGAGTGAGTATTTGACTTGTGCGTTGATGCCTTCGTCGCGGTCCTTGGCCAAGATGCGCTCAGGCTGCACCTCGAGCTGAGCGCCCTGACGGAGAATAAGAGTTGAGCACGATGAGCTTAAGGGCCTTACTAACAAAACTGCAAAACTAACAAGTGCACGTGGCAGCCCAAGTACACGTAGCGCACGAAATCTCGTCTGTGGTTAGTGGGTTTAACTTGAAAAGCCGTCAGTGGTTGACAATCGGAGTTACGAACTATAATCTATTTTGATAGTAGGGCCCTTGGGAGCCTCCGCGCACTGGTATTACAGTATATTTACCTGGTAATACTGGTAATATCAGACGTCGAACGCGTCTGGTATTATCATCTTGAGTAATGAATCGAATTCGAGCCTCGTGAGCCTGGGCCAAGCTCAATCGCAACAATTAGAATAACTATATTAAAAAATTAAGATAGAAAAATAAAATGAGAAGTATGCCTTATATTCAAACAATAATACCACAACATACTCGGTCGTGTTAACAGATTCCAGGTGTCAACTTGGCTGCATGTGTTTTTCAACAGATAATTTAAAAAATATAACTCAGTACTCACTTTAGTGCGTGACAGAGAGCGCATTTTCTCGTCGACGAAAACATGAAGTCACGGACGGACCGACAGACGGACATGGCGAGCACAATAGTGCATTTTTTTCATAAATGAGAAAATGCGCTAAAAATCGAAAAATTGTGTAAAAATTTGCACTTCAAAATACGTCTACGATGGGCCACTTCAACATAAGCAATGATTACAATGGGAAAATGCAAGTTACGAAGCATACTTAATTGTGACGTAACGTACATTTTGCAGAGCAGAAATAACTTCAAATAGCATATTTCATTTATACTAAGAACACCATTTCCGTCATCAAAGACTATCTTACCTAAAAGCTTAGTACCTAGAGTTACGGTCAGTTAAAAAGGGTTGGAAAGCATATCTCGTAATTGAATGCATACTCTGACAGCAGGCTGAGGTAGGGTGGCCATGTAGCGCTGCCGAGAGAAGGCCGGGTTTTGGTCGTCGCTGTCTGCCACGTAGACGGTGAGAAAAGTCTTCGAGCGTTGCGGCGGAGATCCCAAATCCTGGAACAGGTAATTAATTAGTAAGATTAAGGATTGAGTTGAGGTAACTATGTACGATATATATTTTAATTATTAAATTAAAATGCACAGGTTAAGAGTTTCAGGCGCACAGACCTGCGCTACGATGGTTAGGTTAAACACAGGTGCTGTCTCGTAGTCCAGAGGCTGCTTCAGCCGCAGAGAACCCTTCAGAGGAGACTCGAAGTCAAACAATTCCTGTAGAATTTAAATCGTCATAAATATACATGATAAACAAATACAATACTAATTTAATCTCAAAAACCCTCAACTTTGATTTAGCTCAGTACATTCCCTTTCGGCAATGCAAAAATTTAAATGCATATACAGTAAATATAATAGAATAAAATAATTGGCATATTTTCTTGTCAGGAAAAAATAAAAATGGAAAAATTATGACGGGAAAAATTCCGGAGATGTTAATGTATGTGTCTCGAAGAGAAAAACTGCCTCCTGTTCGTGTAGCACACAGGTTTTTGGTAAAAAATTCGAAATTCATTAGTAAAATTCGAAACTGGTGTGATTGATATAACTGAGTAGAATTAAATGCAGAAAGTTCAACAGACCGAATGTGGTCCCGGGCCGATGGTGTACTTGAGGGTTGAGAAGGGGCCCTTTTGATCATCGTCCGTGGCCTGAATGTCACTGAAGATGATAGTGCCCACGACTGTTGCCTGTTGTGAGTTAATTACTCATGAATACTTAATAATCCAAAGTTACTTATGAATGTCTAAACCAGCGAACCTTATTTGTATTCACAGACAGAATTTTTTTACAAATTCAGCGTGAAAAGATACAATTTTCAAAAAAAATTGCGGGAAATAAAAGCTGAAATACTACTTAAAATAAAAAAGAGGCCATAATTCGATTTTCCTAAACTTGAAAATCTCTCACCTTATCCCACATATATCGCGGCCGCCTACAAGTTTGGGATGAAGTAAATTTTCAAGTTTGTTCCAGACGAAGATGAAGTAACGCAAGTTGACCGAGTTACCAACTACTCCATGAAAGTAATTCATTTCAAAGTCGCCTCACCTCAGAAATATTGACTTTGTAAGGGGCACCGATGAAAACCGGAGCGTTATCGTTCACGTCCGTTACTCTGATGATCACTGGGATGTTGATTGCCTGCAAGACGCATTATCAAAAACCATTAAATGTGTTCGGTGAAACTTGTAACTAAATTATTGAAAATTATACATATTTTTCAGTTAATTTCGCGAAATTGGTAGACATTTCCGTTTATTTTTATTCTCGAAGGAAATCTCACCGCATCCTTGGTTCCAAGTTTCTTGCAGACGACGTCGGCGATGATGTGCGCTTGGCCAACTTTACCCTAAACAAGAAAATAATACAAATTAAAACTAAAAAAAGTCAATAAACTCAGAAAAAGTAAGACGGAAAATAAGTAAGACGGAAATAAACTCAGAAAAGTACGACGGAAATCATTTATAAAATATCAGGGTTTTGACAAATCTGCTCTCATATATGAAATCTAAATGTTGCGCTTATGCATTACAACTAAATCCAAATTATTAACTTCTACATTTGAGTTCTTCCGGTCAATATTAATAACACATATTAACCGAAAAATTTTGTCCGATTCCACTAGAAAATATTTGTCCGATTCCACTAGAAAGTATAAACGAACCTCTTTATCAATCCTGCCGGTGAGGATGAGATCTTTGGAATTGTCGGCGATCTGAATGGGCACTCCGCGATCTGCCAACGTGAGGTGAATATCTCCGCCCTCGCCAGCGTCGCCGCCGATCATCAAAGATCCTGGCAATTTATTTATACAATAAAAATGCTGCCTCAGAAGTAGAATGAAAATGGAACTTGATATACGTGTAGATATTTATCTTTAAGGAAACTTGCAGTTAAGATTATTTTAATTGTAGTCACCAATAGCAATAGTTTTCTTAAATATTCGTTTAGTATTAGTTTTAAATTTTCAATTATTTTGAAAATTTGATCCAATTGTGGCACCAAATTTCACGCAAATGCGTCGACAATTTTATTTTCCAGTGGAGACCTGCAACAATAAACACCAAATACAGCCTCGTCTATAAAATATTTGGAATGAAAATTATTTACCTGGAATGCCAAATTCGATTTACTGGATCAGTGCACAAATGTGAAAGTTTGACCGCGAAGCGTAATAATTATTAATGAAATAACTAAAACATATTAGCAATACAAGTATTACGTAGGCGAACATATACAGCAAATATTTTGAACCAGATGCCTAAAATGTATTGTGTAAAATAAATAAAATATATTGTATCAATATTGTATAAATATAAAATATAAAATATATTGTATCAATATTGTAAGATATATTGTATCAATATTGTGTAAAATATCATACAATTTTCGTGAAAGCTAATAGAATTACGAACGCACCGATGACTGAGCCGACAGGCAAGCTCTCATTGATGAAAAAATTAGCGACAGAGCCGCCGTGCTGTAGGAAGCATCGCGCGTCCTCCGTCGTGTTCCAGTCGTGGAAAAATCCATCGTCTGAGGTAGAGTGGGATTTAATTTATAATATTTAATATTATTTAATATCATTATATTATTATTTAATTTTATTATATTAATAAATATTTAATATTATTTATTTATTTATTTTATTTTAATTCTTAATATTTAATATTATTTTAGTATTTAATTTTTTTACGTTATTCGTATAATAGGTAATGTGTGCTTGAGTACTTCAATTTTTATAGACGAGAATTCCAGGAAAATTATCATCAGAATGCTCCCAACATATTACATTTTTTCTATTTAACTTGCAAGAATCGACATCATAATTGAAAAAGAAATAATAAAATTAAATCATAACAGCAATATCGTCTATGTGAGGAATGAAAAGAAATAAATCGAAAACCGGCACGACTCCTAATGAAGTTCGCTCATTCATCGGCACCTGATTCATTGATACACTTTCGAAAAAAAAAACCCTTACATTGTCATAAGTCTTGTAACGTGCCCCGTTGAGTCGTGTCAGGAAAATGGATGATAAACAGAGGGCCTCTTCATTTACACACAGTGGGGCGTAATCCATAACAGGCTCCCGTAGCACATGCTATGTCACGAATTTATCTCGGGTCACGTAACGAGAGTTCAGAAAGCCGTTCAGCAGCTTAAAGAACCAAGCCTAAATAAGGACACGAGTCCTTCTCGTCACAATAACAAGCGCTATGATTTAAGACGCACGAAGTTGCTGTAAGGGACAGTTATGTGAAGGACAGCTCATGAAGTTTTTATGACAAAGTTCTTAGAAGAGATTTCATCAAATTTTGGCAATGATATTACTTTAACTCTTTAGATCCAAGCTGGTATAGATGTGACGGAACTTTCTCTTTGCAACGCAGTTCGTGTGATTATGAATCATATAAGAAAAATTGTAACCGATCAATAACGGGATGTATAGAACAAAAGCGTCATAGTTAAATAATTTTATTTTCATTAACCTGCATCGCTGATGTACCCGTATTAATGCAGTGACTCATAGTCATCCGTATCTATGGCTTTATGGATTTCAACTTTTTGAACGTCTCAGTTTGAGCAAGTAAAATTTTAGCCAACAGGACCATTTCATTTTTGGAAGTCAAGATTCCAGAACTACATTGAAGAACCAACAAGGTTCCTATTGAGGCTCTCTGTCCGCAGTTCAACATGGTGAACAATTGTGCAACAAGATTAGCATTCAATCGTGCCAAACAGAAGAATTTCGCATCTTCTGTGGCTTTAGCAGGACAGGATATGACACTAGCAAATACAGATTGATTACACCGATATTTTGAATATTCAATTGATAACGACTGGCTGAAGATATAAAATACAAGAAAAAATAAACAAGTATAAGAAACGACTGTCTACAACTCCTTTAAAGGTCACCATGAATTTTCGGACCAATTGATTATCATGACTTGATTGAAATATAATTCGAATTCATTCCGTTACATAAATATTTAATCCCAACACATAAAAAAATTGTTAAGCAGAGTTATTTTTTCTCATTTACCTTCAATAATCCGTTGTTTTAATCGAAAAAACATCATTGATCAATGCATATTAACCACAGGTTTTAGACTCAACATCGAAAAACATCAATAACTTAAATGTCAACGAGCCAATAGATGTACTGGAGTGTAATTTAAGCCAAACAAACACTTGCAGGAGGTCTCGCTAACGACGTTCCTCACCTTGGCCGTACACCAGCGACGGAAGAGTGAACATTAAAAACATGAGAGGAGAGGCAGTTATCTTGGAGACAACGCGGCATCTTCGACGTGTTTTTGCCTCGTCCGAACCTCCGGATGATCCGGAACGAATGACGCGTTGTCGGCTGCGAGGCGCCATGAAACTATTCAAGAATTCAAGCGCTTTTTCCAGAAAATAGTAATAGATCAGGACTATTTTTGCGGGTCGTTGACCAGTCGGACAGACAACGCCTTCAGGTATACGCTGATTTTTTGAAGTTCTTGTAGTTATTTGTTGAGAAATCGTTGTCATTTTGCTTCTTTCTTGTTTATTGTTTGAAGATTCTTTTGTACTAGTAAAATTACCTGTCAACTTCCCGTGGTATGCCGGGTCAATTGAGTCATTATTTTTATTCATGTATTGATAATAAGAAAACTCCTGTTGTCTCTCGAAGTAGTCATCGTCCACGCGTACACTGCGACCTTTTGATTCATTCTTGCGGGACGATTTGAATTTTGCTGGTCGTAAAAATGAACAGACATGTTCTATTCTTTGAGGTTCCTGGACACTAATCCTCAACTGCTCAGGGTCCCAGCCCTCTCGATCGGAACGCGACATCTATTGATCATTAAAAAATATATCACTTCGAAAAATATTTTATTTGTAAAAAGGCCGACTGAAATAATAAATACGGCCCACCAAAAATTAAATAATTTGCATTTTAACACACGCAATGAATTTCAACTTTGATGGCAAGAATTTCAGGCCATTGCTAAGGGCATTAATGCTGCTGACTAAAATTGGAATTTGTTAAATGAACGACAACAGGAAGTAAAGTTTTTTCGTAGAAACAGTTGTTAATGCAACCGAATGAGTTCGACAAATTTCTTGAGAACTTGAAGAAACACCACCAATAGTCAACAGGTAACACAACACTAGAATTGCTGAATCCTGGGCCAGGAAATTTGCTCTGGCTCATCAACGATTTCAAACCGAAGGGAAAAATTTCGCTTAGTGGAACACTCGGCGTGACAAAATTTCAGTCGAAGTGGAGCAGACAACGTAGACCCAGACGCGGCTGTGGCAGATGTCGTGCGGAAGGTCTGGAAGTAGAATGAAAAGAAGAAATTAGACACGCGTTAGTAGCTAGGATTCATTGATAGTGATATGAATCCCAGCATTAGCTAGGATTCATTGTGAGTTTCCTCGCTATCAAGCACCCAAAAAATGACTGGTCACATATTCCAAAAACCGAACACATTTTACCTCCCACAGCACTAGGAAGGGAGCGGTCGTAGCACTGATTTACAATCAGGAAAACAAACATTTTATTATCAAGCTTTCCTGCGCCAAATCTCAACTTCATGTATGATTTCATTTAATTAATACCATCAATTCAAACCGTTCACTTCATGAAGTCGAAACAGAATAAATTTCAAGGAACTTGATATTTATGCAGATGAGATTAAACGCGTCCAATTGGCTTCCCAACATAATTTATAAAAAATAATGAAAGTAAATTACAGTTAAAACTTTGTGAAATGGTAAAATAGCAATTTGCCGAGTTTTTCTAATTTAAAAACCATTTTTTGCATTAAATAACCACTGCTTGGCAGAACAGATGCAAAACGGAATAAAATAAAATGTTAAGTTTTATTTTAGTAGTTAGAACAACTCTTCTCAAAAGAAATTCGACAAAAATAAATGCAAGCCTTAACGATGTTTACTCTAACATCGAAATGGCTCTGCATGTCATAGAGGCAATTTATTCCACTGAGTCGGTGGTGTACTTGATGTTGTATGACCAGTACATATGGGTAAGCAAATATAAGATCACGGACTACACACATACGCTGCAGCAAAGAGAGTCTCCTAGACCAGAGACGTCGAGATAAGCGAGCGCGACAGTGGAAATCCGACTTTCTCACGAACGACAACCTGAGCGCAGGACGCCTAATTAACCCAGGGCGTAATGCGCTGCCTCCCATGCGAGCAGAGAAGCAACTTGGATTCTGCTCCCTTGCTTACGTTGTGGAACCAGAGTAAGTAAGAAAACCTGGGCAGGGTTACACGACACTTCATTGGTTGAGATCACGTTTACTTTCGTTGGAGAATTGCACACCTAGCATGGCCTCTGAGTTTTTTTTTTTTTTTTGAGGCGAAACTACTTCCACTATCTTTTAGAGGACTGAGGAGTTAAAGTTAAGCACGGTAGCTTACTCGTGGAACATATTTATTAAATTTCAGCGTTTCAACAGCATAAATTATGCTCAGGCTAGATGTACATAACATTGCAATAAGCCTCACTTATCGTCACATATTAAAACAAATCAAATCAGTGTCATTTAGGTATATGAAACCATGAAGGAGAGTACTATCATGACTCGCAATTCCAATTTACATCCGCCGCGTAAGCAGCACAGCAAACCAAATGCCGACCGAGGGCGTCAACCACTCTCGAGTTCTCACAAATGAATACAGTCGCCTTATTATTTCACGCATTGGCAACACAGCCCATGGAGTTACCACCAATTCCTTACTATACGAGCAAATTAGTCATGAGCAGCACGCGTCAAAGGTTATGGAATCAGCAAGATACTGCTTTGGACAATAAATTATATTGGACGATAAATTACAAGATCATTACCAGGCCATTAATTGCAGGATTAATTACTAGGTCATAAATTGCAGATTAGAGCACAAATTGGCGCCTGCATAATGACAAGACCGGCGAATGAGCAAAATTCATGATCTTGGCATTTAGGCCAATAATGTGCGAGTGTTCACCTTCTGATTCCTTATGAGACCTGGTATGAAAAAAGGAGCAATTTCGGCGATATTAAGTTACAGAACTCATATATGGAAACTAGAATACTTTTATTTCCACTTACGACTAAGTATGGAAGAACCCGTAGCCTAAATGAACAATAATTGGATGTTGACAGAATATTTTAAATGAAGGATCGTTACAACTTAAGTTTGAAAAATTAAAATCTTTCCAGTTTCAGTGAATTTTATGGAAGGCATCGGCAAGAGAAAAGACTACACGTACCGAGATAATTGACAGTGCAACTAAAGGGAACGGATAATTGGTAACATACAGCTGCTCATCCAGTCAATGAGTGAGCGGAAATAACAAAAACCATAACTAAAAGATTGATCACGACCAGCCGGCATCCACAATATACATTGCATTTATCTCATGGCCGTAGCCGCTGAGGGAGGAAACGCTCGTCGCATTGTAAGGTTCAGCGACACTTGTAGGTGCTTGAGAAGGATGTGCTCCGTCGACTTTATTGTGTTCTGACTGTGTTTAATGAGGCGAAATTTTGTTTTACAAGTCACTTGCAGAGAAAAGAGAGAATAATGGAAGATGATGTTAAAAAAATTAAGTTAAACGACAGAGAAAAGAGAGTACCGTTGAAAACACAACAATGAAGTCAGATAATGGATCGGAAAACGAAAAGTTTCAAATGCAAATGCATTGAGAGTTTGGTAAAGAGTAAAGTACGTTGCAGAGTATCGAAAAATTATTGTCTATATTTCCACTTTTGACGAATCAGACGCGGAACAGAAGGTTTAGGTTCCAACAAACAGATTAATTAATTCAAAATAGTAAGAAAGACATTCGCGGAGTGAAAGACAAAGATTTTTGAAGCAGTCCAGACACTACAGCCCCTAGTGGTTCTTTTGTTCGGGGCGCTCTGCGACGCCGATGTTTATCGCAGTCTAATAAGATCCTCCCACCAAGATCTGCTCTGAAGCACGCGGCCGATGGGCGTCGAAGTGAGGAACTTTTTCGGATGACACAGCGCTTATGCAATAATTTTCTTGCGGCATAATAGGAATGCACAGGTCGTAAACATGTTAGGGATGGGAAGACAGACTCGCTTAGCTTCGTGAGAAGAAATGTACTGCCGCGTTGAATAATAGTAATAGCAGTGTCAGCTTTGATTAGGCTGTTAGACCTGTCGCTGATTCTGAATATATGATCATTTTTTATGAAAGGAAATTTGACGGATTCGCAGGGATGAATAAAAATTATGGTTGCCGGGTCCATGCAAATTCAATGTAATTTCAAAGCAAATTTTTGGTAAGTATACATAAGTTTCTACGGGCAGAATCCCAAACAAGAATCGACAAGAAGTGTGAAATAGAAAGACGATTTTGAGGATATTTTCGGTTTGAATCTTGAAAATAGTGCCGTGAATAAGAAAACGGATACCATGAAACTTGATCTTCCTGAAGTCTATCTATTGATCCCAAATTTATCTACATTTCTGGAAAATAATTTTATTTTCTGTAGTTAATTTCTTATTGCAATCATAATTTTTCTACACAGAAGCATATAAAATAAAATTTATTTAGGGCATAGAACATATTAACCGAATTCTTTAGCTAAATTGCACACAGGAAGTGTTCATCAATATTACTGACGCAGTTTTTTCTAAATCTCGTTTAGAATAAAAAATTAGAAACGGCGTATAGTGAGTCGCTAAAAATAATCAGCTTTCATGGTTGTTTGACGTTTGGTCTCGAAGGGTCTATAGAAAGAGATTCGTTCAAAAACTCACAGTCAAACATTTTCCATTGTAGGAGTGAGCACGGGAAGTTAACACAACAGAATCAAACTCGAGTCGATTGTACAGAGAAACAATTACAGAGTCAAGAAAACCTTAACATACAGAGATTATTGAACAATTGATTCAAAAGAGAGAACTGAAAAATAATCCAATTGTTTGTATGCCTGTACGGACAGACATAGTCAATAATCGGCTTTCTATCGCATGCCTATTGACTGCGAGTAAAAATAATTGTAAACCTATTTATGAATACAATGAAACAATAAAAATTATTTATATTCATGAAGAATAATTAATATGAGCATAGGAATGAAAATAAAATACGCTCGTTTCAACATGACATTCAACAGGAAGGAATCAGAGCTCGAACTTAGAAATTCAAATGACATAGAAATAAAGAATGTCAAAATGGCCAAACAGGTAATTACGATACGAATTGCGTGTATGATAAAATCGTTGCTAGGAATGGCAAAAATGCACTCTCAAGATTTTTTTCGATCATAGACAATCAATAAATAGATATCGAACAATCCTATAACATCTTAGTATATCTATTGAATGATCTGTCAAATGCACTGAAAAAAGTTATTACGACAAAGGTTTAAAAAGCCTTTGCGGTTAAAAAATGCCATATAAATTTAAGTCGAAGATCTAAACATCGAATGTTGAAAATGATAGTTGATCCCTTTCTATTTCGAAACCATTTAACCCAGTTGCTGCTCGGGAGACAGTTTGCATGACCGCTCCTGGCGTTCAAATTGAATAATTTATTTCCAGCCTTCACGGGGGTTTTGCTGCTGTCAAATCGAAGAAGAAAATTGGCTTGAGGCCCATAAATTCAACTTCCAAGTTCTATAAGTTAAAGCTAAGTTGAAGGAGAAGCTAGTAAGTTTGTCTCACGAGCTTCATCTTGAAACGAATTTGACTGCATCCACAAATTTTATCACCCTATACAATCCTGGATCAGGATATATATTTAGGGGGCTGTTGGTATGGTCTTCTCCGTGTATCATATATGACACATAATTTTATTTAGGTATAATTCATGTTATTTAAACACATTTTGCTGTAAATTTAAATGGTCGTTCATGTGTTATTATTGTCTACGAATCAATACGTAAGAGGGGATGTTCTTCATTTGAGACACGAGAAACATTACTAGAGTGGGTGGATCTGACCCCTAAATTTTTCTCAGTGTTCTATTACTCGTGTTTCTGCTCACGACAAGCAAAATGAACTTTAAAATTTATTGCTCACTAAATCAAAAGTCCCGAAATAATAGCGTGCCGTGGCGTTCGTTGGCCGCTCCTGCCTTTTCTTTTCGAGTTCATCGTAGCCGGAGAAAATAGATCCTTGTTAATGGGACGCAAAACTTGAGAAGGTATGCGTCCATAAATCGCGTATGAGGACCAGAACGAACACCACATTATAAAGGAGACCAAGAGACGGCGGCTCTGTCGCGCAGAGCACGTATTTATCATCAAGAGACATCAAAAAATAGTGGAAATGCAGTTGAAAAAATCGATCCAATTTGCATCACGCAAAATTTAATCCTTTCAATTCTGTGTCAGCAATCATGTTATTTTAATGAATGTTCTTGATCTTTTGGACGAAATTAAAGTTTTTTTTGCTCAAACAACTATACAAAATCACGATTAATCAAGGGTATATTGCATGAAATGACCTTTTTCATTTTACCAATCAGAATATTTTAGTTTTATTCAAAGCACAAATTATCAATTTATATTCAATATAATGTAAACATATTTACTATAAAATAGAATTCCAAACTATCAAGAAAATTTTTTGATGTAAACTTAACATAAGAAGGTATAACCTGTTTGGATCACATATTTCATTTATATCATACAACATAACAAGCTTCAAATGATTCGCACCTATCACTGATAATAGCGAGAGCTTACATCTGAGCAAACTGCACAAAAGTGCCTGGTGATGCAGCCATTTGGTTCTGATGACAGTATCAACATGGTGACCGAAGCTTCCAAACTTTTGTGTGTTTAGCAGAAAGATGCTGGACGAAGAGCGACAGTTGTGGTTTACAGTCAGTGGAGCGTTCACAGTCACAAGGGCCGCTAACTGTCTGTACTCGTGGTAAGCATCATGGGTGAACTGTCCGAGGAGATGTGTTTGAAACTTCCGAGGCATAAAAAACATTCGGCACGCATCATCGAACGCATCAAATATGTCTGTACAAATTACCTATTCATATATAAAAATTTGGTAGAATAGGTTAACCATACTCTGAAAAGAGAGAAAAACAAAATGCACTAAGTATTTATTCTCGAAATGAAATAAAGGTGTTGGCTAAATTTTAGGATTGTCTAGAGACCGTGAATGTGTCTCAGACCGACTGCAGTCAAGAGAGCATGTAACCTAAACGTTGGACGCTCTGAAAACCGCGCTTAACCTGCTGAACCATGAGCGCCTGTCCAGTGGCTTTAACCGCTGGCAGTGTAGTCTGTGCCTTAGCTAGGTTCTGCTTAGTAGATTTGGCCCAACAATTTACGATCTTAATTCAATTTACTAAAGGAAAACAAAATAAACCATTATTCGGTCATTTTGAATTAGGGAAGGCATCACAGTTTTTATAGGGGCAGGGGAATTATCGCAGCCATTGCTGCGATAATTCTTAGTTTTCCTTAGGATAAATGAGGTGACTAAAAGAATTAAGAGACTTCAACTGATGTAAGGAAGTGATCCACACCCTCCACCATCTGTATTTTCTTTATTTATGGTTCCAAATCAACCATGGACTTCAGAACACTGCAGAATTAAGTAAAGCAACATATAGAGAAGCCATTGTTGGGTTATCACTTTAAACTTCTCTCCGTCAATCCCTGGATGGTCACTAGAATAACACATGCAGCCTGTCTAGAAGACCGATCAGCTTCCCCCAGGTAAGTAAGAACGAAAAATTCCTCAATGAACGCTAATTAACTTTACGAAATCCCTTTGTTTATTCAGGATGATTATATTTATATTAAAAGGTTAGACATAGCATATAAGAGACATCTGAAGCTCTACGACATTTTTTTGGAAATAAATTGCTGAAAATGGCACCTACAGTGAATAATAAATGATGAACGACACTGAAAATGCCGCAGAAACACGTTTGACATGTAATGAAGGTTTGCAAAAAAATCAAGAGTGGATGAACTTCACAGACAAGGTCACAATTCGTGGAAACGCGTAAGACGACACGCCTTGAATGATTACAGTAGAATGCAAGAAAACATACAATTTTCATAAAGGAGACCGATTTTTCAAACGTATTGTCTTGGGCAAAAGTGTTTTATTTGCCTTAACGAAGCAATGCATGACGGGCGAAAATACTTTACAGCGAACAACATGTATGCCAACGTCCGCACAATGAAACTTGACTACCTAATGATTATGAGCTGAGTTTGTTTTTCTCAGAACGGTGATGAGACGCTGAATATAGTTGATTGATCAAAGGATGGAGATGAACTGCTAAGGTAATTGGAGGATTGAGCCTTAATTATTTATATAGGCGATGATAAATTATCTGGCCATCATAATCGCCATAAATTTTAAAAATTACGCAGAAGATCCATTGCCTTGAGAAAAACCCAACAAAAAGCATTCGAGAGCATAAATCTCAGCTACTATTGGCAAACCTAAATTCTAAGCAATTCTCTCATACTCTATGCCAGGGTCTCAAACTCATATATATTGGCATGTGGGACACATCACAAAGGAACAGCCAGCCAGCGGCCGCACCACGAAAATAGCGGTTTCAGCCTTCATTATATAGGCCGTAGGCCTGTCGCCGATTCTAATATCGCAGAACTTTGACAGCTTGTTGCGGTCTCGAACGCACCGCTCACTGCTCCAATTTTGCTTTGCTTAATTAACCGCCCGGCCTCCTTGCCGATTCTGACCAGAAACTGGCGCACAGAGCTGGGATCGAACCCGCGCCTCTCTGCGCCAATCCTGGTACTCTGAACTGCTAACACTGGGCCACCCTGCTAAAATTACTTCCCATTAAATTTTACGGACACTTCTGTCACTGTAATTAAATAATAAAATACAGTTTTTATAGTTAATAATTGCATTCGGCGTGGTTTATTACATGCAAAGGCAGTTTCGTTTATTAAAATAAATTGACGTTATATTTGCTCTTAATAAAAAAGTAGAGACTGTGGTTCCCCCAAAAAACTATAATTGCTAGGCCTACAGCAGATGTTCACTGCCACAAATTAATACGGCACAGTATGCGATGTCTGTTACACCAGTAGACTTACACCAGTTTACCAGTTACACCAGTTTTGTAGCATATTCCATCGTCCGATGGAATATGCTACAAAAACTTTCACAGCGACAATCAGTTGCTGTAAAACATTTGTCACTGACTCGGTGATCCTGCTGGCAACTGAGTTCGTAGACAAACTTGCGTCTGCGAAGAGCTTCTTCTTCTCGGGGCAGATAATATCACACCGTTCACACGCCATGGTATCATGCACTCTTTTACAAACATGGCCTCCAGTGAATGGTCGTGCTGCCTTTCTATCATCTCGCCAACAACAAAGCTTTCCTTCCCAGAATCTCCCGCTTGTTGTGTTGATGCGTTGCAAAAAAGTTTCTCCGTTTGCTGAAAAATACTTTCAAGTGATTGACTTATACCTCGCGCTGTTTGTCGGACAGTTCAGCATACTGTTATCGATTCAATGTTTCGTAATGTCTACGTACGTAGTATTCCTTGGGCATAGAGATGCACACTGTACGAAAATCATACTGCTGAGTTTTTTTGCCCACTTGCGCGACAAACTATTAATTTTCATAGTTAACCTGGAACACCTACTTAATTTTTTGGCACATAATTTTTCGATTTTTGGACGTTTAGGGATATTTTTTGGGCATTACATTTTTAGGGATACTACTCTACAAAAATAAAGTCAAGTAAACAATGAACTCTCCTCGACAGAAAAACCCAATAACATAGCAGAAAGACGAATATTGCATGTACCTTGAATCACCAAGCACAACATAACATCACATGCAAGGAGCGCAGCCGTTGGCCACAAATCTTTAACTAGTCCTGTAGCCAACGCTCAGCATAAACATGCACAGCTACACTAAATCTCGAACCTGGCCGAGGGCCGCACAAAATTATTTTGCGGGCCCATGCGGCCCACAGGCCGCAAGTTTGAGCCTCCTGCTCTATGCATGCAATACTGTGCAAATGCCATGTTCATAATTATTAAAAACTTTGTCTCGAATCTAATACATCAAAGGTTTCGTCGATGTATTTTTTATCAATATTCGAATTATTTAATTTTTTTCGAATATTATATACAAATCTCGGCACACTTAAATCAGAAGATGATACAAAGATTTCTCGCATGCAAGAGTTCTATGGCGCAGCGCGACAGCTTTGCGATCTCTTGCGTTTCGACGCCTCATTGAGCGGCATGATGGCTACGGCTTCACGTGAGCAGCTGTAGACATCGAGACACGCCATGATTTAAAACCTTCATTTCTGAACATTTTCCCCGCAATTTCTTATCAGCCTCCGGCCATGCAACAACAATCAGAGATGACTGAACACGGTGAAATGGCATACATTGAAACTTCTTTTAGTCACCGTTCACGCAACAACAATCAAAGATAACAGAATATAGAGAATGGCCGACTTGACATTTCTTTTAATCACTTTTAACGCAACAGCAATCAGCGATGACTGCAAAAAGAAAATTAATGGTGTAAACTGAACACGTAAAATAAAATTGAGATGTATTCAGCAGTTTGCAAAAATTACTTGGATAATAAAAAATGTTAGCTCCATAGAACAATAATTGAGGCGAAGCATAATTTCGCACCCTGATGTTGATGCAGTGATTGACTTTCCTTTGAAACTAACTGAAATATTTGAAATAAATTGAACGATGTTTATAGTTCAGAGAATTGGCATTTCTCTTCTTCGGTTCAGAAAAAATCAGCAATAAAGTTTTACGAGCCCAAAAGCTGCTATTGTCACCTATCTCCATGTCGAATGACCAAGGTATTTTAAAAGTTAGGCACGCTCAAAACTTAAAGGAACAAGCCTTGAGTAATTACGATCAATTATTTAGTAGCCGTCAGCAAACAATAGAACGTGCGCTTTCGAAGAGGTTTACACGACGAACTTTCACTCAAGCGACATGGAAAGTCAGGACAAGTGCCACGAGGTTCGTGTAGAAGAGCCCGCTAAGGACATATTGCGGCTCAAAATCGTACATCGCGAAAGAGAAACTAGGGAATTTTCTGAAAAAAATTACGTTGAACATTCCAGGAAAAGTAATGCTGCAAACCTTCTTGCGGTTCGTTTTTCAAAAATATATTAGCAATTGTGTTGATTTGCTAATAATTATTTAATGCATGTCACACGAAAAAGTTATATGTGTCGATGTATTTAGAGTAACTAAAAAAAATTTACGGAAGAAAATATCAGGTACCGATATGAATTAAATGTGGTCTTAAAAATAAATTTGACGCGCCTCCTCGAGCATCACCTAAAAAAAATTCAGTAAAGGAAGCAATGTAAATAAAATCACGAAAAAAAGTTAGAATAATTTTTGCCTCAACTTTCTAAAGAATACTAGGCGACAAAATCTCAATCGTGCAACTGGCTGCTGCACGATTGCATCTTCCACACGAAAACTTTTCTTGCTTTTTAAAGTGGTTTTCGTATTTGCTAGAGCGAACCGTCGTCAAACGCTCAAAATACTAGAGCGAACCGTCGTCAATATAATTATTAATCATTATTATGATTATAGAATTATTTCCATGAGAATTATGAAGTCTTTTGGGTGCGAGGAGGAAATTCCGAAGATTTTAAGGAAACATGTCAACCTAATTCACGAACATGACACGTAAGTATGGAATGAATGGATGTGCGTGCCACTTCCCCAAATCCTTCCAATCATCGTTAATAACTCATTGAGAAAAGAATTAATACACTGGCGGAGTGATGTCGTTTGGGAGGCAATTAATCGAAAGCTACGGAACACTGGAAACTAGGCAAACTGGCGCACGGAGCCGTCATACTCCAACTGAATGATGAACAGTTGTTTATGAACAGTTTTAAAGGCTGAATTTTTTTTGACCAAGAAAGTGTTTTTTAGCCTTTCCAATTTCATTTTGAATTACGACAAACACATAGGCAAATGAATATGATGTGAAGGGTAAACGCAGATTATTTATTCCATAATTGAAGCGCTCTAGGTGTTCATAAGCGGCAGCTTTGGCAGAAGCCAATTAGGCAGCTTCGACGATCATATCACACGGTCTGCATCTCTAATCCGAGGGCTGAAATGACAAGCACATTCCACGCAGGGTGCTTCACTTTCAACAGCGCATGACTCTTCGTTTAACCGGCACTCATTAGTTAGGATAAATGCTATGGGGAGATCTCGACGTACGAATGCTAACTTAGAAAAGCAAGCCTTAACGAGCGCCTCTCAAAATTTGATATTAAACTAACATGAGATCGGAGGACGGAACATAGCGAGTCAAAGTAGGAGATTTTAAGACCAAAAATACTTTATCGAGACTCGTGGAGACATAATGCCAATGCTTGAATAGAATGAAGTTTACGACATAAAATTTTAGGAATTGGAATGAAAAAGAAGAGCTCAAGAAATTCATTACAATTTAATTGCCCGGAGTATTCACTGAGAAATTACTTATTAACCTCTAATCTAAGATCATAAAGACATTTAATTTACCCTTCAGTATTTCAAGCGACTAATTAATACAATCGAAGAATAATTTTGAGGTCTTCGAGTAGTTTGAGCACTAGATGGACAATTGCCAACTTAGGTTATGCTTCCACGTCAAGATATGAGAAACACAACCTAATGGGTACGTCTTTTGACAACGTTTAAATATGAAATTACGAAGAATAACTTGTAAAGTAAAATGTGTTAAAGAAAATTTGAGCAGATGATCGGTATGTGTATAAGTGAATTCACTTTCCGGACACAGGAATGCATCGTGGACTGAACCCAATAAGTTTCTGTGAAGAAGGGAGAATAACTGTACTTAATCTCCCAATTAGTTTCTGTGAAGGAGGGAGAATACCTGTACCTAATTAATCTCCATGCTCCGCCGAGGGCGGACAAGTATCGTCTGCAAGCAGATATGTCAGGGCTTTGTATAGAAATATGTTGAAATAAGAATAGCGATTGGTGCTGCTTTGCAGGTGAAAAGTCAATGGAGGAGCGGCATAATGATTAGAGAAGTGAGTCTCTCTCCACCCAGGAGTATTTTGTCACCTACGTCAAAATATTGCAGAAAAAAATGCTGCAGGGAATGTATGTTTTAATCCAAATTATTTACTGTAAGGTATGTCGGTAATACAAAATAGGATTAGAAATAATATAGTTGTTTACGCTTTAAAGTATTTAAAAAAGTAGCACAATTCTTAATGAATTTAATACATAATTGCATTGTGGTAATCTTGTCCAGCAAAAAATGAAAACTAATAACAACCTCAATGCCGTGCGACTCAAGGAAAGTGTCGAGGACGGTCAATGTTTTCAGTAAGAGCCTCGTTTAAGAGCGAGAGTCTCATTGCATCTTCTGCATAAGGCATCTTATTAAGACCACTCGACATCCACCCTGCCATCCATCTCACAGCAACGCGCACGCCGTATTTTAGTCACTAGAACCAGCATAAGTTCGTGTGGTTTTAATTCCCGCGAGAAATAACTAATGTGTTTGGTCCCAAGAAGGGACATGATAGTCAACAGTTACGGAGAAGAGCGGGTGCATTAAAGCTGAAAAATTTATTGCAAGGAAAGTTCAGTGATCAGAGCACATGGAAATTAATGATGGTATCTTGAAGAAATAGCCGGCAATTTCAACGTGATGAAAAAAAATAGTGAAAATATGACGACGTTTGTGGCCAGTGTGCTCAATATAGTAAAATGTTCCCTGACCACGAAGAGGACAATAATCAAATAATGCAAATTATGGCTGCTTTCTATCAGATTTCTCAAAAGTAGAAAAAAGTTGTACGAAATAATTTTATATATTATCCTCAAATCATAATGATTGCACGAACCTAGAAATCTCAGAAGTACTACATCCAAACCTAAAGAACGATAATTTTTAAAATTTTAGGAGTAGGAAACAAGCAATTTGATTTTCACCTAGATACTAACATGCAGTGGCCGAACGGGCCGCATGTAAGTACAACGTTGACCAAAAGATTGAGTCAGAATGTGCACGCCGAAATGCACAGTCTATCGCTAAAAACTTCCCCCGGGAAGAAAAATTCGCAGCTTGAATCCAGAGCCCCCTGGAGGAAGGGTCGATAAGTCAGAGCGGCAATAAGTGTCAGTAAAGGTGTCAGCGGGGGCCATGAAAGTTGTAAAGCGCTCCTCGCAAAACAAAATCCGATGCCCTCGACAAGCGTGGCAATTTCAAGTTGCAGAATACGCCAGCATCCGCACCGTTGGGGTTCACACAAAGCTCAGACCTGACGAGACTTTTCCGTGGCTACGTTGCAAGCACGCGAGTTTCACTTCAAGTTCACAGCCTGACCGATTTCATTGAGCTGATACTTTATCATCTAGCAAATTAATTATTTTATTACGAGTCTCATAAAGAATTTTTATACAAGTAAAGTAGATAATGCATAATATAGTCCAAATAATACGTCAATGAAACAATACAAGCCAAAAATTATTTTTAATATTCACTTTTATCACAGAAGGATGGAAAAATTTCGAGGGCCAAGATCATACTGAGGTATAACTCTGAAATAATCAAATATTCAAGTTTTATACACGGCAGGCGAATATATGGGATGACACGCAAAGCTTCCAACAAGTTCAAAATTCATCCAACTAACTCATAAAATAGCAGTTAGAATATTATTTTAAAAACTTTAAACGAAAAGGAAATTTCAACATTGGAGAAGACCTTTTCTGGCCCGCGACGAAACAGGTTCCGGATTCCTGCACTCTCCTGCACAAGTAATTCGCAATAAACTTGTCCACTGCCAACATTAATTTCAGAAAAATTCATGAAGTGACGCGTAGTTTAAACCCGAATTTCGGCTCGGCACGAACTGCATCGCAAGTGATTAACTGGACACGCAAAAAGTGTATAGGTTGAAGTATCTTGAAATTTTCGGAAGCAAAACTTGAAGAAGCCACATCCAGTTTAAAGCATAAATCGGGAGAGTATTTTCAAAACAATAACAACCCGGTAATTAAATCATAGATGCAGGTGGTATAATATTACAAATACCGATGAAAAAATTATTGACTAGATGAGAAATTGAAGTTTCGATACGTAAAGTTTCAGCAAATGTTTAATGTTATTCGGAACATAAATCATAACAAAATAAATCAGCAGAAATTATTCAGAATTTATAGCCGACTGATATCTTGGAAAATCTCCACCCGATTTAACTTGGAAGAAAGTATTGATCATTTTAAGCGCATTATCTCATTTATGAATAAAATGCGCTATCGTGCTCGTCATGTCTGTCCGCCCGTCCGTCCGTCCGTCTGTCTGTCTGTCCGTGACTTCACGGTTTCGTCGATTTTGAGAAAATGCGTTCTCCGTCACTCACTGCAGAGAGTACTGAGTTATATTTTTTATTTAATTATCCTAAAATATTGAGACTCAAGCCCAACGATGTTATTTTTCTTTTTGGAACTTTAGAACATGTTCGGCGAGCCCACACAGCTAAAACAATATTATTATCTCGCGGGTTACCTAATTTAAATCAAGCGACAACCAACGGACAGGCAACATATTCGCTAAATTCAAGCCGGGTTAGAAAAAGCGCTTCCTCGCTTGCTTGAGGGAGACTGGCAACTTGACGCATCGAAGCTGAAAGAATATATAATGAAATGTGATTCCGAGTATAAGCAATAGGACAGAATAAGATGTGAAGAAGCGTGGAAAAAGACGTATTACTTCCGCGACGCATTCTCGATAACGTGACGTCAACACGACAATCTATGTTCAATATTTCGAGAGGCTGAAACAAACTTAGGATAATCAATGCAACTCTTAATAAGTTAAAATTTTAAGAGTTCAACCAGCCCTGCCCATGCCTCATGGTCGTAAATCGACATCGCGGATCGTAAACTCGAACGTCGAAGCGACACAAAACATTGGACCAATAAAAGAACCCATAAGGTTTAAGTGATTACAGCCTGCAGGTAAACATCTCTCACGAAACAGATTCTCGGGCCATAAACCTCGCAATTATTATGCATTTGGAGGGCAGCTCTCAGAGACGATAGGGCAGTAACCTCATGAGGAACTCGTCTCGTCAGTTCGTTTTATCTTATAGACGATAACGCGCTCGTTCCTTCCCGCTCAGCCAGGTATTGTCACACCCATTGTGGCCAACAGACGGCAACAGCAGAAAATTCCAAGTTCAAATGTTTTATTTTATTGAAAGTGGAACTAGTATTGGCTTATGTTCTACGTCAATACGTGGATGTTATCGAGTACGGAGTGCGGAATTAGTGCATTTGAGACCGTTATTTTGGAATCGATATTTTCAAATTTCTATGTACAGCGAAAATATTTTTTGTTAGGCAGCGTCAACGCTAGTCAAACCTCCACTTCTGTACATATATCTGCTTCAATCTATTCCGGTAACAGAAATAAAACTTTTTCATTAACACAGTTACATAAAATTGATAGCGGCATTATTCGATATTCATCAGCGAATAAACGCAGCCCACCTATATTCATGAAAGACACATTTAAAATGAACGGACAAGTGAGACTCTGTAAGACGTAATAAATTTTTATTTTACCATCTTTGCAGTTATATACTCTTAATTAGGTTAAGCGATTCAACCCATCGTCAACGTAATAATCAAGCAGAAAATAATTCATTTTGGGTTTAGATGAGAAAAAAAAATACAATAAAACTGTTCTATGTCAAGTGTCAACATTAAATATTCAATACATAAAAGAAGTGGACCGGATGAAACTACCAAATTTTTCGTTGAAGCGTCGTCACGCCCAGACATTCCGTACGATGATTCGTAAGTTTATCCTCGGGAAGGAGCAATAAGTAAGCCGGGCGCTGTTACTTTACTCGGAGGTGACCCGAGTTCAGCGGTTATCTGGCGGTCGTTTCTCCCGCCCGAGCAGAACGGGACGCGGGCGCCGTGCGAATTGACTGGGAGAGCCGAGACAGAGAAGCAGGTTTTGAGCACGCGCCGCCCATTGCATATTTCCAGAAAATAATTTTATGGCGAGTCCCTTGACACCGGCTAAAAGCAAAATAACAATCGCAGCAAGTTAGGGCCACTCATTTTTTTAGTGAATAGAAACAAATGAGCGAAAAATGAAATTGAGTACAGAACCAAAAGTTTTTTGTTAATGGAGTTCCATATCATTATCACAACATGTTCATGACAAATGTAAAGTGAAAACTAACTGATGCACTACATCATGCGACGATAGAGAACTATACAGTAATTCTTAAATTGATTGACATTGAACTTCTTACTTATTTCAATGCAAACAGTTAACGGCATCCATGGAGACGTGACATAATCTTTCTCGTACTTCTTGAGTAATTTAATTCGTACGTAGTCAGTAAGTACTTCGTTTAAATAGCTTCAACAATTGAAATAAAATTGAAACATAAAGAGGTGGATGTCAACCGCCAGACAAAAATCTCTCTAAAAAACAATAGTTCTTGATTCAGGATGAAAAGCAACGAAATTGAAACAGGATGAAAAAAAGTAGATGCGCTCAACAAAAAGAAACAATTGACAAATCAAGCAAGGAAAAATTAAAGACAAACATGACAGAGATGACACGGTCACAAAAAAGTGAAATCTGCTTCGTCATGAGCGCATGCAGCCTAAATTAATGCAGACATGCAACCAAAAAAAGGATAGCAAATAGTACGAAAAACTTACCACGTACAATATTATTACGCGCAACGTGCATAGTACATAATTAGTAATGCGTAACATGCGTTGACAAATATAAAGCAAACGGTAATTTCCACGTTTAGAAAAAAATTACGTTGGAGACACATGCAGTACCTGGTTGGGGTTCGAAATTCTGACTCATCAGTCCGGAAAGAAAGAGCGTCCGTCGCTGCAATTACCAGGACCTTCAAAAAATAATTTGATCCGGTGAATAAAAATCTGATCTTTTAAAAAAATTTGATCTTGTCAGCACATATTCCGAGATAATGATTAGGACTAATGATTGAAATTGTAAGTGATCAACGCCAGAAAAAATTCATGTTTGCATTTAAGTTTGACATTGAATTAACACGACGAAAATGAGTTAGGTCAGCAAGAAAACAGTTGTAAACTATTTATCACACGAAAAAATTGCCAAAGTTCACCCGTCAATTCAACGCCGATTCTACAGCGCGGCGATGAGATCAAATGCGTTGCCGAACAATTAAAATTTGTTATTTATAATTAGCGATAAAATGGCCGACAGCATCACGACTCCACTTGAACTCATGGGCATCACAAGTGGCCACTTGTGGAAAACATTAAATTTCCATGAATTCGAGACCATTTTACATGTTAAAAAGGCACATCCTCAGCAACTATAGGCATGAATAAAGTTTCTTGCAATCTCACAACCTACCATTCGATGCGTTATCTGAGTTACAGATTGTCAGAAAATACAATCATCATAAAAATCACCCCCTTTTTGCATAATTTTTTAGCGATTATAAATCTTCGTCCTGGGCTTCCAGAATCCCTTATTTTCTAGCCCACGCAGCAAGAAATATTGTCACCAAAGAAGAGGTAGGTCAACAGATGCTCGTGTCTCCACTCGGGGCAGAAGTAATGCGGAAAATTAAAACAAGGCTCGTGATTTCATGTCTCGAAAGTGATGTCTCGGGTGTAGATCGAAATCTCTGGCAGAGGATGGGAAAGGGGGAATAAGAGACATTACATGTCAATCAATAACCAGATTATCGCGGCAAAATTTACGAGACGCATGAGAATGGATGACGTGGTAATGACTTGCAAAACGACACTAGGATTGACACATCAGGTACAGTGAGCTCGATCGATCAAAATAATCAGCAATATGAAGAACTAAATAAACGCATTGCCGCTAGAAAAAAATCCCTGAATTATTAATATTTTGATAAGGTAAAATTCAAATTATCATCAATAATTAGTGTCTTCGTTTCTTTTCCTTTATAAATGCTTCCAGTCAATTCAGTCGTCATTGCGTTCTCGCATTCAGCGGGGTGAGTATAACAGCAGAGAAAAAATGACAAAGATAAAAATTATAAGTTTCTAAAATCATCTAAAATCTAACCGAAAAAGCAATTCAAAGCTAGAAATGACGGTTTTTCATGCTTAAAAAACAACCATCGGTTATTCGCACAAATTTTGTGATCAACGACTTTCCCGAGCGAAGTGTAGTGATGAAGTGTGCTACATAACCGCCAAATAATCACAATGGATAAACCCACTAGATTCCATGCTAGGATCCTTACGAGTATGCACTTTAAACTTATGTGTTTTCATTTAGGCTATTTACGTTCGCTAGCATCTCTCCCACACACAAACCATCAAGCCACAATAAGAACCTGAAATCAACATCAAGTTCAAGGACCGAAGACTCAGACTTGGATCTGTCAGAGCACCGTTCCGTGTCATTGGCCCTGCCAGATTAATAGACAACCAATCTCGCTCCATCACGATCACAATTAGCTAAATTGCCCTCAGTGCATTTGTCACCGACGGCCAGCTAATGATCAAGTTCAAGGCATCCACTAGACTAACAGCTTCCTTGTCTTCCTTGAAAATTTTTGATGATCCATGCCTGAAATCGGAGCCCGTAAAATGTCATTGATTCTAGCCCATACAAGAACGCGTGGAAGTAACCTGAGTACGATTCAAGATTTGCTGAGTACGATTCAAGAGCAATTTTCCAACCAAATTTTAGGTGATACTGCTGAAAAAAGCAATAAATTGTATTCTTAATGCTTGGATGACGGCGTAAGAAATGGTCCCAAAGCCACGATGGTGTAGCAGACACTGGAGTAATATCGGAAATGATGCAGCCTTCCAAATTGAGAACTTAGTCTGGTTTTGACGCATGTAGATGGATGTGTCGTAAGTAGCGGACGCGATTCACAAAATTTGATGATTGGCCGAAATTGACACATCAATAGCAAGAGGCACGCAAGCAAATAAATCAATGATGTCGCATCTGCTACTAAAACCCAGAGTTTTGTCATCAGACACGCGTAATGACTCTCGTGGTATGCGAGCATAATGAAAGTTGTATTGCGGATACAAATTAACGTAGTGCCAATTGGCGATGTCAAGAACTACAAAGGAAAAAAGATGCAAGTTCAATTCCTGTGTGACCTGACATAAAGGGTAACAATACTAGAAACTCGCATGGCTCCTACAAAAATCTCTGTCGAATAATTTTTTAAATAATACTATTAATGCTCGAACTTTTTAAACATGCATGCATTGTACACCAGTATATGAACACATGTTAATATGAATACCCTGCAATCTTTCAGGCTAAAAGTGCGTCTTGCTCGCAAATTTTAGACGATCTGTCAGTTCACTTTTCCCAGCTGAAACAATAATTATTGTCGCGCTAGGCTGGCGGGACGTTGCCACAAGTTCAAGTGCAATGACAGGCGCACCTTCATAAAAACAGTCGCCGTTACTTCAATCGGTTTAAGAGACGTGGTACAGGTAGACAAGGCTCTTGACTGAACATAAATGCGTATAGCTAAAAGGCTGTAGCATCAATGCAGGAGATGTTGTTCGCGTGCAGTGATCGAATATAATGAGCGGCTGCGCATGCAATTTCGTGTTCTTTTCCAAGGCTTGTTCAGAAAGAGAATCCACGAAGCTCCGAGCCATGTAACTCGTCGGTCACGAAGCGGCCGCGCCGAAACAATAGGGGCGATAAACATGGGCAACCGCATATTTGTGCAACTTAGAGAAATTCGCCGGAAAAGATCCGGAAAAATGGGAAATTAAGACTCAAATGTTGGCTGTTGATGTATTTGAAATTTTAAATACAACTTAAACGTTTTGTTCTAGCAATTTTTCATATAAAGTTACGACTAAAAATTTTATACAGGAAAAGCGAAGTTTTTCTTTGTGTGTACTGAATAAACTGGTAAAATAGTACGTCTGATATAAATTATAATAGTAAATAATTAGCTAATAAGCACTGTCCGCTTTAATGCTGCAAATCTGGGAAAATATCACAGAGAAAATCTGAAAAAAAATTCCCAAAATGTCTTAATTTGAAAATTGTCGACAATAGTAGTCAAGTTTATTATTATTACTAACATTCTTCACTGGAAAAATCTATTTACCAGCTAAAAAAATCAGTAAAAATTATCGGAACATGAGCAAGTGTTGCACAAAAAAAGTGAATTGTATTATTTATTTTGCTTGTAGCTGGATTAATATTAATAGATTGTAAGGCACTTAAGTAGCATAGAGAGCTGCACCGTTGCCCCGAGCAGTTCACGTGCCACTTCAAGAACAAAGCGGCGCGCGTGACGGCAAAGCGAGGCGAGTGGCATTCACAAAGCGACTGAGTTTTAGTTTGGAATTTAATGGAAGCAGTGGAGATCATGCAGCAAACCAGAGGCACGACCATGCTAAACTTGAGCTACAAACGAGAGATCTCATCCGGCTTGTCTGCACGCTTCGGACACACTGCAGGGTCAATGCTAGCTTTACGTTATCCGTGACCAATGGTGAGCATAGCAACGCGTGCTACGCTCGTCACGACGCATGTCTTGCGTATGTCAAGGCGCATGTCTTGTATTTGTCAAGGAGTATGTCTCGCGTATGTCTTGTATTTGTCAAGGAGTATGTCTCGCGTATGTCTTGTATTTGTCAAGGAGTATGTCCTGCGTATGCTGAGGCGTATGTGAGGCATATGCCAAAGCGTAGATCTTTTGTATGTCAATGAGTATGTCTTTCGTATGTCACGGCGTATGTCTTGCGTATGTCAAGGCGTAAGTCATGCGTGTGTCACGGCGCATGTCTTGTATTTGTCAAGGAGTATGTCTCGCGTATGTCCTGTATTTGTCAAGGAGTATGTCTCGCGTATGTCTTGTATTTGTCAAGGAGTATGTCCTGCGTATGCTGAGGCGTATGTGAGGCATATGCCAAAGCGTAGATCTTTTGTATGTCAATGAGTATGTCTTTCGTATGTCACGGCGTATGTCTTGCGTATGTCAAGGCGTAAGTCATGCGTGTGTCACGGCGCATGTCTTGCGTATGTCAAGGCGCATGTCTTGCGTATGTCAAGGCGCATGTCTTGCGTATGTCAAGGCGTAAGTCCTGCGCATGTCAAGGCATAAGTCCTGCGTATGTCAAGGTGCATATGTCAAGGCGTGTGTCACTGCGTATGTCTTGCGTATTTCACAGCATACATCTTACATATATCATGCAACTAAGAAGTACAGCTGCTAGGGCGGGCATGCGTGGTGACCTGTCGAGAGATAAGGCAGTAGGAGACAGAAGAGAGGAAGGAATGCATACTTTTCGCCACGTTAGATACCTGATCCATCGTAACTAAATTAATTTCGATTTGAATGCACTAAACCCAGTTTTTAAGATAATTTATGTTAAAATATACAAAAAGCACCTTTTCAGTGCAACTGACCTATTTCTATGAACTAATTTTTGTGCCTTTTTATTGAAATTGGCCAAATGGAAAGATAAAACCCTCAAGCAGCAGAGCCGTCAGAATAATGAGAAGGCAACTTCGTGACTAAAATTAATTTGATCTGAAAATCAAGCTGATAGTCTACACATAAATTATATTTTAAAAATACTGATTTAAGTTATAAAGCTAAATTTGATCTGTAAATAGGCGAAGTTTTTCATAGCTTGACGACCTAGCAAATGAAAATTTCAGACATGTATATTAATCACAAAATATTGTAATATTCAAGTTATGGAACCCATTTAATGTGACAGAATTACAAGATTTCGGTAAAATTATACCCATTTTGATTCGTTAGAACCTAATGGCCTCTTCCCCAACTACGGATAAGGCAATTTCGGTTGTGTTTTATCCCTTAGTCAAGAAGCTCCAAATTTAAGTAGTAATAAATTCGTTTGGAAATGAAGCGCGCCTGCAGACAGACGTAGCACCTATTGTTCTGTCTTGGTGCGAAGTAACTACGATCGATATCGTATCTTGCTGGCGTCAAGCAAGACGTTCCAGTGGAGTCTTCTGAGTCTAGGAGAAATTTATAGTAGCTTTGGATTTATGAAAGTCCTTCATTTCATTTTGCAAAAACAAAATTTATTAATGGGAAGAAGTATAGTTTTTTGCCTAATGAGAACTTGTCCGATTTAATGTTGACTTTTGACAGTGACGTGACAACGATGCAAATTTAAAATTTCCTCAAAACGATATGAATAATCAAAAACCTCGCCTGAAAATAACACAGTGACGGATGCTAAAATTAAACTCGCAGTGCCTTCATTTCACAACAAAAAAGTTTTAATAAGCCTCAGCTCAATTGAAGAAAATGTGTGATCAAACTTCACGAGGTCTTCCGTAACGCCAAAAATGAGCCGGTCTGCATGTTTGAGAACAAACTAATAATTCTAAACGAACTTCTGTTGTTGGTAAACAATTTTTTTTCGTAGTTAATGGTCGAGATGAACACGAAAATACGGACTTTATCATCATGCTCCGAACCTTTCCATGTTAAAGGGGGGATTTAAAACAGCCAGATATTTTTTATCTTATTTCGGCATATTGCTTTCTGTCACTTACAAAGGAAACGCCAAAGCTTGCCAGCAGAGAGGAGCCTTAATCAAATATCTGGGAAAAGCTAAAAGTAGCCAGTGAAAATGCTGTGCAGGAACGATCGATTTCAGAATCCTTATAAATTTCAAAGTTGGAATTACCAAATAACATTGGGGTGAAATAACTCTGGGATAGAAGCATAGCTGAATAAAACTTCATAACTGACCCGTTTATAATAATATAATCGTCGTCGGGTTCCAGCATGGAAGCCATGTTTCTTGGGCAGAAATATCCGAGCATCTGTTAAGCCGAGGTTCAAACTAAGCGAAACAGAAAGGATCATTAGGAGTGCAAAGTTTTAGGACTCCCGTCGTGCACTGAAATGAATCAAGCTTGATTGTGGCCTGAAGAGGTCACGGAGCGGTGATACAGTAGACCATTCATGACCTAACCTTCCAAGAACACTAGCGGGACACCGCAGCTCACACACTGCCGAACATGTAGCTCATATTTTGTTAGGGCGACGCTGAAACTTTCAGCTTCCTAGAAATTCACACAAAAATATTTTCATTGGTAATGGTTTGAAGCCTTCTTTCAAGGTCGAACATGTAGCACATATTTTGTATGAGTTACAAATTTTATTTTTACAAATTTCAATTGCTCATATTTTGTATGAGCTACTTTTTGTGACGCCGTAACTTTCAGCTTCCTAGAAAATCACATAAAAATATTTTCACTGGCAATGGTTTGAAGCCTTCTTTCAAGACGCCGAGATAACTCAGTTGTGACAAATCTGTGTGAAACTTCCAAACTGAGCATGATTGCTAGATTAATAAATCTAATGAAGAAATGTCAGTTTGGAACAGACTTATTTATTGGTTCTGTATTTTGTATATTATAACAGAGAACCAAATCAAGTAAATCCCTCGTCAAAATTCTCAATTTCGCACTCTTAACTGATTAAACCAAACAATGAGCAATTTATAGATGAATATCAGGTATTTAAATTATTCTAATATCAAAATTTTCAAATTGATAAAAGAATTTTCACAATTACGCTTATTCAATTAAAAATTATAGATTTAACCCCGTTGGATCCACATGTAGTCAGGAATTTATTCCCACACAAACCGATTTCGATTAAAACAATTATGAATATTCCCAGAAACAAAAAATTTGGTGCCCGAGACTAAAAAAAGCTTCATGCAAAACCGGACTCACAGGAATGCCATTTTTCTTAGAATTTTACAGGATAAGCCACCGGACAAACAAGAGTCGCCGTCCGTGTGGCGGCAGGAGACGCTACAAGCTCTTAGCGTATCCAAGGCAAGAAACGTTTAATGAGATGCAAGGAAGGAAGGTTCCGTATAAACTCAGCGAGTTTGGAATGAGTCCGCTCCTAAAATTCATGCGGCCGGGAGCTTTTGTCTGCCGTCCTTTGTCTGCACGACACGTCGCGGATGAATAAAAACCTCGAAGAAAAAAATCTACAGCAGAAAATGTTGTGAATGGGGCGGACGAGAAGGTTCGCAAGGATCATGCAGCAGAGGCAGGGACTGGAAAATTGCCTCGAAACTCAAAGGCGGACGTGGGTGCAACGATCGCCAGCGTATAAGCAGATCTTACAATTGCATGTATGAACTGTTAGGGTTCGCCGCATCAGTGTTTTGATGATGTATTAGCTATTTGCACGGCTTAATGACATCACAATACCAATTTAAAATGCTGAATTTTAAATAGGACATTTTGATAATGTTCATTACTTCTACCTCGGTTCCGCAGCTTTGACCCTTGTAGCCCAGACAGTCTCGCTGTCCTTTTCATAAGACGACACTCATAATTACACGTGTGTCAGCCTGAACCCTCCCACGCGGGACCTCATGGCGGGCTGGCAGACTTATCTAAAATTCATCCCAGCGCTGTGAGGAGACGACGGAGAAAACAAACGGCGTCAACAATGCAGGATACAGACCAGATAAAAACAAATGTACAGAGGATTTATTGATGACCATTATAGTAATCAATCAAATTTCTTCAACAAAGAAACTCCTACATAAACTAATGTAACCGTAATAGGTGAACGAGTAAAAGAAATTAAAATAGGCAACAGTATAACTTTAATCATGCAGACATCTCAAATAAAAAATTCGGTTCGTTGTTTGTCCTGTGTCCTTGACCGCCGTTCCTTCAACTGCGTCTATAGATGTACTAGATACTATATTAGTTTCTAGTAGGTTTTAATAGTGCGTAAAATGCAGTAAAAGTAACATAGAGCTAGCAAACCGGCGACGGCAGCAGCACGGTATAATATATTACAAAAGTTAAGGGCAAAGTTTACAGCCAAAACAAACAAAAAAAAAGATAGGAATCGCTCAAGTTGGAACACGACTTGGATCTTTCTAGTAAAACCGGAAATTTGGACTTTAATTTCCCCTAACATTCACATTTAAGCCATTCTGTCTAGCGTAACAACACTGAAGCTTGTGCACATTGACCAGCAAGATGAGGCATAAACTAGTATGTCCGCTGATACTAGAAAAGTTGTAGATAGCCCCAAAACATTATCCGAAAGACAGTTGTCTTTGTAATCGGCATAAATGGCTATACACGTTAGAAAAGGAGAATGGTCCCTCATTGACGACATCATGAAGAGGTAGTTAATGTACATTCAGTACCCAGCAGGATTTGTTGCTCATAAAACAACGCGCAATATAGTTGATCTGATTTCGAAAAACTATATAAGGCCTTTCGAAAGGCGCGTTTTGGATCTAAGCCGCAGCTATTATTGAATTTGATGTGTCCGATATTACCACAATACCATTCGTTATCCATTCTTAACAATAACCTAGCACAGTTATTTCTATGAACATTTGTGCATGCAGGGCACAAATGGCCCAGCAATGCGCCAATTTATAACATAGAAATACATTGAAGTATTGACCAGCGGCCGGCCGGCGGCCTAACGAAGAAGTCGCGTCATGTGGACCACACGAGAGCCGGGCAGACGCAGCAGCGCCCGCATCGTGACCTCTGGAGGCGCTGGCAGAAGATGGTCGGGAGGGCGGTTGAGGTCTGCTATTCCGGTCCCAACACCAACGGCGCAGCGGCTAGGGATACGTCTGGGGTCTGCTATTCCGGTCCCAACACCAACGGCGCAGCGGCTAGGGATACGTCTGGACCTTTTGGCTCGTCCATCTCACGGCAGGCGTGGGAGCATCAAAGACTCACGTCATAAGATACATTTGTGAACATCGTTTCATTTGCCTCTGAATTTCTTTGGAGAAAATCGTGAACCCGCGAAACACTTGAGACGGGGTATTAATTTGATTTACTATATCGTTCATGTTTGCAAATAAATTCATGGAATGTGTGAAATCTTTGACCACAAATGCAAAAACGCAAAAAGATGGTCTAAGCGTTTGGTCCAACAGCGTTGGGGGTTCAAGAACGCACAGAACTGTAGTAGAATAAGCACTGCGAAATAATTAACCAGCGCACCTCAGCCGGAAGTAAATTTCCTATACTGCGTTTATACAGATGTTAAAAATTTCGATACAATGAAAAAAAATTTCGGAACGATTTTTATAGACGAGGATTTGACAGCAGTTTAATTCTCGATTCATACACTTTCTCAGTCCACTGTCGATTAATCCGAGAGCGAACCAAAGGAGCTCAGCAAAATTTTTTAAATCTTTCTGTTGATGCGTCATCGTAACCATTTGGACTCGAAAATTAAACTGAAAATGAGTTTTGCGACCTCATATTTCCATTAATATCATCATATGTGTAAGTTTCTACACAAACGGCAACCTAGCATCAAAAACGTTTAAAGCAATTCGCCAATAGTCAAAATGGCATGCAGAGAAAGGTTCAGATGAGGAGGGAGAAGGGACAAAAGGCCCACGGAAGAGCATAGATTATTCCACAATGAGGCGTTGGTAGAAGAACAATACGTTAGGACGCTCAATACATAGTTTAAGAGACCATCAAAATGATGGCATGGTGCGAATGCTTCAACTATAACGGCTTCGGTAGGCCGCGCGCAAGGCAATGGACTCGAGAATCGTGCCGGCGCTGCTTCACGATTTGACAGAATCTGCAAAGCCTGTTTGAGCATCGCGGTGCGCCGATGTAATGAATGCTCGAGAATTATAGCACTGTGTACGACTGCGCTTATAAGAGCCAGCCAAAGAAATGAACGTATTCAAGACCCTGCGTGGATGTTAGGCAATTAATCTTCTTGAATAGAGATGATATATGAACAGTTTCAGGCTTTCAGTTCTTGGACGGTTAGTGTCATCGATGTGGGCACTTTACGAGCAAATTTTCAATCAGTTTCAACTCGGGTAAAAAACTTTTGAATTGGTTTTCTTCATACCTCTCACTGATTCATAGTAGATACTGAACGCCCAATAATTAATGTGGTCTTTTGAATTAACGACTTCAAAGCCAAATACTCGTGCACGCAAATGGAAAAATCTCGTGGACGAAGACATGCGCGAAGCAATGGCTTCCGTTATTTACTTAGTTTCGAAAAAACCAGTTCTTCTATTCACGGAATTTTTTTTTGTTATAAGATGAAAAAGTATTATATCGCCAATTTTAACGCTGATGAAAAAACAAAGATTGATCGAAA
Source organism: Hyalella azteca (assembly GCF_000764305.2). Lineage (NCBI taxonomy): Eukaryota > Metazoa > Arthropoda > Malacostraca > Amphipoda > Hyalellidae > Hyalella > Hyalella azteca. The sequence goes on along the minus strand of NW_025943380.1, from coordinate 427,627 downwards.
GTTTTCTGGCTTTTTGTTCGGAAGGAAAAGGAAAAAAGTTACATCACGAACATTTTTGAAAATATACGGACAATTCTAAAAACATTCCAGTATTTCGATGTTATTCAAGCACTGTAGAAAATTCTGTCAGGGAAACTGGTCACGACTACGGCAATCTGGATCAAGAAATCATGTGCGTTTCATAACTTTGGCTCTCGTGAATCCTCAAGTCTCCTAACTTGGGCCTCTTTGGGTAACGTCCAACTGAGGTCTCCGAAACTCGGCGTTCAAGCATAGTCAAATAGCGCATCTGGGCCTATATACTTTCAAAAAAAGTTAAGAGATCGTAAGTCCATCAGCCAATCATTGACGGCCTTCCAAGCAAAATCCACCACTCATAGACAAGAAAATAGTGCGTAAGTACTTACGTTCACTTAGCCAGTTTTGAAATGTAGTGTAACTAGACATTGGTCGTCATGAGGACGTCGGATCAGATGCAGGGAAAATTAATTCTGGCGACCTCCTCAGAATTAATACCTTCTGAGAATTTATGTCGTTTGTCACCTTGGGGCATACTTTACTTGTCAACGGATTAGAGAAACTTGGGTGTATCACAAAATGTGGCACTTAATTAGTGGTACTCAAAGTATTACTCAAAATGGCCAATTAATGGAAAAGTTTAAAATGTTAGCATCTTTAGACATCCTTAAACTATAGTATAGAGCAAATTTACGGGAGTTTAATCGTTGAATTTAAGGTAAACCATTAAAAAACATCCGGGATGAATATGAATGCTACATTGCTTTATTCATTATTCGCGTTTGTAACTATATATTATTACCATAATTTGCGAATCAATTTATGAAATTCTATTATAGTCAAAAGAAATCGAGACGTGCTTTCCCAGCATAGAAAGCATGAATTGTTTGATTTTTTGCGTTGTTCATGAATGTTTTCTGGTATCGTGCAACAGCTCACACATGACGCGTACTATTAAAACTGTTAATTTGTATGTATATCCAATGTAAAGTTTAGAAAATTCTACAACGTACAAAGTTGAAGGAGCATTTTTCAGGTAATTTTTTTCAAGTGCTATTTTGGAAGATCCCGGTAGTTCAAGCCTTCAGAGTTCCCTTAGATGAGGCATAAAATCAAATGATTTAATCGTACCGGTAAGATGGCTTTCGTAATCGCATAGCTAAGACGCAAAAGCGTGTTAAATAAAGTTTCGCCCACGATCTCAAACTCACACATATGAGAGGTTTCCACAAGACGACCGTCGTAGAGTGCTTTCAAAACGATAAGCAATCAGCATCGAGCAGCGCGAAAACTAGGGAGCTTTATCAACACCCTCTCTGTCCAGATCACAGACACAAGACCCTTTCAAGATCCAGCGTTGTGCATAAACTTCGATTAGACCTCTTGTGACTGGCGTAACGCTTCCTAACTGCGCCGAATGCATACGAAAGCCATGAGCGTGTCCATGCGTGCAGCGTGCAAGGGCTCGCAGAAAGACGTCCTCTCGTCCAGCGAAACGATACGGCATCTTAACGAGAACGCTTTGCTTCTCATAAAGAAAGCGCGCTGCACAAGCGATAAAGATTTATCTTGACCTTCATTGTGGCTCTCCGTTATACAAGTTCTAAGTTATATAAGTTTTCCGTTACATAAGTTCTCCGCTATATAAGTCCGTAACTATACGAGTTATCCGCTCTATGTTCTGCTTTAGAGGCACACGCAGGTTCTTTGGCCTTGAACGGAAGAAATTATTTTCGCTCATTCAGGGATCTGAATTGAGACCAAAAATTCATAATATGTTTCAATTGAAAAATGATAAAAAAAAATCCTTAACTTTGTCGCATTATTAGCATTCGTTCAAGTCTCAATAAAGCGTACAAATTTATAATATTATTCGTTATAAGTTTGTACTCCTAGTTTTCTAACTGTTCTTGTCGTATTATTATATGGTGCGATGGAATGATTAGGAGGTTTAAACTCAAAATCAAAGATAGGGTAAAGAAATTAAAGTACGAGTTTTAACTAGAAAGTATTCACTTGAACTCCAATGTGATATAGGAATCGAAATTCAGCTTGCGGTGAGGTTAGCATTGTTCTATGTATGTCTTATAGGGTGTGATAATATGAGAAAAGCATTATAGAACAATTGTAGAATTCGTCAATTGTAGATTTTTTTACTCGATTAGTCTGTAGATTTAATTTTCTTTTACAAATTGTAGAATATAGATAATAAATTTACAATAATTTTCAAACACCTAAAACACCATAATTGAAAGTATTTTTTCAACTCATGACCATACAAATTCTATTTTATGTGGAATCATGCGGACCTAAACAACGTACCCAAAATTGCAAAACTTTAAACGGAACAGAAATAAAAATTTCCAGATTTTTCATCAATAAACGAATAAGAAAAATTCCCGAAAAATATGCCAACTGTCACTATATATGCCGAGAAATTAGATTAAATTGACGTGATAAATATCGGCGACACCCATTATGGGATTTTTTTGATGAGAAATTTCCGACCATCGTCCAGCGCCAGCAGACACGGAAAATCGTGTCGATGTCGCCACAGACGACAAAGAAACTCTCGAATAATCAAATAAAAAGATCGGTTATTTCACGCTGCTATACGGAGTCAAGAAGCGAGAGCGTTTGACTTCAAAATCGCCGTTCAACAAGCGATTAATGATGCTAATTCATAAACTAATGAACGTCGGGTTAATTAGCCCAGTTTGCCGCATTCGTCAATCTGTAATTCAACTCATCTACAGGTAGCTCAACCTCAGGAATCAAGGTAACGTTGTTAGAGTTACACTTCCCAGGTTTCGGGAAACCTGAGTCACATGATCTTATCGGAGCTGCAAAGCTCACGCAACGCGGCCGCTGCAACGCTTGACACGAGCAGCACCCTGACGACCTGTGAAGCAGCATCCTGGCGACCGAGGGCCGTATAGTACCATAAATAGTTACTAGTTCAGTAGTTCGTAACTCCGTCAGCCAATCAATGTCGGTTTTTCAAGCTGATCCCATCACCCACTGACCAAGAATCAGCCGCTGCATGTACTTATGCGAGTTCTGATAGTACAGTCCCAGGACCTAGATATATTAGATGCTCCAATCCAAGCACCGACTAGCCGCATAGTCAAATAAGGAATGTTTTACTAGATTTCACTCGCCCTATCAACGCTAATGACGCAGCCTATCTAGCATATTTCGTCCGAACGAACTAACTGCCCCGGTCGGATTTGGTCGGAGAAAAATACACTGCATATAGATCCGGCCAAGACAATTCTCGGCACGACTTACATGCAGCGACAGTCACCAGGTAAACTCCTACACCGAAACAAGATGCCATTCGGGACTCGGTAATGGTAATAGAACTTAGTAAAATTGCCCCATGAAAAAGAGTCGATTTATCTAGCATATTTATAAGATACTAGAGGAGCATTATGAAGATACGTATATTGAAGAGCTCCAGGAGAATGTTTCTACAGTTTGGTATGAAAATAATGCTTTTCTCTGCATAAATTATGCGTCAAAGATCGTGCTTGCGAGACCGGTCATCATTCTACAGTCGGATAATTATGATACTATCGATTCTTTTCGCCTTGTGAGCAATAAGGTTTAGATCGAAATTTTTTCAAGCAATTGAAGGCACAATATCTTGCCGACGAGGAACATTTTTTCGTCATAGCTCCAGAACACTGGGATAGAGTTCGCTTTCTTGGAAAACCATAATAATTATTTAAATTAATAAGGGGAATTCCAATCTAATCAATTATAGATACATCTGTGGAAAGCAGCCTCCATCGATTCTTCGTGTATTTTGAACCACTTGAAAGTGAATCGTTAATATATTTATACATCTAAAATTTAAAGTTGTTTCAGGATATGACACTAGCACATTTATAAGATCTACAAATACGCCGTTAACAATCTTAAAGTTAATATACGCGTAAAACCCAAGTCCTAATCGAGGTAGCGATCACGCGACGTGCCAAACCGAAGCTATCCACCTCGGCGAGTCATAATCGAGTAGAGCGCACGGGCCGATGGAAAGGAAAGTTGCCGAGAGCCTCGTGAGACGACACGATGAAAGTTCAGCGTGAGCTCTATTGATTAATGAAGTCATGTATGGCTCAATGATTAATGAACAATTATGATGCGATGAAGAATGTACTAAGGTCCAAACAAATCCCAGCAGTGTTTTGTTTAATTGCATTTACAGAGGGAAGAACTTCGGGGAATTTTAATGCAATTAAGAAAAAAATTAGAATAAATAGAAAATAAGACGAATGATGCACGAAACGTATGGAAGAATTAAAATAGGTTTGGGCAGACAATGACCCTTTTAATCAAAGCACAACAAAGTTTCAACGACATACTCGAGCACTCCCAGGTTAGGCATCAATTGCTGCGAGAATGCGAGCATCTTTTCCCACGCATCAGGTCAGAATGATAAGGCAAGCTAGATTAATGAAACGAGCAGCAAAGATGCAGCGAGAAGGAATATGCTAATATGAGAAAGCAGTTTTGACTTTAGTGTACTCGGCAAACGCATGCGCGGTACAGTCCTCGCTGGGCTCATACGAGGATCTACAGCGAGCTTCAACAGAGGTTTTGAGTGGCGTATCTTGATGTCTCCCGCTATGGAGAGACGGAGAAAACAACACGTGTACATGGACAAATGTTCTTGGCTCATGAATTAATATCTTTTTCTTCAGGTCGTGTTTGTAGGACTTTTTTACAGCGGCAAATGATAATCCCCCTATTTTGGCGTGATTCGCACGAATTTTTTTTCGAAAAAAACTGGAATTGAGGCCAATACCTAATGACGATTCAAGATAGCGGGTGAGTCTACAAAAAAGCTAAAATCCCGCGTTGTTCTGCACCTATCTCAAGTGAACTGGGATCGCTGAATCCTTCAGCCCATAGGCAGCAGGATGCCGACAGCCTGCGTTGACAAGCATGCAGTCGCGTAGACTCGGCCTGTTGGAGCGACACGCTCATGCTCGTAGCGCGTGACATGACGGCGAGGGCGGCGAGTTAAGAGCGTGTAAAGGCGTGCACGCTGTCACTTGGCGGTGCACGCTTGATCCCGTGCAGAGAAAGTGTGCGGCGTGAGTGGAGTGAGAGAGCACTCAACCTCACGAGAGATCGCGACCAGTCACAGGGATAGAGAGCCCACGGAAAAAAGCGTCAGAGAATAAATACGCATGCATTACATGGAGAAACAACTCCATGAAGAAATGCAGCTTAGCAGAACATCATGCATATCATAACGAAGAAACGGCTGAGCGTCTAGGCTGCAATACGCAGGAGTGGAGGAAATGCTTCCAACGCACGTAAAAATTTTCGTGTAGCTTTTACTCGAAAAATTACCTGTGCCCGCTAAGAATTCTACAAAATCGCTTGAATTTCGCATGTCTAAATAGTACTACTAATAATTAGCGTTTCTTCTTAAAGATTCTTGAATATACTACGATTATATTGCGGCAAAACAGACAGGCATGAATCCCACTAATTGATCAACAGTTACTTCAGAACTATTCGCTCGAAATATTAACTCGGCCTACGGTTCACATGACCACATACTAGACAGTAATGTTTGCATTCAGTTATCTGGGACACTTTCACTGAAATAAACACGAATAATTCAGGCTGCGATATAATACATTCATAAGAAATAACTGTGCTGAACAAGGAAATATAAAAACTAAGGTGAGGTCAATTGATGATGACGTTATATGGTCTCGTTGGGGCGTACGGCTGTCATCAGGTCATAACGTATCACCGGAAGAAGAGACGTATGACGGTAATTAATCAGCACCAACACAGCGCAGAATGACTAAGTGTATCGCGTAAGGTCAATATAAATTGAATTGTCGGGGTAGGATGATCTACGACAGTCCAAATTAATAGTTATGAACAAGGATGTGATTCAGCGTTCCTTTTTACAACAGTAAAATACCAGCAAACAAATATTTGGTAATATCACAACATTGTTCACTTGTTGAGGTTTGAGTGCATGATCTGTAGAACCATAAACACTTCGCTGCAATTTCCCAAATTTATACATACAAATCCATGATAGATGATGAAATGATATTGGAAGAGAAATCAACTTGAATATTGTACCAATGATAATAAGCTTGACCACTTGGACTAACAATGAAACAAATAACGAACACGCTTTCGCCTGAGAATCCAATTGAAAAAACAACTTTCAGAGTAACTTTCTCCAACTTTAAGTCCTCAAAACACCCACCCGATTTCTCGACGTCCACTAAAATACTCCAGGCTGACACCAACCGCGTGTCTTGACGACAACTAAAGGAATTTATCGTGAAAATTTCAACAGACGAGTGCATGAATTACCGAAGTTTTTTTTTAAGAAGAGATTTGCAGGAATATGATGAATGGGCCGCTTAAAACTTTCATTTCCCAGACTATGTTCTGTACCCAAATCCGACGATGTGAAGAATGCATGGGAATGAATACGCATTTTGGTCGCATATCTCCACGAGGTCATCTAACGTGCGAGAGACGCGCGTCAAGCTTTAGATCGAAACTTGGCATAACGCGAGAGGAAAGCACCAAAATTATTTGTCAAGCTGAACATTTCTGAAAATTTCAGTTCAGCATATCACTATGGCTTCAGAAAGGCAGCTATTGCATCTCACGAATCAACGAATAAAAAGAGTCAATCAAACTCAAAGCACGCGTCGAAAGTGGATTCAAACAAGGCAATTCAATTAACTGTCACACAACTCAAATCCTATACACAATTTTCAATGACAAAGTGCTCAGACCCTCAATGGGTTTAATAGAATTAAACCCAATGAAGACGAAGATTCTATGACTGCGCATAATGACAAGAAAAGAAGGATGAAAATATCCCAACAATCCGCTGAACATTATAAGGATGAGCCTCTGCTGTTGGTCACGACGCTCCTCAGCGACGGAGTCCAGGGCAACGTGCAGGCGTAGGGAAGAAAGTGGATTTTTAGACTCACGGCCCATCATTTAAAGGAGGATAAACACGCGTGTCGTGATGCCCCGACACTCGAAAGCTTTCACTTTCGATGGGGCTTAAGATTAAAAATATATCTAATCTCAAATATATTTAGACTTATATAAATTTATTTCATGAAAATGAATCTGCAGTAACTTAGAAACTTGTTTATACTAAATGTGCAGTCGTTCAATAGAACAAAACCGAAAGGTTCGCATCTGAGAACAGAGCAACATTCAGGGCAGCGAGTCACTGGAGCGGAGAGTCTGGAACTCAGCTGGCATCTGTCCTCGATCAAACTTCAGTCCCGTATATTTTGCGTAAGCGTAAGAGCAAGTCAAGTCCAGGCATGCGTGAAGTCTTTTCGATAATGCAAAACGCATGACGATTGAGTGTTCTCCTTTGATAATGGCATGACGACTCGTCCTAGCTCACCGAGTTAACAATTCTTTATTGAAAAATAACCTATAGTTTTATCTCTAAAAAATATTTAGGTTCATGAAAATATAATTCAACTCTCCGTTTAAGTGAGATCTCACTTTTCACCAGCTTTCAATACCGAACACGCTTCAATGTAAAGTAACGCACGAGGAGCGTAATATGTACCAATCAGTAAACTTGATCCGCATTCAACTTTTGCAAGTTACAATGAATATGTAATTGCTGCCATATCGAAAAATGATCATTTTACTTGAGTCTCCATGCATTAAGCCGGAGAAAAAATGCTAAGAATTACTCAAGCGATTCAAATTAAGGACTTTGAGACCCCGGCGTTAGCGGACTGGGTGGACTGGTGCCCTGATACTAAGGGCGGCGCAGGCACGCGCGGGGCTGGCGAAACGTGGCATTTAGTCGGCAGGTCAGCTTCTCTATTATATAACTGAGGTGACATTCAAAACAATCTCTGCTCGACGCCGATTATTGCTCAACAAACCTTTTCATGCTTCATTTGATACACATCATTAATCGACAAACATTTCACGTTGATTGGTTACTCATCGTCAATCTATAGCTATAACCTTTTCATGTTTGATCCATCGTGCATAAGCAATCTATGGAACTTTTCATGCTTGACCATCATGTATCCACAAGCAGACATCATACGCACGAAATTTACCATGACCTTACCTTATTGTTATGTTGACATGAAGAACGGTCAATTTTTACCAAAAAGTTTACTCATAGGAAGTTCGAGTAACATTTTCTACGAATGCGCACACAGCCGTAACACGTTCAACTTAGATACAATACAGATTAATTTTACTTTTTATCTGTGGAGTGAAATTTTGTATCATGGAAAACTGACAAATATATTTGCCAAAATTTCTCCGAGCAACTACACAACCATAACCGCTCGGTATTTCATCACTGGAAGTCAATTTGACATTTGAAGCCCGGAATATCTCACTTCTTAAACAGAAACTACATTTAATTCAAAAAGCATCACCGCGAGCTTTACAAATATCTGAATCGCTATTAATTAATATAGTTTTTGTAATCAATAGACATTACATGCCAAAGTCAACGTATCTTTTTCCTCAATAAGGTGAATGTAAAATTGCCTTTACAATTGGTTATCTCAAAAAGTTTAAGGGGCCACTTTTGTTAACCTTCCCCGGGTCCGATCGAGCGCTCAATACCAAGTTGCATCTCATCATGAGTTACTCTTTGTTATTGGTGATTCATCACGCAGCCATAAGAAAATATTCAAGATGACGATTGTCCAGCGCCTTTTTTTCTGGTAGGACGCGGGGGAGCGATGATTCATCACAGATTTTTCGACGGGCCTCCGAATTTTCTAATGACTCGCACAATGCAACGTCTGACGACAGCGTCTTCTTGAGAGGCTCATTAGTGGCACCTTATTGTAAGTCAAAAAATAAAACGAGCGTCTAATGGGGGATTAGCACTTTTTAATGAGCCTGGTGGAATAGATGAGCTGGTTTTCTGAAAATATCACATAAATATCATACGTGGGTTAATGCGTTTAAGTTGATAGTACTAACTTAATATATCTATTGAATCGTTGGCAGTAAGTTTGATGTCATCAACCCATAAATCTCGCTTTCTAATCTTCGGGAGGGAAAGTGATGACCCTTCAGCAAAAGAGGAAGAAATTTTTCGTGTCTTAAGTGGTCAAGGCATACCGTAACGATCGTGGAAGCCAGTCACTGGAAGTGAAATGAATAGGAACTCGCACGAGCCTTGAGGATGACATACGGTGAATAGAAAATGGCGTGACCGAGGGCAGTACGAATTTAGAAGATATGCTTTCAGCATTCGGGGCCGAAACTTTCAGAATCAAGAGGTGTGACTCGGCAACTTTAACGTACACATATCTCAAATAATGAGAGTATTATAAGTAAGGATCAAAAATTCAAACGATGTAAAGCTGTGAAATTGTTACTGAGAACCTCGTGAATGAAGTATAAAAAACACACAATACGTGGGCAGTGAATAGAAAGCGAAGTATTTGAAAATAAGATAAATATTCTTAATTTTTATGCGTTTTCACGCAGCACAAAACCCAATGCCATGGGAAACCGGCGTTCATATATATATAACTCGTTCAGAACGAGTTATATATATATATATAACTCATATATAAAACTCGTTCATATATAACTCGTTCAGAGACAACTTACTCATTACTATCCATTTCTTATCTCTTGAACCCAGCGCTCCATCCTGCCGCTGCCACCGTGGTTCACATGAACCTCTGCATTGCCATCATGCAGGATTCAATGGAATAAACAATGATATATATGGCATGTGGAACGTTTTGTTACCGATACAATACAAAAGATCTCGAGTACGCTTAATTGTAAATTATTGCGATTTTATTATTTTGTGAAGTTGGTATAAACATAGGCATCAAGAGGGTAAATTGGATAAGATAATTTATTTTTACGTTTCATGTATAAAGTTTTTTATCGTGTTTATTGCATAAATGCAGTAATGATGCGAAAAAATATCAAGATGTGTATTCCTATTCGCTATAATGGGAAAGAAACTTAATGCTTCAACAAAATGTCGCGGGATATGGAAAGCGTTCTAGATTGTGCGAGATCCCAGTACATGCAACTTGTGACAAATATTGAATAAATTCACTCAAAGTGACAATTTGATTTCTCATGACGTTATTGGAACGCTCATCACAACACGACCTTTTAATGGGTATGACTTACCTTATTTACCTACCTACCCTACCTTACCTAATTTACCTACCTATCAGGATGACCAGCAAATGAGGCGTACAATCCTTCAGCTTATTCGGCACCCGGTAACTATCAGTGACCTGAAAACAAAGAAGAAAAAGTAAGCGTTTACTAGGAAAATAAGTTGAATTTGTCTAAAAAAAAGTTCAGTGAATGATTTTTTTCGTCGAATGATAGCTTTAATGTGAAATTAATATATAAATCTGCGTCATTGCGAAATAAATCTGCGATTGAGAAAACAATTTTTCCAGAAGAATATTAAAAAGAAATTGCACGGTGTTGGTGCAGAAACGATTGGAGAAAGAATTTCGAAGCAGTTGAGGGAAAATGGGGAAAATTACTTTTCTTGATCCCCACTCAAAACATTTGTATCGAGAAAACTGACTAAATAAGTGAATTAATTATAATATCAATCAATAGTACGGCTTACAATTAAAATGGCAGAAATAAACATTTTCGCAAAGATCTGATAACTTTCATATTTATAGTATATATATAAGCAGCTATAGAAGATTTTAAGGTGGATACATAAGCTTGTCGTAAGCACAGACAAAGGATTGCCTGATCGATCTCACTTTAGGCCTCATCACAAGCATAACGAATCTCATGATTGCTCTCTGATCCTCAATTCCTCTTGAAAAATTCATGCTTGCTAACCACGAAGATCAAGATGACAGCAATTTAGCTAACCACTCGGCAATACGAACCAAAAAAATTCAAAGCGATTTGGATAATTACACGATACGATGCGCAGCAAAAAATGTAAGCTCTACCGAAGAGAAGATAGAAGCACGGGTCTCTCAAAAAACCGTTTGGGATACTAATGAAGATACGACGGGAAAATGTTCCTGAATTTGCAATAAATAATAGGAATGAAGAGAATAGTTTTGCCATCAGGGTTGCTTAAGGGAGAACCCAGTAAAAACATTAATGCATCCTCTCGTCTAATTTTTAAAGTTAGAATTGAACATGAAACTTGACTTATAATTAAATTAATTTTCAGACAAATTCTGTACAGCAATATCTTGTCGCTGTCGGATACCCGCAAGCGTATTCCCTCGGGCGCCGCTGCTGGCGCTACAGGAAGCTCTCCCACACTCATGCTTTCGATGCAGCTGCAGCTGATGCTCTTGAACTTGACATTGCTGCATTTGAAATGTGGATTGTCTTGATATTACTGTACCCGTGTACAAGTGCAGCCATATATTAATTGCAGCATGCGACCTGCACTTGAACATCCTTAAGGAGTAACATCGCAATAAACTCCTTCACATGTGCAGCAATGTTGAGTTCACTGTCATCGCGTACTTATTTCATTGAGGTTGAACTTTATATTGCTGCATTCTATGATATTTCAAGTAAGATTGTTATTGAATTAATATTAAGATTGAGGTTATTAGTTAGATTGCAGACTTTTACCGGTATTTCAACTGAAAAAGAATCAGAATGATTATTATCATTAAATAATATTAAAACTTGAAGCAAAAACTTCTAAAACGTCATTGCTGCAGTAATTTCAGTTATTTATTACATGATAAATAAAATGCGACAGCGTAACAGTTGTTGAAGATTTTCAGCAAAATATTGTGAAGACTTTAACGCAGAGTTGATAATGATCCACTTTGGAACAGCTGACGTGCGCAGATTGTTATCCACTCTCTGATAAAAATAATTAGAAAGAACTATATAGGCACAAGATCAAAAAGAATTTGAGTGTTTGAACGATAAACTTTTACCAGCAATCTTTCTTCAATGCGAGCTTCTAGCGCCGTTGCGGGCGCTAAATAATGTGGTGGAAAGCCTCTCACTTGGGTACGAAAAAGGTCCACCTATCAAGCTCCGGTTCATTTAACAAATAAAATACAATTTTCTATGCCTTTATTGCTGCAAATAAAAGGCGTTTTTTAAGGCTCCATTTCTTCACCTATCTATTATCCAGCCTAAGCGCGCCTCGGACAGCCACAGTCCATTTCTGGATATCAGATAAGATCAGGTGGCGTTCAGGGACAAGTTAGACTGGAAGACCGCAGCATTCTTTAGTAAAAGTGAAGATAAAACTTGGAAGGTGACAATCTTGTGGACTCGTTCTCCAATTAGAGACTTCTCATGGCCAGAAAAAAAGGTTTTACTATCGATGCAATTAAACCATTAGGCAATTTTCGCCTGGTGCAAATGGACCGTCAAGCGATGTGCTGATAACGATGAGCTAAGGTCTCAGAAAGTGAAAGTTTGGAAGACCTAAATCGAAATACCATTAGTTAAGATAACCAAGTGTCCCGAAATGGCAAACGTCTAGGATGCCCTGTAAACTAAGCAAATAAATTGGAAATGCTACAAATAATCTTAATGAAATCAGAGATAGAAGAAAATTGATGCCATTAAAGAATATTGAGGCAAATTTTGAGACAGAGTTTGATAACATTATAATAATGACAAAATTTCGATAATTCAAGTGAAGTCTATCTCAACAAACGACTTTTCTCACTAGCATCACACTGGCGTGCATCAACATAATCTAAAATTAATGGTAACTTATAATATAACGTATTGATGAAAGTAAAGTTGAACCGAAATGCATTTCACGTCTCATGGCATGAATGAAGTGAAGACTAAAGGTTAAATTTAATTACATTCATACCCAGAATATAAGAATTTTATAGACAAATTTCTCGAGCTTTCGCACTTTAAAACTTCTGAAATTGTCACATATCAATCCCAAAACAAGAGCATTCCATGCATGCAAAGTTCTTCATCCTGCTATAAATACAAGTAAAATAGAAGGAATGATTTCCCGCACGACGCATATCGCACGCCAGGAGCAAGAGATGCAATAAACGCGGATCAATTTCCTGCTCAAGATCAGCGACCGCTCTCCCGTGCACAATTGTTCTTCTCTGATACATAATATAATTGTTGACTTCCTTAGCGCTGCCTCAACCCTCCCTCCCTCTTAACATGTTAGGAAGGCAATAGGCAATCATACTGGGTTGCAACCAGGCTATCATGCAGGGTTGCAACCAGGCCATAATGCTGGGTTGTTAATAGTTATGTTCACTTAGCGAGTTCTGAAAGTATGGCCCCAGGGGCCATACTTCAAAATTCGCTAAGTGAACGTAAGTACTTACGCTCTATTTTATTGTCTATGATTGGTGGATTTTGATTGAAAGGCCGTCAATGATTGGCTGATGAACTTACGATCTCTTAACTTTTTTTGAAAGTATAGGCCCAGGTACAAAGACCGATGAAAATAGTTGTATTGACTACACGAAAATGAATGCCTAGATAAGGTTTGCCGAATTGAAACGATATAATATAATGATTTCTCCGTCGCTACGAATGACAAAAAATAGAAGTATAATAATAATACAACCCAATCTATATAATAATAATTAGTATAATAATTAATACAACTCCATCGAGTCGGTCACACAGATGTTATCTAAGAATGAGATGTACACGCAAGTGATCAAACCACAGACAAGGGACTGAAAATGAAATTATATTCCAGCATAAAGTGCGTAGTGCTCATGAAAAGTCTAGCAATTTTGACACCCAACAGCATGGATAAATGAAACCCTAGGAAAAGAAAGGTTTATTAAAAAGAATACTTGCAAGCATAAGATGTCGAAATAGATTCGACACACAAGTAGTTCCAATGCAAAGCTCTGCAAAATGAGATCAAGATATGACTCGGTAAACTCTGAAAGCGAGGTCGCGATGGTGAAGGCTGGAGTAAAGCAGCAAGCGAGGTCGAAAAGTGCGCGTCCATTGTGAGTAAGAGGAATAAAGTGTATGGGGACACAGAAACGCTTGACCTCGCACTTACTCAGAGGCAAACATTATTATAGGTAAATAAAATAATAGCATGAATATGGAGCATAAAATAAATATGCCAGAATGCGTGACTGTAACATTATTGAGCTCAGACGGTTCTTTATCTTTAGCCTTAGTAGAGGATAGTGCTTTCTGATGAACTTTCATTTCGAAAATTAATCGTGAATAATTTATTCAGTTAGAACTTCTCATCGATTCTAAGAAAAGAAAAAAAAATAAAAATATGAACAGACGTGACTTGACGAAGATGACTTTACGAAGCAGACTTGTCGAAGCATAAAACGAGATCGAGGCGGCGGAGGTGTGGATGAGATAAAACGAAGACCAGCAGATGATAGACGGAGCAGAGATGCACGGCAACGCCCTGTGCTGAGCGCTGCTTAACTGAATCACATGAGCAGGATAATGAGCGATCCTGACAATGGCCGACTGTATTGGCGCCTTGTAGAGGACGAGGGTATCTCACTTTACTGGTAATTCAAGTAAACTGAATTCAACTGGTGAAATGAAGAAGGCCTAACAAGGCATCGGCAGGACGGACCTTGGCTGTCGAACATCGATCCTGACTATTTACTGTAACATAACATTACATAACATTGTTATGTCAGCGCAGAAGAATAGGCCTGATGTGGCCTGTCGCTGATTCTTGTACTTTTCGTGACTTGTTCACAGGAGATCTAAAAATATATCCTTTGACCGGATCTTTCCAGATCTGACGATATTTTGAAACAGCTACTAGACTTCCACCAGGTCCGATATGGTGCTTGGCATTCCAAGTCTGAACATATATTTCTCCATAGTTTTATCTAGTCTGTTCTTGAACGCGTTCATACTCTCAGCGCCAACGATGTAATCGGGGAGGCTGTTCCACATGTCGGTGATCCGAAGCGAGAAGAAATTTTGTCGCGTGGATAAGTTGCAACGCAGTTTTTTTAGTTTATAGCAGTGGCCCCTGGTGTTGGTTCTTGTTACAAATTCTAGCAAACCCTCTAAGACCTTTTATAAATCATAATTCATAAGTATACTTGTATACTTCAATGAGGTCACCATGCACGCAGACGTCGATAGCATATAAGGCTTGAAAATTTAATAATTTTTAATCTTCCTTCATAGGACTTGCCCTTCAAGCCTGGAATTATCCTTGATGCACATCTTCGAGACTCCCTACCAAATTTTTGTCATTTTCAAATTTCGGTGACCACACGGCCTTTCCAAACACTAGATTCGGGCGCACAACAGCGACAAACAACAGCTTCATCGCTTCTGCATCCAAGAATTCGTAGCATCCTCTAATCAGTCCAAGAAGTTTATTGGATTCGGAAGAAATACTTGCAAAGAATATTTGTTCATTGGATTTTTAAACAATACGTATCTACTTGCAAGAAAAAGTTGTCGAAATAAATTATACTTAGCGATATTTTTTGGCACGTTCCGAGTTTCAATACTAGTGCAAGTCGAATAACATAATTAAAATTTAAGATGATTACCATTAACAAACACACTTGAAGAATAACAGAAACACACATGAATATCTAAATATATCTGAGTACATTTTACCGCGTTAATTTTATTCACAGAACACCATGAGAGATTACCATTTCAAAAATACAACACGCAAGTCCAGTGGGCATAATACGTGCAAGCGATATGAATACTGTCCAGCTCGCTAAAGTGCTATCTTTTATTTATTTTATCACAACTCCAATGCAATCGAACATTAGCTGAAAAATTCATTGAAGGACTGGACGACTCCAAAAACCATCGTTTACTCACTATATCATTCGAAAATTTTTTAAACTTTGATAATTAATAGGACCACATTCTAATTTAGACATGACGTTCTCACATTTGTACAATGCATTAGTTCCTCGTGACAAATGTCTCGAAGAAGAATAGCTCTCGAGACCCGAACCGAATACGCAATAGAAGCCTCGACAACGACTAAGTTAAAACAGCTCAAGTAAACCGAATCGTCGGACGTTACTGGCATGGCTCACAAAACGTCCGCACAATGGACGGGAAACGGAGGGACGAGTCGCACTGTTTCCTTCCAATTCAGTAGCATCGAATACGACGGAAATGTTGAACTCTTCGACTCGTGAAGTCAAAATTTGATTGCAAGCCAAAAGACGAATTCGAGCGCTCCGAAAAACCGACTCTTATGCGGTCATTCAACCGAGTATACCTGTGCACGAGTGGAAAAATGCAATTGAGGATCAAATTGATTAAAAATCATGAAAATAACTTAATTTAATTGCACTCTTTATTCCCACAGAAAATATAAACGAGTCTGGCCGAGAGAGAATTTTTACCGAAAACTAATATTTCAACTGTGCAATTTGCACTTTTATCATCATTTAAGCTACATTATCCTTCTAAACTGAAAGCAAATGACGATAATCCCGACCTCGCAAAAGCTTCTCGGCTTCAAACGAAGCGTGAAATCCGAATGCACGAGCGCCTGCATGAGATTCATTCAGAGCGTAAAAATAAACGAGGTTCATGGCTCCAAAAATGTCCACCGACGCCAAAAAGTAGAGCTCACCTTAGCCTCAGATCCGGGTCCAGATTGGCCAGAGATTCGGCTGCCATAGAAACTGCACGTTAATTAATTATTATCTGGCTGAGGTTTTCATATTGTACAGAACAAGCCAATTAAATAAAGGGATAAAATTGATGGAATTATTTTTTAGCCATGATATTTATATTTTGCAAGTATAGCTACACATTTTCTGTATAATCCTCTCGTGATCTATAATCCCATTATTTTAAATGATCCTAATGTACGTAGAAAAATTAGTGTAGATACAAATTTTTTGCAATTATTATTTGACCGAGGTATTCGTTTTGAAAAAAAAAACGAAACATAAAAATGTAGGTATAATTTTTGTGCATGTGCATGGTAGAGATTTTGCCTTTCAAACCTAAATGTTGCGCACTCACCCCATTTCACGGAGCAACTGAGACCCTAATTTGGATTATTTCAAAAACTTTTCACAAAATTTCGATTGAGGGAAGAATAAGCTTGACCAAGCAATTAAAACAGTATTAGTTATTGTTTATGAATGCTTTATACTTCACCTTAGAGTCGCCACATGAATAAATAATGAACGAACGGCTCGATCCTCGTGTATATACAAAAGATATTCCCACCCAGGACTCAAGACCAACTTTTTTAGTAGGGAAAATGAACTATTCATGATAATAACCAAGACAAAGAATTTAGTTTCATAGCAAAACCAGCAAGGTTTCAGGGAATAAATTGTAGCTGTAGATCAAGCATCCTAAAGGTCGTAGGAGAGGATCGACCTCGCCTACGCAGCCCGCTTTGCATTTTCTTCCTAGTGGCGCCGGTTTTTTCTGCGGCGGATTAACCAATAATTCTCCGTCGTCAAAAGCCATCGCCAGTTCTGGACCAACTGGAATGAGAATCTGGAATGATAAGAGACGGGAATCAGGAATGGTAAAAAAATATTAATCACCAAAAATTGTCGGGAATGCACACGGGAATGCTCGAGCTCAGTTTTCTTTCTGTAACGAGACAGAAATAAAGGAAAGATATCGCATAAAAATACCCGCCACAACTGCATTAAAGTATTGGTTCCCGGATTTATCAGATCCGAAATGATTGTGATTGACCATGCAGGATGATGGTCATCTGTGGGGTTCATAATTGATATAGAACACGATTCAATATAGCAAGTCGCCTGCATCGTCATCATCAGCAGGGCAGCTATTTGTCATCTGTGTTCCATCATCATAGACTGAAAAGTGCAAAACAGTTAAGGTTGAAGACGATTATGAAATGAAGAATACGAATAATTGTGAATTTATTATATAATGACGTCTAAGGCCTCCAAATTTAGTTGTTCTAACTCATAGCGGAGCAAGTCGCAAAAGATCTTGCACAGCATGAAGCAGGTTTTTAGAGTCCCATTCGGCCGCCGCAACTCATAGATAATGGATAGTTCAGAAGGTTATCCGAGAAAATTAATATATATTTTTCTTAGCTATTTCAAACCAATCATTTGAAGAAAAGTTACATTCCAATTCCCTCTCACAAGAAAACGCGATAAGTAACGCGATGAAAAGAAATAACTTACGTTTTACACTACAGATAAAAATTCGAGGTTAAGGTTGTACTAACCAGGCTCGGGTTACGAGCAGAAGACCAGCTTTTTCTTCAACCTGATAGAAGAAAGCAATCATACGCAGGCATGCGGATGAGCTAAATACTCTGCCAATAGCTCATTATGTCAACAGGACGGGAAAAATATAAGTAATGCACTATAATTACAGACCAAACTGCCAGTTAACAACACTGCTATTGGCTGAGTAATTATATTTATCTGCATTGAGACTGCGTTATTCTAGGTGTTCAAAGAAAAAAGATTTACTGAATCTACTAAAACGTCGCAATTAAACTGAAACGCTAGGAACCTGCGTCAACGGAAAATGTTATAGGATGAAACATCAACTTTATACGTGACAGTAAAATAATGCTACGTAAATTCAGCGACAGGAAAAGATGAGAGAAATGATCGCTAATTGAGAAATCTGGTTGTTCATTAAATTTACTGACCAATGCGATCAAAAAGTCAAATTAAACAACAAACACGTTTTGTTTTCGAATTTACTTCTATAGACTAATCTATTCGGTTAGTAAATTAAAGCGCTAGTTCATAGTTCTATCAAACG
Organism: Hyalella azteca; assembly: GCF_000764305.2. Classification (NCBI taxonomy): domain Eukaryota; kingdom Metazoa; phylum Arthropoda; class Malacostraca; order Amphipoda; family Hyalellidae; genus Hyalella; species Hyalella azteca. The sequence continues at coordinate 408,859 of NW_025943380.1, read as the reverse complement.
GACCATTTCCATCAAATAATATCCGGGTATTCATACATGATTATACATTACTAATAAATTTTTAGGCAAACAGCGAACGAGTGAAATTAAACCAATCAGAAGCTAGAGAAATTCGCAGCAAAACATGTACACTTTATTAAATATAATTTAAATTACTTACCATCGCTTAGACAGCACCCAGGGACATCGTACCAACGGATTCGGTAGACCAAATTCACAAAATATTACATAAAATGTAAAATTATTATATTTTAGGCAGTAGATTCACAGATTCAGGATCAATAAAACTGGCAATCCTACAGAAATTGAGCTTATGTTGCTGTGGAAGCCAAAATTGCCAGGTAAAATCAAAACTAAAAATATTTCGATTTCAAGAACCCAGATTATCATAAGTAAGCTTACAATGACTTCACAAAAACTGGACTCAAGAGAACACATGAATTCTCCAGCGATTATAGCGATAAAGCGCAGCAGGACTGCGAGGAATTATCATTGTTCCCAGATAGCTGAGCACAGCGGCATACGAGGTAGGATAAGCAGCAACAGGATACGATGGGAGCCACCGACTGGAATGCCTGAGAGCCTGTAACTGGAATGAGAATCTGGAACTAAAAAGAGAGCCTGCGAATGAAATGAGAGTCCGCGGCTCGAATGAGATCTCGTGACTGGAATGAGAATCTTAAACTGGAATAATCTCTTGCAACTGGAATGAAAGACGGAATGCCCGACGCATCTTAGAATGGAGTGCGAGCGCAAGATTGCTCTCGATCACCGGCCTGATATGCTAATGTCCCGACACTGAACAGTTCCTCCCTCGGCTCGAATGCAGCGCTCACAAAGGCAGTCCAGATTTAGGGAAACTATAGTCTGCCCATATCGGTCACTGCAAATGTCAGGCAGGGAAAATTATACAAGTTTTGCAGGCAAATATGCAATCATTCTTACGGCTTCCCAAAAGATGCTCTATAATCTTGCAATGCAATCAATGCTTAGTGGAAAATTAAATACGCAGTCTGAATAGTAGGGCTAATAAAGAAATCAGAATCCTTATCTCAGTTTACCAAATTTACTAGAATATTGCTTCCAGAACGTTCTCGCATCTTGCACAGTAAATAGTGAAAGAGAAGGTAAATAAAAATATCCCAATACGGTTCGATAAAATTGTATGCACATATCTTCTCTCAATCGGTCTCTATGTTTGATGCATATATAAAATACATTTGTACGTTGGCAATGAAATTTACACATGACTGTTCCTGGCTTTTGCATTATTATTCTAGCTTTTATTTTTTGTTTATTGTTTGGTATATGTCAATTATACTCATGCGTCGTATATATCGCAACTCATCCACCGCCGTCAACAACCGGCTGCGTTAGTTAAGGTTCACTAGCATCTTAGGCCTGAGTGAATGCCATAAATCACCTTAAAATGCATGAGATTCAAAGGCATCGGAGATCTGAAGTTGCCGCAGGGTCATGCGCAACGGATCGTTGGGAGAAATCATCAGGAAAAATTGCAAGAAAACAAGCACAGCCCTGGAGAATAACTCAGACATTATGGAATGGAGGAAGACGTGGAATTCGTGAAGAAATAAATTACGTACCGAAAAGAGTTGAATACCGTTTTTGCTGGGTAACAAACATGGTGAAAATGCAGGTGGATGGATTGAAAATATATGTTAGAGCAGCAGAACTGAGGATACTATTCAGCAGAACATTCTATTAAGAGCAATTCTGATCTTTCAACTTTTTGTACACTAAAATATGTTCTATTTCTGCCAATCAATGTAAGAAACATAAGCAAAATTCTACAAATCAAATATATTATTGAGGTTGTTAAATAAAGAGAAAAGCTTCGATATAAAGAAACAATTCTTCACAAGTCCCCCCTAAAGACGACCGTTATTAGGAGGCCACCCCCGCGGGAGCTGCAAACGAAGCCGATCCTCCGGGCAGTACAAATAATAATCCTTCATAAATCCTGCCCGGCAGCCCCTAGCACAATCCTACAGTTTGGTCTCAAGCGGCCGGTCGTTGGCCGACCTGTAATACAGCGGCAACCGTTTTCAATTGAAGCCTGCCAATTGAAATAGGAAGGTCAAAATTTGTTGCTGGGAAATGCGATGAGCGTAGCCAGGGCGACTAACATACAAAAAGTTATTCCAAGACTTGTCTCAATGATCATTTTATTCATCCCATTCTTTGATAAATATAGCAGGACTATGAAATACTCACTTGAGAAAACACATGTGCGCCAAGTGGACGCAAACGACCAGGAGGTTCTACGGTGCGACCCTATATTTTCAATTTGCTTTAGGAGAGCTATCCTGCGTCATGATTTAGCTAATTAAAAGTGTGTACATTCGTCTTGAAAAATTATACGTTTTTGAGATTATTTTAGTTCATAGTTCAATTTCTAATTATTATTTTATTGAGCTTACATTATATTATTATTTATTATTATTATTATATTATTGAGCTTACATTATATTATTATTTATTATTATTATTATATTGTTGAGCTAATTTTAGTTTCTAGTTCACTTTCTAATTCGTAGGAGAAATTATCAGACTGAAAAGTGTCACTATAATAACAATTTTTTATGAGTAAATCACTGTACATAAAGCCCCCGAGTAATTTACGTAAAAAGTGAATTCGAACAAGACGCGCCAAACTACGAAAAGCTCATGCATAAGACCTGTGACGCGTCGAGGTTACGTCTTATCTAAACCAGCGGTCACGCCCTTGGAAGAGCTTTAGCGAGTGACATGGCAGCACACGCACGGCATACCAAGCAACAATCAGAATAATTTAGGGAATATATCCGAATAGTGATGCACTTCTTGCCGTGTGTGGACCATCCTGACCCAGTTATGCCCAGAAAAAGACGTATCACTATTTAGACAATGTGTGTCAGGCACACACATTGTCACATTGTCTACAATTAGACAATGTGTGTAGACAAAAGTGTGTCACTATTTCGACAATGAGCCCCAATCCTTCTCAATGAGGGTGGAAAACATGAAACATTAATTTATCTGAGTCTGGTGAAGAGCGTTCGATCTATGGTAGCACCCCACGGCTCAGCACAGGGCGCTAGCAGCCCCTCGAGACTTGCTAATGTCAAGGCGAAACTGAAGATAATTAGCAGCCAAGGCGTGTTGAGTGGAGCAAGAGCCTGTCTAGTATCACGGATACATCATCAACGATCCGCTAACTGGCGGCTGCAAAGAAATAAATCGGTAGTTGATTGAATGAGTCCTCGGCAATAAATCGAGCTGCGTTCGTGGATTCAAACAGGTAGTTTTTCTGATCGAGCAGTTTAAGAAACAAACAAAATTTATCGTTTTGAAATTAACAATCAACGGTGTTCAAATTCTATGACACAATGAAATGCTACCCGAACATACAGAACTTGTCGTTTTGAAACAGACAAACAATGGCGTTTGAATTCTGTGTCAATAAAACTTGTAGTACTTAAGAAATAACATTTGCACAAAATTAATTCATGAAAAAATATCGATAAATCTCTTGCCGTCAAATTTAAAATGAATTTTAGCAAGAAACGACAACGCAATCAACGCAACATTTAACAAATTCGTCCCGAAATAATTGGCCAATTTTGGTGACATTCGCACTCGAATTCGCGAGCAGCGCAGACGCCCTCAAGGTTGCCACTCGAATACAGTTGCGCTGACCGCCGGTGACACTCGCGGTGAGAAGGAGAGTTGGGCGCGGCAGTGACGAGGTCGTCAGGTCTTCGAATGGGAAATGAATTGTACAGACACTTCCTTAACTTAATTACCTGCGAGGAAATAATTACAGTGGTGCTCAAAGTCCCCACTTGAAATTGATTTAAATATTACTGCGCATTAATTGTAGGAGTCGAACACCCAGCGCCCATGGTAGCTTGTAACATTCGTTTAGCTTGTTCATTATTTAAAACTGAAACGTCCAAGAATCACAAAGAAAATTATAAAAGCAATACAAAAATTGGGAATATATAACTAATGTGAAATACGTAAGGAGTTCAACAATTTCACATAACATATTAATAACACTGAAAAAACTCAAACAACTATTGTGCATGACAACACGTTTATTAACTAAGAACTTGCTGCGATAAGCGCTTTTTCTACGGAGAATTTCTGACTTGAGACTGAATCACGCGCGACGGAATGTCAGTTCCCACAACGCAGGTCTTGGCAGACCCAAATTAACAGCGCTTACGACATTTGAAGAGCATTATTAAGCTAGAGGCTGCAATTAATTATGAGTGGAATTAAAAATAAACGTGACACGCATTACAAGACAACCCAGAAATGAAACAGCCAGCGGCAAGGACAGCCACTATTTCTTGAATGTCCTCGGGGATTAGGAAGAGTTAGATTGTCTTACAAATTATAATCGTTCAGAGAGAAAAATCGTGATTTTCATGTTTTAAACTGACAGAATAGGAGAAACTACGAGTGCTCAAAACTACTATATACAGTAATTATTGTCTTGGAAATGCTTTCAGTAAATGCGGTCAGAAAGCATAAAATTTAATGTTTTTTTTTTTTTTTTGAAAATAATCTCGTTATATCTTGAAATGAAAATATAAAAAAATCTCTGGTGCCTAGTAATTGGATCCCTTATTTCTTCTTGGCATCAAAAATGCAAAATTTAAACAAGACGGACCTTTATCTTTTACGAACTTTAAGGAACAGTAAACACTGCGAACGAATAAAATAGCCTGGGTATTCAGTATCTTATCAAGAGATTAAATTAACATAGTTATCTATAGAGTGAAGTAAATTCTTCACTATAAATCGACGAGTTTCGCAGTCTTCGCTCGGGCACTGAAGCCATCACATGAGCAAGTGATCTTTTCAGGGGTGACCTGAGCATCCAGTGGCTGTTGGAGGTGATGTTCCAGGGCATCCAGTGGCTGTTGGAGGTGATGTTCCAGGGCATCCAGTGGCTGCTGGAGGTGATGTTCCAGGGCATCCAGTGGCTGTTGGAGGTGATGTTCCAGGGCATCCAGTGCCTATTGGCGGTGATGTCAGTGGGCATCCAGTGGCTGTCGGAGAATGGAGGTGATGTTCCAGGGAATCCAGTGGCTGTTGGCGGTGATGTTCCAGGGCATCGAGTTGCTGCTGGTGGCAATCTTCGTGAGTATCAACATCGCAGTATCTGTTTATAGTGATGTTGCAAGGAAGCAACAGAAGGAGCTGCTAGTAGTGATGTCACGGTCGTGGAGCTTGGCAACAACAAAAGTCGACCTTTCAATACGGTTATTAACTTTAAGTAGGTTAACCTCTGGCAACTTGTGGAATAGCGTGCTGATTTAAGAAGCTTATGCATGGCAATTCAACAAAATGACAAACATCAAACAAATAAAATGAAATAAATTAAACGATTCAAAAACACTAAAGAAAAATTATGCCCAAGAACTTGCCCAAAGCTCAAATTAATTTACAAGGTAATGTCTCCAAAGTGGCAATTTGAACGCGACTTAATTGAATAATGACGAGACACTAGACTTAATTGAATACTTTGCGGTAAATGGGATAGGCGAAAAAGTGACTTATGACTTCCAATTCTCCTCGAAAAATACCCTAAGTAAGAGACCAACTCATGAGTTATTATCGTCAAAGATTTTATGGTGTGCAGCGGTGGTGGTCGGAGCTGTGAATAATGAAGCAGGACGCGAGGCTTGGCTGCAGAAATAATGATGGCAGAGAAATGAAAACAATTGACTTCTAGATAGGCAGGCTATTTCTCCCATTGAATTAAATGCGGTAAAACCGGTCAAGTACCTTCATCTACCCACGTTACAAAATTATGAATAACTCAGTTATAAAATATTAAAATCTGCATATGAAGTGGATAAAGAATTTAAGGAAGTTATTTATGCGGGGAAGCGTAGCCATGATTATTAAATTAAATGAATTTCAGAATCATGCAATGTGAAAAAAAAAATCAAATTTCCGGATTGGGTGCGGAAGATGAAATGATAAACTGCATTCGGCATAAACTATAGCCTCACAACGCGAATCAAATCTGTACCCGCGCAGTAAGCTTGCGCGAGGGCAAAAGAGCTGGACGCAATATGCAAAACACACACGCAAAAACTAGCAAGTCGCTCACGACGGCAAAATTCCTCACAATAATGCCAGACATGAAACTTGGAGGCCCAGCGAGTGATGGAGAACTAAACTAAAATGCAATTGATATAGCTGCTGACATTTGGTCGGCAAGGAGAACTCTGCAGTACAGAAAATAGGGCGCAATTATGGAGGTCCTAAACGAGTTTAAAGCGTGTCCGCACTTTTTTATTACGAGCATCGCGTGTCCATAAGTTCACGTCTTAATTTTACACTGGCATCATTCCTGAGGCATAGGTCGCAATCTGTGTGCGTCACAATACATGTATAAATTTATTAAAGAGAGGTTTGTGGTAACATAAGTACATGAGTAAACATTTTTTAAAGTATTGTTGGCTTGTAGTTTCTACTTCGAATGAGTTTGGCATAAGAAAATCTACGTCGTTTTCAATGAGGTCGATTTCCTGCAGATTGACCAGTTGAAGCCGAAAAGCATTTATTTTCGTAATAGAATATGAACAGCATAGTAATGACGAAAGAATACACCAATATACAACTTTTAAACAAGAAAATATTGTGAAAATGTTGTTAGGGGCAGAATTTCCCAAAACTAGCATATTTATCGAAGCTATTGAAGCAGCACTAATGAGGATGTCAGTATGGCGACCACCTTCGCTATCAAGCACAGCAATTCAATGGTGTGTTGTCTACATCGCTTATTGGTCTCAAATCGTTACATATTAACAAAGTCAGATGCATAGTTCCAGAGTTCGAAAATTCAGGATATTTGAGATAAATGTCAGGTAAATTAATAGGTGAATGCGATGCAATTTCAGGAAAATGCGTCATCTGCAGGTAAGTCGTGAGGGGAGCTTTCCTTATCGTTATTTCTTTGAAACTCAATACGCATTTTTTTTAATAAAAAAAAAATAAAAAATAAAAAAAAAATACGCAGCTGCGCTACATGACCAGTACTTATGGAAGCTTCTATAAAGACGATAGGAACGAGGCATTTTATGCTAGATGCTTTAATGCAACATTGATACCTGATGCAGGTACAGATACCGCTGATCTTCCATCGTCGACGAGGTCGTGCGATCGCAATCGGTGAAGCGATCGCTTCTGACTCACAGGACGAGCCTCAAGAACCCTGAACAAATTTGTTCCTAAATAAAAATGACTAATAATTTGTCTTGCAGTCGCGATCTGCAGCCACGCCTCGCACGAACTAACGTAGACACTGAATTCAGCCCGGAGTTGCTTGGGTTACCTAATCGCTTAGCGGCCTCAAGTTTCCAATCTACTATTATATTGCACGTTTGGCCATATAAGAGAGATAAAAGGTTGCGAATTTGAATTTTTGTTAACAATCTTACGGGCACATTATGCGAACTTACTTGCACGGAAGCGGATAAAATTTTGAATAAAATGAACGAAAAATACAACATTATGAATATTTGTAATACAAAAATAAATCTACAAATTATTTATACGAGACACGAAAAAATATAATGCCGTTGACAATAACGATGGGAAGCAATAAATGCAGGGAAAAAACGCGTGTCAACCATTTGAAGCCTCTTCAAGAATTCGTTTGCAAGTGTGCGTTAATCTCGAATAAAATTTGAACTGAGATTTTCTAAGTCGTCTAAACTCCATAGATTAATTAGGAAAGATACATTACTTAACGAGACGTTGATATCCAAAGCATACCAAACGCAGCATTAAATACTTTATTATTTAAATCCTTTGGAATTTCAATGTGAAGCCAATGATATTTTATCATGATTCACTAGATGTATTAGAAAGATTAACTAATAACGTGTAGCATCACGATATCAAGGAAGTGATCACCTCGCATGTCGTATACCATATGCCATATATCATATACCATACCATGCAACGAAACGAACGAATTCATGTCTTGAAATCGTTCAGGCAAGGCCAATGTCACATGAACTTTTTATGCTGAAATCATAAGACGGATTATTCGTTTCTCTTAACTTTGCAATTGTCGTTTTTTGACGAATTCAAACCCCGCAAAAAATAATTGATCATCTGTGGATAATTTTTTTCGGACTTGAAAAGCATCTTAAATAAGGCAGACTTCTTGATTTCTGAGAAATAACAAAAATTACTCGTCCAATCTTGATATTTTTAATTATGTAATCACCTTGCGACCACGTGTAGTTTGTAAAGTATTCTGTTCAACTTAAGCCCTCCCTTTCTAAAAAAAAATCGCCTATCAAACTAAAGGTAGAGCGTCTCCACGAAATCATCGACCGTTCCGTTTTTTTTTACATTTTACAAAGTGTTAAGCATCGAGCTTTGCAGACGGGAAATATATAACTCCCATTGTTTTTTACATCCCTTGTCAATTTCTAGGCAGGCAGTTCATGTCACTTGAAATAAAAGCGATGTCTTCTGCATATAACAACAGCCTCGGCTTTCCCCTTCATGGACCGCCCCAGCACAAAGTCGCCGCTGTGCAGAAGGTCAGGTCCGATATATGGTTGCGAGCGGTGTATGACTTAAAGCATTCCTCTGCGCACCACAAAATCGGTCGAATTTAACTCATAGCAAAATTACGTGGAGGCTCTCAGAATAAAAAAATAAAGTTGCAAACGGCATAGGACTTACAGTGCATGAATTATTTGTGATGAAACTATACTGAAATACGTAGATGGTAGAATGCACTGTCAAACTTTCAACACTGAATTGAACATTCAAAAGAACCTTATTTGGTGGACTAGTGCGAAATTTAATGTAAATCATTTTACCCAGTAGAAACGTTTCCTATACATGACTAATTACCTTAATTTATTTGCAGACGATAAAAAATTGAATTTTTCCTTTTATATCTGGTTTGAGATAATTTGAATTGTCTTGAAATTTCTGGAAGCTATTACAATAGAAGCTATTACAATAGTCGATCAAGCTAGTTTCAGAAGCTCAAAAAAAAAAATCAGACCACGATCTGAGTTTCATTTACCTAGGAGCTGACATGGAGGGAGGTCACAGAGATTTCCCTATGGCTGATGGCTGAAATCAAGCCATGATTCTTTACGCTGCAGATACACAGACAAGCAATTCGTGACCTTTACAGTGGGACGGCCACTTAAATTGCATTTCAAATGCAACGAGGAGCTCTCCATTCAACATTCACTGAATATTTGATGCATGCAAGATAACCGTATTTCTGGTGCGTGACTCAGGGCTGATCGACCTCCATGAAGCTCGAGCTTGAACAGTTTAAAATCAATTCAGTAGAATCAACAGTACTGACGCTTTCACTGGTGAATGCCACTAATATATTGATTTTACCTGGTGATTGTGACTGAAAAATGGACACAAAAATTAAAAGGGCATGCAGCTTTATATGTCTTTTATTTGACATATAAAGCGTCCTATATACCAGAGTTAGAAATTTTTTTTTCCAATGTTCACGATGAATTCTAAAAATTTTTGCTAGTAAATTTCGATGATGGGGTTAGTAACTTACCTTAGGTTTACGAAGCTGCATAAAACACTAGTGAAGAACTAGAGTTAAACATATATCTTGAAAAATAATTACATTATTACCTAATAAACGTGAAAGAATGACAAAAATGGAAGTTAAAAATTATTTCACTGATAAATCTCGGAGCATAGGCGACATTCGAAGCACAGACCCGTTATTTTGACTCCCTCGAGAAGCCATGAGATGTAATGACGGTAGTTAATTGCCGGTAGTACGGCCATTAAAATGCCCGAAATTGCGCCTCAAAATAACGGATTTTCAGCTCTAGGAGAAGCCAAGAGATGAAGACGCAGCCTTACAAGTCACACTCCGGTTGAAGGCGGATAATGAATGGCCTACGAATGACCGACGATGATTCCACTCGTAATTTTAAAAGGGAGCGAGGAACTGATGAGACAGTGCAAGTCGTGCGATCGGTTTCAAGGTTGAAATAATTACTCCGCTGAGAATGAGAGGTTTTTATAAGGAAATAATTTGCAGTTTTATTGTAAAAAATCTAGAGTGATAATGAACTGCGTCTTATTAGGTTTTTTGTCATTGAAAAACTGAAAAAAGATATGTGCTCGTCGAATCAGGGCAAGATATTTTAGACAGTGCACTTCGGTGGCAAATAGCAATGAAAGAGTAAAATTATTTTGAAATTACGAATTATTCATCTGAAAGTTCAGGCACAAAATTTAAAAATTTAAAAAAAAAATTAAAAAAATTGAAAGTTCAGGCACAAAAAAAAATTTAAAAAATATAAAGATAAATGTACGGTCCATTTTTTGTAATAAATATCATATCATAAACATTTATCACCGTATGCTGATAGCAATAATGTAATGATGACTCTCCAAGTAAGAAGAAAAAATAGTGAGCGTTGATTTACAGTTGCTAAAGAATAATTGTAACCGAGTGGCCAAAACTACGAAATTTCCCTGAATGCAATGAAAATTCTTTATCAAACTTTTAAGGGCAGGCAACGCCTTCATAGCGAAAAAAAAAGAATATTCAACAGAAAATACAAAATAATTTAACTATCGAATTTTTTAGCTCGCAATACATTGATAAGAAATACTGGAAATTATTTTTGAATCATGTTTTTAATTGCATCATGTCTAAAACTTTTATGGAACTATACAATGAAATTTCCAAATTAAAATTTAAGGTACACGTTCTCGTGATCTGCAGCCATTAAAAATTACATTCATATTAAAAACAACGAAGCCAAGAAATTACATTCATGTAAAAACATTACAACGATGTATTCTAACGGAACCTCATGAAATTCTAACGGCTAATGCAGCCATAAATAGAACGGTTTTCTTATGAGATCTCCGACCCACGATCGTCCGGGAATGACGCTAGAAAAGATTAGTCCGGGAATAACGGAGCAGCCGGCATCTGTGCCGACGACTTCGAATCGCGGCAGGAATGGGGCAAGTTTACGGCTGTGGTGCAGCCGTGATGGCCGGATGCGGGGCTCGGGCTCAGGATGAGCGGAGGAAACTTTTATTGAATTGTCATCATTACGAATAAATACACTGACAGGAATAGGAGTATTTATCCATTAAGTGGCAAGCGTTATTTAATTTCGAGTATAAAGTTCATGGACTATTTAGAATTAAATCAAATCTTGATGTTTGACGAGTATTGTGAGATACCATAGCCTCAAATCGCAAATTCACTAAAAAACTTAGTAGCAAATAAGTATGAAAAAATTCGGCCTATCGAGATATAAACGGTTTGAAAACCAGATCACAGAATAAAAACTTCCAAAACAGAAAATTCTAGAATAGAAAATTCTAAAATAGAAAATTCTAGAATAGATAATTCTAGAATGTAAAATTCTAGAATAGATAATTCTAGAAATAAATAATTCGCACAGCTAAATTAGATACTACTATTTCTACATATTTCTACAAACTGCAAATGAAATAGTGAAATGAAAGTGGATGTAACAGGAAATTAACATTATCCTCACAGCAGACGAGCACCTCACAGACGAGGCCCAGGCTTGAGCTCGCCTCTAAGTTATCGCCTGCATTCATCAGACGATGCAATTAATACAGCATGAATCTCTGGCGCTCTAATGGCGGGGGTCAAAAGCTACGTGATCATTTATGCGGACGTGATGTAGAAACATCAAGATGTCTTCGATTCATCAAGTCGGGTTTATTTGAAGAATGAGTAATGAACCGGCGCACGATTCATCAAAACTCATGCGCATAATAAAATGGGAAAATTGTCAAGTGAATTCAAATTGAACTTATCCATCTTTAATTTGTAGTCGTTATTCGGAATCATGGCAAGTACAGGTCCTTAGCAAAAAAGAAACCAAACCGTAGCTGAATAACTGCCCGAACATGTAGTCAAATGAAAATATCCAGAAGAAATACATTTATAATAATCTGAATAGAACATATTTTACCCTAAAAATTACAAACTTTTAAATGTTTCAAGACAAAACAGGCATCAGCGCGACCCCTGATGACGACCGAACGCCTGCATGAGTGAGCCGACCCCTGAAGATGACCGAACGCCTGCATGAGTGGGCCGACCCCTGAAGATGACCGAATTACGACCGAACGCCTGCATGAGTGGGCCGACCCTTTAATACGACCGAACGCCTGCATGAGTGGGCCGACCCCTTAGTACGACTGAACGTCTGCATGAGTGGGCCGACTCCTTAGTACGACCGAACGCCTGCATGAGTGGGCCGACCCCTTAATACGACCGAACGCCTGCATGAGTGGGCCGACCTCTTAATACGACCGAACGCCTGCACTAGTGAATGAATCACGTAAAGTAAGTCCAGCTATGATGAGGTTTGGACCACGACCACTAAGATGCCTGGCACGCATTAATTACCCCACAACGCACAGTCTCTTAAGTCATGCAAATTACTTTGTACTTCAATCGGAGTCGCATTGAAGGCCCCACAAAGAAACCCTCCAATAAATACTGTCCTATCTATTGCACCCGAGTCAATTGAATAGATTAAATTAACAGGCGGAATTTATTTTCATGGAGGACGACGAGTTACGGCATGCAAATACGAGTCCAGTACTTGGTGGAGAAGACTTCGTGGCGCTCGAAGTGAAAAAAAAAATTCAACAAATTATAATTCGAAATGAAACTCAGTAATTTTAAACTGTGTTTTAAAAAACATAGAGCCAATATTATACTTAAATATGCGCTTTATTAACCAAACACAAGCAAAAATTCATATTTTTTAATCCGTTTTTTATTCTGCGCGTGAGGCATGGTGAATTTGATTTAGAAAGTAGTTTCAGATTTACAAGGAAGCTCGAATTTAGGTTGTCACAGATAACTTCCTGTGAAGAAATAGCCGAGAATATAAGAACAATAATCAGACTACGCTATTACTTTATTTTCATAGCGCAGCCTCCCTTTAAACTGCGCAGGTTCAATTTCGAAATAATTAGATTTGAGATAATACTGTAATTTAAAATAAGACAGTAAAAGAATCTACGAAATAATAATACTTATTTGAGCAGAGAAATTTTTAGATTTATTCTAAAAAAAACTAATTGGACACATACTAAGTAATTAAATCAACATTAGAGCAGAGCGAATGACACTTCTAATTAAAATACAATTCTTTTCTCATCGTGTACTTTTCAAGTTAAATACTTTACTCAGATCGCGAAAATAATTAGAAAACATGGCCAATGAGAAACATTATCGATCATCCCGAGGCGCTTGATTGAAGGTTGAAACTCGAAACACTACGTGAATTTTAATAGGAATTACTGCAATAAAAATGCACATAAATTTGTAAGCTATTAAAACACCAAGTATTGCCGGCGGAAAGTTCAAAGAGATCAGTAAAATAAATTGATCACTTCATTCCACGAAGTTAATTGCGCCTGATGCAACCTACACATTCGGCACAAAGTGAGGGTTGGCACAACACATCTAGCTGATGGCACAACACGTCTGGCTGATGGCACATCACATTTGGCTGATGGTACATCACATCTGACTGATGGCACAACACATTTGACTGACGGAACATCACATCTGACTGATGGCACAACACATTTGACTGACGGAACAACACATTTGACTGACGGCACAACACATTTGGCTGATGGCACATGGCACATCACATTTGGCTGATGACACATCACATTTGGCTGACGGCACATCACATTTGGCTGACGCACATCACATTTGGCTGACGGCACATCACATTTGGCTGGCGAGGGCCACTTGACAGGCGCAGGATATTCAGGTGACGGTAAAGAAGACGTAGATTTTCTTACAAGTTTTTCATGGCAGTTTCCGCAATGCTATTGTTACGCCGAGCACCAGACAATGGATCGCAAGTATTCTTACCCGAGCTTTCCCATGCAGCGCCCCGTCACCGTAACCAGACCGCGCCAACAGGACAATACAAGACTAGGGAACTGGCAATATATTCAAATGTACTTCATTGATATTGTAAAGTTTAGGTTAAGAGTTTGTTTTTTTTCATGACTGACAATGACTTTGTGTACCCAAATAAGTCGCCCAATGTAAACATTGCGCAACAAAATCAATACAAAGAGGTAAATATTCCAAAATGTATTTTTATGTAGCGAATGCAGTTACCGACAGTACCTAACCACGTACACTCTTAATTACTTACACAACCCAATTTCTCACACAAACAAACATCACTTCTCCATCGTTTGCTACTTAAACGTTGATTATAAAATGAACGAAGTGCTAAGACACACCGAGCGCGGTTCACGCTTCTACATAATTATCAGCCTACAACAAACAAGTTCTGACTGCGCTATAGCTACTTTCAAGCATTCCGGTTTGCTTTTTTTATTCATTTATTAAATTTGTTTGCATCGGTGTTATATTGTATTTAATGATTGTATTCTATTTATTTAGTACGAGTTTATTATATTTATATATTGCAATTGAACATAATGAAATATTCCTTTTACGCCTTCCTCGCCTCTCGCTAGCGTGTAATTTCCTTTGTGCTAAATTTTATTTTACTTTCTCGTAAATACTTCTTGGGCGCCACGAAGAACAAGTAGTAATTATTGGCAGCATTTCTCACAAGTTGTCAGGGAACAATGGCCCCCAATGTGCAAGACGATGCAGCGCCACGTTACCTCACCGAACGCTAATTGCTGACTATACGCCTCCGAAGATCATTCCTTAATAACTGAACTAAAGAATAACGGTTCATTTCCACGCGGTGACAATTGATCGTGTGTTGTTTCCACACAAGATAGCAGAGATATTGATAGGCAAAATTATAGCAACGGATCAAGTGTTGTTTCCACGCAAGATAACAAAGCAATTTATTGATTGGATAAATAATAGCAACGGAGCACGTGTTGTTTCCGCAAGATGTTGATGGTTATTAGAAAAAGGTATCAACAAATATAATGAGGAAGCAACGTACGGAACTCGGGATTTGTCACGTTTTGGTATTCATCTCTTAAAATGAAATCGAAAAGCGATCTAAATACTTTTCTCAAATATCCGGGTACCTGTAAAAAATCCATTTGCCAAGATAGAACAGCTATAAAATGATCGCTATAGGAGGGAGTAGGGCAAGTGGAGTAGTACTTCGAACTCAATTGTCTGCAGTTGATAATAATACGTTTTGAATGCAGCCTATGGAAAGGTCATCACGGGAGAAGCGGTAATCAAATACTTGGATGTATCAGTAATGGAATGTAAATGTAAAGCAGATAAGTTATTAACATCTAATATACCATTCCAGAAGTTAACATTATTGCCAACGAAGATCACCCCGAGATGACCCAGCCATTTTATTACAGTTGGCAAAATCCAGTCCTAATTCCATGAGAAAACTTGAAGGTCAAGTGTTTTTATCACGTAGAAATATGACACACGAAACATCTAGGCCATGAGAACTGAATTTTCTCGATGACCTCACGTGTGTGACTGCGAGGTCATACATGCTAATCGAAAGTGAGCGTCGACTTACACTTGAGCTGAAATACTTCTGCTGTTAACATTTAGTTGGCTTCAAACTTTAATTATGTCAATTTTTCAAGGGAATATTTCTTAATATCACAGAACATCACACAAAAAATATAGAATTACGTGCAAAAATAAAGAAGGCTAAGAATAAAATTGTTTATTCTTTTCCCGGCAATAGTACAACACGACGTAAATAACACTCACACGAAGAACTATCCTGGCAATAAAGAAGCTGTTGTCATTCATAAATCGCACACATTTTTAATCGCTCATGACATCAAAAATCATCATAATCACACATCACAATCGCTCCTTTTTAATCGCACATAAATCGCACACGCTCATAATAAAAAAAATCATTGCATCACAACACGGGATTATTCTACATATTTATTACTTCAATGTGCACACGCTTGCCATGCAACAGAAAGGGAGTAAAATTTAATTAAACCTAAATAATTCAGCCGCACGTGCATGCGGTGGTCAAGCGTTTCTTCGGAGCCTAGAATGGCGCGTTTGCAGAGCACGCGATGCTCCTTAATTTGTTTGTGGTCAGGGGCCCTACTTTCAAAACTCGCTAAGTGAACGTAAGTACTTACGCTCTAATTTCTTGTCTGTAATTGGTGGATTTTGCTTGAAAGACCGTCAATGATTGGCTGATGAACTTACGATCTCTTAACTTTTTTGAAAGTATAGGCCCAGGAAGAGCAAGCTGCTCTGAAGGTCCATGGCGTCTTATAACGCAAAAGAATGCAAATTGAGAAAAATCCAATCCTTTGGACTATTCAATAATAAAAATAGTTAAATTTCTGGCCAAAATTGACAACATATCAAAAGAAGTTATGAAAGCGTCATTTATCGATATCAGGCGTGACTAGCTCAAAGTAGATAAAGATATTGTTATAGGTATCTATGCTGAATATTCATTTTGAACTATAGCCATTCAAGTACTACAAACTAATTAAAATGTAACTCATTACAGAACACAAAGTTAATGTCAAAAATAAAACGTGATATCATAATATAAAGGTTTATGCAAGAAATGAACTTTATAAATTTCTGAACATGTTATCCGAAATTACATAGAAACAGTGGAATCCTGTAGTTTAAACTGGCATATAATTACATCATTGGTTATTTAGGTCAAGATTCTATCTTTGTGTGGATCAATCGTTCCTCGATCGAGCAGTGCGAGAATGCTTTCAAGTGGCGCTTTTTCTGAAACCCTGGAAATTAATGATCGCTTAAACGATGCCGAGATACGGAAGTAGGACTGATCGAACGGCGTAGGACTGATCGAACGGCGTAGGACTGATCGAACGGCGTAGGACTGATCGAACGGCGTAGGACTGATCGAACGGCAATAAATGCGTTACGAAACTTGCCTTCAACACGCACAACCCAAACTGGTGTGGCAGTCGGTCTCGTCTGCGCTCTTATATAGTTTCGTATGAAATAAAGAGTCGGCGCTCTTGGTCTTGTGTGAAATAGAGAATCGGCGTGCTCAATCTTGTGTGAAATAAAGAGTCTGCGATCACAGTCTCGTGTGAAATAAAGAGTCGGCGCTCTTAGTTTTGTGTAAAATAGAGAATCGGCGTGCTCAATCTTGTGTGAAATAAAGAGTCTGCGATCACAGTCTCGTGTGAAATACAGAGTCGGCGCTCTTGGTCTCGTGCTCGGAGTGCTCAATCTTGCGCGAAATGAAGAGTTTGCGTTCTTAGTCTCTTGTAAAATAAAGAGTCTCTGCACTTAGTCTTGTGTGAAATAAAGAGACTGAGCTCTTAGTTTCGCATGAAATAAAGAGTCTGCGCTCTTATAGTGTCGCGGAAAATGAAGAACCTGAGCTCTTAGTTTCGTGTGAAATAAAGAGTCAGCGCTCTTAGTCTCAGGTGAGCAAATTAATAGAACCGATGTAGGTCACTGCAATACTATAAATGAAGTAGTAAATCAAAAATTATTAGTCCGATAGGAATAATCGAGAAAAAATAAGGTTCGTGAATCTTTTAAATAATTATGGGTCGTTTTAAATCATCTAGGAGGCGACCCTGCTAGGGATTTGCCTCTACAAAGTGAAATAAAGGTCGTAGTTAGACCAGATTTCCAATATTAATTGCGCAAAATTCAAGTACTAATAGGTGAAGAAAAAAGTAATTTTGGCAGGATTCGAGAATATCTATAAATAAATTGAAAGGTTTTTCTTCAGTTGACTTGGAAATAACAAGACTGAACAGAAGAAAAACCCACCTGCGATGGAAACAAAAGTTCAATAAACTCGGGCTAATAAAAATTCTGTTTATGAAGTAACGATGTTTTTGCTAATGAAGAATCGCGTCACGATTCTTGAAAAAAAAAAAACATATTAGAGCGAGACAAATCCTTGAGGGCAGAGCTAATGACGAGTCCGACATATCGTCAAACTAGGGGAGGGTCAAAGCGGGGCTTAGAAATTTACGAGAAAAATGTTGCATGTGAGATGACCGGGAGACCGAAAAAAAAAATCCTCTCCGAAAAATCATAAAAAATTATAGGTTTGATGCTGATCGTAATTATGTTTGTTCATGATGGCAGTTTTGGGAGGTCCGACGTAAAAATTAAGATGTGAGCAAATAAATTACAGGAATTTACCGAGGAAATTACAGTCTAGTTCAGCGACGTTCAAGGTCTGGAAAAATTGTAAACTGATGTTTTCAATGCGGCGAAGAAAATAAGGCAACCAATAGTTTCAGAGAATAAATAAAAATGAATACTGCAAAAACAAGTGATAAAAATTAACGGATACAAGAAATAAAAAAAAACACATCATGCAATAGCTGAACAGACAAAAATATCCAACAATGAAAAAAAAACAATACAAACTTGAATCCTAATTGGAAATTGAACCGACACAACACTTAATACCAAGCAGCATGTAAAATCTCAACTAAAGATATATCAAAAGATTAGGAATGAATCGCACAATCTTTTTGGAAAATAAATGAATTTTGAAACGAAACAGGAAACGACAATCGAAACAGAAAGCTGGCGCGGTATACGGGCACGCGCAACAGCGATCGCACACCTACGGCCACGCCCGACGCTGCGCTGACCTTTGCAACGGCGGCGCTCAGAGACGTCGCCCTGCACTAGCGCTCAAAACATATAACACGCAAAACACATACACAAACTAAAGATCTTTTAAACTCTAATAAGGTAAGCGTTAATTAGAGGCTCCCTAATGTATAGGTAAATTTAAATATTAGCCACAGTCATGAGCACGTCAGTTTCCCGAGACACAAACGAAATCATGCAAGTGTCTCTGATTCAGAGGTCGGATTCGATAGTTATTTGAATTTCTTGAATCCCCAGTCAATCTTGCAGAACTGTTGCCAGTCCATCCAACGAACAAAATAAATTATTGTGCCAAAAGTTGAGTTTCAACGTTACTTCATCGCGAGGGCGACTCAATTGACATACATGAAAGCAATTGAGTTGAGCATGAAGTCCATACTCAATTGGCATGGACTCAATGGATATGAAAGTAAAGAATACCAGTGGTAGTAGAGGGAAGCAGTTTCCAGGTGAATTGACAGGCCACTTAATTAGTTTAAACCAGCCCAGGATATTCAAGCTCACCTTTCATGATAATCAACCTCCGTCCTTTATTCCCTTCTTAGTAAACATGGTTCACATGACAACTCTCTAATAAGAAAGCGTTGATATTGTATGTGTGTACGAAATATTCGACCAATTCTTAAGTTGAACCGATATTCACCCAAAAACAATTAACCAGCCTTACTATGCCTATATAGACGAGTATGAAGAAATTTACCAGCCCCAAGTCAGTTTGTCAAGAAATGCTGCCTCATCATTCGATTTTTGGCAAGCGAGAAAAACACCCAAGAAAACCTAAATAATCTTGCCGAACGATTACAACTCTATGCACTCGTATTCGTCTTTATTTTAATTCTCATTAGCATGACAAATATAAAGACAATTTACTTACCCAGCACCGGGCAACATAAGGCTGTGTGTTTCAGGTCGCTTACCTGCAGAAGATAAGGTCGATGTTATACAATCTATTAAAAACAAAAATTTTTACTGTCAATCAGCAGCAAAACTCCAAACTAATTTTAGTAAAGAGAACTTGGTCATTCATCGTTCAAAAATTAATAAACTCATTATATAAGATAATCATACCACATGATATTCGCATAGAAAAAATCTGTTTCATAGCATGAAATGTAAAGAAATGAAGTACCCAAACTAAGACAATCCTCATAAATTAGTAAGCGAAAATCGAACTCATTCAACGAAAGGGAATAAACTTGACCGAAATAAATCAAATGAATTTTGAATATCTATAAATGGGTTGTGCGAAATTATGGTAGAATATGCAATTTGATAGGTTAAAATGGTTTCAATTTCTGATAAACATTTGTGTTAAAAAATGTTCTCCACGAAGAAATTTAACGAGGGAAATAAATCAATTTCGAAGAAATATCTATAAATATTGCAAACATTTTCATTAATTTATATGCACTGGCAGCAACCAATAATTATATTTAATCGGAACTGTTTCAAAACAAATTCTCGGAACGGACTAAAGTGAATGTTGAAATTCATTCCATGAGCCTAGAAGAAAACAGGACAGCAATTGATTGCTAACCACACAAATGATTGGCGCAATCAATAGAAGACTGTACGGCTTCGTAGACCAGCGTTCGCTCAAGGCACAGGCTTGAATGCATTCAGCTCAGGATGAAACATCGATATCGATCTTGGACATGGAAAGAGCACGGCCGGCGGTGTTCTTATGCTGTATACTAGTGGCCATATTATAACGGTTCAGAGGACGAGGGGGATTTGTTATGGTTTGTTGGGCAGTGAGTAGATGAGAACCTTTAAGCAAAATAAGCTCTTGGTAATCCATGCAAATTAGGCTCTATAGGTGATCCATGCATCAGTGCTAAGTGAAAGCATTGACATTTATAAACAGCATGTGTCGGTCAACGATAAAACGAATGCGTTATTGCAAGTAGAAGAAATCCTTACACTATATGTTAACGCACTAACGTAATAATTTTAATGTTACTTTTATTTAATCGGAAATTTGATCATAAGTTTCTTGATTTAAATACAATACCAAATAACATGATGGACACGCAAAAAAACGCAGCATTTTTACCAACACGTGAAATTGTACTGATAGTCAGATCACACTGATAGGAAATTATTTGTACTTTTTAAAAATTTTTCTTTAAAATTTAGTATATGAGTGGTTTTCTAAGGTCATGGTTTAAATTATATGGAATATAAATAAGTTTAACAATATTCAATGATTTTCAAAAAATTTTAAAGACCACGTACGAATTAATCGATTGCGACACATCCACAGCGTAGAAAGTCAGGCACCCTTCAAATTCAGAGTCTCTTTGACCGATGCCTTGAATCACGCAAAAGTCCTGCTGCATCTGACCGTACAAGAAAGGCTATTATAAAATAAGCGTCCGAACACACGAGCGGCAAGAAAAACTGACAGCTATGCATGGCGAGCGACGAGCACAACAGTTATGGATGATGCAACGCGCCGCAGGAGGTTCATGCCTCGCATTGAGCGCCCATGCATGCACAATTGAGGGTAGGAGTGTTCAGGGAGACGTGGTCATTCCTCAAGCTTCCTGGGGGCCTCGAGCGGTACAATGTGAAGGTTGTCCTCGCACCGACAGCGAGTTAAGCTTCAATGACTCCATTACGAGCGAAGTATTTAGAGGTGAAGTTCCAGACCATAAGAAGTTGAAACAAATGTCTAATGTGGTAATTTCTTTTTCTTCGATGATCAGATGATCTTAGTTTTTGGAACAAGTATCGTGAATAATTTTGATCTTATCGGACTATTAAACTTTCATAAATATTTTAACTATCTGGCACGCTAATTTCTTAAAAACTTCGAGCTCGATTCTATAGAAAATCACACCTCTCAACCTCCCAGGCAAAAAAAAATCACAAATGTGTTAAAAACAAATCGAACAGAAACTAATCGAAATAATAGAAAGTCCGCGATGGCCCGTCGATTCGTGACGACAATACGCAATAAGAGAGCGGCAAAATTGGATCAAAGCGCATGGCGTGGACCGAGCCTTTGTTTGTCGAGTCCAACGCTGGGCATGCGCGATCCAGCGCTGATGGCCGCGCCTGCGACATGTGCGACTTGGCTGGCTAATCTACGCTGCGTTTGCGCGCTCGCTTACGCCCAGCGCGCAAAACTGGACGCGAAATTTCTTCGGACTCGGTCAACAAAATTTATGGTGAAATAGTCACGGACTATTTAGAAGTTTCAGTTTGGATGGAATTCATCGGTATGGATGTTGAAAGAAGAAGATATCAGTGATATGCGGCACACAAACTATTTGCGTTAGTGACAGCGCTTGTACAGTATGTAGGGGGCAAATATTCTGCTGTGGTGACATAACCTAACCAATAATATATATAAAAATATACTTTGTAGTGACGACAGATGCCAAGTACATCGATTGCTCTTTAGAATTTCGAAATAAGAGCAGGCTTCCCTGAGCAAACCTAACCTTACTTGGCCGAATGACTGTACTTCTGCTTGGGGTGCGATTGGATCAAAAATTATGTTGCGTAAGACAGCGTAGTCGGAAATATCAGCGATTGCAACATGTCGAGCTGCAGCTGTGGCCATGTTTGATCATAGGACGGAGCGCATGAGTGAACTATTGGCGCAATGCAGAACACGTCGTGACGTGCGCACTGCGCATGCGCCGTTGTGGCATGTGAAGGCCTACCTGCGATATGCGCGAGAATGTCATTTCAAGATATCACGTTCAGGCATGGGAAAATCGCACTTCAAATATCATGCAACTTTTTTAAATAATCCAGAAGTAAGAGAGATCTTATTTTACGTGATTTGAAATGAGTTAGATATGATTTAACAACAAGAAAAATTTATTATGAGACTGAACATCATAGACGAGTTGTAACCAATAAATTAAGCTACTGAAGAAACGTACATTGTTACATTGGCATATGACATTTTCTAAACACTTTCATTGAACTACTTGGAGCTTCTTCATCATTCATCACTGATTAAATATACCCAGATAATGAAAAAAAAACTTACAGGATGAACTACAGAATTGCTTCGCCTTCTTTAATTACGAGTGATTTTGTACTAATAAAATGTCGAAGAAACCTGCACCTAGAAGACGAGAACTTATTTAACAGGGGCCTCTACACATACAAAGCAAATTGCAAATTATGTTAAGACATAAGGATAAGGATTCATATAAGACATGAATGTAAGGACATGCTTAAGACGTGTAAAGATTATCAACAAAATACTTCAACAACAAAAAATGTCACGGTACTTAAAGCCCGTAGCTTCATGGTCGTGCTGTCGTTATCAAAAATAACAAGGGCTGTCGGTATAACAAGTCAGATCGCCTTGCTCGTCCCGCCCTCCATTGCTTGAACGCTTGACTGACATATCAGTGAACTAAAATGAAGGAATTTTGCAAATACATCTGAAAACACGCAAATATATTAGGCGTGTTTGACTTTCTTTGGAACATTGAAATCGACCAAAGTTCGTGCTGATGAAATGTGGCATCAATGGAATCCAAGATACGAGGTGAAGTATGAGACATGACTTTACCATCGTCACGGTCAGACGGTGATGGTTTGCAGCAATCGTTATCTGCAACCGACTCGTAGATAACCTATATGCTTGGCGAAGTAAAAAGTTATGGACCGAAATTTTAAAATTTCCGATGGCCGAGGAATATGTCGACAGAAAAAATATTCATTTTAAATAATAGCATTATTTGTATTATATATTTATTTATTAATAATTATTATTTCACAGCCGCTAAATTTCGGCAGTGTCCCAATAAATACAAACGGATAACACTTCAGACAAGAAATACAGAGACACACGGTCCATAGTCTCAAGTGTGAAGCGTGGCTATTGAGCGTAATGTTCATCATCACTCATCAGAAACTTTCACTAGAACATCGAAAAGAATAATAGAGGTTCATCTGAGTTATTACAAGCATCGTTGCGTGTGGCGCGAGTCCCATAAATATCGAGAAAATGTTCAAAATTAATGAACTCCGCCAGCAATTGATCTTTGCCGTCAGCAAAATTTTTTGTACCATTGAATGTTGGCAAAAACACATTCAGTTTCCATCAGATTTTTTTTACAAGACAACTTCGTCGATGATTTATTTAATTAACCTAAAACATAATCAGACATTCGACTATATGTTTAACTTATACCGTACAGATCAGCGTTGAGCGAAAACAATATGCATGTTCAGAGTTATTGTGTGAAGGATTACTGCAGCTAGAATTCATAATAGGCCCAATTAATTACATCACACAAATTGTTTGTATTTGGCACGAAAGGTAAATAAAGCGCCGGTAAAACAATAGGTCATAGGTGCAGAGAAATTTATCATAAACTTATAAAATAGTTGAGTATTATGAATAAATTAATCGACCCATGAGCATGCCACTATTATTCAAGGGACTAAATTGTTAATTTACACTAGAGTGTGCATAAAATCAATAGCAACTAATTGGTTCAATGCTAGTACAGGGTTATTGTTCAATATTCAATCCTCGCAATTCGATTGTATTTGAGGAACGAAAGAACATATGCAGCTAAAACACAAGACCAAAATATTATAAAGACAACGATACCGGAAGAAACTCGTAACTTTATTTCACAGTTCATTGATTCGCAAACGGAGCAGCGTCGACTCTCTGCCATACATGGACATCCAACCTTGTTCCTAAAATAAATCTGGAATGGTCTTTCACGTTTATATAAAATGAAATATTCGTTCGAAGTCTGAAACCTATCAGCCCAAATATATAAATGTATCACATAAAATATCGGCTGCGTGTAAGATATTCCGGTCCGCACGAATGAGAATTTAATCTAATAAATGTGAGATCCTGTTAATGATCTCGGAAAAAATACGTTATGAGCTTGGGCGACATATCAGCGTCGCGTGAATGATTGGTGCAGAAAATTGAGATACGTGATCTTATGGACGAAGATTGAGGTACGTGATGCAAGAAATCAAGGGTATACGCGCTGCACCGCGGGTGTACGCAACACGCGCTGCACCGCGGGTGTACGCAGCACGCGCTGCACCGCGGGTGTACGCAGCACGCGCTGCACCGCGGGTGTATGCACCACGCGCTGCACCGCGGGTGTATGCAACACGCGCTGCACCGCGGGTGTACGCAGCACGCGCTGCACCGCGGGTGTACGCACCACGCGCTGCACCGCGGGTGTACGCACCACGCGCTGCACCGCGGGTGTACGCACCACGCGCTGCACCGCGGGTGCGCGCGAAGGTTGCGCCACAGGACACGCGGCTCCGCGCACAAGGCCGCCGGCACTGCGAGACGAACGCAAGTCGTTCGCACGACGCGCACAATTACGGGACTGAGCGCCACGCCCTGGGTCCTTTTGTTCCACTGTACAGTCGTCAGGTGGCGTCTTAAGATCACAGTTTAAGAATAATATTATATTAATTTTTCTCAAGAAAAAAATAGACTCGTTAATCTCTGTTTCCATTTAAGATAATTGAAGCCACTCAATCGCCTCCGAAAAAATTAGATGGGAGCTCCTATAATAATGCTGGTTTTCTTCAAGCATGTATGGGATTTACGATACCATCATCAATTTGAGGAGTATTTTCAGAACATTAGATATTACATAGTCTCATTTTCCACTCATCGTTAAGATTACACGTTACTTGTTCGAAGTTAAGGAAATCAAACAAGGTTTCTACATCGGACGATCAGGCGAAATCTTTACTTTGTCTCATGTAGCTAATCAGTCTTCCGTACTTGATATGACCTTGATTGTAACATACCTCTGTAATTTCTTGACTACTTTCAGTTTACGAGCACAAAGAGAGATGTTTATTCAGGGCAATGTTTAATTTAAAATGAAGCTCTAGCCCGAAGAGGGTTAAAAAAACATCGAGATTGAATAAATAAAAGACTTGTAGACATAAGGGCGAGATTTATGCTCAAAATCATACTCGAAAATCATGACCTATAGTAGGTAAGAACCAATTGCCAACACACGGCACCATAAATGCCATAATTGTCCCACAGCACCCAAATAAACCACATATTATCTCGACTTCCTCAACTTGCTGCAGAGTTGCGAACAAAGTAAAGGTAACGAAGCGTGTGTCCCGCGCACACTTAATACCAATGCTGCTGAATCTCAGGAAGAGCTTAATGTTCTTCTTGAATGTTCTTGCCTTAAATACGCACGATGAGAGGAATGTACTCAAAAAGTACACCGTGCACGAATACAAACCTGCAGTTAATTTTCACTATTTATTGACGACGAAATTTGTACCAGTGCAGCCAAGAGACTGTAGACGTTAATATTGCTATAACAGTCCTCGATATCGAAAGGAAACATTGCATACCGCATAATTAAATTATACAGTTAATTGAGCAATAAAAATAAGTCAAAAGGTTATTTCAAAACACGATAATTTTCGACATAAAGCACGTAACACATGATATCAAAAGGAAAGGGTACTCAATTTTAGCCAAGCAATAGCGGAAAAGCTTTATTGGATTTATATACGCGAAATTTCCAAGCCATGACGCGGCGTACGAAAGTGAAAGGTAGCTAGGTGCTTCAGCGAACGAATTTACCTTTAATATTTATTTAAAATACTACAAGAAGGGCATATTGCAGGAACAACAAGCATGGTAAGGAAAAAACTTCGTCTATTAGAGAAGTGTTTGGTTATTTTCTCTCGGCCACGGCTAGTATAACATTTCTGGATGATAAAAATTGTGAATACATTTTAGGGTCATATAGAATATGTCACAAAAGCTGAGAATAAAAAAAATCTCAGTGAAAAAAGAAAGTGAGAAAAAAACTCACTGGAAATGCTTCAGTAGAAGTAATTTCAAATTAAGACGCATCCATTAGACAAGATGCATACATCGTGATAATATACTGTATGTTGCTGTGGGTGTAGTGGCATCCTACAGATTCCATGTTTACTAATAAAACTCAACGGTTATAGTAAAATATTTTATGAAAATAAATAGCAGTAAAGTTCTTTAAAAAGGGGAACATAGCACGGGTTACGTTTCGAGAAATTTTGCATGATTGTAGACAATATCATATATTTTCTAATGCACGTTCACGTCTCTCCCTAATCAGAGCACAAAATAATCTTTCCTATCAATGATACCCATTCAAACAGTCTGTTGAATATACATACAATTCTAATTCTCACAGTTCTGAATTTACAAAGCGCCTATATATAGCCTATATAGCTATAGCAAAGCGCCTATCTATAGATTCAGTAAATGCATTATGCAGCGTACGAAGCTCGGGTTAATGTTACTTGGGTACATCCTTAGTGCACAATCAGTTCGCAGATTTAACTAACTGATCCCGGTTGTAACATGATAGCATTTAAAGATCCGACTTTTACAATCGAGGCTCCTGACGAGAGGCTGAATGTCAGGAACGTGACAGGAAGTAAACTTTTTATAAGCAGGTCGAGCTCCATAATTAATAATGATGCGGGATGCTCGTTGAACGGTAATATCATGCACTGAAATTAGGGAAAGGAGTAAGAATCTAAAATTGAGTATTGCATATACATTTTTTCACATAATTAAACATTCAATTCATGCACAGAGTGAATTTTTTGCAGATAAAAGCAGGTTTTCGCAGATAAAATCAGATTTTAGGAGATAGAATCATTTTCCGCGAATAAAATAAGATTCATGTCGGCTTTTAATTGATAAAAATTATACTATCCAGAGTCGGTTCAAGGCGGAATGTAAAACGAACTATAAATCGATAAATCGGGCTCGGCATCATTAAAATTAAGTAAACAGTATGTTGGGTTCTATCGTTAAAGAATTTTTAAGGCGCAACATGACGAAAAGCTTGCCAATGGCCTCTGTTCAACTGGAAAAACACGGCTTCTATCAAACATTGAAACGACGTGTCAAGAGGCAAAATTTAGCCGTCGCAAATACATCTCATCAGTAGCATTGACGCCATCAAAGGTCCAGCCAAATGGTGACTCCGCCAGCCAATAATGATTGCACTTATTGCACTCCATCACAAGCTGTAATATTACATGAGCACCGAGAATGCTGATAAGTTGTGACACCGACAGACTTGCACAACATTAAGGGATGAAGAAGCCTCTTCCGTCCCCTTATTTCCTATGACAATTAAACCTTTCAGTCACGCGTGCTGCCACTGAGTGGATTGTGCTTCGCCTTCCCGTGTTGGTCTGAGCTACAGTTAAACATTTGGTGACTTCCTGACGTTTAAGCCAGCACGGAGTGGAATAACGTCATGGTAAAATACCGAGAAATCGTAATTTACATTTTTCTTGATGAAAATAAGATTTTTTTCATCATATCCAAACACAATTCGACAATTGAAATAAGATCAATTAGCAGATCGATAATAGGAGACAAGTTTGTGTACAAAATCAATTTCTTTTTGGTTGACATATGAAATCAATAAGCTTATTAGGCATAATAACTCCCGGTCAGTTAGTCTACAAAATATTAATTCGGAAAATTTGACTTTTTAAAGAATTGGCCATTGAGTCGTACATTTTCCATCTCGTCCGACCAAGATGAGTAAAATCGGCGATGAGATAAATAACTTCTACAAACGAGTAGCCTCAAACAATTAATTTATCTTGTGGGATGATTTTTAATTATTATTAAACAATCACATGACGAGACGCTGAGTCGACGTCTTTCTCGTAACAAGGATTACATTGTCGTGCCTGTCATTGTAGCTGAGGCTTCTAATTTTACAGCTCGGTCTCACGGTGCTGGCCACTTCCGCTCCGTTCATATTAGTTATTATTAGTTCCCTGTGTAACTACACAGAACTATTCCCAGGCAGTGTAGTAAGCACCATTTAGAAATGAAGTAAGCGCCAAATACGAAGTAGCCAAATTATCTGCATTGCACCTGATTGGCCTTATCAAATTCTCCAAGCTGCATATGCACTGATGTTTTACTATGAAGAGATCTCGGGTATCTACATTAATATGGCAAAACGACTTTAATTAGCAAAGAAAACAGTGATGATCTTGACTATAATCAAAAACACGAAATTGAAGCTCTATTCATCACCTATAACAATGATGCAGACACTGAGATGTGTACGACAGCCGACAGAGCTGTGAGACGAAAGATGCAGCAGAGGAAGCGACGCACAGCTTGTGATGAAGAGCGTCACCACAAATGATCGCTTAATGGAGGCGACCAGTCAGCCACTACGCTGCGCACCGCAGAAATAAGGTTGGTGCGCTATATTTTTTTTGAAGGATGCAAAGTGCTTTCTGGGCATGAAGGAAAGAACACGTTAACCAGTTCTTTATCATTTGAAGCTGCGGCGTAATATTTTTTTTACTTTTTGAAAGATGCAAAGTGCTTTCTGGACATGAGCGAAAGAACACGTTAACCAGTTCTTTATCATTTAAAAAAGTAAGCAAGTCTTTATTCTTTACAGATTAAAACCGCGAGCCAGCTTTATGAAAAATTAATATTAATAATTAAATTAAATTAAGAAAAATTAATAGAGAAGGCCGATACTAAGAATATTCATGAATCGTTAGTGGCTGGAGAGAGAGACTAATCTATCCAAATTACAGAGATGATTAATGCGATCTGCTTACAACTGCGTATTACGGAATAAAGATTACATGATATTTCAGGGCATCAAGGAACCACGAAGAAGGCTGAAAACGTTCAATAATTTTCATAGCATAAGCATTAAAAAGATTTAGAGACTAAATGATACATTGCAGGCTTAAGCGTTTCCTGTAGAATCATATGCAAGCAAAACAAACGCACAAATTATCATCAGTCCTTCACGCTGAATATCAAATAATCAGAATTAATTATTATAGTGAAATCTAAGACGGCATCTGTCTTGCATAATCCGTTTCAAAACCTAAATTAAAGAGCTATTGGCCAACGCATTGCAATAAAAACATAGAAAACACAGCAACAAGTCCAAAAATTTTATGCACACTACATACTCAAAAAACGTTGACATAAATTTTAATAAAATTACTAATAATCAAGATAATTGCGTAAGACCTTAAATGAATCAAAACAGGGAAATGTAACCCCTCATTTCCCCGCTGATATACCGTCACATGACAAACGCATCTCAGCGAACACGTACGGGAAAACGGCACCTAAAATCTAGGGTCTAGAATTTTGCATCGTTATGTAACCGCGGCGCGGTTAAGAGCTGAAGATTGTGCCGCGCAAGGAGAGGCAAGTAAAAACCAAATATTTTAGCTCCCCAATCCTTATTTTAATTGTAGCATATAAAGTTTCCTGTATTCTTAACAACTAGCCGCTAAGAAGAAGCACGTTTTAGAAGTCGTGCTCCGTAAGCCTTCGTTCTTGTTTCGTGTTCATTATGTTGGTTCCAATAAAGCCTGTTCCGTGCTGCCGTGTTCTTCCCACTTTTGACGCGCGTAACTTCATACATTACATTAATGTTTGAAGTGCATAGTAGAAATTAAATGTTTGAAAAATATTCGTAAATCATTACAGTATTTAAGGCGTTTGCTTCACATAATCTGAGATGTCTAAAACTAGACGCAATAATAAGGAGCTCAAAATGAAGAGCTCAAGAAATAAGAAAACATGCTTTACGACGTATCGGAATTAAATATACGTGTAATTATAATTTCGTGGTGCAATCCTGAAGAGTTTATTGAGGAGCGAGTCTTACGAGAGTATGGACAGCTGATACCATCACCGCCCCTGCGACGTGAGTTTCGCATCCTTGACATTTGCATGAGTACGTCCAGCGCTTAGAGTAGCCCTTCCCGTGCACTGATTGTCTCTATATAGGATAAATAAGCTTAAAGAATACCTCGCTTAGAATAATCATTTCTATATTGAAACTTTCCTAGATATTATGACCATAAAAATAATTTTTCATGGTCAAAAATTTGAAAAAATTATTTTCATGGTCATGAAAATAATTTTTCGTGGTCGAAAAACGTGCTTAGAAATATGTATCTTGCAAATTAATCAAAATTAAGCGTTTTTCATTTCAATGGAAGACGACGTTGCATATGTTAAATACTAAATCATTA
Source organism: Hyalella azteca (assembly GCF_000764305.2). Lineage (NCBI taxonomy): Eukaryota > Metazoa > Arthropoda > Malacostraca > Amphipoda > Hyalellidae > Hyalella > Hyalella azteca. The sequence goes on along the minus strand of NW_025943380.1, from coordinate 378,108 downwards.
GTTTACCTACACATTATTGTACGATCTCACTTGAACCATCTCGATGCCGCAGAAAATAATTAGTTTCAAGCCTATACCGCAAGGAACAAGGGACCGAGATAACATTTCTAGCTATACATATGAATTCCAGTTATTGTTTCTAACTAAAAATGCAGCGACGATCTTCCAAAACATAACAAATGACGATAACAGTGAACCTTAGAGGATTTGCTTGGGTGGGTTTTCAAGATAAATCTTGTTTTGGGACGGCGTCAGCCTTGAATTTTATTCACATAATATGAACGGGGCCACGGGATCACGCCCTTCAACAGCCCCACAAAAATAATTTTTAAAATCCCCAGCGTATTTATTGTAAGTCAGAAGCGATTTCATACGAAATGATTTTTATTCATTCTGATTTTTGAACACTGAGAGGTTTTTCAACTGAAATATTCACTTAGAATATAAAATGGTATTTATTTTAATTATTTTTCAATAAGGTAGCGATTCTACTGGAAGCAAGAATAATGCGTTTGGTGGAGGGTTAGAAATCAAGTTGACCTGATGTTAAATTCAATTATTTCTTGAAACAAAATTAGCATAACTCTAAGCTATAACATCGGTTGACATACAACACGAATGGTAAATTAATTAACATAAATGAATAGACTTGATACGAATAGACCTTGCGTCATCTACAGACCTATTGAGTACAGTAGTGGGAGATGACGCGCAACATCGCACGGTGTTCTCTTGCAAAGGTCATGAGTGGGTAACTGGTACACCCTTACCATTAGGGAGGTAATGGCTGGTGAGGGGGTAACTGGTTCACCCTTACCATTAGGGAGGTGATAGCTGGTGAGTGGGTAACTCTGGTAATGGCTGAGTAACCTATTTGAGCGTGTAGCTTGTGAAGACACAGAGGCGCTCCATCGTTAACGAGAGCGCCGTGACTAGTACAACTCACGATGGATTAACAGACAGTGACAATATCGGTGTGTGATGAGATAAGAAGTTTGTGGAATACATTAGTTACTTTATTTAAAATAAGTTATAGTAAAAACGAGCAACCGCGACCAAAAAAATCTTTAACAAGGAAAATTTTTTCATAATAATCTGAGTGCTCATAATTAGCTGATCTGTCAACAAAGCATCTTGTATTGTCACGCTATAGGAGATTTGGCATGTATCATAAATAAAACAGTATCTGTGAACAACTAAACCGACTGACAAAACTTGTTTTATTCAATAAATTGTAGAAGTTTTACAAAATTTCTCGCTTTCCATGCACAACTATGAGTAATTATACAAGCCAGGTCAGAACAAGTTGGGATATATTTCAATGAAGTGCGATGATAAAATATTTAATTTCGAGCTTAAACGGAACGCTAACAGGCAAAAAGCAAGGAATAATGTAACACGAATCTATTTTTAAGACAATTCGTTCGAACTGAAGTTTTTGTAACATTCAAGCTGCAGATGTATACACCAATCTTGAGTTTAGTTGAGCAGTAGATATTTAATGAAAGCTATTTCGCTGTTTTACCTAACTACGTTACTTTTATAACAATTATCATATCCTATGTGCATACCCGAAAATTTTAGCGATTCACATTTTCTACACTGTGCATAAATTAAACTAATATGAAGTCTTCGAATGAAAAATAGAGAGTCGTCGCGGTTAAAGTAGAGATGCCACTGAAGACGTCAAGATCATTAGTGGAAGAACGATCACATTAGCTAAAGCGAAAAGTTTGATTTTTCACGGAGTCAATTCCTAACGGTAATAAAGGTCAATTAGATAGGTGTGTAATTGGGAAAAGATTTAATTAGGTGCTTGAGGACGGATTTGATTTGGTGCTTCACTTATAGAAGCGGCGTTTAATACAAAAGCTAAACAATAGCAGTATGAGTAGAATTGTCTCTAAATGTCAATGCAACATAAATTCAATTCATGTACTTTTACTTAATATTTCTAGCTCTATCACAATTATAGAAATGGAAGAATAAATCGAAGAAACCTGGGCGGTAATACAACAATCATTAGTGAATTAGTTGCGCGTTCACTGCCAATTGCTTCAGCCATTCCTGCCAATTGCAGTCATGAAAAATAATTTAAATCTTTGAAGAAATACAATGGCATAATAGCGATTGACAATCTGGCGCTGGACTATAGAACATCCGAGCACATAGGCGAAATTACGGTGATAAAATATTCGTTAGAAAAATGCTAGCACGAAAAAGAGGAAAAATTGCATTAAAAAGTCATTAGTACAAACACATAACAAAGGAATCGCAGACCAATGACGAGTGAAATTAACTGTATGGTAAAAAAAAAGTTGACAGTGAACGACGTAATGCTGAGAATAAAAAATGAGGCGAGCATACGCGAGCTTGGCTTTAAACACGAGTTCAAACATTTTTAAGTTCAAGAATTTTCTCGTAAGACGTCTGTTCAAGGATATTTTTCAACATTCTATCCTAAGAGACAGATTATCTAGGAAAGGGAAATTACACGATCGAAAATAGGTCTCGCAACCATGGCAGACAACTTTATTACAAATAGTCTGATAACTCTGAGAACAAATACTCTAGAAGATCATATAGCAACACAGGTAAAACTAACATATTTCTTCTCGGACCCGAACACAGATGAGCGAATAAGCAAGCCAGAGATGCAGAGCATTGCGGCTCGCAGCACGTGTGATGACAGCAGCGATACGAACGAGCGTATGTGGGCCACGCGGTCTGTACGTCACGGTCCCATTGCCGTGACCGTCACGTCATAACCACGTGTCGTGGACGAGATGGTCGGCTCATGTTTTATTATCTTATAAAATACGCAAAAAATACAGAAATTTATACAAAAAAACTAGGCACTGGCCAGTCATTCATACATTTTGTTGCGATCGTCATTTAAATGTGAGGAGATGTGAGCAATCGAAAAGATAAATTCTTTTGGGGTTTTTGAATCCAAATAAGAGAACGCACGTAAAGAAGTAGAAAATATAAGCCTTGAGTAATATTTCAACCAAATTATTCCTTCAAGAATAGGCGATACGGAAAGGTTGTAAATTCTCCGTCCCTATGCAGGATTTAATGAAGAATTCCTGAAATAAACAAATTTATAGAATCTGGCAGATGCGGTATTTCGGTCCGATGAAGCCTGAAGCCTTTCTCGGCATGCTCGAGATCATTGCAACTGCGCTGGAGGTCTCTGTAAGCTCGAGATCACTCTTGACTGAACTGGCAGCCTCTTGCCTTGTGAGTTATGTTCCAGATTAATTCAGATAATAGAGCGCTGGCCTCTGCACGCTCGATATTAATATAAATATTTTAATTAATATTTAATTTACTAAATTTAATTACTAAATTTACTAATTTAATTAATTTTAATTTAACTAAATTTAATTTAATTAATATAACAATATAAATATTTATTAATATAAATAGGTCCCAGGTTCGCAGTGCAGGCGTAGGGCGTCGCCAGTTACTAGCAGCCCCAGGTGCAGCACCGCGCACTAGGCGCTCACTTCCTCCCTGACAGGACTTCCTCCACCGCCGCTCTCCTCCATCCTGTTCTCTCCTCCGTGTCTTATCGGCGTGTTGTGTTCTCTCCTCCGTGTCTTATCGGCGTGTTGTGTTCTCTCCTCCGTGTCTTATCGGCGTGTTGTGTTCTCTCCTCCGTGTCTTATCGGCGTGTGGTGTTCTCTCCTCCGTATCTTGTCCGCGTGTTGTGTTATCTCTCCATATATCAGTGATGTTATCTCTCGATATATCAATGACGTCATCTCTCCATATATCAATGACGTCATCTCTCCATATATCAATGACAACTTTTCTCCATATATCGCTGACGTCATCTCTCCATATATCAATGACAACTTCTCTCCATATATCGCTGACGTCATCTCTCCATATATCACTGACGTTATCTCTCCATATATCAATGACGTTATCTCTCCATATATCACTGACATCATCTCTCCATATATTAATGACGTGCTGTGTAGAGAGTATTTCAGGAGTTTCGTTATTGCCTTCTCAGTTAGTGAGAAGGCAGCATTGAGTGCAGTTGCCAATGATGTTTCATAATTACGTGTATAGTTTTTAGTGACGATTTTGTCATCAAGCATGTTTGAGTCGATGACGTATCTTTGAAAGCATGCCCGAGCATGCCAGTAACGGAAGAACCGACACGATCAAGCGGCACAAGCAAAAGAAAAATTGAAGCCAAATAATGCACCTGTGAACAGACAAACAGAAAAGACAACACGTAACGTTTTTTTTAACGACGCAAACGACGCGACAGTGACCGCGCTTTAACGGAGCTCGTCACGGAAATTCTCGGATGATCCGCTCCACCGGACGACCACAACATCCGAGATCCGCAGCGACGTCGTAGTTTCCGTTCTTTCTTTAAAAAAATTCTTCTTGGATGCTTTGTTTTCGTTCCACCTCAAGCACAAATCTTTTGCACCTCAAGCATAAAAACGCGCTTCAAATTTGCAAAGCTGATAAAGAAAAAATTTCAAGAATGCTAAACAATGCGAGGATAAAAAGACTGCAGAAAAGACAGGACAGAAAAATACGCTTGTCCATTCTTCGCGCGCATAAATCATGTCCTAAAAAACTTATTCGAATTCAGCAGGTCATTACAGCTCTACTAATTTTTCGCATTCATCCATTGCGATACCAACTTACGATAGTTACTAATTGTTCACTACTTTATACAGTGATTTTCATTCGTTTAATTATTAAATAAGTACACAGATTATAAAACTCACAATTTTTTTCTTGGCATCTACAGAACTCATTTCTTTAGATGACTGGATTACATAGGAGTCTGAAACATTTCAAACTCAAGGTATATACATAACTGCGTGACATAGATTATACTCCTTGCGTGCCACGTTGCCGGTTCAACACACATGTACTGCTGATGCGTACATGAAAAAGCTATACCAGCTGACGCTCATCGTGCATTGTTTACACGCCACCGCCTTGCTACTCACCCCATTTCAGAGCGCATAACTTGCCCACAGCCTGGCAAAGGTCGCAGGCTTCTGATCGTTTTCCAATTCTAAAATTTCCATTCTTCCTCCGTACAGCGCAAGCATTATTTCGCCCCAGGGAAAGTTACAAGCTTTGTATGCCGTCGTAATAACATTGTGCTGCAGAGATGTTAAAGGTAATTGTTAGTAATCGAGCGCATGACGAAAAGAAATTATGAATGTGCTTATTTGTGGTTTTCTTTCTAGATTAAGTATTAGAGTATTTTTAAGTGAAATATATTTAAAAAAAGAGAGATAAATTTGTACGGTAGACCCTTTGTAGTAAAGTAATTTGAATGAAATGATATCACTATTAACAAATACATGTAAGAAATTAGGCAACAGCGAGCCAAAATTATGTATTTAACGCTTTTAGAACGAAAGAATATGGCTCTTACTATTTTGATTTATGAAGAAAGCAGAAACACAAAGCACTTATTTTCGGCTTGAACGCCTTCAAAAGTTTCCTCTTCAAGATGCACGGAGATTTTTCAAGCGCTGAGTTAATAGATGGCCACGTCGTATCCGTGGCAGGATCAGCCAAGTTTAGAAAGCGGTTTGGATATAAAGTTCGATATGGCATGTCACAGAACACTAGGGCGAACACCCTGATAATCTGAGAGCATATAGTTCTCCATAAAGGTGCCAAGCATATGATGCCCTCTAGTAATACATTACTCTAGTGCCCTCTAGTAATACATTACTGGTTTCCTATCCAGCCAACTAAATTGATTGGTGCAATAAGATAGAAAAACGATCTTAAAAATATTTAAACGAGAAGAAAAGAAGGACACAATAAAATGTGTACTCGATATATAATTATTTAAAACGGTAAGTTACACTACCAAGTAATCAAATTCCAATTTTACGGACACTGCATACAAATTTCATACAAATTAAAAGATCTCATTCAAATTAAAGCATCTAAAAATTTTGACGTTTTGTTTAACATTTAGTTTCTTATTTAGCCCGTTCCACAAGAATATGTCGAAATAGTTTTTGTTTTATTTACAAATTGAAATGATAATGCAATCTCGCTGTCAATATTGCCTTTATTTTTGTGCTAGATTTATAGAAATTGGCATTTTGAATGCAGCTATTGCACCATATACTGAATGAATGGTAAACTGCTTATTGTACGGTGTACAATGAACGATGTATACGGTGTATGATACGGTGTATAATACAGTGTATAATATTGTATGCAAGATAAATCATGCTAAGTACGTTACATAAGCCATGATATTTACTTTGTATAATGCAGTTCACATGAAGCGGTATGTTATACCCTCGAGTGACATGCAGGGCAAGACGCTTTAATCCTTCTTGAGTTCTAGGTTAAGTGAGGCTCAGAGTGCACGTAGCCCCTTCCTTTTTTCTCGGATCTTGAAAGTTAAATCAAGAGATTGCAGGGAGTGGTATTTTGCTGTGGTTTTGCTCCATCTTTAATGATACAAGCGAACACTCGCATTTGGACGGCTACCTTTAATCAAAGTATAATTTTCAGCAAGGGTTGCCGTGCTCCGATGCTCGACCCAGCGCGGCTACAGGGAAGCCCTCGTTCAGCAACACGCGAGAGGTCGGCACGAGATCTGTAGCAGCACCGGCACGAATAGGCGGCCGGAGTGTGGCCGACCAAACCACGGACTAATTAGGCTCGTGATTAAGATAGGGTTAGTCAGAACGTAGCACGATAACGTCAACCAACGTCAACGGAAACACGAGGGGCCAAAGATGACAATATTGGAAGAAATCTATTGGATAACTATGACTGTCTATTGACAGTCATAAAAACAGCCAAGCTTCTCAAAATCACAATTTTGAAACACAAACCTCAATAAATAAAAACTTCGTTTATTCCATCGTGCATCACTCGGTACAAAATACTCGCTGCATCAAATGATACTGAGAGTCTGTATCCTCGACGCACGCAATTAATGTTCCCCATTGATCGGTCGCAAGGAACCTTCGCTTGCCAGTGAGTTAGATTTAACGCTTCTGTAGAAAATCTGGGAAGCGTTTAACATTTTGCGCACGCAGCGTCTACCCGTGGAGTTCAGTTAAGAAGACTTACTTAGCGAGATTACCTCGAGGATCTGTATGGAAAAATTAGTTCGGAGCTTCCGGCTACTACGAACGATATTTTGTAGAACCAACTCAAGAAAACATTCCCAGTCGACATGAAACTGGTAAACTTGTGAAATACAATTTTGCGACGCTGCATATTATTGCATGTTAATAATCAAGTCTTTCAAATAATAAGATCGAAAGGTCTAGCAAGGACTGATATTAAATAAAAATTCGACATAAGAGATGAAGGAAACGTCGTCCATGAATGAGACGCTCGTACAGCAGGACGTGAGGCGGCGGAAATTCCTATCCTCCATCTCCCTCCTGCAGCTCAGGACGAAAAAAAAACATGTATGGAATTTCATTTGGCGGCTCATTCGTGAATGGCGCATGATAAAATTCCATTTTTTTACCTCGCTGACTTCGTTAAACCGACTTGAGAGCGGCATTTTTGTTGTGGCAGGTGAAGAATTTCAAGGTTGACAAGGTTAGATAAAACTGACCAAGACCTAAAGTGAAAGACTAATTAACATCATAAAAGATACACGGGATGTACACCGCTGTGTCGGGCACGAAAAGTTAAGGAAATCATAGACTAAATTAATAAAGATACGCACGGACAACAACTTATTCATGCAATATTTTGCAATCTATGACCATAAACTACTGATAACTATCTGTCTATAACTTCCATAACTATAATAAGCAACTGCGGGGTTCAGTATTAATTGCTACAAATAATTTCAGTTTAATTATCGTTGCGGTGCATTAATGAATGCCTACACCATTCCCATTTTTCAGAAGCTCCTTTGTCACTAGTAAGTTGAACAGAGTTGCACCAACATGCAGTCTCAAATGCATTTCGAGTGCATAACTTTAGAGCTGATTTGGAGCCGGGCGTACATCGGTAAACCTGCTAATATTTTCACAAGGAACCCCACATTGCGGGTACCGTCATTGCAAGAATGAGGGCGCCGGCGGTTGACTTCTGACTGCTGTGGAGTGGCGCTCTAGGCTAACTACGAACAGCCTGTCAGTAACCGACGCGCACTTTGCATTGAATACAAAGGACTTGAATTAATGACAAATTGAACCTTAAGATTAAGCTATCGTTTACGAAATAAGGAGCAATGCGCCGCTCACACATCGCTTTGTTAAACATGCAAGCTTCTCATTTGCCTCAAATAATGCAAGTGTATTGGTAACATTCACGCATATCATCAGCTGAGCAGTGGCACGAAAGAAGAACTAATTTATTGTTGTAAAAATATGAGATTAAAAAATGTGAGACGCTTGATTTCAAAACACAAGCATATCAAGATAATTAACAAATTGGTGGAAATCAGAAGTGGATAAGTTTAATTAAAGAATTAAAATGACATGCCAAAGGCGCTCATTTTTACCTGCCGCGCTATCGGCTGCATGCAGTCATTGCGAAGGCGCGAGGAGATTATTGCTCCTTAATTAGTATTCCTATTTCTTCTCCAGTATCGTTAGAATTCAAAAACTTCTATTTAAAAATCCATTTTTTAATATTACTAAATAACATGACATCAGAAGATATTTAAATGCGCAGAAATTTTCATGTGCATTCATGTGCGCAGGAAAACATATTTTTATGAAAACTACTTAGTGATAAAGCTAAAATGAGTCACAATTTAGCCCATTGATATGATGAAGCGAAAAAGGACTCTACTTCGTTTATAAATTAACTATATTTGGTGCGTTGAAATCTTTAGCTATTAATGTAGTTTGGAGCGCTGACAGATTACAATAATTTTCTTAGGCTAAGTCCCTCAACAGACTAGAAAAGCTTGGAAATAATGAGGTTTTGATGTAACGATTGAATATTAGCTGATCGATTGAATATTGGCTGATCATGCTAACTTTTGCTGATCAAATAAGAACGATTTCCTTGTTTGCGGTTAGACGGAAAACGTTCATGCCTCAGCGAAAGCTTGGGCCCAACTTTCGCGTCCCAGGGAAACGGTGACGGCCTCTAAGCGGATTGTGGTTCCGCGCACGATTGCCTCGAGCGTCAAGGATTGCCTCGAGCAATGAATGCATGTCTGCGTCGAGGATTGGAATGAGCAATGAATGCATGTCAGCTTGGATTGCCTCGAGTAATGAATGCATACCAGCGTCGAGGATTGCCTCGAGCTATGAACGAATGTCGACTTAGAAGATTGTCACGAGCAATGATAGTCACAAAAATTACTGGCGTTGCGGAAAAGCCCGAACTAAAATTGTACAAAAAATTAGATTTTCAATAGACTTCTAATAAAAACTATTTTATACGAGTGTCCATTTCCGGACGATAGTAAATATTGTTTGTTGTTTGATAATGTTTGATTATGGTTATTGAAAACGTTTACTAAATTTCGCGCTATCATAAACTGGAGAGCGCTCATTAATATATTGGCCTAAAGCAGAGAAATTACCGACGCTCCTGCCGTGGGCCGCAGGCGCCCCCACACGCACCAGGGCCGCGGCTTATAATTTCTAAATGCGTTAAAATCTGAAATTTAAATGCGTAAAAAAAGCTGCATTTCCATTTTCCAGCAGTTTTGCATTAATATAAATGCATTATTAATGCAATAAGAATGTACATGCAATCATTAAAATGTTCGTCAATTTACGATGGATTTTGCTATTGGCGGATTAAAAAACATCATTGGGGCATAAAGAAAAAATTAATTTTTTATTTGAATTTTAGAAGTTAATACTCTACGTCTATGCAAATTGGCTAACACGTAATAATATACTGTAATAATTTCAACGAATAAACTTAACGGGAAATGAAAATAGAAATGTCTACATTCTGAATGTGTTTTGCAAAAGTTTTTTCCTACTATATACTTAGTGGAAAGTTTTCGTCATTTTGAATATTCGAAAGTAAGCTCATTTCCAATTAGAGCCCACAACTTCAGCTAATTAATCGCTTAAAAATAGCAACGCAACACTTCGGGCAAATAATATACGTTAGAAAAATGTTGTAATAAATTACTTTGTAACTAATGATAAAAATTTCGCCACCCGAAAGAACAGGAAATTTGGGCAACATAAATTAAAGTTTCTAGTATGGAAGACTCAAATATAAAAATCAAGCAACTTCGAGAATATGTTTCTGTCAAAACCACAGGCCCGTTTATATCTTGAAGAATGAGCCTCAAATTGAGATCAAACAACAATATTTTCGCTCCGACTGAAGGAGGTTCGTCAACCAAATCAGGCCTCTTCATAACTTCAATCGTGAATCAGAAGAAGAAAAAACACAATGAATTAGATGAGAAGTCATTAGGAAAGCTTGAGTGACACCGTAAACAGAAAACAAACCTCAGACTTTCTGGGACGCTTTTGTTCGTTGCACGCCAAAGGCCCGTGGTGTTCGGTAAATGCATTGTATGGGACACACCAGCGTCTTCAACTTGAACGTCGTGCGAGTGAGTCGGCTCGATGCGCTCCATTGTGACGTCAATCAAACATTTGATCGCAAACGCCCAGCTTGATTGCTTGGATACGCTTGAAAAGAAAGCGACTGCAGAATGCTGGGCAAATGATTTTTTTCTCTCCCGAACATTCCAAGGTTGCATTTACATTCTGGATATGTGGGAGCATATATTTTTTTTAACTCCGTGTTAGATACTCGAAAACTTAGTCAAACTCTAATCCAAATCTATGATAACATGTTCTACAATTCAAACGATTTTCATTTTTTATGAAAACATACAATTTACCAATTAATCGAAATGTTAATCGAAAATCAATTAATCATGCAATTTATCTTCTGATCGAAATGTTTTTGGATTTAGATGAACATTGCCCAATCATAATTGGCTGCTTCTCCGATAATGTTACACCCAGAAAAATGACTATATCATGTTGTCTTAATAGCGATTCACTTTCTTGGCCTCAGCATGAGCAGACGTAGCACTGATACGTTCTTTTGTCGGGCCAAACTTGGTCAGGACGAATCGAATAATTAAGGGCAAACTAGCATCGCTATTTGGAAAAAAATTCCATTTCCTAAAACGTAGGTATTATATTTTACCAAGGCGATCGGTATTTCTAGAAAATTTGTATCCGGAAAAAAAGTTATCTAACATTATTTATTCACACAACTAAGGAATGAACTGGCAAAGCTACAATGCGAGATTTTAGATTAGAGAATCCGAACAACAAAAAATCCGAGTCTGCGTTAGATGCATCATACTCGTATATTATTCCATTTGATTTTTTTATATGAACAATCTTTCGCCGAGATATGACTATCGTTCTGAACAAGTTTAAATTCTTTTCTAAATCAGCATTGGAATTAATTTGGCAAATGGTAAGATGCATCGTACTAGGCTTACCACCTGTGTCATCTCTGCACCGTAAGCGCGTCACGTAGTAAGCCTGGCACTGCTTGAGCGTACATGCAGTAAGCGTGGCATGAAGTAAGCGAACTAATGCATGAGCGTGGCATGCCGTGAGCGTGACATGCAGTAAGCGTGGCACTGCTTGAGCGTGGCATGCAGTAAGCGTGGCACTGCTTGAGCGTGACATGCAGTAAGCGTGGCACTGCTTGAGCGTGGCATGCAGTAAGCGTGGCACTGCTTGAGCGTGACATACAGTAAGCGTGGCACTGCTTGAGCGTGGCATGCAGTGAGCGTGGCATGCAGTGAGCGTGGCACTGCGTGAGCGTGGCATGCCGCAAGCGAGGCAGCGCGTGATCAGGTTTGAAGTCTGCGAGGCTCAAGCTTGGTAATTCTGACTCAGCAAATGCGGTATCAATGGCAGCAAACGATCACCTGTGGGATTTTGGCAGGGATTTGTGTAAAAATTTTGACTCCACTACCTTGCATCTCTTGCCTGCAATTTAAATTGTCGAGAGAAACAACAATAAAAATCGATAAATTAATGGGGACTGCAATAACGGGTTATCATTTCTCATCAGTAGAACGATTCGTCAAAGAAAATATGAAATGGTTATTTACGAATCTATTGTACTATTACGATCTATAGTACTATTTTGTCGCACTGAAAAGTAAAAAATGCTGAGCCTCTTTGAATTTAAATGAGTTTAACACTTTTAGATAAAGTGGAGTTTATTTTTTATTTAATCAGTCTGTAGTTAACGGCACAGTTAAAATACATAACTCGACGCAGGGACGCTAATCACCGACACCATGTTCCTCAGAGTTACCAGTTTAACATCATAAATGTGCCAGAGAAAAAATCTACACCAAGACTTTACAAGAATTATTTCCCGTACACGCGAGTAGTACGGGAACAACATTGCTCCGCGTACAACAGCTCCTGCACAACATTGAATTCCTTTCCCTTTTCACAGAGCAATTGTGCAACACTCGGAAAGGCAGGTTAAGAATTGGAGGCTCCTCCAGATTAAAGGATTACAGTTGTAGAGACAGTCAGCGGGGCATGCACTTATTCGTAAGCATCGCCCTACTTGCATCGTAAAGTGAAGGCAATTATTTTAATTTCGTTAGGAGGAACTAGCATGGCCCTGTACAAAATACAGTGGGGACTCACTGTAGGGTATAGGTTAATTATAGGATTCTCGTAACAGGTTTGTTGTTCAATGGTTGAGGGCGCCAATGTTGCCATGAGTATAGGCAGTGATAGGATCTCGACATGAGTCATGTTACTAATTGAAAGTAGGAGCTGGATTTTTCTAGAGTATTAATGATATTGATAATTAATTTTTAACACGAGAATTGAAACTTGGAAGAAGACATCCGCACTACAACTGCGGTAGTTTCTATCGAGATCGCGTTCTCAGCCAGACTCGTAAAAACTTTCATTTTAGCACTACTCAAAAACAAAAGCGTGAGAAAATAAACTGAAAAGCCGTAAAGCGTAAAAGGCTTATTAAATGCCTAACTCTACGTAAGAAAATGAGCTAGGTTGAGTTTAAATCCTATATAGCAAAGAGCTGGTAGAATAAAATTTTTTGGTGGTATTAACTTTTTTTACGTGTGTTCCATGACTTCTTAGATAATATATTTTTAATTAATATCGAGCCTAGTAAATTTAGTCCTTCGCATCAGCTAAATATGCCTTTGATTCCAGCGATAAATTGACAGAAATGACGTTCGGAAGCTCGTCGCAAAGATCGACCATCAGGAAGGTTATTCAGACTTACAAGAAATCCACATGACAATTATTAATTCATCCCATTGTTGCCACGAAGACAATTATCTCGCCTCCACAGTCATGACTCGAACTCTGACATCCCATTCAGCCGGACGATATATTAAGAAAATATTATTTAAACCTCGAGCTTTAGAAGAACGCCTGGAATCATGACTTGTCAAAAGCCAAGATCAAAGAAGAACAACTTTCAATTTTAAAGCTTAAGCAATCGCCATCACCCGCGCATAAGAGATGACTCTGCATCACAAGCGAGGCTTAGTTTCACGATGCAGATTTGTTAGGACGAATAGGTTTTATCTTCGTCGTGGGAAACAAATTCAATGAACAGAAAGACTTCTCGTTAAAAGACGTGACTTTCAGGAATATATTCATTGAATAAATTCACACGAAAGAAGGCAACACTGCATAAATAAAATTGAGCAAAATTTTGCGTTAAAAATAAGTGAATTAAAACAGAGATTCGCTTTCTCTGAATAATTGATCGTTAATTTCGTAACGCAGAAAAGTACCTCTCAGCTTGTAAATTAATTTTACGAAACTAAGACGCATAGCATGAAACCATTTACAACCGTTTTTATCCTTGCTTCTTCACGCTGTTTCATCGCTCCGTTTTTGCGCCCGTTTTTTCCACTATTCTTCTTCACCACGCTTCTTTAGTTTACTTATTCACCCTGCCACTGCACCTTTCCACTGCACTTTGCCACTTCAATTTGACACTGCATCTTGCCCCTGAATTATGCCACTGCACCCTGCCACTGCACCCTGCCACTGCACTTTGCCACTGCACCCTGCCACTGCATCTTGCTACTGAATTATGCCACTGCGCCCTGCCACTGCATCTTCCTACTGAATTATGCCACTGCACCCTNCCTGTCTCTTATACACATCTAGATGTGTATAAGAGACAGCCACTGCACCCTGCCACTGCATTTTGCTACTGAATTATGCCACTGCACCCTGCCACTGCATTTTGCTACTGTACCTATTATACCACTGCACCCTGCCACTGCATCTTGATTTCCCTCCTTGCTTCTGCTGAATTAGCGGTGAGATTTAAGCAGCCTCATCCTCCTTCACTATATTAGTGACCTCTTGAACACGTAGCATGCATATAATCAATTAGGTAAGCTAAGTTATCTCTTGACCATGACATCGCCAGACTATCAATTAGACTTTCATTTCGGATACTTGAAGTTTCAGCTTTAAATTCTATAAATAAATCCAATATTATTCCATATTTCATTAAAGCTTGGCTGATTATAAGTTTGCATTTGTCTCTGATTTATCCCACAGAGCATCATTGGCTCTTCAATACCCATAACTAATCCCACACTAATCCTCACTAATCCCTCACTAATCTTCGGATACTACCCCTACACGCCGGCATTCCCCGCCGAAGATTTGTCATCGCCCCAGCGCCTTTCGCTTAAAAGGGCGCGCTCAACTCAGACAAATGCGCAAGGTACTTACATATGCAAGTAATAAATTACTTTACATTACAAATGATAAAATTGTAAAACTGAAAGCGAGTCCTGCGTACTGGACTGTGCAGGCGAAAAAATGTGTGAGAGCGTATGACAAGATCGAGCGGCTGGTCCGAAAACGAACACTGTTCGAATATGTCCCAGAGTCATTTTCTTAGAGACTCTAAGAAATACCAAGAAATACGAGTCTCTTGACCAATAAAGTAACTACAATAATTTTTATATTTGAGACTCAATGAGGCCAGACACGGATCTAAAATAAGTCAAGAAGACAAACGGGATCTTTATCGTATTTTATATAAGCTGCAGTTAATAATCCAGACTCGCTCGTTTCTTGGAGTGTCCAAGCAATAATGGTTAATTTTTCGCAATTGTAAACGAGGGTCGCACAATCGAACACGGAAGGTGATAAAAAGTTTTCTTATTTGTACTTATTACAGCAATTTGGACGCAAACTGTTCATCATCATCATCATCATCATCATCAACATCGTCTTATCATCATTTATGGTTCCTTGCAGCATCATTCGCCATCCAAAATATGTTATGTTCGCATTACACACACGCCAAGTATCTCCAGTTGAAATCCTCAATAAGAGGTTAACATTACAGATGAACTCCATTCATTTACCGGCCTCGCTGGTCTTTAGCTTTGCACTCGAATCTCGCACAGTATGCCAAGTATAACGGCCGCTTTGATTTTTTCCGCTTTGTAATCGTCAGAGAAACTTGAAAACCCGGCATTGTCTAAAAACCCTTAAGTCTTCGACGCCCACCAGCCACGTCGCGGTCCACTATGACGACAAACACTTTCAGTGCACAACGAGGCTGAGGAATGTTATCTGCTTCGGTATTGCTTCATCCAAATTTGCACAATTCGAGAAAACAACTCATAAGAATGAAATGTCTAACCTAAAATCCATTAGACACTCTCTGTTTTGTTTAAAATTCATTCCATACTAAGATATATCGTGAAGTGATTCTTTTTAAGGTTTTAAAGAGTACAAACTCGAGATTGATAGATAGGAATTCACCGTCCATTAGTTTGTATTGTAAAATTTTGCCTATGTTGCTTCAAACTGTGTGATTGTATATCGAGTAATTGTGAGACTAATGAAGCCGTCAATAGCTCATCGTAAATTTTTCGGACATCATCAGCCAAGTCAAGCTCACTTCAGTGCCGTGCTATGATATTTCCTCAGAGGAACGGATCGATTTTCGGACATCATCAACCAAGTCAAGCTTAGTACCAAGCCGTGCTAGGATATTTCCTCAGAGGAACGGATCGATACCACAACAGACGGTATAAGCAAACAGGTGTGCGGCAGCTGCGGCGGCACGCGCCACGACACCTGCGCGTCCAAGACCTGGCATCAGCGTGACTAAGACCTGCAGTGTGGCACCGCACCAAGGATGGCGCTAAAGGAACCAGTGAGGGCACTAAAGGAACCAGTGAGGACATTAAAGGGACCAGTGAGGACATTAAATGAACTTGTAAGGGCATTAAAGGAACCAGTGAGGACATTAAAGCAACCAGTGAGGGCGAATTAGAGCAACCAGTGATGGCATTAAAGGAACCAGTGAGGGCATTTAAGGAACTAAGGATGACACAGAAGGAACTAGGTATGGCACTATTGACAAGCAGCTAACAAATAAAGGAAACACATGAGAAGAAATAAAATGATGAGCACAATCAACTCAAGCTCAAATTTTACCTTATTACTCATGCAAAAAAAAAAGTAAACAACCTGAGAAAATTTAAAAGCGTCCACATTATTTAGTAAATAATGCAAAAAGTTTAAAAATAAACGTGAATTTTTATTTTGTTTACACATTTGTGTTCTTTGATAAAAAATTTGTTATTAATATTTAAAAAGGACTTTGCTTAGTTGCATTAATTGATAACATGAATGACTGAATTGAAACCACGAAGTTAAATGAGCAGTCAACAAATGCCTAGGTAAATTATTGATACACGCAAAATCAGCATATAATTGAGGAAAAGAATTTTGCCTGCTGGAATTCAACTAGTAATCAATAAAACTTAGGCTAGTACGCTAAATTTAGCAGCCTCCAAGAATCAATATTACGGAAGAAACTAAAAAATATAAGTCAGTACTCACGGCAGTGAGTTACAGAGAGCGCATTTTCTCGTCGACGAATACATGAAGTCACGGACAAACAGACGGACTTGACGAGCACAATAGTGCATTTTTTCTATAAATGAGAAAATGCGCTAAAAAGAATATTCCTCCCCAAAAATTTAGCATCACTGAGAAGGAACTTAAAAGTTTCCCTGAAAATCAGTGTAAGCGTTCACATGAACAATAAAGTAGACGAACATTAAGCATGTTCCCATCATGTACTAGACCCTAAGAGCAGCCTATACGTGACATGCGCGTATACAGGGGAGGCGTGTCTGGCGTCGGTTGTAATTTCCGTAGGCTGATTAGTGCGGATATTGAAAAACATGGCCACTCACTGAGGTGGTCGGTAATGACCGGTGACGACAGGTAATGCAGGGATAGCTACCCCAATTTCCATCTAGAGTGACTAGGCAGAAATGCAAGAATGTTTCTCACATCACTTTCTCCTGTTTACAATTGCGTAGAGAATCAAAAATGCTTATTTTATTTTCATCATCCTTTTAAATAAAGAAGGTGATTAGGTTAATTATTTATCATATTTCTTGTACAAATTAAGGTGCTTAGGAACTTCAACGGCTACACGGTTTTAATAACACGGAGCATTTAGTGAAATGTGCTAAAATAAATATGAAATTCAATAATGAGGCTATCGCTGTCACTTCATAAACTTTTACTGAACGACAAACACCTAATTTTTTGTCTGAAGAACAAATATAAATATACTGGATCCATATAAATGAGCTAGTTGCTCCATAACCAACGTTCAACGAAGCAATACTCTAATTTAACTTGCAGCAGCATCAACATAGAGACCAAAGAATTGTATCAGTCAAGACGCAAGGCTTTAGCCGCGAATCACAAATTCGACAGGGGGATGCGGAGCAAGCAGCACTTCTCGACGCAGCCTGCGACAATAGAATAGAAGTGTCGGCATTGAAGAAATAAGCCCATGGAAATGCTCCGTAATGTGCCGTAAGTCGTGAGTTTGTCCAAAGGAACGTTCAAGTTCAACCAAGTCGGTTATAACCGAGTTAATGATACCAGTTATGGGTAAAATATGTCAGATAATTGACAGTATATATCAGGCAAAGGAGCTGGCACTCATATTAGATCAGAATTCGATACTTCTATCAGTTTTTCAATTTCGGGTTACAACTCCAACTTCCAAAATGGTTGACAAGCAGCATAGTTATTGATTAAAGACGAACTTTATTCTTAAGAAGAAACCATTAATTGCTCTGCCAATTCAGGTAAGAGAAAAGGAAAACGTTCCTAGGAATAGTTGACAAATAAAGTGTGTCTGATCACACTTAAGTAAAATTTGCACTAATTTTATAAGTTGTATTCGCATTTAGACGATTCAGATGCATTGAACGTACAGTACACGAAAATATCTTATTAATATCATAGCGTACTAGACTGTTGGGGTGACTGTGAGGCGCCACGCATGGCGAAAGGAAAGAAGATTTGTGTTTTGCGTGGGATGAGGACATTTCAGTGCTTATGGAATCATCAAAGGTTGTAAGACTGATCGATCGATCGATAAGTCGATTTGTATGGTCTGAAACCGGCAAAATTTGATGTGATGAAATCACCCCTGTCCCTTTAAAACAACTTTTTTTGCAAAAACTTTCTTGTTTTTCTTTTATCACGGCAGAATCTGAGCTACATAATGACTATCGGCATTCATGTCTGTTCCAGGAACATGATTTTGAACATAACATGAAACAAAACAGAGGAATCAGAATATGACGATGGCATTAAAATAATGAGAAACACAAATTATCTTTCATATAATAAAAATATTACAAGGCAAAACGCTGTATATAAACGTCAGTGCTCAAATGAACATTTAATGTACGAAAAATTAGCAAAGTCATGCGCCAAATTGTTGGATTGTTTTGGACTTGCAATGCACAACATTTATTTGCCCGACACCGCAGCAACGCTACCTTAATGCAGTGAGCCATATGCCTATTATCTATATAACTACAATTTAAAGCCTTTGCATTTCCCTTTCACTTCGCTACACCTATTACGCAACCCTCAATTCTTACGCGCAAATGTGCTTTACGTGCGGATATACTTCAGAATATAATATTTTCTCCTCGTATATATAACTACGTCAAAGATTTACAGAGCGCTTAATATTTCCTGTATAAGTGAGCGTCTTGCCAGAAGGCGATGCGGGGCGAAAGGCTTTAGATGAAAGACCCCAACCGAGAACACATGCGTGCTGTTCGCCTTCCTACCGTTAGCTTTCAAACGTAACATGTGAAGGGTATTGCCTTGGCTCTGAACTCTGTACATCATCGAACATACTGCGAATTTCTTCACTAGTAAATAATACACATAATCATACTCAACTTTTTTGGTGCCACACTGGTCTCAATTTAGTGATGCTCTGCTGCACCAAGTGCATAGCTTTAAGACTTAGTTGCTCCAGCGCAACATTGATCAAGATTTGACTGCATTATACGCAGAATTTGGGCTTGGAGTGCCATGCATTGCTGAGACGATGATAGGGATATCGATGACGAGCTTTAGAAAGTCGCCAAAGGGCCAAAACAAAGACGTTGGTGACGATACTCGGAAGCGATAAGCTGGTGAAAGGTTACAAAATGTTATTAGCATGATTTCCTGATTATGTCAGTGCATTAACAAAGAGAACCTACGAATTTGACCAAACTCACAACATCAGGTTCGCTTGCGTATTACCTTCAGCGTGCACACACAATGCAAACAAACTTTTATAAACTATTGTGATTATAATGAATGGCGGTATACCTCCGCGTTTTGGAATCGTTTTCTATATAGACAGAACAGCAGTACGAACTTCTCTTTCGGAACAGCGAAACGAGGCGAGAATTGTCACGGACAAATTAACGAAACAAAACAATTTTATCAGAATAGAGATAAATTGTAAACAAACTAAAACATTTTCAAAACTCGGGACAATTTTCGAAATTGGCAATAAAGTTATCATAGCAACATGCGTTCAAGCAGTCGGCCTGAACACCACCTGTTATCTTCAACAGCATGGCAGACACTTGATCGCTGAAACTGTTAGTGAGCAGCCTGGTTCCATTACATGCCCAGTCAGAAAATTTTATTTTGTAAACAGTAGGTGAACTAACAAGCCTCAAAAGCCAG
Organism: Hyalella azteca; assembly: GCF_000764305.2. Taxonomy (NCBI): domain Eukaryota; kingdom Metazoa; phylum Arthropoda; class Malacostraca; order Amphipoda; family Hyalellidae; genus Hyalella; species Hyalella azteca. The sequence goes on along the minus strand of NW_025943380.1, from coordinate 358,063 downwards.
CTCGTGAGCAGCCTGATCCATTAAATGCCAGTCTCAAAGTTTATTTCGTGAATATTATGTTAACTAACAATCCTTAGAATCCAGCTCTAGGTCGCCACCATAGTCTGAGCTCTTTAAATCGTCGACCTCATCAGCTGAGATCTCAGGAGCTGACCTCACTCGGCCTAGGTAATAAAAATGTCAGCTTTATATCCGCGCTCATCGCTGGTCAGGTCGCAAGCATTGCAGGTTATTATATGCCTGGAAATTTGAGAAGCTCTTGTGCGAGGGTGAAAAGAGAATGTGACTACCTGTAGGGTGCATGGTAAAGAGTATAGCGCGAAACATCATGTATACTGATGTTTTTTCAGTAGCCCTACAAATTGCTTACAAATCATACAAGTAAAAAGATAAAATTTTGAATTTTAAATTACCCGATCGAAGTTGTGGCTCATTGCGGTTGAATGATAATCCAACAGGTTGGTGATGTCTAATTTAATAATTACTTCGCAAGACTATGAGAAAAAAGTTCACTAGAAACAAAATTTTAACAAAAAAATTTAAAATCATAATGCATCGAAAGGTTTGTGAACTTATAACTTGCATAACCCGCATTGTCACAAGACACGCAAAAAAACTCTGAGTCCAATAGGAAATCCTTTAGAAACAAAAGGCGGCACACTTTCCTCAAGCGGCTTGAGCGATTTGTAAGCAATAGGATCCTGCAGGAATGATTCACGCACTCGCATACGAGGCACCGTGCCACGTGCATTATAGATTGCCCTTTGACACTCAGAGCAAAGCTCAATGGGACAGACGGCATATTCACCTTCAGTATATAGAAGCCCGTACATAAATACCTTCAGTACATGCAAAGGTCCAGCATTCAATGGTCTTTTGCGTGGCCTTCCCAAGGTTTATGAGTGTGTTAGAAGGGCAGCGGCATGAAAACTTTTTACCGACTTCAAGAATAAGACAAATGATCGTTGGTTCCAGCCAAATACACGCGGTGATGAGAAGGTAATGTTGAACTTTTAATTTTTTCTGGTTTGTGATGAATCATGATTAGGGTAAACTGCGCACGACCAGAAGCGTTCATTGTAATTTATGCCTGCATAATCATTCATCAAACTCTCATTAGATGAAGCCACTTCGAATTAAGAATATGTCAAATTTAGAAGGGTGGCTCGGGTCAAAATTACCATCATATACAAATAAATGAATAGATAGGAAACTGAAAAGACCTCAAATTTTACGTCATTGCACAAGAGAAAATGCGAACCTTTCGGTTAACTATAAATCAAAATAAAAGGATCTTCAAAGGGATCTTCGTGTCATAATTTACATCAATTAACTACATCAATGCATTAAAAAACTGTGCAATGACAAAAATTATCATTTTTACACTAATAAACACATATACGTTTTTATAATGCTAGACTAGATATGCATTAAATGAGCGTAGACCGAAATTAATTAAAAAATACATTCATTTAACTTAAATCAGATACAGAGAAACAAGGCGTAAAAAATCCTCGCATTAAGAAAAATGAACAGAGGTCTCTAAAGGTGCGCATCCCAGTTAATGATAGGCCTCCCAGGTACGCATGAATTGTTCACAAATATTCTAATTAATATGCTCACAGATGGAACAAAACAATTGTGCAAGGAATGCACAGCAACAATTAGGTTCCCAATACCTTGTATTTCATCACAAAACTTAATATCTTCTATATTTCATCACAAAACTTAATATCTTCTCTATTTCATCACAAAACTTAATATCTTCTATATTTCATCTAAAAACTTAATTTCTTCTCTATTTCATCACAAAACTTAATATCTTCTATATTTCATCGCAAAACTTAATATCTTCTATATTTCATCACAAAACTTAATACCATCTAATGATGCAATAACTTGCTAAATGCAAGAGGCCCATCATTAGCAAAAGATGGGCACAGAATTGCCAGGGTAAATACGAGGCATTATAAAAGGATTATCCTGCAGGACGATGGTGGTGAGCTGAGCCTGCAATGCAAATGAAGCGTCGAGGACATGGTCACATGGCCGACAACCTCCTCAAGAAATCGAAAGTATATTGGCTACCAGCAGTTGGCTGGGAGCTTAAGAAGCTTAACTTGAGTCTGGGTCGCCGCGCTAAGATGTTCGTAGCTAAATAATGGATAAGATGTTATACCTTTTGACAATAGATGTTGATCTATTTTAGATGTCGATATTTAGATAAATAGATCAATAGATGTTGATCTATTTATTGTCAACATCGATGTCAATATCGATGTTGACATCGATGCAGGTATTAGGCACAGGAATAAAAGTTATACAATGACGGCAAAGACGTTATATGCCTAGACATTAGAGCTATGTAAATCGGTGCAGATATTGTGCCTTAGAAAACAGTTATAAAATTTTATATGCTTAGGCATTAGAGCTCCTGAAACCAACCCAACCCACACGCAGGAAAATGGATGGGTAATCTTATTCAAATATCGAAACAATTTTGCGGACGCAGTACTGATGGGTCCGGCTAAACTGAACCCGATTGACCTATACAAGGGCGAAAAGTCCATCGTTATCTGGACAATATCCAAATAATTTCTCTGCGTGCAGGGTTGGTTCTATAGCAGAAAATGAGTAACAGCGTCGATATGTTCGACTTTAAACTGCGAATAAGTCATTGGTTATTACCTTATATATCTCATCTGGCAATGAAAATATTCGCTTCTTTCTCGGCACAGAGTACCAAAAAAGTTTCTTACTTTAACCCAGCAGCATATAATATTAAATTATTTAGTCTCCAATTAACTGAATCTGGTCGTAACTGAATCATCAGGTGCAAGTGTTTCGCACACCAAAGGATTAAGAATGACTTGCTCACAAACTTCACTCCTCACCGCCGTCATGCCTCAAGATTTTATCAATATCCCTTTCACAGATTGTCTAGTTTTCTTTCAAGCTTTTTTTTTTGTTCACCAGAGCGCAGGGAACAATGGAGTTCCAACGAAGCGACAGGCTTCTATTCCAGTCAGTGATGTTTCCAGCGAGCTGAAGCAATGGAGCAGCACTCGTGTTCTCTGCTTACTTGTTTTGGTAAACACATCTAAAGTTATTCATCGCATACGATGGCCCTTAATTTCTCGTTTCATATTCAAGTTTATAAGAAGAGCGCGGTTATCTGTGACGGTTAATATACGCTTCTTCAAGATCTTGTATGGTAAAAAACAAACAAGGACCACAATAAACGTGACTGCGCAACTAGTGATATAGGTACGTACATATACGAAATAGTTAATGACAAAACTGGATATAAAAGTTCTTATTTCAAACCCAATCAAACGCCATTTACGCCTTTAAATACTATGATATTTCAGACGCCAGGACAAAATTATCGTATCATTTGAAATTCCATCATTTGAAATTCCATGTATATTATAAAATAATTTTTTAAACCGCAAAAATTGCTCCCATAAATTATTGGGGATAATGTGAGCTATTTCGAATACTAATGCATATCAATGAAATTTTATCTTCTCGGTAAATAATTGAAGACCAACATTGCAAATCTTCAGTTGTGTTGCCATCGAGCAAATTTAAATTTTTTGTTGCAATTGAGCAATACAAATAAAAATTGAAAACAAAGCACGACTTGCACCTCATAACTACAATTCGCCGAAAACCCGCCGGATCAGGAGGCAAAATGAACAGCGATAGAGATTGAGAGCGATCAGCCCCACGCTGTTTTTTTTTACTGAATTCTAGAAGGCGGAGAACAGCACAAGACGGCCACATAAAACGGCCGTAATTACCTGCAAACAATCCGTAATTATCAGCAGGAAGAATGCAAGATTTAGGGGCAGCGTTTGGTCAGCAACACGATTATTAGTACATCGTTCGTGTACTCTAACGTCGATGATAGTGTTATGGACGTCATCAAATCTACTACTTCATCAAATCTACAGTCCACGATTGATAGTACATCGTTCGTGCACTCTACCGCCCTGGTGGTGTTATGTGCGTCATAAGACCGGGTTCACACCATACTACCGGGCATGTGCCAAGCTTATGCTAGTCACGGTCCAATTCTTGAATGTATCTCCATAGAAGCATTCCCACCATGAGCAGTTGAGCACGGTAGGTGCCTTGCAGGGCTGGTATGAATGCTTATATAGAAATGAATTAGAGAATATTGGACTGGGTCATGACTGGCACACGCCCGGCAGTATGGTGTAGACCCAGCCTAAATCCACTTGTAACAAATGCTGGATTTAACGGCAACGCACGGCTAAACAGTAAATCGTTAATAAAATTTTGCTTACATAAGCTGAGATTATCTTTCGGCTTCATATTGCCACAAGATGCTTGCACTCCACTTCAACATATGCAAAAATATTTCAAGTAACTACTTTCTAATAAACTGTTCAGATTTAAATCGTGGCAGGAAGTTTTCGTTTACAAATACCCGCACTCCCCAAATGATAAGGTTAAAATATGATGCCGCCTAATTGGCCTGCTGTAAATGTCTTCAAAGTAAAATGCATCACAATCGCGATATTCCACATTTCACTACCCCACATGTGAGGCTCGAGGGCCAGCAAGCTCGGAATTTCAAGTTTGAACTAAGGGCGCCTGAACGGGTTTAGAGCGCCGCCGAAAGGACAATGCACTACCAACAAAATGACAGGAATCCAGTCTGGAGAATTTAGAGGCACTTGGTAATGGCATGTCAGGCTGCACATTAAAAGTGGGTTTGCCTACACTGCCAATCAGCAGGGTAGCCTGACTACGAACAAGCATTGAAGTCTTTAGTTGAGCTAATTAATTAACTGAACAATGTTTTGTATAACAAATGATAATGACACACACAACACAATTTTCAAGTAGAATGCATTAGCTGATTTCATTCATTATTAGAAGTTATAGAGAATAATATAATAGAAACTTGAAAATCCAATTAATAGCTACAAAACCCAGTGCATTAGCAGCTCATATAAAATGGTAAATATACGAGATTATTCGTAAATACGGGTATAGAGATAAAGGACTTAAGACTGCACTGGTGTCGGAATAAGGTTACTTTCGGACAATAGATAATATAAGGAGTAAAAAAGCTAATAACCGAACAGTTCATTCTTGGCACATTTATCAAATTTCTAAACGAACAATGAACGATGATACGTAATTAATGAGAAGGACGTCTACATCAGAGGCTAATAAGATTGAACGTACCTAATTTGTAGAGGAAGTAGTGAGCAAATTAACTAGATAAATGATCACTACCAACTCCATTGGCGCGCAAGTCACCAGTGCATTTGAGTCGCAGTCATATAAAAGAAAAAAAATACCTTACCATTAGATTTAAACAAAAACGCATGTCAAGAATTCGTTTCCTTCTATTTTTCTTTCCCTTCCTCAATCACTACAAAACTCGTTTCCGACCACTGCTCAGTATGTAATACGTCTCTAGTTTTGGCAACTGTGGCTGGCGACTCGTAATTCAGTAATTGACGGTACAAGTGCAAGTCAGACGTAAATATCATTAATCAGATTGGAAAATCTACTAACTCATTAATAAAGCCAACGCTATACAACAATTATTGACACAATAAAAAAAAGAATAAGTCAGTAAACATGCATTTGTCTTAAAAGTTCAGAATTAGATGACTGATTCCTGACAGAGACAGGTGTGAATGTCACTTAAAAGTTTTCTTTATTACTAATTGTACTAATAGTGCAACCACCATTTGTCAATAGTGATCAAAGATACTTGAATAACGAAATTATTCCATGAGAAAAGAAGAACTTTTAGTGGTTAAAATACTAAATATAATCGATTACCTGTTTTAATTGTACCTACCTAGCAATCAGGACAGGCTTGGTAACTTGCAGACACAGGTCACGAACAAGCTGGTTCAAATTCCACAGGTTTTTAAATACGTATTACCAGAGCATATTTAAAACTTAGATCCATTTCGTAAAATAATATTTGAACCAGTCCAAATGTACACGAGCAGCGAACCAAGTCATCCGGCGAGCACTCACAGCGAGACACAACCACACTTGCCAAGCGTCAGGACTTTACTGACGCTGCGATAATCCGAATCCCTCCATCCGTTCCCAATCCCAGTGGTTCCAGACTAGCAGGAAGAACATGTACTCATGCATGTACTAACGAGATGCGAGGTTATAAATAATTGCATATTCAAACAAAGTTTAGGTTGTAATTCCATCATGTTCTATAAAGAATTGGCTGGATTGAATTTAGATCAGTTATCAATAATGCAAATTCTTATAAAAAGTAGGTCTGATTTTCTTTACGAGGATGATGATGCTGACGGAGTTTAGCAAGTGTGATCCGTTTTTTATGATCTGGACCAGTCCCCATGTTCCTTTATGGAGTTTAGCAAGTGCCTTATCATGTCATGACATGAGAATTATAAATTACACACAAACCACTCATGGTGCATTCATCATTTGAGCTTCTCTTGAGATCCCGCCATTCTGACTTTATTCAACCAATGCTTGAAGTAACCAAATTATTAGAGTAAAAAATTTAACTCAGTACTCACTGCAGTGAGTGACAGAGAGCGCATTTTCTCGTCGACGAAAACTTGAGGTCACGGACGGACGGACAGACGGACGGACAGACAGAGAGACGGACATGGCGAGCACAATAGTGCATTTTTTCCATAAATGAGAAAATGCGCTAAAAATGCAGATTCTATCTCAAGTATTTCAGCATTTCCAGCTAGTAGCAAAAGTTGACCATGTCTTTGCTCGTCGGGTTGGCATGTGTGTTTAATAAATTTAGTCTTTGAGGCCCAGCAGCGTAAACATGAGAATTCTACTTTATTTTAGTCATGCTGCTGAAACATTTCAAGTTCCGCGACAGACCCTCGATACCTGTAATCTCTAAGCTCTTTACATCTCCAGCTCTCTAAGAGCCTCGCGCTCCAAAACCTCTTTTACCACTTTCCAAAAGCTTGGCAAATGGCAGATAAAGAATCAGCGCAATTCATTTTTAAACTTTCCTATCGACGATGTCACGTCACATTCACCTCGTTCATCCAGAATCACATCCATTATTTGGTATATTTATATCCTGAGCAAACCGCTTCACATCATCGTTTCTTCCACATTTCTCTGAAGCACATATTGTTCTTCCCTTCATACAACTTCAGGCTCAGACATCCTCATTTATTTCTTTTTCTATCTCAGTAAAATTTTACTTTGGCTGACGTGCAGCCGTTATTTTAATGTGCATTTGTAACCTTCCGTGTTTCTTCGATTCAGTATCGTTTTGGGATTATTTTTTCTTCCATTCAAAGTGATGAATGGGGGACATCACTTGCCCCATTCACCTTGACGAGTCGGATCCACAATCCTTTCAAAAATGGTGGCTTATGGACGATTGTTGGGAGGCTTATGGCCGGCCGGCACTGCAATTGCTCGAATTTTTAATCTCAATGTAAGCGGTCAGTCGAGGCACTCGTTGGCAAGGCACTTGTTTAAATGATGGACGTGGCGTGCATCGTCAGAAAATTTCGGTCGTTATAAATAATAATAATAGCGGTTTCAGCGTTATTAGGCCGTAGGCCTGTCGCCGATTCTTAACATCGCAGAACATTCACAGCAATTTGCGGTCTCGAACTCGCAACTCACTGCTTCAATTCTGCTATGCTTAACCGCCCGGCCTACTTGCCGATTCTTACCAGAAACTGGCGCACAGAGCTGGGATCGAACCCGCGCCTCTCTGCGCCAATCATGGTACTCTGAACTTTATCCACTGGGCCACCCTGCCCATAGACTTGTGAATAAAATTACTTGTGAATAAAATGAATAAACCATTCAAAACCGAGGTCCTGGCCGTAAAATTTGTAAACTATTCAAAAATTACAGATAATTAGGATAAATTAATAAGTTAATAATAGCTGTTAAATAGATTTTTGTTAAAATATGTGCATTGGCTGTTACGTCTCACCGAAAAAAGCAATGCAGTTAAAGATATTAAATTCAATGTATGATTAACACCAAATTCCAGTTACCTCACTAATGGATGATGTTAGGAATTATTCCTTTGTACAATCAACTTATACCCTCATGACAAAAGTAAATTGCTTTTTATCCATTCTACACTTCTTTGAACAAACTTATGGATTTTTGTTATAAGCAGAAAAGAATTCCCTTCAACAAAAAACAGTAAACTATACTATGTGAACACGTTTCAACGAAGGAAAACTATAGCGCACGCAGTAACTGATAACTGCTTTTTTAGCATAAACTATGCTTGATAACTTGATAACTGCAAAATTTACCTACAAAATAACTGATAACTGAACTTTTGCGTAAACCATGCTTGATAACTGTATAATATATCTATAAAATAATTGATAACTGCATAATTATTGAACACTATGCCTGATAACTGCACAATTAGCGTACAAAGTAACTGATAACTGTGTAATTAGCATACATTGTGCTTGATAACTGCACAATTAGCCTACAAAGTAACTGATAACTGTTTAATTAGCATACATTGTGCCTGATAACTGCACAATTAGTGTGCAAAGTAACAGATAACTGTTTAATTAGCATACATTGTGGCTGATAACTGCACAATTAGCGTACAAAGTAACTGATAACTGTTTAATTAGCATACATTGTTCCTGATAACTGCTCAATTAGCCTACTAAAGTAAGCGACAAGTTCAGTCGTGCGTTATCCCAATAATGTATGCATTGGACGCCCAGACGTGGTCGGGCTCGTAGGGCGTCTGCTTGGCCAGCAGCGACGCCAGCGAGTTGCGGCCCTCGAACCTGATGGAGGGTCGCAGCTGACGCATTACCTGAGGGTGGATTAATCGTATATGAAGGTATTGTATTGTATATGAACGTATTGTATTGTATACGAAGTATTGTATTGTATACGAAGGTATTGCATTATATATGAAGGTATGTTCATTTTTTGCGAAACACCGATGTGCAACGTGGATATATTACAAAATTATTTTTTGTTAATATTGACAATATTTGCGTGAGAAATGCATACCAATCTGTACATACAGTGAATAAAATTAAATAGCATTTCAAAATTATCATCTCTTTCTTTATTCATCGATTATCAGTTTAAATGAATTTTTTTTCGCTAAATTTATTCGCACTCGCCTTAAGAGTGGAGTCATGCTCGTGCTTGTTGTACGTCGTGAGCAGAATAGGAATTTTTTCCTGGAGCAGCAGCTCAAAAGTGGGCAACCACAGCCTCCACATCTCGGGCGTGTGGCAGCCCGGGTGTATGGCTACGGCTACCGTCGGCCGCGGAACCTATACAATTCAATTTTCATTATAATTATTATTATTAGTATTGTTATTATTATTATTATTATCATCACTAATATTATTATTATTATTATTATCATCACTAATATTATTATTATTATTATTATCAATGTTCTTATTATTATAATTTTCATTATCATTGATACTGTGGTTATTATTATTATTATTGTTATTATTATTATTATTACCATAGACAGCAATAAATACGAAAAATTATCCTCATCAACACCAGTTGATGAGATTGTTGTCCACAGGATCCACCAATCCCATTAGGATTGCAATAACTAGATAACAAGTGGACCGAAAGGACATTGCTCCATAATATATTATGGTTAGACTAAAAAGTGCAATAAGTGTCAGAGAAAAAGATTAATGCAAGTTGTTATTCATTGAAAAATTGCATATTATTTATTTATAATGCTATATCAAACGATGTAGTTCATAAATGATAAGGTAATTGGCCATGATATATATAATAATCCCCTTAGATCAATAATTAAATATTGATCTATATGTTTACTTCAGTTGAGAGTAACAAAACAGAGATGAATTACGACTGTGAAAATGAATTCCAAAAATGCGATGCCATATACTCATAATTTTTCCATTACATATATTTTCCTTCACTTCATTCCCTGCAATAAGCTGAACCACAGTATTTATATTATGTTTATCTAGCTGATAACATAATTGAACATAAAAGAGTGTGGACTTAATGGGGCACTCATGGAACTTGCCATCAAAAAATTTATCTGCCATGAGCAACTGAAAATATTATTATTTATTTAAAAATCATCCTTCTTGTAATAGCAATGCCAGGTTTTCATCCGGCAGTTGAAAATATCAACATCACGTTCTGTATCATAAGTGTTGCGTCTCCGTTGAACTCTTAAGTGTGCTGAGATGAATATTTATTTTTGTCGAATTAATAAATTTTGATAAGTGCCTAAAATGTGTGAAGATTTTGCACTGAGTGAAATACGTGAGACTTTGACCAAATAGCGCTGCATTTTTTGCCATTGTGTGGGTCATCCTGACCCAGTTTGGCCCGAATTCCGCTCTCTGTTCGCGCTGTGGGTAAGAAAGTGAGTCACTATTTGGACAATATGATGCATATTTTTCTGAGTATGCCAGTCGTTGTGTAGACTGAGTGGGAAGTCGCTAGATTTACGTACTTGTTTACAAAGAATTGCAATTCTTAAGTATTTGTTTATTTAATAAATATAATAAATTTGATGTATGACGTAATTAAACATGTATTGATTTTATAGTAACAAAATAGAATTTTTCGTGGTATTTGAAACTTATATAAGCGTCTCACTTTGTTATTGGGGTCCTGGGCATCCACGTGGTCGTGCCAGAAGGAGTGGTAGAGGCCGGGGTAGCAGCCTACTGATACCTTGTCTCCTACCTGAAATATATTGCCTTTGGTTTTGTGTTTATATAAAAATATATAATGTAAATTAAAATAACATAACATCGTAAATCGCTTTAAATAAGCACATACTGTTTTGTTTGAAGTAACTCTAAAACTGTTCTTTACATTAGAATTTAAATCACTAATGAAGAGAGAATATGTTTATGGCGATGACGAAATCTTTGATCATATTTTTAGATTGTCATTCTTCTAAACTAATCATATTCTTTTATTTTCGATGCAGTACCTCTACCTGTCCAATACCCGACCCACCTTAGCGGGCGCGGCAGGCGAGAGCGACAGCGTCTGGGGATGTCTGGTCAGGTCTGGAGCCACAAGAGTCACGTTCACGTTCCGTCCCTGCAACACGCGACTGCACACCTACCGAAAATTATAAAAAAAAAATTAGATATAAGTTCAAATATTATTCCAGTTTTCAGAAGAATTTATACCGTGTGGTAACTTTCTTTACAAAGATACAAGCTTTGTTTTTCGCAACACATATTGCATAGTATTACGTTTTTACTTTGACCTAACCTGGATGAGCCCTGACTCCACCAGAGTGACTTCCGGCTTGTCAGCCCCGATCAGGTGTATGTTGACGTCAGCGTCAAGCAGCGGCTCCTGAACCTCACTGCTGGTCGGGCCCACGCCACCGAACAGTTCAGGTTGCCGTAGCCAAAATACCGAGTTGGCGATGGTCAGGACCGTCGAGAAGATGTTTGTTACTGACCTCTCCAGAGACGCTTGTATTACAGTGGCTCCTGAAGTATTGATGCATTAATAACTAATGATCAGTGTCATGTGTTTCCGATGGGATAGATGCAAGCTATGAGTGGATCTATCAAACAATTGAAGTAGGAGAAGTACCGACCTTTCCAGAGCCGCTTGTATTACAGTGGCTCCTGAAGCATTGATGCATTAATAACTAATAATCAGTTTAATTTGTTTCCCGATGAGATAGATGCAAGTTATGAGTGGTACTATCAAACAATTGAAGTACCTACCTCCCCAGAGACGCTTGCAGCGGCTCCTGAGTTATTAATACATTTAATAACTAATGATCAGTGTCATTGGGATAGATGCAAGCTATGAGTGGTCCTATCAAACAATTGAAGTACCGACCTCCCAGAGATGCTTGCAGTACAGCGGCTCTTGAGTTATTAATGCATTAATAACTAATGATCACTGTCATTTGTTTCCCGATGGAATAGATGCGAGCAATGAATGGTCAGATCAGACCGACTTATCCGGTGACGCTTGCAGTACAGTTGCTCCTGATGTATTGATGAGATTATGTTTTTATGTTTTTGAATTGACCAGCAACATTGAGATATTTCACAGAGGACTTGCCTGGATGCTTTGTCCCAGTGTAGTCCCACCATTGCGAGACGACACTCGTTGCCGACCTGACGTTGTCCCGCAGACTTGTGTGCGTGTCGAACCAGTCACTCCAACTCCTGACATAACCTCCCTTGCCTTTCAGGACTTCACGGCCCAGTAATAATGGGTCCGGCAAGCACTCAAGCAACTGAAATATGTTTTTTTTATCAAGTTAGGAAAATTGAGTATGCAAGTAGAAAACGGTAATTATGAGGAGGCTGAGTTCAGCATTTATTTTACAGCGACTCGAAACGCATTGATGGTTACCTAAAGAGCAGTACAATCTGAATTAGTGTATTGTGCCACAGTTACACAGATTGTGTAGTATTTAAATCAGAAGGTCTACTACTTAGAAACTATAATGATGGATCTATTTTAACTATTTTAGGCGAAAACATATAATTGCTGAGGGTTTATTGAGAAATACTTTAGACACTCTGGCTGTTGGGGATCATGTTCATCATTCTTACTATTTGTCAATATTATCTTCTTGCAGCAGCCTACCTGGTCATTTTTGTCTCCATTATCTTATCATACCTAAATAATTATTATTAATATCTTCTTGCCGCAGCAATACCTGATCGTAAAATTCCTGTCTGAGCTCGTCGCAGACGAGGCTGTGTGCCAGACGTCGGGGCTCTCGGCAGAGTTCGCTGCAGTAGCGCGCCATCCGACACCCGCCGCAGACTACAGCTGGGTCTGAATCACAGTACTGGGATGATTATTTGAAAGCGCAAATGATTAAACAGTAATCGCAACGATAAAATAATTCTACAATTAAAATATAACCTAGATTAGAATGGGAATCAAAAGAGAAATACAGCATAAAATATACATTTTAATTAATGGATGAATCGTGAGTTTCTTGATTCATATATAATTAGAAGATTTAATTGATTCACTGCATTCTTCAAAACATTTATTTCGTAATTAAAGTATAGAGGAATAGAAAAGGCTGTATGAGACGAATCTTAGATCATCGCAGAGAATAATGATAGGAGCCGTTTTTCGCAGATCGTTGGCGGAATGCCCGACATAGCCAAGCAACTGAGTTCCTACTCGTAGCCAAGCAACTGAGTTCCTATTCGTAGCCAAGCAACTGTAGTTTCTACTCGTAGCCAAGCAATTGAGTTCCCACTCGTAGCCAAGCAACTGTAGTTTCTACTCGTAGCCAAGCAATTGAGTTCCTACTCGTAGCCAAGCAACTGTAGTTTCTACTCGTAGCCAAGCAATTAAGTTCCTACTTGTAGCCAAGCAACTGAGTTCCTACTCGTAGCCAAGCAACTGTAGTTTATGTTCGTAGCCAAGCAATTGAGTTCCTACTCGTTGCCAAGCAACTGAGTTCCGACTCGTAGCCAAGCAACTGAGTTCCTACTCGTAGACAAACAATTGAGTTTCTACTCGTAGCCAAGCAACTGAGTTCCTACTCGTAACCAAGCAACTGAGTTCCTCCTCGTAGCCAAGCAATTGAGTTCCTACTCATAGCCAAGCAACTGAGTTCCTCCTCGTAGCCAAGCAATTGAGTTCCTACTCGTAGCCAAGCAAATGAGTTCCTACTCGTAGCCAAACAACTGAGTTCCTACTCGTACCCAAGCAACTGAGTTCCTACTCGTAGCCAAGCAACTGAGTTCCTACTCGCAGCCCAGCAACTGAGTTTCTACACGTATAGCCAATCTACTGTGTTACTACGTGTAGCCAAGCAACTAAATTTCTAACTAGTCAAGAAATTTAGTTTCTATCTGTAGATAATAAGTAAGTTTATGTGAAAATGATGAGCATGAGTTAATTCAATTAGAAAAGATTAATCAATAACTTAACTGCCATATAAATTTTTCCTAATCCATCAAGTGTCAGAAAAACAGAAACTTCAAGCATTACAATGCAATAAACGCTTACAAAAAATACCGGGTTTCTTGCCGCACTCTGGGCACACGTCTCTCCTCTTGTTGAGTTTGTTGACGGTGATCATAAAGGCTTTCTTAAGATTATCTTCTGCTGCGGGACCGAGCTTCTTGTTCTTAAAAACTTGCTTGGGAGGCAAAAGAAGTCCGTGCGGGGCCAAGAATTTTTCATATTTTGATCTGAATGCCGCCGGAGGATAACTTTTGCAACTTTGTGGGGCTTCAAAAGCCATCTTCCACTATACGTACTGATGTTAAATGTCGTGACAATAGACGCTGTTTGTTTATACCTAAATAAAAGGCGTTGTGCTAGGATGCAAAGAAAAAATCTTTCGTTGTTATGACATGACGATTTTTATCTGTTAAGGCCTGAAACTTAATCAGATATTACAGGTTTGGCTTCCAAGTTTGTTCTGAACACCAACACTGGGCTGTGGAGCCTGTGATAATGTTTCAAATAGCGTTTACCTCAGTCATCACCTAAACAGAAACTTAACTATAAACTCAACATATGAACAGGTTACAATAAACACGCTGACTAAAAGTGAACACACTGATATTAATTTTCGGTTGGCATTCAGTGATATCTTGTCAACCAACTTTCCCCACAAGGAACGATGAATAAATACAACGGCTGCTGGGTCTACGAGCAAACTGGGACTTGAGTAACAGAAGCGCGCCAAATGAGGCGGGTCTTGCTGCTTGGCTTGAGTGGAGAGTAATTTTGGTTCGATGCCAAATAAGGAGTCGAGTATCGCGACCTAATGGACTCTGGTGTGGGCGCATGGTCGTAAATATACTGAAACATAACTTACGCGGCGAACACAGAAATTTTTGTTTTGGGAATTGAAATTCCCAAAAAATTGGGAACATTGAAATTCCCAAACATTGGCAACATTTGGGAATTGAAATTCCCACAAAAATTGGGAACATTGAAAAGTTCGGAAAAATGAAATAGCAACATTTGAGAACGTTATTTACGTCATTGGGATACAAAACTACGTTTTAAATGCATAACATACGCTAGAAAACGCAATTGAGGTTATCGGATGGGCGGATTGAAATTATTCCATTTCAGTTTTATATCATTGAAATTGTGATAAACCATGTATTATTCATAATGAAGAATCACAACCCTGATCCTATCTGAACATATTCATTGCTTAATGCGTAGACGGAGTGGATAAGGTCCGTGAGATTTAATTTTGTTGTGGTTTTGGGGTTTGTGGTGTCTAATTTATATTTCATATTTTGGTAGCCCAATATTTATTTGTGAGTTAAAATATCCGAGTGCAGCGCGTTTTCGTAACTAGTTTACCGCCCGTAGCTCCTATATCCAGTCGAAATCGATTTTCACTATGGCAAAATTTCAACGTTGTAAACGACAATAGTAAATTCGATAGTCTTTTGGGAATCTTGTAAAATTTGAGTGAAATAAATAAAATAATTAGTGTAAATCAGTTTTGTATCCTTACCGACTGACTAATTATTATATAAAGGTCTTTCGGAATCATATCAAAAGAGTAGAGTTTAAATCGTGAACACCGGAATTGCGAACTGAGGTCGGGTACATGGTCGGGTAGATCCTGTATAGCAATTAAGATTCAAAAAGGTCAGCTACCTAAGGTAGATTGAAGACTATGAATACAAGTCCCAGCTTAGCTGTAAAAATTCTTGTCAAAATCACAATTCTTCGATTTTTAAATTAGCAATAGACCAGATATTGACGAATATTTGAAAATGACACCAGAACATTACCTTATTAATTATTTTTCGCAATCGAATTGCAAGCTCTCTATACTACGTACAGGATAGCGTACATAACACGTCATTAGTCTATATTCTATCGCCTATAGCGAATGTTTAGAGTAAGCGAAGATTGAACATGATTCAATGCTTCGCTTTATTCATGCAATGAATGTATGATTAATTAAAATTAGCTTATATAGCAGTAGATTGGATCGGTTTCCAAAAACTTTTAATATTACCATGTAGGCTCTAAAAAAACCAACCTTCCGTTATATGTACGTAGTATCAAAAAATATTTTTATTTCACCGAAGCTACAATCACAAATTATTCTTTCACATTATAAAAAGTTTTTTGCCGATTATTTTGTACCTGATATCGGATGCTGATCGGATCATCGGATCAGTGTTTTGGTTCCTGCCTGTGACCAGTGACATTGGAAGTCTGTCACGAACAACAAAGTTGTGGTTCATAACCCCATTACTCCAACAATAAAAAATAATTAAAATATAACCTTTTTTTATTTCGCGTAAGCCGTGAACTGAATCTAAGTTTTTCAAAGTTTTCTTCATATTTTATATCTCAATAATTATTAATCTCAGGACCAGGAGATAATGGCAACGGCAGCTGTGGGGCCTGTACCTCAACACGCTCCAACTTACAGGCAGCCCCAAAAATTGCCAGATGGATTCAAAGAGTAAGCATACTTGATACTGTGAACATTGGTCATGTATGGTGTTTTATTTTATCATCTTTAACAATGTAAATTCATCGATAGAAATTTAAATGGGCCACTATATGGCCTTAATCCTAATGCAGGGTGAAACTTGTTAGCCTAGGTAGTCTATTAGTGAAATGAATGGTAATAAAAATGTTCAAGACTGAAGCGTCAAGCCACCTATGAATTTGACACCCATGATGAATCTGTACAATTTCACTCATTCCTCTGCCTATGGCCCAATTTCTCCCATAAAAATTAGAACTACCTACCTATTTTTACCTGCAATTTATGAAAATCACCCATGAAAATTTAAATGATAATATTTGTCTGCTATTTTTAGGAAAACATCTGCCTGAAATCTAAATTTGAGTAAAAAACATATAGCCAGGAAGCAAATAATAATGTAATTTAAGAACTTCTAAGTCCACACTGGAAAATTGGGCAGAAGCCATGGCAAGCAAGTGTGAAAACTGGTCAGGTGGAAAATGTCTACCTTTAAGGCCACAACCAGAGCTTTCCAGCCATTTCTGGAACCACAAGATTTTCGCCAGATCAATTAGGCCTACCTTCTATCTAATTGTTGATAAAAGTTCTTGATCAGGCCACAAGATTCCAATTGTATTAACATCTACATCATCTACAAAGGAAGAGGACTTTGGAGTAGTTAGTAATGGATGAGCACACTCTGCATGCTTCAAAATTTGTATAACTAAGTTTAATGTCAAGTGTACCTAATTACCCCATTCCCAGGGGTAATTAGGCATGCATTTATTTGCGTCTGTGGTCTGTCACCTTACGAATAGCATATGGAATTTTTTCAGTGATGCCATTTGATAACCCTTGCAAGTTGCAACGGCTTTTAAAATGAGCCCAAACTCGTGTATGAAATGTTCATGGTAAGAATTAAGAAGTTATCAACAATGTATATTCCATGCCACCTTATTATTTTAATTTCACTGCCCCAAGGCCCAAACTTACCACATATTGTACTAGAATAACTTTTTGGTATATAGCCAGTGACCTAGTTGGACCACTCAAGAATACAAATTTATATAAAATTATAGATGCCATTCCAAAAATTCTTCATAGAGTCAAAGTCATCTTTTTTCAAAAGCTTACTTTCTAAGCCATGAACAATTTTTGCCAACAGGAGTGCAGATATGAGCCATGGAAAATTTTTATTGGCCAGGAGTTCATTTATTCAGCCATGAGATTATTTTTTAAGCTGTGGATACTACCATATGTCAGAGTTGCTAATTATATAAACACATAAAATATTGATTTGTCTAGAAAATTTTACCTATTAAGTACATGAATTTCCTTAGAACTTTTTATTTCTTAGCAATTAGCCAGTTAGTTGCCTGATGCCCTGCAACTCGACAAAATATTCTTGCAAGCAGCACTAAGCAGATGCTGAGGTCTTGATGTTTAAAGCATATTTTCACTAATACAAAACATTTCTGTATAGACATAATCTGCATGTTTTGGAGATAAATTAAATAGTCACATATATAAAGTAAGGTGAGCCTGATGCTAAAGAATCTCAAGAGAGCAATGTGTCACCTGAGATGAAAGAATCTTCCATCTACCAAGCTCATGTAATAACTATAACGTTGAAGAGACCTTTATTAACTAATTCACTACAGCTTTTTGTTAATGAGATTTTGCTTTTTTTTCAGCTGGGTATGTGTTTACCCAATTTACATTAACAAGGACAAGACCCTTGCAGAAGGTAGAAGAGTAAAGAAGTCTGAGGTAAGGAGTTGAAAATTATGTATCGAATGAATTGTTGTCGTTGAATAGTACAAATTAATATTATGGCCTTAATAAAGTCTCATTCTGATTAAGGTCTTTATTAACAATGCAAGAAATCTTATTTTCCATTGAAGTAGGTTTTGCATAATGTCAGTGAAACTGGTCACATCGCTGTAAAAATTTGTTCTAATAAAGTACATATATATTCATTTGAACCACATTTTGATACGTTTTAATCTTATTGTGTCTCGATTATAGAGGTCATTTCTTTGACAGGCAGTGAAGCATCCAATTTTACCTGAGCTCATGGAAGCGATGCAAGGAACTGGATTGCAGGTGAGTCGAGAGCTGTATTTTAAACAGGCCCGCAAGTGCAAAGTTTGAATTGTAATGCAATTTGCAGTCAAGGAATTCTCAAGATGTGGAAGCTTTGTATCAATCTCTCATGTTATTTGAACTGACTGATTTTGGTTCTAATAACATACCACTAAATGCTATTTGCATATTCAGTGCTAGCCTGATGTAATGTCTTGAGTATGTTTTAAGTAATTAAACAAGTATAAAGCGTTTCTGACAACGGCTGCTCGAATTATTGTGAATTATATCAGGTGATAGGTGAGCCAAATAGAATACACCCGCGAGAGCGGAGCAAAGAACCTTACAACTACGGGCGCATTCGTGTCGAGATGAAAGACAGCGACGGCAACATCATCAACGAGCAGTTCACGTGAGCATATGGCAAACATTTCAACAGTTACTTATCCTAAGAGTGTTTTTCATTATTGTTGTTCGAGTTCCTGTTGAACTTATTCTATGAAATGAAACATGTATTTGCATATAATCATGTTGTGCACAGTGCCTGGGATGAATAAGGCTTTTCATTTTGTTGCCTAGTTAAATGAAGATTTCTCGTGACAAGATCCCGCGAAATTTTTTTTTTCTGAATTGATACGACTTAAATCTACACGTTTATGACTACAATTGATAGGAAGAGTTCTCCGATTTTTTCCGCAGGCGTCGAGAGGATATCTACAGGTTCATCGCTCAGAGCATTCCTCAGCTCAAGTCTCGAACGCAGCCTAAGCAAAAGCAAGAAGAGAAGAAGAAAGGCAAGGGCAAGAAGAAGTAACAACATACGAGTTTTAAAAAAGATATTCCAGTTTATTTTGTTGAGTTTCTCGTGTTGGACGTGAATGATAATTAAAATATTTGTTTCTACTATGACATTTAATTTATTTTACGAAACGCATACGTTAGGATTTTTCACAAGTAACATCATGGAAATTACGCGCGAATAATTACTCACAATAAAATCGGAAAATACTGTGGCTGTTTTTCAGTACTTGAATCCGTTCAGGAATTCTGACGATTTGATCAAATATTAATGCTATTTTACGCTTTGAAGTCTGTAATGTCCTTGGACGAGTCATATAGATCTATAAATCATTTAGATACACGGTCATCGGCTGTGCATCTATAAATTGTTTATACAACAGCCGTTATATCATAGTATAATAACGAGATTCATTCCTAATACTTGCTATAGACCTCCACCCGAATAATAGTTTAAGTGGAAATTCACAAAGGAATAAGATTTCAAGGCGCAATAACGTGGATGCTTCATCTCTGCTGCGTGCGTGAGAAATGTGCCGACAGAGGAGAGTTCTGGTTACGCCCGTCGGTGTCGTTCCTGCTCAATAAATGTTCCTTTACACTCGGAATGTAATCTCATAAATAATAACTATTCTAGTATCATTATTAGAGAACATACAAATTGAAACAGAATAAGGCACATACATGTCAAAATATAAAGAGCTCCGTAAGGAAAAACATGACAACGATTTAGATTCATCATTGCTTGAAAGAATTGACAGAAGTACAAATAAATGCAAACACTTCTAAAGCATGTGCACAAATGTGGTACCTAACGTTGATAACAATTTCTTAAGCACGATTCGAAAAGTCACGCGCATCAAGACAAATGCTCATTTCATTATACTAAGTGAAATAATGGCAATGTTTTATTTTGGAAAAACATACAAATGCTCAGTGCACCCTACACTGAAATACATAATTGTGATAGCTTAATGCTAAAGAATTAGACGCACTGTAAAGATACAGGAGTGTACTGGCGACTCATCTCCTGTTCCAAGTTGACCAGGCCGGAACTGCTGGTGGGCGTGGCGCTCCTCCCGCCGCTGCTGAACCGCGACGACCGACCTCCGCGTGGGGCGTCTACTCGGGTCCAATAGAAATGAACTGCGTTAATTGGTTTACAATGAGACTTAAATTTAACAGTCATTTTTCGAAATAACAAATAAATCAGATAAGATATGAATAATTGCGGAAGAATTTGTTCCATCCAAGATTACCTCACTAAAGTGAGGAATTATAGATCGTATAATAAATGAATAATAATTTTGCTTCATTACGATGTAGAAATTTGTTACACTCCAGATATGTATGACAAAATTATCAGCTGCACTTTATTCAGTAACCTGTACGTATTGGGTACTCGCAATATACAGTAAGAAGGTACATACCTGCCGTAATGAATTCAGTAGAGCTCGGACTGTCAGCCGAGGTGCAGGCAGTCATGTTGGGAAAGTTGATGCTAGCTGTCCCGGGTAAAGCTCCTGAAAGTTCATTTTAATTACGATTTAATTACTTTGAATTTATTCAACAATATTAACGTGATCAGATTAATTATTTGATTAATTACTATTAACGAAAATTCTAATTTAAATTCCTTTGATTGTATATTTGCTATTCAATTTATTTTTAATATTTCCTATTTATGACATAAAATTTGGACTCAAATTGTTCTATCTTTAGAAACCTATATAAAACGTCCAAATTATTTTAAAATTGTTTGCTAGGTTAGGAAATAGGAAGAAACTAGAATTTGTTATTAGCAAGCAATTAAAAAAAAACACATCATGTTAGCAATTAATTTTCAAAGTACTGATGCTATGAGAGATCACCTATACTATGAGATTACTTGCTTTGCATGGGCTCTACTCTCCCAATATGCTCATATATTGTGCATCTCCTAGAAATGATATCACGCAATGAATGCTAGAGCTAGTCTAAGAAACGTTTTAACTAGAAATACGTTTGATTTTCTTAACATATGCTTAGCTTCCAGATTTTTGTTAATTTATGATTTGCCTGATCCAAGTGGTTTTAACGTGTGATATTCTCGCTTTTAGTAGCCACCTTCCATATGCTCAACAAAATCTTTGAATTAGATGCGAGATGAGCAGCAAAGAGCGATAGAGAAGAAGTCACACCGATTGTGATGTTGATGCTGCCGCCGCCGGCCGTGGGCAGCACGGTGCTGAACGGTACGGCGGTCGCCGAGCCGTTCTTGCTGCCATTTGACTGCCATCTGAGACCACGTGCCACAAATTAGACTGATATGCATATCTATCAGTACGTTGTCATATTAAAACCATCAATATTATAAGATATTAAAACCATCACACGTGCCACAAATTAGACTGATACGCAAATCTATCAGTACGTTTTCATATTGAAACTAACAATATTATAAGATATTAAACCATCACACGTGCCAGAAATTAGAAAGATACGCATATCTATCAGTACGTTGTCATTGAATGGGATGTGGTATTTTAGTAAGGATTTTACAACCATCAATAGACGCACTCTTGCCTTCACAGCAGTCTCTTTAACATTTAATAATTCAGTTACACAATAAAACTCAGATCATAGTAACTCGCACTCTACGAGTCCCGTGTGTAAATTCTTCAGCAAAGAGACTTTTTCGCACATGTTGATATGAAATGAATAAACATCGAAGCACACATGTTGATATGAAATGAACAAACATCGAAGCACACATGTTGATATGAAATGAACAAACATCAAAGCAATGACGAATACACTTAATTTGATTTCCGCCTAGCGCCTGATATGAAACGCGTTACGCTGGGTGCGCCACCGAAGTTATGCTCCAGCATATTCAAAAAATCACAAGTACTAAGGAACTAGATGGAACAACATGAGATTTCAGTCACTTTATTTAGAATGAACAACTTATACGAGGGAGGATAATAAGTTACTCACAAAACTTGATGTTGAGGCTGCTGCTGTTGTTGTTGTTTTTGCTGTTGCTGCTTACTAATAAGTGCACTGTAATGACTGGTGAGTTGTAGTGCGTTGGCTTTAACGAGGTTGTGGTAATTCTGTACGCGCTCCATGTACATCGTGTGCAGGTCACGCAGGCCACCAAGGTGCATCTCCTGCAGCGTCTGCTCCAGCACATCCTGATGAAAGTGCTCTCTATTAGCAAATTTATTCACACCTTTTGAAGTCTAATATTAAACAATTACTTTTAAAAATTCTTATCCTATTTTTTATGACAGTTTTCAAGCCCCAAAATGGATGACTGAGAGACATAACCAAGTGACGACATATTATTTAGGAGAAAGTGACACTCATTTGAGAGTTGCAGCACGGAATGATCAAGCACAAATGTTGACTGACGTGGAAAGGCGAGTAGCCCAGGTTGAGGATGGAGTTATCAACGTTGGTCCTGTAGGTCTTGGTGAGCTTGGTGAGGAAGTCGTGCATGAGATCCGTCAAGGTGCGCAGGACGGTCTCGCAGGAGTCGGTGAAGCCCGCATGTACGAGCACCAGAGCCACGGCCTGACGCAGCATCTTACGCGCCGTCCCGTGCTCGATTTGCAGCTGCAAGCCGCCTTCTTCCCCGCTGGTGAACGCCCTGAAACAAATTTTTCTTCAAGTAATCAAGTTTTTCAGATAACTGCCTTCAGATACAAAAACAGACATCACAGTTAATCATATCTAGAGGCCTGAAAATAAGGGTTTCCGTTAATAGACAATGGGTTAATGTATGAGGTGCAACACCGTTCTTGAACTACAAAAGTTTGAGAAAAACTGGCATGATCCTTGAGAAGCAGACTTCAAATATCTCCACTAATATTATCATTATTCTACTATATCATGAAGAAATCCCTTTTTGGAAATATTTCCATCACTCTCATCCACAGTACAAGTCGAGAGTACTCCTCTAAATTTTCTGAGTGGATATAATTTATCTTGTTATTTTGTCTGTAAATATTTAAGCCAATTCCATCAAAGAGCCGAGAAAATTTACTTTGCTATTCATGCTTGAGTATTTAATGAAAGCCTGTCCCATCCTTGTGTTCCTTCAGTCCCAAAATGTTCTTTACTTGCAATAATAAAATAATTTAGGTAACGTATTAACTTCCACCACTGACAGTAAATAATTTTGACCAATTTTAGTGTTGCTGATATACATAGAAATATCTTCTACTTATTGGCTGCTTGTGTGCGAAGAATAAAAACAAATTGAACGCTGTTGTAATGATCGCCACTTGCACAGAAGGCTTGATCATATTCTTATTAATTTTATGAAGAATTTAACATCGTTTATTATCACGCACTGCAACTACGTAGGTAAGTGTATATTTATGGAAAAATTGTGTAGGAAAAAAATAGTTTTAAACTCAGGGACTCCAGAATTTCAATACAAACATTAATGCATTTACGTGGTTTGAGGTAGCAGGAAATTGAGAGGCTGAACACCAAGGGGGGCACGGGTGAGGGGCATCTCGGCGGGCATGGCGGGACATGGAGGCAGCGACGAGGCCGAGTCACTCCCACTGTTGGCCAGACTCTGCAAAATTCAAGTGATAAATTATAATTTAACAGGGACGCTGGCTTTGCTACCCATAAACAAAACAATTTGGTAGGAAGTGCTATGTGTTTTACCTATTGTACATAATGCTGTCTCACAGCTGTAACCTGTACAATACAATTCTGCCGATGGTGCAACATGATTTATTGTAAACATTCACTCTCAATGAAGAACATCTCTGACCTGTACAATATATTTTGGTTGATAGTGCAACATGTGTTACAGTGATACATATCTTTGACCTGTCACAAGTTCACAATTTGGTTGACGGTGTGTGAAATGTTTTATTGTAAGCGTGATTCACGGAAACTTCATGTTTTGTATTGCGTGCCAAGCAGCCAGATGTTGCAGGAAAATGGCGGGGAACATTTTATAAGGTAGGCATGGTTATGAAGTTTTGTGTCCAGCCTAGTCAGTCATTTTCTTCTATGCATTAGACAAATGAGCAGCATGAGGTTGCTGTCGAGGCATATTTTACAATTGGCCGTTCCATTACCGCTACTCAACAAGAATTCTGATCAAGTCGCGTTTCTGATCAAAAATTGATTATTACGTGGGAGAACACATTTAGGGAATGAGGCAGTATGAATGCAAGAGGGTCAGGTAAGCAGACTGCCACAGCACCCAAAAACGTAGTGAGAGTTAGAGGTGTTTCTGCGTTTTCCACACCGTACAGCACATAAACACGCTTCTATTCTTGGGATTTTGAATAACAGTGAGGTATGAATATTCGACAAACAACTGCAATGTTATCCCTACAAATTGACTGGCACAAGAACTAAAAAAACGACTGTGGCAATAACAATTTTGTTGCCCACCAAAATGCATGTGAAGCGCTTTTTGAAAACTTGCCTCATGATCCAGTCGTTTTCTTTAACGATGAGGCTCACTTCCACATTTCCGGCAGAATAAATAAGCAAAATGTGCGTTCTTGGAGTGATAACAATCTGCTTGAACTCATTCAGTGGCCACTTCATTGCGAACGCATAACTATGTGGTGTGCGGTGTCAAATGTCAGCCCTCATTTGAGGAAATGAAAGCGCAGTAACAGTGACTGCAGCTTGGTACACGCAAATGATTGATGACTTTTCTTTCCCAAATCTGACTAAAATGAATGTCAGGTATGGCTTGTTCCAATAGGATGGAGCCACGGCCCACACAGCGCGGTGTTCAATGGTTCTTCTGAGACAACATTTAGCAGAGCGCCTCATCTCCTTGAGAGGCAACATTCTTTGACCGGCCCGATCCCCCTAATTGGTTCCATGTGATTTTTATAAGGTATCTTAGATCAACTGTTTACAATGACTGTCCAAGGACACCACCTCATTTGAAGAACAACATACGCCAAGCCATTGCTAACACACCCATCTATATGCTTCAGCAAGTTGAACAGAACTTTAAAAATCAACTAACTGAATGCATTGACAATAGGGGCCTTCATTTGTCCAATGTCACCCTTAAAACTAAGTGATACAAGAATTCAGGTAATGTCTTTTTAAGTTAAATTTATATTATAATGATATCTTTACTAGTTCTTTTGTTATTGAGCTTTCAAATCAGGAAGTTTCTGTGAATACTGAATAACCCTGTAAATACCTGCACAGTATGTAACACACATCTTTGACCTGTACAACACAATTTGTTTTACCGAGCAATATGTTTTATTGATACATTAGTAAACAGTGACTCAGAGCTTTGCTATGTCAACTGTGTAAGTTTAACATGGTTAATACTCAGTCTTACTTGGGCTCTGTTGATGAGTTGTGCCACATGCCGCGTGTGTTGCAGCAGACGAATAGTGTTCTGAACAGTGACATCTGAACGTGTCAGCTCACCACTCAATCTGTAAACAAGGACAATATTACAAGTGCTTAATAATAATGTAAAAATAGTAGTAAACTCCTGTAATGATCACAATGAATCGGTTGAGTGAATTCTCAAGATTTCAAGGCAAATCCTCATGAATGATCAAACAATTATACCTACATTGCAGAGATTTCATATATTAATATTCAAGTAGTACAAATTACATAATGAATCAATCAACATTAAACCAAAAAAATTCTATCAATCAAATAAAGAAGTGATGAAAAAATTCACATCAAAGGTCTGATTCAACATAAGTATAATGGTTCAGAAAAACCATATCATCCTCTTTTTCTTCTGATAGTCATAATCCAAGCACAACATTTCAGGTTTTTATGTAGGTACAGAAAATCATTTTTGAGACAAAAAAACCTTAATTTGCAAATTTACACATAATATAATTTAGAAGGTATTTGTTTCAATTCATAAAAAAATTAGTTGAATACATTATGATCACTTCCTTATTAGAAAATATGTACATTCATAACAAGAGTACTCTTTAGTAGGTACTTCCCTCAGCAGCCCTGAAATATATATATATTTTTTTTATTCATGTTAACAGAAATATTTGAAGCCAATTTCAACAATAGTTCTACAGTTCATAAACTTCATATATAGTCTTTCATTTCATTGATACAAAATTGCAAAAAAATCAAGACAAAATATAAGTTAATCATATTATGCAGTGGATGGAAAGTTACATGCATTTGGAAAGAAGATGTGAGCTGTTGAGACGGCTGATGAAGAGCAGTGGAGCCAGGGGGGTAAGACCGTGGAGTCAGGAGCTCCTCATAGTCACTCAACACGAAGCTGTGGTCACCCCTTGCAACAATACAAGAAACTGTTACTATGACATGCTCATCTACCAACAAGAAATACTGTATACCTACTTAAACTAGATCTTGGCTAGCCAAAAATGTGGAGAAAACAGATTGAACAAAACTTTGGAACAGATTGAATAAAACTTTGGAAGAGCCTAATTAGTTCAATCTGTTATGTAAACATTATGTTGACCATACCTCAAGCTTTACTCCAGACAATACATATTAAAAAACAGTACAGTAGTACACAAACTATCTTGCATTCTCCATTGAATGCAGTCAAACATTAGATGGGAAATGAACAATATTGAAGTTGTAAATAAAAATTAGCATTTGTTACAGCATGAATGGTGAATGAAAAACATGATCTTGCATTCTACGGTATATTTTGTGCTAGGATTGCAGCATTAAAAAACAATAAAATAAAATAAAAAATAAATGTATCTACATATATACCTATATGTCTCTGATTATACTTTCAGATCAGCAAAAATGAACAAGTGATGTATGGTATTAGTCAGACCTCAATATTTTCTCAAAACAGTTTATACCACTGAAGGGATTATAAATTTTGAGTCAATTGGAGTCATATATAACTGGTCAGTCATATTATCACCAAAGTGGTCCCGTACATATGAGTATCATGGGGCATATGGTATGTATTGCTCCAATATGTAACAATACCCTTTACACATGTCGCATACCACTTATTTCAACACTATTTCAAAATAAATTTCACCCTACAAGTTACAAAGACAGCATCACATTATATATTTACCTTTAGCAGAAAGGGAAGGGTCTATGAACAATCACTACTAATATTGAATTTGTGTCTGTATTTAAAAAAAAAAAACTAGTATAATTTGTAGCTGTCTGCTAGGTTTGTTAGGCAAATGAGCAATTCAAGTCAAAATTTTAATCACAACGTCACATCAACAAACCTAATGATTTCTTACCAAGGATCATCGTTGCTGTCTTCAAACTCGCCCCATAGTTTTTCTTTAACAGCAGCAGTGGTCATTTTTGTTGTTGGATAAATCAATTTTTATTTGTTACTTGCAATATGATAATCATATAATGTACTTACCTATGAGGTTTTTAGAATTGAAAAATTATTAGATACCGTAGCCAGAATATATATTTGTTTGTTTGGGTTATTGGAAACTTCAAAAATAAGTATGAATTTCCAAGTAAGAATGCTATGGCAGTTGGTAACCAATATTGAACATCCGGCAAAAATGTCCAAAAAAGTACAGTAAAAGTGATTGTTTTGCAGGTATTTTTTAAAAATTGCAAGTAAAAAATGTACTGTTTTTCTTAATATTCACTGAAGGAATTGGGCAAGGGCCATAGAAATAGGTAATATTGTCTGCAATCATGGGCTTTTTCATCTCATTTATATATAAGTGGCAGGTGGCATTTTCTAGTTTGGGTTGTCGAGAGAGGGAAATTAAGACTGCTGGATATCATTCTCTAGATATAAAAAAGGGAACATAATGGCTTTTTGTCAACTGCAAACAAAAAATTACAGAACTGGGAGTCTATGACACTCTGACAGTGACATGAATCAAGTATTTGTAAAATAAATGTCATGCATGAAAAATATCTAGGTACTTTCCAAGCCATAGGCCTAACTAGATTTTTGAGTGAGCTTTGACTTTAGTTTATTGATTTTGTAGCTCTGAAAACATTGAAACGTTCAAGTTTAGAATCACACACCAAACAATGTCAAGGTTTTATTTACATTATAGAAAACTTTTATTGCTTTAGTTTTGCATACAATCCATACATTACAATTATTTTACTAGCTGTACTAATTTCTTGCTCATCAATTACTTCCACATAGTAAATAAATTTTCCTGGAATAAATTAGATAGTTAAGGCTACCTAAATTCTTTTCTTTTTCAAAAATTCATTAAAATTAATTCTCACATCACCAATCAATTCCAGAGTCTAGAACCAATTAGGTATCTCGGGCAGCCCGGCAGGCCTGCTACGCTCTGGCCTCGGGGAAGGTAGGTACCTATATGAATCCGATCATTCCGATGACCTCTAGCTATGAATCCTATGATCTATCCACCCCGGACCACCCGCTGGGGAGTGCAGCCGTGGGTAACAAAATTGACTCGTAAACAGGCCCTAGGCCCAAGCCACCCAACGCCAACCATCAGCATGCAATATCTACACATAGCCTCAGATCAATGAGCTGTGGATATGCCGGAGCGCAACAGGCCCTACCGCAACAGGCGGCGTAGGTTAGGACGTTAGGATTAGGAGTACCGCATTAAAATCTTGTATAACACAATATTTGAGGGTTCAACGAGGCCAAACTCAGTAAAGACATTCAGTAGCTGTTGCGCAGTTGCGGTAGCCGGTAGGGCCTGTGACTGAACGGCGCTGTTGTGGTGGGCGCTTTGTGTCAAAAGCCGTGAAGATGCCCGGCTGCGTTACGCTCGGGAGTCGGGAAGGTATATGAATCGCACTGTGGACTTGGGCTATGCTGACCTCTAGCTATCCACCACACCCGCTGTAAGCACACACAAGTGCGAAACTTGCTGACCGAAGCCGGCGTCCGCGTCGCCGTCATTGCTGTCCGCACTAATTTGCCGCAGCTCGCCGCCAGCACTCAAGTTCTCCCCATGGAACTAGCTATATTGTTAAACTATGAGCTCTCTCCTTCACATCTGTGCTCTCTAAGCATTTCGTAATTTTGTAACAAACATCTCCAGCTTTTTTATCGCACACCTGGCTTGGTATATACAGTGGGGGGAAATAAATATTCGTACACTTGAAAAATCATATTTTAATGTATGTTAGTACACAAACTTAACAGGAAAAGTGATTTAAATTATGTATAGAGACGCATGGTATTCAAAAATACTATCAAAAGAAATTAAATCTCAATGCAACAAAAAACAATGCAACATGTTCACTTTTCGG
Source organism: Hyalella azteca (assembly GCF_000764305.2). NCBI lineage: Eukaryota > Metazoa > Arthropoda > Malacostraca > Amphipoda > Hyalellidae > Hyalella > Hyalella azteca. The sequence goes on along the minus strand of NW_025943380.1, from coordinate 328,470 downwards.
GGTTAAAAAAGTATTCGTACAAAACAATAAATCCGCATTATTTTAATTTAATACTTGGTTGAATACCCTTTATAAAGGGTATTCAACCAAGTATTAAATTAAAATAATGCGGATTTATTGTTTTGTACGAATACTTTTTTCACCCCGAGAAGTGAACATGTTGCATTGTTTTTTGTTGCATTGAGATTTAATTTCTTTTGATAGTATTTTTGAATACTATGCGTTTCTATACATAATTTAAATCACTTTTCCTGTTAAGTTTGTGTACTTGCATACATTAAAATACAGTTTTTCAAGTGTACGAATATTTATTTCCCCCCACTGTATATTTATCATGTTGTCGTAATAATTTTAATTTTTTTATTGAATAACCTTAAGTTTGTTCCAACTTTGGCGACATAGAATACCCTCCATAAGATAAATTTGGTTAAATAATACTGAAATTGAAAAGAACTAATTTCCACTTCTTCTGGCTTCTGCGATAAGATCGGTAAATTCTGAACCGTCGGTCGCTAAGGCAATTCGCACAGTATATTTTTTTGCTTTAATTCAGCCATGTATTTCCGGAAAAAGATACAAACGTTAAAAAGGCTTCCTTTTTTCGCACGAAATCAACAGTTGTCACTATAACTGTATAACTTGTATAAGTCATAACATAAAAATGACACACGACCTAAGGCACCGACGGGAGCGTACATTTTGTTCATACATTTTGCTCATATCTGTACAGTAGTTTTGAAACTAAAATAGGCTCATCGTGATTTGTAAATAGCCGGATAAATAATGAATAAAGTAAAATAAAAAATTATCATAGCCTAAAGATAGCTGGAAGGCCCGCATATAAACCTGTACAAATTTTCACGGAATTCAAAAATAAGAGTTCGCGTTTCGTATTCTTATTTCGATCTGGCCCTAGTTTTGGCACGTAAAATGGTTAAGTCATCCTTTTATTATCATACTATACCTGAATTATGCTATATTATTATTTTGAGCAGTTTTTACATAATATGCTTAGTGACGGACATTGTAATTAAATAGTCCATTAAAAGGCAAAAAGGTATTCGACACATGTAGATTTATGCGTTTAGATTCTTAAATATTACGAGTCAGGCCCGTAGGCTTTCTCAATCGGAAGCCACTCAACAATACGCGTGTTAAATTTTTAATATATTATGTTATACATAATACGTTCCATTCACAGTGAAAGAAAAACACAATATTTTGTTCATTTATTCGATATGTAGTCTGTAACCTCATGGTTTGAGATGTTATTGATGAATTTTGATTGCAGAAATAGGCTATAAAAGCGTCTTAAATCGAAACATCACAGACAGCCAGTGACGCGTGATCCATTGCTTAACCGATTGAGTCAAATTTGGTCCGTTGACATCGTCCTGGCTCGCACTAAAATATATTAAATCATTATACAGATTTAAATTAGGTTCATAATCGATCAATCAGATGTGAATTTGACTTGTGACGCTTCTTTCATATCGGGATTACGAAATATCATCGACTATAAATATGGATATTTCAGTAATCTGAGACTGGTTTGAAATAATTACATTACACTGAAATAATTTCGGCATTCTGGTGGTTTCTGGCTAATTGAGACGACCGAGTAGTAATATCAATGATCAGCTATCAAAACAAATTAATTTTTATAGTTATTCTCGACTTTATCTTACAGAAACTTAGAGAAACTACCATATTTATGAAAATACATGTAGAATTTAACTATCTTTTATATTAGGCAAATCCGGTCGAATGAACTGAATTAACAAACTAAAATATTTTTTCAAGTTATCTTGATTTTCTTGAATAACGATTTAAATATTTTTAATGACATTATTATTATAACATATCGCAATTACAGAATTATTAATGAATACTTCTATAAGCTTGCGATATTGGCTTCTTACATAAAAATTCATAATCTCAAATCTCGTTATAGCTCGATTCAGTGAAGGAGTTAAATTTTTTATGAACATTCGATTTACTTGGGAAATTTTGAGTTTCAAAACTGTATTATAAATCCAGTATGGTTGATAAATCGTTTCCCCATGTTCTGAATCTATTAAAAATACACGAAAATAGATTAAAACGTGCCTGACTAACATCATAGGCATTTTTAAACTAATATTCTAGGACCCTGGGCCTGACTAACATCATAGGAATTTTTAAACTAACATTCTAGGACCCTTGGCCTGACTAACATCATACTCATAGGAATTTTTAAACTAACATTCTAAGACCCTGGTTTAGTTTCATAGTTTTCAATATTTTCCGAGAGGCAGCGATGTTCGATACTCCAATAGCGATCGGCCCTGGCGAACATTTCAAGCTGTCCGCAAGATGAAGAGCTCAGCCATCCCTCTTGGTCACCTCGATAGAGGAATGCATTGCTTCCGTCAACGTGACCTATCGCCTATAGCGCTCCTTCAAACTATCATTGAAATAGACCCAATTATTTATCGTTCATGTCACATTTTATTGATAAAATGACTTTGAAAGAAAGAAACTTATTGGATGATTATGAAATAGATTGCACCTTTTCGTAACAGACCAAATCATTTGTTTATATGCTCGAATAATGTTCAGCGAAAATGCGCATAAATGTTGTTTCTGAAATCTATTCCTTTTAATCAAATATAGTATCATCACTCAATTGAATTTTTTTATTAGTTGGATGCATGAGACTTATTTTTTCCCACATGCCTTTTAATTTTATTATGCCGTCACAAATTTGGGCTACGAATGGCCAAACAATTATACAGCAATCTTTTTCTGATTCTGCCGGGCAAATCTTAGACTGGCCATCAGAACCCAATCCTCAAGCGTAATCCAACTTTAATTTCAACCTCAACTTATTGCTTTAGGCTCGATGTTGATCAAAATTTATCTTTCCGGCCATCAGGCGATGGTTGCAGCGATATCTACATGGAAGGGGAAGAATTACTCTCACCTACACAAAACATCGAGGAAAATGTCTTCCTATGTCGTTTAACAGTTCACGAAGGCGTTTGACAGTCAAGAAGCTGTCTGAAGACCGGCATGCATGCGCAATTGACTATGACAAGGTCTTCATCAAAGGCCAGTGTAATGTCAGACGAGGCTGACAAAAACTCAGCAAGTGCCTGATTAAAACCTAGTTTTTAATCGTGAACTTCATTGCTCAAAGGACATTGCAGTGTGTTGCTTGGCAGTTGGTATTCTTATTGGACAGTTTTGAGCGGCAGCTTTGCCGGGATTGTCGTCACGACTTAATTACGAGCAGTAAATTCATTAAAACTTCACTGAGGTCCATTTTAATGCAGATTAAAGGACAATAAACACGTCCATTGCCGTGAAAAATGGAAATGTGACGCGCACACATCACAAAGAGAACCCTTAAAAGTGTAATTTTTTTTTGCAAATCCAGCCACCTGGTATCAAAAATAATTCAGCATCGTTATGGAAATGATTAATTCAGGTTATGATGTCATGCTATCTCATAATAGACGATACTCTTATCCATCTTTGCTGAAATTGACGTACTTTATTAACAAATTCTCATTAATTCATATGTTGCCCCGGAAATATCTAATTAGCATGAAAAATAAAGTCATCGCAATACAACACTATTATATCTTCTTCTTATTTACCTGTATTTACAAATACACCTTTATTTGTAAATACAGGTGTATTTGTATTTGTATATATAAATTAATGAAGCAAAATTTATGGTCCCACGGTGTCTTAGACGATCATTCGCTTACTTCCCCTATTGAGTAGGTGGGCATAATAGTGATAGTTGTAACCCGAGCCCGTTCGCGCCGTCCCAGTTGTAACCTAAGCCCGTCCGCGCTGTCTCAGTTGTAACTGTAACCCGTCCGCGCTGTCTCAGTTGCAACTGTAACCTGTCCGCGCCGTCCCAGTTGTAACTGGAGCTCAGCAACGCTATCTTAGTTGTAATTGTAGCTCGGCAAGATTGTCTCAGTTGTAACTGTAACTCAGCAATGCTATCTTAGTTGTAATTGTAGCTCGGCAAGATTGTCTCAGTTGTAACTGTAACCAGTTCATTTTGTTTTGCAATTTCGATGCAAGTAAAGTTGGAGTGGACCGGATAGAGCAGCGTAAAATTCTCAGCACCAAGAGTTCAATTAAACTTATTCTGATCCTTTTAATGGCTAACCCAAGATTAAAGCAATCTAAAATATGAGAGGAAATGATAAAAAAATATAACTCAGTACTCACTGCAGTGAGTGACAGAGAGCGCATTTTCTCGTCGACGAAAACTTGAGGTCACGGACAGACGGACGCACGGACAGACAGACAGACGGACATGGCGAGCACAATAGTGCATTTTTTCCATAAATGGGAAAGTGCGCTAAAAAGAGTCAAAAATTCGCAGTCAGAGACCATAAGTAACATAATTATTAACGTAATACCGTAAGAAATAACCTTATATTGTCTGGGAGAATTGTTCCAGCTGTGCTGTCCTTAATTATACCGTCTAAGAGAACATGGTGGCACCTCGGCTACGCTAAGAAATGAGTTATATTTTTACCAGCAAACCTTCAATTACAGAACGAAATACTGCGCCGCTTGAAAGCTAAGCTCACACGGAAGCGAGATACAATTTAACTTAACAGGGTCTCAATTGACGAAAACTGATGTTTACGATGAAATTGCAACGTACTTAATTGCACAGAAATTTTTGTGCTCCGACATTTGCTTCGTGCGTGGTGTTTTTTTAAACTCGGCTGTTCTATAGTTAGTGTCTCACATCTATCAAATTAATTTTTTTTGCTTTAATTTAGAAAACAATTCGGCAAACACAAGCTCATGCAGGCCGTTGGACACAATTTGCATTTCGATTACGAACAGCTAGAACAATGTTCGTACAACTGCAGATGAATATTAAATGACAACATCAGTTGCCTAGTTCATATAACAACGTTTTTATTCAGCCTACTGCCTGCATGTAACGGGGTTCAATAACCTTCTGTGTGAAAAAAATGTGTGTGCACTTGGAAAAGAGTCTTGCAGTAAACATTTATTTCCTTCTGATATTTCTGGAATTGAGATAAATCAAATATAAACCATAAATATGGTATTGAATTTAGCAAATGAGAAAGGCCACAAACTTGCAGAAATAAACGCACTCTTTATCTTTAAGCTTGACGGACACAAGTATGCCATACGCTTGGACATATAAATTACAATGCCAGAAAAATATCCTGCATTCCAGGTACAGGAGTTTAATTAGATGGCCTAAAACGCCAACGTTCTGGCGTCGCTTCAGTGTTTGACTACTTCGTATGTGAACTATTAGAATAATAATGAATTAAAACATAACGAAACACTCAGAATAATGAATGGGTCGTACTGTCCAAATAGTGGGACAAATTTTATGCACGTAGCACTGTACAACACTTTGTCGATCCTTATTGGGACGGGATTACCCATATAAATGAAATAAGGCGTAACTATTTTCACAAAGTTAAACTTATTTCTCTGACTGTATTATATGAATTGTGTTGACATAGCATATGAGCTATGCTTGAAAGACCTGTATATATTGAATCTTCGAATAGTTCGTAAATATATATACATAAACAGTATTTGAATGACCCATATACATGAACAGTGTGTGAATAGTCCGTACATATAGACAGTGCTTGAATCGTTCGTAAATATGGATATATGAACTCTGTTTGAATGACCTTTATACATATGTAAACAGTTTTTGAATAACCCGTATTTCTGAAGTGTTTGAATTTTTATTTATTTATAAGCGCGTTCAGGATCACAGTGTCCACTCTACCAGATGCCTTCTAATGCGTCCTGTAACTGCGAGGTATCCTCAGCTGTGTCCTTACTCAAGTCTCACATATTTCTCTGTGTGCGAGGTGTCCTCAGCTGTGTACTCACTCAAGTCTCACACATTTCTCTGTGTACGGGGAGTCCTCAGCTGTGTACTCACTCAAGTCTCACACATTTCTCTTTGTACGGGTATCGTCAATCACACATATGATAAATAAGCCTTTACAATCGAAAAACGTATCAAGAACTTCATAGCAGACTAAGATTGATTAATATGATAATATTAATCAACGTCCCGGCTGTACGCTGCTGTATCCTACTGACAGTGCAGTATCCTACTGACAGTGCTGTATCCTACTGACAGTGCTGTATCCTACTGACAGTGCTGTATCCTACTGACAGTGCTGTATCCTACTGACAGTGCTGTATCCTACTGACAGTGCAGCATCCTACTGACAGTGCTGTATCCTACTGACAGTGCAGCATCCTACTGACAGTGTAGTATCCTACTGACAGTACAGCATCCTATTGACAGTGCAGTATCCTACTGACAGTGCAGTATCCTACTGACAGTGCAGCATCCTACTGACAGTGCAGCATCCTACTGACAGTGCAGCATCCTACTGATAGTGCAGCATCCTACTGACAGTGCAGCATCCTACTGACAGTGCAGTATCCTATTAGTTGTCCTGTTCTCGGTACGAGCTTATTAGGCGCTCGTTAATGCCCTGCAGGCGATCTCTAATTAGCAGGCAAAGCCAAACCGAATAATTAAAGACATTCTCTTTCCGCCGACTGTTCAACCCTATTGATTCCGCGCTGCCGTGCCAAGCAAATCCTGTTCAAAAAACGCCGAGCTCGACGATTTTAACGAGCGTTAAATCCCAGCGAACAAGCTTAGTGCTGTGCCAACACTCGCTGATTGATTCCAATGAGTCCAAACAAAATATTTTCGTAAATTTGATCTAGTTCGGTTATTAAAAAATTGTGTACAGGAAAAAAAACAATGGGAGCTGTTGCAGGGCTGGTTGGTGCAATTCAAGGCTACAGCATAAATGGTTTCAAACCTCATACGAATTGGGAACAAACGTCAGAAATGATATTATTTACGTGAAATTCTGGGCTGCGGATCTGTGGGTGAAAAATTTCGCTCGGCTGACTCAAGATTAAATAATACATTAAACAAATAATTTACGAACTTAACTTTGAAAGTATATTTTTGAATTCACTGTGTACGTCTTAATTTTTGAACCTATTGGGGCAAATATACTATAAATTATTGCTCGTTAGCGCCAATAATGTACAATTTCACAACAAAATGGCTTAGAGCAAATGTAAAAATAAATTTAAAGAATAAAATTTATGTTTTTACTGTGTACAGAGCCCATAAAGAGTGGCATATGTGATTATAGAAAGTCTTGCGGAAAGTAAAGCCAAACTTCTTCTAACTTTCAACTTCACGACCTGGTAAGAAAAACGTTGCTTTGTAGAGCGCAGCCGCGCTAAACTCCGCAGTTTACGATTCCCAAGAGAGGTTGCAACGTACGAATAATACGGCAAACTTTTGAACGAATTTTTAGTAGAAAAAGTTTTCTTGGCGCACAAAATTCATATATTAAACGAATTTGAACAGTCTAATGATGTAGTAATAAAATAAATACTATTGTTTTTCACAAACTATAATGAGCAAATATTTTCATATATTATATTATTATTCATCAGTTATCAAATGGAATATGCCATTTGACCTTCAAACTTTAAATAATTTTAAATTCAATCAAAGGAACACAAGCTAATGAATTTAACAAAGCCATCTAGGCTTCTTATAAAACCCAATAAAATGTAAGAGAAAATAGTGTGTACACAAAACTTAGACTATAATCTTGACAAAATTCCAAGCAAAGGCGTATATTGAAAATAATGTGTGCTACAATATTGTTGAGCGCAACACATTTTAAGTCCTGCAATGTTGGCAATATTTTGCCTTAATTTAGACTTTGAAATAATCTTAACAATAAAACCGCGGTTTTAAATGCTGCTCACTGCAACGGCGAGCAATGCTCGACCAATCGTGGCCGTGAGGCAGATGGTAGTTAATCAGGACTTCCGGGGTTATATTTCACATTCTTATCGCGTCAATTAATACGAATATGAATGACACTAATGATAGGTTTCATATACTGCGTAGGTTACGTCCGCTAACTACTGGAGTCACCATCGTACTATGTTATTTATATCGTGACCATAAGCCGCTGAAAATGATGCGTTTCAGCAACAAGGGCTTCGTACTTCAAACACATGTCTCTGCTTTTCAAGTAAATTGAGAATTCCACACAAAAATTTTGTTTAGGGATTTTTGGAAAAGGAAAGAAACCTTCAGGGTAATACTCGAAGCTAATCAACATTATCATTATTTTCTCCTGCGTGAACATCGTCGGAACTGCACGAAACAGAAGAAGCTTAGGCTTCGGCTGCAGCACGACTCTTCTGCTCAGGCAAGGAGGGAGGCCACGCTGACTATACTGAATACGGGGCACAGTTCACGCGACACACAGTCCCTGCAACACACAGTCCCTGCAACACAGTCCCTGCAACACACAGTCCCTGCAACACACAGTCCCTGCAACACACAGTCCTTGGCATTGTTGCAAATTTACATATATTAGATCCCGCTGCCTCAAGAGATATTACAGAATCTCCCAGTTCCATAGTGAACGTAGCACAGAATTTTCCCCATCTTGTTCCTGAGGATGTTCTTGACAAACTCGACGATGAATGGAGGCTCTTTCGGCAGTTTAGCGATGTATCTTTAAAAACTACACTTCAGTCATTGGCTTCTGGCATTCACTGCGTAACATTAAAGACGGGATGAATCAACCAAAGTATGGAACTCTGTCTAGTTTTATGATAAATCTAACTATATTGCCTCACTCATCCGCTTGTGTTGAAAGGATTTTTTCGTTCGTTAACCACGTTAAAACGAAGCAAACAAACTCGCTTAAAACTGAGACAGTGGCAGAAAGATTATTAGCACTGGAGTTTCTTGCGAGGAAGCAACAGAATTGCTACACATGGAAGCCGAAACAAGAGTTGGTGAAAGACGTTGTAGATGGAACCTGCTTCCATATGATATGAACAGCGTCCTAAACAAAAAAAAAAAAACAGAGAGATCATCAATTTAGCAGCAGGCGAATACTTATAATTCCATCAGAAGTAAGTAAAATTACAATGTTTGATGAAATTTGTCGTCTGGGTTTTTTTCCCACGAAATCTGCAGAATCTGGGTGTTATTCAGCAACCATCTAAGTTTTTCTCAAATTGTTGGCTGGGAGCCCTGCCTGTAACACACAGTTCAAGTCATAAGCCAGTATTACCGCAGGTTGAGGCTCGCTCGCTTGCATAGGAATGCTCGTGTTGCTGGTGATGGCTGGTCATGCTCTGGCGCCGGCAATTCTTGAGTCCTCGCTCGAGTTATCTTACAATCACAGGAAGTGGGCAACCTGCATTCAAATTCCGCGAAACTCTCCTCCCACATTTGTTACTGGCAAGAAATCAACGATACGTCGAAAATGTCCATCTCATAAACGAGATTTTCCGTCAGGAGTAAACTTTGATTCGATTAAGTAAGAGGATTTAATATAGAGATCGTTATCCACCTAACGATAAGCGCGTCCGTTAACATTATTGTGAATGGTGTTGATAGTATGGAGCGGCGGTATTCCTATAGTTATCTTGCGAATTTGAAATTATAAAGGGACGAACGTACGCATCTATTTGCCTCTCTACTACTTTGAGAATTTTTGCTTAGAATGCAGTTATATAATTAATACTATTGTAGCTGTAGCTCAAGTCATCCCAGTCCGCTATATGTGTTAACAGACAGCGGATTACAGAGTTTAAATTTAGACACTGCGGTGTTCGACTTATGTTCCATCACAGGCAAATTTTAAGCACGGATAAAGTTTTAATAAACCTAAGTTTATAGCTAAAATATGTAATAATTTGATTTTGAAATGTTTCTCTACTTTTTCCAATTAACAGTGAACTTTCCGAATTCTAAGTTTACTAGAATTCGGTTCTTTATAATTTATCATTTAATTTACTAGAATTCGAGTTCTTTATCTTTTGCTTCAATGGCGTTAAATTTTCGATCCTGTGAAGAATGTAACAAGTTACTTGTGTTGTATTTATTTTGTTGACGACTCTTATTTATTTGTGTATTATGTTGCAAATTCCCAGCAATATTATCTAAATTTCGTTAACTGATGTTTGCATATTGACCTTTATTTGATATAAGTTTTACAAATTTCTCGAGAACGAATTAAAACCATTAATCCTGAGCTCGAGGGAGAATGCAATCTTTTACAAGCAAAGCTTCGGCTGATATGTCTTCATCCAAAGATTATAGTCTAACAGAAGTTGTTAGTTTTGAAAATTTTGTTTGGTGAAATTATTTTTTTTTTCTTTACCGGACAAGGCATTTAAGTAGTAATATGCGGCACAGAATTCCGTCGTGTCTGCCTCTATAGTAAAGACATCTGAAATTAACTAGAGAACAAGACAGGATATTTTGAAAACCAGACTAACTAGAGTGGATAAACAAAATGAAATGCTTAAACTATCTCATATGAGTAGTCAACTTGAGCAAGTTGACTGGATATCATTATAAATATAACATATAACAGCATATAGATATAATATATATAGATATAATATAACATATTACAGCCTAGAGGGTTATATTCCAGTATCTCGCCCAGGCAGTAGACTATAGTCAACGATGGTTGATTAAAGCTTAAAAGTTGAAAACAAAATCAAATTTGTTGTCACTGACCTCGACCTCCACGTCGAGCTCTGGCGCAGATTGGACCCCGTAAGATGATCTTGAAAGAGGCTCAGATTTTCAGCGGACGCTCTATTGAAATTCTCGAGACGCACAAGAAGATTGTCTAATGCCCAAGTAAGCGGACCAAACTGTCGGCTGAATCTCAACTTAGAGGACGAAAAAAACCTTGAGCTAAGAATAGTCTCTTCCATTCATTGCTCGGAGAGAGGAAAATATTTCATTACTCTATGATATATTTACTTCAAGAACTGAATTGTCGCTTCATCGGATTTTAAACGGTTTTAATGTCAGGGCTTTGTCCAAAAGGGAACTTCCTGCAGAATTACATTGTTTATGGTTTTGTGGATGCAATTCATCGACGCAAATGAAAATACATCTACGAAAAATACACGAGAAAATACATCAACGCAATTAAATAAATGTCATTTGTTATATTATTTAAAGATATTTAGGGACTTAACGTCGGGATGATTGTTGCTGTGCAGCTTTCAACTTCAACAAGGTCAACAGCTGTCAACTTCAACAAGGTCAATAGCTGTCAACTTCAACAAGGTCAATAACTGTCAACTTCAACAAGGTCAATAGCTGTCAACTTCAACAAGGTCAATAGCTGTCAACTTCAACAAGGTCAATAGCTGTCAACTTCAACAAAGTCAATAGCTGTCAACTTCAACAAGGTCAAAAGCTGTCAACAGCTGTCAACTTCAACAAGGTCAAAAGCTGTCAACTCCAACAAGGTTAACAGCTTTCGACGTCAACAAGGTCAGAAGATTTCTAAGTCAACAAGGTTAACAGCTTTCGACGTCAACAAAGTCAAAAGATTTCGACTTCAGGCAGACCAACAGCTGTCGTCGTCAGGCAGGTCAACATTTGTAGACGTAAGATTAACTGTGGCTGATCCAAAACATTTTAATATTAATCATAAAGCTCACTTTGCTCTCAACCTCAACTTGCTGGTCTCAGTTGAGAGCGCTGCCTGGACCAACATAAGTCATTAATGAAGAGCTTTGGAGATGAGCCGCTAAAACTAAAACCGTCGGCTGAAAATATATGAAGAGAAGACACGTTTTCGCATGTTTTAAGATCCGCACTCAACTCGCTAAACTTTCATAAATCTTTTGACGAAAGATTCTTACAGCTCCTCGACAGTTCTTGTGATGAAAGCAAACTTAAGAGCTGCAGAATTATGCACAAGCAGTCATGGTTTGCACTGATGAACTTTGAACTTCGAACATGAAGAACTTTGCTGCCCAAGCACCACGGCAAAGTGCTTTGAGTCTCAGCTGGATGGTTCCAAGTTATTTTATTTGCTGCTATAAATAATTAAATCCAATTTTATCTTCATAATACCAAGAGAACGTTCAAATAAATAAAATAAGTTTAAAGGTGTCTAATTGAATAAAAGTTGTTTCCTATTAGCCAAAAAGTGAATATGAAGCAATGTCCACAAGTCATTTTAAGGTGCAAGGCATACAAGGTTCCTTGGCCATTCGTGGCGTTAGAATACAATTCTATCACTGAGCAAGTTCACTTGCATTGAACGAGCAAAATATGTGAAGTACAACTCAACGGTCGTTAAATTTATTTGATGATGTTAGGGTCACCGGAAAACACCAACTTGGCCTGCGAGATCCTCAGGCCAATAATTAAATTAAGGAGGAATAAAACTTATAAATAAAATCTCATATAATCAATAAATTATATATACAAGATTATAAACCGTGGGTTTTCTTAGCTCATGTCCTATCTTCGGGCTCAAGATGAGGAGCCTTACTGAAAATGCATATATAAACCAAATTGAAGACTTTTAATAATAATACAATAACAATAATGTAATAACACCAACAAAGCAGAATGTAGCGCAAACGTGACAAAAATATATAATAGATTGATATAAGTATTAACATTCATGACTACTCACACAAACCACAAAATCAGCACATGTTTACCATTAAAATAAACAGATCTAATAGCAGCCCGCAACTCTGTTGTGCGATTTTAATACAATGAAGAAGAACAAAACGCGTCTGAACAAGATCACATTAATCAATCAATGTAGGTTTTCATAGCGGAAATTTAAACTGAAAGTTACAATAGTAACTTTCTACGGAGACAGAATGCACCAGAACTTTAAAGGTGAATCAAATCCTAAATGGTAAATCACACGTGTCCTATAAATGATAAATAGGACACGTGTCCTAATGCAATCACTTACAATGACTACGCTATTTCTTCACGGCTTAAATATCTCAGTGAGTAGGTACAGTGCTTGTCTAAAACGCAACGCTCGCAAGTGAGTCATGCTGACTCAGCCCATTTGTTATTTAAAAGTTTAGACTGAAAATATACAAGCGTAGTGGATTATAGAACAGAATCAAGTAAGGAAGACACAAGAAAGACATTAATTAAAAAAAAACAAGTGATACTAAGCAGTAGTTATTGCCCGGGGCATTGACGGTTTTTTAGGGAACCGTTAATGAGAAAAAGAGCCCAGTTTATTGTATTGCTGTTAATGAGGCTGTTGTGGTGCTTCAGTTTCACCGTTGGCTCGAATAAATACAATTAACGTCACGAAATTACAAAAGCCACTCAAGGCGCAATAACTTGCCAATGGTAGCTTCTTAACGTCTTCTAAATTTGCCGTAATATTGCCTAAACAAAACCGCGCACAACGGAGGAGGGGCGGCGCAATTGGAAGCACGCGGAAGTTTGGAATCATTAAGACGCTCCAAAACTCGTAAAGAAGAACAAAGCAGCAGAAATTCGACGACTCTTCTCATATGCCGAGAGAATATTTACAGGATGGCGTGCACTGCCACGCTGCCTGCGTGCACTGCCACGCTGCATGCGTGCACTGCCACGCTGCCTGCGTGCACTGCCACGCTGCCTGCGTTCACTGCCACGCTGCCTGCGTGCACTGCCACGCTGCCTGCGTGCACTGCCACGCTGCCTGCGTGCACTGCCACGCTACATGCATGCCATCGACATACGTAACAGGTGGCAAGGTAAAAATATACAAATCAAGCATGTGTTCAAATAATTATTCTATATCGAACACCAAAAATGAAAAAAAATTCAGTGACCAGTTTGTGAAGAATTATCAATAACAAAATATGTCGTTGAGTTACATGTATTATTTATAGAAATGCGTTGATTATTAATACCAGTGTAACATTAATTCCTTGCCTCTTCTATTGGTAGAACCTAATTAATTATTCGGTCATCTGAACAGCGACGAGATCAACCTTCAAAATACAACAAACGTGTGATTCACGCAGAAGTTCTTCAACATATTTGAATTGTATAGTTTTTAGCGAATGAAGCACACATGCAAAATGCAAGAAAGATTATAAAGGGCGGGGTGTTTCTCTTCATTCATTTATTTCGTTTCCAAATAATATCAATTTTTTGTAAAATGATTTCTCATTCTCCCAGAGAGTTTAATTTGTAAAACATTTCCAAAAATTTTTTTACGCGAAAAATCTCTCAGGCCAGAGTGCAATTGTCTGCCTAAATTGACTAATTTTTGTCTTAATTAGTTCTTGATTTCTCATTTAAAATTCTATCTCAATTCTTTGCCCTTTCATACGAGCTTTAAGTTTATCCATGGAACTCAATAAAATCAGAAACTTTTGAATGGTACCGGTTTTCATCTAATTTGTGTAACAAATCATTTTATAACACGTTGCATGAATTCCATACTCCCTTTCCAAACTATTCTTCCCACTGAGAATTAACAATTCCAGTAAAGATTAATTTTCCTATTGACTGCATTTAACGGTCGCTTTGTGACCCCCAACTTATTTTCAGTAAAAATTTATTTTCCTATTGACTGCATTTAACTGCCGCTTTATGACCCCCCAAAATATTTTCTGAATGTTCACTTAATCTTATTGGTGTTTGTGTTAAATCCCTAAGCTCGTTTGCGCGCGACACAAAACTCATTCTGACCTGCAACTCATCCGCTACATTTCCTACGCTCATTTCAGAGCTTTGTTTGTTGCTCGGAAACTTACGGAATGAAATGATCACGAATGTCCTCAAGCGATGAAAAAAATGAAAAATCTGTTTTTTCTCTTCTCTAGAACCTACTTCTGAGTTTTTTAATTTATCGTCAGCTGGGTAATTTGATTTTACGTAACTTGTCTTATGCAAACTCAATCACCTTATTAGCATCTGGAATTAACGCACTTGTTAGGTAATCAAGGAAAACTACATGATAATGAGAGTTCTATTAATGAAAAGGGAGATACCGCACCAGGAAACCAACGTTGATATGCCATTCGCACGTCAAAATATACGAATATATTGTACAGAAAAAGCGGAATGAATCTATAAAATATACGAGAGGTCGGAATTAGATTGTTTAAATTTGACATAACGGCACACAAAAGTTTCAGTCATACAACTGGAATAACATACCATACCATAATATATAACAACATAACATAACATAACATAACATAACATAACATAACATAACATAACATAACATAACATAACATAACATAACATAACATAACATAACAAACATAACATCTGTCTCTTATACACATCTAGATGTGTATAAGAGACAGACATAACATAACATAACATAACATAACATAACATAACATAACATAACATAACATAACATAACATAACATAACATAACATAACATAACATAACATTACCAACATGATACCATTAAAAAAATTCGTAGAGTTAACATTCAAATGCGTCTTGAGTTCATTGGAGGACATTCTGTGCCTATGCTATCCTAGCAATTGAAAAAATTGAGTAAAAAGTCACAGAGACCAAGGCATGCATGTCGGGCTACAGGGCCAGCGAATGACAGAGCCTTCAGCCCCGCAGCTCCAGCCGTTGCATTAATTTGCCACGATAAAAAGCTCGGCCATGTTCGGTGCAGCAAAAACAATAACAAAGTTCGTACACAGCGACAAGGCTCATTCTTTTTCCCGAAATTAGTGCCAACAATAGATGCAGCAACGTTAGTTCTCAGCCGCCGGCTGCTGCAAATGAGCAACTTTGAGACCTCCAAGTCATATTTCGCTAGATTTAATGTATGATTTAATTTAATAAATAAATTGAAGCGCCACCAAAATTCTTGAATTTCGAAAACACGAATAAATTCAATAAGATATGATATCCACTTTCAAAGATGTACAGATCCCGCGGCTGTGCCTTTGTACATTTCTTCTTGGGGCCCTTGCGAATCCTGATCAGAAAAACAGCCCAAATGAGCAGGAACGAGAAGTGGAAATCGAGGAAAGACAGTACTTTCTAGTGGTTTGTTTAATCGGGTTTGCATGCAAAAAAATGTACGAGTGGCATATTAAACTGCTGCCAGTTAGAAGATCATCGAAAAAACAATTCATTTATATTTGATGCTATCAAAGAATAAGAACGGGTCTAAAACAAAACGATACAGACAAACCTTTGAGACAATCGCGGCGTTCTTTAATATCCTATAAAGCAAATCGAAATTTTGTTCGGGATGTAGCACTCTTGCTTCATTTTAAAGCCCGGTTTTATACATCTCGAAGGGGCGTCCTGCGGGCTACAGGCAGCAGTGGAGCGCTCGTATCTTCCAATAATTGCCTAGCAAAATGTTGTTTATTCGTGAGCTGTTGGAGCTGCATGCTTTTAAGCCGTTGCTTTACTATGCAGTACCGGAACTAAAAATTATTCTTACCATATTAGGTTACTGGGCAGAATTTTTATTGGGCCGAAGCTCAGGAGTTGTAAAGTTCTCAGCTGGTGGTCTCCCATCAGGAATTTTGTTGAAATGAATTTCCGATTTAGGCTGGGTCAAAATTAACTGTTATCTGTGCTAAGTGATCTTATTTCTGTACAGATCAAATTAGGAAGTTAGTAAGAGATTCTCGACCACATTGATAACTTTTTGATTTAGGCAACCATAGTGGCATATTTCTCTCAGTAGAGCACAAACTTCGTAGGTTATGAATGTAAGCAATTAATTTTACCCCCTGTCATTCTGGCCTCCTAACGAACTTTGAACAAGTTGGGGTGAACTTTTTCCGAGTTTTCTTAACCTCATCAGCGCTTGGACTACAGGCTCAGAAGTGGAGCATATGACGTTGATAATAAGGCTCAGAAGTGGATACATATTATACATCAGAAGTGGATACAGGCTCAGAAGTGCACAAACATTTCCGATATAGAATGAAGCCCAATATTTTTTTTCTTTATTAAGAGGTCGCCGTAATACCTTACATGACGGATGGTTTTGATGAACAAATTCCATGATACAAATACCAATTGAACTCCTTGCGTTCAGCTTTTATGTGCTGAGTTAGTGGAAATGTTACTTGGTAATTTACGAATGCGGACTATACTCTGTACTCAGATGAGGGTAGTTTGATGATGATAATTGGGAATAATTTGCGCATTTCGCTCACATTTTCTGCAATCTTTTGATAAATTTTGCAATCCTTTGATAATTTTCGCAATCTTTTGATAGTCATTTTCAAAAATTAATAATTTTTGATAAATTAAAATTCATATCTTTCCAGTTGTTTTCAACACAATTCTATTTACTGTAGCGCAGATAGATATACAGAAACGGCTTATAATGAAGTACACAGGATATCCAGAGTCTCGAACATTGCGTTTAACACGACCAAGCCAAATAAAAATATTCAGACAAAATTACTTTCTCACTTTCTCGAGTTAACGATTACAGAGTGATATCAAATCAACAGAGCCAAATTATATATATTTAACAAGATATAATGAATGCATTTTAAACAGACTTGTTATAAATGATATTTCCGAAAAATTATTATTTTTCATTTTTTCTAAGTTTTCTTTCCGGCAGCGACCTTCAGGTCTTAGATCCTATTGGTTCATTTGACTGCCTTGCTTCTTAAAGCTAATGATACCACGAGACTGGGGTTCTTTGGTCGCTGATTGCGAGGCCGTCCGTTAATTCGGTTACCGCGCAATCAATGGGTTCTCTTTTAAAGTTTCCGTTGATTTGCTCTAGGAAAAAAACGCAAATTATTTCGCCCCCTAAAGAAAAGAAACGTCGAGATCTCACGAGAATTCTTCAGTTAAACGAGTTGAAGAAATATCGAGTACGGATAATTTGAGGCGGGTTTTAATGAGTTAAGTTTCGAGTTGAATTTAGTCAGGAATTACCTCGTAATGAATCCGAGATTCATTGACAAGAGCCAAAGTTTGCCTAAGAGAAAGTCATTGTTCATAAAGAACCACAGAAAAAAATTCTTAGAAGCAAAGGAGGGCAAAATTCAGAGGTCGAGTGTCACGTCACTCAAGTCTTTGATCCTGAGCCAATACTTTCAAAAAAGTTAAGAGATCGTAAGTTCATCAGCCAATCATTGACGGCCTTTCAAGCAAAATCCACCAATCATAGACAAGAAAATAGAGCGTAAGTACTTACGTTCACTTAGCGAGTTTTGAAAGTATGGCCCCTGATTTCCAGGAATCATACTTTCAAAAAAAGTTAATATATCGTAAGTTCATCAGCCAATCATTGACGGCCTATCAAGCAAAATCCACCAATCATAGACAAGAAAATCGAGCGTAAGGACTTACGTTCACTTAGCGAGTTTTGAAAGTATAGGCCCAGGAATCAATACGAAAAGATGAAGGGTGCGATGGTAATGAGACCAAGAGGCGTAAAAGGAAATGTCAAGCTGCTTTAAAATGATTAGGCGAATTCAATACGTCTAAAAGTGAATTGAAAACACAGAATTTATGAACAATGAATTCAACAGTTCTCTACTGCTGCAATAGTTATTTTTATTAGTTTACTAGAAATATCAGTTATTATTATTAGTTAATTATAATATTATTGTTATTATTAAATATAAACTAATATTTATTAGTTAGAAGAAATATTTGCCTAAACTGTAAAATATTGACATAGCAGAAATTAAATTTATTGCATATAAACTTATTATTTTACATTTCAACCTACTCTCCTACCGACAAATTGCTAAAAAGAATTTTCCGCTGAATGCAACTGCAGGAAGACGACTAATGCATTCAAACAGAACTTGTATTATGACGAACATATGATGAATTTCAACGTTCCCATACTGCAACTACGTTAGTTGATCATCCTTTGTTCGCCTCCTTGCATAATCTGTATAGATAACTGCAGCGTGACGATCGTGTAGGTAGTTCGGATACCAGCAGCAACAGCGGTCCAGTTAACCTGATCCGTTCTCCTGACACCGAATGCGCTGCTGCCGAGGCCTCTGCGTACAGACTTGCAGTGTTCTGTCCAAACACGGCAGAATTGAGTCTTCAAACCAAGCTTATTTATCTTCCATTGAGTATGTGTTGACTTGCGAGTTAGAATGATTCAGGCGAGAATGCCTTGTCGTGTCCTTGCTTGACTGATCACAAGTGCCCTCAGATTGAGATGAGTTATCAAGAAAATTAAAAATACATCCTATGTCTGTCGGTGTTGTTGCAAAAGTCACTGTTGACTCCAAATTTAGTCACAATTTACTATCTTTATATTTTGAAATGAACTCTCGGCTTATAGTGTTTCTCGCTGCTACCCCTTGTTATTTCATGTAGGATTTCATTTTAGTCTTAAGTTATATAATTTAGTCTGACTTTCGTGTCTTTGTAAACACAGGCGAGAAAACTGACAAAGAAATTGATGACAAAGTCAGTCACAACTGTCGGTTCATTTCATCACGTCAGCACAGGGTAGTAATTGTGATTGTTGTAATTGATAAATAAAAATACCTGGAAGTTAATAATTGTTATTTAGATTGTGTTTCAATGCTTAAGAGTAATATTCCTTGGTAATTTTTTCAGTGTTTGGAACGGTTTCGTCGAATGAAGAAACTAATTTTTTCACCCTGGATGCGCATTAAATAAATGTGCAAATCTCGGTCAAACAGATCACTCAATTTCTCCCATAACTTGTTAGTCGTCGGGTCTCTTTTTTGTTCATTCATTACATTGATAAAAATATCCCCCTATACCCAACGTATGTGCAGGTGCACTCACATACAACCGTGACAGCGGCGTTGAACGAACGATTGACTCGGAGCGTCAATGATATTGCCCGTGCCAAAGAGATAAAAAATTTCTAGAGCTTTTAGAGGGACATGTGTCTTCGATTGACGATGTTATCAAGGGCTGTTGTCAGCGTGTTGTACAATAAATGCTAGCACAAGAGCGACTCAAAATTTTACAATTGCTGTTGAGCTTTTGCTGATCGATGCTGTCTTGTTTTTTTTTTATCCAATAAAAACATTACTCAATCTTCTTACTCTGAATAATTGTGTGCTATGGCGTTAAGAAATGTTCGAAGTTATTTGAACCACCATGCATCAGTGGCTTCAAGTATTTTAGTTCAGTTCAGTGTAAATGAAACAAATTGAAAAATGAATAATATGCACAGAATTGACATTGAACACAGCGATTGCCTTTACAACCGTCAAAAAATTCTTTTAATTTTAAGTTTTTACTTGGAATCATACAATTTTCAATTTATACATCTCTATGTCATAATCTCTATAATAAATATAATCAATTTCTTGCAGTGGCATTTCAAATTTATTATCTGTTCAACAGATTTCCCGTTGCTCCGGAAAGCTTCCTGAGCCAAAAGTTACGAGCTGCTATGCTTCCATTAAAAGTTAGTGCCCGAGTGCCGTGTCGTATCCTGGTGCTTTGAAACTTCGATAATACAGCCTCGACATCAAATATATTAATTACAAGACGTAAGAAATAATTATATTTGGAAAGAGCGTTTCTATTTTCTTCTACATGACCACGTCACTGTCTTTAGATATTACCTCACTTTGTATTTATTTGTTAAATCTTATTATGTTTTCTAGTGCCTCTTGTCTAAGTTATGGTCTCACATGGAAGAATTAATCCATTATTGAATGTATTTTCCTAATTACCGTTAGCACTCATGTTTATTTTGATAATCATAATTATAGCACCCCTGAACACATTCAAGGATCGTGGGTGCTATAATTATAATAAAGGCTGCCACATCCAAGGATCGTGACAGCACCACCGCAGCAACAGCGCACTCGCCAACAGCCTTTAAGTTTGACTTGAAGGAATAGCCAATCCATTTTTCAGCTTTGCTTGCTCGGAAGCTTCATTTGAGGCGCATTTTTCCCCGATGAAACGATCAAAGTTTTGATTGGTGCCTTTGAAGCTTCGTTACAATCCCTCGATAATGATTTTAGTCGAGCTTGCAGAGCCGCAGATGACTTTCTTTGCAGATATTTTGATGACGTAGGCAATGAGCTCCAACCGAAACTTGGGACAAACGAAACGTGCGCAAGTGTCAGGACTTCATCTCAGTGTACGATTACATTATTTAATGCCAGAAACACGAAGATACTGGATAGGAAAAATATGCATTCGAGTATATTCATGTACCTGCAAGTGGAGAGTTCCAAGTTCTAAATCTAAATTTTCTTATTCCTTACGCTAGAATGCCAACAATTGGTCTAGTATTTTTCACTATTCAAATAATATGCATGTCGCACTAAAATCAGGTATCTGAATTAAGGTTTGAAAATTTTGCGTTAATTTGAGCTAAGAGCTTAACACTTGAGTTAGGACATAAGTTTCAAATCGATTCGGGAATTAATGTGAAATAATTTTAAGTTTCCTGTAGTTTTCATTTTATGCAAAATAAGTTTTGTTATTAACTGTTCATTAAAAATTTATTATCTTTATAAAGCATTAACTACAATATTCTTTTAACACATACAGGGGTTGGAAAAAATAAGGGTCATTTAATCCCGACTGCTTCCTCCCAACCCTAAAGCATGGCGGGGATCTGTAATGATCTGGGTTGCAATTTCTTGGAAATCTGGCGGACCAATGATTTCTCTTCATGGAAGAATCAACAGCCATGACTATTTTTGAATTTTGAGGACCAAGTTCATCCAATGGTTCAAGCACTGTTTCCGGAGGGGACAGCCATCTTTCAAGATGATAATGTCCCAATCCTTACAGCTGGAATTTTTCAAATATGTCACGAGGAACATTCTAATGAATTTAAGCATCTCATTTGGCCACCACAATCACCAGACTGAAATATTATCGAGCATTTAGGGTCGATTTTGGAGATGCAAGTCAGAATTCGATTCCCGCCGCCATCGTCTTTAAAAAAGCTTCAGGGAGTTTTAACTGAAGAATGGATTAAAATTCCTTTGAAAGCAATTCACAATTTGTATGAATCATTACTTCGGAGAATTGAGGCTGTAATTGACTCCAAAGGTGGGCCTACAGCGTACTTAAATATATTTTGGGGTTTTCTCAGGTGTTTTCCTTATTTTGTCTAACCACTGTATGGGTTAATCCTAATATAAACTATAGAACTGAAATAACGAATTACATATAAAGGAACAACATTTTTCTATCGTTTTTAGTCCTAGAGGTAGTACTCGTAATATTCATCATGAATAATTCAAAAATAAAATCAAACCATTTGAGCATTGCTTGAGGTGCTCACTGCACCCCTCAGCCCTCACTGAATTGACCTGAGGTGCTCGCTGCACCCCTCAGCCCCTCACTCATTGACCTGAGGTGCTCGCTGCACCTCTCAGCCCCTCGCTGAATTGACCTGAGGTGCTCACTGCACCTCTCAGTCCCTCACTGAATTGACCTGAGGTGCGGCCGCCCTCTGAGGGCTATACGCAGTTTGCGCGGCTCTCCCGCGCGCATACAAAGCCATGCCTCAGCCAACGCTCCCGGGATCTCGTGTTGCCTCGTATCGTATTTTTTTAGCAGACAGTCAGGATGTCAGGCACTAGAGAAATACTAAGCTTTTCCTTATTTTTGGCTAAATATTTATTTCAGGGAGCGAAATATAAATGGCTGAAGCCTAGCCAACATATAAATAACTAACTTATGCATTTTAAATGATATACACACTGCAGTTTGTGTGTCTGGGGGGATGACACTGCAGTTTGTGTCTGGGGGATTGATGTATATATATAAAGGTGTAAAAAAGAATTTTTACGAGTTTTCTCGCTCTTTTCTTATAAATTGGCATGCAAAGCATGTAAGCCATCAGTATAAGTTGTTCATCTGAGTGGTTTATTCACGTGACAGTAAATACGCATTAGAGTGACCATGAAGAGCTCATGATGGCATACTTGATGGATTCGTGATTTATTGAAGCTAATTCATGGTAACATTCAAACGTACGTCTCAATATCCAAGTTATTTTTTTGCATCTGTACATTAAATTACCAGATAAAATACAACAAGGGTGTCGATGCAACTACAGGAGACTTTAGAAAAAATGCAGACGCACAGACTGCCCTGCAAAACGTGACGTTGTCTGAGTAAAAAAATGTGTTCAAAACAGAAGCTGTCAAACTTTTTAAAAAATATATTGCGATTGATGCTTTGAAAAATATTTTTTAGCTCTCGCGTGCTGAAAATAATACCATGCAAACTTCGTCATCCTTGCAACAACAATGAAATCAGTTTTACGCAGAATAATCTTTTACATCCGATTTTTTTTTCGTGAAGCCCAAAAGAAATGTGACTGGATATTCGATATTTACTAATTTCAAAGCTAATAATTGTTAAATTTAATACATCCAAAGGACAAAGAATGGTCGTGTGACAATTAATCCTCTATTGTAATGAAATTTTTAGCAGTATTTTCAGTATTAGGACCTCCTACAACCCAAAATACTTTATTTTTGATCCAATTAAGATTCACAACTCGACAATTTTTCCTGGAAAAACAGCTTTGGGCTTTCATCGAGGACGTCAGCTCTCATTCCAAGCCTTGCAAACATGTAACATCGTCAGTGCAAAATACACATGAAACCCAATATCTTCCAGCGAACTTCATTCAAACAAAGGAAGATAATGGAGGGTGATCAAAGACAGAGCTCGTCTTCATAAAACTTGACATGGGAAGAACAAAGCTGGGAGCCGCGGCACAGAACGAAGAGTTGATGAGGCGCGACGAAAGATGAAGGCGTTATGAGCATTAGGCTTGTGGAGGCGCATGTTGTGGCAGATTGGGGCAGGAACATAGAACTAGGTAATCATACAACATTCCCTAGTACTTGGAACTAGGTAATCATAAAATATTACCGAGGACTAGAAACTAGGTAATCGTACAACATTACCTAGGACTAGAAACTGGGTGATCATACAAAAATACCTAGGACTAGAAACTAGGTGATCATACAACATTGCCTAGGACTAGAACTAGCTAATCAAACAACATTACCTAGGACTAGAAACTAGCTAATCATACAACATTACCTAGGACTAGAAACTAGGTAATCAATCCAATCATACAATATTACCTAGGACTAGAAACTAGGTAACCATACAACATTCTCTAGAACAGGGTGTTTCAGAATTAAGTAACCCTTTTAATTTGTTAATAAATAAAAAACTAAGAATGTTATGAAGTTGAAACTTGTTTTATTTAAAGGAAGAACATTTTTATGGTAATATTGTATCCTAGTTTTTAAATATAATATCTTTTAAATGCCCACCACAATTGTTTTGACAAATATAATGACGTAACTATGATGCAATATTACCATGAAAATGTTCTTCTTTTAAATAAAACAAGTTTCAACTTCATAACGTTCTTAATTTTTTATTTATTAACAAATTAAAAGGGTTACTTAATTCTGAAACACCCTGTACTTGGAACTAGGTAATCATACAATATTACCGAGGACTAGAAACTAGGTAATCATACAACAATACCTAGGACTAGAACCTAGGTAATCATACAACGTTACCTAGGATAAGAAACAAAACTAAACAGCTTACCGATCATAGTAAGTAACACTGCACCTAAAGTTTGGCCAAGAACAGGTATTTTTTATCATGTATGATTATGCAATTCATGTACATTGTTAGCTTATCTATAAGCATGTAATTTTACAATCTGCTTGTTGGTTTTTCCTCCTGAATGAAAATAAATTACTGCTGCACACAAATAAAGAGGGTTATTTTAACGTCGATATTCATTGCTTTTTGGGTTTTCTTCCAAACCTTGAAAATATAGACTTTCGTATTAATGGCAGCACTGCACTCAATCTCTCCGTTGTAATGGGATTTGAGTTTTCCGATTGCTTGCTACGCTCCACCGAGTCAAGGTTGACGTGAACGTGGCAAACGCGAGTCATGCGAAGCGAAGCGAGAAAAATAGACAAGAAACCAATTAAGTAAGAATGCGCCGAAAAACGAATAATTTTTCGGTTTGGAATTTTCGGTCTCTCTTTGATAAAAGTTTGTATTGTAAGAATACTATCATCACAACATACCGAAAGTAATTATGCAAAATATTAAATTTACAAATTTATATAATATTCATTTGTTCTTCTCATAATAAATTAATACTCCTGCTTCCTATGTAAGGCATATTTTGTTTGCTATAATCAGTTAAAAATTGTCTTCCAGTTGCTGAATGAACTTAAATGAATTTCCAGTTTACTGCAGCTGAACAAGCCCTGAGTTTTTTAATAAAAGAATGTCTTTATTTAATTAGCGAATGGATTGCTACTATAATCGGTAATTTGTTAAAGTTGTTCGAAATAGCGTTGGGAAGATATGGTCTCTTTGCGGGCTTAAATTATCGGTTGAAATTCCATAGCTTTTATCATAAAACATTCCCGCTCGGCAGTAAAATCCCAACTCCAATAAAAGGCTTTTTTTAGGGCCGGACAACAGCCCGATTTATGGCCGTTCAAGTCAGCAATGGACGGAAAGAAGTGATGATTTTCGCGCCGTTTATGTTCTTTTGGGGCAGTTTCAAGCGATGTATATTTTTGTGATCGACATGTGAAGTCAAAAACTGCATCAGATCGTTTTTGTCTATCACAGAGACTTGCGTGTTAATCATTATGTAGAACTTTGAATGTAGTTCATTAAAAGTTGTATGGTTGAAGAACTATTAAAAAATTAAACTAAGGTAACAAGACTAAACTAAAAACAGCTAAAAAATTCTACACAAGTAGCCCTAAGACTAACTACCGCATTATAATATTTAAACTGAAGTCTGTCAGCCGAGTATCAACTTATGGCATAGGAATTAAATCATATTAAATGTTAATCATATCAATCATATTAAATGTTAATACAAGGAAATTCCCGGCAGATTCCAGGTTTACCAAGTAAATCCCAGAAACAAAACATGAGTATATCAAGCTGACAAAACCAGCAAATTCTGCTTGGTTCGAGTAAAATAATTTATAAATGAGGCGTCAGGTACAGTGGCAGCCAAGAACTCTGGCTCGGCTGCAAGAGAAAAGTATTCAAATATTTACCTTCCCGTGACTCCTTCACGGCTCTGTTGGACGGGTAAACAAACGTCCTCAGGCTCGCCCTTCCTATGCTACTCGACCTGGAGGTAAATTACATGCGGGCGTAATTTAAAAATTTATCTTGGCTAATGGAGTAAAATGCCTAAAATTTCCATTACAACCATTCACAGATTCAAGATAAGCATGAAATTGGGAGAAATACGACTGCCACATTCACCGTTGTTTATGAGCGATAAGTCAACAAACCAATATACCAATACTTTTATAAAATTAAAAATTACCTTGGTTTTCTCCCACGAATTTTTCATTGAAAGGCTAATTTACCAACGCTATTAAAGATTCAAAGCTACACAAACGGCATCAACAGTTCATTTTTCCACAAATATATTAACTCTTCACATACAAACAACTGATATTAAAGCTTCAAAAATAAACATACGGTATCAATGATTTACTTATACTGAAACCTCATTAATGATTAATAAATTCACATATGGAATTAACAACCGGTGTAAAAGGGACTATTTTAAATGTCTTCAAAGACAGCTTACATTGATCTGTATTTTCCAGCATTTTATAAAAATTTATCTCCATATGAAGATTTCTCTGCAAACTAAAATGGAAATGAAAGTTTCAGAAACTTCCGAACGTCGATTTCTCCAGCGATTGAGAAATGCTTGAGCCGCTCCAGCATTGTCAGCTGCAGGAACATCCGCAGCAAATTTCCTGCAATATCACTTCCCAATAGAAGATCCATATTGGAAAGATATTATCGTCGCGCAGATTTTTTGATTAAAGTTACATCATTCCAGACGTCTTATTCTGTCCCCGTCGTCCACAATCCCTTTAACGTCAGTGAGCAAAATCTAGCGGATCTAAATTTTAGAAAACGAAATTTTTTAGACGAAACTTCTTAGGTAAATATACTTTGCAAGACGCCGTAAACTTGGTAAAAAGTGTTGGATTTTTCCGGAATCAGGACAGAAATCTTTTCATGGATCCGCGCTAATTAGAGCAGTCGGGAGCATGATGCGCTAGCTGTTCAATACGTATAACGTAAACTAGTGAGCCTCCATAGACTTAGGAAGAGACTAGCGCCTGTCTCTAAATCAGTTAACCTTTGCCATGAACATTGATCATGAGTTGTTTATAGAAGGTAGTTTCCAAACAGTTGTCTTATGTATAAATAATGTTGATTAAATTTTATTCGACGAAATTAATTTGTAATTAATTTTTTTTCGACGTCATTTGGCTGTAGGATTACTACATGGTCGTGAGACCAGATATGCAGTACGCTTATTGATGCAGTATTACCAAACGCTTATTGATGCAGTAAGTTCATTGGACTTTTACCAGGTCTGGATATTGAGAAGCAAATCTCGAATCGTAAATGTGTGATGAACAAATCGAAAATTTCTTTAATAAGTAAACATAAAAAATGGTCATGTTCACAGTGTTTCTGAATCGAAGAGTCAATGGAATAATGAAAATAAAAGGCCTAATGTAGTATACCTGAGTCCAACAGCGACATGAGGATAAATTACTCTAAAGGTAACAAGTTATTTAAACAAAGAGAGTTGTAACAAATTTTCAGGAGCACACTATCATCACGCAACGGATTCTTACTAATTCGACTTCGATTTTTTAAATTTTGTAATACTTGAATTTATTTGACGTTGAGATTTCATGCTTGTCATCGCATTTCTGAGGAACTGGTAAGCTTTTCATAAAAATTACCTATGATGATAAGTCGATTTAATCGAATATTTCGTTTACACGAAGCTTTGCAACAACTTTTTTCTCATGAAATAAATATTTGGAAGCAATTTTCTGATAACCTGTGATCAGCTTTGGGAAAATTGTCTTCAAGAAAGAAACTTTTTATATCCGGGAATATCAGTGTGGCCTGTCTGTTATAATTGCGGTAATTTAACAAGACCCTAATTCTATGAGCAGGATGCGATATGTTACGAAATACGTTTAAGCATTGGAGAGACAAATAATTAAATAATTAACTGATCCGTTCTAAATTAGCTGATTTGTAATAATTAATAGTTAATTATTTATTTAATATATATTTATCATCATACATGCATCATAACTGCATTAACGGTCTATTTTTTGCAGGGAACACTCCACAAAGAGGCAAAATTGAAGGTTGAACGAACTTTACTTGAATTGTTCACATATTAACATTTTCGGTGGTTGTTTAACTTCACAGAATTACTAAAGACCACAGAGCACCAAGAATAACAGTTCGAATAACACCATTACAAGTGCCGGATGACGCCATATTCCCCAGCATCGTTAGTCTTTGGAAGGACAAAGTGTAATTTTGCGCGTTGACGCGCAATTTACGCTCGTCTGATGTGTGATGCATGAACGCGGCAGCGCTGCCTGCGCGAGTAGAGCAAGCGTTTGCGTGTTAAAGATGCAAATTGCGATTAAAGAATGTATTTTTACGATAATTTTTGGTGTGGAAAGGAATTTTTCGACTGTATTCATGGTACAAAGAAACATAAACGATTGCTTGAAATTGATGTTTTTAGTATTTAATCAATAGAATCAACTCAAAAGGTTGATTGAATACTGTTGTCAACGAAGATATTTCTGTATGACCTTTTCGATAATAAAGTATGACCTTTTCATCATTAATTGTTGGCTTCCAATGAAAGTGTTGAGAATAACTGGAGATCTGGAAATAAAACGATTGTTTTCACAGCTTCCTTTTTTTCGTGTCCTCCGTCAATTAATACCTAGAATGTTTTTAAATCTCATATATTAGTTATAATTATGATTTGATATGGAAAAACTTAATAAATTCTTCATGTTCCCCTTTTTCCTGGCTCAAGATTTGACTCGAATTTTGGATTCCAACCGCAACCTTAAAGCCAGCAAACTTTTGTAGTGAATTTTCCTTGCTCCAGTAACTTTGGTCTACACAGAAACTCGTTCCAAAAGCTATTAGAGGACAAACAACGGCAGCTCTGATTCCTCAGGATCGTTTTGGTGGATTTTTCTCGCTAAGATTGACCACGTCTTAATAATTCACTCCTTAACGAGCGCTCGAAAAACATTTAATTCACTAATGACCATTGTAATCGTTGCCAACCATTAAGTTTTTAGGTGCAGCGTCTACGACCAATAAAGTTGAGTTTTATTAACTGTGCTCTCTAGAGAATCTTGGCTCCTCTACGTGTCGAGTGCACGGAACTTGTATTGAGTTTGGTGATTGTTTTTCAGGAATTATATTGGCTTTATGTTTATATATAATTATATTTCTGTTAATTATTCTTGTTAATTAATTATTCTGTGTATATATAATTATATTCAACTTATATATAATTATATAAGTTGGGTAAACATGATGACAATATTCTCTTAAGCTGTCGCTTATCAACCTGTTATATATAAAACAAATGTAGCAACATTTTATTAGCCTTAATTAACAGAAAATTTACAAATTCGTAAAGAAATGCTATAATTATAAATCATATCGTTATTTTTTTCAATATCTATCGATAATTACCTATATCTGTGATTGATACTGTAAATTTCGCCTAATCCTATTTTGTTCGGACGGCTAATATTTTCAGCATTTCAAACAATATAAGAGTTTCAGCATCATATTTTATTTCTGGAGGTTTCTGTTATTGGCAAAAATAACTCAGGAGTGCAAAAATCAGACCTAGTATAGCAAAAATATTTATCATAAATTTAATTGTTGTTAATGAATTGAAATATATACAAGAATTACAACAGAATTCTTGTTTTTTAACTTTTTTATGGTTATTTATATATTTAAATATATTTATTTGTATTTTTTATATTTATATCTAAAGAATCAATCCCAGCAAGCTGTTAATACAAGCATGCTATTGTCCCTGCGATCTTCCAGCATATTGCTGGATTCACACGAAAATGTAAACTCTAATGTTAAACTGAAGCGAATGAGATAGGCTCTAAGCATATTCAGCACATAAATTAATTGTTAATAGTGAAGATGAAAATTCAGCCAAGGAGAAATTCTGTGATCGTCACGCGCTCTTAAACCGCTGACCTGATTTAAGCGCCTTTGCTTGATGGAAAGCGCGGCACGAAATTTAGATTAAAACAAACCTCGTATCATTTTCTTCCGATATTTTTCAGTTTGTTCAAAATAACTAAAATAAACTAGATTCAAATTAGAGCAACCATTTTTTCTTCAGTGAAATTGTAACGTAATTAGAAAAATCTATTACAAATAATAATCAGTTGAAACGAGTTAGATTTATAAAATACATAAATCTTACAGATTAGATAGATAGATTACATAAAAATACAGAAAATTTATCTTTACTGGACGTAATACTAGTGATAACTATCAATGGAATAATTAACGATAAGTAAATGATTTCAATTGAATAATTTGAATTAGATATTCTATAACATTTAGCAACATGAAGCGGAAAGTAATTTTTGAACAAGCGGCCAGCGCATGATTGTCGACGATTCAGAAAGTTACAATTTATGGAGTAAATATTGAATTCTGTGTCATCTCTGTCACCCGCACTAATCCAAACAAAGAAAAATGTCCAGTGGCTTGCCTGAAATAAAATTTTTATTTAAGAATATAATTTACATTTCTGCACTTTCCCAGCTTTTACGACCGGAAAATTGTCAAGATTTGTTGCCGGGAATCCAAAGAAAGTCACTAACATGCGGCAAGTTTAAGCTTTAGTTCGCAAGAGTCTTAACAACTTCCGGCTCGTATCGCAATATTTGAAAATTCCAGATTTCTTCACCGAGAAGTTAGGCCGATGAATTCATGATAAAGTTCACTTCAAACTGACAGAGGAGAATCGACTACACCACTCAAGTTGAACTGAAGCAGCAAGTGGTTAAAGTTTCGAAGATTTTACCGTTAACTTTCGAGGTTTATCAGCAGGACGATGTCGTAGTCGTTATTAGGTCGTCGTTGTTAGAGAATACCTTTTTAAAGAACGACCTGTCATTTGTTTCTAAGAAACTTTGGAGAATAGCAATAAGGTTCGATTTCGTTAACAGAAATTCGGATAAAGAATGCCCATGCGCTCTAAAAAAATTAAGTGGGAGGAAATTCTGCACAAATTAAAATATGTTCAATAGGCTCATCAGAAGATATTTCAATGCGGTGGTTGTCGGCAGCCATGTTAACTAAGCGAGATTTTCTTAAATCATCGAGGAGTCACATTACTGCCTGAAGCTGCACTGAATTCTCTGCAATGAAGCTGTCAATAGCATTGCTCGTATCGCTGAACGCATTTCAGCGATAATTGCTGGAAGATATAATAGATAATATAAGATAAATATAATCAAATTCGATTGATTATCCTCTGCTTAATGAATTGTTCTTACTAGATAACCGAACTTTTTGAACTAGATACTAGATAGATTGAACCGAACTAGATAACCGAACTTTGTTCTTACTAGATAACCGAATTTTAAACATCAGTATACTATCTAATCAATATAATTAAATGTTTTGGGTTTGTGTCACGTCCAGTGCGCGCTTGACGTGCAATTTTTTATTCATACGTTAATAGCGCGGACGTCACAGTATTCAAAATCACGGCCGCCCGTCCGCACATTGTGTTGATAGCTGCTGCTGGGAGTAGCGCTACAGCTGCGCTACTTCATAGTCCGATTAGTTAAAAATTATACATTCTTTGTCAATATGTTGTGATATTTATCCATTTATTACCAGTGTAACGAAATGTTGTTTATCTCTCAATACTAGGGTAAAGCAATCGAATTCCACCTTGAGTGTTCCAATTTAGACTAGGGAAGTCATTCATGTAAGTTCAGTGACCTGCAGTCACAAGTCATGCCTTATGATATATCTGGCAATATTATTATATAAATGTCGAGTTAAACCTGAGTTTACCATGTCAAGTTAAACCTGAATCCTTGAGTAATTGAAGTACACATATTTTTTTTTAGATTTGCCTTCCTATTCCCGGTGATTAACAAAACTGAAATAAAGAAGATAGGATGAAGATCTCGGAAGCCTTTATTTCTAATTGTTCCTGCCTGGCTATTATTGAGTGGCTCTTAGAATTCTAGCCAGGACAGCTTAAATTCAAATGAATAAAATAGTAATAGGAGAGAATGGTATTTAAATTTTTAATTTGTGTGAAAAATTTTAATGTCGATTAGATAATAAATGATTATGCTTCGTCCAATACAAATAACAAATTTTTTTAGTCCTTAGCACCCAATCAATGATCCAGTTCAAAACAACCCACACAACTTGTATGATTAGCATTAAATTTTACTCATACATAAAATAAAGACTGCTAAATAAGGTTTAACTCATCTACTTGCCACTGCTAATTCGAAACGGAAAGTAACCCTGAACACCCGACAAACAACTCGCGTCCCGGGGCTGTGATATCCCAACGCCTGAACACCCTTTACACAACTCCCTAATGATGCCACGTAATGCTAATGGCGGTTTGTAATCAGCTTTTCTATAATGGCTCACACGAAAATAAAAAAAAATCAACCAGTAAATGGAAAAAGCACAGCCGTTGTCATGTGTGCGCTTATGAAAAACAAATGAAAGGCATAAATATTGTTTCGTGCGATGTCGTGGTCGCTCATCCTCCTGTTTTTTATTCGCATTTGGTATGAAATTACGTTCAAAAATTTCTCAAAGCGAGCATTTTCCCAAATAATTTCAGTCTTACAAGTTTTTTTAAGTGGATGGAAAGTGTAATAATAAAGCCGATTTATTACCAGAATTTGGGTAAGAACTTATTAGGCTGTTGCGAAACTTGCTTACTGATGCAATAAGTCGAAGCCACATTAATTTCACAGGAAGGGGCAAATCAGAAGTCATCATCATTCATCAGCCAGGTTTTTCTCGAAGAAAAAATGGTTGTGCAGGTAATTGGAACTGTGAGAAGCAGTGAATCCCACGACTCCATCACTGACTGTGGCAGCAGTCCCTTTGCCGGTAATTTTTGGTGTATGCGGGAGATTATATCGGTGTGGTCCGGAATAATCCTCCCAGCTGTAAATTTTTGGTGTGGCTCGCTGCAATGGTAGCAGGAATAGATAATTGTTGTTTTTTTTTGTATTTAAAAAAAGCATATTATTGGTTTTGTCCACTAGAATGGTACAAGCAGGAGATTATCGATGTGGTCCGCTTAAGTAAACAAACAGTAAATTACTGGAGTGGTCCGGTTGGAATGTTACCAGCAGTAAATTGCTGACTATGGTCTGCTGGAATGATACAAGCAGTAGATTATTGGTGTA
Organism: Hyalella azteca; assembly: GCF_000764305.2. Lineage (NCBI taxonomy): Eukaryota > Metazoa > Arthropoda > Malacostraca > Amphipoda > Hyalellidae > Hyalella > Hyalella azteca. The sequence goes on along the minus strand of NW_025943380.1, from coordinate 295,232 downwards.
GCTCTCCGGCATGGTATTGGCTGAGTATCTATCAGCAAGCAAGTAAGCTAGGCAAGTCTCCCCAAGACAGTTATTGATATTAACGAGGCTGTAATATTCATGGGGGTAATACATTGGGGCAATTAGACCGTTAGTGTGTGTACGGAAACTCTCCTGCAGCAACAACCATCGTTGCCACATATAGAAGATTCTGATTATTGCCTGTTTTAAATCTATTCGTGTTTGGTTGCTTCATAAAATTTTGAAGTTTTGTCCGTATTTCAATCAAGAAACGGAAAAAATCTATTTATGAGATCATTGCAAGCAATAATCGATGATTTTGAAGAAACTAAATGCGCGAAAAGCTACATTGCCACTACATTGCGGAAAGCCAGTGGCAATAAATACTGTTTCTTGCGTTTGAAATTTTCATATGTTAACTGTCTTTTCTCGATTATCTTAATTTTTTTAAAGATACGGCCATTTTAGGAGCATCTTCACTGATCGTTTCTTTAACCTGGGATTCCAGCTATTTCTCAGTTGCTAGGTTTGGAGTCACATCTTTCAACGAAGTGAGTAAATGCCTCCATAGATGACTTTATATAGACCTCGTTCTGAATAAGCTATGAAATCTCGTCCCGATCGACGGCTTCTAGGTGGAAAAATTTTATACGTGTTTTGATTCCTCACAACGGCTTCTGGCGAGCGCGAAACTTTAATTATGACAACTCAGTTAAAGCAATACATGCACATATAAACAATAATTATACAGAGCGTAAGTGTAGTGTTTCATCAACTGGTGTTATGGCTGAAACACTGCAATATTATTGAGGTGACCAGTTCTATGTTTGGTAGTTAAGTGTCAGTCTATGCTATCTAAAGCACTGCACCAAGCCACGCGACCGGGACTAAAATACGATTTAAAATTTATTTGAAGCACAGGAGAATAATCTTCACAGAAAAAATAATGATTTACTTATTGAATCGATATTGAAATCGATGTGCCTTGGTGAAATCATGTGTGGTTCGGGCCCATGAACGAACAATTGAAGTAAAATAATTCTATCCTAAATATTTGCGTTGATTTCCGCATTTTTGTGGAATATTTCTTATGTTAGGGGATCAATGTAAAATGAGAATCCGTAATAATTAAATTATTTCGTGGTATTTTTTTCAGTCTTTAAACTGTTTTGGGGAATACTTTGAGCAAAATAAAACTGACTTAATAGTTTTTAGACACTTTTTTGCTCGTTCAAATGAATTCTTTTTGCATAAACGTTTTAGTAATTGCTTTCAAGATTCGATTTGAATTTCTTCGCGCTGAATCAAAATATACAACACAAATAAAGCGTAAAAATTTGTACATCATTCCTTAGACCAAATTATGTTCAAATTTCAAAGAAGATGAAATTTAATTCCATCTCAAATTAGAAACGAGTCCAAAAAACGACAATATTGCGATCATTTTAGAGCACTGATTGAATCATAGCTTCTTTGCACAAATTTTTGTAAGTATTAAGAAACGTCAAGAAAACTTTAATAACGATTGCTCATTATACTGCTAAAACTCCTAGAATTTTTTTAACGATTATAATTGAAGGTACCATATAATGTATAATGATGGTACCATTAAGTGTCATCTTAAGCTCGCAAACATGAATTATAAACGAATGAATTATTTGTGTAATTAATTCAGTGATTCATTTCTTGCAATTCTAATCAGCGTAGTCAGCCTCTGCCGAGGACGCGACAGGGTTAAGTTAGCCAAGTCGCGGTCAACCCATTGAAGTAACTCCAGCCCTTAGTATATTAGATAGGAACCCTGCAATTTATCTTCAGACAAACTATCAAACTTCATATTTGTCGCGAGCAGAGCCCGGCTGCTACAGGGAAGGAGGGCCATGCGATCTTCGACAAGGAGGACCGTAAGTCGCGCTGAAGCACCAACACCTGCGGCCCTAGGTAGTTGGTCCCTTAAATACGACCGCATAGTATATTCAGAAATTGCCACTCAGACATTAGATGCCAAGTGCAGAATAAGCGGTTAATGGCTCCCAATAATAGCTTCTCCAAGAGTATTTGAATATTCACAATGAGTAATCATGAGCCATGAGTGAGTCACTATAAATGAATTACGAAACATATGTAAATGATGAAATGTTCTAGGCGTAACATAATTGCGGAAAGCCAAATTTGGCCGCAGCAAGTCGGGTGAAATTAAATGCAAAGTGCGTCGCTGAAGGTTGATTCCCTTTAAATTTGTATCTTTGGCTATAACTCTGATGAAATAAATAAGGAAGTGAATGGGACTGTTAGACTCACAACTGATGTGAATAGTTCAAGTCAACTAATAAGCCTTCATGCATGAAGAATTATGGTTTCTGAATGTAGAATTGCGTAGCAGTGAACTTTTCGACAAAAATGTGTGAGATTTTCATAAGCTTATGGTGCTAATTTGTTTTTTTCTCGCATTGGAAGTTCTCTGAGATATTAATTTAGAATACGGTGTCCCCAGGTATAACGTAAACGGTTTACAGCCATGGCTGCCAACATACTTCGTTTTCTCTCTTTATCTTGCACCGTACGCAACCTCACAGGCCTTATTAAAAATACGCGGTCCCTTTGACGCGGCGCTGTGAACAGGAACAGGGCTCATGAAAGTGTAACCTGAGGACTGAAAGGACTCTCGTTCTCATTTATGTGAGCTATAATACTACGTGAGCCTCGAGACACATTCAATGAACTTGAGCCTCAGCCGTCCAATGAGGAGGCACTCGCTGGTGGCCACACACGGGCCTCTAATGGTGCGAGCTGAAGAGCGTGTAGCGCTGCACAGTTCAGATTCTTTCCTTTCATTTGAGGCTTAGAGAAATTTTCAATTTTAGAATGTTAATTACTAACAGAATATTTTTCCCAAACGTCCACAAAATTATTTCCGCTTTAATTATCCCTAAGTAATATCACTATATAACTTGTTAAAAACTTTGCATGAGGAAAAATGGTCTCAAATTATTATCAAACCGAATTTCCAATGCAAGGTTTAATACAAGGATAATTCTTTTTAAATTTAACTTAATTGCAGTAACATAATGAAATTTTGTGGAATTTCTTATGCAAGATCTTCCTAAATTAAACTAATTAACCTTCTTAACGCCGTGAAGAAACATGAAATACTTTCCGTCATTGAAAAAAATATACACGACAAAAATAAAAATCTATTCAAATTGAATATCCCCATGAACAAGTACAATACCAGGTTTATTTGTAGGCAGTAAAAAATCTCATGCAGCTTAAGTAAAAGCTTCTAGATTTGTCAATTTTTAATATAATTACATTTTTAGGATATCAGAGAAACCCAAAAAAATTCATGGTTCAGTGCAGATTAAAAATTAAATTCTCTCATTAACAATTTTTCGCGCATCAAAGGCAGACAGCGAAGGTCAGTCGCACATTTATCCAGCTAGATCGTCCTACAGAGCTTCGTAAAATGGTCAAAGGAAATCTTCGTTTTAGTGTCGCGACCTAAAAAGCTCTAACGATCGGTAATGCAAACTAGCACTTTTCTCTCTCTGCTGCCTCCCTCGGCCACCTATTCTACAGAGGACTGCATTCACCGCTGCAAATCTTGGCATGCTTGTTAATGGACGTATGTACTGCGCCGATGATTTTCGTGTGCGTAGAGCTTCATTGCCCCAGCATTGTTTGCAGCTGCAACGGCACCAAATTGAGAGCTCTCCTACGGGAACGAACCGCATTCGTTTAGGATTGCAACTTCAGAGGACCTTCTCCGAACAGAAGATTTAACTCGTACTCCCAGTGCCCGAACCCACGACGTGCTGCAATGATACTTGTAAAGAACATCTATCCTCACTTGCTTCAAAACCCACACTCGCGATTACCAAAAGATAGCAGGGAATTGAATCACATAACTGTTAAATTATTTTTTAAGAACAGCCAAAACAATTAAACATTTAGTGTATCAATTAGAGTTAACGTACATCAATATGTTTTAAGCAAAATTTCTCCTTGTACTTAATTTCATTGCTTACCACACAGCACCCTCGTTGAAGACACCTACATTAACGAACTTTACATGAGTCAAAACTTGCCAAAAGCATGCAAAGTGCATGGCTAAAAAAGAGAATTTTTTTCGTTAGTTATATTAAGCTTTGGTATATTGTCATGGCTGTAATTTCGACGACTGAAAATTTATCCGAGAGGTCAGAGTTCTTAAACAAAGGGAAAAAGATTTACGCTGAAGCGGAAAATGAACGACTTCGTTCTCATTATTGTTGTGGTATATTGCAAGCCAAGACTTTATCAGCCTCTCGCTCAGCCATACAGATAACTTTTCGGCGACTTGGAGTCTAGACCTAGTTTTTTCTGTGGTAATATTTTAAAGACGATACAGCAGAAAAGTTTATCTGTGAACCAGTCGTTTCATACAGTCTGCACTAAATTGTTGCAAAACCCAGGTTGCTGCTTTGAACAGCGGGCTCTTGAACTGAAACTAGGTTACCGCTTTAGACGAAAGGCTCATGAACTGAAACTAGGTTACCGCTTTGAACAAAAGGCTCATGAACTGAAGCTAGGAAGTTGCTTTGAACAGAGGGCGCATGGACAGAAACTAGGCTGCTGTTTTGAACAGAGGGCTCATGGCCTGAAACTAGGCTGCTGTTTTGAACAGAGGGCTCATGGCCTGAAACTAGGCTGCTGTTTTGAACAGAGGGCTCATGGCCTGAAACTAGGATGCTGTTTTGAACAGAGGGCTCATGGCCTGAAACTAGGCTGCTGTTTTGGTCAGAGGGCTCATGGCCTGAAACTAGGTTGCTGTTTTCAACAGTCGTCTCGTGGAACAAACTAATCCGTTTTTCTCATTCAAAAAACGACTCTACACATAACAAAATCCTTGACATCAGGTGAAATTAATATCTTTCTTCATCATTATTCATTTAAAGCTAATAAAAATTTTTTATTGTTCCATCAACGCTAAAGTATTTATCTTTTTGTAATGACTTCTAACGATCTATACACCTCGTGGTGGGATTTTAGTAACTTCTCTTCGCAAAAAGTAAAACTTTACATACTTTTTTCTCTTATATAGAGTATACTTTAGAAAAGTATGTACCACACGCAATTTAATTTTAAAATCAATCTGATTGGAGTTTGGCCATTATCCGCGTAATTTTTTCTTTCAGGACACAAAAATGCCGAGAATGAGGCAAAGTATATGGCTTCTTGAGTGTGACTCAGCAATGATTTCCTATGACCATCGTTAACAAGAATCGACCAGCTGCGCCTATGTTGACAATTGTTCAATTCTGAGCGGGAAATTTGTTCTTGATGAAATGTGTAAGGGCAGATCAGGCTGAGGATGATGCAACACAGAACCCATCAAAGTGTCAACCGTTTGAAACAACCTGTTTTTTTTTGTTCAAAAACAATGGCGGTTGAGCGATAGCTCGCTTTTTAACAGACAATACTTATTGCATTGGTTGGCAATTGTACCAACAATCCTTCCTTCCCCAAGCCTCCTGCATTCTTGCCGGCTAGCCTTCTATAGGTCTTCTTTCTTACAGCCAACCTACCTTGAGCCTCCTGCAGTCTTGCCGGCTAGCCTTCTATAGGCCTTCTTTCTTACAGCCAACCTACCCTGAGCCTCCTGCAGTCTTGCCGGCTAGCCTTCTATAGGCCTTCTTTCTTACAGCCAACCTACCCAGAGCCTCCTGCAGTCTTGCCGGCTAGCCTTCTATAAGCCTTCTTTCTTACGGCCAACCTTCCCTGAGCCTACTGTAGTCTTGTCAGCTAGCCTTCTATAAGCCTTCTTTCCTACGGCCAACCTTCCCTGAGCCTGCTGTAGTCTTGCCAGCTAGCCGTCTTTAGGCCTTCTTTCTTACGGCCAACTTTCCCTGATCCTGCTGCAGTCTTGCCAGCTAGCCTTCTTTAGGCCTTCTTTCTTACGGCCAACCTTCCCTGAGCCTGCTTCCGGGGGGTCTTCTGTGAGTCTGCTGCTAAAACTGACAGACAAAGAAGAAGCAAGGCGAACGCGTTCCACGGGATCGAAATTTGTTCCCGACGACTGAAGATAGCAACGAAAGGAAGACACGTAATTAACTATTGAATTTCAGTACAAATTTAAATGAAACATATCAATGTAAACGACGATACTTCTTTGAAAACCAAGAAGAAGTGCTATTACTGTGGGCAATGTGAACTGTTAAACGCTGGAGTTGACACACTGCAGAAAAAAATCACGAGACCACAGTATAAGTACAGCAAGTGATGGTTACGAATAAAAATATATGAACTTATAAAGGGAATGAGTCGCTGTTGCAAGATTACACGTCTTTCCCTCCAGTCCTCACTGTGCAAGCGTGGCTATTGTGCAAGAAAATTCATAAGTATTTTTGATCTATATAGTACAAGCAGCTTGCGAATGAAGACTAAGACGTCAATTGGAGGTTTGATGGATTTTTATATGGCAAGTAAAGCTAAACACTTTTAGGAACCTACCCTACGATTGATTCAAGTGTTTGCGCAATGCATCTCTATATAATACAGAAATCAGAACAAGAAACTAAACTGCAAACCCATTTAGCTCCTTAAAAGGACCACATGTAGTAGAAAGCTCTCATAGAGAACTTCTGCTTGTAGAAACTTTCTACTTCACCTTTGCAGAAAGTTCTCATAGATAACTTTTTATAATTTAAATGAAATAAGGAAGCACAGTTAAAGGTGTATCCATGCAATCGATACTTAGTTTAAAGGCATACAAGCATGCACTTTAAAGCTGGCATAAGCCTAGCAGTTAAAGAACAAAGGCTACACGGAGCAAAAAAAAAAAACACTACGGGATCCAACACTTGGCTTATATATAGTGTCAGCACGATAAAATTTAAATGAGTGGATACAGGAGTGCCAGCATGCAATTTACATAATTTAACAAGAGGACAACACGTCTACACAACTTTAAAAGTAACAGAAAGTCAATATTTAACGAAAGTAGTATAAATGGCTCAATGCGGAGATCCGCCCCTAACAAAATTTAGAGTCGCCCCAGCTTCTGGTACTCCAAATCAGAAGCTGCCGCGTCTGTAAATTTTCACTGGGAAGAACTCCTACCCTAACAAAATTTAGAGTCGCCCCAGCTTCTGGTACTCCAAATCAGAAGCTGCCGCGTCTGTAAATTTTCACTGGGGCACAAGCACTTAAGAAAAATTGACGATCTTGCCTCTTAACATGAGACTGTCGACAAGCATTGGCAATTTGAAGAAGTTAATAGATGACAAAATTTAATAAAACTTGAAATTCTGGTTTTTTATTGTATTTCTTGTTCATTTGAGACATATGTTGAGTTTTAATTGGTTCTTATGCGACTGTAATAGATATCAAAGTACATCGGAACTTTTGAAGTTCCTTTTAATGTAACATTGCTATCACGAACCTAATAAAAAGCTCTTTTTCAGTGAATTGCACCATAAATATTATACCAAGATTTGATTACTGTGAATTGTTCACTTTGAAGCGTGAAAAAACGAAATTTCTTCTTACACTGTTAATTTATGTTTTAAATCCTTATTTTCTGTGTTGTATTCAAGAGTATAATATGTATAGCAGCTGCCGACATTGCTCTAGTATTTGCTGGATTTAACAGTTCATTAGTTTTCATATTAATGTCTGAATTATTAACTGCTTTCTATTGTTGCTTAATAGATCTCTACAATTAAAAATGTGCATGAAATATTGTCATACAAATTAAAATACATATTAGTCGCACTTGATAAATAGTGATATGGACTTCTACTTTTATTATAACTATGTTATTCCTTCATCAGAATGACAGACTCATGGGCTCTATATTTTTCGCCGTGCAGTTTATTAATTTTCATCAATGAAGGAAATCTGTTCGCAATGATTAGGTGTGGCCGTATGAGGAGGCATCTCGCTGCGGCTGCTCATGCCGAGACTGGCGTCTGTTGTAGATTGGGTTAACAGTTTGAAATCGGCCCCCCGGACACGGTAAAGATAATTTAACTAAAACTAATTTATTCAAATTAAATAAATGAGTTAAATTTTGATGAAATTAAAATGGTCATTTTAAAGAATGGTCATTTTTTGGCACATAAGCGATTATGAGTCAAAATAAAGTTTATTGACCAGTCACTTGACTTCATTATATGACCAAATAAGCATTTTATTATTCTCTTCGCTATGAGAAGGGCTACTAAAAGTTTTGTATAACATTGCTTCCTTACTAAGCATAAATTTGGAGGCTTTTTTTACGGCATCTAGCTGTTGCTCTTACTTTGGCCCCAGCTAGTAAGGTATTCTGGGCCGTGCAATATAGGATGACAGCAAACATAGGCACACAGAGCTGTGTAGTATAGCTGTGCAGGGCGACTTACAACACAGAGCTGTGTAGTGTATCTGTACAGGATGATCAGCAACCTGTGTAGTGTAGCTGCACAGGACGACTAACAACACAGAGCTGTGTAGTGTAACTATACAGGACGACCAGCAACATAGAGCTGTGTAGTGTATCTGTACAGGACGACCAGCAACACAGAGTTGTGTAGTGTAGCTGTACAGGACGACCAGCAACACAGAGCTGTGTAGTGTAGCTATACAGGACGACTTACTTTTACCACGCGCAAATGAAAGTTTAAATGCAAAATTTTGCTTCGTTTGTTGAATCCAAACATGCGCTCATGAATCCAATCATGCATCATAAAATTAAATTTAGAAAATATGCCACTATTTACTGTAACAACATAAATATTTTCATGAGAATTTCGGCTGTCAAGAAAACATCTTTTCTAAATATTCGCATAAATAATCGACATTTCTATAAATTATAAAATCATATTGGGTTTCTTTACATTGCTTATTCTCTTGAAAAGTCGAAGAGATTTTAATGGGTCTTGTAAGGCACCGCAGACAATGCCAGTAGAGGAAGCAATCCTCATTTGCAGTGAAAAGTTTAATTAATTAAGTTAATTAATATAAAGCGATAAACGAAAAATTTTTTTAATTTATCCAATGACTTAAAATTATTCCGAGACATGGAGTTTTCCATTCAAATGATCGAATTACTCAAATTCATCCCCCAAATTATTTCATATGTGCATTGAATAGTGTACAGTGATAATATTGATAGATCATTTATATGTTCTTAATTTGATTAATTTTGTTCGATTTTGCTATTGATTACTAAATTCAGGTTATTTATGAGATCAGATCTAGTGTTAGTCGAGCTCCCTGAGGATACAACAAATCTGCTCGGAATTATGAGAAGCTCGATCTTGGGCTCCAAGGCGCGCGACCGAACCTCATGCTTTTTCAGCCGGATATTATGCAGAAAAAACACACCGCTCGTGCGGGGGAGGCCAAAATATTCCCAGCATAGGCATTACTCTGTTCTTGCATTCACCGCTAATGAGAAGAAAACATTCAAGATCTTTAAGGAAAAAGTCGACACGAAATTCTCCTCTCACGCACCGCTAGTGGGTCGTCACGGCAGCACATAAGTTTTACGTCAATTTTGTTCTAGAAGAAATCACGGCAAGGGGCGCTCCAATGATTCAAAATTCCCAAGCACTGCTGACTCTTAATATATTTTTATCAATTATTGAGACTAGCGCACTTAATTCAAATTGATTGTAATGCCATTATGACAATCAAACTGATTGTTGTACTGCCATTGTTACTACATAGTTCCATTATTCTCTGTTCTAAAATTAAAGCAACAGAATGACACGGTAACCTTGTTGTTTTCATCTGTAACAATTAATATCCTACATAAATTTATGAACACGATTGTTCTTCGTAGCACCTCTCGTCTATAAGTCTGCATTCTTTTAAAGCTCATGGTACGTAGTTGTATTCGAAAGTTTATGATATTTATGTTCCATGACTTAGCATTCTTACGACAAAGATCCATGACGTTCACTATTACTATCAACATATTTATTGATAACAAAACTTATTACCGATTTTGTTCTCTTAAAATTATCTGTTAGTGTTTTTAAGTTTTCTTCGTTTTAGCAAATGCAGGGCAAGCGTTTTTATAATCAGTCCTAAATTTCAGGAAATCTCTCAATTATTTTTGCGGTTTTCGGTTTTCATGACGACAATTCAGTGGTCGTCATGAAAAATATTTAAATTATTCAACTAAGTTTTGGGATCTTAGATAACTTAGCAGCTTATGAATCAATTCATCGATTGATAAAAATTGTGTGAATAGCGGTAGATGCGTGGAGTTATAATAGTTATGCACATCACTTCAGACTTCAATTGCCACATTTAAATTTAAATTAATGCCTGCTATCGAAGACGGTTTTAAGAATAAAAATTAACGTCAATGAGAATTCTTGTTACTAATTGATTAAATTTTGCTTTTAGTGACTAAATACACAAACACACTAGCAATCAATCGCGGATATCGTGATTCAATTTGCCTTTATCTTATTAATATTCAATTTTTTGACAGACTTTGAAACCTTAAACCCATTCCTGTACTTAATTTGGAACTGTGCCAAATATATCCGTCAAATATGAACGGGATGAGTCGAATTTATTCGTCACTTGACAGGCAAAGGAAAACTCCTTCAAAATCTCGCTTATCCCTTTCTTAAATAACAAAAGTGAATTTTAGAGTTAGCGTAATACATATTAAAAAAATATTAAATACATAATTATTTCCAAGCATCATTATTCCCATCAGAGATACTTAAATATTAGGTGTAAAGTCCACGGAGTTATACGCATTTAGGAGTCAACAACATTTCGAGAGTCAACATTTTCCACTCAACATTCAATAGCGATAGATATCTACTTTCTGGACAAATTAACAATTATTTTCTTGTATGTTGAAAAAATTCTGCAATTATTTCACAATTTCGAGCAAGGCAAAAATCGTCACTATAACGCCAATAAACTTGAATACCTATCATTTGCAGGTATTTCTGCTGAATTGAAAACTATGGTTAAACTAGTCGTCTATTACCTTTTATTCCTTTACCCGACTCGTGGCCATATTTTCAATTCTAAGTTTGATTCAAGCTCATTACAAGTCCCGTCCATTGTTAGCCGTTTTTCCGAAGTTCCAGCCTCAATTAAAAATAAATGAAGTAAGTCTCCGCGTAATCGGTCATCTGTACAGCAAGCATTGAAACGGCACGCAACAATTTCTCATTCGTTTTGAAAATGTTCAAAATTTTACTGGAATGGAACTCGCGCAGGATTCATGAGGGAACAAACGTTGTTTTTATGAGTAAATTGTTATACAATGTAAAATTGGCATCTAGTAGCCTTTGGAAAAATATTACAAATCCATTTCGAGATTTGGATCAAGGAGCGCGTAAAATAGAACGTGTAAATCCTTTAATATAATATATTAACATTAGCATATAACCTTATTGTGACATTATGTTAATTGAGAGAGAAAATAGAGCGCGTAAATCCTTTAATATAATATATTAACATTAACATATAACCTTAACATGACATTATGTTAATTCTTAAATATGATATATTAAGGCCTTAGCATACTATATATTATCTTACTATATTTGACATGCATTAATATGAAATACTAAGGGATTTGCGCACATTGCGCAACCGTTCACAAAGTTATCCACGAATCAGGTAAGATATTTGGTTAAAATCATGAGCAAAATTTAATCAGTTTTGCATGGTAAGTGAGTTTTATTGCACTCGTTTCTCTCCCGTAATTTCAAAGTTTATGACATCGAGATTAATCGAGAGAAATAATTAATTAAGTAAAATTCGTTGAAGAACGTTGGGCGATTAAATTATGCAATATTACTGTCTACTTAATATGTTCTAAACAAATGTGATGCCAAATTAATAATCTAATTATTATTGTAAATATATCATTATTAATAATTATGTGATGGTTATATTTACCAAAAGGTGTGAATATGCTTGAAAAATTACCTTAAATAAAATATAACAGTTGCATCGAGTTCTGGGAGTTATTTTTAAACTTAACTTGTTCACCGAAGATGAAAACATTGGAAATAAAATTTCAGTTATGAAAATATGTCAGGAATTACATTCGGGAAAAGCTCTAAATTTTACCACAGAGCGATTCAATCGTCACTTTCTTGCGGAGAGAAACCCATTCAATGGTGAGTGTAGGTGTAGTTGAAATTAGTTTGATGAAGTCAATACTCAATTCACGGCCTATGAGAGTTATTTAATTTATGTTCGTCTTAAAGCTGAAATAAATTGATCGAACAGAAATACTTGGCAGCGAAGGGGATATTTTTATTACCGGCATCACAATTCCAGGTCGATCGCGAACAAATTTATATTTTCGTATTCACTCAAAATTAAAAAAATACTGAGACGTGACACTGCATTGCCACTGAGACTTGTCACTGCAATTCCTCTAAGATGTGTCACTTCAGTGCCACTGAGACTTGTCACTGCATTGCCACTGAGACGTGTCACTGCAGTGCCTCTAAGATGTGTCACTGCAGTGCCACTGAGACGAGACACTGCATTGCCACTGAGACTTGCAATTGCAGTGCCTCTAAGATGTGTCACTGCAGTGCCACTGAGACGTGTCACTGCAGTGCTATTGAAGGCAGCTGCACGCAACATTCATTGTTGAGTCTCACGGTACACGCATCAGCCAGAGTAAATGTAACAATATTTAGGCTAATGCTGCGGTCAAGTCTGAATGGAGCAATCGAAAAGGAGATGCCAGGCTGTGTGCCATGCCAATTGTCACGCATAGAATTATCCTCCATGAAACTCACTTGCTCCGAGATTGAGGTAATTTCTTAATCAATACAATTAAATTTTTGTGCTACTCCAAATTTACAAATAAACTTTAGACGATTCAGATTTTGTAATTTGGTCCGTTGGAATACAAGAAAATATTTACAAAGTATTGAAACTCAAAGCAGAAATATTTGCAGAAACTTGCAAATTTGGTCTAATAAAGCAGTAACTTACTGAAGTTTTTGAAGAAAATTCCTTTCATTTAATTAGTTGTGGAAGATTTAAACCAAGATGACATCAGCCTCATGTAGTGCGCATGCATATATGTAATTACTACCCAAAACTACTACAAAACATAATACTTATAACCATTAAAAAGATATTCCACTATATAAAGCTTTCTCATGCCCTGACAATAAAAAGTGCGTTATTGACCAACATTGCCATAGGGGAACATATTAGGATCAGTACTGCATTCAACATGCAAACATTGTCATAAATCGTACGTGGCATGTGATCGCATATTGCCTAAACCACCAGTCACGGACGTGACGCCGTTAAACATCCATATTTACAGAGCCATAAACTACAGAGACGCATGCGCTCTACCGTCAAAAATTGAGCGCAGAGTCTGGGGTTTACGCATGGCCGCTTGTTGTCGGGGCTGATCTATGATTAGCGGCCTAATGATCGAGAGCTATTCGTTTGCATGAGGTCAATAGACCGACATGAATAAATCAATGTCGCATGTGGACGACGGTTGCTTGGATTTCCCAATTTAAGCACAATGGGCTGATTGATGTCAACCTCAATTGATCTTGTACATTTGTGGTCCTAAGGATAGAGAAGGTAAAGCGAAGGACGTGTCCGTGCATTTAATTCCAGTTCCCTTACGGCAATACGTCATTTTCTCTACGCCATTTTGTCACCAAATTGTCATTACTAGAATTGTGCGATTTTTCACATAATTTAGTTTAATATTGCCGGTATATATTGTAAACATACATGCAAGTTTCTCAGCACGATAATTACGAGAAACGCTATAGATGTTATATGTCTTATTTATTATAGATCTGTTATATTTGAGGTTCTAAATCTGGCTGTTTGTTTGACTGCCACCGATAGATAACAGCAACGTTAATTCGAGGCCACTTCGGACGCAGAAAAACTAATTGGAACTTACGAAGCTTAACATGGCGGCTTAAGGACGATTGAGCAGGTCAACAAATTTATACCTCGGGACATGGTAGACCTCGGGACATGGTAGACCTCTCGGGACATGGTGGACCTCAGGACATGGTAGACCTCGGGAACGCGGCGAGGAGCTATAGCAGATCAGTTGGTTCGGAACTGCTACAATTTATGAACTTAGAACGGGGGATTTTAACACGAATTTGTCGAGGATAATGTCCAAAGTGTATTTTGTAAAGTATAATGGTTGCACCTGTAGAATGAACGAACGGCTATAATACTAATTGCATAATACTAATCGAGGAATACAAGGAAATATTACAAATTAGATTAATATAAAAGGAGCGATTTAAAATTATTGTTACTCTGGTGTCCTATGAGGGTACGCATGCTGGGCCAAATAAAATATATTTTTGGATTATGATATAAAAAACTGTTGGGATTATCAGTGCCGGACAAGTCGTACGCTCTTTGCTCATGCGTCAATTATCTTAGGATGATGCCAAAGCTTATCAACTAAGAAGAGATTCAGTAAACGCGTGTGTGATCTGTTTGAACCATTTTATTTATAAGTACTGTCCACCGTTTATAAGTAAAAATAATAAATTATGCTGCTTCAATTAAAGAAAATTTTTTATAAACCGAGTCCTATTTCCTACTTCAGGCTAGTGTACAAAGACCGTCCTATATAAATGTAGAATATGAAATCGCACAAATTTGCGACCGAGCATTCCAATTTCATTTTCTTCGGAATCGCTTGACCGCTGCGGGAATCTTACAACCTACATGGATTTGAAGGCCGGGAAATGTGTTTACAAAAGTGGAAACGCTGCCTGACGTCAACGAACCACTGAAACTGATGGGTATTAATCTATCTTCGATTTTGAATTAACCTTCAACATAAAGTCCACGTTTGTTCCTGCAACAGAATTGAAAAGCAATTCGATTTGTATCGTGTGAAGTTGGAAATTGATTCAAGAATCATTTAATTGAAAACAAGGCATTGATTAACCACTTTAAAGATCGGTAGATAATATAAATATACTGCAGCATCTAGCGTCATTAATCTCACAATACAACGCGTTATTCAGCAGTGAGAATAACACAAACAAGTGAATTTGCGTTATCATTGCATACCTGAATGCAAATCCTGTAGTTATCATCACTTCTATCAGCACTCGATTTCATCAATCACCCCAATTGATCTTATCGCTCTGTCAGGTACGACTTGATTAAATCTGCTTGATGTCAAGCTTGGTCATAAAATTTAAGCGAATTTATTCGAACGAGACCATTTGTGTCGACACGCGTTGCACAAACAGCTGGAGTCAAATGTTAGAGCATCCTTATTCACTCGCAATGGACCATTGGAACGCTTCGCGGGCCGTTGGACAGCCCTGTGAAAGGCTCCGGCGCATCTAGTTGGAGCTGACACTTAACAATGGATACCAAAACACTCGTTAAGAGTTACTAAAGGCCCGGAACATAGCCAAGCGTTCTGTCGGAAGTCAGAAAAGGCCCAGTACAGACATCACGAACCACTGCCTGAAGACAAGATCTCTCTTGGCTTTCATACCAGCATTGGAAATCGAAGGTGGTCCTGCTGAGGCTGTTTAGTGTAGTACTCAGCATGGGCCTGCAGCTGGATCTCATTATAGGCGAGCTGTTGTGGTTCAGTCGGGCATGCGAGTTGCTTGAGCGTCTGGGGAACAGATATCGAAAATTCGGAAAGCTACTTCACATTAATGCTTGGATAAATATAAGAATTTTCTGTGGATTTCCGTTCACTTGAAATGTAAGCATCTAAAAAACATGAATTATACTGTAATTCTCTTGACGCAGTGAATGTTACAAGGCGGCAATTCTGCTGAGCCTTTTACAAGTATAGCGGAATTATGTTGTCGTTTTTTCTCACTAAACATCTCGTCACTTCTCTCGGCCATTAGAATGAATAATCACAAAATCGAATATGGGAATAGCACCATGACCAATTTTCTCTAAACCGTGAAGATAACCATGAAATATTTTTCTGGCAAAAAATGAAGGGAAAAACTAGTTTATATATTAAGATTTATTTTCGACTCAACAAATTTAAATTGTACATGAAACCTAAATTGTCTCCCAATGTTTAAAGGGCAGTTAGAAAGAATTGTGTGTCAATGTAATTTTGTTCTATTTTGTCCAATATTCTATATTAAGGTAATTTTAAATATTCAGTATTAATGTAATTTTGTTCTGAAGTCAACAATAATTGTCAGCACATGATCATCCCAAAAGATTCTGTAGCTATAGGATGTGTCAGCAGTCGCCTCACGCAAGGACCTGGCAGAGGCCGAGTATCATCTCACAAATCGCGGTGTTTGCTCGGGCGAATTACGGCCCTACCGTCGTGCATGCCCAATACCTGCGCCCCCCGTGGCATGGGCAGCCTACACCGTACGGCTGCTCTTTCAAACGCTCCCTGCACCTCCCGCGGCATGGGCAGCCTACACCGTACGGCTGCTCTGTCAAACGCTCCCTGCACCCCCCGTGGCATGGGAGGCGTACACCGTACGGCTGCTCTTTCAAATGCTCCCTGCACCCCCCGCGGCATGGGCAGCCTACACCGTACGGCTGCTCTGTCAAATGCTCCCTGCTCCCCCCGTGGCATGGGCGACGTACACCGTACGGCTGCTCTGTCAAATGCTCCCTGCTCCCCCCGTGGCATGGGCGACGTACACCGTACAGCTGCTCTGTCAAACGCTCGCTGCATCCCCCGTGGCATGGGAGGCGTACACCGTACGGCTGCTCTGTCAAACGCTCCCTGCACCCCCCGCGGCATGGGCAGCCTACACCGTACGGCTGCTCTGTCAAACGCTCGCAGTATTGGCCATGTAACGCATATTCGTTTACGAAGAATCTGAATGCAAGATTTTTTATCTTTTCGTGTTAAAATTGGTTTATTAGGGGTGATCAATCAAACACTCGAGGTTGATAGCAATAGCGATATTACGCATATTTGTTTACGAAGAATCTGAATGCAAGATTTTTAATCTTTTCGTATTTAAATTGGTTTAGTAGGAATGATCACTCAAACACACTAGGTTGACAGCAATAGCGATATTACGCATATTTGTTTATGAAGAATATGAATGTATAATTTCTTATCCTGCTTCTGTATTTAAATAGATTTTGTGAGTAGTTAAGAACACAATATACAATAGTAAAAAAAGGCAACATAAAATATTATTCTTGCACTTTTGATCTAACAGAAAGTAAAAATTAAATTATTTTGAATTTAAGACACGACATATAATCAGATCTTCTGCTAAGTAAATCAACTACACATACAGATACATAGTGCATAACAAGCACACATGCCTCTGGGGAGTAGAACACACAAGAAGTGTATTTAAGTACAAGGAATTCAACAGGCTACCATTAGTGTAGTCAAGAACTAACTTATCCTTTTGTCTATTGACGGTCTTTAAGGACGGCTGATGAATTATTAGACGAACGGTTAATACAACCTCTATATGCGGTAACTAACGTTACCAGGCCTTTATATAGGTACCTATACTAATCATAAACTGACTGGAAATTTCCTGTACGCATTGAGTTGAGTTTTGTTAATGTTCATCAAAATTCGAGGAGTGAGTTCAAACTCAGAGTTATCCAATGTATTTTGAATGTTTTTAACAGTTTTCCTGATACTTCAGTTTGGTTAAAAATTTTGTTCGTTTTACAATGTAATATAAAAAAAATTTGTCCACTTCGTATTGTATTACGATAAATGAATCCCTGTTCTATTGATAGGTTTCCTTCAACTGCGTCGATAGGTTTTGAATAGGATTAACTGCAGGAGCTACTAAACGTACTTTCTGCATCCAATATACAGCATAAACAGTTTACAAGATCTGAGCTCTATCTCTGAAAGTGATTGGATGGAGCTGCAATTTTTGTACCTCGAAGCAGTATTGGAATCGATGATCCAACAGAAGACCAATCGGTGAATTGACGAACATTTGAATAGAGCCTGATTATGCACAAGTAACGTGTGAATAGCACTACAAACCAGTACCTGGTGTACACAAGTAAAACAGACTAGAACTTTTCACAAGTGCTTTTATCTCTATGCTTTCAAGAGCGTAAATAAATGACAAATAATGGCTAAGATCACGATCATCAAATAATTTGAGGCTTCAATTTCACATGAATTTAAATGCTTTTTAAATTAATATTCAAACTTGATGAGTGAAAACATGTACCCATCTCACCCTTATTGTTATTACCGTGGCGTTATTGTTCTAAGATTTCACAACTGAGTAGTTAATCATAAATATTATTGTTTTGTTACGTACATTTTGAGAAATTCGGATTAAACGACTATAAGTACCGCAAATAAAGTTTTAATGTCATTTGGACAATTTGTACCAAATTTGCAAGCGGGACAGTTCACGTGCCTTAGTAATCTTTTAACAAAGCTAGAAAATGAAGCAATGAGAATTGTTGCAATTACGGAGGCAAAAATCAACCTGGAGCCGAAATGCAAAGTTTAGTGAGGCAGCAATTTACTATGTGTCGAAATATGGCAATTAGTGAACTAGCATTCTACTTTGAGCCGAAATGCGGCTTCAGGAGAGGCAGCATTCTACTTTGAGCCGAAATTAGCCCTTAAATTATTCAGCGAGTCTAACTCGCTCGTCGTTTTTTTCAGCTTACGGGAACATCAGAGCAGCCTTCATACAAACTCTTCATATGTTGAATAATTCAGCCTCAGTCTGTGGAAGTATATTGATATTCATGGAATTTTTAGCGATGCTATGGAGAAGGAATGCGTTTGTTGCAGATGCTTCCACAACATATCCTGTCCATATCATAGTATTAGAAAGAACCCTGACGATACCTCAGATGTTCGACGGATCGTCGATGACGTCGAATGCTTGTGAAACTCGCTGCTTTAGAGGAAAATGAAAGCGCAGACCATGCATACATAATCCAATGTGTTTCGTGGTCGACATCAATCGATTTTCGATGGCATGGTGAGTTGGATGAGCAGAGAAGACGTGGTTGATTATTTAACAGATATAATCATTAATTACTAAAAATAAAAATCGTAATTGTTGCCTGGAAATTCGCATCACAAATTAACACGAAAAAAATTGTCCTATGAGACTGCTCTGTACGAAAAATTCCTTTCAAATAGAGTGAAAATTTGATTTAAGAATCGAATTTTCAGTTAGATTTAAATTTATCGGATAACTGAAAGTTCAATCTAAATTCTAAGAATTGGATTTATCACCTGTGACAGAAACTGTGCTTTACTTAATATGCAGTCTTATAATTAGTATAAATTTAACTATTGATAATCATTACTTTCAATTGTATTAGCTGTACCCTTCAGCCTCCTGCTATTCTTCAAAATTTCAAAACTATTACATATATATACATCAATATTTTAAAAATTACAATTGCATTCGGGGTAGCAGCATATACTTATAATCAAGCCGTTAGAGTTTAGTGCATCAGAGGAACAACTATCAATATGGAGCCGTCGCCACAGTCTTCAGTGTGCACTTTTCGCTCACAGAATTACACTGAAAGATCATAGATGTTTTGATTATTAATAATAATCTAACATAATAATGATAATGATTATTAATAATAATCTAACGTAATAATGATAATGATTATTAATAATAATGAAACATAACAACTCAATAATGAAACATAACACAGCAAAACCAAAACGTTATAGAAATTTAAAAGTTTGCTTCAAAGCTCGCTGACATTGAACAGTTCAATAAACCTTTGAGTCACTTATGAGGAAATTGTGTCAAAGAAAAAGGCGAAAGTTTTTTAGGAAGTCGAAAGGATTATCTTATATTTTGATCTATTATATTTTTTTCTCTTCAAATAGAAACATTTGAATTAAAATGCAAGATTTTCCTTTAAATCCATCTATTTGGTTTTTAAACTTTCAGTTCCTCTATTTGCCATTTATGTTTCTTAAATTTTCGCAAATATTTGTTATTTTTCCACGAAGACAGTGATAGTAAGGAAGGAACCTTCAATGTCTTTTCTCCGTCGAGAGATACAACAGCGGGAGTGCAGTTCGCATGACCCAGGCTTCCACCTTTTGTGACGAGTAATAATGTTGCATTGCTGACGACCTTACGTGAGTCTAGAGACGCGTGACGAGGCTCACGACCTGACGTGAGCCTAGAGACGCGTGACGAGGCTCACGACCTGACGTGAGTCTAGAGACGCGTGACGAGGCTCACGACCTGACGTGAGTCTAGAGACGCGTGACGAGGCTCACGTCAGCGCACTCAGTCAAGGAGGCCCAGTTCCTATGCTTTACGTCAGTGAGGTAGGAGCTAGTATTGCTGTAAATTACTAGCACAAATGGTAGGGCATTGTTAGGAGCGAGTATTGCTGTAAATTACTAGCACAAATGGTAGGGCATTGTTAGGTGCGAGTATTGCTGTAAATTACTAGCACAAATAGTAGCGCATTGTTAGGTGCGAGTATTGCTGTAAATTACTAGCACAAATGGTAGGGCATTATTAGGTCCGTATTAAAAAAATCACGCATCAAATGCTCTTCGTGGCTCTACCCCCTGGACCAGACTACAGTAGTAAGCACGGACAACACTTGTGCACCTCAGAATTGACGGTATACCATCCTTGTGTTATGAATTCTTATATTTTTTATAATCTTTCCTTAACGTTAAATTTCATTCCTAACACTGCAAGCAGAAACTTGCGAATTTATAATTTTAAATAAAATAAAATATTTTAGGCCGAAGTTTTCGGCACCTGAATGGTATGTAAAACTGTGCAAACAGAGACCATTTTTTCAGGGGTGGTAAATGACCTGCACTAACGTGTTTCCCGACTTCTACTTACACAGCTGGTCGCACTATCTTGTTATCGTCGATAACTGCACTAACGCGCTCACTAACATGTACTCGCACAGCTGGTCGCACTATCTTGTTATCGTCGAGCGCTGCACTAACGCGCTCACTGACTTGTACTCAACTGGTCGCACTATCTTGTTATCGTCGAGCGCTGCACTAACGCGCTCACTTTGCACAGCTGGTCGCACTATCTTGTTATCGCCGAGCGCTGCACTAACGCGCTCACTGACTTGCACTTGCACAACTGGTAGCGCTATCTTGTTATCGTCGAGCGCTGCACTAACGCGCTCACTGACTTGTACTTGCACAGCTGGTCGCACTATCTTGTTTTCGTCGAGCGCTGCACTAACACGCTCACTGACTTGCACTTGCACAACTGGTAGCGCTATCTTGTTATCGTCGAGCGCTGCACTACGTTCACTAACATGTACTCGCACAGCTGGTCGCACTATCTTGTTATCGTCGAGCGCTGCACTAACGTTCTCACTAACATGTACTCGCACAGCTGGTCGCACTATCTTGTTATCGTCGAGCGCTGCACTAACGCGCTTACCGACTTTTCCAGCTCACTAATTAAGCGAGGCTTTGAGCGCATCAGTCGTGCAGACCGGGGGGCTGATGAGATCAATATTTGCATGCCCGCGTGCCGGCATTTGGCAGTGAGGATTAGCTTCTTTTTGATGCCGATGTAATGCGCCAGTGTTGGGATTAAAATTGAGAATTTTCCCTGACACTATTTCATTTGATAAATGCCCACGGCCGAATTTATGTCCTATTAAGTTTTATTAAATATATTATTCAATTAAGTTGATATTATGTGACTGCTAATCAAACATAAATGGTTCAAGTAATTATTATTTTTTTCGAGACTCTACTGTAAACATATGTGCTGATATGTACACTTAGATTAATAAACTTCAATATATTTGTATGCACGCAATAATTAGAGAATGTCAATATGCTGAAAGTGAGTCATGTTTTTGACATTTGTTCATCGAATGGGGAATTAATGAATAGGATATTCGTACATTGAACCGAGTTATGCGTTGGATATTCGTTCATTGAACCGAGTTATGCATTAAATTTTTTTTGTACATTGAACCGAGTTGAGAATTGGATATTCGGTTCCACAACCTATGGTGCATTGGATATTTTTACATTGAATCGATTTATTCATAGCATATTCATGCATTGAACTCTCGTTGTAACTACCGATACAATTCGTGTAAGGCTTCACTACAGACGCGGTTGGGAGCTTTGCTGTGTGGATTAAATTGAGAGAACGTAAGGCTTTCGTACGATTGATTTGGCAGAGCATAACGCTGAACGTAAAATATTTTACAACACACAAGGCTTCCATGCTTCATTGAATCCTTAAAGCTCAACGCAAGGAATGCTTTGAAGAATCATTCCTCGAGTGCTTTTGGAAGATTCATTCCATGCGTACGTTTCATAAGAATCGTCCACATGTACCTGCGTAGGAATCATTTCATATAAATACTTTTGAATATTCATTCCACGTGTGATTTGAATAATAATGTCCCAGGTTCAATCCCATCGACACCA
Organism: Hyalella azteca; assembly: GCF_000764305.2. Classification (NCBI taxonomy): domain Eukaryota; kingdom Metazoa; phylum Arthropoda; class Malacostraca; order Amphipoda; family Hyalellidae; genus Hyalella; species Hyalella azteca. The sequence continues at coordinate 272,842 of NW_025943380.1, read as the reverse complement.
GAAGATGTTATTCGATGCTAAGGCTCAATTACAAGAGTCCGATGGTCCTAAGGATGTTCCAGCATAGCCGCAAATGGCAGTTCGTATCAAGTCCTATGAGCCGCTTCCTGATGGCATGGGTCAGTTTCAAGTGGTATGGCCACGCCTGAAACTTTAGCTCAAAAGATATCGTACCAGGTCAGCAATCTTTGTGCTGACTAATGTGCAGTGAATGGAGGAGTGTAGAGTTTGGGAGTCTCAAACTTGCCTCGTTTTGTGTGAAGTTTAAGCTGATGTGTGCATGTTGTTCGGGAAATGTATATGTGATGCGGAAATGTAGATGTGGGCAAGATGTTCGGGACTGGGAGACGGAAATATAAATAATTGAATAGCAATCGTGCAGTTAGCAACATAAACTTTAACATTAGTGTTAATTTGTAATGGAAGTTCATCAAGATATGAAAAAGAATTCGAGATTGATTCATTCCTTACCATGATAAAATAATAAGTGCAAATAATTTCAATACAAAAATTTTCTTAGCCTTTCATTTTTTTATCTCATACAAAATTTACAGTTCAGCATGACCAAAAAAAATTTATAAAAAAATTTTCAATCAAGATTTTTAGATATGAATAATTCCCTTCTAATGTAAGACACCAAAACAAATGAGTCATGAGTCTTGTACCAAGAAAAGTCTATTAAACTTTCGGAGGATACAGAGAGTGTGTTATTTTATGTGTAAGCACACACCACACATCATCCTGTCACTCAATAATTTGAAGCGCGGTGATTACTCGTCAATAGATAATGCGCAATGGTGCGAGGTGACGTTCAATACGTTGCCGGGAGGTGACGTTCAATACGTTGCCGGGAGGTGACGTTCAATACGTTGCCGGGAGGTGACGTTCAATACGTTATATGGCAAGGTAGCAACGCAAGAGACTGCGCGTCCGGTAATTGGACGAGACGAAGAGGTGAAGCAGAAATACCAGATAACAATCGCTGAAGCCATTAGTGCGAGGTCCAGATAGGACTCTTTGTGTACATTTTAGCTCGCAATTCTAGGCAATAGTTAGCTGGCGATAAAATTAAAATTTCTGCTAGAAAAAACTATAGTTCATCGATTTATTAAGATATTAAGGTTCTATTAAAGATCATTTGTTCATGTGGTTTGAGGCTTAGCTGTAGATTGTGGTTGGATTAACATCAATTTCGGCGGTAACTAAATTAAAGTGAACAAACAATTAGGACTTTATAATTTAAAAGGTATGAGGTTCCAAGTTAACATAATCACTGCTGAAGTAAAATACACTAAATTTAAAGTTCAAAATAGGAATGAATACGCAAAGCAAAATACAACTTGAAATAAACCTGAAGAATAAATCTCTGAATTATCAGGTGAAAGTTTTACTTCGCGAGGGTGGACATTTGAAGACAAATTTTCAGTTTAATTATTTATGCATTTGGATTTGATTTTAAGTGGTCGTATTAAGGTTGTTTTTATCTTCCACTTCAAAGTTTTAAGAGCCATTAAAGATTGAAGTTCTGCGAGGTTTCCTCATTAGGGCGGATTGAGCTAACTTTCAGGAGTTTGCAGCGCTACCACCGAGCTCCTGCTGTACAAATGTAACTTTATTTGTGTTATTTGTTGTAACTTTTTGTTGTGACAGGCTTAGCACGAGGAGTAGAAGCAGTGATTTTTGAAGCAAAACACGTGGTGATGGAGAATTTATTAAATAACGTAAAATACGCGGTGCTGGACAATATGCTAAATAACGTAAAACATGTGGTGCTGGACAATTTATTAAATAACGTAAAATACGTGGTGCTGGACAATTTATTAAATAACTTAAAATATGAGGTGCTGGACAATATGCTAAATAGCGTAAAACATGTGGTGCTGGACAATTTATTAAATAACGTAAAATACGCGGTGCTGGACAATATGCTAAATAACGTAAAACATGTGGTGCTGGACAATATATTAAATAACCTCAAACATGTGGTGCTGGACAAATGATTAGATGAAGTAGAGAACGCAGTGCTAAACAAATGTTTTTGATAAAGGAAAGCACGCTGGGGCTGAAAAAGTGATTTAATAGATCAAAACGCGCGCAACTGAGAACGAAAGTTTTTTGACATACAAATAATTTGTATCTATTTAGAAAATATAAATAAAATGTTTGAAATAAGTACTGCAGCTGAACAAAAATAATACATTTTATCTTAATTCTCCATCACGTTGCAAAACTCTCACTGTTATAGCCTACTGTAACAATTCGTAATTATTCGGTATAACAAACGTTCGTTATTAAAGTACTGTAATCAATTTAATCTCGGATAATACTCATACTATAATCTTCGCAGGATTTATTTTTCCTTAGAAGTCTCAATTTTGAGTTGTAATTAAAAATCCGCAAGCGCGTCAACAAGCGGTCTCATTAAGTTCCTAACTCAATAAAAACGCGGACCAACATGAAATTTATCAAGTGGACTCACTTTCCCGTCCACAACTTGAAGCTGTAAGCCCAATGAGCAGCGGCGTCAATAATGAATTGCGACCGACATTACGAGCCTTAATTGCAGCAGCTTGAGTTAAGGAACTCTTCGTAGAAATTTACATGATCCTATTAGGCATGATATTGCGAGCCAGCTGTTGCTGCTCCGGCGGACCCGCTCTCACATTAGGGTACGCACACAGTGAAAGCAGGTTTGCCCGCGCGGGCAACCTGCTCCAACCTGCTTCTGTATTCGGGTAACCTGCTTCTGTATTCTATGGTTTCAGACGCCAGCCTGAACAGGTAACCAACGCGCTGGCAACCTGCTTTCACTGTGTGCGTACCCTTATGTAGGGGGTCCGGGTAGTACTTCGATCTCGCAGGGACTGTTTTTAAAAGCTCGCAATTCAAGACAATAGTTAGCTGGCGATAAAATTGAAATTTCTGCTGGAAAAAACTATAGTTTAACGATTTATTAAGATATTAAGGTTCTATTAGAGATCATTTGTTCGTGCGGTTTGAGGCTTAGCTTATAGTTATCCTGGTTGCCTTGAGCGCTTTTACAAGAGAAAAATTCTGACAATTGAGCAAGAAGTTGTGTGGAGTTCAGTAGCCTGAAACTTGACGCGATAAAAGAAAATGCATGCAGAAGCTCAAAGCAAACTTCTCAATAAACTCAAGAACTTTGTTGATAAAAGTTACTGAGATCAAAGTTCCAAAGTTATGGTTTCTCAGAGCCTAGGACAGATTTATTTCTTGAGAGGTCAGTTTTTTATTTAAACTAATTTCCAGAATACGGTAGAAATTTGTATAGGATCTTCCGCGAGTGGTCAGCTTAACCTTGCACATAACTGGCCTACAGACATTCAAAGGTTATAACAGTGCATCACTACCATTTTTATACTAGACAGTTAACTAAATTAACTTATTAACTAATTTATAAACCAATAATTTTTTATTAGTGCTGGAATTATTAAGAAATTAGTTATTTTTTGTCCTCAACCAATCCGGGGTTATTATAAAATGTAACATCTGAATATTTAAGAAAAATTATTTTTATGAAGGAGCTTTAATTTAACTTCAAATTTTCACGCACAGAACCTCAAAATTTGGACTTACTCGAGCGTAGAAAGACTAAGTGACAGCATAGAAAATGTTGATTATAATTCGCATGCATTCTTTCCAAAAACTGACTTCTGCTCCGGTCACTTAATTAAGACGTTTACGATGTTCCTCACAAAAATTCCTTATCTCGAAGTTAAAGATTACCTTAAGTTTTTTGTACCAGAAATTATTTTTTTAAAGTTAAGCGCATTATTTCTGAAATAAATTTCTAATATCAATAACATGCCAATTACGCCATACATGATATACAGCGCTCAAACATTTGGCATGTCCATGAATGAGGGTTTAAATTTGTGAGTGAAGGCATAGTTAATGGATGTGTCCATAGTTCATGAACGACGACTGAGTTCATGAATGATGGCATTGTTCATGAATGATGGCATTGTTCATGAATGAGTGCATATTTAATTCACGAATGAGGGCATAGTTAATTAATAATGTCATTTTTGATGAATGATAGCATAGTTCAGGAATGAGGGCTGAGTTCTCAAATTTTATGAATAAGTGCCGAGTTCATGAATGAAGGCTATATTGCTAGTCTGAGGGACGACGCCGGATTTCAGCTTTCTAAATGATCTCGTGGCGATCCACCAGAGACCGAGCTATAGTGTATACAGCTACTGACCTCCCGCCTATAACAATAAAAGCAATGAAGACTTCGGAAACTGCACACGGTGAAGTTGTAACAATTAACGTTTAATGGAAGAAGTCCGGGTGGCTTGCGGTAATCTCAGGCCAGCTCCGAGCGACTTCTTATCGTACAAAGCAATTACGGAGACAAGTCCTGAGAGGATGGCAGCAGCAGTATTTTCTCTATCGGTAATGTCGAGTGCAAGACAGAATCCGTCTTGTCCGACTATTGTACAAAGCTGATACGTCAGATATCTGTCGTTTTGAAAGAGATTCTCAACTTGAACTAATCCAACACAGGTCTTAATTTAATCGCATCACTTCTGTTTCAATTAAGGTCATGGTTTTTTAGATTCACGGTATCAAATTCTTCGGTCCAAATTTCATTTGGGCGTACGAAAAAAATGTTGCGAGAAAAGGGCAGGACCAGAAAAAATTGCCATTAGAACTGAGTGTAATTTCAAACATTTAATTTATTATAGTTTCCTAAATTGCATTGAAAATACTTTTCAATAAACTTCATTGATTGAAACACGATCTAATAGTTGTAAGATATTGGTTCATTTAGCGCCCAGAATAAAATAAACAAAAATCTCTTTGAACGAGCTGAATCATTTCAGATTGGATCAGATACTTAAAATTATTATTATGTAATAATAATGATTTGCGGTTAATAATTATAATATTAATAACAAATAAATAATTTGTTAGTAATAATATTAAGACTAATAATAATAATAAGGAGAATACTCTTTTGAAAAAAGTAAAAGTAAACTTGACGAAGAAAATAATTCTGAACTTGTTTGTAGAGGCCATTTCCTCCTCTGAATATTATGCTGAGAAGCAGTACAAATGCTCTAAAACAAATTATCTTCTATGGCCGCTTGTAGGCTTCCACGCTCATTATATCACGACTAACGCAGTCTCTGTAACTATACCCAGCTAATGCTATCACGAGGTTATAAAATGAATGAAGGAGAAATAAAAAATCTCGTTTCACGTCTCGCTCGGCAGATAATGTTGCCGCTGGCTGGAGATAAGATAGGGCGCTTCAAATTACTTTGGTCTTGACTGGTTGCTTGACAGAAATGCTGACATCAGCAGCTCTGAAAGCAGTCGTTGCATTAATGGAAGTCTTGAAGACCGGTGAAGAATATTACCTCATTTGTATCAAAAGCAAAGTAGCAGCACAAAACGTTTATTTTAGAAACCAATTTTAATTTTCATGTTTAAAAAAACCAAATAGCAATTTATTTTTTAAAAGACCACCAATGAGGTTCTCTTTCCATTATATAATTAAAGTCAGCCTAAAGAAAGCGAAGGAACAGAGGCTTTCTCGCTGTCTCAATTGTTCGATTTTAAACGAGACTTTCCAATTTCTCGAGGCATTTAGAGCTGTTAGTGAAATTGAAGGTGCCTGGTCTTATCTTTCTCTGGCACCTTGTCTGCTCTATACACAAAGCTTCTAAAATCGTTGACTGTTTGATGTCCCATTTAATTTTTTAAACCATCACTCAATATGATGTTGAATAATATTTATATAGTCGTGTGCGTGTGGGAGAAAACCTATTATAAATTTTATGTCTTAAACTCAACTTCTCGGTGTGGGGCACTGCTTAAATTGTAACCTTTAAGCCGCACCAATGTCATAAAGTAATTCATACATGGCACGTGTTCCTGGCCCTAACGATATTGGCCCAAAGAAAACCACATTCCAGCCGTTCAGCATGTTGGTATGTCCGTTAAAATATGTTATTATTGTGTCGTTTTAGAACGTGTCGATTAGATTATACTCTCACTTTGACTTCATTCAATTTTATAAGGCGATGGATCAATCTAATTCAAATTGTTTCGAATCAATTGTGCGAAGTGCAAGGCAAATTTTCGTTGAACCCAGGTCGCGTAGACAAGACCTACGCAGTGCACATCTTGTCCCCCACTTTCCCTTTTCTCTTCTATATTCTGAGTATTTTTTCTTGTTTAATATAGCATTTTACCTTCTCCTCAGAAGATCGAATACCGTCGGAGTAAATTCAGAAGCCGTACATTAGAATGATGCTCGTGATGACATGCGTTTCCATTGGGGAGTAAATAGGCAAACGTTTTGTTCCTGTGCAACGTCGGGTTAATCCATGTAACGTCAGACCTCAAGACCTTAAAATCTCTCCAGGTAATACGTACCCAAAGTTTTTTTAGGTTTACCAACCCATGGTCATGCTGCAGCACCACCCTCGATGGCTACTACATATTGCTAGCTCCTCACTTTTCGGTGCCGCTACAACTGCGCAACAATGGTGCAATAGTCCTGGAGTAAACATCAATAGCATTACTAGTTAACTGCTGGGGCCATACTTTCAAAACTCGCTAAGTGAACGTGAGTACTTACGCTCAATTTTCTTGTCTATGCTTGGTAGACTTTGCTTGAAAGGCCGTCAATGATTGGCTGATGAACTTACGATCTCTTAACTTTTTTTGCAAGTATAGGCCCTGGTCTTGAACTTCTGTTCGATATATAAGAACATATATGAGTGCGTCATGAGCCTGCTGCCTTTGAAGCACATGATGCTAAGTCTCCAAGGAGTGTAATTGAAGGATATCCATGCCAACAAGCATTGGCCTCGAAACGACGCTCCTAAGAGGTTTCGTTGGCCATTTTAACCTGCGAGTTACCCTCATAATATCACTCACAATCATGTGAAACCAAACAAATTAATCAGCTATCTTGTTAGAAACAAGTTTTTATTTACCTGCCTAAAAATTATTGCCAAAATTTGTACTATGAGTATTATGAATGAAATCCAATTGAAAATCTTTTCATACCAAGTTTTTATTATGTTGAAACAGAATTTTAGATATTTTGCTCATAACATAATTTTGCATGTGGAATTATTTGCTGTTCTTCAAAAAATTCCCGTTAAACCGTTTTACCTCCGTTTCAGTAGCCGGCCGGGACGTGAAAAGAAACATCATGTGGCCGTTTTTATTCCATTTTATCACTAGAAACCCGCACAAAATCTGAACAAACAGTAAAAAAGTTTATTTCACTGGGCGGCTGGTTACTAGAACTCCGGTAGGCCGTTTTTTCACGTTTTTTTCGACAGTGTGGAATACCAGTTTCACGGCAACTTCAAGAAGCATGACATATGAACCCAGTTTAACAAGTACTGCAATAAGACGTGACTGCTAGCTGCACGCTTACATTGGTTAGCTTTATAAGTCACTTAGTAAGGCTACGCTTGGCCTACGAGCAGCTTGGACATTCCATTGAGGGTGATATTGGCCCGTAGACTTTCCAATATCCACGGCTGGATTGCCCGGCAGAACACTTCTCGACCCGTTCGGGAGCACATCTGCGTTCCAGGGTTACTAACAACCATTCGAAAATTTTGCACATATATTTATTCGATTTAAAATACTGGCCATACTTATTTTCCATCGTCAATTTCAAACGAGAATGAATCAAATTTTAAAAAAGATTATTGAAACTGCTTATTAATAACTACTGATATAGATAACTAGTAATAAGTAGCTTTCCTTATTGATGCGATTCTTTATTCGAAACTGTAAGATTCGAAAATTTGGTCAGAAGCCTCGGTCATGGCTTCCTCCTGCGTTACCCCGCATATGACTAACCTTCACCACTCAAAAACTGAGTGAGACTATGACCAAATAGCGATGCACGCTTGGTCATTGTGTACGTGATCCTGACCTAGTTTAACCCGGTAAAAAAATGTATCAGTGATACTTGCATAAAGTGTTTCGCAATTTGGACAGCATGTCCCATTGATTTTTCTGAATAAGCATAGACTGGAACCCCAAGTATGACTGTTGTAGCTCTCCGGACATTTTTCGAAGATTATGTCATCAGTTGATGAAAACTCAAGCCAATCTGAGAAATACTTGGCGTCCTGTGTTGCACCTTAATTAAAGGAATAATTTGTAAAAAATATTCGTCAGTTTTGAATTGAAAAATGCAAAACTGACGATTATTTCTTTGAATTGAGTTTATTTCTTTGTGTTCAAATTGAGATTATTTCTTTGAGTTCAAATTATTTCGTTATGCGCGATAAAATGAAATCTTAAAAATTTTTAAAAGCACTATTGTACCTTAATATGTTGCAGCGTTGGTCATTATAATCCGATTAAATTAAATAATATTGAAGTACGTGCCATATTTCAATGTAAGACAATCTACCCTAAACAAAACTGTTCAACAGCGAAAACTTGTTGGTCAACTGATTCATTTTAACACAAACAATCAATACAAACAATCACCCGATTAAACCTAATTTACCTTTAGTACCATTGCTTCTCCATAAATCGTGATCGCCCCTTTATAATTCTAGGAGAAGCTGATGTCAGCGACTGTAGTGGAAGAGCCAAGAAAAAGAGGGACTCGCCCCAGCAATATCAGGGATAATTACGATGGAATGGCTTCGTTGCAGGCACGAGTCTAATAAAGTTTGGTGCTTCATTTTAAGAGCGGCCGCCACAAATCTTATGTGAAGAGTGGCCATCATCTGTTGGCCGTGGGGGGACTGGTGGACTGGTGGAGACTAGCAGTCTTGCTGCGTCTGACTGAGTGACTAGCTGCAGTCTTGCTGCGTCTGACTGAGTGACTTGCTGCAGTTTTGCTGCGTCTGACTGAGTGACTAGCTGCAGTCGTGCTGCGTCTGACTGAGTGACTAGCTGCAGTCTTGCTGCGTCTGACTGAGTGACTAGCTACAGTCGTGCTGCGTCTGACTGAGTTGACTGAGTGACTAGCTGCAGTCGTGCTGCGTCTGACTGAGTGACTACCTGTAGTCCTGTAGACTAGTGACTCATGCTACTTGCTGCAATAGGATCCCAAAATATGGCTGATTTATTCACAAGCTTTTCTTTTTATTTATTTATCTAATTTTTGTAGAATGTCTACCAGTATTTCCTAGGTGGAGAACACTGGCGCAATAAATTTTTGCCGAAATATCAATTATGAAGCAGAAAAAAAAGAAACATCTAGTGGACAGGTTGCATAAGTTTCAATTTAAACATGTCGAGTGATCATGTTGAATTTTATGGTTTACTAATAGATGCGGACGAGAGGTTAAGAAAAAGAAAATTCGAAGTAGAACAGCGAGTTGGGGAGTTCGAAACCCACAACTCGTAAAAAATTCTTGGTCCAAAATCGGCAAGGTGGCAGATTGATTAATAATTAGGCCTACATAGCCTAATCCGATCTTACTCTGCTACATTTTTAAATTAAAATTTATATAAATATTCTATCAATTATATTGATTGGCGCTAATCTAGCAGCAGACAGCGGCAGGCTTAAACACATAGCACACCCTAAGCCCCTAAACCTAACCCAGGCTCAGCGTCACGGACTGGAAGGCATGGGTTTGGCTGGGGGCGCTGGGCGGCTTTATTGCAGTCGTTCGTCTTGGCGCGAGGACAGAGTGCCTGAAAGATACATAATCTGTGACCCGCAGCTCCGACTGGTGAAAAGATATTTATTTAAGCTGAATTGCCGAAAATACCGAATACTTAAACAGTAACTCCGGTAAGGATGAAAACATTAAATATGGTCCGATGCTCGGAGCTCGAGATATAACACAACGAGAGAAGCGAAAGTATCACTAAAGCTAACCGTCGACCGGCAAATCAGGACCGAAAAAACATGAGCAAAGAAATACTGCCGTTGATACTTAATCAGTCGTCCCGTATGACATTAAAGTTATAGCTACCTATAATACCTGTTAGCGAGATAATTAGGTATAATAGAGATGATGCAGCGTTTGCTGGACCTGAGGCTGACAAAGAAAGAAATTGTGTCGATGGCTCCTACAAAAAATCGCTTTGAAGTTCCCCATAACTTCCAGGCTCCGTGCAAGAAGAACGTCTGGTTTCTGAAAGGTGAGACCAGAGTCGTATTTTTTCGCACGTGCGTCAACAGAAAACTCGACGCTGGATTCAAATAAGAAGCTCAGCGTTGTAGGAAATCTGGTACGGCCATAGAGGATGTCGCTCGAGTTTGTTTATATGCCCGCACTTCGCAAAAACGCTTACACTTCAACAAAGGTGAGGGACTGGACGGTATTTGCCCTGCATGCTATCCAGTGTCACGTAACATTTTATCTTTCGTTATCCATTTCTTGGAAATCCCTGGCAGAAATATTAAAATTTTCACAAAGGAAACTTGTCTTATGTATCTTTTGTTGCTAGTTCAAATACTGCCACAAAAGAAATTTTAGAAATGTCCTTTGAGCGCAGAATATATTATGGTATCCCGGAGAACTGCATCACCCAAATTGGAAATCTCGACCAGCCCCGGCCATTAAAGTTTTAGCTTCATTATGCGATCATGTTTTTTGAAATATCGCATGTAATATGTAATGGCAATATCATCTTGATCTGAATTTAAATCCTGGTTATATCTCGTAAATAAATTATGCGGATGGGGGTCAAATCACTGAAGCAAACTGCTTTGGCCAATAAAAAAGTACACCAGATCATTGAATATAAAATATTTGGTTTAATTAGAACACAAAATCAGTCTTAATAACGAAAGGTATGATAGTTTTTCTACAAGATTTCTCTCATTCATTAGAATTTGGACCCTGGACACTGCATGATCAATGTAGATCACATAAAAATACAGTTCAAATTTCCCGAGCTCCTGAGTTGATAGCAGACAAACACCCTCGATAATTCACTCATTTTACATAACAACTGCCAGGAAATTACGGCAAGCTAAACTTTGCAGCCATTTTTCAGGAAGGCTTTAAAAGAAATGCATGCCGTGGATGCGCTGCTGATGCAAATGTTAGCGGTTCTTCCCGCGAACAGATGCGAATTTAGAAGGACACGTTTACTTTCAACTTTTATTGCTGAACTCCAAGCCAACACGAGCGTCGGTTTCCTGAGCAGCCGTAACATGTCGTCAAAGGGCCATAGCCATTCCGTGCTCGGCTTTAACACTTGAATTGAAATTATTCTCAAAATTATATGAATTGCGTGACGTCACGACTGCAAGGCTGTGCCGTACCGGGAAATGTGAGATGAATGATCCGAGTAAAAATTTTAAGCTGAAGCTAATCTGTTACTCACAAGTGACTTGTATCATATAACTATTATACGTGAAATTAATTTCTATTTTATTTCATTAAATGTTACGGATATTTCGTACGTCTTACCGAGCGAAACGCCTTGCACATTGGGGTCGAAAATGCTACGATAGATTCACTGTGGCAAAAAGTTAAATATATTTCGTATTCAGTGATTAGAGTCATTTTTTTAGTTTTTCAAATAAGTTTCTGTCATTAACAGATAAAGAGTCGACGGCTGAGTATTAGTCAACGGTCCCATGATAGTTTTCCCGTGTCTGGAGGCAAGAGTCGAGAAAACTGCCTAAATAGCGTTGAATTTTTTCACGAACGATGATGTCGCAAAATTTAGCCATCCAGGCACGCATTACAGTGGCTCTAGTCTACAAGAAATCTTTTAAATGCGCAAAAATATTGCACTAGAAATTAAATATTGCAGCGAGGATCGGATACGTGGAGAACATCGCAGCAGCGACTAGTGGGGCGATAGTGGAACCCCCTTATTTTGGGTAGATTGTGGAGTAAGTATTGATTCACATAATAATTCTCGGATTTCTTAATAGTGTAAATGTAATAATGACATTTTTTAATTAATAGGTCAGAGACCAATTAAATTCATTATACGGTATGATCAATTTTTATGATATTATAAATAATGGAATGACCCTTGTAACCGAGATAAATTTCGTTATACAAGTATTTTTAAAAAGCTTTAATTGATGAGCGCGAGGGCGGATCGTTGTGGAGACGAGGGTAGCGACATTGTTGGAACGTCCTACGCGGTACCAATTAAAAACTCTTTCTTCTTGTGGCTTTTACTATAATTAAAAATACTAACAATTATAATTATAAAATTTTTTTGCAAGATAGAACATAATTCTACGGTAAAAGTTTCGTTATAGTTTTTATTGGCAAGTTTGAGTAATTTCTCCATAATTATTGTAACAATAGTACGTACAAAATTGGAAAATTATATTGTTTTTGTGCATGTTGCACGCAACACCGTTCTATATAATTCTAAGCAAGAATTAATTTCAAATTGTGTGACTTTTATATTAACGCATGTATTTGCAATTTGAAATTTTTAAAATTCAAATAAATCCGCGCTATGTCGCATATTTTTCAGGCACCTCATTATTTAAGCAAATATTATTCGCAACAGCGACGCCGATGAGCGCTTGCACCGATACTGAAATGTTTTTTTCCCGGATGTGTAATCGTTCTCCTCAGTTAATAATCGATCTCCTTAAGTGTAATTGTTCTTCTTTGTCTGTAATTGTTCTTCTTTGTCTGTAATTGTTCTTCTTTATGTGTAATCGTTCTCCTCGATTTATAATCGTTCTCCTCGATTAATAATCGTTCTCCTTAGATGTTTTCTTTATTTGTAATCGTTTTCCTCGATTTGTAGTCGTTCTCCTTAATTTTAATTGGTGTGTTATGGTTCTCCTTGATAATCTTTATCCTCGATATTTAACCATTATACCCACTACTTTTCAATTATCATCGTCGTTGTTTAATCGTTTTTCACAATGATGTACGTTATCCTGTTGCCTGCCTGAACGTGTAATTGAAGTTCTTGCAACCGAATAAAGTTTTCTTTTCCCGCCATTGTAGCTCGCATATCCGTCGCAACTTACCTGTGACACAATATTTTGTTTCCCACACTGTTAGAAAAATTACCGTTAACGGTATTACCGGCGTTTCAGTGGCCGGTCGGCACGTGAAAAGAAACACAGTGTCGCCGTTTTTATTCTAATTTAACACTAGAAATCCGTAATGCATACGATAAAACGGCGAAAGAGTTTATTTTCACGGGGCGACCGGCCACTAGAACGCCAGTGGGACCGTTTTTTCACCGTTCTTTCTAACAGTGCATGCGAACGCAGCGTCTAAAGACCAGCGTTAAGTCTCCACTAGAGCGTTTTATTCAAGATGTCATATTTATATGCATGCGTAAGACCATTCAAGTTTGTTCAATAGAATGAATTTATGCAGTATTGTGACTCTCCCTATGCTCATTATCTGTTGAAATTTCCAGGTGTCAAATCTTCTTAATTTGCCTTAGACTTCTGTTTTCTTCATGCCGCTCCCATCGATTTTTGTTCATGTTTTATTAAAACGAGTAACATTTTAGTAATATTTCTCGTAAAAATAACGGATTGTTTTAATGCTTAGGCTAATACATTCGTAATTATACCTGCAATTCTGATGAAAAATTGTCCACGAGTATTTTTTTCTTGATATCAAATTGTGTGTTGTAATATAGTCCTGATTTCTATATGAATAAAGTTCATAATAAGATGACTATCTGATGTTAGATGGTCTGGCTTCACTACCGTACCAGTCTCAATGTACCCGTCGAGCTGACGCGTTCTAACTACCACCGTAATGTAATGTAAGTTCTCTACCACGTACATGCTGACTTTAAATCTGCCGTTTAATTGCTTGTTGTTGTTATATTTGTTATGTTGATTAGTATTTAATTTCAGTTACTCTAATTTCAGGTAACCGGACATTTGTTTGAATAAAGCTTGAATTGCCAAGTATTACTTATTTCACAACATTGTGTAAAATTATCACATAACAGTTGAGTCAAAGATCGTAAAAATATATTTATAAAGCTTGTTTTAATGCACTGTATAAATTAAAAATGGCTACTCGAGTCTTCTAATTGAGTAATTATTGTTGAAGGTAATAGATAATTGATTTGCATTAATAACCCATAATTCGCGAGTAACCATTATTTGGCGTCAAAGTCTCCACTAGAGCGTTTTATTCAAGATGACATATTTATGTGCTTGCGTAAGACCATTCAAGTTTGTTCAAACGGAGTCTCATTCCACTTCTCGAGAAAAAGATGTTACACTACTTCATTACCACAAATGGTATACTTTCAAATCGATAGTCACATCCTTCTTTCATGTTCAATTCATGTTTTTCGGATCAGAAATACAGGCTCTACTCGTAGTTCATAATTAAATTAAATGAGTGCACGGTCGTAAAGCTGGGCGCATTTTCCAGACCTCAAGGAACAATTTTAATTGCACAACTAAGCCCCTGAACTTGATAATTGCGAGATAAAGTTCATGCAAGCGATTGGGAAGAAAAGTTAGCCCCGATTTCAAGTTTGTAAATTCCTGATTCAGAGGTTCAGAGTTTCATAAAAAATTGAACAAAATCAATTTGCAACTGGGACCTTACACAATCAATTCTATTTTCATTTTCTTTTAATGTCATAATGCTAACATTTTATTTGCATGAAGAGGAAGTTGTTGCACTTCGATTTACTTTACCTATTTTACTCCAAGTAATAATAATATTGTTGTACTAATAATATTTTAATATATTATTCAACTAATAAATATTTGTATTATATATTATATTATTATTAGCATTATTGTTTCTTCCAGTGGACGGCACATTTTTTTGTATTATGCTTTAAACCGAATAGGCACAATCAAAATCGACAATATAAGATTCATTTAGTTTCAGATGTAATATGTTTTCAATTATTATGAATTTGCTTACGTTTCTGTTCCTCCCATTCAGGAATTTATTTTACACCAATAAGTCATTTCTTACTCGCCCCTGCAGTATGAGTTCACCCATGATTCATGGCACTTCTTACTAACTTGAAAGGTGTCGCAAGTTTCATGCAAAAGTTTGAAAAGTGTAGTCGAAGCAGGGCACGCAGCTGCCGTAGATTTTGTTACGCGTGCCTGCGTGGCCAGTGTGCCGAGAGCGGCGGTGACGTTAGGTGGTGAAGTTGTGCCGCTCTCCCGAACTTGACGGCACTGGAGTTGCCTGCCGAGATAACCGGCGAATACTAGCAGTTAACTGTAAGGAAAAGTGCGATCACGTGCAACTGACATATGATTAAAGTTTATCATCAAAGTTGAAACATACACGATTAATTTTTCACGAAAGGTTCTGTTTAAAGGAGTAATTTTGAATGATAATGCAAAGTTGTTGCTTCGCTGGTATTCAATTGACGGTTACATTATGTAAATACTTTTAAACAACAGAATAGTTTGATACTAATGAAATTCTGACGAACGAAAAGCTCGAAATATATCACGACTTTGCGCAGCGATAGACAACCTACTTCTACCACAACTACTGCTGGTATTCAAGGTTAAGTTTTACTCTTCTTTAACCCACCATTCCATGCATACCGATTCATTTATACATTTATTGCGAAAATTATTCTCCGGAAAACCGTAAATCGAACTTTGGTTCTTTGGTTCAAACCGGGAATTTTTGTGTTCAGCACACTATATCAAGGCCCAATCGATAATTGAGCCCTTTATTTAAAAAAAATTATTTCTACAAAATTATGGTTTAAATTGCGAAGCGATAAACAAATCTGATATAAAAAATTATTTCTGAAAATCATCAGCATATATATATTTAATTCCTATATTTTATTTTTTAGGAAAACGGTATAAAATTCTCTTCCAAAAAATCATGAAATTTCTGCGAATGTTAATACTTTTAACAAACAATAATCAAAGAGAAATTACGCAATTAAGTTCATAAGTCGTCTAATCATAACAGATATAAAATATTTAACATACGATATTTATCTAGCCGTTTTAACCAACTAATTTTAACTGTTACATAAAACATTTAACTGGCGTGACTCGAAGAAAAGACATTAAAACATTAAAAATGAAATCTTTTCTCGTCTCACACGTTTGATCAAGTTCGTTTGTATGTAATTGCAGCTCTCATGACTTTTATATTTTCTGATTTTAATTTTTCGTTTCTGATTTTTGTTTCAAGGCATAACATGAAGTTATTTTCAAAAATATTAGGACTAATTTATTATTTTTGTATTAGGGTTCAAACTCCAGTAGGCAATGGCATGCAGATCGTACAAGGATTCTTCACCAAGTTGTTACTTCAAAGAGATATCCTAGGGCCATACTTTCAAAAAAAGTTAAAAGATCGTAAGTTCGTCAGCCAATCATTGACGGCCTTTCAAGCAAAATCCACCAATCGCAGAAAAGAAAATAGAGCGTAAGTACTTACGTGCACTTAGCGAATTTTGAAAGTATGGCCGGCCCCTGGCTGGCGCAGAGTTTCCGCGTTCATGCCTCCCCGCTCCACACAACCGAATATTGCGGATCAGCAAACCGCCTGAATTATGCACAATATTGACAGCCTGTGAGAAATCTTGCTAGGCTAGAAAAAATTGTTAGTATCAATGAAATATGTAGAAAACTTTACGTATGGAAAATGCAGAAATATTTTAAATATGTTCAGAAAAGGCTCAACATAATAAAGGGAGTTAGACATGCGTAGTACAAGTAGGTATCCTTTAGAGAAATTATCTCATTCTATCCTACCGCAACTTCCTTACTTCCGCGATTTCCTGTATAGCGCAATAGCTGCAATGAATATTAATACTTAATATAGGAACTCAAAACATATAATTGAAGCAAAGTCCGTTAGATTTGCTTAAGCGAACAGTTAATCAAGTAAATCAAATGAATATTTATATAGTTAATTCAGTGATAACTTCCCAATTGATACTGTATATACCATAGTCGCCCACCACGTGTTTGAACGCAATCAGTAATTTTTGTTGCCATTTTGGTAGCGAATTTTGACGCAGAACCAATCCATTAAATTTATTTCAATTTTTGAATTCTTTACGTTAAGCCTGAGTGACAGATAGCCTAAAGATGTAGCCACTGACGCCATTTAAATTAAATTTAGATGAAACTGATTTGTCATCTTTTTACAATCTCACTGTGTTTCAAGTAATGCCCGCATTTAAATGTTAATTAGCCAGCAAGCTTACATAAATTTTATAATGAGTATCGAATCTAGAGCATTAATTAGTGATAGATTCACTACTCTACTGTATTAATTAAAATGTACTTGTGCATGGAAGCTCATTCTCCAGGTCTAGTGAATGAGTCCACGACGATATTGCAGTAATTTTTTTCGTTGCGGACCCGAATTAAAATTTAAACTTAAGAAGAAGTAAACAGTTACCGAACAGCATTATTTTGCAACTCCACTGAACTCATTAACTGAGTTCAGTAAAATTACTTCGATTTCTGTTAACTGAGAAAATGTTAATGAATGGTTTATTATTGAGTATCATAATGAAATTATTATCACTAATATTGTAGTATATATTGAATTTATTTTTTGATAGTAACGATGATTTCCTTCCAGTGGTTAATTAAAAAAAAAAAGAATAATTATCGTAATTAATAATATAATATAATATAATATTATATATAATTAATATGGTAATAATAAAATATTATATATATATAATATATTAATTTAATAATAATAATATAAGTAATATAATTAATAATAATTATAAGAATCTGCACGACAGATGCTCGAATCGCTCTGAGTGCTTGCAGGCAGTTTTATTCTCGCCATCCTCGGACTTCGAATGGAAAAATTATTAACTATGCTTATAGATTTATATAATCTTCAAACAGATCTATCAAACTTCATTTTTAATTGTGAGAAGTGGTCTTATTATTTTTTCTTCGAAAATTACACCAAGTAATAAAATATTTTATCAATTCCAATTTACGGCCGCTGAAACTGTGCGGTAAACTTTCCATTAATGATTTCTGAGACGCGGCGGCAAATGCTGCCATAATTAGGAATGCATTACTACAACTCATCCTTCTATTGCTTTCGTTCTTAATGGAAGCCGGTGACAAATTCGGATATATTCACGGTCGTTCCTTCTTGATTGCACCAATAAATTTCCGTGAGTCAAATCTTGTTGCCGAAGTTCAATCCAAACGTCATGCTTCACGCCACGCAGCGCCATATTCATCAAAGAAAAAGGATTTGTACCACTATAGTTACAGAAGCTGAGATTTATCACCTCTGGTGCAGCCATCCAATCACATCCGTACAAAGACAAACGTCTTGAGTCTCGCCTTGCAATGAGAAACAGTGTCACTTTTCTTCGTGCATTGAAGGAGGCTTTTAACCTCAGTACTTACGGTGAAATAAATGGAGCTTCTACGCGACTACATTAATTCCATTACAAGGTTTTGCTGGAGCTAAACGAACATATGTTTCGGTCTACGAGGAATTAATAAGAATCATGGTAGGGAATACTCCAATTATATAGAAGACAGTTACAGGTGAATAGCTCATGCAAGTTAAGAAAAATTTTCATGTAACACGTTATTGCCATTGATTTCAAGTATTTAATTGATTGAGAAAATAACGCATTTTTACGAAAAATGCTAGTTGACGAAGCAACGAGTACTAAAATAGGAAATCAACGCAGGAATGGCCACAGTCTGAAAATTTTTGACGAGTTTCAGGACAATAGCACGACACAAAAATGTCCGTTTTAAACGACAAAAAAATTCAACCAGCCCTTAATTTCCGGGATCATTCGACGAAGATTCCTGCATACTTTCTTAGAAATCCCACTCTGTACAATTCCCGTAGATAGGAGCATCGTTATGAGTCCATGCAAAAATCACTTCGAGCCACAATACAGAACCAATTTTTTCGCAATCTCGTTCAGCTGCAAAGGGCGGTTTCATAAGACACGAGCCTGCGGCCGCCCATTGAACCCATTTTGAGCTCAAATTGATCTTCTTTTTACGACCTTTATCGTGCCAAGACCCGTCATTGAGCGTCATCGAAGTACACTAACATTCACAACGCTCACTCTATTGTAGGACGACTAGGCTTAACCGGACATTAAAGTCGAAGGCCGCATTAGCATCGAAAAGACAAGCGGATAAATAGTGTGCACTGCATGTCTTCGGGCAGTTTCATACTGTGGTTGCTTGACCGCATCAATCACACTAGATAGCATCGAATTTGGGTCTCTGGGTCACGTTCATATAGTGACAATGCTTAGACCTCATAGACTCAAATAAATAATTTGTTTTTCCTATTATTGTCGGTGCGGATGATACTACTAATGTAGCCAATTATTTATCATACTCTCTATTGCTCTAAAATGTTAAGCGCAATATTTCATCTCATTAGGCATTGTGTGAAAGCAATGATATTCCTGCATCTGAAACTGTAGTAGCTAAGCAAGAAACATGTGTGTGCCTAGAAAAAGCCAATTTTTAGATCATTCAAAGCACTGAACGTGTTACATGACACTTCAATTGTCTCCCTTAGAAATCCAGCGGCTTGTGAAGCAAATCCATTGCTTCGCATCCATTGCTGTCATTACAGGACTGTAGAGACAGACGAGTGCATCAAGTCACTATCATGAAGCAGCAAATGAAACTTTGCATTGCAGATGACCAAATGTTTGGCAGCGCAGTGCTGGCATTGAGCTATTGGCAGCATGTTGCATTCAAAGCATCTCGAGCCATTAAAAATAATATGATAGTATTTTTTCGAACAAGTTGGTGTTCATGCAGTTGTTCAATTTATGACATATCTCTATATTATTCTCCGTAATTACGTGAATAAAACCAGTGTGTGGCTATTCATAATTACAAAAAATGTCACAGCCAAGCCAGTGTACGCAATAAAATCTTGAGATGAAAATGTTAAATGTAAAATTAACAACTTCCCAACGCGGCATATGTCAAGTCCTGGCACAAACCATCGATCACGGCACTGAACTTAAAGGCACAAATGTTGAAGACCTCGTATGTAGACGTTTGATCTTGTATAAATTAGTTTATTTGGCATATCCGACGATTTTGCAGTGAATAGCAAACTACTTGTCGACGCGGTTACGTCAGACGCTTGTCAAATTGCCGTCATGATTGACCGGTCGACGTCTCAGCTAAAATGCAATAGACGTTTCACCACAGCCTGTCGCAGAGAGTAAACTGCTTTTACAGGCATGGCGGGTATCATGAATAATCTAAAAACACGCAATATTCACGCAATTGCTTTGGAACTTCCATTTTGTGCTGTGAATAAAAATGTACATGAAGATTCATATGTGGAGCTCTGGCCGAGAGTTTGTGAGCTCGTGTGAGCATACGGCCAGTAGAGCATGAGTTGTTCGATTATTTATAGTATGCATTGCATGGCCTAAATATATACTGAGGCATATTCCCACTAAGAGGTTTTATTGACCTGGAAACTGTTGATATCAAAAGCAAGAAAATTTTTAGATTATATAAAAACAATGCTTGTAAATGGAACTGCGCAGCAAATATTTTACCGGGTAATTTGTTTGGCCTTAAATATACCTTCTAACAACGCAAACTTCATTTTTTTTTCTCAGAGGAGCATGTTTTTCACTCCTACACCAGAAGTTTTCCATCACGTTTTGCTTATTTTCAAAACAAGCTTCAATACGAGTACACGACTCGTGTTTGATAAATTCGACGTTAAAAGATCCTACATGAAGAACGCTATATTTCTAGAGTGTTTTAAAGGATGCGAAAAGAAATAGAAACTTGTACAGTATCCTATTAACAGACACTTTGGTGTGACGCGAAGTTTTTGCTGAGCTCGATATGGTTTATGCTGCATAATTGATTATTAAAAGTAGCTTTGACAGGCCAACGCTCAATATTTTCTTGCAGTGAAAGTGATGGTTTGTCTTTATTGCATCACAGAATATTTCGAATATTTAAGACACTCGAGCATCATCTTTAGCTAATAGAGATATCAATAATTAATTTAATTAAAAATACCAGTATATGGATTAAATTTAAATCCAAAGTTTTATATTGTCGATAATTGCTTATACTCTTCGTTTTGCTAACGAAAGCCACCATGTAGCCTTATCATAATACAAAAGCGACCTACATTTCCATCTGCATTTTTTTAGTCCTCCAAACTATAGAGGAGGAAGCTTCATTGCATCTTACTTGCAAAAGAAACAAAAGTAGAGTTAAGAAACAAGTTCCTTCTTACAAAGAAAAACAATTGAGAAAAATTCGCGGAACATTTTCACCTGTCGCGAGCAGCGTCAGGTGCTTGCGCGATGTGCTAGCGGCTTAGTTGCAGTTGATGGTGTCGTTAAACCATAGCTCGGCGCATGCGTTCCGGACTTTTCTTTGGTTAAGGACCGGCAACGAAAGCGGTTCTCATCTGCAATTCAAAGGAGCGGCTTTGCTCGGCTTTCATATCGCACTCTGGGGTCTAGCACGCAAGTTCCGGTTAGTCAAAACGACTCAACCGAGTCGGCGCCATTACTCATGCCGTCCGGCATCACCTCAACCGGTGACGGGCGGCGCTTAGCACGGCGACTTTCGCAGCCGTGACGCGCATATTAAGAATCACGTCTCATGTTGTCTTATCAATCATTGCAGCGACAACGTACGCAATAATTTGTGATGGATTGCTTTGAATGCTCCAGGAATTTGCGCCAGAAATATTACTTTTATCCGGTAATGTTAAGTTTTTATGTGGTAGCTCAAGCGTGCATTGTATGTTAACGAAGATTTTCGCTTGTGAAGACTCCTTGCAATGAGAAACGTTAATTTTCTGTATGAAACTAGAACATCTTCAGGTCATAAGTTCTATTTTAATTGTGGACAAGCTTGTCCTTTCATTGATAATTTCATTTATACCTAAATATTGAAAACATTTGTCATTGAATAGATATTAATTCTGTCACCAGCATTCGGTTTGCGGGACTGTCATTCTCGAGTATGCGGGACTGTCATGGCGGCTGGAATTAGAGCTGTCAAACAGCAAATGAAGCCAGGGTCTGACGCTCGGCGCTCGTTGATGGATTATTTCAGCTACGGCAGCTCATCAACAACAAATTATTTCGTGGGCCGACATTACGAGAGTCTTTGTGATAGCTGCAATTTCGATCAATGTTGCATAAAACACTCATCACGCTGTGCAGGACCGCGATCTAGTTATCACAAACTGATTATGCAACACAAACGCTGGAACGAAATTGTGCGCGATGTCTTTAGTAGAATTTAAAATAAAGAAATGTAAAGTTTATTGGAAGCTTTAGTGTAGTTCAAAAGTAATACCTAGTTATTTCACTGGCATCTCATTTAATTAACGATCTAATTTCAAAATTTTTGAATTTTCAAGTTCACCATTCGGCACATTGAGGAGAAAATAAAATTTCTTATTATCTGAGGAATTTACATAGATACCTTAATCGATGCAAAATGGTCTACCGGCAGATCTGAAAACAACGGATATGAACAACACCGGATCAAGATAACAAAATTCTAGATCCGGCGGCACAAACTAGTGGGAACGAGGCTGAAATCTTGAAGCCCTAGGATGAATTTAGGCTTTAGTCGTAAATTCCCAACTGTGTTTTACGACTTGCTTCTTTCATCCTTCCGGCCATGTCGTAAGTATGTCGTAATACAAGGTGTTGACGAAATTCTGTGATAGTAAAATAACGCCATTCTCGGTCGTGAGGTCCTACAGAACATGATCAGTGTTAAGGATTTATATTCGTGAGTCACTAATCCTTTTCATTTATCAGATATTACAAAAAAGATATTACGTCGTTCAGATATTACAAAAAAGTTAAACGTTTATCATAGCAAGATTTTTTATCATAAAACCACCTCGCTTATCATCATTTGACATCAATCGATCGAAAAGGCTCAATTCCGAGCTGATTCTCAAGTCCATGCAAGGCGATAAATTATGATCATTATCATCGGAAGATTACTCATATACACGTATACTAATTTTCTTGCATAAATGGTTGTTATTGCCATACCAACAATTACTTGCACAAATTCAAGATCATTTCATATATCAGCATTCTCATCAGGCATAAATATTGACACGAATTTACTAGGCATGTGTTTCGTGATGACTGCTCAGGCATGTAAATTATGAATAGTTATCCATTTCAAAATAAATGAAGATATGTGAATTTGCTAACTGAATCAGAAGTTAGCGTGAAAAGCGTGCAGTAAAATTACCCCATTATTTGTTCCTCATTGAGTGGAAGCAAAAGCTATTGCAATCATTGTAGTTACCGCTGCAGCGCGCCATCCACGCCAGCTTGGCTCAACAGCAGCGATTTGACGATATCATTTCGTAGCTTATTAAGCATTTAATGAACACTTCATTAGAGCCGCTCTAAACACGAGAATCTTCCTTAATGCGATGATGCGATGCGTATGCGAATGGCATCACTGCGCATCATTGTGCCAGGTGATGGTGGTATATGTGCTATGGTCTAGAGTATGAGAATTGGTAGTGAATGGTATTTCACCTATTGACAATATTGAGAAATATTTCGTTAGGGCAAGTAATAAGTAATCTAAATATCAATTAGTAACATCTATAAATAATTCAGATAACTTGTCAATTTGTTTTGTTGGATATAACGACATATTTTGCGATGACGTCTAATCCATGTCGTGGCCACAGTTTAATTTTTAATTGTTATTTTTAATTTTAATCTTTTAATTGTTCATGACGTGAAAAGCTGAACCATAAAAACCATGAGCACAACGTACTGATTAATGGGCGTTTGCTCGCTGCAAATTAAAAACCCATTATGCACGAAATGGCAACCACTAAATTAGCCTTTAAATACTTCATTCAAGTTAATTAAAAGTGTGCAGAAGAGCCCGGTGACACATTTACCTTCATTTGCCTTGCTTCTTCTACTGGTTTTAGTGAGCTAAGCGGTGCTTTGCGGTAAAATTACATTAAATTGCACATTACATGAACTCTTTGAGATAAATGGGCTTCGTTGCGAACCCTCTTGTCATCATCAAGCCGTCACTGGCATCGTTATTTTGAGAGGTTGAGTTATATATTAAACTGAAGACTCATTGAGTCATAGTCAAAAATTCGTTAACAGTTATCACTGATGGCGAAAATTCATTGATTGATTATACGGAAAATTCACATTAACGGAATTATTTTCTTCATACGATAACACATAGGTAATTTATTGCTTATAAGTTCAAAAAATCTTTCGCTAAATTTTAATTATGTGTACATATTAAAAAAAATACAATGAATGACACAATAAATTTTCTGTACAATACGGTACACCGCCGATTGCTAATATGAAACCTATCATAATAACACGGACAAATACATACATACAGTCATACAGTTAATTTCAGTCATGTTAATCGGTATATATCAGTCATGTTAATCAGTCATACGGTTAATTTAAGTAATCCTGTGTACAAAACTTGCTTGGATAGAACGATGACGGTATTCCGGACTTAACTGGAGAGCAGATCTAGAATAACAGTGTTGCAGAGCGCATACATGTATAGAAGCAAGCTCGGTAGTCGTTCGTCAAACAGCAGGGTTTTATTACACGCCTGTCCGTCTAGTAATGATCTAATCATCGTGATTATGGTTCAAATATCGTCGCATTACGCTAAACGAATCCTACTACATACATCTCTGATATTTGTACCTATGATTTATATGATTTTATGTGAAGGCGAAAATCACACAAAATTTAGTGCGATTCGTATTTCAAAATGTATAAGGCAACGCTGTGCTGTATTATATTTTGCTATATTAATACTGATTTTACGTATTCAAACTACTGAGTTTATGGACATTGGTAACTTCAAATGGACTATTTAACTGAACACGCATTATAAATAAACGCTTAACATTTTAGGTTCAATGACTTAGAAAATAGCCAAGGCAAGTCCTCATTTAAGTCATCATTTTGATGTGATTAGAACACGCTTATGGTGACAGTGTTTTTGTTTCATCTCCATCATTATTGAATTCTGATCACAATTTAAATTAACTTCCATAGAAGATCACGAATAAGCTTGCTTGTTTATCCTCTTGAAGTTATTGAACTATCACAAATTAAGTGCAACAATAAGTTAACGCCAATACATACATTTGAAGGAGCCGTAATCGTTTTTTAATAACAAGAAATTATCGTAATACTAGTCTTCCCACACAAAGCTTGTATCACTAAGCTGCAGAGTTTTTGAATGCAAAATATCGACATACTTGTCAAAATTAATATTTTGGATCAATAGTTAAAATGTTCTTAATTTTTTCAGAAGAAATTCCTGAGAATTAATCATATGATAGTGTCTTTTCTTGAGTTTGCCATTGAAAAACAGAGCTAGGCGCGTACTACACACTGCGGCTATTCAGTCTTTACGTGAAGTTCAAATGAGCGCCTGATGGTTTTGAAAATACCGTGAAGTTTTCTACAAAGGAGGTCGTTCATTACGGCGATGGTTTTTCGTTGGAAATGATCTCACGCGATTCGGTGCTTATTCATTCTTTTGAGCAGCCATAATGCGACGTCAACTGCGTTGCAAGAGATCGCAAGTCTCATAGCAAAGGGGCGGTTTCATGAAGCACGGAACTCGTCTATATTATGCAGTGCAAAGTAAGCTGTTGGGTTCATTTCTGTAGGAACTACATTCTTATTCAAACTTCTCACTGCTTTCGCCTTTAAAGATGCACAAGCTTCAAATAAAGATGCTTTAGCTTTTATTTAAAATAAAAATTGAGGAGACTAAAAGTTTTTTCTGGGGGATAAATGAGCGTGCGAAAATTTCAAGAATATAAGGTTTAATACAATTTTAAACGGTTCATTGGGAAGGTTTGAGTAAGAATGATTAGATAATACAGGGTGTAGTGCGCAGATATCAATATTGTGCACGATACAAAAATCAAAAAGTTTTCATGGAATTAAAGATGCTGATCAGGACTGATCAGGTTTTTCATGACAATTACAAAAACCCGACGACGGAGCATTCGCAAGCAACATGTCGCTTAATTAACAAATGAAAACACATGATAACTTATGAAGAACATAATTCAGATCCCGTCATTTCCTGCTTGTTCATGAACCCAAAAGCAACTAAAATACCATTAAGTAAGTCCATTATATCATCACTGGAAACTTTTTGAAGACCATCTCCATCATCAGTTCCTCGTTTCAGTCATACGTATATAACAGAAATGTGTACAATATTCAAGAGAAACAGAGAACGTATAGAGTAATGTAAAAAGATAGTGATGAAAATTTTTAATTTTAAGTTAAGAATTAAATTTATAATCGGTTGGTTTTCACATCATTTATATCCGTTATCTGGCTTTTTAGGTTTTAATCTCTTACAGGTAAATTTAGTCGTTACATTATTATCTATTTTTCTTGACGTTTTGAACTGATGTTCTACATGTCTCCGAAACCTTTTTAGTGAAAGTATGTTGAAGTTATTTAGCATTTTCTCTGCTTTTGATTTCTTTGTCAATTCGCGATTCAAGACAAGTTATGAGATAGAATCTTCCTTTATAGCGCATTTTCTCATTCATGGAAAAAATGCACTATTGTGCTCGCCATGTCCGTCCGTCCGTCTGTCTGCCTGTCGCCATGTCAGTCCGTCCGTCTGTCTGTCCGTCTGTCCGTCCGTCTGTCCGTGACCTCAAGTTTTCGTCGACGAAAAAATGAGCTCTCTGTCACTCACTGCAGTGAGTACTGAGTTATATTTTTTTCTATTTAGAACGCGGTATTTAGTAGAAAAACTCTCGACCGTTACAGTAGACAAATATCTTTGAGAAAATAACACTGTCGAAATAACTGTTTTGTTTTGAAGAGCCAACAGCTCGGGTTTGGGTTCTGGTTAAAGCAGACTGAAAAATGAGGTAATTTGTTTTAAATGACAGACTCTGATCAATGGCAGTCGGAAAGGAATGAAAATATCATTTTTTAATTTAAAAACAAAAAATGAGAGTTCGGAAAATTTTATAAACCTAATTTCACTAAAATAATATCTTATTCATATGTTGTCTTTACATATTTTACTGCATTAAAGTTTAAGGTATAATTTCCTCGTAATGTTTCGCCGAACTGCATTGCATCGTGCTAAACTTTCACCCTGTTAATTGTGTACATTAATTCTCACGAGACAATAATTAACTTTATTGTTAATTAATTAATAATTTATCTTAATTAATTAAATTTAATTAATAATTTATCACCCTGTCAATCGTGTACATCCGCACGAGACAAAAATTAACTCTCGCCTTCTATCAAAACATTTTTTATGCATGTTATGTCAAGGATGTGAATTAAGCCTAGAATTTTTCTTAGTCAGATATCGAAAGTTCTCTGCGCCAATAGCAATTGCAAATTGTGTTTACTGGGGGTATAGATGAAACCAATTTCAAGTTGAAAATATGAAAAACAGGAAGCTAAATTGAAGCACAAGTAAGTGATATGGCCGCTAAAACCTAATGAAAGTGGGTGCTAACTCAGCAGGAGCTTTTCCGAAGTGAAATTCTTTTCGTTTGGGGGGCGAAATTGTAAGGCAAGACACGGCTTCCAGTGAGATTAAATTCTGCACTACGCCCAAGCATCCTCTAAAGTGCAACCCGAGACATGAAATAATCTAGTACAACGAATGTAAGTGAATGCAAAATAAATACACGTTACATTAAATTTAATTTTGTTTTTTACGTCCTACCGTATTCATTTGTTTCCGAGTTGAATGTTGATTAGCTTTTCATGCTAGTTGACGTGCAGTTTAATAGAGCAAATTAAGTAGGTGTGAAGGATTAGTTCTTCACGCCTGAACTGAGCTACAGTTGAGTAAGCAAACTACATTTTTGAAGTTGATCATGTGTTATGTTATTTTTTCGAATTTGTTTGCCCCGATTGAAATGCAGCATTTCGACAATAATATGTTTTAAATTTCAATGTACAAGATATCGCTAAACATTTAAGGTAATCCAAAAAATCATCTAAGGAAACAATAATTATCTCTTTCCTTTGCCTTTTTTAATATTTATTCCTGATATCTAAATCTATATTTGTGAGTCAATTTAAATATCTTTCTTTATTGCAGTTACAATGGTTGCATGCAAGTAAATTTGATGCCCTGAAATAAAGCGATTTTATGCCAACGAGGTAATGTTGGAATTGAACTGCACTTGACGAGTGGAAATATACGGCTGTTGCGGTGTCGTGTGGCGGCTCACTAGAGCAACTCTCGCGTGCGCTGCCTCTAGTTTAGAAAGTGGGTGAGTACTGAGTTAAACTGACGAGTAACTCACCTAAGTGGGAGAGCAGTGAGTTATACAGACGAGTAACTCACCTAAGTGGGAGAGCAGTGAGTTATACAGACGAGTAACTCACTTAATTAAGTGGGAGAGCAGTGAGTTATACAGACGAGTAACTCACCTAAGTGGGAGAGCAGTGAGTTATACAGACGAGTAACTCACCTAAGTGGGAAAGCAGTGAGTTATATAGACGAGTAACTCACCTAAGTTGGAGAGCAGTGTTATACTGACGAGTAACTCACCTAAGTGGGAAAGCAGTGAGGTATACTGACGAGTAACTCATGTAAGTGGAAGAGCAGTGAGTTATACAGACGAGTAATTCACCTAAGTGGGAAAGCAGTTTTATACTGGCGAGTAACTCATGTAAGTGGAAGAGCAGTGAGTTATACAGACGAGTAACTCACCTAATTAAGTGGGAGAGCAGTGAGTTATACAGACGAGTAACTCACCTAAGTGGGAGAGCAGTGAGTTATACAGACGAGTAACTCACCTAAGTGGGAGAGTAGTGAGTTATACAGACGAGTAACTCACCTAAGTGGAAAAGCAGTGAGGTATAAAGACGAGTAACTCACCTAAGTGGGCGAGCAGTGAGTTATACTGACCAGTGACCAACTACAATTCTCCAGTCAATGCGGGTAATGAGTCAATGAGGAAAACTGTTTACAGCAAGCAATGAATTCCTGTGAATTCCTGAGAAAAGTACTACTGTGAGTTTCAAACTCCCAGTATGTAACTCGCTTTAACATTAATATAAGGGTTAGAAAACGTCTAGGAGTGATCAGAAAGACAACAGAGCCGATAACGTAATATTAATTTCTCCTTCATCGGCGGAAATTCGATGATTATAACTTAAGCCTACACATGAGCATACAGAATCTATGACTATAAGCATTTAAAAACTCTTACTACAAGCATACCATAACTATGACTCTAAGCATACCACAACTATGACTATAAGCATACAAAAGTTGCGACGAGGACTATGCTAGAACTGAAGACTATGCGACGAGGACTATGCTATTAGCTAACAAGAAATGAGGTAAGTAGCAGACAAAATCTACGACGATGATCTAAAAACACTGCGACGATGAGCATACAAAAACGGCAACGAAGAGCATGCAAGAACTGCCAAGAGGATTTTTCAAAAAACTGCGACTATGACAAAAACCATGATAGCCTGGGCGCAGAAACAGCTGCAGGCGGCGCGCAATACCGAGGCAAGCCCGAATTGCGTAGAAGGCTAAGAGATTAGATCGCGCGTACACTTCCATAGCCTCGACAACAAACCATGCGCGCTCCAGAGGATAGCGCCATATCAGAGGGCTGATTGCATTCAAGTCGTAAATCAATAGGCCAATGCATGCTAACTTTTCCTTCAATTGGTCCAAAGATGATTGTAGTTTCGTTTTAGTGCTTTGCAGCTGCAGCTGGAATCGTGGAAGCATGATGTCGTTGCATGAGATCGTGATATGACTCATGTGTCCATTTCAGCATGACTTCTAATGGACACTTTGATCATTACTGCTTTGCCACAACTGAACGGTAACTTCATCAACATGCCCTGAAGCCAGATATTGAACCTGATAATTGATGGAGCAATCCATCAACACGAATTTTAATGCAAGACCTTACAGCTGAGGGGTTATAATTCATTGCTTGTTGAGTATATGAGGTGATGACATGCAAGGTGAACTGCGAGAAAATCCAGAGTTAAGTCAGCTCCTGAATTTGAATTAAGTCAACAATTTTCTATCGATAATTCCCAATTGTAACCTAAAATGTAAAGTAAACTAACGACATGAAAAAATTTGAGCCTACTTCCGATTTTTTTTTTTTTGCATTTCATAACACAATTATTTTTCCTATTTACCATGCTCCAATTCTGTCTTCTGTAAGTTTTTCAATGATTTATAAGTTATTGTCCGGGAAACATGGCCACAATAGACATCGAAATAAATTATAAACAAGTCATTAAATCAAATGAAAAAAAAAACAACGGAACTCATGATGAATTTTATGGTCAGGAACCTTCAAATTTTTGTTCAATCGGCCTCTGTTTACTCATCCTCTGATAATTTATTTCAACTTCTCCTGTTCAAAAGCTAACTCATCCGTTAACTCTTTTCTTGTGGTTCAGTCCAAGTAGAAGATTTGATAGCTCTGAAGACGACATTGTTTGCTTAAGAGTCACTAATTATGATCAATCTGATCACTAAGTTTTAATGGAAAAATTGCAAGATATTTTTTTTGCTGATCAAGGATCTTTGTTGGTGCTTGGGAAAGACTCTCCAGAGTACTTAAGCAAGCGAGTGAATATTTTGATTGCGCTAAACACGTGTTCTTCAGTTTGTACAGAACTTTGAAGATCTTTTTTCGTAGTCTATACTGCATTATTGAAGAACACACGCTTTGAAAAAAATCCTTGTCTAAATTAAATGGAATATTTTATTTTATAGATTGATATAAAAATTAATTTAATTTTTGAAAATGTATTATCTTATTTTTTTCTTAATTTTTTGCCCCGATTGAGATGCAGTATTTCAACAATAATATGTTCTACTTAACAAGTAAAACATATTTTAATTGATGAAGCAATCCATCAACACAAATTTTAATGCAAGACCTTACAGCTCAGGGGTTATAATTCATTGCTTGTTGAGTATATGAGGTGATGACATGCAAGGTGAACTGCGAGAAAATCCAGAGTTAAGGTCAGCTCCGATACCTGAACTAAGTCAAAAATTTTTTATCGATAATTATTGTTATAGATAATTATTGTCCACAATAGACCATGTCCATTGTGGCCATGTTTCCAGGCCATATAACTTACTTGTGCTTCAAATTAGTTTCCTGTTCCTCATATTTTCAATTTGAAATTGGTTTACATATAACAGATCGCAGAAAGGCCATGCCTTTAATACGGCAGAAAGGCCATGCCTTTCAGGGATCAGTTTAATTTATTTAAGGCCAATCTAATCGTATTTTTCATCAAGCCTGTACGAGATATTTTGCCATAGATTGTGGGAATATGTACGTACAAGGTAGGCTTAATTTCACACCACCTTTTTTCTTAACCAATTTAGCAGAATTCCAGAATTTTATTCAATTAATAATAATGATTCATTCATTACAATATATCTGTGGCCGTACATCCAAACTATGAGCATCTCCAGACAACTAACAGCTTCAAAAAATTCACTGTACTTAATAATATTTTCAGTCTTGCATTCAGTTTAATTTTCCTAACTGTCTTTCTTATGCCGCCTCATTTCTCGAGACTCATCGCAGCAGTCCGTTGATGACACAATACCAGAGAAATTACCTCAGACAAAACATAAAGCGAGTCTTTGTGTGAGATTTTGCAAGTGAATGCATGAGTACACCCGACAAATCACACTGATGAATTTCACCTGGAACAATTGAAAAGTTCAATTTTTTCATTATATGTGATATGAATGCGTCGAGAATTGAAAGTTACCTCAAAACGTTTTTTTTTGTAAGGTGATGAGCATCTGTCCTTTCAGGGATCAGTTTAATTTTTTAAGGCCATGCTACTCGTATTGTTCATCATGCCTGTACGAGATATTTGGCATGGATTGATCTGTCGTATTAAAAAAATAAAACGTAGGTATAGATCACCACGGTGCGTATACAGTTAGATCATTAGATCTAACAGCTGCTTCAGTTGATTACAGGCTGGGCGAAGAGGTTTTGCAACAATGATTGGAGGGTCTCACCAATTAAAACTTAATCATTCAAAACTTTTTTATTACCCCCTCGTAAAAAGCAATTCAATCCCAAATATGAGAGTATCTTCTTTTGAAAACGATTAAAAGAAACAAACTTCTCCAGCGCACGCAAGTAATAAACTCGGAGCACACGTGATATCAAATATCAGTAATTGTAGGAACACTAACCAGGCATATTTTGTAAATTCATAGCATCGAATTAATAATATGTTCAAACTAATCGAATCAATTTCATACATTTCAATATTGTGTTTCTATGTAGTTTAAGTTTCAGAAATCCCTGCAATAATAAATTTCACCCTGTATTGGGGCAGGGTGGCCCAGTGGGTAAAGTTCAGAGTACCAGGATTGGCGCAGAGAGGGGCGGGTTCGATCCCAGCTCTGTGCGCCAGTTTCTGGTCAAAATCGGCAAGGAGGCCGGGCGGTTTAGCACAGCAAATTTGAAGCAGTGAGTTGCGAGTTCAAGCCAGCAACTATCTGTGGATGTCCTGCAATGTTAAGAATCACCGACAGGCCTCCGGCCTAATAACCCGCTATATTATATATTATTATTATTATATAAATCGATATTAAGTTGCCTCCAAAACATATTCATGTCGCGGATATATGAGAGCATTGAACAAATTATCTACATTTTCTTACTGATGATCACAAAATTCCTTAAGATTGCATTGCATCAGAAACAGACAACAAGAACAAAAGATTGTCAAAACACAGCGATTCTCTGCAAGATGTCTCCGATGTATTGCCCAAAACTTGTTGTGTTATTGCGCGAATACTTTGCGTGTCTTTTGGCCATTACTGCTATGCCGCGGCAGTAAACCAGCGTACACCCAGAGCCTGTGACATTGCCGTGTTTTGATGCTGGAACACATGAGACATATACTGAGATACAGGAGCCTGACCTCACCGACCATGTGTTTTGGCGCGATGCTATATTACAAGATCACAAGCCTTTAGGATTTGAGAGAATTATTCTAGGGCAGCCAATGATTTGCTTCAAAGTTGTTAAGTGTGGTTTTAGAAAGCTAGAGTTTATTCGCTATATGGCTTGAACAGCGATGTTATATGAACAGCGATGTTATAATCGTAGAAAATAGATTCTGTAAGATAGTATGGAGGCCGCGGGACTTCTAACACTTACCTGGGTCAACGGCTGCTGCGAAGCTGCGTATCAGTTTATATCAATTTATTTATCGCTATGCAGCGATTATGAACGCCAATGCCAAAATTAGGTAATCGAAAAAATTAAATTTCCGCGATGACGCAACTTTCAATGTGGTATCGGATAATTCATGAAATTACAGCGAATTTATGAAATTTAATTTAATCAATATATATTAATTTAATCAATCATGAAATTTAATGAATATAGTAGATTAATAGAAAATGAAACTAATAAGAAAGGATATTGTGGGAAAAATCATTTTTTTAGCGCCATTCTGCATATTTTGATGCCGGCAATTTAATTGTATGGCCTTTGATGAGGTCTTTCTGCGCAGTGTGACACCATTAGGTATAATTTTTTTATCACCTACCAATTCATAACCCGCAATATCCACAGTTCTGCCTGGATTTCATCCATGCCAGCTTATAAGCCTAGCAGTCTATCGTATGCTTGCGTTAAAGCAAAGCCGTTGAGCCTCCAAATGCCAGCAATTAACGATCGACCTGCGCTGAATGAACGCCATTCCATTTAATGCATTGGCGTGCCTCATCGATTAAGTCATTGACAACAATTTATCGTGAGGCTTAGAACATTTTCTTTTATCCTCGTAATATCGCAATGAGGTTATCAAACCCTGTGTTTTGGAGTAGTCTATTTTGTTTGGAAAAGGCGCACACCATTTGTTAAAAAAAAAAAAAAGCATTTTGCGTTAACTTAATTAAAGTTTGTTCCATTATGTGCGGAAATACAGATCATTGCTGAAAACATCTGAAAACATTAAAATAATAATATTCTATTTTACAGTCACACACAAGAAAAATTTTCCAGGGCCAGCATACATAAGCTTTAAAGTCTGATTAACGTAAAAAAGTTTTGCATCATTTCCCCAGTCTTGGGGAAATTAGAAGCAGTCCCCTACACAATCAAGCGGGGGCAGCCAAATGGAACAGTGTGTGTGACACACTCAGTAAATGAGGGATGACCTCAATGACTGAAAAATTCAGGCTATGCGCGGGCGTGAATATAATAGTTAGATGAGGGAGACTTTACAATTTAAAGCTTTGAGTAATGTTTCATGGTGAACGCTGTATTACTAATACTAATAGGGGACCTTTCATTTGCAAACCCCTCAATGGACTAAGGTAATGATGAAGCAATAGTCGGTCACAAGGCTGGTCACGAGTTTGGTTATGCCAATATACACATGACGCTGTAATTACTCATTTTAAAAAATGAAAGGCCATCTGGTTAGGTAATGTGAGTCAAAACAAAATTTAGTGAAAAGCCAATCATTGCTTAGGTGACGGGTATTGACTAACTATTACGGTGCCCCACTGGTGGAACGCTTACAGTAAATGCATTCATTTTCGATATATTATTCATGAGATGGTAGCCATGAATGATATTAGCATTATTACAATGATTAATCCCAATATTGTATATAAATATCGTAAATAATGCTGCCTTTGCATCTTATGAATAATAACTGAGCTACTATTTTAATATTAAATTACCAAGCTCTATGGAACGTTTAACCCTCTCCCTGTAATCCCTGTAATAAGATGATATAAAATTTTCAGATGCTAATGCCTTCCACCATTTACTCATTTAATTATTTTAGTGGGTAGCTTCAACGTAAGTTCTAGACCATCCTGTACCTTTTAAATAATTAGAATGAAGATAACAGAATACTGGGATAATTGCAGAGATATTTTAGACGAGCTCGAGACCCTTGACATGCCTGCACCGTGCAGCGCTAATGAAAGACAAACAAGCTACAGTTGCTTACATCTCACTACCTTCTCTGTTGTATAAGAGAGGATCTGTTATATAAGGAAAAGTCTAATATATAAAAGAAGACCCTTTTCTGGTTTGTCCGAGGCGATCTATTGTAAAGATAAATATCTGTAAAATAAGAGAAACATTCTCTGTTATATAAGAGGATATCTTCATTGTTATATAGAGAAAGATCTGCATTTGTGTGCACCTCACCGGTTGCAAGCTAAATCCCCTTTAACGGCTTCCTTAAAAAGGACAGGCTATTATTTAAATAATAGCTTTAATTTCTTCAGGCATCACTTTCTCACTTAGTGATTTTTTGAGAATCGCAGGAAATAGAAAACGAGTAATTATTTATCATTATTTTTTTTCATGACAGAAACTTGCCATAACAATCCTTGAAAATTCACATCGTTTTCATTAATGTTCAATCATCCATTAATTGCCATTTTATAACAAAATGTTGGGAACTCGTAAAAGATCAATTTAGTGTGATGAGCTGAATATAATTGAACAGCTTGGATCGAAATAACAACCTGTGATATATGAGGACAAATTCCAGAGTTATCTATACATCAAGTTGTCTTTACAAGGTTTAAAAAACGAGTTCTTCAAGTTCTTAAGTGCAGGATGTGGCATTGAAAACGCCTTAACCAAAACACAAACAACAAGCGACAGAGAAAATGATTACTTCGCAAAGGGCCCAAAAATGGCATCTGTTCTGCCTACTTCTTACCACAGGTGAGTCTTTTTCGAGACTATTACTTATAATTTAGTGGACCAAAAATTACAATTAACACTAAAATAATAGCTAAATTATTTTTACAATCTTGGAAACATTTTTGTAGACGATTAAATGTGGAATGTGGATATAATAAGACGGGTAAAATTTTAGATCTCATCATTTGTTTGAAACAAAGCAGTTTTCGAGACGTAGGGATGGATTTCAAGGAATTTAACGATCATGTACTGGAATAATCTCTCGAAAATGCTTTGTATATAAAATTTTAGGTCTGGAATGATACGATGTATTTCACGAAAGTAGTGCAGTATTCGACGTTCCTGACGTTTCCGTGCTTTATTGTAATGCCTAAATGTTTGGGAATACAAAACAGTTTATGTTTAGATAACGTGTTTAAAGATTATGTAGAATGTTATTCGAGTCTTTCTTGATTCGAATTCCATATTGACTTTGAAATGATGAAACTCCTTCGTCCTCAAAAACGTAATTCAAAATGAAAAATAACAATTTCAACCTTAGCGTTTCTTTCTATCATCTCTAATATGTTGTCATCGACATCTTTATACTGGAATATTGCTTCTAATTTTCCATCAAGGGCTCAAGTTTAGCTCAGCGACATTCAGTTGGCGTAATTATAGAGCATTCAGCTGTCTCATGGGTGGCTTTTCTACAATGAACATTCAGAGTGCCGAATCAATTATGTAAGTGCAGTCTCTGTTATATTTTTTAAGCTAATTAAACTAATCACAAAAATTGCGTAGAAATAAGAAGTTGTAAAACTTTTAAATTCAGAGCAGTTCGGTGATATTCTGTTTCTCAGGTCTATTCAATTATTCAGAGATTTCCCAAAAAAATTCAGAATTCTCGCGTGATTCAAAATTCAGGCCCACAACGCATCTCCAAATTCAAATAATTTGCGCAGAATAAAGGACTAGGCTCATTGAATAAGGGCTTAAAAAAGAATTAACAATTAGACTTATTTTATCTTTTTATAAAAGTTTAGAGAAATTTTCGTTCAAATAAAGAAACATATACATTTTATATGGTGTTATATCTACATTTTTTATATGTTTCCCTATATACTGTACCTGTACATACTGTATATAGATCCTGATCAGTCCCATATATACAGGTGCCAGATGCGCATCCTTTCAGTAACCTTCTAAATATATATTTTTGGTGAGCAATATTTTCGGTTTTTTTGAGCTCTACTGTGGCACAAAGCTACCGCTAACGAGACGCCCGAACCCACAGAAGTCTTTGAAAGAATCCATTAAATAAATACGGGCTCATCCCTGCAAGTCGCCCTGCAGCTTACGTCTCTCGAAATAAAAATATATTTTCCCTCAAAAATTCTTAAGTCCCAAAAATTAAAAAACTTTGTCGCAATTGGCCAGATTAAGAATGTAATTACTGTATATGAAAGTAGATTGAAACCAATCACCTAAAAAATCATATTAGGAACCTTCATATCTTTTGGTGGTGTGAAAATACAAGAAGTAATCATAACTGTTCAATTCGCTGTAATAGCAAGTTGCAGATGATAAACTTCGAGCCATCAGAAAATTCTCAAATCATTCAGAACTGTTTTGTTTGCTAGCCGCGATTAAAATAACTCAAGTTCACAATAGTCCCTTATACGTAATATGTATTTAGAAGATTTTGTATATAGAATCTACTGAAACAGAAAAAGAACATGGGTATCAGCCCATTCGCGAAGTTTTTAATATTCTTTGCAGAATTATTGCATGTCACGTTAGCATGAGCCTGAAGATCTAGATTTATATGCTTGCGATAGCGTCAGCTGTAACATCATTGCTCACTATTTTCTAGTTTATGAACAAGTTCAGCGAAAGTTTCATCAGTTCAATGTTCGTGTTTGTAAAAACAGGCCTAAAAATCGGGACTTAAGAAAGAAATAGCGACATGTGTGCAGCCGAGCCAGAATTGATTCACTGGCCGGTCGCTCTCCGTAATAACGCCACTCGTCTCCCCATGCGCGGCCTGAGGTCAAACTGTGCGCACATGCAAGCTCAAGAAATCCCTGAACAAACATAGTCGATAACCGTCCGCAATTTATTGATCATTTGGCTATCGTCGAGGCCGAGTCTTTCTTGAGAAAGCAACAAAATCGTCCGCACTCAGGAGCTTGACTGGTCCAACTAAATTTCAGAGTACGGGTTGAAGTTCATGCAAATAGAAATATTGCTACTGCAATTTATTTCTTAAAAATATGAAAAATTTGGCTGAGGGTGAAAGAGCAAAGTAAAACAACGCAGAAAAAACTTTATTTATTCCTGATCTAAAGATGCTTCGTTATAATAGAATATATTTAGATATATTAATTAAAGCTTCGTAGTTTGATATATGTTCATGCTTTGTAAATGAAATCTGAGTTCGGTAAATCAGCGATAAAATTTTAAATAATGTAAATTGAAGCGTTAGTGCCCCAGTGTATACGGCGCCTAGTAAATATGTTTGCTACTCATCTGATATTTAATGAACGATAAAAAGAAACTACGTACACGAATTAGTTCCCACATGATTATTCGTCAATTATCAGTCCAGGTCGTTGAAAAATATTTAATTCAAAGTTAAAAATCAAAATTTATTGAATATTTAAATTCTTTAATGCACGTTTTGTTAGTGACTAGAGCTTAATTCTCATCAACAATGTTTATATTGTTCTTCTCTCTCAAATTCTCAAAAAGTGCATTAAAGAACTACTCCTGCCCAAATGTACCACCTATTTGTAATTAGAACATGAATAACTTTAAAAAGTTGTAGAGGATTGAAATCTTTTGTCAGTTTTATGTAATGAGAGGCGATAATATTTGTTGAAAAATAGTTTATTATTCTAAATTTCATTTGTAATTTTAATTTAGAGTTCACCGGAAGAAATATACGGAATGCCAAGGTTCGTTGATTATTGTTGCGTGGAAAGCCGGAGCGAAGGTATGTGCTTCGTTAGGATGTGAATATGTGAATATACAGTATATGTGAATAGATTCGATGTGGACAAATTGTGTGAATTTTTAGGTTGTATATTTATGAATACGTTTGATGTTTAGCTTGCTATTATTCATCTTTTTTATTTGTTTCTTTTTAGGTAAGCCTCAGACCAATAGTTAATCAAATGTTGATTTAGCCTCAAACCAAGAGTTAGACTCAAGTTAGTCTCGAAAGCCAAGCCCCCAAGATGAAAGCTTTACATTCTTAATGTGCTGATATTATTATATATTGATTATTTAAATGGGTTCATTTGACAGTGCGTTAATAAAGTGTTTTAATAACTATTCATCAATATCACGAGCTTATACGATCATGTAGGCTAGTTGGGTGTTCTGAGAGCCCAACAAAGTCATAAACACTGGCAAACACTCGTTTGAGTTCGATGATTTTTATTTTAGAATTCGATTACTTTCGTCCACCACGAGTTTCGCTCTTGAGACAAATTAAACCTGTAGTCAGAGTGCCAGGTCGTATCGAGTTAATTAGTACTTGCAATGAATAGTTGAATATAAAACTTCCAGGTCACAAGTTGGACACTTAAATATTATATTCGTTTCTAATGGTGTCCCGAGACTTAAGTCTTCTTGAGATTTAATCGCTGATAAAATCAAGGGAATGCCCGCTTGATGAATTGTAATACAACTGAGAGGGTAATCTTTTTGTAAGTAAAACATGCTGTATAATTTTATAAATTACCAACTCACTATATATCTATGATCACGAGCCGATTAATTGAATGAGTTAGTTTCTGTACCACCAGGTTAAAAAATATTTGTCTTGCAAAATTTATTTGTGCACTTCCACGTGTTTTTCTTTTCGTTGTCTGATGATTGAATAAAATATGTCGCGTCTTTTTATTCGTTTCTCCCACGTGTACGAATATAATATTTCCTGCTTTAAACTTGTCACGATAACATTTCTTACGTTAACTTATCAGAATATCGTGAGCCTTCCACGCGTCTTTTTCTTTGTCTCTCTTAAATGATTGATGGCAGTATGAGAATATCTGTAATCTAATTAACTGTGTCAGCGCGTGGTAGAATTGTTCACCAGCATTTCCTTCACTGTAACCAAATGCACCGCCACCATTGTAGCCTTCATCAAGTGTTTAACAGTGGAATAGCGTTCGAATTAACTTGGTGCATTCCGTGACCAGAGTTGCAGCCGAAGTTGAAACCTGAAAGTCCATTGAGTGGCTTGAAGCTTGGTGGCTGCAATGTCAGCTTGCTGCCGCGATTGCTGTCGAGTTCTTAAGAAACTATGATGAGTTTCGTGACATTTCATGAGAAGTCCGACAAACTCGATATTAACTTCACAACACAACAGCATTTTAAACTGCTATTCCACCGTCACCCTGTAGAGTCAGTTCAGAAGTTCAGACAGAGAAGTAATAAATCTGAGTGTATAAGAACTGAATTTGGCCGTCCAATCATGAGAAATAAAAACTTTGACGAGCTAATTTGTTCTGATCGACCAACGTGCGCGATTAATTTGTTAATACTTCATGAAGAGCAATTCTCTTAGCAATGCTAAGAGAAATATTCACAGTCGTCGTTGTAACGAGAGAAAGAAATCACGTTGATTTAAATCTATAACTATGCATGTTTATAATCATTCTCTAAGAATATTAGAAATTCATGGAAAAATCATTTCAAAATTAAAATACACTGAAATATACGTCATGGGAATAAATAAAATCCATCAAATTTCATGTAGCGAATTTTATCCGGATTTAATAATATAGGTACATATTTTTATGCGGAAATTTCCTTAATCGATTTACTTTGTCACAGTACAAAGAAGAAGTGCCAATTTTGGTTCACAGAGTTCAAGGCTTCATGAGTAAAATATTTGTAGGTGACGCATTCGTATATGAAATTCTGAACGCTGCAGATATTATTAAATAAAATCTCAGAAGCATTCACCATTAAAGTTAGTTAAAATTATGTTTTAATCAAGCTTCATCATACGGCCGACCTAATAGCTTTTTGTGACAACGCGTTGGAACAGTTATTCGTCAATAATTATTCGATGAAACTGAAATAATATTAGATATTAAATTAATCAAATTTCAATTCGATCACAATATATAACGAAGTTCTATTGAGAACACTCATGATTTCAAAAGTATTTAAGCCAAAATATGAAAAGCTTCCAAACAAACTCAGATGTACGTTCGGGATAAAATTCAACAGAGTTTAAAAGAATATAGATTTATTGGGCATTTAAATATTGAGGCAGGTAATATGTTTGTAAAGAACGACGATAATTGCTAACGGTAACATAAGGAAATAATAATAGCTCACAGTATAACTTACATTTCCTTTCGGGTAGAATGTGGACAATAATTCTTGACGTGATTTATAAAGCATATTGATTTGATTACATAAATAACCTGCAATATTATAGGTGTATTTTTTACCACTATTAATGATTGAAAATAAAAATATTAAATATTAAGTCTTTAAATATTAAGCATTAAATATTTACTCGGAGGCATATTTCGGCGTAACAGTTGCGATGTAATTTGTATTTTAGTATTGTTATTTTGCGTAAAGAGTTAGTGAGAACCATCGTTTATATAATAAATATATTGATGACTGATAGAAAAAATATTTTCCATGGTTATGTTATTCCAGGAAAATATTAGAAAGTTATTCACGCTCATATCAAATAATACCATCTTCAATCGTGATTTTTTCAAATGAATATACAGCTTCTCCCATACACGTTTCAAATGTCATTCGATTCGATGCCTCTTGTCCGCATTATTCGATTTTATGCGCCGGAAATAAACTGTCATTAATAGTTATAAACAATATATATTTTTCTAATTTCCTGTGAGAGTCTTCACGTAAATTGACCCAGTAATTGAAGCTGACTTGCCTGCGGTAATGCGTTTACGCGGTAAACATAATTTCTTTTGATCTTACATATATGGTATTTTGCCATCATTCCCACCGCTATTTCCCCCCTTTGGAAGTGAAGTATTTTGAATCTGCGAAAAACCCGCATTATATTAGACTCAAGAAAAATAGAATAAGTCAGAGCATAAAACAATCATGAAAAACTTAAATTTCTCACGCTTGAATTGTAGAATTACAAAGTGATAGACGAGTAGCTGAAGGGCGATGGTTGTTACAGCAATAATAATTGAAGGGAAGATGTCGGAGCAGAAGCCACATCAAGCTGCCCTGTGGGTCAATCTACAGCTAGAATATCTTACGTTGGCCTGAGTGGACTTTCTAATGTTCCTTTGTATTTGAAATAGAGTCTGTACATTTGTATTGATCACTGATTTTATGTTTAATAAATTTTTATGTAAACGATCTTGAATATCAATTTGGGAATTAATTAAGTACCTATTTCATTAACTTAAAAAAACTATGCTAAGGAATTGTCCTTTCGGGATGTGATGGCCGGTTATGGAAATTGACTTTGAAATTATCAATGAAGAAATGTTTCTTCATCTATGTGGTTATGAGAAATAACAATAACCCGGTTTTTAAAATGAATTTCCCAATAATGTTCAGACCAAGTTATGATAGTTATATGATCACATACTGTAGAGCGGCCACGCATTGACTTCAACGTTCGTAATCACCCTATTTATCCGTTTCTTGCTTCTAATAATAAGCTTGCATATTCATTCATCGTCTCTTCTATTTAATGGAGTACTTTTTTGCGTGTGAACAGTAAAATGGATTTAATCCTCTATTTGAAAGAGTAATTTTTTACGTTTTTTTCCGGCAGATTTAAGATCTTCAATCCGATCTCAGGCCCGCAAACTTGAGATTCAAGATTTAATTTAACATCTCAAATTTCAGATGCGTCAAAATGCCTCAAACTTTGCTCCCAGGTTTGTGGACCTGCGCCGCGGAGGTGCGCATCAACCCCATCCTGAGCAGCGACGACGAGAACACAACCCGCGTCACGACGCCCGCCGTCTCGCGGGAGCCTCACTTCGCGCCAGACTCGCCCCGGGAAGTGGTCGCCGCGGTGGGGGCTCCCGCGCACATACCGTGCAAGGCGCGCAGCCTTGGTGCTAAATCCGTGAGTTCGGCAAGATTTATTTGGGTAAGATTAATTTGAAACATTGTTAATTTGGTCAAGATTATTTTGCAACAAGGGTAATTTGGGTAAGATTAATTTGAAACATTGTTAATCTGGTCAAGATTATTTTGCAACCAAGGTAATTTGGGTAAGATTGATTAACAAAAATGTTAATTTGGTCAAGATTTGCTCCAAAGATTTGTCGATGTCACGCAGTGGAGAAGCGGTCTCGCAAGATATCCCACGCAGTAATTTCTGAGAGCTTCTATTCGTGTGTAAGAGCGAATTTTACTCCGAAAAGCTCTCGTAATTCAATTTAAACATTTCCCAATGACGTAATTGTAGAGATTTGTAGTTAAATTTTTGTTAAAATGACTTATTCTGCGAGCATGCTAGACAAAATAAATTGTGGTCATAATCAATCGTTTGATGGATTGCTTCTTCTAATTTTCAGAATGTAGTAAAGATTTCACTAAAAATTATATTTCAGTAAATATTTGACCTATTTATATAACGCCAATATTACCAGCAAAAAACGGCCCACATATCACCGTTAATCTGACTTGCGAAACTTCATTGTAAAAATGTACATCAAATGGTCGAGTAATTCAATAAAGTTATCATTTTACAGGCATTTAACACAGATAATTTAATTTTGGCGCGCCTTCGAATTCTAAACTGCAGAATGTAACACGAAGAGTGTAGATGGTTGTGATGTCTGTAATTTGTGAGCGTTGGCAAGAGACGTTACCTGCCAAAAATCAGTGGGTTTGCGTGGCCAGGATTGCTCATAAAAAATTATGAGAGACCGTCCGCTGAGCCCAGAAAGCAAAGATTAAAATGAGAACTATAAGGGGCGGTCATAATTCTTGGGCTCAGAACACGAACCTGATGCGTTTAGGGAGAATTTTTCTGGAATTTCATTAGCTTTGTATGAACACAACTGATTCTTGACGCAAAATTTGTAGAGTGTGTGGAGCTCAAGTTAATGGCCCGAATTAACTAGCATAAAAACTTTTCGATATATTGATTCTGTTCAACTGGGACATGAACTAATTTACCATCGCATCAATAAAACCAGATGTCTAACCATTAATTCACATACAATTTGTGAAATTTTCGCGGTTATCTCGAATGCACTCCTTTGAATTTTCATGACGAGGTAAATTTTTAAACAAATTTCATATCTAACAACAAAATAATACTTTTACATGCAATAACGTTCGTGTACTTGAGTTATCACAAGCATCTTATCATCAGCACTGGCTGTTCATCAGCACTGGCTGTCCCAATGATAGTTACGAGCCACTCGATCCTTGTGGTTGCCGTAGGTATCCTGGATACGGCACCGGGACTTGCATATGCTGACGGTGGGCGCGTTCTCGTTCACGAACGACGATCGCTTCACGGCGCACCGCGACCCCTCGTCGGGCGACTGGGTGCTTGTCATCCGCCGTCCGCAGTTGTCAGACTCCGGCCTGTACGAGTGCAGCCTCTCCACCAAGCCTGTCATCACCCACACTGTCAAGCTCAGCGTCGTAGGTAAGCTCAGAGTCCAGCAGATTAAACAAATAATATATAATCAAAGAAAACTGAACCGGAAACACTAAAAATGTTTGTGTTTCGAATATGTGTTCAATGCTTATCATCTGTCTAATTTACATAATTTGTATGATCGCTCACGTATAAAACTCAACCTTAAACGCATGAGGATTCAGAAATGTAGGTCAAATAAATCACCGTTCTTCAGTTCCGAAATTTAAAACGACTCCTCGCACTTTTTGCATTCAAATACGTATGACGTCATGTCTAAGTAATACATATTAGTATTAAGCGTGGGATATTGTGCATTCTAGTGCCGGCAGCGGAGCTGTTGGGTGGCAGTGATGTGTTCCTGGACCACGGCAGCGCCCTCAACCTGACGTGTGTGGTGCGCCACAGCCCCGTACCACCAGAGTTTGTGTTGTGGTACCACAGGGACGAGGTCAGTACAATACGCACTTGTGGTGATTATAATTTAGAATGTTGATATATCCAGTGCAAAAATGCCTCAGTTTGTAACGGAGGGTTATTAAGCCAAT
Organism: Hyalella azteca; assembly: GCF_000764305.2. Lineage (NCBI taxonomy): Eukaryota > Metazoa > Arthropoda > Malacostraca > Amphipoda > Hyalellidae > Hyalella > Hyalella azteca. Next base: position 227,981 of record NW_025943380.1, on the reverse strand, counting down.
GGTATGAGTGGAAATAGCATAAGAAGTGAAAATAAAAAGCAACCGGGATAGGTAGTAATTGCAAAACAAGATTCAGGTGTTATTACCATCAATTTTTTTTTCGCCCATAAAAATCCATAATGTACATTGGTCATATATAATTTCAAGTATATTGAGTGTGCAAAAGTAGCTTAGGCAATAAAGCTGAGTGTACTAAAATTTTAATAAAAAAGCACATTTTAAAATGTAGCATCGTTAATTAAAAATCATTACCATCAACATCAAAGTCTGTTATTATTCTTAGTAATAAAAAAGCTGGTACGCTCGAAATTTTAAATATAGTAGCAATTATGTGAATTGTTATACCCGTCAGAGGTAGTTTTGAAAGGAAAATGCGTTAGTTTTATTTTTATTTTATCACTCATCGAGCGGAGTTTGAAATTTATTCCTAATAGATAAAATTTACAAATTTATAAATAGATTTACTATCGCATTTTCCAATGTATTATACTGGTTATTTCTCGAATGGGGCTATTCGAATACTTGGATAAGATTAACTGAACTAAAACTCAGTGAACGAGAATTGTTCGTTGATGACTGGTCGATGAGCCGAGTTGAAAACTTTTGATTAGACTGCACAACATTATTGAAATCGATTAAAACCTGGCCATAAACTAATGAAAACAACTGGCTAGCGTCTGAGGTACTTGTCACAGGCACTATACTGAGTCATAAAAATGTTTCTATCGCTGTGACATTGAGGAGTTCAAATGTAGAACTAATATAATTTTTGTTTAAAGAGACATTTTCCTGACAACGTGAACTAAATTGTTCATTTTTATAGAGTCAAATAGTTTCTAAGGAGTGCATGGTCATCTCTTCCCTGAACATAAAAATTCAACGGTGCAAAGGCAATACATTTCAGAACAAAATCCTTTAAAGAACCGAAACAGCACCCGTTTGTAGAAGGAATTACAGCTCTTGATAATCTCGCGGCATCTTTTGAAGTCTCTTATTCTCTTAATTGATCGAAAATCGCATTGCAGAGAAGTGACGACCGAACGCAACGAAACAGTTTCATTCCGGGCGTTTCGTGCACTAACAATCAATATTCAGCTCGCTATACGATCAACATAAAATATGCACATGAATGAATTCTGATCACGAGGTGATAACTTGACATGAATATGAATGTCAATAACTTTTGAAAGTGAAATGCTGTTGGAAGCGAATTCAACTGTACATTTAAATGGGTCATTTTGTTTGAAAACTTTCTTTGCCTTGCTAATCTCGAGTTGAGATCACCCACAGAGTTGATATTTTAGGAAAATATTTTCAGAACTGATGTACAGTATATACTAAAGATGTGATAGTGTAGTAGCTGCAAGTATAACTGTGAAGTTCAAGTTGAATCGGTTTGCTCTGATCATGAATTGTACAAAGGTTATAATGTCAGTAAATGGTTGCCTATTAGGAGTAAAAATATATTCAGTCACCTATTCCCAAAACAATTTATTAATAACTTTAAATATCTCGCCGCTCATGTAGATCAGAAAATCTGCTTTCTGATGATTAAACTGAAGACTCGGAGGCTTAACCCATTTCGCCTCTGCAATCTTTAACTTCAACTATATCGTTATTTCCGTCATGAAAGCCGGGTGTTGTAATTTAACTTTGTAGCTTTACAAGACATCGACATGAGAGTTGCTAAGTGGCTATTTCTCACATGCAAACTCAAACCTGGTGTTATCAGCTCGTCAACTACGGGGGTCGAGGTCACGGCGTCGACGTGGAGACGACGCACTCGGGATCAACGACGCGATCGTCTCTCCTCGTCGCCAACGCCACACAAAAAGACTCCGGCAAATATTCCTGCAAACCTGCCAACGCCGGCAACGCTTCTGTTGTTGTCCACGTGCTTAAAAGTATGAGTAATATTCTTATGTCTTTATTAGTAACTTTGCGGCAAATGTTCCTAATATTCTTAAAATATTCCCGTAATATTGAAAGCAAATATTCCGAAGATTTCGAAGATTGGAAGTCAATTGTGATAGAAATTTCGATGAATGCCCAATTAGTTATAACTTTATCCATTACCCAGCCCACATGAACTGCTCCAGCGCAAATATTCTCTGTTAACGTAACTGAAAATAACCGCGCATGTAATTACACAGGTAACCGACCCATATTTCCACTTTCTATAACTAATCTTTGGCACTAAACTGGTTGCAGGCGAGACACCAGCGGCGATGCAAACGACCAACAGCAGCTCGCACGTTGTGGCCTCAGGATCAGCAGGTCATCCATCGATGTTGCTGCTGCCGACGCTGGTATCACTGATGCATGGCCTCTGCCTGCTCTTCATTCCCCTAGTCTTGCATGTGGACATCGCCAGGTTCTTTGCTGCCTCGAAGTTACGGGAGCGAAGCGAGGTTGTAAGCGCCGTCGATAGATGAGGTGTTCGCGCGGCACTGTATAGCTATAGGGGTAGCGCACACCGCTATAACCAAAAATCATTGCACTAAGATTAAAATATTAGGATTTGGTCTGTGTTATAACTGTGTAAGAAGTATCCTCTACACAATGTTCTAGAGCACTGACGTGTGTCTATTTATTAATGTTTACACATTTTAATGTCACGCAATCTGGAGCGGTTTTAAATACTTTAAATCGAGATGCTTCAACAAAATCCGGCGATAAATCTATGTATGAAATTTTAAACGTTTCTAATGAAAAATATTTTATTAAACGTTGTACAATTGATGAGAATATGCTAGACTTTGGTAACGGTTTATATAATCTCGTGTATATTATAAAGCATTTTATGAGAGTATTGTGACTTTTCACTTAATATATCCACTTTCCTACTGAGCAACGTGCTTAAATAATCCGAAATCGCATATATGCCAAAGATTTCAAGTTTAATAATTATACAGATTTTTAGCATAGAAATTTTCGAATGGAATACAGTGTAAAGAATTGAATAAATAAAATGAAAATGATCTTTGAAAATAATCTAGATGACGGCAAAAGGGCAAAGAAAAAGGCGTCGATGTTAAACAAGCAAAGCAGCAAAGTCACGTTTAGAAGGGCGAGAGCAGGACGAGGTCGACCAAACGTGTAATTCGACAGGAACTTCGATTGTAAAAGTTCGTGAAGCTCGTTGGCGTCTTTGTTTTTGTCGAGCAGCGAGGTACATTGAAAACAGGTCGGGTGAATTTCATTAAGTCTTCTTTCAGTGCCCGAAGTTGATCAGTCTTGAAGTTGGGGGCACGCAAGGTAGCGAAATACTTCCAAAATATCGAGTATGTCCTTCTCTAGCGATCTCATACTTGACCTTATTTCTCAACGTGAGTGATTTATAATGTTATTTTTAAATTAGGCGTGTAATAAATGAACAATAACTCGTATTTACACCAGTCGAATGAAAAACAGCAATACCTGAAAAAAGTTCATATGCTTTCTCAAGCATATGAACTCAACTCTCAAGCGTTCACATCTGTGAGCTAAATGTAATTGGCTGTTTTATTGATCTGTATCTGTATTCTGTAATTGATTTGTAAGTCTCCAATTGTTCTTGAATCTTTTGTAATCCGACGGCGATTTAATTTTATTTTTATTGTTATTATTATTGTTATTATTATTATTATTAGTAATATTATTATTATTATTATTATTGTTATTATTATTATTATTATTTTTTTTTAACTTCACAGAATATTTAAATGTTCAATAAGAAACTTATGTTTACGTGCAGACATATCTTTAAAACAGTATAGAAAATTCATCTTAACGTGAAATATTTTAAAATAATATTATTTATTGACTGATTTTAAAATATAGTAATGTTTGAAAGATTATTTAATTGCCCAATACAATTTTTTATAAAATGATATTATAACATTTTACGTATAGTTCTACGAAAATATTATAGAAATTAATCATTTTAGTAGGTCAAGATAAAAACATCGACAATAACGTCAAACGTTCTGCGGAGACGGAAAAAAGTAATGAATAAATTCAACGTATGCAAAATATGTGCGATAAGTGAAATTATGAATTACAATCGAATGATTGTATGGGCACATTCCACTTATTTCAAACAAATTCTTTTTTTCGAACCCGATGGCACCAGGTAAAATTGTCCGCCTTTTTGCACATATGTTTGAAAATTAAAAAAATTGTATTATATTATTGATAACCTTTTCGGGATATAATCATTATATTTTTACGGCAATTTCAAGCTCTCTGAAAATGATCTTTAATTTTTTCAGCAAGTATGGGTTGATCGTTATTTTCTGGTACACCATTGCTCAATACCATTAAATGTTTATTACACAAATATTAACGATCGCGAAGGAATGTCTCGCAATTAGGCAATGAAAAAGTTGAGCAAATTTCGACTTGATTTTTATACGGAAATGCACGGAATAACTTGAATATAACTACATCGTCACATTGATAAACTAAGGCTGATAAATAAAAATATTAACCTGATTTAACGTTGCATCAATGCAGAATTTAATCTTGAAATATTTTGTACATATGACTTTGCACATCATTCAAGTACATGGATGTCGCTTAAATAATTTTAAGATCAGGCTCTCCACGTGAAATAACCATTTCAGGGCATAAGCTGTGAGGAGCATGATTTTCTGAAGATTTGATTTGCATTTCTGTCTCCTGCGCACGACAGCACCAATTAACTTCTGCATGAAACGTTGACCATTTGAATTTTAGTTAATGGCTTCGACAAAATAACTGTTTTCTGCGCACATATTTTAATTTTATTAGATGGTTAAACTAACAAATCGCTATTCATTTTGACTATGAATTGATTCAAGTTCTATTCCAAATTTTTATGTTTGGATCGCGAAGGTTTCAGCGCCTAAAACAGCTTATGGCAGCGTCGCTCTGCAGGGGAATCTGCAAATGCTTGTTAAGCGACACTAAGTCTGTGCGTGACATCGTGCGGTCATTGCAATAAACATGCAATTTATGGCTCGGCACCAGAATGTATAAGTTCATTCATTTCGGCAATCGAACCTGAAGGAGAATCTTTCTTTGGTAGTACCAAAGAGTTTAACAGAGTGCGCAGATGTGTGTGAATCTAGTACTATTAATATAATTCAGATGCAAATTCCATTATGGAATGCAGGAGTATTTAAAAAAAACCGTCAATTTTTAACGGCATATATAGTAAATTCCGTTATTTCTAAAACGATTGAAAAAACTATTCTCATGATAGCTTGATACACCGATCCGGGTATTCTGGAAAACTTCTGTAATGATATCGAATTGCTGCTATCCTATTCTGATTTAAAACGTGATAATTTGATTGACCGCAGTTCTCTCGCCAGTAATATTAATATAATTACTTGCAGTGTCGAGGAACTTTAAAAGAATCCATAGAAAAAATTAACGGAATTCATTCAGCTAGTAGTGCTCACTTTATGTTGTTTTCGAGCGACACACTTGACTGCTTGTTTTTCGTGTAATGCACGATTTTTTGGATACAAATCAGAAATTATGATTCTAAAATGTATATTAAAATAATTTTATAGGACTTTTACAGAGAAACGACTCCTAAAAGAAGAACAAAAAAAATTGAAAAATTATCAAGTTTCAAAGTTAATCGAAGTGATTGATCAAGCAGTAGCCGAATGTAACGTCGGTAACTGACGAATCTACTCGTTTACGTGAATAAGATAACTAATTGTTTAGCTCCTAAGATATTATTAAGATCAAAAAATTGTATATTTAACATTCCAAACCTCCTTTGTGTTGTAAATAAAGTTATTTTATCCTCATGCTTGTTTTTACCCATACAAAGGTGAGATGGAAAATATTTAATATTGTTTAACAAGCATTCCAGTCCTTGTAGTAAAGTCGCGAAAATTCGTTCGCGCGCTCATTTATCTCGATATAAAACAATCTGATGATGATAAGATAAATAAGAATTCAACTCAATACGAGGTTATACTCGTATTTTTCCTGATTGGTCACAACCTCAGGGATTTCCGTTGGACATCAGAACTAAAAAAGGGAAATTTGTTAGATGATGAAATTGAATTTGAACGAAAAATTTGTTTTTCAAATCTCGAGGTAAAATAAAGCTAAGTTTATTTTGTTTGAGTCATAAAAAATTTGTTCAAATGTATTATAATTAAATAAGTCTAAATTAAATTGAAACATTCGAGGAGTCTACACTTTTATGGAATGTTAGTGCAGTTGGACAGAAGATTTTCTTCTTTAATACTAGTTTCGTTGAACTTCTAAATGACTGAACTATAAAATGTACTAAAACGCTCTAAACCATTGCTCTCAGCCCGCACTTACCTCCAATAACAATTAATGGCAGCGCATATCGAAGTGATACTCCATTCCACTCACTCAGGCATGCGAGCGCTAAAACATGGGCATTTCTGCGGGCCCTTGAGGCACGCTGCCGAGAGCCTGTCCATCATGTGTTTGGATTTGCAATGTTGTTCTGAGAACACGTCATTGTTGCTCACTGGACGCTGTTGACTCAAACATTTTAGCGGTAAAAGCTTACAGCGCCTCCAGCTCATGTGCGATGAGTTCTGCTGCTAAAAATCGTCAGCAAATGAAAATATGCAAATTGACGATATATCTGCGAAATTGTACAATGTCCGATAGTTTACAATTTTTATGAAAGAAATGAATGCTTTGCGGTTAACGTTTTGCGATTAAATAAATCGAATTGGTTTCAGTGGGGGGCAAATTAGCGTGAAAGAATATAATCTTAAATGCATAATTAAATATACCACTGTTATACACTACTGCTTCAATAACTATTTTTACGCAGATTGCATTTCCATCAACAGGGAATTAAGCGTTCCTCAATTGAGCTCAGGGTCGAATAGGAAAAAATACGGAAGATGGGATAGAAAACTTGATTAATATAATGTTACATTTCACTCTTAATATTACATTTCACTTACTAATTAGAATACCTTTAGAACTTTGAACAATAATTAATAATTGAGATGAAATTTGAATTTCGAAGCAATATCACAATTTAATTGAATGAGAAAGAATGTGTGAAGCGAAAGCTAAAGGAGATAAAGGGTGAGAGTCGTGTGATACTGAACATCAAAACGCGTTTTACTCGAAGAAGGTGCTCTCATCGGCATCATTTTATTGAGGAAATAACATTCTCAGAAATTTTAAGGAATGAAATGTGTATTCGAAAAGCAAACTTACAGCAAGAATTAGCTAGTCTTTAATATATCTCGAAATATTTAGAGCTGAAAAGTTCAAATATGCAAATAATGACGTACAATTTTGACGTATTCATAGTTATAATCTTATTGATTTAATTTAACTTCGACCTCATCATCTTGAATATTCCTCAGATTTTACATATTTGAACATTTTATCGTATAAAGGTTTTGTTTTTACGGCAGTTTGCCTGCGTTGGAGCGGCTGCAAAAGCTCAATGATTTATTTAAATATTTAGGCTGCAATGAAACTGGGGCCAAAATCTCCAGTTAATCCGGCACCGTTCATTACTGAGGCGATACGCAACACAATCGGATCAGCTGAAAATGCCTAACTTTCGAAAACGCTTCCAATATGAAACTTTCACTACACCCATGAAATCTCCCGCTCTATCTCCAACGAAACAAAATTTAATATTTGGCAACTATAATTGACATTTCCCAATTTAATAGAAAATATCAGAACATTTTTGATTGAGTGACGTCGGTATAACTTTCAAATCCTCACGGGCATTAATAATGAAAGAAAATCGCAAAAATAATCTAATATTTATTTATTTTTGCTAGCAGTTTAGGACTAAAACAATGTTTGTTTAGCCTTCTCCCGATCCAAACATAATCCGCAATAATATTTCCATAACAGTTACCGCGCATTTTTTACTAATGTAAAACAAGTGGCATCTCAGGCAGACATTGTAAAATCAGTGAAGCCATAATTTTTAACTTCTTTACGCACTCACTTAAATGTAAATGAGCTCTAGATTTTCCGGTAAATACCATGCAATGTACCCTCATAACGCAATCCCTACAATCACATTTATTTTAATCTGTGAATAATGAATTTATTAATTCAACTTGAATGTGGATTTCTAAGCTGCAGAGCGCACCTGAGGAGCAGGTTATGCAAGTTGCAGCTTAAGTTGTCATTCTAGTGCGACTTTCTGCAGAAATTTTTCTGGTCACACTAATAAACACATGTTAAGCTAATTGTCAATATTCAATTTTGAAAATAAAACAAAGAAATGCGCACCTGAGGAGCAGGTTATGCAAGTTGCAGCTTAAGTTGTCATTATTGTGTGACTTTCTGCAGAAATTTTTCTGGTCACACTAATAAACACATGTTAAGCTAATTGTCAATATTCAATTTTGAAAATAAAACAAAGAAATGCAAGGAATTGTTTGTTTGTGAAAAATATACCCCTGCTTCTACATTGTTGTGACACTGAGTTGAGTGAACAAATATCCCTATTTGTGAGAGAATTTCCCTCGATATTATGGCAATTGAAATGAAAATGCAAGCGAAATCAGTAAAAATATCGCCGACAGCTTTCATCAGCACTTCAAAGCACGCCCTGATGAATTACTGGCACATGAACATTGCAGATACGCCAATCATCGATAAGATTTCATGAAAATTTGAAGAAAAACCTTGGTCGCAGGTTTAAAAACTAACTATATGATGAAATTACGCATTATGCGAATAATCTCTCTGTCGATCATGTATGAGTGAATTAATAACTTCATAACGATGCTAAGTTAGCTCCTGTATAGTTTTCTTTACTTCCTGCCGCTCTAAAGTAAAATCTAAGTCCATTTAGTTGTTATTTAAGATTTAAAATCGACATCCATCTCGCATTTCGGAGTGCAGCTCTCCAGCTACAGGAAGGCCGAGCCTCAGAATAATGTAGGTGGCGGCGGGTCTGGCACTGCAGTGGAATACTTAACCCTGCTGAATAATCATGCCGGCGCAATATGTTCTTCCATGATATAATCTTGCATAAATGAAACCCACCTGCATTAATAATCATCAAATGTTTATATTCACTGAGAGCAGAACAATTGAGGTAATTAGTGCATAATGTTATTCATACCGGCTAAAATGCATAATCAGCATATCATAAAGATGACACAGGGATGGAAAATACTTAAAACATCATTCTTAGAAAAATACTTTTCAAAACTTCCAAATTTAAAGGCAAGAGAAGGCATGTGCATTTTCATCTATATGCAGCGAATAGAGCTTCTAATTCCACTCCATATTCATGCATAATGTCATGAACTGTATTACGCGCATTAGGCTCCGGCTGAACAAAATAAGCGATATTCTCATATTATTATTGATTTCTGACAAGCCTTGTCTCCTATATGTATTAGTGGAGAAAATGTTCTAAACGAAGTCAAAAAATATCAGCGAATTTTATGAGAAATTTAAGGCGCTATCTCTCATATGATCTTGGAAGAAATTAAATTGTCCGCTCAATTTTCACACAAACAATATCGTCATATAAAGTTGCTAAAACATTTTTAACGGTTAATTACCCTGCTACATCTAACATTCTTCACTTCAGGAAAAAGTTATTTTGAAGTTTGAAATTCAGAAAGTCACGTCTTAATGCATTGTCATTGAACTAAATATTAATATTGCATCGCGAGGAATATTCTACAATACTTGATATATTGATGCATTTTTACATAGATAACGCAATGAAGGGAAGCTGAAGTTAAACCTATTAAATACATCCATGAATGAAAGCGAAATTATAAACCTTTTATTACATACGGGATTTAAGGCTAAAATCAAACATTCATTTTAAGAATTTTATCACATAAACCATTCAATTCTTTTTTTCCGCCGTTACGGGAAAGCTTCATTACATTGGACGTAATAAAAAATGACTCTAATCGAGACGATCTACAATGAACAAGTGTAAACAATTTCCTAGCATTTATTGTCATAATTCACAACATTGTTGCACTCCAGCCCACAAAAGGTACTCGGCAGCTGATGTTGATCTCAAGATATTCTCTCCCTGAAGCCAGCGTGTCTCCACTAACAGCCTCCGGACAGTTGCCAGCCGTGCGTCGGTATGCTGATGGTCGCTGTTCGCTCCAACTCTCAGCCATGGTTGAACTATAGAAGGTTGACCCACGAAAGTTCCGTCTTTCAGTTCAGCTTTCTTGTTACGTCACTGAGATTGATAAACGTAAACAATCCCGTAATTCCCATGACGGATTGGTTGACTGGTTTGATCGCATTTCGGTGATTGGTAAATGCCCGTGACGTCACTGAGATCAATGACGTCACAGGCGAACAACGAACTACATCCGCAAAAATGGGCTTCTGATGGATCAACCTTATACTAGTTCAACCATGCTCTCATGCAGTAGCCCAGGCGCGATACCGCCCCCGGCCACGCCAAGAAGCAGCAGCTCATTAATTGGAACTAAACGAGAGGCCGGAAAACGCTTCGCAGCAGCTAATCTATTGGGATTTTCAGCGAAATTTTTTTGTTGATTACTGTTCCTGGATTATATTCAGCTCATTTTCTATTCGTTATTCATGTCGATTTCAGGACATGCTACTTTTGATCGATGATATACAAATAGGTATTTAAATCGTTAACCATAAGCTTAATTAGCTAAAGCTTTCAAATAATCGCCTGCAAAAAAATAATAATAATTCCCAATTTTAAAATTAGATCTTATAAAGACATTTTTATTGACGTATTTTTAGCGCATTTTCTCATTTATGGAAAAAAGGCGCTATCGTGATCGTCATGTCCGTATGTCTGTCCGTCCGTCTGTCCGTGACTTCACGTTTTCGTCGACGGGAAAATTAGCTCTCTGTCACTCACTGCATTGAGCACTGGGTTATATTTTTACGACTAGGTTTAAGTAATAGAAGTTTGCCTTGTAAATAGTTCATTTTCGATACCCTCACTGTCAGAGAGATCGTAAACCTGCCCGATGCAGTTCTGGGAAATATGGCGTAAGTTAATAAGCGTATTTTTCAATGTTGAAATCATTGTTTTTATTACATCTATATTCATTTTAAGAACAAAATTGTCATAATTATAATGCTTTGTTCAACAGGCATCTTTATTTTTGAGCACAAAATTTGTGAGGGAAAACCGAAAATCAATATTTCATTTCATCCAAGTTCATGGAAGAAGACACTCTTTGATATTAAAGTGAGCTTTTACAGAAAGGCCTATTCGAAAATGTATTAAAGCCACAAATTATTTCCTCATTGAGAAATAATTGAAATTAGGTCATACGGTAAATTCCAACATTCCTTCGATGAATAAGATGCTCCAAAAGTCATATGCACAACCTTCGAAAATTTTGACATTCTGTAAATGTCAAAAAATGTCCTTTTTAATTATGACATTTAAGTAACTTGTTCATTAAGTTTTTCTCTCTTGTATGGCAAATTTCGACTACGTTGAGCTAATATCACTCTACCCGCAGTATCAAATTCATAGTAATCGAAAATATATAATATTGTTATTTGACATGAGATGTACAGTAATTTAAGGCGAGTTTTATTTTGGCAGTGTTCAATCTGCGGAGAAAAATGTTCTACATGAGGTCAACCGAACATATCTTAAACCATGAAAAAAAAAATTTTGCTCGTTGTTTGAATCAAGAATGTTAATTAATTCAATTGCAAAGCTGCTCACCAGCCATGAAAATGTTATTTCTTTAGCATCATTAGTTTGTAAAATAATTCGTTTATAAGCTCCCTCGTTAACTAAATCAGCCTCTTCCCCTGTCACTGTCTTCGTATTTATCCTCTATTCCTAGCTACACATTCATCTTTCCTTGTTTTCCTTTCATTTCCAACTGCGTTAAGGGCATTTTCGCAATGTATTTCTGCAACGCTCACCTCTGTAGCCACGCCTGACTGACTCCCTGTAGTTGACTCGAGTCGATGGTTCCGCTACACGGAGCACAAACTCATCAACGTGTGATACGCGTGTAAATATTCCTGCATAGATAATTTATTCAAATTAAGTATATATAATGTTTAATATGTGTTAGGTCTTTTCTTTAGTCATAGGTTGAAGGTCGGAAAAATATTCGATATCGACTCCTGGAGGGAAATAATAGAACTCAAGTGGTAAACAAATTAATGAGGGTTGGAAGCGTTTCGATATTCTTCCTTTCTATTTGTTCTTTTCATTTATACTCTAAACAGCGCAGAATGATTTTTTCTTTAAATACTTATCTTAAAACATTGTCTAAGGTACAGTATTAGAATTGTTATTTTATAAATTGTTTTTAATGTTGGTTATGGAAAATGTTGAAAACAGTTTACTGTTCTTATCTCATTTGTCTATGGGCACGATGTAGATCTGGATTAATAAAATATCCTATGAAGGAGTCGACAGTTTAAAATTGCTGCCGATCCCTAAACCAGTTCCGTTATGATAATCATGTTATAATTTTTATGAATATATGTTGTCATCGCCCCCAAAGAATACCACTGTCACTGAAACACATGCCAAGATTTCTGTTATAAAAATTAACGTAACATGCAGAAACAAATCTCGTTGTCCAGCCAACCGTGCTCAAGGACTCATCAGTCAAAGCAGTTGACTGTCAACGAGAGTGAAATTGAACTTCGAGCACTATTAACCTTTATATAGTGACGGTTCTGGAAGCTTGCCTTGCTCTTGAATACAGACACTTGAAATAGCAAATTATTGAACGCCACGATCGAACGTCAACTGAGAACTTGAGGAGTAATGAGCAAGACTTCTAACTCGGTGATTGAATTTGAAATGGGATGAAAATCATATAAATGTTGAGTATTCTTATCATTAGATTTTACCTTCACCGATGCGTGTGAGACAAGGTTACAAGGAAAGATTGTTTAATTATGTGTATAGCGGCAAAGAGGTAAATATGCAATGTATAAAAATGTATAACCTAAATTCACAGCCTGGGAATGTATGAAAAGACAACCAAACCCACGTAAGCCTGGTGTGATCAAGATTAGTTTGCAACATTCAAATCGAAAATAAAGATGTTACTCGAAACATTAAGGTTATTTTACATTTCGTAAAATAACAACGTCGTGTCTCATACGTTACAGTTTGTTCGGTGCCAGCATTTTAATTACAAATTATTCAACATCCAAGAAGCAAATTGCCGGCTGGCGAAGAGGTCTTCGGATAAGTTTGGACGAATTAACCAATGTGTATTCCACATTTACTGATAAAATCTGATCTAAATGTTACATTTATGATTCAGAGGCAGGATCTAGACTCACGTCTGCATATATGGTTGTTGTGAACACATACTAGACCAAACTGCAGGCATGCAAGTCATCACAACACAAAATGCAAATTATGCGAACTAGGAAGCAATTCGCGGCATTGTTCTTGGGTTCTGCTCCATGTTCAGGGCATCCCTACTTCGACCGTGGGCCTGTAACGAGAGTAACATCAAGAAATTTTGTGACTTCTAAGAATTAGTTTTAGGATTAGCTTTTCATAACGGTCATATACGAGAGTGATCTGACTGAGAGTGAATGATATTCTCAAGATGTCACGAAACGGATTCAACAAGACCAGAAATTACTTGTTTAAGTTCGATACGAAATCAATAATATTTATCACTGCAAATTCAAGCAAATGTATTTTCAAAAAGAAACGAGCTAAAACTTCAGGCATTCAAGCCCGCGCAAATGTCTCAACTTGATTTACACTTTAATACCTCAATAAATGGCTTTACAATTGCAGTCTACTAGTTCTCATTTTTATCCATAGCTAAATTTTGTGAATTAACTAAAAAAACGTAAGTTAACAAGAAATTCAATTTATATAAATGTTACCAATAAATATTTATCTGCCTTCTGATGTATATAATATCGATATAATATCGATATAATAATAATAATCGATGATTCCACAAATCGATTATTTCTATGAATGGCAAGATCAACGGCTATCAATTTTGACTTCATCGATCCAGCCCTTACAGCGAGCATGCCAATCTGTAGCTATGAGCTGCCGCTCTGCAGGGCAGCAGCGTTGATTCCTCGAAGGATGGTCGCCAAGAAACTTTGAGGAGAGCGCCAAACTCGATATTGCCTGGGGCTGGCGATGGGCGCTAGGGCATTAAAGCGAGTCATGAATCCCACAGAGGTACATTTTCGATTGAGATTAAGCGGAACTAGGGAACAAATTGCAGATTTTTTGAGTGAATATCTAATGTGTTTAATTGTAAAAGTTCAGGTAACAAATCGCAAGTTTATGTATATCCACGCATTGAACATGAATATGTTATCAAACAGAAGGTGGAATTAGAAAGATGAATATTTTATTACGTGAACTTGAAATGGAATTCAGAATGACCTCACAGCGAAATAATCCGGCTGTTATTCAGACACTAATAAATGGCTTGATGAATGGGAATTGATAGAACAGGGCAATGAATGTCAATGGAAGGCAAACATTCAAGTTCTTCAGTAACTTCATTGCTCAAATTATTTATTTTCATCTACGGTTAGTTCGTAAGTAAAAAAATACTGCATGATGTTTTTTATAAAGAAGAAACTGCCGGGACGAATTTGCTTTCTTTTTAAAATAAGAGTAACCCTATTCGTCTTTCGCAGAGGCTCAGTCGCACCCGGCAAATTTGCTGCTCATTTGGCGGCGTAAACGTGTTAGCTCCTCGCGCTCCAGATTACCTTCCAGAATTACAGTCGCCCCGCTCCAGATTTGTTCCGTAGTCTTTTCTATCTATAACAATGAATATATTTTAGAAGCCTTTTCCAACGCTACGCGAACATCATCGAAAATAGTTTCAACACTTTGTTCTGATCGTTGGTAAATCTTCCTAATTTATTTCGTACCTACGATATCTGTTGAAAACAGCTCCATAAAAGTTTAAATTCACCTTTGATGCAACTGACATAAATTCACCTTTGATGCAACGTTATCTCTTTCCATTAAAAATTTTCTTTGTATTGCTTTGCCTAATAATAGTGTTGAAAAATTGTAGAAAATCATCGAGTGGCCTCAAGCAAGTAAAGTTCAAAATTAGAACCTGATTTCCATCTATTTAGACCTGATTATTTAGATTATTGATTATTTATTTAGACCCTCCATCTATTTAAGAACCTGATTTCCATCTATAATTAACTATTATTCCTTCTAAATGCCATCACATAAATTCCGCATCGAAATATTTAAAGATTTTATAGTTACTTGAGATTTTTCGACCAAAAAATTGCCGATTTTTTAAATGTCCCATAGTTTCATTTCATAGCGTGGCAGACTAAACCAATATTTATGACACAGACGCTGAGTAATCTGTACCTTGGGGAAATCTTTCGCTTGCTACACTAAAAATCGCGAGGGTTGTGAATAGAAAATGAAGGCACGATTGGACAATTTTATTTCGCATGAAAAACTTCAGCAATTTTTAAAGACTGTTGAGCCTCATTCAATGCAATTTGATGGATTAATAATTCGGAAAGTGTGTACCCAGTTACAACGTTTACCCATTAACGAGAACAATTTTAGCACTTTTCTAATAAGAATATGGAATTGATTCAATATACTTGTGTACTCAGAGAGCTCCGAAAGTTTAGTTTACAAGTAAAGGTATAGATCAAAGCTCCGAAAGCTAGCTTTGCAGTTTAAGTATATGAAGAAAATTATATTTTTCATTGGTCGGAGCGATCTAAATGAACACGGTCATTGTTTTACAAGCAATAAGTATTCTGTATTCTTACCTGGAAACAGGCATTGATTCCAATATTATTGTGCTGTGGAAACTAAGGTCAAATTTTGCTTATACTGTTGCAATGAACTCACTGCTATGGGAGTCCTACTTTCCTAAATCTTGACTACTTGAAATAAGTACCGAACATACTTTGTATTCTTGACATTTCCCTACCTCCCTCTCTTTGTATTTTTTCATTGGTTGTGGTAATTAACCGTCAAGAGAAAATAATATCTGATTTTAAAAGCCCTTATAGTTTATTAATTTTTGATTAATTAACTATAAGGTTAATTGGAATCGATGTGGGCGCTTACACAGGAGCGAGTTTTTACAAAAAAATTCATTGCTCATAAAATTCAGTGTATCAGAAAATTCCATAAAATCGGTTTACTTGTTGCTGCCGAGTATTCTTTGCCAATGAATAGTGTTGTTCCGGTTCACAGTTTTTTGATAAAATTTAAAAGGAAAAATATTTGAACCCTTTTAAATTGAAGGTGAACGCCATTTAGATAATTATTATTTGCATATCATAATATTCGCGTCCCTACACAGGAAATTCTGTTTCGTAAACCTGTCCGCTTTCATCAAGAGTGTTCAACGGAAAAAATACTTCGCCAAGTAAAATTTTTAAAATTCAACTGCTGATTATAAAATTCAAGTTTTCTAAACTCTTTACCCAAAGCATCACTTCTAGCCATGCTCTCTCGGAAATGCCCTTGTAAAAATGAGTAAATCAGAGAGTCTCACTTTTTAGGACAAACTTCAGGACAACGAAGTGATCAGACGAATGAAAATGAATCGAAATTCGTTTAACAAAAATAAGAATTTTTGCAGAGGATGAATGAAGCACTGCATCCACCTTGATGAGCATTACTGACTAACTATTTATCGTTGATTATCTTTGCTTTGTGACGGAGGAACGTCAATGCAAGATAAACTGAAGACGCCGCGTGGGGCTGACCGTGATCTCTGATATGCAAAGGGCTGGGTTTGTGATGCTAACCACACGCGCACTTCAAATGCAAAACCTGCTGTGCGATCTTCTCAGAAGTCCGACGCAAACGCCAGGCTATGATGATCCTCAAATCTTCTGGTTACATCTCTTTGCTGCAAAGGATTTTACATGACGAATGCAAAGGAGGCTTTGTCCTGAAGAGGCGGTCGTCGCTCTTCTATAATTGGGAGCTTGATCAAGGCAAGCATCTGCTCTTAAAACATTGAGAAATTTTAATGAAAATACCGTTGTTGAAAACTCTCGCTATGATAGTTTCTTTGCATAAGAATTTTTTAGGGCGGGGGAGGAGGGAGATTCAAATAGTTTTTGTCTGTTTGAAAATAGTATTGAAAATTCAAGAAACACGGCAGCGACAGCGATCATAAAGGGTCTCATAAGATGACAAAAATGAGAGTCTCAATTTAAGGAAACATTCCAGTGCAGAAAATAATTCAAGTTATAAAATCAATCTTTTATACGCATTGCAAACATTACATTTTTTGTTGATATTTTTTCAGATTTTCCGAGGCCTTGCTCATCTTAACTCAGAATCAAAGGAGGAATTATCAGAAAATGTAAATGTATTTCGTTGAAGCAATTTTTTCTTTGAAAATATAGACCTAATAAAGGATCAAATTTCCTCGTTCACAGCTTGTGTCGTCCCGGCGTCATAAGAAATAGTCCGAAAAATCGCAACAAGATCGTAAAATACACTTATCTCAACGTTCCTTCAATGCACAGGGAGATCAAAAACGTGGCGCAGAGGTAATCTGAAGCTTTGTCAGGTATTCATGGATGTAGATTTCGGTCTACTTTTTAAATCTTCGAAGAAAAAAACTGTTTTCCAGTAATTCTTTTAGCTTCAGGTCACAGCGGACCAAAGGTTCTGACAAATTGAACTGCGCTTGCAAAAAGCTTGCTGTAGCTAAAAAGACTTCCTCGCCGTTTTCTTAGAAAACCATTTTTACGTCTCGATGCCGGGCTCTATTTTAAATATTCAAGAAGTATTCTCAAAAATGCTTCTTGAAAACCCGTACCGAATAACTGTTCGTCGTAATGTTAGTGCCGCAAATTGTTCAATTATTATTTTGTTCGCGAGTGCCACACCAAAGGTAATATTCATCTCAAAATTTTCTCCACTGCACGGTCATAAGAAGAGTTTTTAAGGAATTGTAATTATCCAAAAACTAAAATACTTTTATGCAGAAAGCATTGCATATTGCAGTCGCACAAAATCCGATCAATTTCACATCTAATCTCCAGCAGTGGATAGAAAATAAAAATCAGTTGAAACCCCAAAATAATGAAGTCCATATTATAAGGTGCGTTTTTGGAAGTTCAATTTCACACAGTTAATTGCACAAAAAATATTTATTGAGAGCCTTAGAAAGCAGTCATTAATTACTTTAGTTCGCGACAAACAAAATTCAAAGGCTACTCCAACACTGTCTGTAAAGAGCCTAGGAAAGTTATTACGCAAAAGAATCAAAACAGACGACATGAATCGATGGGTCTTAAAATGTAAGAAATTCTTTTACTGACTTTATTTTTGCTGAGTCTGATACGCACATTTCAATGATCTTTGACGAATAAATTGTCATTTTATTTATCGTTTGTTTTAATTTGCAGTACGCTGGTTCATAAACTGTTTATGGAAACAAATCTTCTTTCTATTTGAGCTAAAGTAAAAAAAATCGACTTTGCATGATGAAGTTTCGTAATAACTTTCACTTTACGAAATATCCATCGAGTGAAATAGGATGATAAATATTTCACGCCTATCTTCAAAGATAGTTAATATGCAAGGCTGATGTGTGTAGTCTGAACCACACTCTTTATAAAAGGCAGTAGTAGGAAAGAAAATGTCAGAACAATTATTTTAGGCCTGCACTCTCTTCATGACATGTCTTTCAGACAAGGCCATGCAAGAGCATATGTTTAGTCTTAAAATGCCTCGTACCCTACGGAACAACTGATATCTAGAATCGATTTTAAATATACCGTCCGTTGAAAAGATCTGATCAAAAGGCCAGTCTAGTCAAGAAAAGCACAAGAATCGGCGACAGGCCTATCCAGGCCTACTCTTTAATGCCGAAGATACTATACTATACTATACTATGACATATGCTCATATAAGTCGCTTTGAAATCACGAACGCGTCAGTAACAGCGTGCCTCAATTCTTCGTTGACGTCGTTTCTTTCATTAAAAATTTGTAACCAAGGTGATTGGCTTTAAAAATGCCGCGAGCTGAAAATTCAACTTTAAGTGAAATTACAATTTCACAATCGTGATAGCATAGGGTTTTTGTGATTTTACTGTTTATAAGTTTATTCATTTTATAAAGAGTATTTATATTTTTGTTTCTCCGTTTGAGTGGAATCTACTCTATTATAAAAATTTTTTACTAATTTATAATTTTAAAAGTTTCTCCTTTCGAGACAGCGTGCTCACTGATTGATATCGTTTAAATTTCTAAAATTATGATTTAAACGATAGAACTCTATATTAATCAGATGTAAATATAAGATTATTTTAATTAGTTCTGGTTTACATAAGTTCAATTTTCAAACTAATTCAAATTTAAGTGCATTTCTTGAAGCTAACTATTATATAATACCGCATGATGATATTGTCATTCAAAGCTTTATATCGCGGGTCAATAAATGATTTATCACGGAAGACATGAATAATGAATAATGAATTGTCACATAAGATCTGCATTGCTCGTCGAGCTGAAGGCTCAAATTTCAGGAATTACGAGGCGACTGATATCAATTGGGGCATTAGGGCCAATCCAAATTTGCTGTTAAGTTAGGCTTTCCCTCGACCAGCGTCGCCTTCCTCCTCATGAATGTCAGAGAACTTTTGGGGAGTCTATACATCTTTCAATGAGAGTTAAAAAATTCTTCCTTTCTACACATTATGCACCCTCACGTTCAGACAGAGTTCCGTGGCAGCATCGGTAACCTAAAGAATATTTTTTGTACCGAATAATGAATATACTACCAAGCTTTTAAACTTGAAAATTCTTCGTATATGAAAATTTCGAGTGATATCTGAAACGTTATATTAATGATGTGCAATTTGAAAAAAATTCACTATCAAATAGCGTTTCACCTGGACTTTTCAAATGGCTTTGATACATAAATGTTCTAAAATAACTTTAATTCTAGACAATACTCCTCAAATCAAATTATTCTTTGCATTTTAACTATGTTTTAACGATGGTAAATATTGAAACAAAACATTCCACCCGCATCATAGAATATCAAGGTTCTACAAGCCGCATCTTCGTTTATATTTTCTATTATCGCAACTTCAGGCGCGTGTCCTGAGACGTTCTTTAATGACCCAGACGTACCGCTTGGGTCAACACCGACGACAATGAACTGCCTCTCGACAAATGAGGCAAACACTCGCGCCGCCTGGACTCACATTCAAACCTTAGATCTCATTACAAATTATACTCTAAATGATCGGAAGCTAATCATTAGCCTCCCGCTGGTCGTCAACGAACCATCAAAGATCCACGCCCTTTATTATTATGTATTGCACAACCCTGATAAAAGTAACAAGAAATTGAAGCCGTCGCTGGCCGTTCGGTGGCCACTCATAAGTCGACCGAGTGTGTCGTCTATGCACGCTCCTATAACATAACGTATAATACGTAGTAATATCGGCGTTGGAAAATTGGCCGAGTAAGCCTGTCGTCGATTCTTATGTTGTTCCAAACTTGTGTCCACGGAGATCTGAAAACTGACCTTACGATCAGAACTATCCAAAACTGAAACTAAGAAGCTGCTGATCATCCACCAAATTTTGAGATGGCATGACTGAGCGAGAAATCCATCGTTCCAATTTTAATCTGAACCTTCGTGCTCTGTTGGGTTATGACTAAAATATGTAGTCTAGTGCAAAGATCACCCAGTTCTCTTCGTTCCACTGAATACATTGCGCGAATTTCAAGTTATGAATTCTAACGGTGAAACATTTTCTAATTCGGCCCTCGCCGTGAAAATATTATATCGGTTTGAAAAATCACCGATTTTTTCTTGCCCTCAGTGAATTATGAGGCCAAATCTGCCGTTAAATATTTCGAACTCAATAAATATTTTTTACTCACAAGGCCATTAGCTGCATGAGCTTCAAAAATTGTTCATAGTAAAAATTGAAATTATTTTTCTATATTTATCTATTATACATTTGACTTAGTAAATCTGTTATACATATGATGACACGATTGAGAGCGAAGGTAATAAATAATTATTCTTTAAACAACTTAAATTTAAACGTCTGCAGTTCATTCAGATCTAAAAATTATTGAAAATCAGGCCCTTAAAATCGACCATTTATAATTGTTACGCAAGAGTAAAATTCAAGCGGAAAAAATCTCTTCTTGGCACTAATTTCACGTGTAAAATTAATAAAAGCGCTGAAACATGCATTCAATCTAAAATTATCTCATTGACTGTGAGGCTCCGGCCTACGGGCCCAGTAACCGGTCATGCGTTTACCTTCACTAGCGTCACCTCGCATCTGTTAGTAAACCTGTAGAGAATTTTTAAAATAGGAAATAATGATTATATCAGATTGTAAAATTATTAATTCTGAATATTATGAAATATCACATAAACAAATAAAGTTGAACTCCAAAAATTAATGGAGATTTGGGTCCGTAATAAGTAATTGTTAAAGAAATCCAATAACTTAGTGTTAGGACCTGGTTCCACTGCCGAGTGTTGAAAATAAACAAACAAAAAAGTTGCACTCCAAGAGTCGTCCCGTGATCTCAAGGAACGAACTCTCGTACACGAACAAGATCTGTGGATCTTCTTAAGGCGCCCTCTGCTAGGGGGCTTGATGATCAGCTAGGTGACTAGGTGATCGGCAAGGGAGCTAGGTGACTGGCTAAGTTGATGGATGACCTGCTACGTGGCTACTGGCTAGGTCGGTTCACCTACAGGACAAACTGTATTTCATACTGCCGTTCACTTTAACGCGGGCACTCCACTTAAAGCTAGAACTGCAAAATGATTAAGCGCATCAAGTGAACAGTTATGGAGGATCAAAACTTCTGTGCGGCGCTAGGAGTTGCTGAAGACGTGCGTGGTTTACAGGCAAGGAGATGTTAGGTCTGCATAACAGGAAGTCATTTAGATTACTGCTGCACCAGAATTATGAGCGAGTTAACTATTGTCAATATCACTGGAATTCCCACATCTTTTACGTTCCACACCATTGATAAAAACGGATTATTTTTATAGAGAAAACTGCTTGAACCAAAACTTTCTAGTGCAATCGAAACAACTTCATATTTATTACGGGTCTCAATCAGGTCCTACAGTTCGTCGCTCTCATTAGAATTGTACGATTCTTATTTAGTGATTGCGACGAGTTGAGGGAAGTACGAGGGTGCTTCAAAAAGTTCGTGGAAAAACCACGGTTTGAAAAAACGGTCGAAGTCAGAAGGTTCAGTGTTCAAAATGAACTCGATCTCGTTCAATCCATATCTGTAAACGCTGATACGAGCCGATAAGTCCTTCTGTGCATATATGCCACGCAATTTCAGCCATGTCATGGCATCTCTTTTTAATGCCTCAACAGATGAAACTGTGTACCTTTCAATGACTATTTCAGGCTTGAATATAAAATAAGTCGGATGGGGCTAAGTTGTGTCTATAAAGCAGATGTCGAATGATTTCCAGCGAAATTTGCGTACCACAACTCATGTTTGCCAAGCGTCAGGCGCGGGTGCATTGTCGTGATGGAAGAGAAAGCGCTCATACCACTTCCAAGGGCGTTTTTGCAATTTTCTAGCAAAATTGTAACACAATCTTTTCATAATAAATAGCAGTAAAAGTTTTCTTTTTCTCGAGGAAATCAACTAACAACATCCCCTCTGCATCCCAGAAGAAAGTGGTCATAACCTTTCCTCTTGAACGCTCAGATTTTTCTTTAACAGGCCCACTTCCACCCCTAGGCAGCCCCTGCTTCGATTGAGTTTTGTCCTCAGTATTGTACTGGTAGAGTCACGTTTCATTCCCAGACATAATTAGCGTCAGAACAATTTTAGGGATCTCATCCCACTGGTTCAAAATTTGCATAAAGAGATCTGCTCTTGATTCCTGCTGATTTGGGCGCAACAGCCTTCACACCCATCGAGCAGAGAGCTTGCTCAGTCCCGAAATGCACACCAGAATTCTGGGTGCGGAACCCATAGAAATTTTGAGTGTGTCTGCTACTGATTCGGTGGTAATTCGTCTATCTTTCTCAATGAGACCGCGAACAGCATCAATGTTTTCCTCACAAACTGATATGCTTGGTCTGCCTCTGCGAGCAAAATCTTTGGTCTCATTTCTTCCGCTGTTGAAAAGACTAATCCATTTTTAGGTTGCTGATTCCTTTGAGGCACTGTCACTTTATTTTTTTGAAGCCCCCTCTTATTTGCGACTAATGCGTCATTAACGGTAGTGATTACAAATTTTGCTACTCAAAATTTTGAAACCAAGACACTAGATAATATCGGAATTATATTTGATAAAATGAGTAGAAATTTTATTGGCCGTTTATCAGAAGCACAGTGTAATAAAATTGCACATTGTTTCATTTAGAATTAATCTGAGTTCAAAATGATTACCTAAATGCTTTATATAAATGCTATTGTGAATTTTGATTATTTGATTACTATTTTGTCATTTATTTGTGATTATTTGCGATCAATCTATCAATGTGTTCAGATCATCCTCAGTGATGTTTTCTCCAGTGCTCTAAAAGTGTCTATTGAATGAACAAGTATGTGTTATGAACGTAGATTGATAAGTCATTCATTTATCAACGAACTTCGCGAATGCGTTTTACAAAACCAAATCTCTTTGAAAAGAGCCTAAGTTGGAAAATATTTAATTGTAACATTTTATCAATTCAGGCAGTTATGAAATATATTTTTGAAGGCAAAGTTTTCATTAAATTATCAAGCTGATGAAACTCTTTGGAACAAAATTACTATGGTTTAGCAGTAACTTCGATTTGCTTCCAGATTTTTCTTTGTGGTAGTTGTACAACACTGACTTAACTGGATCCTTTACAAATATATGGCCGTCCCAACTTCCAACGAGAATTTCACAAACAGCCGAAAAATGCAGTAATGTTGTTTTAAAAATGCTAATAAAATTGTAATTTGAATAAATGATCTTTAGGTTTTCACGATGTCTGTGCGAGTCATAGGAAATGATCTAAACACTGCAGTGCATGACACAGAAGTACGAGTACAATGAAAGTAATATTATTTTCTGAGATAGAAATTTAAGGGATATAATCAATATAATTAGTATTTCAGTATACATTGAAATATTTCTGTTGGACATCAAAGATAGCACCAAAACTCGAGACTTTTCTTGCCCAACGTACGAAATAGACGCAGGTGATCAAAAATGTCATCATTTGCTTGGCTTATCAACCGTAAATTGTCGATAAAATACATTATTTTGCATTAGATAAGAAAATGCCATTTCCGTTGACTCAACACAACGTAATAAATTTGTTATGAATAACAAGTTTAACTACTAATATCCACACAATATTTCAATTTACATATTTATTTGTCATCATCATAAAATTTTTTATTTTATTTTTTCCTGGAGACCCGAATTTTTTTAGCAACGATAGCAGCCACGCGACCCTGGGCAATCTATGGAGTCATCTGAAGAGATTGACTCCAACAAGACATTCAAACCTTGTATTTCGAAAATGAACATTAAAATACTTGATAGGAGGTAGGCGTTCGTGCTGCTCGCAAGTAAATACGCGAGTCTTTGCTCGAGAATGTTCCTTCAGTTCCCAACACTACATGCGGGCACGGCTGAAGCTAAAACAAGTTTACACCAAAGCCTCGGCTCATCCGCGGCTGCACCAAATCATTTTCTCGAGGATCTGATGAGAAAAATCCGTCGCACTTAATAGAGATTTCGAGCAAGAAGCGCGCCCAAAGATGGAGCAAAATGAGATTGAGGCTTGAGAAGAGTGACAGAGTGGGGCTGAAAGTGCCGTAGAGGAGTCGTTTTCCTGCTTCATTTGAGGAGAATTTTGAAGCAATTGCGTCGGCCGTTCAAGGAGCGCGACCCTTGAACGCAAAATCCGAGCGGTCAATTTTTATCTCCAAGGCGAAGAATCTGCCGCCATATCCGCGAAATTGCAGCCTGGATTAAAATATAAACATTATTGAATTAAACGGAATTCAAAATTATTGAGCAACTTGATATATTAATATTAATAATTATCGTAGTAATGTATCTTAACGTAAATTTCTACAATATTCTTCAAATTTTTTATAATTTCAAAACATATTTACGATATTTGACACAGACAGAAAATCCAACACTTCTTGCAATAAAAACGGCCTGTTCAGCCCTCTGGGACAGCGATGCCACAACATAAAAATTCTTACCGGCTCCGCGTCTTCAGGCCAGACGTTTATTTTGAATATGCAGCTAGACAAAGTTAGACAAAAGTAATAATATTTTTTAGAGATTCTTAGAATTGCAATGAGTATTTAACCCTAAGAGACTGTTAAATTGCATGAATTTTTAGTGATGAATTTTAGGCGATAAATTCAGCTTGCTGATAATGATGCAACTTAGAAGGTTGCATTAATACTTTCATGAATAATACATGTTGCATGAATAATTTCAGGATTAAATGCATCAAATTCTCAGGATTCAATCGGTCGTTATCTCAGCGGCCCGGCCTACATAAGCTTCAGAATTCAAAGTAACGCTAGTTCAGGACATTTCAAGCCTTAACTCTAGGGACTTTTTTGGGAAGCGAAGTCAACAGAACGCTAAAACCTTTTATACTGTAGCGACCATGTATATATATTTCCTCCAGTTACCCCCGCAACTCATTTTCTAGGAACGTTGCTAGCCTAGTGAATTCTAGCAGAGTTACCCATCAACTCTGACTCGACATTATTATGCATGTTATTGCTTTAAGCATCATTATAAATTAGCAACTGCAGTTGATATTCTGTTAAATATGATTTAGCTACATATGCATATTATTAGCACCGACCTAGGGGATTACAACGTCAAGTAACTCTAGTTGTCATAATCATTTGCATATCTGTAATACCGTTCTTAATCTGGCCTCCGGACCTTGACAGAGTTAATTAGGAGAATTACTTCTGTGTTTCATTCCCTAAATCGAAACACAATTGTAAGACGCTAGCGCAGTCTGGTCTCTGACTTACACGCCTTAGCCGAACCACAGGGCGTTTGGTACAACCAAACGTTTGGCACGAGTCATAAACCTTAAGGGACTCAATACCGCGCCGCTAGCATTCCCACGTCTTACAATACTTTCAAGATAGTTATTGCATTGTTAAGTCAATAAGCTAAATGATTCCAAATAAAAATTTATACGATGTGTATTTTACAAGCAACATAAAATCTAAACTATGCGTTACAATTTAAAACCTATTCTGCAAAATAAGAAGTCACATTTTTCAAAAGAGTAAACCAGAGGGGAAATTCAACGGAATAACGTCTCCAACACAGGTTAATACTTAATGCTGGTTGATTTAAAAAACTTATTGCAGAAAAAAATCATTTCAAGCATATTGTACTCAATTTCTGTACACATATAATCTATTATCAACAATTTAACTTCCCCAGTTATATTAAGTGGCGTTAAATATCGCTCAGACCTCGAAGGGAGGGGAGTATGACAAATTATGTAGTCTAAATCTCAGTTGCATTGAACTTTTTTCTTTTCTGAACAAAAGTTTCTAGCAGCAACTAAAAAGAAGACAACTACATCGCCTAAAAAACTATGTGCAAGTTAACACATATAAACCGTTGTACCTAGTCCGATATCGAAGGCTGAGCACCCAGGCTACATTATGCATAGCAATAGGGTTTTAGGATTCATTTGAAGTTAGGTACCAATTTCTGATTTCATCTTAATTCTCCTCCAACGTGACCTCGTTGAGATGACCTCTGGACTTATTCTTTGCTTTGTGATCCCCCACGGTGGTGGCGGATTACTTTGTTATAATTTTGCCTATTTATTTATGTACCAAGTTATCATGAGAAGATTAACGCATCGATGACATGACTGCGTCGCGTAGTTGTGTATGGGGGGCCTCTCTTATGTTGAGAACAGCACCAACATGTGCGTGTCCCTGGTCGTGTTTTACTGCGTTTACGAGCTATAAAATTTTGTAATAATTCTTTGTGTCAATTTAGTGGTCGGTTTTATCTGTGCTCGTGAATATTATTATCTATATCAGTCTATTATTTATTTGTATGCTTGGCGTCATATTTTCTTTTCTTAGCGCCAGATCAATACTTTCTGTAACTTATTTATTCATGCATTTCAGAGAATCTCCGAAGTTGAAGTGCGAAAAACGGTTGAGAGCATGGACGGTACGTATTTTATATTTTTTATTTAATTTTTTTCATTCGTATTGTTTTGATTGCTCTCTTTTATTCGTCCTTTCTCGCAATTGCTCAATTGTTGGCTATACGATCACGGGTTAATGCTTGGGGTCCCTGATAAGCTCTGTCTACTTATTCAGCATATTATCACCAACATAAGAATCCGCTCTAGGGCCTCGAATAGAAGTCTGAAATAGCAAACGTAATATTACAAATATATTTAGAATTTCATATGCTCTCAAACACTCAACAATTTCATTGTCGAATTAATTTGTTTTCAAATTGAGTAAGTGCTACATAAATAGAAGACAGCAAAGTTCTAAGTACTCAACTGCTTCTCAAGTAATCATCAGTTAGTATGTGTGCAAGAATAAACCGAGTCAGCGATTTTGCATTAAGCGTCTAGTTTAGATTTCTAAAGTGGTGCCTTCGGTCGAAAAAAATTCAAATTCCCCAGAATTTCACGTTAATTTGAACGATGCACTTCCCATCTG
This sequence comes from Hyalella azteca, assembly GCF_000764305.2. Taxonomy (NCBI): domain Eukaryota; kingdom Metazoa; phylum Arthropoda; class Malacostraca; order Amphipoda; family Hyalellidae; genus Hyalella; species Hyalella azteca. The sequence goes on along the minus strand of NW_025943380.1, from coordinate 200,315 downwards.
TCAACGGAAATGTATCGCTTAAACCGTGTCCGGTAAATGGCATTTGCATTTCAACGCCTCCAGTGACCGCAAGAATATCACACTCTTTACTTTTTGGGAGTTTTAGTATCCATACTAATGAGTGGACGGCAGTCGTCACGAGGTAATTCACGCCAGGAACAAGAATTACTTTTTGATGCGTCAAAGTTAGGCAGCACTAAAAGTTTTACGGACGAATTTGAGGATTTTTCACGAGAAGTTGAGCCTTATTAGATGCTGACTTTAGACCCAGTGCTAGGGTCGTTGGTTTTATTCTTTTGGAGTCTCAAGCATTTACAACGACTCGCTAGCCTCTGGTCCCTTGCTTTTCTTATGCCGTGGAGTTGATTCATTCTATTGATGTTTATGATGGTTTGCAGAGAAATTTCTGGATGGTTTGCAGAGAAATTTCTGGCTGACGAAACGGCTATAAATATTGATCGCGTTTCGAGACCAGGTGCCTCAAAAACCAGTACAATATATTTTGATTTTGAATGCAGGTATTTTTCAAACGTCTATACATACAATTTAAGTACAAAAAGATTTCAAACTCAGGATGTCATTTTGAAACGCCTTTGAGGAATACAAAATTTGGTTCATTTTCACTCGACAGGAGGTTTTCGTTCAGTAAACGTTATTAATATTTGATATTCATAAACTTTAGGACGTTATTGATTTGAACTGATTAAACGAGTTAAAGTGAGTTAATGTGCTGAACTAAGCTATAGAGTAGAACTGAGCGAATGAGTCGAAATGGGTCTAAATCGTTTTTTTTTTGTTACGATTAATCCATGAGCTTTCAAAAGTCCATTGCTAAGTGTTCTCCCCGTCCTACGACAAGAAAGCTACTCGTGGCGACTAATCCCAACTTTTCCTTCGTTCATAAACAGGGAACTTTTTCCCATTTTATCTACTCATCTCCGTGCCGCTAAAAAGGTGCTTTTGCAACTTATCCTGCTACCATTACAAAGGCGGCCGATGGCCCTGAGGTTTAATCTGTTCTTCTGATAACATTATCGTTCTGAGCTTCATTAAATTGGTGACTGAAAATATGACGGCGAGTATTGGTCATAGATGCACAGCTTTATTCAATTAGTGACTGAAAATATTGACGGCGATTATTGAATATGTGTAATACGGCTTCATGCAATATAGTGACTGATGATATGACGAGGATTGTACATGTAACATAGAACACTTTTCAGTATATATGGCACCTCAAGTTGGTACGATTACTTCACAAAGTTTCCACTTCAAGGATTTCCCTCGAGTGATGTGCTAGAAGAGGGATTTCTCTATCTTTTTCATCGACTTTCTCAAGCCAATGTTTCAAGTTTTTAACTGCCTCGTAGAACTTTAGAGCGTCATTTTGTTACCATGTGAGGCGCGTAAGATAAACTAAAAAGTTCGTAATCTATAACGTTTAGACGATTTTTTTAACATACAGTAATCCTAGAAATTTTTAGCATTGTTTCCTGTTGCATTTGTAGGAAATTTCTTTAATCTTCAAGTTTCAGGCATGCAATTGCTGAAAATTTTTAGGTTTATATTTCTCACATGCCTGAGTCATTCAATCTATTATTGATTAATTTTTTCATTTTGGAATCCTTAGACTTTTTACCCTCAACAACGTTTGAAAATTACAAACATCACTTCCAGAGTTCAATAGCTGTGTATGTGGTTGTTTTATAAAAAGCATCGTGAGGGTAGTTTCACATCAAAACCCAACATAACTCGTAGCTGTGTTTATTCGTCAAGTCTCAAATAATTTCTCTGTAAACAAGCGTAACTCACTTCACAGATTTTCTTTCGAATACTCGACTAGCTCCAAAATGTGCGCTGCACACCTTATGGTCACGTCAAGAGTCCACTGCAGGATTCAACCAAATGTTTGAATCTCTCGGGGGTTCTTTTTATATTCAAAGCTTGGTTGACGTTCAATAGCTTTGAAAATTCAAAATTTGTAAACTTGAGGAAATTGTAGTTGTTGCATAACCATTAATAAAGTAATAATAATTATAATAATAATAATAATAATAATAAAAATAATAATAATAATAATAATAATAATAATAATAATAATAATAATAATAATAAATATTTGGTCGTGGAGTCATGGGCTGGAGACATGATACGTTTGGGCTCAGCGGAAGCCTTTTTTCAAAGTTGTTCGCGGAGTGACCCTCAGAAAACTAAGACTGCAGGAGATTGGAACGGAGTGTTGGCGTGGATCCTGATCGTCCTGCTCTTCATCATTATAATCGGCAAGTAGCATGCAACAGCATCGTGCATCATGCAGTCCGACTGAGGGCAGAAGTGCGGTAGGTACGTTACACTGCCCCCAGGGGGCCCTAGCCTGGTCACTCCGGTATTTTAGGCAACTTCTTAGGTATTTTCTTCTTCTTTAGGCAACTTTTCCGGTATTTTAGGTGAAGTATTTTAGGCAACTTCTTCCATGGATTTTAGATGGTAGTATTTTGGAACGTATCATTTCGTTTTCACTTCATCGTTAACTTTGGTCTCCAACGAGGTCGAGTATTTTTTAATTACGATGTAATTATGATGATTTATGTAAATGTCAATCGATACATTTCCTCTACTTCTGAGAAGCTTATTCTATATTATTTGCGCTTCATTATCCTGTTTCCAAGAATGTTGAGTAAATAAGCTCTGGGATATCAATTACAAGATAGCGTTGCGTGACCAGACTGCAGGTCCACCACCTAGCGTGAGGCACGCGCTCCGACGCTTACAAATAATAGCAGAGAGACACAGCTTGGAGAGAAGGAAAGAGGCCTGAACACTTGTACTTTGATTCTTATTTGTCAGGATTATTAATTCTTCGCAAGCTCAACAACAACGCTGGCCTACTACGAGTATAAAGTCTTATTATATGGAATCTGAGTCTCAACGAGAGATTCCTTTTAGCGATCTGAGCAACGTTCAACTGAGAGAATAATTGCAGCTTTTCCTCCACATAACCTGTAAGTTCCATGGTGAAAATTTATTCTTATTAAACTAAAAGTGATTTTTTCATTCAAATTGTCGACGTTATTTGTAAGTGATTTTTAATCCATTACAATTCTCAATTAAAAAAAAAACGGAAAATTCTAAAATTTAATGCTGAAGTCGCCAAAAAGTTAATATTTGAACGTTGTTCCAGACACGTCAAAAAATTCCGAAGCGGGATAAAATAAAATAAAAAAAGAGTTTGATGGTAAGTTAAAGATTCACAAATATACCTATGCATTGATAATAATTTTTTTTCTCGCGGTGCCCCACGTAAGCCAAAATTTGAATTCCGAGGCCCGTTTCAAACATCGTTAACTAGGACCAAATAAATTCTAGGTTCACAGTTTGAAAATGTCCATTTTACACGATTGAACCTAAAAATACATGACCTTTAGCTGGTCGCTTCTCAGACCATTTTCTTGATCCAAAGACCATGGGGCGAAGTCATTTTTACTTTAGTGCTGTGTTTGTCGCATTCGTTAGCAATGTCTGTTTACATTTCCGCCTGAGCTGCTCTCCAAACACGGACGTGGGAAGTTCCTTCGAGCGTTCCGCGCTTCCGTCAATAAAGTGAATCTTCGAAGGCGGCATTTAATTCGGCCCTTCACGTGCAAATAAACAAGCTAGATACTCAACATAAACGAAACAACCGTAGAAAGCGCAGTGTGAGCAACTCGAAGCGTCCACAGCTTTTATTTTCCGATATTGAACTTTATTGCGAGGACATCGAGTAAACCTTCCGTTGAATTCAAGTAAAGTGAATAAACGTCAAAAAATAACCTCGAGAGATTTTATTTTAGCCAAATAAACTGTTTATTGACCAATTACAAATCATGTCGACTTCATTAACGTTATTATACTCCTAAGTAATTGTCAATGCATATTTGTCAAATCGCACGATTTTTTAATAGATAAAACGAAAATTGAATGAACACACCTGAACTAAGTCATTTCTCCAAACAACACTTATTTTTCGCTCAACTTTGAATCACCTTTTACGACAGAATTGAACATATTATTTTCCAACTTAATTCTATCAATTTAGTTTCATTCCATCAATGAAACCTTCCCTGTAAATGACGTCTAGTAATGTAAGACGGACTTGCCTTGCAATTGCCGGCAATCGATTGAATACAGTTAAAGCTACAAAATGCATAGCTTCAATTAATTAAAGGATTTCATGACCGAAAAGTTCGTGCGTCCCTCTCACAGGAATAGTAATCCCTAAAATTGCTACAATATAGAACGCTAGAAATCATTGTGATTTCTAAGTGATGTAGGCTCTAATTTAGAGGCAATTGAATTCGTTCGTGACGACTTTCAAATGAATGCTTCCATCCGAATTAGTGAGTATCGATGTGAATTAGCCTTTGCAATTGAGGCAGCAAAAATATCTTCAAATAAGAATACCTCATATCACTTCAGAATATTCATCCTTCCATAATTTGAAAGTAGTTTCTAGACAGACAGTGTACACAATTTCTGCATGAATTTCGGCTTCGATCTTCTTATAAATGGTATGTTGAACTACATTAACGTTACAACCTCAATCACTGTGATAATCATAACTCATGAAAACGCAGAAGGTCCTCTTGAAACACTGATATTTATGACATTTTTTGTTTTCAATGTTGGATAATCGAAAGTAGGCCTATTCTGGCAGGAATGTATGCAATGCTAAAGGTGCGGGAGTTGCAGTATGTATTTTACAGCAGTTTCCGCTTTTGACAAACGCTAAACCCAGAATAACTGTAAGACGAATGAATCATCTCCAACCTGAAGTTTGGGCATTACGCGATTTTTGTTAGGAATTCGTGTCTGATTTGTTACCTTATGAATGACGAGATATTTTGTGAGTGAATATTATTAAAAAAAAACGGGGCTCCTCAAAAATATATAGGATTTTCCGAGGAACAAAAAAAAATTCATCATCAGATACACAACCAAGTTAAGAGTTTTTAATGAATTTGTACCTTTTTGATCGAAATTGTAGGCTTTTAATATACTCGATTCCAGCATTGATTTTATCCCTTCGATTCTACAACAAATGTACCATTCATTATGTATTCCCTTCAGTTGTACCTCACATGCGAGGCGGTACATACGCTTATACATTGCGAAATTCATTGTAGCCGGAAACTGTAGCCTCGCCGCTCTTGTGTTCCTGTAGAGGCTAGCCTGGTCATGTACCTTTTAACCAACGCAAATTACACGGGAATGCCGGCCTGGATAATACCACTCGCGAATTAAACTTCAGGTAAATAGTACGCTTGGTTGGCGCTCTCAAGCAGTGCAGGCCGAGGCTGTTAATATGATTGTCTGGCATACGTAGAGCTCAAATGGAACGCCATGCGCTCGTCATTGCAGATGGAATTGTCGCAGTCCAAATGTTGGCACACACGATGGCTGTCGTCGGTTGGTCTCTATATTAGGCAGCGACGCACGTGTACTGACCGTTGCAATTGAAGCTACGTCCAAAGTCCAAATCTTTGTTCTACCTGTGCAAAGAGCTTATCAACGAACTGAGTATTTGCACAAGTGGAGCAGTTCTTAGTTCTTAATTACTGAAAACTCGATTATGAGGTGGCATAAAAATTTGTTAAGCTTATAATTAATGATGTTAACATTTTCTGTCGTCACTTTGTTTTGCGTTCTGAGTAACCGAAGAATTAATATAATAAAATCTAAGATCCTGCAGGCTTTGTAAGTGAATACGAATTAATTTCAATACAAAATAACCTACGAGTTTTTATTTCGCTCAAGAACCAGCAAATCAAAAATACAACAATAACGAGAAGCCATCGTCATGGTAACGATGCTTCCATGACACTTGAGGATCTCATTACAGGATCCAAGAGTATAATAAATCATTACCATGTAAAGAAAGGTATAATGAGATAAGTCCTCGGCTGGAAAATGTTTCAAGGTTTGAAGAAACAGCTTTTTATTCGCACTCAAAGACTCATCCAAGAGCTTCTCGGTGAATAACTCGTGGTAAGAGACGTGCAAGATTGCTTTTCTGCGAATTATATTAGACATGTCAAGTTCTGATGGCAGCCTAGCGATGCCTAACAAACTGAGATGCTGCGACTCAGATAAATCCACGAGATGTAATGGAATGAGGGGGCTTCAGATTGAAATAAGTCAGTGAGCATGAATGCCGGCATCATCTTAAGATATTTAATATACTGTTATGAACATAATGTGTGTTCAGGTATATTCGAATGATTAGAAATTAGAGTTAAAATAGATTGAAGATTAGAGTTAAATTAGATATCCAACTGACTAGGTTAGAATTATATAACAAAATGATTATTCTAGTCTAATCTGGAAGAAAGCAAAAACTGTGATATTTATAAATACTAGGAAAAGAACAACGACGAAATCATATGAACATATGAATTCAGTAATTGTAGAAACAAAGAAATGAATTCAGAGCATTGTTGAAATTATCCAGCCAATCATACAGAAACAGATAGATGGGAGCGGCAATTTACGTATGCACATTGACTATACAGTACATGTAATTCATTCGTAAACCAAACAGCGGGCTGTTTGTGCGCAATTCGTCCTGAAGGCTCCCTTTATACTGCTACTGCCTGTGTTTATCAGTTCTTACTTTGGATCCCTGATTTTGCCGCCCATGTGTGCCGTGCGTTTGATGATTTGACACTGAATTTAGTGCTTTAATTGGTACAATTGTTTCCCCGTCAACTCTGAATTGAGGCGACTAGTCCCGAAAATTTGCTGGAAGTCCACAGTTAATTTGTCACTAATAAATATCGATTAATTCTTTTCCTCATATATCGAATTCGATATGCCTATGTATTGGAGAAATGAATCTTGCATTGGAGAAAAATTGTGAAATTATCGTCCTTATCTAGCCATAGACACGATAGAAATTTGAAATTTTTTTAATGATTTTTTGAGCTTAATTTTATCTAAGTAATATCATCATCTTAAATAAAGATATACTTTATCTCAGTGATTTAATAGAGAAGTTCTTCAAAAGATGCGTCATCAAGTTATTGTACGTTGGTTGAATATTCAAATTTTTAACATGCATGCAAGCTGTTGTAAAATACCGAAACCTTATAATTATTTGGTTCATACATTGGTCAAATATATGAGCATCCCTATTCAACTCTTCGATCATGGCTCTCATCTTTCCGGCTGGAATTAGACGTCTTCAATAATTTTGACCGAGCTTATGTTCCTTGACGAAGCAAAGTTCAGATGTCCATATTTGCTCCCAGTCACAGTGTGTGTGATACATTGTATCCCCAAAAATGTTTTTTGAAGATTACTAAGGTAGAAGAAATGGTTAGACTGCGACACACATGGTTAGTGTGAAAAACATCACAATTTCACCTCCGCTCCATGCTGCATCACACCACTACATTTTTAATACATTTCATAAACGCGTAAAAATAACCAATTTCTACCTAGAATCTAAATGGCTGACGTCATGTAGAAAAAAACTATCCTTCAAAATCGAACTTTTAATATACATCTAAAATTTGTTCCGAAGTAGATTAAATAATTATGCAAAAACATTTATTATGCATACATCGTTTCGATTTACGCAGTCAAAAAGTCTTAGCACAGAGCCAAAACCATGTTGAAAAAATTCCTGTCGGATTAAATTTACAGTCGTGAAATAACTTGAGCCAGGGTTTTCTTTGTACGTTATTTGCACATTAATAGACAAGCGAGGAATTCTCAGATGAAAACTGGGTGCGTTCCTGACAATAGATTTCCAATAACAAACCTCGACAATTTAGAGTCCGCCATTAAAATAAGTTTATCGAAGTCCTGCGTTAGCGAGGAGCACTCTTGGGGCCTTGAGTCGAAAGCTTTTTTTTTCGAAGACAATAAGAAAGAAGTTCTTTCTCAGACGTTTATGCAATAATATCAACAACGTTCATTTCGGTTCTCTTATGAATAGTTTGAATGTTTTTCGCTGCGGTCTAATGATATTTAAAGATAATGAAACTTCCGTCGGATAATTAATTTAATTTAAATAAGCATCTTACTGAAATTAAGACGCGATAATTTGTTAAAAAACCAGGAGAATTACTACGGCTTTAATTAAGGCTAACGCACCACAATTAACATATAACTGAATTCAGAATAATAATATATCAGTTAAGCAAGATACAACAAATAATAAAATAATCATTTTAGTGCGGCAGCACATAGATCATTTGTTTTAAGATCCCTATATGACACAAAAGATAAAGAACGTAAGCCGTGAATCTTTCGAAAAAATTGGCTCAATAAACAAAATCAGTCCCGCTATGTGAAAATATTTTTTCACGTTTTCGGTGCTCATTTGCTTGCCAATCCTGCCAGTTGCCCTCAAATAAGCAATATCCAAACCGAGGCCACTGCTGGAATACGTGTCGTGTTGCGAGCGATCTCATTACTCCCTATGAATATCGTGCAGTAATATCATAAGCTTGCTTAACGACTGCCTCACCTCGATACCATGGCAGCTATTGCCTCCAACCAATGAAATAATATTTTGGGCTCATATAAAACTGTCACAAAGTTCAAAATTGAAAGAATCAAGTCACGAAATTCTATATTTTCTCCGCGGGGAATCAGATTGGAATGTGTTTGCAATTCTGGTCATTAGGCAGCAAGAATGCCAATTTTCCCTGGCGTAACGAGGGAACAATGGAAGATTTCGCTGTTATGAGACTTTAATTAGGAATGCTGCTGAGTTAGACGATGAGTGAAGAATGGCTTGACAACTCGAAATCTTCGAGATTTGCTAGTCTAAAATGATCAAAGTTCATTCAATTTGTCCGTGGCCGGGATGGATAAAAATTAATTATTAAATTTTATTTAGTTTTCCAAGCGAGAATAATTTTCAAGGAATAAATGCCAAAATGACGTGTAATGATGCATTTTTTGTTAATATATTTGAAGTCGAAAAATTCATCAAAAACACGACTTTAAATTAATTATAACTATATTTTCCTTATTTAAACTTAATAATAGAAGCCTAACTGGCTTGATTATTCGATTATAGCTTAAGACGTCTCGAGATTTAATGTCAACAATCGTATATATTGTGTAACTTTTGTATACTGTTTCAGAAGAATTTTCTCGTCGCAGAAATGGCGTCTGTTCAGGTTCTTCTTCCGTTATTGAAGCCAACGTTCCATCACGCAGAGGCTCACCGGTCTTTACTTCATCGTTTGGGGCTCAAGTCAAAAGAATTTCTATACGGTACACTGCAACAGTCATGGAGGCCATAGCAGAAACTTCCAACAAATCTTTCTAAGTTTCAGAATCCCTCTGAGACATTGTTACTTATTTATTAATTATTTACAGTTTGATCCAAAACATCAAACTATTGCAAGTTCATTCTGCCCAGAGCGCAATTTTATTGTTAATTTATTTTTATGGCTACGAATAAACCCAAACTTGAATGAGTTAGTTATCAAATCATCATTCTGGAACAATTAAACATGCATTTCTTTGTAAACGGGGTAATTGCTTCAAGAACATGTGATTTAAATAGTTATTGAAAAAATTTTACTGAACTATAAATTGACAATACACAAGAATATTTCACTCCTTTAGCCCGACTATCAAATTATTATTGTTAGTTAGCTTGGAATCGTGAGATTGAAATCGTTGCTAGGCGCTTTTATGCATTTGAATCTCAGAAAATCTTATTCACTGCTAAATATTATCATCCTCAACCAATGAATCTTCTTACAAGTCTGTGACGTAGCAGTGTGCATTCAATCCGTCTTCAATCGGATGATTGTTCTAGGGAAGACCGCAAAATCGAGGCCGAGAAATGAATGACATCAAAAAAATCTTCTTAAACCCGCTTTTTGTACACCGCCTCGTTCGGTATTATGGTGTTGCAGGTTTCGTTCGGCCGTCTCGTGATGCAGGCTTCGTTTTGATGTCTCGCGATGACACCTTTGTTTGGCTGTCGTGCGACGCAGGCTTCGATCGTTAGACTGTCGTGCGACGCAGACTTCGTTAGACTGTCGTGCGATGCAGGCTTCGTTAGACTGTCTCGCGATGCAGGCTTCGTTAGACTGTCTCGCGACGCAGGCTTCGTTAGACTGTCTCGCGATGACGGCTTGTTTGGCTGTCGTGCGATGCAGGCTTCGTTAGACTGTCGTGCGATGCAGGCTTCGTTTTGCTGTCTAGGAATGAAGGCTTTGTTTTGCTGTCTCGTGATGCAAGCTTCATTTAGCTAACCCACGATGCAGGCTTCATTCGGCAGTCTCGTGATGCCGGCTTCCTTCGGCAGCCTCGCGATGCAGGCTTCGTTTGGTTGTCTCGTGGTGCAGGCTTTCTTCGAATGTCTCGTGATGCAGGCTTCGTCTCGGTAAGCTTAACTTTGCGCTCTGCCGAGACGCCTCTGTGAATGCGAACTTTTTATGGGTCGTGATATGCCGCCTGGATTACCGAGGATTCCAAAATTCCGAAGAATCGTCCTTGTTTGGGAACAGTCGTTGGGCACAAAAAAGCTCATATCTTAAATTGAGCTAAAACTTGAGAACTTCGAGTTTCTAACACAAACTTCCAAGCAATTGTGCATACGGCGAATTATAATAGCTGGGACGCATAAAACAAGGTATTGAAAAACCATGCACTGATGCAGAAGTTACTTTGATCAACATTTATTGATATCAATGAAAATAATGGCTTGCAATACAATCGATAAGCATTTTACACTAATTTCGTACTTCCATATTATATGAATAACGCGTGTGTTTACTTAGCAGTTCAAAGATATGTTCCATTCCTTCAATTCACAAAATGTTTTAGTTCTTGAGTCACAGAATCTACAGTCCCGTGTTCTTCCCTCCTTCGAGGTCCTGTAAATTTGAGCGAATATTCAGTTAGCTGGCTACCAGGTCTTGCTCATGATCGGCTCTGGTGTTGCGCTCATGATCGGCTTACGTGTTTCGCGCATGATCGGCTCTGGTGTAGTGTTCATGATCGGCTCGGACGTTGCGCTCGTGATTGGCTCTGGTGTTGCGCTCATGATTGGCTCTGATGTTGCGCTCATGCGCTCATGATCGGCTCTGGTGTTGCGCTCATGATCGGCTCTGGTGTTGCGCTCATGATCGGCTCTGGTGTTGCGCTCATGATCGGCTCTGGTGTTGCGCTCATGATCAGCTCTGGTGTTGCGCTCATGATCGGCTCTGGTGTTGCGCTCATGATCGGCTCTGGTGTTGCGCTCATGATCGGCTCGCGTTTGCGCTCATGATTGGCTCTGATGTTGCGCTCATGATCGGCTCGCGTTTGCGCTCATGATTGGCTCTGATGTTGCGCTCATGATTGGCTCGGGTGTTGCGTTCATGATCGGCTCTGGTGTTGCGTGATTGGCTCGAGTGTTGTGCCAATGATTGCTCGGGTGTTGAGCTCATGAAACACACTTTTGCATTGTACTTCCGAAGTTCGGCTCGAGTGTTGTGCTCATCGCCTAATTATAAATGGCCCAATACACCATAGAGTCCGAGCCGAGACATGGCATCCACTGCTTTCTGTGGTTTGGGCTCGGCAACGCTCGGGTATCAGTTCACCAGTGTATTGTGCAGTACGATCAGGGCCTGTACTTTCAAAAAAGTTAAGTGATCTTATGTTCATGAACCAATTATTGACGGCGTTTTAAGGAAAATCCACCAATCATGGACAAGAAAATAGAGCGTAAGTACTTACGTTAACTTAGCGATTTATGAAAGTATGGCCCCAGATCACCAGACAAATAAGTTTAGTAGCTATGCGGATATATACCAATCTAGTAGGGTGTGTGCAGTCACGGCTGGCTCCAGGTTATTCGTGATCCCTGATTTCCTCATAAAATGTATTGGCGAGTATTGGGATTTGCCGCGCTTACGGAAGGTCCGCATTACAGAATATTCCAACAAATTGAAACGAAGTAAAGCTTGGGAACATCCTTTAAAAGTTTTGATAGTCGTCTCGACTATGGATCCTAATACGATTTAACAAATTCAGGGGACTGAATCATTGTCGCTTGATTAACCGTGTTTTTTTCTAATGATTAACCACTAAATGAAATGAAAAACTCTCCGGAGGTGATGAAACCGGAGGTCATACTACACAAATATATGTCATATACAAGGAAACAGATAGAAGATAGCATTCATGTCATATACAAGGAGATAAGCAGAGAAAGTAGATTGAAAGATAAATATATCTAGATCCAGACTGATTTTAGACAAAATAAGCATGTTGTGGGGGATATTTGATAACCTATATGAATGTACACCTGAAAAAGTGTTCATATGGGCATGACGAGTCAGCCGTAGTGTTATTATGTTTCTTTACATATATACCCCCTTCCAATACTTCTTTTAACACGCTAGCTGCTCCAGCAACTTGCTCCGGCTGACTCATCTTCAAGCTGGCCGCTACGAGCAAAGTACGAAGTTGTATGATGAAATATCACCGAATCAGGTTCGCGAGTCAGGTTAGTCCTGCCGAACTCGGGAGGCAGACACGCGAGTGTATTGGGCGTTTAAAGGAACGTCGCGGTGCTCGCAGCATCGATGTAACGTATATTGTTTGGATGTGGTCTACGGTTTACCCTCATCATGGCGGCGGTGGCATTTCCAGTGCCTGGCTCGAGATCGACTCATGGTGCACAATCTAACGCAGGCTCGAGTGTTCATTTCTTTTCTATCCAGGCGCGGCACTTGGAATTCAATTCAAGCGCGTAATGTTGCATTCATGAACAAGAAAGATGCACGACAGTTTAACAGAGGCAAGGCAGAAAATGATTCGGGCTCTAAGAAAAAGAAGAATTCAAGAGATTCACAAAAATGCTACTGAAAATAATGGTGGTATTTCACTTGAACAATTCGAAAGGCGCTGCTAAAAAAAACTTCCCGAAGTCTCGGCAGGGGAAAACAATTTACCTAAAAGAACGTACGTGTTCGGGAATGCAATGTTGCTCGCAGTACTGCTGCATAAGATGAGGGAGACATTCTCATATTATTTTCCATGATTCCTGCTTTTGTTATATTGCCTGATATATTAATTATCGATCAATGGTCAGAATTTATGGGATGCATAGAGTACAACAAAATAGAAAATCTATTACTGATGCATTAAAGAAAAATATGGCAAGACATACGCCAAATTGATTTATGGAGCATCCAATTGATGATAGGTAAAATAATCAAATTTGTGAGCTTACTCATCTAGTTAAATAAAGGTATTTCATTTCTAATTTAAATAAATTTTGCTCACTTATGCTGACAATAGCATTTCCAGTTTTACGCGACAACTTTTTGCATTGTAGTGATCCTGATTCTCACTGCTGCAACAAAACTTTTTTTATTGTTATTCCGCTTTATTTGAATTGCAGTTACTGATTATATTCTTTTAATTCGTCGTCTTCAGTGCTGCATTTCTTTTTATTCCTTTGTCCTGAAGCTACATTATTATTTTGAATCTTTTCGTCGCTACAACGCCTTTGTACGCCAAATTTCCCATCAGCTACAGTGATATTTTTATGTCTCGTCCTCACAGCAACCCTTTTTTAATTCAACTTACAACAGCTAAACTGATATTTACATACCTTGTCCTCACAGCTACACATTTTTACTTACTTTCGAAGTAGCTACACAGACAGTTTTACACCCTATCCTCAAAGATCCACCTCATTTAATTAACTTTCCAAACAGCTACACTGATATTTTCATGCCATGTCCACACTCTGATTTCATTTAATTACACGTATCACTTCAGAGCTTTCATTCCTTGCCTGAGACACATTAGCTATAATTCACCGTGCCTTTAATTGCTTAGGTTCATAATGAGGTTCGCACTTGAGAATTGCCTAGTGGCGGAGCAGCCTCAGTGCGGCGGATTGAAGTATAATTGAAATTCCGCGTTTAGCGAGATTAGAATAAATGAACGAAAAAAATGTGATTTGTACCAATTAAGTAGCTGTTAAAAGCATAATTTGCACGTAGTGTTTAATATAATTATTACTGGAATACCGTTTTCAATAAAAATTGTTTTAATATAAGCATTTTTTTAGAGAAATAGAAATCTGCATTGATCGAATTTTATAACATTAAAAAAATAATACTGGAGACACGAATGAAATTGCTTATTAGTGTTTGATTAAAGGACGACCAACTGAACATTTAGAACGTTTTGAGCATTTCTAGAATATGAGTTGTCCTCAAATTTCAGCCTTGATCAATGTTTATATAATAAATGAATGGATGACCTAATGACACCTATTATTTATTTTAGAGAGATCATGCAATACATCGTGCCCTAGGGCACCAATAGGCTTCAATTGAACCATGCTGACATTTATGCTTGCGTCTCAATACAAGTTAAAATGCCAGAGAGCTTTTGCCGAAAGCTTCCATCATGCGTCAAGGCTTTAAAAGAGTGAAAGTCGTAAAAAAATTTTGCTCGCCGTCAATTTAGAAATTGGCTTCCATTCTTCATACTTTGACGTTAAGCTTCACGAGAAACAAGGCCGTAATAAAGAAAAAGCGTTCCAACGAAACATTTGTGTAAAAGTTGCTTGAGATGCTTAGTTGATTAAAAAGTTCCTCCATAAACTCGGTTGCCAAAAATCGTAAGAAAAATCAACAAAAAACATGCATTATATTCGAGTTCTGATTCATCAGTCATCTAGAAAATTAGGTTAACAACTTTTAAGGAACTTTTCGTAATTCATGACATTGTAATTTCGAGCTTTTGTCACGAAATATAGACGGTAAGGTAGATTTTTTATATTCAAAAGATTTTTCAACAGAACAAGTTACTCGAAATTGTCTAAAATTTACACACTGAGCCACGTTTCACTGAACTTGCAGTTGTTTTACTCATTGTTTTCCTCAAAAATTATTTCGCACACTAGGTTAATACCATCGATGATATTTTCTTCTGGTATTTCTTACACACCTGATTATTATCGCTCATTAATTAACTAAAACAATTCAATAAACAACAAATTAAACAACAATGGGAATTTGATCAAACAGCAAAGCAAGTCTGTATAAATATCCCATGCCTAATTACATGCTAACTAATTCGTGAACTGCAATGTTTAGCCGCGACTGCGTCATTGAAACATTGTACGTTAACACATTAACGGCTGGTATAGATGAGCTGGAATTTAGATAAGAATATTATTTTGACAGCTGCTAAATTATCCAGTAGGTGCTTTAAATTTAGTCGAATTATATATTTATCGAAAACTTTATGAACTTGTTGAACCTCTTGTCTGTTGCTCATTATTTCAACAACGGACTTCAAGGCAGAGCATCGTGGCCAGTTTTTATTCAATGAGTGAATAGAAGAACTACGCTTGAGTAAGCAAGTTTTGGTTAGTAGGAGTTTTTGCTCAAGGTAAGAGGGAATCATTCATTTGAATATGTAATCATATTACTTGCCAGACATGAAATACAATGCTTCCATTCAGGCACGGTGAGCTCAATTCAGTAGTATGTAATTAAAATATAGAGTAAGAAATAATTAAAGTACTTTTCTTAGTAACGAACAAGCGTTCCCTAAATGGTTTAATTTTTATAATTACTAGATGAATTATTCTGCAAGCAAAGTGAGGGGATAGCATTCCTTGTACTGAAATGAGTCATTGATAATGCGGTGAAATTACGAATAATTTATCAGCTACTTTTTAGCGCATTTTATCATTTATGGAAAAAATGCACTATTGCATGTGCTCGCCATGTCCGTCTGTTTTTTTTCGTCGACGAGAAAATGCGCTCTCTGTCACTCACTGCAGTGAGTACTGAGTTATATTTTTTTAGTTAGGTTGTTGGCTTATGGTGACAATGGCACCCACCTACCTGATCTCTGTCTATAAATATCTGCTAGGTATCAGTGCGCTCGAGGTAGACCCCGAAAGTAAAATGAAGCTGATGGACGTGTCAAGTGTTGGGATGAAATGCCCTCGAATCATCGTACATTTTCTATGTCAACTACAGTTGAGTGTTGATTTCAAGTCAATGCATCAACTGACAGACAATCCATAACTCTGTTGAGTGGGGTGAGCTGTAAAGATTCAGAAGCTATTTGTCAGATATGAGTAAGCTATTGCGAGCATAGAAGTTACAGTCTGCTGCGAGTAAATTCTATTAGACAATTAATTTCAACTATTTATGACGAAAAATTGACACCAATCGGAAAAAATCATATAAACAAAGTAATAAACTTTAAACGGAAAATGCTACATTCTAATGATTTAACCGATTTCAATATAACGTAAAATCCAACTGATCTATGACTCTCATGAAATTTTATCGCTTCTAATTTACAATGCAATGCAATACTTCAATTTCTTGACTATTATTGATAAACAACTTGTTGGAAGTGTACTTCTCCTCCTCATTGATTGGCACTATGACATAATACACTTTGGTACAAATGCCAAGATCATAACTCGAGTGATACAAATAATGTACTTCCACTTGTGTGCGTCCAGGATTTCAACGTCCACCGTATTCATTTATCTGAACCACGTCTCCATAAAAGCGTGATATACGTGTATGGACCACATATGTCCCCGAAAATAGATAATATACGTGAATGGATCGCGTATTTCTCGGTAAATTCTTATAATATAAGTATATGGACGACGTAAGTCTCCGTAGCACGAGCGGCAACCAAGAGAATGGGTCTGTAAGTTTCTAAGTCAGTGATTCCCAGCGGTCCATGACGCAGACTGGCACAAATGTCGGGGACGGCCGTTGCGGCTTCCTTCAGACGCCAACAACCTTAAAATTCTACAAAAATATTCCCCGTAGGAGGCTAACAATTTCTCAACAGCTCATGAAAGAATAGGAGACAGTCAGTGTTCACATTTCCCCCTGCAACTCTTGAAAGAATAAATTGTGCGACAGCTATAATATAAGTCGACTTAAAACTGAGCTCACCCATTCCAAAGCTGCGACTGACGTAGAGGCAATGTATACGCGAGTCTAAAAATAATCTATTTCTAAAAGTTTAGTGAGACCCATTGGAAATGTTATTTTCTTAGGTATAAAAAACAAGCTTTCAGTGGCTTCATTTTCTTTTGGCTGTCAAAAGAACCGTTGGGGTAGCGCATATCAGTAATAAGCAAAAATAGGGATGTATTTATTAAAATGACGAAATTTCTTATTAAAATTGGTCTGCCCTAGAATTAAAAAAATTGTCATGCGTGAATTATAATAGAATTAACTTATCCGCAACGGCAAAAAATCATAAAGGGAAACATTATTATTACATGTAAATTCGCATTTTAAGTCAATCTAAACGTGATTTTTCGCATGGTATGGCTTTATTCGCAAGTGTAATTTGAGCAGCTTTGAAGCTAACGCAGTATGTTCGGCCCACATGAGTTCAACGGAAATGCATACTCGGCAATAAATTTTACGGTTCGACCAGGTATTTTAGCGCTTGCCATTCAGTAAATTCCTTTGCAGAAATCAAGTAAGCAATTTTTTCGTATATTTCTTCTCAGAAATCAATTCGGTTGTGATCAAACAAATAAAAATATAATTTAAAACCTCTGTGTATAAAACAATCGTTAAAATTAAAGACCAAACAATATTGCTGTATCTAAATTTTTATCAACAACATTGAAGAAATTTAATATACATAGAGTGAGCTTGCGTTAATTTTCGCTCATATTTCTGTCGCATCAAATCAAAAGTTTGATCTTCTGCAAAACTTCTCATCTGACTGTAAAATTGTCGTTATTCATCTGCAATCAGAACGAACTTTTTTATTCGAAACGGAAATCATTGACTGAAAATTTGATTGATATGTTTGACTTTGTATATAATTGTATCCATAACGGATAAATAAAGAAATCAAAAATATTTTTAAGAGTTACAATAATTACCTGCAGTGTGGGGTTTTTAATGTAAGTTACTCGTGTTTCTGCCGCCCCAATTCGGAAAGTCCAATAATTGCGCCTTGATGCTTCTTATGTGAAACTCCGTCAAAAAAACGCTTAACAAAAACCTTTTTAATGAACAAATGAGACTAAAAGGCACCCGGAAACTAAATAGAAGATTCAAATAAAATTTAATGTAAGTTATTTTCATCTTCGACAGACCTTCATGATTTTAGAATTTGAAACAGAATTATACTGTGAGGTCATAAGCAGGTCTGATTAAGATGTTCCCGAAAATACATATTGTTTATCAAATGATACATGACCATCCTATTGAATTTAACGAACGCTACTACCACTTCACGTAAGCCTCATATATACTCATTGGACACTAAAATACAGGAAAATAAACTTTATTCACAAGAAACATTTTCTTCGCAGCAAAACGGATTTCGAATTCTCCCACTAGACATTTCATCAACATCAAACATTCGGATATACAACCTGTACAACATTCATTTTTAAGTTGAATTCATTTCTCTTGAACGAAAGCAATGCAGAGTTGATCGAGTTGGCGCGCTGACCAGCAGCGGAGAAAGCAGTTAATCTCGTCTGCGAGCCCGATAATGCTTTTGCTTCGTTTCTTTCGGTACTGCAAATAGAAAAGCAAGCGATGGAGCCCCCTTGATATTAAAAAAAAGACCAGGCGAGTTTTCTCATTGTTACAATAGTGTGGCTCGGCATCTCGGCGTTTTCGAGTAATTTTTTCTCTGTTACAAACGCAAGCAAGCATTCACCGTTTTTAGTCCTCAAAAAAAAAGCGTGTTTTCTTGTATACAGATCTTAGGACGCTCTAAAAAAGAAGAAACATGAATGCAGTCCTAAAAATGTGCAATTTTAAATCAAATTTAAACACAAGGTGCAAGCAACAATAACTCGACCCAAATCATCTTTCAATGGCCCGCGAACACAATCAATGGGTCTGAATCGCGACTCACTTTCTGTACTTAGGACTTTACGATCTAATTCCTGACAAAATGGTTCAGGATGATACAAAAAGGACTAAAATTGCGTCGCTATTGGGACTAAAGTCTTATCATTCTTTTCAGATAAATATTCCTATGAATTTAGGGAATCCAAGAATTGCAAGCCATCGATTAAAAAATTTAGCCAGACGTCTTTGAAATAAAGAATAGTTTTTCAGTTTACAAAATTAACTGAGCCGATAACAGGGAAGATGCAGAGGTTTTCACCGCGTAGTTGGATATATAATGTGTATCGGCTGCATCACTGTATCCCTCAACAATAAATCTCGTCATCTAGCCAAAATAACATTTGCGTTCCCGTTCACGTTGGAAACTCGTCATGAAACGTTTTGTAAAATTAGTATCTACTAAAAAATACTGACGGGTTCAGCGCGTGTATTCGAAAGCAACACAGTCATTGTTTTTGTATTGTTTTTATTATTATTATTGATATTATTATTGCTATTGTTTTTATAACTGTTATTATTTTTGTCATAATTATTATTATTGATAATAATATTATTATTCTTATTACTATTATCCTGTTCAATTGAAATTCGAGGGCACTCCACACACGAGTTAGCAAGCGAAAAATAAAAGACACGAGCAAAGATGACGATGGATAAAAATGACTACGCACTTGATTCATAGGCTCTACGAAATAGTTCCATCTTTAGGCGTCGACGAATCACCTGCAACGAACGAGCCAATATTGCGGAAGCCGGCAGACTGTTCCAGGTTCTGGCGGCGGCGGTCGGGAACGCTGGTCGCTCAGGGTAGATAGACGTGTAGATGAAACGACGAGGTCCGCTGTTGATGACGAACGCAGTCGTCTTCTGGATGGCAGATTCTGTACGCTCTGCAGGCATTCCGTGAGATAAGGAGGCGTTAGACCGTGGAGACATCTGAACGTCAGAACAGCGACCTTAAACTGCGTGCGCTGCTGAATGCACAGCCAGTGAAGATCGCGCAATATCAGCGTCACGTGGTCGAATTTTCGCTGATTGCACACGAGTCGTGCAGCAGCGTTCATTGCGAATTGCGTTTTAGTAAGGGCCTTGGTTGGATGTCTATAGAGTGTGGCATTGCCATAGTCCAATCTGGTCAGAACGAGCACCACCACGAGGGCCTCGTGGACTGGCCTCGAGGGACAGCGACTGGCTCTACGTATTAATCGCAGAGCTCCAAAAAAAGCAATGGTGACTTTGGCACTGTTATTGTTCATAGAAAGTTCGGAATCCAGCAGAATGCAATTGGTAAACAACCGATCTCCATTTCTTATGTTGCTGTTGGCTCACCCTTCTATTGCAAACTAGACTCTGACATTCAATAATGAACAATTCACATACGGTCGAGTTCGTCCTTTCGACCCACGCACTCAATTAGTCTATTTTTGAAAGAATTTCCTGCGTTTATTGTTGGTTCAATTAGACAATCGATTGTCTAATCGACCCATCAATCGATCGGTCCGTTTATGCATTGATGACCAAAATTTTATGTTTGAGCCTGAACTTAGCTTCTAGGATGTCAATAAACTTCCAATTACGACTGAGTTCAATGATGATGTTACTGAAAACAAGCACTAAGTTAAGAATACTACTAAATCAACAAGTCAGGAGAATATAGTTAACTTAGATAGCGAGTATATGAAAACGAAGATAAACCTTCAGCATGTAAAACTTTTGCATCTATCATCATTTTCACTCTAGACACCTTCATCAAAGCTCCACAGAAAATGGTGACACTGTCCCACTTAACGTATAAATATAAAGCATTGAACAAAGTTTTTTAAAAAATAATCTTTCAAAAATTAAAATCCTGAAAACTTTGCACATTGTCTTACATTCCACAACAGAAAAACTTATAATTATTTATCCTAATTATGTATTTGTACAAATGCTGCACTCATATGTTACGCTTATGGTAGGTGAAATATCATCACCCTTTTTAGCGCATTTTCTCATTTATGGAAAAAATGCACTATTGTGCTCGCCATGTCCGTCTGTCTGTTTGTCCGTCCGTCTGTCCGTCCATGACTTCAAGTTTTCGTCGACGAGAAAATGCGCTCTCTGTCACTCACTGCAGGGAGCACTGAGTTATATCTTTTCCGTTTCCATTTGCCAGGCAATGCCCGTTACGGACAACGCAGGCAGGCGGTCGTGCGCGCGGCTCGCGTGAAGTGACTTCTCATTTCTGTAATTCATTCCGGCCAGGCGGGGCAAATTCTGTGCTACAATTGAAGGGATCCAATATCACAAGGGATCGCCGTCAGCTGCGCCAGGCCGCCTCTACGTGATCGGCAAAATTATATCAGCGAGACCTCAGGGTGCGGAACGCCTGGCTCGCCATTATTCCTTGAGAGCACCATGGGCATTAAATTAAGCCACGTTCTGGTCATCATAATAAGAAGAACATGCACTGTAAGTGGATAGTTAAGGGAATTAAATGATCTACAATTCTATTTCTCCTGCAATAGAAAAGACCAATGCTTGCCAATGGATAAATTACATTAATACTATAGTAATTGTATAATAATGAATTGAAAACAATGAGTTCTCCCTACTTCAATTACCCCATTACCTTTGCTTAGACGGCAACAAGGTATGTAACGCACGTTTTTATTATCATATGTCATTAATGCATCCAGACATCAAGCAAATTATGAAGTTGGTGACCTAACTTTTGACGTCATGTAGCTAATTGGAGG
The DNA here is from genome assembly GCF_000764305.2 of Hyalella azteca. Classification (NCBI taxonomy): domain Eukaryota; kingdom Metazoa; phylum Arthropoda; class Malacostraca; order Amphipoda; family Hyalellidae; genus Hyalella; species Hyalella azteca. The sequence continues at coordinate 178,669 of NW_025943380.1, read as the reverse complement.
AATAAATTTTATTGTGAAGCAAATGATAATTGATAATCTGGAGATAGATTGTAATTGACTGATGTACGATAACTAACTTGATTGCAGGAGTTCACTGCCCGCAAGATGCCTTAGATGCAGTAAGCTCAGCGCTTTTACTGGACATATAAGTCTCTGTCTGGCGAACAGCGATTATTATAAACAAAAGTTTGAAGTTAGTATAGAAGTTTGGGCGGTAATCGAACTTGCTCAGAACTTGCTAGGGAAAAGAGAACCATCAGAGCCTCAAAAATGAGCAGATTAAAGCGCAGTGTAAATATTTATTTGCAAGCATGCAATAACGAGTAGAAATCGGAATTATATTAATTCGTATATATCCCATATTACAACACTTCTCTTTAACTTCACTTCTTGTTTGTCTGTCTGCTACAAATCTTGTAATCGAAATTTAATACACTTCTACTTATCCTATCAATCTGACATTTTGCACACTTCCGTAAAGTTGGAGACCATGCATGAATCAATTGACAAAATAAATAATTTGATGAATAACAATTTTTTAATATAAAAAATGGAAAAATAATTTTGTCAGCTACAAGTCTTATAATTGATATTTGACACACTTTTACCTGTCCAATTGATATGAAATTTTGCACACTTGTGTGAAATTGGAAGCAATGCATGAATCAATTGACAGAATAAAAAATAATTTTGAAAAAAATTTTATATATTAAAAAAATTGAAAAATTAATTTTTTAATATTCGAAAATAAAATGAGAAATTCATTGTACATCTGTAACATTGGAAACACTGGATTCCTTAGAAGTGTTGTCTTTAAAAAGTAATTTTTAAATGTATATTATTTTAAACTTTACTCATACATGGGAATTTCGGAATGTGTATATTAGCCTGTAAGTTATCGATTTTACAGTTCATTTTCAGTGTGCTTGTATTACAAATACCACCTTGTATTTTTGTATTCTGCTCTAATTTTCAACTTGAAGCTCAAAAAACCTATCTATAGAATTAAGCTGCGAATTACTTGTAATAGTAATGATTTTTTATTAAATGTAGTACACATCGCCGCAGAGTTCGTCTCTATATTATTAGAGGGAAAATTTTATTAGTAAATTTTTTATTATTCTTATATTAGTAATGTCATAATTTTACCATTATGACCTTACCTGTCATAATGGACCCACAAAATTGTCCTGACTTTTTATTTACTATATCCCCGCTTTAAATTATCCGCTTTCACAATGTATTAAATTTTGCTTTAATTTCGAATACTTTTATTTTTTTTTAATTTTGAATCGTGACTTTACACTGAGCGGTTCACTAAAAGAAGTAGAAAACAAGCGGATACCGCTTGTGTGCTTTCTTATTTTGTACTTAAAAAGAATTTAATTCACCTACATTCAAACAAGTGACAAGTAAATAGCTTAAATAAAGTTAAAATTAATTAGGTAATTTAATATCATTCGAAAAATTTTATGCAGAGATATAATCAATTGAAAAGCTCGGGACATTTTTGTGAGACATCCTGTATATGTTGGGAGAGATTCTGCCGCACAGAGTACGTATCATCAAACGCAACAGAGTATCATCAAACGCCACCGAGTATCATCAAACGCCGCAGAGTATCATCAAACGCCACCGAGTATCATCAAACGCCACAGAGTATCATCAAACGCCACAGAGTATCATCAAACGCCACAGAGTATCATCAAACGCCACAGAGTATCATCAACCGTCAAACTTAAAGTTTACTTCGCGTGTTCATGTCAGCAGAAATTTCTAATAAGAGGAGTTGGCTTCGCATGCGTACATAAGCCACCTTCCCAATTATCAGAGTTGTTTATTATGGAAGCAAACTGTGCTGCGAAATTGTCGCCTTCCTATTCTTAACTCTCAACACATATTCATTTGAATAAATAAGTAACAAAACGGTATATGATTTATATTTCGCGTGAAAAGGCGTGACTAGAAAATGTCTTTCATTTTGCCGACATAGTAATGCGAATTGGAAACTGTAAGACAGTGAAAATTGAAGCCACAAGAAAAGCTGTCCTCATCACCAACTCTACGGTAAGAAGTGAGTAAACTGGAAAAATCCAACAATGTCTCCATATCGTCGAAACTTTAAACAAATAAAATGTACGTAGATAACTCATTTACTGGAAGAACTATAAGCATCGTCTCTAGCACGCAGAGGTGATAATTTAAATGCCCCGAGAACACTTACCTTTCTCTTGAAATACTCGTGAGAAAATAATATCAAATGTTGCGTGGCCGTGTACATAAATTCTAACCATCTATATAAATAACCATCATTTTGGGCATCACAAAATCGATTTAGCAAACACGGACCGCTTTCCTCAGCCATGATTCAACATCAGTTCAAAATTAAAGCTGCAAGATTAATGTGACTGGCAGGGAAAAAGTCATCTCGAGAGCCCTCTGGAAGCGGCATTTCAGCGCCTTCTATAGTGGACTTTGTATCGCTCACAAAAGCGTCCTAAACTTCTGACTTGCTTCCAGCATATAGCCAACAAAAACTCGCTAATTTCGTTCGCTGATGGATTAGAAGCCAACAAAACGAACTCGGGCTTTTGGCCGCGATTGTGATGAACATGATGCCTTCCCAGCGGCGATTCGTTGCTACGCAGAAGACGTTTGTTCGGCATGAAGGCTATATACTTCATATTTTCAGGAGGTATTTCTGATAAGAACTTATTGAATATAGCGGAGTTTTCTTGTCTTGTATTCTCACGTTTGATTCATCAAAGTAGGTTTTGTTCCGAATGAAAACCTAAACGAAGAAACAGAATTTAGTTGATTCGCCAGTAATTTATGTATAACACAAATAAAGTTTTCTTAGTCGAATAATAATTGTCCTCTTCACAAAGAATCGTGTTTCTAATAAATAAACGTCACTAAAGATGAACAATTAATTTTTATATTTTCGGAGCTAAATCCATAAGTTTCCAGGGTTTAATGGGCTCTATAAATCTTATAATTCATGGTTTACTTGGGTTATAGAGATATTCCTTGCCTTCAGATACAAAAGTATTGTTTTAGCATAAAATTCGGCTTCGGATGTCTAATAGCCGTACAAATGGGATAAATACCCTATTATATAAATAAAATAATAGAGCAACATATTCTTATTATTCTTGATTAAATGAGCTAATTTTCAACAATAATTTTACCCAAATGCCGACACGTTCCGACACCAATTTGAACGAATATTAATTCTGGATGGTAACCACTGAAGCATTTATAGCAAGTTTAGTATAACTTAATTTCATTTCAGTTCAATTTTTGCCAAGAAAGTGATGCAAAGTGTGTTATGGATGAGTCAGTGGAGACCAAACTGAGTTTAAATGATATTAAATTATACTTAACTTCTTTTAAATGACGCAGTAGAGACCTACTAAACTTGAATAATACTAAGTGATAGATAGATTTTAATAAATACTTAGGGGGGAGAACGTGGCCGCTCAACCACACCCTCGTACGGTCGATACACGATCATTTCCCCCTGTTCTTAACTGCGCTCAATCATCGGAAAACTCTTACTCGGGCAGTTGCTTTGATTTTTGTTTTCCTGAACAAAAGGAAGTTGTTTGTTGAAAAAACAGCCCCCCTGCGAACTGGAGGAAACATTAAATTTCCTCGCTGACTACAGAACAATCAAAATAAAAGTTTCCCTTCAACTAATTGCTATTTCTGCTTATCTAAACATCTGTACTGAATGTAAATGTTTATGTAATAGTCTTCGGAGAAGTCACTTAAGTTGCGTATCCCAAATAATTGAAGCAGATGATATTCTAAGTTCTCCGACAATAAAAGGGAAGAAAAATAACCAGAACTTGGATGTTCGGGGCAAAAAATTGTTTTTCTGTTTAAATATTATTTGTGCTGGTGTCCTAAAAGAGAATCGATTTATCTGTTTTAAATAGACACAAGACGCCGAAAAAAACAAAATGTTTTCAAAATGAACACATAGGCAGGAAGAGGGGCTAGAGGTGGATTAGTTTTGTGTACTTTTTAAGCTACTGCAGTTACAATATTTTTCAACGTTTCTTCGAAAATGCAAAAAAAAAACTGGACCATCCGTTCTAAAAGCTGGAAAAATACAATTTTTACAGGCCAGAAAAAATGTTCATTTCCAACAAGATCAAAATCAAACGATGTAATATACTCGACGCTTTCTAATAGAAAATTCTGCTCCGTGAACGATTTTTAGTCTGAGATAAAAGATCTTGTCATAAACTCGTGCGGTTTGAGCTGGAAAGTTACTCCACCGTTCGGAAAAAAACGAACTGGTAATCGACCAAGGGCGAAAAAAGTGCCCTTAACTTCATCTTCTGAACCGAAAAGAAAGACTTTCTGCTCAATTGCATTAGAGAAGCAAAAAGTCGCCGCCCCCAACACTGAAGAAAATTCAGGCCTGCCTTTCTGTGGCTTCCTTACGATAATCTCCTAAATCGTGAAAAGGAAACAATGCTTCTCATAATGGACAGTTTACTTAGAAGGCTGAAACTTATGTTAAGAATATAATAACTGATGGCAGGGATTTAACGTTAGTTACAGTAATGGTCGCCAGAATGATTTCAAGTTATTTTTCCTAAGTTTAATGTCTTAAATTGCAGTTTAGTTGACTCAGAATTGAAATAATTACATTAAAATTATTCAAGCGAAGGTAATATAACGTGTAATTGTTTGAGCATTGCATAGGAAGCACCATCTGAGTTTCGATTGTTAATTGTTCGAACGTTGCTGCTCTCGCTGGCAGCAGCGATGAGACGTTTGTCTTTTCCCTAGGAAGTTCTGAGAAAGTTCAATTAAGTCACTAACTTCATAATTTTATTGAAGTCCGGATGCAGTAACGACGTATGGTATTAAACACGTGCGTTACATAACTTTTAACCGTCTAAGCGAAGGTAATGAGTTTTGCCGCGCGCACATATGCGCGCTCCGCTCTGTCGCACCGCATCCATTATGACGGAAAACCCGTATTTATCAGCCCAAAAATTAAATCGGTGTTTAATGTAAGGAATTATATCGAATTTATTTTCATTAGTCGTACTACATTAATAAAGTTGATGGCAGTTATTGACAATGAAGGGAAATTGTTATGAAATAGAAATTTAGATGCCTACTGGTCTCATATGCTTTCTCAACATTCCAGAATGTTGAAGGCCGGTCCTAGCACTTACGGAAATCACTTTTTTTACTTGGACTATTCATCACGAAGGCAGCTCATCTGAGGTGCAAAGAAAAATGGTTCACTTTTTTCAGAAACCAGTGAAGGGATCTGCACTAATTGGTCGTCGTAGACTCCCACAAAGACGGATCTGATCTCTTATATTACAAGCGAAAATTTGTATGCAAAAAAAACTTCCTTTTACCAGCTGTTCTTTGATGAACTCTATCCCAATAATTTCACACTCTAATCTGTAGCGGGCATAAAGTTCTTAAAGCAAATTAACGTATGGTGATAAGTTATAAAGTCATTATTAACGAATAGCTAATTCGTAAATCAAATAAACTCATGCAAACGTAAGTATAACTTATATTGCGCTTGGTGTTCAACGCTTAAAGTTCAGATGAACATGATTTCATCGCATCATGTTAGGGTTAACATGACTACTTCACTCAGTGTTCAGGCTAAACCTAATTCAAGTTTCCTATAAAGCGGCTTTATTTGGAATTGAAGTATTAGGATTGAAAATGTTATTAATTATTAGCGTGACGAAATTTTAGTTGCGAATCGATTAATACCTATTAAAATAGTGGATTAATTTGGTCTTTCGTCTTTCCACGTAGGCGTGCCTAATTATAGTTATTATTCAGATTGAGCAGACCTGAACAGAAATCTCCCTTCAGTTACATAAATAACAGCTAAGCCTCGCATAGCTGTTCAAAACGTTGAAACACTTAGCTAGTAGTCTCGAGTTCAGTGTAAGGATTGTGCAAAATTATGAACAAGCTATACATTATTGCTTCATAACCTTCAATATACTCCATTCATTATCGGTGCCAATTGGCATTTGACTCACCATGAATAGCGGTCAACGGACACACTTCTGCCCAGTACTAAGTAAGGAATATGAGGGGTTACAAGCTCACTTTTTGATCGTTTGGCCGGGTATCGCGATAACTTTCTTGAGAGTTTCTCTTACAAAAAAAAAAAACAAATCACAAATTAACCATTGAATAAGGCTTAAACTTACAAAATTGCGCACTTTTACTTACATGCCATTTTAAAACTACATTTTTTTAATCATGTTTGAACTCACGTCGAAAACATCCTAAAAAGTAAAATCTCAGATTATATTTTATATTTTCTTCTCATTATTTCTGATGAACAGTATATTGAAACCAGTGGAATCCCAGAAATCTGCTTCGATAACAAGAAAGCTGAGGCGTTTTAGTGCCTTGCTAGGTGTGCTCCACGAGAGGCGGAGGCGCAATAAGATTAGAAGCGTCGCTATTCCAATTCATACAGACTCTCATGACGACGCCAATGCTGTGTTTAGACATCGTCAGGCGCGCTCAAATTACACCTTCGCCTGGCGGAACTCGCTCGTTCCGAGCCTCAAAAGTGAACGCTTTAAAACCATCAAAGTCTCGAACGCCTCTCACGAAACGCAAATGAGAGACGCGTAGCAGCCATGCTATTCACACCAGGAAAAACACCGGCTCGTTCGTTGTGGGAATCACGGTTTATTGGTCGAATTTTGTAATCGCACCCTGATATTCTGTGGAAAATGTTGTAAGGTCTCCAATATATTATGCATGAGTCTACGAAACCTGTACAACATTTCTTTCTTACCCAAATAATATGTACAAATCGGTGCTGTGAAAAGATGAATCGAACTTGACTGGAATATTATTGTGGTTTCATTTTCATTGCACAGGTTATAGAAAATACCATGAAAAATGGAATAGCTCTGAAAAAAATATAGTCGTAAAAATAATCACCTATATAGATTTTTCTATTCGTAATCACTTGAAAGGATCTAAACTTTCATGTGATCATCCATGGGAGAACATAGGTCCTGAGCTTGAAAATTAGTTCCTCGCAGAGAGCTTCCAGTTTCATAAGTACTTGGTCAGAGCGTAATCGCTGTAATTCCTTATGCAAATTCATGGAACTTCTAGCAAAAAAATCGTTCGAGCATAAAATCCTGGAAGCTCTTACTAACAATAAATATTGCATCAACATTGCAGTTATAGGGATATTTCGAAATATCTGAAAATGGTTGAGAATAAAAGTAACAAAACTAAAAGAAAAAATACGGGAATGAAATGAAAACAGAGATGTGTATTCAATTTGAGCAAGATAACGGTACAAATGTGTTAATGTCACTTATTTGCTTAAATCGCAAGTTGACTAAAAATTTAAAAGCAAAGAATAGTCCACAAAAATTCATATCTTTATAGAAAACGTTTTCTATAAAGATATTCTTGTTTTCAATAAAGATATAAAGTTTTATGGACTATTCTTTGCTTTTAAATTTTTAGTACAAATGTGATTCCGGAAACAAGACGCCCAGATGATTGAGAGCAAGCCCCGAAGACAGCCACGCATGTCTCTCGACCGCGACGCAGGCTTTATCGCGTCAGTGCAGCTGTTAAGGGAATTATCGTAGTGATTGTTTGTCGCTTCGTCCGACGTGCGCAAGTGCAAAACAATTAATTCCGTTATCAACGTCGGCTCGTGAAATCGTACCTGGAGATTAGAATTTATGCACTATTGGTGGAACAGGTTACACAGAAAACCTGTTCCATTGATTCTTGTTGTGGAAGCAATGAATCAGCCATATTTTCATGGTCAAATTCTGAAGTTCGTATTCTCCACGCGCCAGGTAAGTCATTTTCAAGCAGTATATAATAATTATGCTCAATTGTATAAGATTCTGTTCGTTGCTGGAAAGGAAATATACGCAAGTTCTTTAGAAAATTTGCAATTTAATTGAATCTGCAACGATATAGCATCTTTAAAATAGAATTCAACGGGAGTGAATGTTGTAGCATCCACTAGAGATGTTGATAATATTTAAACTGGAGATGTGGGAGGTTACTTTACTGTAGAAATTTATTTTATTGTAACTTGGAACGTGGAATTTCCTGGAACCTATAATTTTTCCGCTAGTTTGATTAAAAGATAAAAGCAATTAGTCTAGTGCCTGCGCCACACCCAGTTTAGAACTTAAAAAAATCTGTTTTCAGGTACCGAAGGATATTCATTTAGTTTTCGGTAAATTATTGATCAACGGAAACTTAAATTATAACAACATATATGAATTACATGACTTAAACACATTAATTTTTCACCGCATGTTCGTACATACGAGAAATTTTTATCTTGTACATCAATTTAAACTAACTGAAAAATTCCCAGCAAAATTCAATAAATTACTTTTTTCTCTTCCGTCTAATTCAAATCGTGCATGGAAACTCAAATAAATATATAAAAATTGCTATATTATAATAATCTGGATCTAATATCGAAAACATTCATCCACTTGCCTGAAGGATCGTAGTTTAAATTTTATTTTCATGTATCTAGAGTCAGGTCATGACTTTCAGGCGTGATTGCTAATTAATATAAAGCTTATCTTGTGCGCTTTACCTCTCGTACTTGCGGGATCCAAATTAAACAGCGCTGTTGCTTGCTATCTCGCTGGCTAATGTTAATTAACAGACGGGAAAAAATAGCTCTTCGCACTTCACTGGCCCTACACCCTACATTTGCTGGGGCAGTACAGGGCTGCCTGGAAAAAGTTCTTTGTTTACACCCAAGTTTGCCTCGTTTTAATGATAATAGTTGGGGCCTATCTCGGCCTAACAGCGAGCCAGATGCTCAAACGGAGATAGAAATAAATCATTTTAATTTCATAGATCTAATTTACAATTTGTATACGAGGAAGTTGTTCTGATTTTCTGATCTTATACAGAAATGTTTTTTGTGCAATTTATACAACTTTATATAATTTTTTATGCAACGTAAATTTATACAACTTTTCTTCAAACTGATATTGGGCAATCTACAATTTCTGACTCGTTTTTATATTGTGGCAATTGGCTTGACAATAGAAGTACTTTATATATCTGATCAAGAAGTTTAATTTATGATCTTTTGCTTTGACAATAATAGCTGTTATCTCTATATTCGAGATGCATCAAGCTCTGTGTTTGCCAAACGTGAGCGTGAATTTCATTTCGTCTGATGCGGGCTCAGCGAAGCGTTTTACTAGTTTTTTTAAGCCAGTTTTTCTAAAGTCAAAAGAGGGTTTGCCTAAAAATATGCAAGGGAAGAACCCAAAATCAAGAGAAGGTTAAAATGTTCCTTCAAAAGTCCGCCCACAAAATACGGTGCCCTCGTCCAACTTTTGTCGGGTGGTTTGATTAAATAGTTCACGTTACGACGTTGGTGAAAATCGTGTCCTGAGATTGCTTTAATTGAAATAATTAAATGCTACCATAACGCGGTAATTTAAGTACAGCCGGTAATCTTGCCAGAAAATAGTAGACGAGCAACTGTGGTTTTAACTGAAAATAGAAGAAAGTAGAGATATTTTATGGTTTCACCGAGAAAAATCTTAACATCAACTAATAAATTAATTTGTACATTCTTGTTGTATCATTCGTTGAAATAATTATAATCCAAATAATACTTCCATTAAACTATCCCTCGTGGATCCATTTGTTTGTGAGTATCGATTCATGCACAAATACCCATCAACATAGTCTACATTCAATTTATTGATTATCAACTTAGATATTTCATACAATATATTCAAATTTTTCTGTTGAAATATTCCCGTATCACGCTGTTATTCCTACTGTCGTTTGTGCACCATTTGAGACACTTAGTGCGTCTAAATTTACATCTTTGAATCTCTTCACGAATTCCTCTACCCTCCTCCTATATACCCTCCTATTTCTACCTTAGCTGCAAGATATGAAAGATTTACGCCTATTGTAATTTTAATCCAGACCTTTGGGGCATGTCAAGCTAGGCAGAAGAAGCTCGGCCGTCAATATCCGTGACAGGAAACACTCGCTTTGGCCGCCCCAATCGCTCCTCTAGCAAGACGGATGGGCGCTCCCTTCTGTTTTTATGCCTTTTTTGACCCCGATATTTCTACGGGTAGAGCAACCAGTAAAAATTGGCGAACTGACTGGTTTCTCGACTGAATTTCTTTCCAGATTTACTTACTACATTTTATCAAATTGGTCATGGAGAAACTAAATTTTTTGGTAAGCTGGATAAAATTAGATAACGATCAGATGAATCAGGAGCGCCTGGTCATTAAAAAATCTTTGCATTTAATAAGCTTGCACGTTCTGCCTCTTGTCACTAGTGATTGCTTGTGTTGAGCTTCGAAAAATATATTTCGAAAAAAGCTGGGATAAAAATTGTGAATTCCAAGTTTTGTAATTACAAAACCGGAAGTAATTTGACCTTAGCATTTCAGAAAGTCAAAATTCGTTCTTTCAGGTTCATGGATTGCTCTCTGGCATTTATTAGCGCATTGCCGACAATCTCTACACAGATAATGGTGTTGCGCAGTTAATCAGATACTTTTTCATTATTGTACCATTTAGCAAGAGATCAAATGTAAACATTGAAATTTTTGGTGCCAAATTGATTTAAAATCTTTGCGTCAAACGAATTAAACATTGCAAAGAAAATAGGTTGCCACTAGGTGTAACATCAGAAGTATAAGAAGTTCTTGGAATTTATCCAGATTGATTTCTGCCCCTCATTAACCTGATGTTTTCCGCATTTTAGAAGCTGTCAAGCGAAGCAAGAGTAGTTCCGTCCGGCAGACCGTGCCACCCGCCCCACGTCATCAGGCGCCATTAGACTTTCTTTATACTGAAAGTTTGCTCGTGCAAGAGCTTTAGCGGGACCAAATCTTCAACTTTCGCCTGCCGCTGGGACCTGTGGAGCAAATGGCGCACTCTTCCAGAATTATGGTCGTACCTGCACTCGTTATCTTTGCTACGACGTGGGACAGATTTTCGGGAACATTTTCCTTATAAGTGTACTTAACTTTCCAACTTCGTTCCATTGCTACGAGACGACTTTGAATTTTAATCAATGACTTTCCAATACATTTTTGGGAGCTGCACCGTAACTTCGCAAATCGAAAGACGAGATTTGAGAGAATTCTGGGATCATGTATCACAGTAAAATCAAACCTTTAATTTAGCTGAAAAACTGAAGAATGTATGTCCATAAATTAACACATGATTGGGCAATTTCAATGGTGAAATCATCTTGAAATATTTATTTCTATCTAACTATAAGATTTGAGATGAAAAATTCAATATTCAAAGCCCGATTAAAATTATACATCCTCATATTAATTTGATACGCCAACACGTCACGTCCGACGCCTATACTGAAGCAGTAACGTCGTCGCCATTGATTTTGGGGGCAAAAAGAAAAATTTGAACAGGAATTTTTTATATATGAAAATACATATGTGAAGTTCATGATATTATATATGTATGAAAAATGAAGTCCTTGGCCATAAATTTAGTCCTCACATGATGTCTAAGCTTGCTCAGTTATTCAATAGTGAATTTCAAAGTGATAAGTTCAATTGGTAGTTTTCTTAATTCACACCATCGACTGATCAACAATGACCTTTGAGGTAACCATAATATCTATAAGGGATAATCCATCTAATAACATGAGGTAAGATCCCCGCACGAGCAAATTGCCTAGATGTAAACCACTTTTGCGTCTCGAATGATCTTCAAACAACGCAGCTGCATCGACTTATGAATATCTGGTCGCATAATTCAGCAACTTCGTCCTATGTATTTTCTCGCGCAAGTTGCATCGTTTGCAAGTGCTTGAAGGGATTAGTACGGGATTATGAAGGGCTTGTAATTAAAGCAGCGAGGTCATCAAGCATCGCCCCATCTCATCACTCGCTACACGCCGCTCTTGTCGGCTCGACCCTCGCCTCCATGTGTCGAACGCGGAAGGTTTTCAAAAGTAACATCGACTTCAATTTATCGTAACGCTATATGTCACATCGACTTCAATTTATCGTAACGCTATATGTCACATCAACTTCAATTTATCGTAACGCTATATGTCACATCGACTTCAATTTTATCGTAACGCTATATGTCACATCGACTTCAATTTTATCGTAACGCTATGCTTCAATATCACTTTATGCTCCTCCAGAGTTAAGAAGTAATTTAATTTATGTTGCTTTATTGTTTTAAAGCAATGGCAGGTTAACATAGCTTTGATCGGAATATTGTGCGAGGTGCGTAGCAATTTACCCTATGGTCTCAGGTCAGGTTAAATCCACCTAAATTGCCGTTTAATTAACCTAACGAAGCAAGTTAATTTGTCGTAGCCGGGCAACGAATTTTTTTGCGAGTGTCTTCAAGTGAAAAAAAAAATTGTAGCATTGATGCCGTTCTATTCAATCTATTGTATGCACTCGAGAGGCAATCGTCTGAGGTTCAATATGTGATTTATTTACCTTAGTATATATTTCGTATATAGCCTGGTTAATAGTAATATTATGTTCAACCTCAAACAATTGATTCGGAGTGCATACAAAATAATAATAATAAATAACGCTACAATTTTTTTCACTCGAGTAAAAAATATTTGTTTCTTCGCAAAAATTCGCTCTGTGCTAGAGAATGTAATCCATGATTCCTGGCTTCAGGTAAATTCAAGGTATAATAGTGAAAAAAACGTAACTCAGTACTCACTTCAGTGAGTGACAGAGAGCGCATTTTCTCGTCGACGAAAACTTGAAGTCACGGACGGACAGACGGACGGACGGACGGACATAGCGAGCACAGTAGTGCATTTTTTTCCATAAATGAGAAAATGCGCTAAAAACGTTCCATAACTTGTGTACAGCTTATTTTATCACTTGTTATTGTTTTAAAAACTTCGGAATATATGTAAACTGGACCTAAAATTTCATTTGAATATTCTTGAATTGCTGGAAGAACAAAAGACGTTACATTAAATTTAAATTTTGTTTATAGATTTTGTAATTTACATTCTCCGAACAACATCATGCATTTAACTTTCGATGGTTTCCATTTGAATATTAGAGAATCGAGCACTTCGATCGATGCAGGTTTCTCCAATTATAGACCTTCACTAATATATGTATTGACACCGTATCAAAGAAAAACGCCATTCGCTTTTATACATCATTCTAAGTCCCTGGGCAATACACTCTCAGGACGTGAAACGGCTGTTAAACAGTAGTATCATCATCTGAGAACAAATGCGTCCATATTTTATGCCATTGAATTGTATGCTCGTTCTGTTTCACGTTGATTTCCAAGCAAATTACGATGCCTTGTCGTGATTTGTGGATAATTCTATCAGTAATCGTACATGGGATCGCCAGCGCTGATTTAAGAAGCCTCACTTCATTTGAGTTGCCATGAAGTCTCTCATGCAGGGCCATGGATCTCCCCCATTGAATTTATTGCTATTCGAGCCGCATTCCAGGAAATTTATTTGACAGCTAAAGCTTGTATGGTTTATTTAACGACTAGACTCTTTATAAAGAAGCGATCTACTCTCCATCTCTAAAGTTATAAGCTTAATTTTCTCCCGTCTTCGTCCGCCGTGCACTAAGTTACGTGGTTTAGCAGCGCCATGATTGAGATCAAATGTTATTGTTTATTGCGTAAATTGAAAGTAAATGGTATTTTGACTTCAATAAATTCGTTTTAAGCTCCATAAGGAAAACGGTTATTATTATTGCTAGTCTCTCCTCAGTCTTCCAATGCCGATGCGACTTATTATTTAAAAACGAAAACATTTATTCCCCATAAGTTAATTTTCATCGCAATAAATTATTGCTTATTTCTTGAATAAGTTAAAGCTGAAGTAAAATTTAAAAGATATCCATCCCTATGGAAAAAAATTTGTTTCAGATAAATATTCAGCGTCACGTTGCAGTAAATTGATAAAAGTTTCCATTCTGTACGTCTTCACGCTTACATCCGGTGATCCAATGCGTTTTGTTTTACAACATTAGAATGTAAATGTAAATAAAAAATTACTGGATGACAGCCCAACAAGACCATGAGTCTGTCGCATTTTGTTGACATTGTAAACTCACTGCCAAATGGCACAATCAATAACTTCATCATCAATTCTTTTGACTGAAAAATATCGACTTTTCTTCGAGTCCTTCTTTGAATCGAGTATGAAATTAACAGCGCTCAAATAACTGAAGCTGAAATAACTATCTTTGAAAATAAATAACTGAACTTTGAAAACAAATAACTGAATAACTGAAGGGCTGAATTTTTTCGATAATAATGATTTTGCAATGCGTAATTTTAGGGATAATATTTATAATGACAATATTTCTTCAAATATTTCTTTTCAGTGGTACGTAGGAAACTCTAAACAATTCGTAAAAAATATCGTCTTCCCCAAGTTGTTTTTCATCCTCGCAAAGAAATTGAAATCTTGCACTGCTTCTGGTTAAGTTTTAAATCCATTTATTAAAATGTCTTGTTTTTAGCGCATTTTCTCATTTATGGAAAAAATGCACTATTGTGCTCGCCATGTCCGTCTGTCTGTCTGTCTGTCTGTCTGTCTGTCCGTCCGTTTGTCCGTGACCTCAAGTTTTCGTCGACGAGAAAATGCGCTCTCTGTCACTCACTGCAGTAAGTACTGAGTTATATTTTTTTTAATACGCCGTCTTGAGGTTTCAAAGCCTGAAGCCATCTTCAAGTTATGAAGTCTCGCGGCAACTAAGCTGAACCCAATGATTTTTGAGAACAAAAATATTCCCTTTATCGCTTAATGGTTCAAGTTTTTATCTTCATAGTTTAAAATTTGCATTTTCGAGTTAGTTATAATAAATGAGCTCAGCCAAAGTCGGCTTGCCAAACTTTAAATCGTTCGGCCTAGCTATTAAAAATTTTCAGTGGATGAGATTATACAAAATGTTTTAAATTATTCAATATAACCCATGTATCACCGTAGATTAAAAACTTATACTAGGTGAAAAGACTAGCAATCGCTTTTACTTTTCAACCAGGTGTCTATATACTAGTACTATTTCAATCATAGATCACATATTTATTTTTTAGTATCAAATGTCATTTTAATCTGAATTACATACCCAGGTGCCTGTAAGCTGATGTTAAAGACCTATTCTAAACTATACACTTGAAGTACCTCAATATTACCATTCATTATTAAGATTCGGGGTAAATAAGAACTTAAGCATATGTATATATTTTAAATGGTGTATTAACACGATTTCATTACACGAATCTGAGTGTAATTATCAATTGACGTGACATATTTACGTATTCATAAAAAATCGTCGTGTTGAATGACTTGCCCTATGTTATTCAGTGAATGGCTTTTCAATTATTCCAATGAATGACTTATTATTAGTGAATCACTGAAGACATAACTTTTCCAGCACATCTTGCACATTTCTTACGTCAAGCATTTCATTACCTATGTCTCCACCAGGATAATGTTTGTACAATTCAAGTGCGGTGACTGAAATATCGCCATTCCACGGGTCTATAAATCGAACAACGAAGAAAGTTTTCGCCTTCTGACGCGTTCCTCTGTTCAGACTTGGAATCAAACACGGAAATAAAATTGAAAGAGTACGAAGTGATTTATTTACGAAGGGTCGCATTTTTACTTGCTATTGGAGAAGAAATGGTGATTTGTTACGTCTTATAATATGGATGACCTCAGTTTTAAGTTCATGCGCCGACCAAGTTTGTATATGACAAACAAATTCGGCGCGCAATAAAATATCAAATGATTTATGACCTGTTTTTTTCTAGTATTCGAATTGCAATGAAATCTAAATTTTAATTCTACACGAAATTTTAAATATAAAAGTTTGTTTTCGCCGCCATATTGGCTAGGCTATAAAATTTTACTAAATTTTAATCTGAATTTAGTTATAAAATTGTAAACCTCACCCATTTTTCATTGTAGACTTACAAAAGAACACTGTTCTTAGGCAACAAATATCCTATAAACTGAATTTAAATTCACTAAGCGTCCTTCATAGTTCAGCTCAGCTCTAACTCACGCCGTCGTCTCATGGTGATATAACGCGATGCTCGGATTGTAAAAACCAGCGGACTGACTAGAAAATGTAAGATGATATCAATTTGAAGCGAGGCGAGCACGCGTTTGATAGATGGCCGGAACAAGACGGCGCTGCGCGAGCGGACTGCGTTCCAAGTGCAGAAATTTATCGATGCTGGTCAAGATTGCGGTGCCCCAAGTTCTAAAATATGACCGCATGTTGCGTGCAAGTCCGGTGCTCTTCCTGGCTTCCCCGGCTCTTGATGTAGCACAGCAGGCTTAGCAATTTCCAGAAGAAAATAAGTGAAATCGTGCATGCGACATTCTTCGTGATCTAGGCTGACGGTCAAGGCTCACTGTACGCACGGTGTCGCACTTTACTTACTGAAACTTACTGAAACACGCGACACGTGAAATAAATCATTCACGTGATTTCTCTTCCTTGAATAAAAACAATTCTGGTTGAATAAGTATAAGTAATTTATACTTAAATGAGTAATTTATATTTAAATGAGTAATTTATACTTAAATGAGTAATTTATACTTAAATGAGTATTTTATACTTAAATGAGTAATTTATACGTAACATTATTATCTGAAATTTTAGGCAGAAACATTTATGTCAACGTCTAGGAAGAATACCGCCAGCTCTGTTTGCAAGGTGACATCGCCATTCACTGAGAAATTAATTAATGTAAGAAGTCCATTAATATGAGTGTAGCTAAGATGAGAGGAGTAAGTAATTAAGAGCTTGTCAAGTGACAGCTTTGGCTGCTCACAGTCTGCGAGATTAATTATGACGAGGCTGCTCCGTTAACGCTGGGCTCCTAACAGCGTCAGGCCGCTTGCCACTTATGGATGGACTCCTATCAATATTGAAGAGGCGCAAATGAAGACCGAATAGCTCGCATGATTAGCGAGAGGCGCCAGTAACCATGAGATTCCCGCCAAATGAGTCCTGAATGTATCCAATGTGGCGGTATTCCGGCCAAAATGCGGCGAATGGAAGGCGACGTTAGCTCGAGACTCTCAGCTAAATAGGCAACTTTCCGTCCTTTTTCGATACTTACGAATAACGAATTGATGAAGTGAAGTCAACCAAGGGTGCGTTGATGAAGTAAAGTCAACCAATATCACAGTTAAGGAGTAAAGTCAACCAAAAACACATTTATGGAGTAAAGTCAACTTATAACCAATTTATGGAATGAAATCAACGAATAACGCATTTATGGAGTAAAGTCAACCAATAACACATTTATGGAGTAAAGTCAACTTATAACCAATTCATGGAATAAAGTCAACCAATAACACATTGATGGAGTAAAGTCAACTTATAACCAATTTATGTAATAATGTCAACCAATAACGCATTTTTGGAGTAAATTCAACTTATAACCAATTTATTTCCATAAATTGGTTATAAGTTGACTTTACTATTGTTGACTGAAGTCAACATTTATTGGTTGACTAAAGTCAACCAATAATACATTTATGGAATCAAGTCAACCAATAACACATTTATGGAGTAAAGTCAACCAATAGCCCATTTACGGAGTAGATTTCATAAGACTGTGTCGCTTCTCGAATTTTGTGAGGCGTCTTCAGATCTCCAACTCGCCAGGATTAAAGAATTTATCGGAAAAATTTTTTGGATCCGGATCCGTGTTTGAAAATAAATTTTGTTTTGAGACTCGGAGGATTGCGCAAGTCTTCCTTTTGGAACTCTCAAAATCTTATATATATATTTACTATATACATCAACATCTTTTATTATTTGTTTAATAACATTGAATTATTTTCAAAGAGTGGCTGGTATCTAACTAAAACATGCAATATTAGTTTAAATTTCTTAATCTCCCATGAAACATTGTATTTTCTAAGTACGCATCTTAAGTACACAATGTACATATATAACTATAACTGTTCAACTCCATGAAAATTCAAATGCACTCTCTGGTCATAAATTGTACGCATATAATCAAGACATTTCTGCCATCTTATGATAACATAACTATAAAAAGACCTTTCCATGGACTATTATGCAAAATATAGACAAATTGGATTCAACTATAATCTGATGCTTGTGATGCTCCTAATACATTCCTCGGCAACGCAACGCCACACCAGACAAATATTTCCAAGTCTTGCCGGTAATTTCCACGGCAGTCACCTTTGGACATCAAAATTATAGGGACAGGCCCCAGGAGGTTCCAATTCGTACCGAGCGATGGGCTTCCATTTATCGCTGACCAAGTTGACCAATGACCGCTCGATCTTTGCTAGGAAAGCTGGGCCTCACCAGTCGAACTCCTCTACGTTCCCGGTTGACAACAATAGTAAATTCCAGCATAGACAACTTCCGGGGTATGTTCCGAGGCAAACGTGGCATCCTTCAAACAAATTCCGAGCCATCCAGTATAATATGTAAATTACTTTAAGCTTAGGTCAAAAAAGCAGTGCAATTCAGAAGTCACTATTCATTTTCGAATCAAAATCACAAAATAGCTAATGCCGCGTCATCGACCAATCCTTTAAAATTTTTAAAATAATGCAGAAAAACTAAAATCAAAAGAGAGCCATCGATTCATTTACGATCGATGTGCGCCGTTAAGCTCAGTTGATTCAGAGGCTCTCGTGGCAATAAACGATCAAATAGAGACGAATTGCATCGCAGAAGCGCTTCAGATGCAATAAATTGGAGTGCGCCTGTCTGTTACTTCCGGTAGTGCGCTTTAAAACGCAACAGAATTCACTACTAAACTTGAAGCCAACAATAAATTTGCATATTCTAGTGATCACCATTTATTTTCATTTAAATCCAATCAACAATCCTGCTGTAAAAGAGATATTCATCGTATACTTTCGTCTGACCCTTTACACTTTACAGGGTTGGAGAGGGTGGTCACAATCAGCGACAGTCCCGTATGCAGTCAACCTCAGATATGACCATTATTCTGCGTTTCAATATCATAAGTTTCATTGGCAGCCCTGCATTTCTTCGGCATAAAATGATGCTCTTTCGGGTTAATGATGGGATTAATCAATAGTGTTGTAAAATATGATTGTGGTGGAATGCAATAGTGATGATGAACGAATGGGATTTACTGTGTACGATTACTGGCGAACCTCGCGATATCCTTTAGTCTGAAAGATTTTGATCTTTCCTCAAAAAGATTAAACTCAACGAACTTTAATTCAAAAGGATTATTTTTCTGCAAGTATCACTTAATTAAGTTTACAATTAAGCTGAGAATTATGTGAATTTAATTATAAACTAAAACTTTAATGTAGGAATCAGTTTATAAGCCTGGTGTAAATTTTAATGTTGTTTCTATTTCCTCGCGAACATTTTAGCGTTTCGGGTGAAATTTTCAACCTTTTTCACTTCATAGAGAATAAATGAATGATAACAGTTTGCATTTTCACATCGTACGCAGTAGTTAGGCATAATTTCCACATATATTCGTATTTTTCAACTCGTCACGTTGTCAGGCACGAACTAGAGCAGACAATTAGCCATACGTAAAATGAGAGTAGATGTATAGATTAAATATATTTTAATGTACTTTTTCGGTTTTATGAAAATTTCGTCTAAAACGGAAAAGTTGAACGGTGTCTAGAAATGGAAACTCCATATTTTTCGAAAAGTGGATGACTGAATTTATAGTGAAAGTGCTCTCGATCATGGTCAAATTGGTTTTGTAGGCGAATTGGTTCCGTATAAATGTAAAGCGAGGATTAAAGTGTGTTGACCTCACTAAAATATTCATAACATTTCGAATCAAAACTATGCGAAGTCAAAAAGTTTTCGTAATATGACGCATCTTAGATCGAACAAGAAATAAATCATAGGGTCTACATGCTATAGGAAATTTTGATCACCTAATTTTCGTATTAGAGATTTCGAACTTTCCTGCAAATTCGGAAATTGTTTGTTGCTTAAATTCTTTTTTTACAATTAACATTTCAACGTATATGTTCCAAAGCTGTTCAAATTTAATTTTATATTTGGCTTAAGTTTCTCTTCATTTCAAGTCGCAGCCTTGCAATGTATGGCGGCCTCAAGATTCAAATTTTCAACTCTCAAAGAAGTTGAGCAGACTGAGTTTCCCTAGGAATGCTGAGGCTTCGAAAATTTTCAAATAGAAACTCCTGAAGCTTTAAGAAACTGAGGAAAGATGCATTCTTTGTTGAACGAAGATTTGCATTGAAGACGTATCGGTCGAAAACCAGAGACGCCTTCGAGAGCTCAGTGGCAAAACCAACTGAAGTTTTTTTAACGATTTGCTCTCCGAGACTCAAGAATTTTGGGTAAACTTTTCAAGGGCTCTTTTTGAGCCTTGAGGGCGCAAATAAATATAATTTATAAGTATACAAACACACACATTTTATACCGTCTGAATTTTTTTCGAGTCAATATATATGTATCATATCTTGGAACTTGACTATTCTCGTTGGAGGAACTCTTTCATTTTTGTAATCTCTGTAGAACTTGACTTATTTTGTTCATTCATCAAATAATTTACTTTTTGCAAATCATCTTAAAGATATTTCAGTCGATCGACCGATTTTATAAAATTTATTGCAGTAAAATGATTCGAATGAATCACAAGTACCGTTATAAATGATTTAAACTGTTCATATTATAAGATCAACATTAAATTTTACCGTTTTCCTCATTCAAATACTGAACGGTGATACTGATACAGATACTGAACGTGATACAGATACAGATGAATGTAATACAGATACTGAACGGTGTACGGTGTACGTGTTTAGAAGAATTCTCACTTCACTATTCATAGGATAACATGTCAAGTGATTCATATCCAGTTACTTCTCCCACCCTCAGCACTTAAACAAATGCAATGCATGGCTTGGGTCCCAAGCGGGCATGAAACCGTAACAATCTCCTGCCGAGCCCCTCACTCCGGCGAGATGGTGGAGCTCTCAGGGCACTAGAGCATCCTCTAGGATGATGCTGTATGAAGCGGTCCTAGAGTGTAGAGCGCTCATAGAGTGTAGAGCGTTCCTAGAGTGTGGAACGTTCCTAGAGTGTGGAGCGTTCCTAGAGTGTGGAGCGTTCCTAGAGTGTGGAGCGTTCCTAGAGTGTGGAACGTTCATAGAGTGTAGAGCGTTTCTAGAATGTGGAGCGTTCCTAGACTGTGGAACGTTCCTAGAGTGTGGAGCGTTCCTAGACTGTGGAAGGCTCCTAGAGTGTGGAGCGTTTCTAGAATGTGGAACGTTCCTAGAGTGTGGAGCGTTCCTAAAGTGTGGAGCGTTCCAAAAGTGTGGAGCGTTCCTAGAGTGTGGAGCGTTCCTCGAGTGTAGAGTGTTCCCAGAGTGTGAAGCGTTCCTTGAGTGTAGAGTGTTCCCAGAGTGTAAAGCGTTCCTAGAGTGTAGAGTGTTCCCAGAGTGTGAATCGTTCCTTGAGTGTAGAGTGTTCCTAGAGTGTGAAGCGTTCCTAGAGTGTAGAGCAGTGTTGAGCAGTCAGCTTGACAGCCATCAACGGTCGGACCAAAGATGATCAACCAAGAAATAATAATTAAATTATTTTTCATTAAAAATAACAAATAATTAAAAACATGGCATGACATGCGGTATTCGATCGTTGCCGTAGCAAGTGAAAAGAAAATATCTGTCGACGACCGCCTTCAAAACACGAGCGGAAAACTTTAACGAACTAACGAACTTCTCATATCTTATTTATGCGGTTGTATATTTATATTTGTATATTTATATTTGAACGCGGTTGTTTGGATCACTGGAGCTTCGAATGCGAGGAGTGTCGTTTCGACTAAAACTTATGGCAAACTGAAGAAGAAATTAATCAAATTTTCTGATCTGGTCCACTGAAAATTCTGTTGAGCTGCGTAATAATTTCATTTAAATTAATATTGCCTTGTAGGAAAAATAATATTAGTCACGTTTCACCAACGAAATGGCTATAACTGGTCTAAATTTCATCAAAATTGTTTCCGATTTCTGAATATTAAATTCAAGTTGATCGATAAACTCTTAAAATTTGTTTTCGATTCTAATCTAAACTTTTCGAGTCATTCGTGAAATTCATTTAATTAAATAGCAAATTAGGTGGTCATTTACCACTTCCGCCATCCAAAAACTATACTAGAAGCTTTTTCCGGCCAATTTAGTTGTCTTGGCTTAGTAATTTGATTGACTGTTGAGGCCTACGGTGATGGAGTCCATCTGATCTGAAGAATTAACTGAGTCCATCGGAGAAGTTGGGCTCCAATACTTGAACCATCAGGGATTCAATAGACGCATCGCTGGAGAAGCTTAACAGGAGCATCGCTAAGCGAATATCTCTGAATGGTTGAGGTGATTGGCCGGGCCTTTCACACGACTGAGTCTGATGTTGGCAGCTTCGTTTAGGCCACGTTTACACTGAACTCCAACTGCACAAAAGTTTTAAAAATAAAGTATCCTAAACCCTGCAAAAAATAGAGAGTGTCACATTCTAAGCAATAAATAAGAAATTATCTTGAACTGAAAACTCGGAAATTGTTTGTGCCACGGACACGCGATGCTAGTGCTAATATTAAGAATTTTCAGTTATGGCCCATGACGAAGCTTTAAACGTCCCACCTCAAGCCTAATTCGCACAGACGACTAGATCACAGCTTGAAATCAAAGTGATGCAGTCCAAATGTTGGGTGATTATCAAGCCAGAGTCTTCCAGGTTCTGTGACAAACTTTGGTCTACCAGCTTACGTGACAAACTCGGGTCTTCTACTCTTGTGCCAAAATTGGGTCTTTCAGCTTCACGATAAACTCGGATCTTTTACTCACAAGAAAACTATATTCTCTTACTTTTATAATAAACACTGCTCTTCCAGTGTCATTGTCAGCAAAAAATCCAACTTCCATTGATATTGATAGACATTCAGTTACAGAATGAAGTCAATCTTTCAGTTTTCATGAGGAGTAAGTGTTTTTCAGATTCTGAGGAAAGGTAAAGTCTTTCCAACTGAAGTCCGCAAGAGCCGCCCAACTTCAGTGTCACGTCTGCTGTCCGACCAAGCAAGTGTTCGCCAGCTTCTGCTGTCATCCAGCGCGGTTCAATATATATGATTGAGACGTAATAAATTATATTGCGTTCTACCGCTTGGATTGTCAAAGACGCTCGTCCAGGAGACTAATCGAATTATGTGTTATGTTGGTGACCGCCAAACTGGAGGAACAACATTAAATGTTTCAGCTTTTGCTTCGAGTATCTAATCCGAAGAATTCCGAGGTTCCCAATTTCATGATTATATAGCAATTATCCAGTAGTCCTATATCGTGTTTTTGAGAATTACCTCGAAATGATCGTTTTTATCTGAGATTTCTAAAAAATTCTGCCTGAATATCCAGATTGATGGGTGGCTTTTTCCCGATCTTCTAGTTTAGAAGCTAGATTAAACTTGAGAATATTAGTTGAGTATTCCTAGAATACAACCTGGATACTGGAACTGTTTATTGTCATGTAAAGAATGCCAGATATAAATGATTCATTTGAGAATTGGACTACTGCAGGATATCCCTAGCCTCAAAGTAAAGTTTCATCTATACTTGCAATCCAATAGCCTGTAGGATACAAAGATTCAGAAGCTAATAATGATATGCAGTCAAAAAATTTCCTCTATTTTCACATCCCCAATTCAAAAACTCTAATCCAGCTATTCAATATTGCAAGACTTCTTAAATTCAACAAGCCTAGCATTGCTCAATCCACCCAGCCCTTGTGTTTCGCCTGGTGGGATTTTACTAATGAAGTTCATATATTCAATATTGATTAAGCTGGGACACTAATTTGATCTAAAAATGTTCCACTTAAATTAATGGTGCAGTTTCCACCTTTACGCATATTAATTTTATACCACTCTCAAATTTTACTTTTAAGTACATTAGAATTTGCAGCTTGCAACAATAGAAAAACTTACACATCAACCAAATAGTAGTCGGTTATTTTAATTTTTCTACGGAATTTGAGATAATATAAAAACTACTCGAACTAATTCAAGAACTAATTCAATTTTACTCGAACTAATTCAATTTAATTCAAATCTGATCATGTTGAAACGGAGTCCCAAGCCTGGACGGTGTGTGTCAATGATATTAGAAATATTAATCTAATATTTACGTACGTGAAGATTTTGAAGACCTATTAGATAAAGTACGTCGCTAAATCAATGACTTTCGAGCAAACCGTGTAGGTAGATATTACTTCAACGAAGATTTAGATTGTAGGAGACGTCGGAACTATAAATATACAAACTCGGTTAGCCGCTACCCTCTAGGCCGCATCGAAACAATTTTTCTGCATTTCATCATGATTTTAAATTGGCATAGCACTAATAGTTAACAAATTCAGTTGAAAAATCACTAGCACCGTTATTGGAACGAGTCTTCGATGTAATCAGGAAACAGCTAATGATCACACTGCCGTTAGTTGCTTCCACACAAACCTCTGGTGGAAGACAATTCCAGTAGATGACGCTTTATCTATCATATTGTTCCAAGCACTCGAAAATTACCGAAGAAAATTCCAAGAGTTGATTACTAACACCTCTTAGAATATGTAGGATTATTACATGTACGAAGGAATTTTTTTCCAAATTCTATCTATCATAAGTCGAGCGTATGAAAACATTTCCAAACTATTAATTTCAATATATGGATAAGTGAAATTTGAACAATTTTTGTCAATTTTACTGTCGTAAATGTTCGAAAATTTTGAAATGAGAGAAATATGGTTAACGTAAATGGCAGCAATATAGACCATTCACCGACACCACGATGTCACCTCATTTCCATATTAACTCTGCATTGGCCCTATATAAAATTGTTACTATAGGGAGGAGATACATTATAACACGATTCCGTGGCCCACCACAATGTGCACAAGTTCCAAGACTAGCGTAACAGATGAAGAGTTCTGTCAGTTTGAACTCAGTCGAATACGACCAACTCTTCTTATAATAAAGCGATGGATATTCTTCCATTGGGCGTCGCCGCGGTGGCTGCCAATCAAAACTTTCAGTTGACAGTCAAAACTTTCTCTTCGTCAGAATTATTCTACACGTCAAGGTTCCTTCGAACTTTGCCAGTGTCTAGACATTCAAACAATCCCTCGACTAATATTGGTTGAAGGAGCGGGCGGAAGATGGTGCTCGGGTAATTGTCGACTCCTCACCTTACTTGACGCTTGTACTTTGACGCAAACTATTACGCACTGGCTCCATACAAAATACAATATATATACAAAGATTTAGTATTTCATCTTTCCATTGTCATAACTTTTGAAAAAATAATTTAGTATTTGCACACGAAAATCTGGGGGTTAAATGCTTATATTTATATTATAATAAGAAATTTCAGTAACCGCAGCACTTTAGATTTAAAGTTGTCCGTCAAATTGCTGGACAAGACCTTAAATCAAATATCATGAAAAATTTTGCTAATATTCAAGATGTAATTCAACAAATTCACTCGTTTGTAGTCGACAGATGAGCAAAAACTCTGAGAAACCTTTGCTGGCTCTATTATTCTTATTATAATCTGCGGCCTCTCCCGACTGTGCTTGACTGAAGGCTTAATTATGTCAAACCAAGCAGCCAATAATCCAATTGAGCTGCTATAAAACATGCTAGCGTGAGCCTACACTTTTTGGTATCGTTACAAACGAGAGTTTTTGATAAAGTCGTAAGAATCACGGCATTTCCCTAGCAGCGGTCACGGTATTCCTATGTTATTGCTGTTTAGTGTGAGGCTTTCCGAATTTACACAGACCGTTGCACAGAGTTAGCTTTCTAGCAAGCACTATTCCAGTACCTCATATAATTTAGATTTATTAAATATTTTACGCTATAAGATGATGACACACAAGATGCACAAGACAGAGAAAAGTCGCGGTCTTAATATGAATTAATAATGAACGAGTTTGACATTTGCATGCAAAGCGCCCTGAAGGCCGCATATCTTGGTAAAGTTTATTTTAGTGAAAGAATCAATAAATCTTTAAAATAATAAAAATATGTTCGAAACGTTTCATTTATGGTACAAGTGCTTGATTTCATCTAGATTTTTGTTATTGTGATTTCTGGTTTGTATTGAAGCTGCTGTAGATGTGACAATATTTGTAATTTGACGGTGCGTTGCCATACAAAGTCGAACAGTCATAGATAAACCACGAACAATTTGCTCATTTGGGACCGACTCCTTGTTAAAAATTCTTTACTGATGAATTAATGGCAAGTTTACATTACCATCAGAATGCTTGCAATAAGACTCATATTATAATGGTTCGATGAAAGGTGAAACATTGCCATTATCACTGTTTATCACACGACATTCTTTCCCTTATTTTGAGTTTACTGATACTGATAGTACGAGTAAGAAGTAACCGTCCGTAGCCATAAGCTGAATTTTTCGAGTGACTCAATGAACTTCTGAAGTGGAGATTAATTCGATATATTAATTATATTATAATTAACATCCATAAATCTAAAATTTTCAGTGTAATTTTTTAGTAAAACTATATTATTTAATTATTTCTATAGCAAAAAAATTAGTACCTATAAAAAAAGTTCGCTTCTAAGAGTTTTGCAACTTTAATTTTAATGTCATATATTCTGCAAAGTATCAGCTTATTTATAATTTTACTTCCTTATTAGTTAACAAGCAGTAGAGACAATACCCATGAGGTTAGTTAATATCTTTTTTTCTTTTACGAAATTGTTACATTTAGTTTACCTTTTTCGCGAATGACAATCGATTCTATCCAAACTTTAGAGCTTTATTCAACTTTTAAATATACATCTTCTTAAAATGAATTAAGTACCAAAATAATGAATATACTTTTTCTTTAGAATTTTAAAATATTACGTAGCCTTTTCTCTCGAATTTTTTTCTTTTTAGTTTTTTTAATAAATAAGTTCATCTTATTTACATCTCTGAAATTCATCAGGATCTGCCGGCCTTGCTTTCATAGGAAGCTGCCATAAATTTTTAATGACCGCTTTATAGATAAAAGTGACAAGAGTGGCCTTTTATTTCATATTTTACTCAGAATTAAGAGTAATTCATTAAGAGTATTTATATAAGAGTATTTTTAGTAAAAGAATTAAGAGTATTTATTTCATATTTTACTCTGAAAATTAAAAAAAATTCCGAAACGCAACAAGGAAACAGCAAATAAATCTAACAATTTTGTGCTATTTTGTAACTCTTTTTGTTGGTCAACATGATAAGAACCTATATCATCCTAACAAAAATATTACAACATTCTCACTGCGCTGCTTGCTATTGAATATTCCTCACTCCACAGGAGCTGAATGTCGTCAAAAATTATTAACACTAATTTATCTTTGACTGAATAATTTGTTGTAATTGACGCTGATAAGAATACAGAATATCTGTTCTGTAATTCCAGTTGAGAATTGTCTCGCCTTTTCAATCTGAATTTTACGTTTGCAAAATTCACGTTACGTTCCCAGCTTTATTAATTTTTTATATGAAACAATATAGTAGTTCTCGTAGTGAATTTTAAATCACACTTTGAAATAAATTCCAGTACAGTTCTCATTACTCATCTCATATCACGGCTTCATTTCTAGCAATCATGGCTGATATGTTCCAGTAAATTGCACTAATGAGAAGGAGGGAGCGGTGCCCTCTTTTATGCAACGCATGCAAGGGAATGACGCTGGACTCATGCACCCACTCATACGGCAGCACTGACCTTAAAAATATGTTAATATCATTTTAGCGCTACTATGAATACTTTTTTCTAATTTGTGTTCTGTAGCTCTATGTGACACAAAAATTATTTTTATTGCAGGAAATGCAAATAAAATTAATTCCTAAGTAAATCTTTGATCATGAGTGGAGATTCTTCACAATGCTACTCGGACTTGCTAATGTAAACCAGCATCAGGAACCTAAGGGACAGACGTCTTATTTGTTGTGCAATGCGCAGGTCGCTTGGTGCTTGGTTTCTCTGCGACCCAAGCATAACGTCCACGCATTCGCCACTTTACATGCATAACAAAACGAACAAAATTTAGCGCAGGACTGTTGGTGTTATAGGTACTGTAGCTAGCCGTTCAATGCAAGACGCATGGACGGTAAAAAGCAGCAAATAATAATTATTTTCGAGTAAAATCCTAACATGAGTCACAGGAAATTATAATTTTTAAACAAATTTGATGATAAATAAATTTATTAATAAAGTATATATGAGAGTGTTAGGATAGATCGGACGTCTTTCTGTCACGGATAAATCTGTTTTTAGTCCGCAGATAAGTTGGCTGTCATAGATGACAGGCGAACACAACAGGAGAATATTGAAGTTTTCGCCTGCATCAGCCCTCATCGCATCGTGTGAGAAGTTGTGAGTAACGCCTTAAAAACCTGCAAACGCCTGTTAAATTAATAAAAAAATGAGTGTTTATGAAACATTTATGCATTATTGTTGAAAGTATTAAGGAAATAGTGTTTTCTCATGTTCGCTCATTTATATTCTCCTGCGTGTTTAGTCAACCTATTTTCTGAAGTTTCCAATACTGATATACATCTACGACGCAATGAATGTCTTGAACTCTCAGCAAAATCGACACCGAAGTCAGGCCTCTAAGGCATCTGAATTACCGTACGAGATTCAAGATCCACAGGGGATAAATGAATTTAGGATTCAGTTTTAGGATATATTCACGTCGAAGGATATTTAGAGCAGCCACCAGCAGCGTCCTTTCAAGTGGCTTCGGTGTCAACAATAATCGGAATTGTAGGATGAATGCTACTACTCGATTTAAAATGAACATCATGAATGATTTCAGTGTGAATGTAAATGTTCTGAGTTGAAATCTTGCCGTGATATTCACGACCGGGAATGAGAAAGGCACGTGTTTGGCTCTATTATTTTCAATAATCAGTCAGTAATGAATGTGGAATTGACAAGCAATTTTGTCGCTTACTACGTGCAATTTCAAGCAATGTGTATTGGTATTAATGTACGAATCATCCCCTTTGTGTACATTTTGTTTGCTCCTTTCCTATTGTAATCAGTAGTAAACTATCGTTTCATGAAATGAATTATGATACTAAAAATTCCACAAGTAAATCTCGATAAAACTGAAAAGGTCTTCAAAGAGAAAGCGGATCCAATAATAATGATCCAGAGAATACGGTTTTCAAGAAGACATTGACGATGCGTTGATCAATCCGCAATCCGAGCAATCTTCACTAAAGAAAAACCAATCTTGGGGTCGGATCAATCTTAACTAAAAGCAGAAGATGCTATCAGCTACACATTTTAAAAGTCTATTGCATTTACTCTAAGATATTGGCCCTTTCGGTCATTGCTTGTCTCTAGAGCTTGTGCACAAATACAGCAACGCTAGACGGCTTCGCTCGATCTCAGAAGATGTTAGTATGGTCTTTTATGAGAGTACAATCTCGCATTAGAGATACGTTTCTAAAATTTGCAATTTTCTTTTGCAGAATATCCTATGATAAAATTGATTGCAAACTGAGCGTTAAGTAAGTCGAAAATAGCACTTTCTTTCATGCTCTTAGTCAATACAAATTATACTGAACTCTTTAAGGGGTGGATCGAGCTTATATGTTCAAATTTCTCATTCAAATTAGTTAAACCCTATGGTCCCGTGAGAAAATTGTGACGTCATAATTTAATATTAACTGACGAAGAGCTCCAAATTTTGACGTAAAATGCGCCTAATTAGAATTTGTTGGCAAAGTTTGCCCATTCTTTATTCCACCATTGCCGTTTCTGTCATATCTTTCAAGATATTGAATCGTTGAAGTCATTTTAGAATCAAACCCCCAATAAACTCTGCGGAAGTTACTCCTGAGATTTGAGTTACTTTCTTTAGTCGAGATTTTGTCGCCTCTACTACATTTTCCAGAGCTCCAACGATTTCAAGGAAATCAACAATGATGAATCATTGACAATCTTAATATATTAGAATTACGAATCGCCATTATATGTTGTAGTTATTCTAATCAAAGAACTACTGGGGTATTCACAGATGAACACGTATATCAATTTAAGGCAATAAACAGTTATGTGGCAATAACTTATCTTAAAGAACGACAAAATAAATATCATTAATATCTAAACTACAGGCAATGGAACATAATATTAACAATGTAACACGATTATTTATAATGAGAATAGAGTCTTCAAGAAGGTTCTAATTTAACTAAAAGATACAAATAATTTAGGTGCAGTCTTTGAAAAATTGTTTTTGAATTGTAAGTTTGAGTATTTTCACTTTTTCCCCATACTACAATACATTAAAAATTTAGTCCTCAAACCAAAAGTTAAAGACAAATTAAAAACATTCTCGTCGTTGCCTGTAATTAGCTATCTAAGTTCCACCCCCAAGAGTATCTCAATACCCCCTGCGCAGAGAACGATAAAAGTTATCATGCATTAATTAGTATAATTTATGGTAAACTTTAAAGCTCTCCATAAGCCACAGACTAAGAAGCATCTGCGCTGAACGCGGTTATCAGCTATAAGTTTTGCATCGCATCATCCGGCCACTTGAGAGGCCATTGCTATATCACTAAACTCACGTGTAAACTGTTGATCGCGAAGTTAAGAGAAAAGGCAGATACAACTCAATAAAACTTTTCAAAACTTTTCTAATAAATATTATGAAAGAGCAATCAACTCTGACTTTTCTTAAAACCCGTAATTGACTTCAGTCCTTCCTTCACCGAAATGCTATATCGCTCTGAATACAAGTGAATCGCTCTGAATCCTCAAGAAAATGCATCGACTGCCAATCTAAATGTAGTCGGAATAAGCTTTCGTGAAAATTGACTTCGATGTGACACACATATTATTTTCTAATTTTCCGAAAAGCATGATTTCATACAAAAAGTGAAAATTGGACCTCAAAAAACAGTACTTCAAATCGTGCAGCAAAGAGAAAATCTATCACCAAATCACTTTTTGCATCTCACTAAACTTCACTATTAATATGCCTGGCATGACAGACCTCAAGTAGTAAAACATTATTCTATTTAAAGCTTAGCATATCAGAATCATTTTCAACCTCATTCTACAGGAATGGTGATCCCATACTCCATGTTGCTCATGACAATCCTTCAGTATTACACTGCAGAAAAAAATTTTCTATGAAGCATGCAGCGCAACACGGCCATAAGCCCCAAGATCGCGCCGTAAACAGGATACACAAGAGACCTCGCTCCTCATGCAATAGAGATCAGCAGCGTAGCTGCTCTTCACTTGGCCCATATTTCTGAGCAAGGCTCGCCTGTTTTATGGAAGCTTGCCGTCTTTTGTGACAGCTTCTGTCTCCTCAAAATTCTTTATTACAACAGCTCCGTAAACTCTATAAAAACGCCCCACATCGCATAGCGTGAGATCTCCCGACGATGCATTTCTTCTCCTCGCTTCATCGGGAAGAAAGGCGTAATTTTCCAAGGTATTTCAGGAATCTCAGGCAATGAGGGCGTTTCGTTATTTTGATCGCTCATTGCATGCGTTGGTTAGAGCTGCTCTTCAGTTTTCATCGGTTGCTTTATAATGTGCAATGTCGTAAAAGAAAGAGAGGATTATTTCCTAACAGCTCCCTGGAATGATAGCTATTTACCATCTATCTGAATTTAAACCACAAACGGTTTCACGCATTGGCCACTTTGATGATGAGAAATTTTATCACGTAAAAAGAACTACATCAGAACTATTTTCTCCCTCATAATGCAAAGTGGAAGCCATACCTAAGTTATCTACCTATGGGCCCATGCTCGTGATCTCTTAGAAGTTACTTATTATCAAATGTGTTCACTGATCTTTCGAATGGAAATTAGTCTACAACCCACAAGATTGAACCATAAAATCATAGGATCTAGAAGCCTGGACCTCATTAAGTTTTCACACTCGATTTATAATTTATGATTGGTAGAAATGGAATCATTAATGGAATCCGGTCAAAAAATTCCGTACTCGGCAACTTCGTCAGGCTAAGTCTGGACTAATTAGCGGTAAAAGCCCGAATGAAGCGAGAATTTTCCGCTACGCGTGTAATGCCCATTCGCTTTGAGATCAAAAGTGAGTTCTCATGAGAGTAACTTCTTCAATAAGTAAATATATCTAAACTTTTGAATGGGAAATCAAGGTAACCCTATACTGAATGAATGAGTTTAGATTGATTTTGATTCAAAACCTCAACTTATGCACGAGTGACGATTTTTACTACCTATTTCAGAACAAAAATGTTTGCAGTGAAATTACCTAATTATTGAGGAGTGTTCCTGTCTGTTTACTCACAACTGTTCCTAATGCTATGTCATGTAAATTAATTAAATTGCGCATTAATTCCCTTGTAGTTGGGGAAATACAACATATATGTTGTATTTCTCTTCTGTATTGATGTTCTTCGGCACTCAAACCTACAAAAATCGTCGAAAGCGAATTACTATTCTAATCCCCGGAGAATTGCTCGACAGTACGAATAATTCGCAGTTTCTGAGCTCGTAACAACCTTAACCTTTCTTGCATCCCTGACATGCATAGCACTTTTAATTTGTGATCAGCAATGAATAATTGCACGTCTCTCATGAGAGTGTACGTTGAGGTACACTAAATACAATCGTTATGTTGAAATCATCACTGAAATATTCTCAATTACATCGCTTTAATATTAAGTTAATATGAATACATTACGTTTTCAGATGCAGCGTTATCCCCAATTGAACAGGTTTTTCTATAAAATTGCCTTAGAATATCTTTGAGAAAATACATAATATCAACTAAATGTTATCGGCTGATGGACGTGGATGATTCAAATTGGATCACAACACTAGACATTTCCCGCTGATGAAAGCTTAATAATAAAGAGAGGATAATTTTTCATTTAACCTATGGCCTTCTGTTTTTACTCCGTTTCAATATACAGTTAATTAATCGAGAAAAATAATGTTTCATTCTAGTTACAGATGGTCTCTCAATCATTTTGTACATTGATTTCAAAACTTCACCTTTATTTTATGAAGCGATTAAATACAAGGATTTCCAGTGTAAAGCATTTCTTAATTCTGGTTTCAGCGAACTAGTAAAATATCAACAGCATTTACACTCTTCTTAAATCCCTGCACTAAACTATGAATTTAATCTGAGCAATTGATAATATAGCGTCCTCAAATAATAATAAAAAATCACTCTGTTTGAATTTCTTTCAGGCATTGGGAAGCTTCCCCGCTAAATGCAAAACAACCAAACAGACACTGCATATGTAGAGCATCCGCACTGCCTATGTAAAGCATCCACACTGCCTATGTAAAGCATCCACACTGCCTATGTAAAGCATCCACACCGCCTATGTAAAGCATCCACACCGCCTATGTAAAGCATCCACACTGCCTATTTAAAGCATACACACTGCATTTCTAATGCATCCCCACTGGCTATGCACAACATTCACACAGATTCACAGTGTAGTCTTCAGTACACATAGTCTTCACAATCAGTTAACAGACGAACGTCGCCGCGTTGCCTATGAAAACGATTCTCTAATCATGTCAATCATGTCGTTTTAGTAGACAATTTAAAGCTCTTCACTAATAAAAATATTCATCACTTAATCAAACAATCATTTTCCTAATTTTGAAGATGACGGTACTGGAGTTGCGTAAGCAATAGAATCAGTCGCAAGGTGTTACGTTTCTTTCCATTGAAGTGCCGGTGTATTGCTGGCGCTGAAGCGCGGTCTCCTCTGCTAATTCCAAGGAACGCTCATCCTCTTTAAAGGATAATTCAGCTGTCAGGGCCGCTAAAATGAACGTTCAAGTGTCGCACTCGGGCTAAAACTCTGCTGGAGTAAACTGTCTGTGTGGCAGGTGGGGGGGGGGGAGGGGGACGAACGCTAAGTACATGGTCTTCGCTGCTATTTCTGAGACCCAACCGGATTTGAGGAGTTCTTTAAAGTGAGGCGAATCCTTAGTAGCGAAATTTTTCTCGGTAATCTCGAAGCACTTGCAGTGGCGTCAGAAACCGTCAGCTTTGCGCGCAAGCGACTGCTTTAAATTGAATGGCGTCTGAGCGAGCCTCACAACTTACCTCTAACACTTTGTATCTTTCTTGCTTAAAAATAGCGGGTTTCTTGTTTACCACCACGACCCATGCAGGCTCGTTGCCATTTCCTTCACTACTAACATTGTTGATTTAAAATTTTATTCTCTTTGATTCTTCGACAATTCAATAAATGCACTTCTGATATTATGTAAAATTTATAACACGCAAGATTTTTCTGACTAAGCGTTCGAGTTTCTGTCTCGGCAGGAGAGGACAAGTGGAAACTTACTTTGAAAATCAATCAACGACCATCAATTGTTTTGTTTTAATTTTCCTTTGTTTCAAGGGCAAAATAACGACCTAATTTTTAATCTTTTTCAAACAAATGAATATGATCGCAGTAGCTTCGAGAGGCGTTAACGTTTATTCTAAAGACTGATTTAAAGTGAATCAGAAGCAGGTGAATTTATTTATCTTTAAATATTTAACATTTATTGTTTTATCTAACTTTCTCTCGTCTCAGCTTACGATGTGCCATCATTTTTAACATTCGCGGGATTGACAGTAATTTTACAGATTTTTACGTTTCATCATCTCACAGGAAAATGTATTCAATTTTGTGTCGGAAAAAGAAGCGCAGAGTGAATCCAGTGTCACGAGGGAACAAGGGAGACGTTTTTACCCTCAGCTACCAATTCGCTGATGCCCTCATGAGCGAGCAAAACTGAAGGCTGCCATCAGGATGATTGGTTGCAACTGCGTTCCCATATTATTGCTTTCAGACACTTTTTATTGATACTCGTATCACATCGAGTAATCGAACAAGCGAGGAAATTACTCTGAATTATGTCTCCCCATATTTTTCTATGGTGAAGTCCCACAAAATTCGAAAACTAATCAATTGTAACTAAATTATTCGTGTTCCCTCAACGCGCTGTAATCATCAATGAGAAATATTATTGACCTCTGTCATGATGCAAGAACTGCTGAAATGAAAATAATTTGAAAATTTGAGAGGAAGAAGCAAATCATTTTAAGAGCACAACTCGAAAAATAAATGCAATAGGGGTTCCCTAAAAAATTAATTGAAAATACTTTTAGTATGAAGGAAGAAATAATCTATTATATATTATATGAAATATATATTATATTATATAATATATATAAGCTTTCATATTATATGAAAGCTTGCGCTTTTGTTTGAAGCTTGGCGCTGGAAATATAAAGGGGCGGTTCGGGAGCGTATCCAGGATACATATCGTGTCGGGATATAACCTGGAAACAAAATCGAATTTGAATTGGAATGTGAATGGGAAAATTGAACTCGGATTTTTACTTTGGTAGGTGTAAATTTAAGTCAAAAGTAAAAAAGACGTATTGTTTTGAATTTCAAAAACGAGGGTTGAGTGGGAGTTTAGTGAAAAAAGGCGCGAATGTTTTCTTTTCTAACTATAGTTCTTTGGCTTCAAAATTATTTTAGGGATTCGGGATAATGGAATTCGTAATCTAGGGGATTCTCCCAGACAAAGCCCGGTCAACCTGCTACTTTGATCATAAAAAAATAATATAGTTAGACAACTATTTTGCTATTTCGCAAATAATTATCGCTCAGCATAAATAATGTCAAAAATAATACATTTAATTTCAGATAGATTAACATTATTGTTTAATAAACATTGACAATATGACAAGTCTCTTCGTGAATTTCGGATGCTGTTGAGGGAGAGAGGAGCTGCGTGACGATTGGGACGCCAGAAAGCTTTGGCTCGGTCAAAATTCTGTCGACACTTGCCGACTGTGAACGGCTTCCTCTCGAGCGCCGCCAATTTATTGGAGAGCTTTCTTCCATCTGCCTACAAGCCGCCTGAGATCCTCGCCCTCTGGCACTGTGACCCGTTGTGTCCTAAAGCTAGGCCCGAGTTTGTACCATAGCATGCACGTATGGGGACTCTTCACAATATAAATCACATATATACCTGAATTTGTTTGTTTATTGTCCGTCACATTTCCACCCAGCGAACGGTCTATGTCGCATGAACATTTCTTTGGTTCTTCTGCGAAGAAACGACATGTGCCTTGTTTCAGCGAATAATTCCGAGAAAAGCCACAAAAGTTATGGAAAAAAATCTTTCTATCAACTAGTTTGCTCGTCGTGGACAGAATTTAATTCTTTCACTGGTATTTCGACGGGTAATTTTTTCAAAACCAATGCGAAATAAATTTATTTTTGAAATCCATTTAAACATTATAATGCAAAACACGGGTCTAGATGAACACTTTTCATTTATGAGTCTCGCACGCGCTTCCCTCGCATCAAGTGGGCTTATTTTTACTCAGGACTTGCACTCGAGGATCTCAACGACTACGACGATAATTAAAAGTTGCTGTTTTCCTGGAAATCCTTGAGTGAAACACCACCGACGTTGGCCACTTAACGTCAGATGTGATAAAAAGCTTTTACCGAGATTGATATTGGCAGTAATAACACCGGCGAGTGCTGAAAATATTTACCGATGATTCTGATTAAAATCAAATATCAATGTTGATATCATGAGTAATAATTGCGTCAAACGATGAGAATAGTTTATGGAGATCGTCATAAGAAGCAAATTTCGATAGTGACTTTAACAGTGGTAACACCGCCACGCACTGAGAATATTCGTCGAAATTTTTGATAAAAGTAATTTTCTATATTGATATCAACTGTAATAACAGCGCTAAAGGCTGACAATATCTAACGAAGATCCCGGTTATAATTTTCCTACGCATTGCTATCTACTTGAACATTGATACGACATGCTGAAAATATTTTTTTGTGACTTTTGCTAAAAATTTATAACTGTGATATCCACAGTAATAACGATGATAAATCCTGACAAATTTAATTTCAGGATTTTATTTTAGGTTTTTGTTAACGTCGATCGCCACAGAGATGACTGCACCCCAAGCCTAAAATAAGCGTTTACATCTCTGCTAAAATATTTAAATGGACGAATTCCCAAAGGACCATGCGGATTTCAACTTTTATTAAGATAGTACTTGCTGAAAGCGGCTAACCATAACTACCTAAATACTCTTTCTGGCGTGACGTAATGTTTTCTTTATTGATATCAGATGAATATCATCCGTTGACGTACGATGGGCAAAATAACCATCATCCTGTAACATACGAGTAGAGTTGACAAGATGACTATCATCATAACAAGTACATTGCATTGCGCGCTAAGGATGTTAAAATATGTTAGTCTAAATGCAAATGAAACAAATTACACTGAAGTGCAAGCAAATTGTAATGACGTTTTCTACTTGTGCACAAAAGCCCGAAACTGAAACCCTTGTAGCCTAGCTCTTAAATTCTGACATATTCAGCACACACGCAAGATAATCCATTCTTTGATACGCAAGCCCGAAACTGAAACCCTTGTAGCCTAGCTCTTATATTCTGACATGTTCAGCACACACGCAAGATAATCCATTCTTGCGCTCCTCGATTTGAATTGCCGTCACCAGGCGCTCTTAATAAAGCCTAATGAACGCGCGTCTTGAGAAGTGCTCAGCTTTGAAGTATTCAGTCCGGCTTCAAGTGAATATGAATCGTTTTTGCTCACGCTCAGAGATTGCTTAAATTACACTCAGAACTTCTGTGTTCGAGGCTGTGGACATTTTCGGGATTCAGAGGAGCAGAGTAGATTAATTGAAACAGGTGCTAGATATACGTACGACTACGAGTGCGATCTTGCTGCTTTTGGAAATATATAACAACCGAAAACAGATACTTGGAACTTTTTAAATTCTAGAATAAGATATTCGAATTGTTTCTTATCCAACATTAAATTACCGTTTCCCAATTTTTGAATCCACATTTAAAATTTTAACTGAGAAAAATAAAAGAATCAATATAAGGAAAATTTGCTGCAGCGCTATCCGTCAAAAAACAATTTTTATGCAGTGAAAACGCTTCCAATATTTCCAACTTCCCTACTCTGAATGGATGCAAACTTGTATTCCAAAGTGAGAAATGCGGACTAAAACGATTCCGACTTAACTTCACTACAGATAACCAAGGGAAATAACTTTTCAAATAAAAAGGCAGGCAAGAACATATTTCATTCCAAATGCATACTTCCATTTTTCATCCAATGTTTCCCCCGTTTTTCTCTCTGGATGCCCCAAGTCGTAGAACTGCTTTTACGAGACATTTGACATTTTTTATCACATTTTAGGCAACTAAAGTGGTTCCCGTTTAGAATATGAAGAAGCTCGAGCGCTTATATACCAGAAAAAATCCTGCATCAAAACGGCCCGCTTCTTAAAATTTTATGAAGCGAGGTTGCAGACGATGCTGCGACCGACGGCCTGCTTCTCAAGCAGATTTTTTGGGCTTACGAGTTTTTCTCAAATTCCGCGCCTTATGTTGAGACAAAAGAGCTTATATTTTTGAAATCTGAACTTAAAGCTAGAGATAGTGAGATGGTTTTGAAAATAGGAGAAAATGAATTGATTGACTATTGAAGGTGAGATAAAAATTGTTGAAATTCATGGGATGTAAATTTGTGACCATCTGACAAGTCTATTATTACATCAAACCTGGATAAAGACAAAAAACGGACGACCCAGCACGATAAACGAGCCAAAGAATAGTTATTAATGACTTTAATACGAAGTTGATGCAAAGACTTCCTCGTGTTGATACAAGTTTAAAGTTGAATGTGATTTTAACTGGAAGAACATCGAAGCTCTCAAAGGATTGAGGTGCAGATCCGAGCGTTGGGAGTTGAGCAGCAGTGTCCCTCACTAAAAGGACATCCAGGTTCTCTGTCGGAGGATTGAGGTGCAGAGCCGAGCGTTGGTAGTTGAGCAGCCGGTCCCTCATTTAGACTGAAGGAACATCGAGGCGCTCTATATCAAAGGATTGAGGTGCAGATCCGAGCGTTGGTAGTTGAGCAGCAGGTCCCTCATTTAGACTGAAGGAACATCGAGGTGCTCTATCGGAGGATTGAGGTGCAGATCCGAGCGTTGGGAGTTGAGCAGCAGGTCCCTCATTTAGACTGAAGGAACATCGAGGTGCTCTATCAGAGGATCGAGGTGCAGATCCGAGCGTCGAGGGTCGAGCAGCAGCATCCCTGATTTACATGCGACGCCCAGTCATCTCGCTCGTTTAGCCAGAGCCTCTAGTGCGTCGCCATCGACTTTAAGTCTTAGTAAGAAATTTTCCTGAGAGAGACAAAAGGACCAAGGCTGAGATGCCATATCTCTGCTAAGTAATCACGCGATGCATATTCAGGCCTGGTGGTTTGTGGGGGACTCAAGCCTTCATCTTTTATGAAGACGATCTGCGAGATCGTCGTACTTGGCTTCTCGTATTGGGCAAGATTATGCGCAATCACCAGCGGCTCTAAGAATGGGGCTTTCGGGATCATGCCACCCAAGGTAAATAAAGACGGAATACTAGGTATCAAGCAAGCCACATAAGAGGATGAATAGATGAAATGTGCCTTATTAATTAAAATCAAATTTGTTCAAGCTATAAATTTGCTCTCAAATAGAATAGAATAGAAGTGTCGGCACTGAAGAAATACGCCTTCAAATGACAATACAGCAAGACAAATTCCACAGAATAGAATTGTCTAACGTTCTTTGTCACTCATTAGTTGAAATTTTTTTGTTGGTATAATGCCACCATCAAAGCCAAACGAATTTTCACTACAGTTCTTCTTGCAAAAGTAAGATAACTGCTGTTGCTTAATATGGAGAATTGGACAAATGGAACGAAAATGCATTACTTTTAATGAAACATTATCGAGACAACACAGATACCTGGCAAGCAGTTGAAATATCTTCTTGTAAAACAGCGCACAATCAAACATATCTACATGTAGAATTTTTGTAAAATAATACACGAATACACAAGTTTTTCGTCGTTATTTGATTGGTGTCTAAAATTGCTGCTACTCCCCAAATGCATACACAAACAATTCTTTACGAAATAGGCGCAAGAATACAAGACAGAACTGAATGGCTTTCTCGTAAAGTTCTATAGCAACTTGCCCTTTCTGCGCCTGAGCTACGCCACCTGAACAAAGGCTTAGCCTCAAACAAGCTCGTTTCAGCAGCAGCGAGTTTTTTCGAGCGCATGAATTGAAGTGAACGTCTCTGTGAAGCGTTCTTGTTCTCCTTAGAGCACGTGCAGCTCTGAGGTTCTCATAGCAGACTAATTTCTGAGCTCAATTTCAAAGTTTGTAGCTTTTGAGAAAGAACATTACACGTTCAAAGGCGAACAACATAAAAAGATGCAAACCATCTCTGCAAAGCGGAAAATTATCACCTATTTTGAGAACGAATGGATCTGGGAGCTTGCATTTTTTGCTATATTGTCGCAATTAGGATGCTGCTCTGACGACAATAGGTTGCGGGTACACGAATGATAATAAACATTAATATTTATTGCTTAACCTGCATCTCGTAAAGGAGCGAAAAAAAATCTACCCTAAGGTGAGTGTGAAAGGGAACGCACAATCTCACGTCAATTTTCAGAACGGAAAATCCATTTTAATTAAAATCACAAATTTACAACTGTTGTGTTCCTCAAAATATTTACAGTGTTCAAAGTGAAGACTTATTTCACGAAGGTTAATTAGGAAGGGTTGTGTGTTATGAACAATTACGCTGCGTTGCGCACGGAAGGTACGACAAAAAAAATCAATGATCAAAGAGAAAGACTCTATCATCCGGCTGGAAAAGTATAACTTTTAAAACGGAAACACACTTGGCCTGTGAAGTTCGGGCTCTTCACTTACAGTCAAAGCAACAGGCCAAGAGATATTTAATTGCTACATCATAACACCATCTGCATGCATTAATTCTACGCCAGTGCATAGAGCGCCGCCAAATTACTTATGCATAGAGCTTGGATCCTCGACACTTGCCTTCAAATGGCCTCCTCGTATGCGAGGTCGCACTGCACCAGAAAACTCTGTCTCGAAGTCTCACTGAAATTGCTGACAGTCATCGTAGATGGCTCTCGTTACCGGAAGACTTCTTTATTTTCCTTTTCCAATCGAATACGATTGAAACACAATTCGTTTTCCCAATATTGGGGACAGTGTTTTAAGCTAAGATTCAACTTTTGTCCGAAGCGCTAAATTATCACTCGCTTTTGATAGCAGCGTCTGCTTGATAACTCTTCATTAGCTTTGCCTGCACTTCCGACGTTTGAGAAACGAGCTTCATCACGTAGAAGGATCTTTGACCATGACCGCGTTGCCGCCGGATCAAAGCAGATTTAAGGCTGTTATTGCTAGCCTAGAAGTGATCCTACGCTTCTGTTTCTCGTCTACGACGGCGATCTTGCACCCGTGTCTTGCTTTATTTTCATGGCAGATGATTGAGTACTTTTGAACAAGGAACTTCCACTCCTTTTGTTAGGCCTTGGATGCTGCAGGGGCGTCAAAGAAGGCCCTTTACGATGTGCCGTTGAGTTTGTCTGCTCTTGTGGAGGCTGTAAATCGTTATTGAATTCTTTTGACTTTCTCTAGGCTATTTTTTATGGAGCATGACTTGAAATTCCTCCAGCAGGCTTGTGGACGCTGTGCGCTGCTGCAGTGATTTGATTAAGCAGGTTTCTATTTTTATCACGTGTGTCTAGCTCAGAAAATATTTGTTTGCCATCGTCATTATTAACAATACCGACAGGACGATGGATAGTTCTTACGTTGGATCGCCAAATTTTTCATGTTCCCTTATCTCCCAGCCAATTGACCATGATCTTCGAAAATGCCATCGGTAGGACCTTCGTCAGGATTCGATTCAGTCGGATTTGGGATTGGACTTGGAGCCTCTGGATTGAAATCCGTATTCTTGCAGACCCCGTGTCTCGCCTCTAGAAGAAACTCCTCAAATATTCGCAACTTATTCCTGAAATCTACAAGCGTTTCTTCCATGAGATCTAATCTCGCTGTGCAATGAGCCTTCTCTTCATTCTCGGCGTGATCCATTTGCGCGGTTCTCTTGGTAAAGCGCGTATCAAATGGCTGCTTTTGAGGCGCATTTACATGGATCTTGCATGTGCCTGAAAGGTCTATAATTTCATCCCGTCGCTGCTCTGACGAAGAACCATCTTCCGGTTCCGTGTTCTTGAATTTTGTTGGCTTTTCCGAATCATAAATCCTTGAGTGCTTAGAAATTCCGTGTGCATTTATTGTGGCTTCTTTTGACTGAATGAAGAGATTTTAAATGCATGCACAGCATTTATCTTCAGAGTTATTTGACTTGAATGAAGTTCTTGAGGTAATTTGCGTTTGAAAGGTTTCATGACTGAATAGAACTTCAGCTGCTTCACATCCATTATCTTCATTGACGTTTTCAACAGATGGCGCATTCGCTATCAATTCTGCCGACGTAAGTAATCTTGAATTGCTCTGAACAATTGGAGTTTTATCCTTATCATATCTGTAATAGGTATCAGCAATCTGTTTGTGGACTGTTTTAAGGTTTTCTGAAGGTAC
This sequence comes from Hyalella azteca, assembly GCF_000764305.2. Taxonomy (NCBI): domain Eukaryota; kingdom Metazoa; phylum Arthropoda; class Malacostraca; order Amphipoda; family Hyalellidae; genus Hyalella; species Hyalella azteca. The sequence goes on along the minus strand of NW_025943380.1, from coordinate 135,993 downwards.
TTCAGATGCAGCAGCCGATATTTCTTCATTAATATCGCGCTGCGCAGTCAGCTTTAGTAGAGGAAAACGATCTACATAACAACTTAGTCTGTATCTCTTCCCTTCAAAACTGAAAAGAGCAGAGAGAGAATTCAACTGCGAATTATATTTAGTACATCCATGTGATTTGTATCTCTGAAGTTTACCGCTCTTTCTTCTTATTCTATTGCACAACGTGAGGTTCACAAAATAGTGATCATTTACCATGACAAACGATGTTACAAAGAGCCACTTAGCGTTCGTATCATCAGCTTCAACTGCAATTTTCACTTCACGAGGAGCTTCGTTGCCATTCTTGCCCAGACTCCGGAACGCAAATGAAAATTCACTGCCGTGCAGCATTAACGGCGAGCCTTCATTCGCTAAATCGACCGAGCCGAGCGCGACGCCGTTATAGTTGCTCTTGGTGAACAGGAGTCTGGAGTAGCTTCGCTGCTCGTACGTGGTGTGATCGATGGTGTAGAGGTAGGGGCCGAGCTCCCTTCTAACCTCGCCCACTCCGCAACAAAACTTAGGTTGCCGTCAGGGCGTGTACGGAAAATAGTGTGGTAAATAGTGCTTCACATCAACTTCTAAATGTTGATCTCTTATTGATAACGTGCCGCAGTAGAGCGAAGTGTTCGTATCTTAGCTACAACCCTCGTATCTTAGCTACAACCCAGGGGCTGCTCTACTTTGAAGAGCGTACAACAGATCTCGAACTCATCAGGAATATCTCAGCGCGGGGGACTTTTGTGACTGTGGCTACACCTGGGGTTTGCATTTCTTCACCAGCGACCACAAATGGATTTGTTTTATTCAGGAAAATGAATGAGTGAAATTGGATTCAGTGGAATCGGATACTCACCGACGACTACTGGGACCACGACAAACAAATATAAGATAAATTCTTGAACTAACTAAAAGCAGAGACAAATAACTTGCATTCTCGGAAGAATGTAATGTTTCATTTGTTCACAAATTACGAAAATACTGCACATCGTACGAAGAATTCTGTTATATTTTAGCGAGCTCTTAAGTTCCGAAGTTAACGTAATTGGTATTATCAACTTAATTCAAAACGCTGCGAAGGAGCAGTAACATTGGCCAAAAACACCATATATTCGGGAATGTAGCGTGCTGTATTACATGCAATATTATGAAGCACCAGGTACAGACGTGGACAAAGTGAGACAATAATATAAGAATATGCAATAATTCAGCATGATAGAAAGTGTTGAATTCGACATTCAAAGCCAATTAAAAGAGTAAGAGGTTAATGAGCCCAATAATTCATCAGATAATGTTGTCCGACAATTTTAACTAAATTTATTAGTATTTTGAAAACATCCGCACTAATTGAAGGTTTCGTAAATAAGTAAATTTCGAATAAGAGCTACGATGAGCAACCCGACTTCTATAAACGTTCTCTTATTATAATGACAAGGCAAGCTTGGTGACTATTTTATGCGTACCATGAATCCATAAATTGAGTAGAATTGCATTTAATTACATTACCTTGTTACTGACTCAGAGAGTTATACGGGGTACAGTTTGGGTTAACCTTGTTACTGACTCAGAGAGTTATACGGGGTACAGTTTACGTTAACCTTGTTACTGACTCAGAGAGTTATACGGGGTACAGTTTGCATTAACCTTGTTACTGACCCAAAGAGTTATACGGGGTACAGTTTGCATTAACCTTGTTACTGACCCAAAGAGTTTTACGGGGTAAAGTTTGCATTAACCTTGTTCTTTATTCTGCAATTGATAAACAAAATATGATATAAAATTTAGTTTAACCTTGTTCCCAATAAAGGCTGCAGTGTCGATCACCCTGGTAGAGGCGAAGGATTTCTCCTGCAGGGCGCATATGGCGTCGTCGAGATGCAGGCAGAGCAACACGTGCGTAAGAGGTGAGTACTGCGTACCGCCATGGTTGAATTAATATTGTATTCAACCATGCGTACTGCGCCCCCAGTAGCGGCGTCACCATCCCTGATGTCGCTCACCCGAGGTCTCCCGCTTCTTGATGTCCAATGTTTTGAAAGTACGGCCCCAGTTTCCTAATTTTTCAAGACATAAAATATTTTTTGTAATGTTTATTGAGACACGTGTAGTTTAATTTGAGGATTAAATTTTGAGTTTGAACCTCTATTTGTGTAATTCTTAACCAAATAAGTTGAAATTTTCAGCTTCTTGGTTTACTAGGGACAAAATGATTGCGTACTGCTAAGAGAAAGCTGTAGGTTAATTGTCTTGATAATAACATGAATCTGACCGCAGCCTTTTGTTATCAGTAGGTTTCAAAAATTATTCATATTAGTACATTAATTTTATTGATATATTAGAAAATATCGAAAACGTGAGCAAATAAAATTGGGGTCGAATAAAATTGATCGGCTTCTTAAGTAAGAATAAGATTTTGCATTACTATGCCTCTGTTTATTTTAGTGTAGTGATGACAATTTTGCAAGACAAAGCTATAAGCTCTGAATAAATCTGCCCTTAATCTTTACATTCGAGAATAGATTTGTCAGACATAACAAAACCTCCATTCTATTAATTATATAGATTTTAGATCAAACGAATATAACTTTTCGGTAAGGTATAAAACATTTTTCAAAAAGGTTACTGAAAAAACCGTTCTTTAATATGCAGATAAATTTTGAATTTGAACATCAATTTATGGATTTATAACCCAATTTCCTAAACTTTTCAGCCCAATGACAATACTTCAGCAGAGCAATGAAATAAATGATCAATTAAAAGAATTTTATGTGACCAAGAAATTATAAGATAATAAGGTTCAAGGGTGTTCATTTAACTTTGGCAAATCCGGATTTTAACTCTCGAAGTAGCAATTTTTGCAATGGTTCAACTGAAAAAATACACCAGCAATATTTGAATCTTGACATTATCCTCATTCAAATAGTTTACATGTTATCAATTTTTCAACATCATTAATGCTGCAATCTTTATACCGAATTTTTTCAGTAAAATCAGAACTAGGCTATTATCATAAAATCTAATATCACGCCGCTACAGGCAATGCCTATAACGCTAGGCTACACCGCGCTCCTTACCTCTAGCGTTGCGTCTGAAGTCGGTTATCGAACAATCAACTATGCATCAAACACTCGTGCGCCACAAAGCCGTCCCGGCCTCCCTCTTGTTCACGTCTTGATGTGTGAATGAGATTCCAGGCAGGCTGCTCAGCACTACTGAACACTCACTGCAGCTGTTCAAACAACCACCACCTGCAGCCTTGTGTAGTTCGTATGGGCATTACATAATAGAACGAAACAGTAGTTCCGTTAATTTTGAAGGCCCTCTTTGTACTTCTTAATAGAGTTTATGAATTTATGTACACAACAATTTCAGGAGTGTATTTACAGTATTGCTATGAAATTCGCGCCTAATAATTATCATACCATCAATATATCAATGACATAACTTATCCAGTTGGCATTTTGAACATTTGTATATAATTCTTGCTCTTAGAATGGTATGCAAAGTAATTACAAGATAAGGCATATACCTGGGCCGGCTATCGAAGTTAACGCTGGCTGCTTCGTAGCAACTGAGTCAACGTCCTGGAACCTTTCAAGTACTCAGTCCAGCAAATGATAGGAATGGTTAAAGTAAAAAGAAAACAAACTAGTTCCTTTATAAATGGGATCAAAGAATGTAATATTTTTATTCTGTTTATTCCTATAACAAAAAGTTTGCCACTCAGCAGCCGCGGCATTTGTTAATATGCAATTTAGCAATACCACAACCTAATTTAATATTTGAAACTTTAATGACTCCTCACAATAAGCATCTCTTCTTTAATCTATCAAAAATATATTCTTAAAATAACTCAACTTGAAGAATTTGTGTAGAAACAAAATCATCGAATCCTCATTCAAGTCTACTAAGAAAGGACTCAAGTTGAGTCTACTATGAAGACTCAGAAATTAATTAAACCAGATTCATGGCCCTTAGAAGAAGAGCTATTTTTCTGCCCCGGATCTAAATTTCAAACACAGCTGTTTGAATAAATTTTATTTTTAAGATAATTGAGCCACAAGAATTTCATGTATCCGGAGAAACTTTTGATCATATCGGCTGAGCACATATACAGCTAAACGTCTACAAATCATGAATAACTAAAACCATGATTCGATTAACCGAAAATTTTTTCTTTCGCGAGTCAATGATGTTGAGGTTTGTTAGGGTCACACATAAACGAATAAATAAGACATATATAAGTAATATGTGATTAATAAATTAATTATCATTGCACGCAAATAAATTTATTAATGTCATATCGTGTTCGAACATCTGTTATTAGATCACAAGCAGCTAGAGCTTTATGGGTACTCGTGATCCTCTTAATCTGAGTCAAGGTACCTCGTGTGCATAAAGCCTGTTTATTTTAAATATGATGAGACATGCTTAATTAAAACGCAATGTTGCTGAACAAATTATCGCGAACTAATTCAATAGATCATCTTAATAAGGAACAAGTCTGAATTTGCAGGCTTTTGATGGCATGTAGAGGTTCATATGCGGGCTGATTGCCTCTCAAACATCATTAACATCGCATTGACAAGCGCTGTCGCAAAAATAATGCACGCATTGATAAATGTCCAAGCAGGAATAGAGCAGGCTTTGGAATGAGTCCACGCAAAAAAAAATAGACGTAATGGACGCAAATTTTTCCACTAGAACGGAATGGACGTATATTGCAGCTTATCAAAAAGAAATATTGTCATATCTTAGTCATTCAAAAATTTATGTATGATACGCAAATTTGTGTATAAGGTCGGCGTAATGTATTGTGAATCAACAAGATATTTTCGATGTTTACGTGATAAGGAAAAATGAGCCTTTAAGATATTTTGAAACAATATCGATTCGAAATTTCAGTGTAAATTTTAAAATTTATACTGAGTTGAAATACATCCTTAACCACGAAAAACAACTGAAGCTTACTATTAATTAATGAGTAAATGTGTGGAAAGGGATAAAAGCTAAATGCGTCAATAATAATTCCCTTCTGTTCCTGAACTTGAATAAAGAAACAATCAGGTTTCCAGGTGAATTTAAACAATTTTGTCAATATTCTCGACATGTTCAGGTTAAATGTTAAGTTATTACCTAATAATTCATAACTATACTTGTTTAGTTTAGTGCACATTTAACGAATTTGCTGCGTTCAAAACTCCATGAGCGGATATTAAACCTGGTCTAAGAAGACCTGACTAAGGAGAAGCTCATTTTATTTGATCAGAAGACAAGATAAAATGCGGGTCTTATTAAGCCCTGCCAATCCTGCAAGCCGGAAATGGCTGGTAGGATAAGCGAAAATCAAGCGAATAAACAAACTTGTTCCTGCAAATGACGTCCTAAGCGAAAATCAAGCGAATAAACAAACATGTTCCTGCAAATGACGTCCTAAGCGAAAATCAAGCGAATAAACAAACTTGTTCCTGCAAATGATGTCCTAATAACGCGACATGAGCACCTGGTAGCTGCAAATCATCGTTCATTCACTGACAATGAGTCGTAGTCCTGCTAATTATATGCCATTTACTGATCATAATTATTAATGTGAATTGTGAACGACTTGTCATTTGACATAAATTTGTTATTGCCCTGCAACGGGAATGTTTTATTGATGCGATAATTTATTCTTGGCGATAGACCTGAACTTTTGTTTATTTCTAGCAAGTATCTTTTCAACGCGGTGTGATAGAGAAAAAATTGTATGGTTGTTAATCTTTGAGTGTAACTTTATTCTTGAATGAGCTGTGCATGAATAATGTAAATCTAATTATAATAAAAGTTATACTTTTTGATAATTTAATGCTATTACAAATATAACACTCGAACCCTTTAAGTCTCTAAACGACTTTCATTATGAGCTCCCAACTCTGTCACTCCTGAAAAGTTCAACATCGGCGCTGGATAAACAGCGTTGATATCCAAAAAACTCTCTGGGGGACAGAAAAGCAATCATCTCCGTATTCAAATCGAGGCATTCCATTAAAAATTGATGAACAAAAACACCGCTTCATTCGGCAGCGAAACGACCTGCGGCTCGTGATAGTGGAGCGATTAAGGACCACAAATTAAAAGGAGAAATTACTGCATGCCAAAGGAGATCAATCAAATCAGTCACTCAATTTACCGAGAAAACAAACTGCATTAATGGACTGTCACCGACACTTATGTCGCCGGCACTGGCGACTGCCTCATCAGTTCAGGCTTCACGTCGACAGCTTCACGCCGACACAAGCAATGATGGTGCAGCTCACGCGTGTAGTGGAGTATAGTATAGAGAATAGTTTAAAAATGATAGTTTAACATAGAATAGTTATGTATAAGATAGTTTGATAAAGGATTCTTTAATATAGAATAGCTTAATATAGGATAGTTTAATATAGCATATTTAAAAAATGATAGTTTTAAAAATGATAGTTTAATATAGGATAGTTATATATACGATTGTTTGATATAGCATATTTAATATAGAGTAGTTTAATATAGGATAATTGTATGTAGGATAGTCTAATAAAAGATAGTTTAATATAGCATATTTAATATAGAATACTTAAATATAGGATAGTTTAATATAGGATAGTTTAATATTAAACAATAATGCCACCGGTCACCGATTGCCAGGATTTCAAAATAATCACAGGTCGCCCAGAATCAAACCCGCTGCTCACTACGAAAATTTTTACTCATGAACACTTGGCCACCCGGTCAAGGGTCGGATATTACAAGCTGGGCAGTTAATTAGACGTCAAATAGAGGTTAGTAGTAATCTATGAATAGCGCCGCTGATTAAAACTAATTAACTGCTGAAACGAATAAGTTACAACATAAGTATACATAAAGCCAAATTTTCAACTTAATTACTCTCATCGGCAACGATGTTTGTTGCGGGGGAATATTTACGCAGCACTTCCCAACGTGCATTTTATTAACAGCGATCAAGTCTTGATGCGGTCATTATCTCTATTTTCATGACCACTAAAGAGGGATGGTTGATTTGAAATTATCTTTGTGCGCTCGACTTCCATTCAAGGAGCCATAACATGCAGCTTCACGATGTGAACATAGACGCTGAAATTACTCAAAATGAACGTAGGACAGGTTATGTCGAAGATTTAGATTGATATGGGTATTACATATTTAATATTTGGTAGTTAACAATTTGAGTGTGACCATATCAAAGTCCCATTGTTAAGAATATAAATTATTACTATACCCTTGTGTAGTCTGAAAATTCTTCCAATGAGCGAATTTTAAAATGCTACCGATTAAATACTCCAAATAAGCTTCGCAAAACTGTAGCTGCACAAAACGTCGTAAACTGTGTCTGACATACGGACATCGGGGGCGAGTCTCTCGTGTTTACCCAACCAGAAACTACACCTGCTTTACCAGGTGCGTCTTAAAGTGTCTAATAGCAAACTGTATCCGCAGCCTACACACTTCACTGAGCACACGCACGACACTTGCGAGCGCGACAACCTACGGACTGTGGTGGCAAGTTTCTTTAGTTTGCCCGCATGGGGATGCTTCACAGGGACGCTATTACCACAAGTGTTCGCTGAGTTGCCTAACTCGGCTTGACTTTCGAGCAGCACTTTAGAGAGCTACAAAAGTTTGTCACTAATGGAATCACTTCAATGTAAATAAGGCACGGTGAGCACTTCGTTCACGCCAATCAAAGTAATCTCCGGCAGTGGGCTCGGCACAACATTCAAAAATAAATGTTAAGAAAAACGTGTTTTCTTAACCGTATCCTTTCTATGATTATACGTGAAAGGTGGACTCAGTCGAAAGAAAAGTATTATTTATCACTGATTTAGTTAACAACTTCGTACGAAATTTGATATCACAAAAAACTTTGTGTCTTGTGTAGGCTCCGCGTTAAATTCTATCGGATATCAGGATTGACACAGGCTGGTTTCAGCCGATAAATTTACAGTGCAACAGGACTCTTACTTACCTGTGTTTCTCTCACACTGACGTCGGTTTAAAACAGCGACGATAAAATTCGGAGTGACAATTAAGTGAAACATGGGTCATGTTCATTCCCTCTGTAAGATCTTGCGTTCGTGCAGCAGAAGACATGTTCCTAACCCAAAACTCGACTAAGCCAGAACGTCTCCTTTGCACTGCCTCGACTGCCAAATCTCAATGCAGAAGAACAACGAAAGGATAACTCGATCTGGCGTGCCTCACTCGTGCAAAAACTGGATCGTCTGCTGTGTCTTGCCGAGGTGTCGAATTCCTGGAAGGAATCTGATATCCATGTAGTGAAGAGGCTTTATTTAGATCTGGACGGGATTGGTGGGGCAATGGGTGGATGTTTTTGAGAAAAGGAGACGTAAAATCATAAAAGACATGAAACAAATTCTCGGAACAAGACCTTCGCTCTCAATGTGAATGTTAAAATGCCCAGATGCCATCGAGTGCGTTGTGAGGTCCGACGAAAACTCTGGACAAAATGTTCCACGACGAGACAAACAAATTTCTAGCCGACACGGCAAAAATTACTGGAAACGACACGAGCCGTTGTGTTATAGGGTGAACTGTAGAGGTCACCATATTTTAAGATTGGAAACTTCCGATTTAACAATATCAGATTGAAATAACGCCTAAATGCTGGAGGTTCTCTAATAATAAATTATGTTTCTTACAATTTATATCATGTATACCAGTCATAAAAGTTGAGGCACAATGATGAGATGTTTCAATGAAAACTGACGATAAAACTTCAATTTATTCTTTCGTTTGGTTTGAAATGCAACTAATTAAAAATGTTCATTGAGTGAATTTTTACCTATTTTTCAATTAAAAATTCTCCGAAGAAGTCGGAAACAAACTTTAAAATTCGATGTTTGAAGAGCACTGGACGCCCAACACTTTCTCCTACGACAAATAACGATTGCCCAGAAAATAAATGTATATTCGGAATAAACTCCATCGACAAATCTACGGATTTAGTTCCTATATTTTCGATGGGAGACTGAAAAGGTGTCGCAAAGCTGCAGTGTGCCACCAGTAAAAATTTGGTACCTCTGAATGGAGGTTGTGCTCCTTTAATTGATCACTTGTTTTTCTGGTTTAAAAAAATACATGAATGAGTCGAGGCTACAACTAAGTTTTAAGAAGATAACAGCAGGTAAAATGAGAGGAATTTAGGAAGCGAGCAACAGGTGAAAACAAACAACAGAAATTTACGAATTTTTAAATAACTGTCTCAGACACAAATATTTAAAACAGATGCTTTGAATATGGCATGGGATCCTAGGCAACCAAATTTTATTACGTTATTATTTATCTAACGAAAACGATCTAACGACCGTGCGCTCCTGCGTATGGATCGATTGTACTGGAAAAGACTAAGACGGCTCCTCTACTCAGATCTCTGATGGATAGTTTCCTAGTAAAGTGTAAACACTAGCGTTCATGACACCAGATTTAATGTTAATTAAATCTTACCGGCAAATGTTTCACGCAATAGTTTCTGAATTCGAGTGGTGTATTTCAAATGAAAGCTTTGAATTCTTAAATAATAGTGCTGGTTGAAATTATCGCAATATATTGATAATAAATACCAGTCAAGTTCCTAAAATGTACACATTGTTGGTTGTTACAACAGGCCGGGTTCACACCACACTGCCAGCCCATTCCAGGCAAGTGCCAGTCACGGTCCAGTCCAATATTCTTTAATGCATTTTCATAAAAACATTCACACCACCAGCACGGCAGGTGCCTTGCACGGCTGATATGAATACTTCTATAAGAATGTATTAAAGAATATTGGACCGGACACTTACCAGTACGTGCCCGGCAGTGTGGTGCGAACCAAACTTTTTTAGTTCAGTAATAACCTTTAGAAAAATAATCACCAAGTTGACTGATTGTCTTGATTCTTTTCGTGTAGGGTAATTGTTAAAAAAAAATCCACGAGTTTCTATTGAACTCGTCAAAAAAATCAAAGTTTAAACCAATGCCAGTCGAATGTGTGGCCTCAACAGTCAACACTTCCATGAGCAAATGCAACTATGGAGGATCTATAAACACGTTTGATATTGTTTGCATTTTCGGAGCTGAAATTGCTGGAGACTCGAACAAAATAAAAGTGACATCACAACGCAGCTTTGCCATTACTGCTTCACCAACAGCAAAAACCTTTAAAAGCAAGTCCTGCCTAGCGAGTTTACGCTCATGTTTTATTCTTTTCTTTCTTCTTCCTTGGGTAGAACAGAATTAAAAACAAACTCGAGAACAATTCCCGGGCCACACTCAACGGCGGTGACTGAAACTAAATCTTTCAGAGTCGCTCTTGTATTTCAGGGCTCGACTAATGCAGAAAATAATAAGACTTGAATCTAGCTGGGCTTTTCATTTGTAGAAAAAGTGACGACAGCGGCGCGGGATAAAAACGGGCTTTGGATTAGGACCGGCAGAGCGCTGACGGAAATCGCTGCTACGTTTGTTCTGGCGTGCACCGACAAGAGTTCTGGTGTTTGTTCGGGTGCTAAATTGTTGGCAGGTCTAGGCGGGAAATTATCACAAGCATCGATTGTAGGCTATCGTACAATTGAAACGAAACCGAAGTCTCCTCGTGTCGAGGCAGATCCGAGCGACCATTTTTATGCGAATCTCAAAAAGTTTCCTTTGTTGAATAAATATGGTTTTGAAACTTGACTGATGCTGGGCGGGAAACTCGTGGCTTTCATTTTTAAATTTATCTATTCACCAGATCACGACTATCGATCTAACCAAGGTGATGCGAAAAAATTTACGCAATTTTCAAATATTTTATAATTAATTATTTAAACTACCGACACATTTCTTGGGGTGTTTAACCGGCAAAACTAATAACGCTTAATCTCTGAAAATATCTCCGTTAGCAATATGAAGGACTTGATCTGAATTAAGATAAACCTTCACTTCAGCTGTCTCCCATAAAAATCTACAGGGTTCACATTTCGGACCCAGGTGAACCAACACTGATCGCATCAACCCTGTTACGCGGGATCGCTTCCGACAGACGGGATTTCATCACTAAACCTATTAACCCAGCGCAACCGTTGGCTTCACTCTCAGGACTACACTAAAATTGGCAGGTAGTAGCCTATTCTTTCGATTCGAAACCCAAACCATCATGTTTACTTCAAGACAATTCCGGCTGCAAAGGGAGGGATGAATTGAAACACAAGAGGAATAAAGAAAATTTAAGTGAATACTATGTACAGTTTAGCTTCTCGTGAGAACCCCTAAAGAAAAGAAGACCTTAGCGCTACCGAACCAAAAGCTGGTCACTCACAGAATGACTAACGCGCTCTTTGTAACAATTTCAGCTGAGAAATATTTTGTTGTGCACTTGAAATTACCAAAATGATGTCTCTTTTAAATCAGATAATAGAAGAAAAAAAAAGAAAAAGATACTAAAGATAACGTAACGGTCTAATACGTTATCCTAGACGATTCGAATACTTTTCTAATGAATAAAAAGCAATTACAGATCGAAAAGCGCATTTTTACACCAACTCGGAAGATACCACATACATAACTAATAACTAAAAGACTTTCCTAATTCTCACTATACACTAAAATAGAATTTAAATCAATTAATTTTGAAGTAATTCGGGGAAAAAAGTAACAAAACAAGATTTCGATGTTTCAAAGCCAAATTTCATGACAAACAATTCGGTTCGCTTACAAACCAGTTCAATTTGTGGAAGTTATGCAGATACATGACATGTATTTACACGCACAAGCCAATTATATAAAGAGAGCGCAACCCTCGACAGACGTAAACCCATTTCTTGAGTCGATCTGCACAGAGGAGAATATCCTCTCTCGCCGATATCCAGGGAGATCCTAGGGACATCTGCACAGAGGAACATATCCTCTCTCGCGGGTATCCAGGGAAATCCTAGGGACATCTGCACAGAGGAGCATATCCTCTCTCGCCGATATCCAGGGAAATCCTAGGGACATCTGCACAGAGGAGCATTAGGAGAATATCCTCTCTCGTGGATATCCAGGGAAATCCTAGGGACAGCTGCACAGAGGAGAATATCCTCTCTCGTGGATATCCAGGGAAATCCTAGGGACAGCTGCACAGAGGAGCATATCCTCTCTCGCGGGTATCCAGGGAAATCCTAGGGACATCTGCACAGAGGAGCATATCCTCTCTCGCGGATATCCATGGAGATCCTCTGCTCGGGATATCTGCGCGGCGTAAAATATCCTCTCGACAGTCCCTCGTCACCAATAACAAAAACGACCGCAAGCAAGACACGATCCATAAAGCAGAAAGACAATATTTTACAAGTTGAGTGGCAAATTATTCTATAAGCTGATCACAAAAAAATGCATTGAAAACACCCTTCATTGACACCAGGCGAAAAAATAGTAAAAACAGTTTGAAAACTGATGACATTTGGTAAAAAATAAGTCGTCAGTGCGGAAATAAAAATTTACTTAAATCATGAAATTAATGAAGTAGCATTGAAAAAAAAAATTCAAGCCCATGAAGAAAAACTTTATTGAATTTCAAACCAGAGTCTGGACAGAACAAAAAATCTAAGCAATGAGACGAGCGGTGCACAGACACAGCCGTCTGTTGTGTGAACGCAGGTAATTCTAAAACATTTTTTTTTTGCTAATGTGGTTCCCAAACTTGGCCAAATTAGTCCAAAAAAGTATATAATATGTCAATTTTTCGGAGAAATTGGAGTGAAAAATATTTTATTTGCTTAACGGGGTTAATAAGGGTAACAGATTTATGGTGGAAGGCCGGGTTAGGTAAAGAGTAGAAGAGTTCGGTAACCACTGCCTTACACTAATGATAGGCCGCGCGCCCGACTAACACTCAACTGGTGCGAGGAATCCGAAGCCCTCTACACGACATCCATAACATCACTAAAGTTAATACATAAAATTTACACACAATATCGCCTTATCAGGACAACATATCCCAAGAATGATATATAATACGAGCGCAGAAATAGTTAATCTTCGAATTGATACACATCTTTATCTAAATTCTCTTTCAATGACAGAAAAAAACTCTTAGCTTTTCCAGGTCAAAATATAAGCACTCGCTGCCCAGTTCCTACGCGCATTAAAGCTCAAAAGACTGCAAAAGAATACTGTATTTTGGCATTACAATCAAATAATTACAGGATTCATTTAGAATTTACCAATTTTCTTCATTCACAATAAATAACTCTTTTACGTCAACAGATAAAGTTCTGAAAAGACACAAAAATATTAATTGCCTTCCAAGATTATATTCGTGAGTAAGTCTCGAAAATGAACCTTCGAGGAACTAATACAAAGATCGAGGTATGCTCGGTCCCCGGTGAAGCACACATGAGAAACGAGAGAAGCGAGAACCAGTAGACCAGACCGCACAAATGTCTATTTTCATTACAATAATCGTGACTATTACCTTTATAGTCTCAAATACGGCTTCTTACGTTAGACATTTCTAAAGCTTCGAAAGCATCGACAAAATTGAGCTAAAATAATTCTGAAGAGTAAAATTAAAGTGCCATATTTTCCAATAGAAATAGTGCCCAGGTAACTAAGAAATTAAGGTGTCACATTTTCCCACTATAGAAGGTACGCAGATTAAGAATAAATTAAATTGCCATATTTATTCACCAAAGAAGATGCGTAGGTCATGAATAAATAGAGGTGTCATATTATCTCTCTAAAGATGATGGGCAGATTAAGAATATATTACGAGTCATTTGGCAGTACTCACATGGCACACGCAAGCTGGCAGTGCTCAAGTCGGTCTGGTAGCGACCAGCTCAATATTCCTTGCATAGAACATCGAACCTAAAACATATTTGCGCATGCACCTTCATTTCAAATATCGTCTTGAAACCTTTTAGTTTTGATACGGTCAAGTTGATGGCTAAAAAGCTACGCATTCTGCGATAACTTCTTTCAAAACAGATTTATTAGGAGTGTGCACATAAAATACCTTACAGCGAATACTTAGTCACCAAGCCGTAAAATTCTGAGGGGTACGATGTCATCACAAGTTTTGCCTGCACGCAATGAATATGAATCAGAATTATAATGGAAGAGGTCGCAACACGCTCACTATGAGATGGGGATTGTGCAGCAGTCGTCACAATTGTAACAAATGTTCTGACAACTATACAATAAACGACCGGCTGTGCGAGGTCCCTGTTAGATCCTAACGCGAGATGAAAGGCAAAGTTAATATGGATTGATGTCATTAAGTGACGGCGGACATTTCTTTGAATTAAAAGACCCATCTTGAGACTGTTCAATTATTTCAAGCTCAACGAGCAATGAGCAGGTAAAATTATTGTTTTGCCTTGCGTCGAAGATTGTCAGTTTATGATAGATAGATCCAAAGATAAACTATCGAATGTAGTCACTAACAGAAGTTGAAGGCCGAACATGTGTGAGTCTTCTGAAGATGGAAGTAATGAGCCTGAACTTGAGATCATCCACAGGGTGCCACGGCTGCCGTGAGGTGGAAGCAACGCGCTCGAGTATTCTCTAATCAACCAAACTTTGACGGCTAAAAATATAATATAAATTAAAACAATAGTATTTTTTCAACACATACACATTTTTCCTTCAATTCTAACAAAAAAACACTCAAATAAAATATAAAGTAAAATCGTATCTAAAAAGAACTGAAGAAGTAAAGTGGCGCATCAACGAGTAAAATTTTTTACATCTAAGAAACAAGAAGGCTTGAAATTGTTAACTCCGGTAGACTGTGAGTAAAAAGTCCCTCGACGAAAAAAGTCAATAAATTACGAGAAAAATCGTATGCAAGAAATGAAGATAAATAAAGAATTAGGCTTCGTTTGAGCTATAATAACCTAGTCAATAAATAGCCATGGACGCGCCTGGCACAGCGTCGAGTGACGCTCATGAAGTAATATGAACGTCACGCTGATCAGCACCCTATGAGCAGGGTTCTCGTCCAGCAGACACAAGACACGCTACGCTGCACATCACTAGAGTTTGTTCGTCGCATAAATACAAGGAGTCTTTGTCTTTAAATCCTACACAAAGATTAAGCAGCACACGCGCCAGCTACAGACAGCATTCGAACTCGCAGCAATGAGGAAACCGTAATCTTGATTACAAATTTAAGCGATTAAGATCAAGTTTTAGGATTTCTGCGGAAATATGGAACGCATGCCAAAAAATATTGGGTGTTAACTGTGCTTGTCAAGTAGGTACTGATATAAAAACATATCCCAGTTTTGGGATTTTAGTTTGATACGGGATATCTCGATCGCTGCACGGTGCTGGTGTACACAAAGGCAAGTGTTCACAGACTCGCCATGTTACAAGGCAGATCTAATGATACATTGCATCAATTTATTTAATCATCTTCATCACGGGAATTGCGGTAAAACGGAGAATTGCGCATGAAGGCGGGCGGGTAGCCGAAACCAAAGGTGCAGTTCCTCGCCTTCCGCCCGATACGAATAATGCGGACTGCACTAGCGCGAAGTCAATGACATGTACAGAATATAATCAAGTCAGGGCCGGACAGTGCATGTTACACATGCACTTCAGTGCCCGGCCGGCGACGCATGGTAGGTGCAGCAGAGATTCCCCACACAGCCATGCGGGACAATAATGACATAAGTGGTACATTTAATAGGTTCGTAAAGAAGAAGGTATTCAAAGGCATCAATTGTTGTGGAGACGAGCAGCGGACGACGTCAGCATCGTCCATGGATGGCGGATGACAAAATGAAGATGTGGATGCGGGCGGGAGCCGAGAACGTGGATGCAGAGGTCGTTCGGATCCACCAGACGTCCGTTGACAAAGCAGAAGAATTATAAAGAAAAAAGAAAATTACTATATGGGTACGCAGAAATATTCTGAAAAATGCTGCTGCATAATTCAATTGCAGGTATTTGAGTTGGGAAATAGGCTGCAAAACGGCCATGAGATATTTGAAAATGTTTATAGGTTACCTTATTCTGAAATTTCAAATCTATTTGAAAAGTATTTTTACATCTCAATAAAATACAATTTAATTAATAATATGACAAATAGAATGAACAAATCAGGCCATCATGATCAAACTTAATGTAGAAATTTAATGTAAGGAATAAAATGTAGTGATATAATTAGTATAACGAGACGCTAGTCACACACAGACTACACTTCCAAGCGCTAAGCACTTTACTGCAATATTTAATTGCTACATCGCTGTCGAAATTCAGGAAATCTTTAACAAATGTGCAAGCGCAATAATATCGTGAAATTCATTAATTAGCCATTTTTTTATCAGCACAACACACGATGGTCTGGCTAGAGATTTAAATGCAAAAATTACAAATTTCCTAAATTTTAGAAAGTTTTAAGGCCTTCAAACTTGCGTTAAATTTAAATAAAATGACTGCAACCAGCATGAAACAATGATTTTACTTCGGACTTCACTCATCAAAAATCCCGTAACAGGAGAGAAAATACCAGGGGCCATACTTTCAAAACTCGCTAAGTGAGCGTAAATACTTACGCTCTATTTTCTTGTCCATGATTGGTGGATTTGGCTTGAATGGCCGTCAATGATTGGCTAATGAACTTACGATGTCTTAACTTTTTTTGAAAGTATAGGCCCTGTTCACTGATATTCATGTGATTTGACAACGACATAGCATGTCCTGTAAGTGGTCACTAAATTGTTAGTCTACGTACGACAGACACAAGCGCAGACGCCGCGCCACTCGGCGGAGGAGTGACGAACAAGTTACTTGTCGCTTCCAGAGCGCAACTTGCGCACTGTGTGCATCACACCGTTGTTGCGTGGGGATTACAGAGGTAACAACACGAGTGTTGCGCAGGGTATACAGAGGCAACAACACGAGTGTTGCGCAGGGGTTACGGAGGTAACAACACGAGTGTTGCGCAGGGGTTACGGAGGTAACAACACGAGTGTTGGGCGGAGAAGTATGGCCACAACAAGAGGGTTAGTCGAGGTGTTACCCCGTCGGAGTAACACGGATGTTAGAGAGTCACGAAGATTAACATCGGTGTTACACGGCATCAAACACCGCGCGGAGACACGCCCGAGCCCTCAAACATGGTTGCACAAGCCACAGCAGCACACAGGGAAAGGGAGAAAAACAAATGTTAATTAGTTAATTATTGATAATGTTTTCTTCAACACAAGTTATAATCTACAATGGATTACGCATTTCACGACTAACTTATTACAAGCCGTATCGTGAAGATATTAGGATACACACATCAACAATTACAGTACACACGTTACTAGAGATGAGCTGTAATAAGAGCCCGCTGTAAATTGAGAGGATATGTTAGAAGACTGCAAAACTACAAGCAGCCTCTTCAAGACACGCAACGTTTTAATGCGACAGGGCAGCAATGCAGAGCCTGCAAGCAGACGGATCATTAGACACGCCGAAAATTCCAAAACACGATATTGGTTAAGAATTAGCAATTTCATGCAAGGAGTCGTCAGCTTGAAGTATGATAATCAATCTTCAATTTGTTAGTAACGAACTATGCAAAATTAAAGCAAATGCCTGGTATAAATTTTTGGAAGAATGAGGAAGGTCTGTCAGTACAATATTACAATATGGCTAGAAATGAAATTGATAAGGAAAAAGTGCGAGTTAATAATTTTTAAATAAAGTCAACTCGCAACGCAGCACAATATTTGGTCCAAACATTGATATTAGTAAGAACATTGATTATACATAATAAACGTCGTTGAAATGATACACGATCGACTTAATCATACGCGTAGTAATGTAACAAATAAATAATTCAAGTTGAACAAATTGTTCAGTATTCCCTGTAAAAAAAATCCTGATGGATTCCGGATAATCAAAAAATAAAAAGCCTTTCATGCTGAATAAGCAAATAGATTAGGAGTAATTAAAATAAAGATAAATACAATCCTACACATTGAAGGATTATCATAAGGATTTAATGAATAAATGACATACTTTTCATAAGAAAATGTGTATAAGAACCTGGACTGGAACAAGGAAAGCTTGCAATGTTCCAAATTGTTCGGAGACGAGGAATAAACCTACGGAGTTTTGAGCACAACTTCCAGCAAGTGACTGCAGGTAGAGCAGCTCTAATGCACTCGTAATTTAGACAAGATTACGTCTTGGTGGAAGGCTGGTCTGAACAAATACGATTGAGGCTAAGCAATGAAGTAACAGAGGAGGTGTTCTGCATGCAAGGGATGTCGCTACACTGCCACACGAGCGGTAGGTAGTATCAACGCATGCGGATTAGATTGGTTAGTCGTTGGCAATCATCTAAGTGGAAGAAAATCTTTGGGCAAACAATGCAGCCAAATCTCCATCATGCTGAGCGCGTTTCAAAAACGTTGGAAATTCGCCGTGACAACGTTTGAATTTTCAATTATCTTATAGAGTTCAAAAAAAAAGCAATGCGTCCTTTAACAGTAAAGTGGCTTACTGCCTTTTTCCAGGTTTCAAAAGTCAAAGTTGAACAATAAATATTTGAAAATAGCAAAGAAATTGGTAATTTTAGAGGGAATGAAGACAAGCAACGCAACTAATAATCCGCAACATAATATCGAAACAAAGATGGTATTTTTTTTAATAATTCATCTAAACGTTTAGAATGATGAAGACAACATAGTATTTTTTACTTATATGCACATTGAACTCAGAATAAGATGTGTCAAACTCTATTAAAAAGGTCGTGGGGAAAATCTCAGCAGAAAAATAAAACTTAAGAATAATTTCAGCAAAACGAAAAATAGGTTCACACTTTAACAGCGAAGTTACCCATACGATTATCGACAGATGGGCTATGCAGTGCACAAATTACACAGTAAAACAACTAAGATTAAAACCCATAACCAAAGGCAATAAAATATGGAAGGGCCAATTAATACTTCTAGACAACACGGGTCTTCATGAAGCACCTTTACCAGTTCAGTTTTGTTTCCTTATTTAATTGCCACTAACAAACGAGTAAATTTATGCAAAGGCACTCAAACGCATGATTTTATGGTATGTGATTTTTACTCGTCGATTTCCGTCATGTTCTGCCTTGCGACGTATGTTCTTCTAGATAATGTTACCTGCAAACCGATAGCATGAGACAGAACCACTCCTTAATATTATGATTTTTATGCAAGATATTTAGTCTCCTAAATATTTCAAAATTGAAAAACAAAATATGGAGACAACAAATGCATGGCGATTACGACTAGCGAATAATTTTCTTAGGCTAACAATTAACTTATCTATATTGATGCCATCAGGCAAGCTATCTTATTCCTATTTACGCTAATAATTTACAAATTGAAACTAAGGCGCAAGGAAGAACAACGGAAGTGGGCGTGTGGACGTAGTGAGGTAAAGTCGTCACAAGAGGCCATACTTTCAAAGTTTGCTAAGTGAACGTAAGTATTTACGCGCTATTTTCTTGTCTATGATTGGTGGATTTTGCTTGGAAGGCCGTCAATGATTGGCTGATGAACTTACGATCTCTTAACTTTTTTTGAAAGTACAGGCCAAGGCCTCCACAGGCGTACCTGCGAAGCCACGTTCAGACGAAGGTGCAACTGCAGCCAAAATCTGTTCCAGCACCAGCGCTTTTCAAGTCCAGCACACCTCTGATGGTTTGTTTGCAAATTCGTGCGATGGCAATGTAGTGTTTCAAGTATAACTATATCTTTATCCATTTGCTCACTGATTACATGTTTCTTCGTACAAATACGATTCGATTCGTTCAGGGTTTCCTTTCACACCAATTGATATAGTGCAAACATTAAATCGTTCAACACTTCAAATTTTCGAGTCACGCGTACACAATATAGACACCACATCTCGCACTCTTTTATTAACAGAACACATTTAAGCCACCGTATGATACATTAGCTACCGTGCCCCGGAGGTCGAGGCGATGTGGTCTCCTCGGGATATTGAGTTATTCCTCTTGACTGCGACACGATGCATGGCATGCATGAGCCTTGTATGGTACCGATGATACGAGGCAGTGAGGTCGAGAACATGCAATTCAGTGGTTGTCCAATTAGAATTACTTCTTATGGCAATTAATCCATTTATACATTTTTGAGAGTTTTAATTTTTATTGACTTAATTCTGCGGCCTTTGTAAGCATTTACAGCATTTGTGGACAGGACAGAATACCAATTTAAGCACGTAAAATTTAGTTACAAGGTGAAAACGTTTGGCAGCCACTGAGCTAGACTAACAATAAGACACGATGAACTGAAGAGGAGATCGTTACGCGGCTGCGACTTCGTCGCCTTCGTCGGACGAGAAGCCATCTTCGCTGTCGGAGAGCGTGGAGTCCAGGTCCTCAGGCGGGATGCCGGGCGAGTCTTGCAGCTGCTGCTGCTTTATCCTCGCGGGCACCGTAAAGCTAAGACTCGCGCCCTCCGTCGACACCACCGGCCGAGGGCGCCGTGTCTTTAGGCCAATGCGAACTACGACGCACCAATGGCCCCCGTGGCAACGTGAACGTAGGCCAAAAATGCGGAAATGGTCGTTACCGGCAGGTTATGGAGGTTACCATGACCGGCAGTTGCGTAGGTGGTTCCCGCATTGACGAACTTTCAGATTACCGTCGTTTGATGAGGTTACAGATGTGATGTTGATGATCGCATATTTGTAACGTTGGCCACTCGAACAGTACGAGCAAATTTGTTTCACTCCCATTGAACGAGTTCGTTTCAAGTGTGGAAAGAGCGTCAGTTTTAACCAGAATGAATCTCGAGAGGCACCATAGAACTCGGAGTAATTCATTTAAGAAGTTCGTGTGTCGGATAGTAAACAAGAAGATATATTTCACGCGTGTCATTATTTTTATCGGCAAAAGTGCGTATATAGTGGGAGTGTGAGTGACGTAGAAGAGTGAGCAGGGCAGTCACGGGTCCCGGCACACGAGGGACAGAGAGTGGGGGGGAAAAAGAATAGATATAGAAGCAGATAAGGAGGCAGTCGGTCAGAGCGATCACACCTAATCGTGACTAAATCATAATATAATAAATTAAACACTGAAAGATAGTTCGGTAAATAAATCACGCTTAAGAGAAATTAAATCAAAATAAACCTAACGAACATCGGAATCGTGTGACAGGAAATAAGGTAAGAAAAAATAAATCACAGTAAACGCAAATAAAAAGAAACAAAAAATAAAAATAACGATGAAACAAAACGCCTCAGCAAATACCGCAACCCAGACCGCATCCACAGAACGCGTCCTCAGGACAAGCTGCTCCTCTAATGCCCCCGTCATCGATAAACCAACAAGAAAATGAGCAAAACAAGCCAAACGTAAACAAGAAATCCTCGACGAAAAGAAAGAAATCATAAGCTTTCCGAAGGATTAGACTCAAAACACCGCCTTCGTAAGGAACATAAAATCAATTGAAGCTCAACAGTTGAATGCGTGACAGGCGAAGACAATGTAACTTGAAAACGTGACAGGCGAAGACAACGTAACCTGAAAGCGTGACAGGCGAAGACAACGTAACCTGAAAGCGTGACAGGCGAAGACAACGTAACCTGAAAGCGTTACCGGCGAAGACAACGTAACATGAAAGCTGAGCAGCGTCGTAGCCAAACACAAGATGAGCGCTGACGAACATAATAATGAATGGGTGAAGCGTGGAAATAATTGAAGATGAAATGATAGACAAAGAAGAAACTTTCGTCAGGCTATTCTTTAGTTCTGCAAGTTCTGTCATAAAATCATTAGGTATTTCTGATAAGATGTCTCGAAAACTTTTGCACGGAAATTTAATCCAGAAATACTAGATCGTGATTGAGAATCCTTGAATGTTAGTTCAATAGAAGCATATGTCAAGTTGAAGTTCTCTAATTATTCGTCGGTAAGAAGCGAAATTTTATTTGTTAGTAGAAACTTCAAGCTTTCTACATTTACTTATCATTCAAGAACCATCCTTCAAGTTCAGAAGCATCTATAAAAGATTTCTTGTGAAATTATGCCAGCAGGCAATGCACAGGTCAAGATTTGGAAGCGTTTGTACAAAATTGAACTATTGGAACACGAACAACAAGCAAAAGTTTAAAATTAGGGCTCAATGAGTTTGTTGTAAGTCTACCGAGAGCAAGAGGTTAAAAGCAACAACATATTGAGTACTGCACTCCCTTAACGCCAAGTCAAGCGTTAGGACGCGAGCGTCTCTTGCAGTAAGAGCATCAAACAACATTAGCATCATCAGATCAAACAAATCCCGGCCTTGTAATTAATTTCGCTGATATTCACATTAGAGAGAATTGATGACTTTGGATGAGAATGAAACATCGCAAATGATTCAGTCTCCAGAAATTGGCGAAACCGAGAACATGTGCCCGAGAAGCACGTGATTCATTGATCAAGATCAAGGTTATTGAGAAACATAAGTGACATGATCTTGACGAGCGAATGTTTTGGAAAATATCAATTCTCTCTGAGTAATAACACTTTCGTACTGAGATCTGTCTGCAAAAGCACTGCTCGCGCAAAATAAGCACTGAATTGAGCGTTACATGAGCAGTAAAATGGAGGCACTTTACCTTGACAACCACGAAGCTCATCGGTGAAGCTTTATTTACACAACGCCTCCAGATTAACTTGTAAATCTTCCCTTGACTAACTTACTAATAAAGTAATCTATGAGCTACGAAAAAGAGAATCTATTATAATGGAGAGCGCGTTCTATTTGTCTTTGGAGCCTCTCCTCCGGACCAGGTCGATGCCTTTCCGTATGAGCGCCATGGCTCTACTGTGGCGGCGCGGCTTGAGGCCAGTGCGGACTGCGGGACAGGCAGTGCATAACACCCAGTGAGTATAGGCTTCTCATATTATCAATCATCAACTCAACAATATCATTGAGTATTCATTGTGGTGGTAAATTAGTTATTGAGGCCGGTGCGGACTGCGGGACAGGCAGTGCATAACACCCAGTGAGTATAGGCTTCTCATATTATCAATCATCAGCTCAACAATATCATCGAGTATTCATTGTGGTGGTAAATTAGTTATTCTGAGACTTGGGCCTCTTAGTGTACAGGGCTCACTGCTGGTACGGGTAGCAAGTGCAAGCAGGTCAATACCGAACAAGTATAGTTTGAAACGAGCCAAATGACTGTCGAAATTTTCCGCGATCTACGTTATGAATTACCTTCTAAAAAATTAATTAAAGTTTCATATGAATAATTATAATTATAATATAGATTAATTAATCAAAGCTCCGAGCCACGGTAAATCATCCGAAGAGAAAGGTGTCCATGAGGCCACAATAAATAACAACAATACGATCATTTGTACCAACTTCGGTAACCAATATTCACCGATTACTTTTAAGAGCACAACATCCCACGAACATAACATGCGTTTTTACGCACTTCATCAAGTTCAGTTCCCCAGGCCTGGTGACGGGAAGAAAAGTGAGCAACGCCACAATAGTGCAGTTAGCCAGCTATACGATGAAGTACTTCGCAACAGTGATGACATGTTAACAAAATTGCAATAATAAGTCCCTCTAGCGCTTTTCACAGTGATACCGACTAGTTATCGACAGTCGTTAGGTATCGACAGTCGTATGGTTAATAACAACATAGAGAAACCTGCATCGTATTGTTGTAATTTTATTTTTTATTTATTTAAATTTATTATAACCTGCCTCGTATTTTTTTGTAATTTTTAACTGGTTATTACGCTTAATGATGAGAAATAGAGTCAGGTAAAGCTAGTCGCCTTCCATTTGTGCGCTAAGTTACAATGAAGTGGACTTTTAAATTCGTTACCTACATGGATATTCTGCATGGATGCCTATATAGAAGAGTTACTCCACGGACACAAACGTCGGACATGATACGTAGACACACAGTGAAACACGCAAACGAGTTGTCAGGGAACTTTCTTATTATCATGAATGTTTGCAGTCAATAAAAGACATAAAGGGTAGCAAGGGAGGGCCGCAATACATAGACATGAGTTTGCAGGTCTCAGCTCATAGATGGTAGTTGACATACATAGCGTCTGTGACGCTATGTAATCTGCAGGAAAACGGCGCCTTACACACAACATTTAATACTGACAACACATAAAATACTGACAGCACATGTAATACTGACAACACGTGAAATGCTGATAACACATGAAATGCTGATAACACATGAAATACTGATAACACATTAAATACTGACAACACAAGAAATACTGAAAATATATTAGTGCTGAAAATACATTAATATTGGAGAGACATTTGTGTTAAGACGCTCACAGCCGATGACGTTCGCTGAACGGCTCTCGGAGGCGGACTACGGTCGACTCCCTAGCAGGCGACGAAGGAAATTAAACTTCTATAAACTTTCTCTGCGCAAGTGAGCAAGCTACAGGGAAGAATTAATACTAACTTTATCAAGGCTTTACCGTAAAGCAGGATAATAATCCTCACAAATGAATTATTCTATAGAAAAAAGCTGAAGTAATGACGACTGTGATTTGAAGCGAAAAAAAATTGGGTTATAAGCAACCAATGGCGACAAACAAATTATTAGTTAACATTCGATATCAAAACTAGGTTTACCCATAAAATTTAATGCACTTTCGAAAACCCAAGTTTTGCAACTTGCAGGTATACAGGAAAATGTTCGATATGAAATTGGAAAGTTATGTTCATGGCACGAGCTTCGAAGCATCATGAGTAACCATCGCAAACGAACCTTTGATCAAACCAATGAATCCCACCCTATGTCTCGACGGAACGAGCACAGCGCTGGTGACGTAGAGAGGAGCTACATAGACTACACGATAAGAACTTCATGAAACGTAGCACACAAGTGGATAGACCGAGTAACCAACGGAGGACTGCAGGTAAACAAACAGAAATTAAATCAAGATAAACAAGATGACCGAGGAAGAATTCGACCAGATTTTTCAAATCAAAAGCCATAAGCTTTCCTTAAAACTCAGCAAACGACATCGAATTCGAGAGCATCAAAACAAAACAAAAATACTAAGCAAAAAATATATTATAATATTAAAAGTTGCTTATTTATAATTCATGAAAAATATCAATACATACAACAGAAAGAAAAAGAATAACAAAAAATAAATGAAGTAAAGAAAAGTTACTTCTTCACAAGACATGAAAAATTTCAAAATATTCAAGAATGTATTTCACAAACTGCAAGTGATAACTCATGATGAAGCAAATAAAAACCTAAAATTATCAATAATAATAAAAAAAACATAATAGAGGAACATTTTAAAGGGTCAAAATAATGGATGAATCGGGGTAGCAATAAGTAAAATATAAATATAAATAATATAAAATCTACATAATGCTATGAAAGGTGACATAGAAGTCCTGTATAAGATACGATGCGATCTCACCCCTACTCACACGTAAACAGTTCTCATGCATTTCCCACGATCTTCTCACACTTTATATAAACTTTATATTCAATACACGTACAAGGCATTCTTCAAACCTCTTCCGTTCATTTTGCACACTTATCCACATTGTAAACATCCATACAATTAATAAAATTTTTCATATTTTTTTATCAACCATGCATTTTCGTTACCATCAGGACATCACCAACATCTTATATTGAAGATTTTAACTGACAAAGTCTAGAAAATAAGCTAAAAAGTAAGGTTCAAAAATTTGAATTCGAAAGCAAAATTCTAAGTGTATCTCTGCTCTAGGTCCTGTATGTTATATTGACTGAGTAGGTAGTTAAGGCACCTCAGGACACTTATAAAAACTGCCTAATAAAACCTATGCACACACGTATGAATAGGTACTAATAAATTAAACAATACTAAATCATACATAATTGACACTCGCGACTGCAATGAAGATAAATAAGCATTGGGAAGTGAAGAACAAAGCAGGTTGGCAGCAGGTTACAAGTTAGCATTGAAAGATGAGTCAGTACGATGGTAGCCTGTTTAAGGAGGAGATTACCAGTAATATATGACATTCAAAAGAACGAAACAAGATTTAGTCGGGATAAAAAGTGACGTTATTAATGATTTGCGCTATCAAATAATACGGAGAACTTCTTCACTGAGTGTTTCTGTGCTACGGAGGTTTTAGAACGGACTCAACCGGTAAAAATATTCCGCGAATTAAGATTGGTTAGATATGTATCTTATTGTTGGAAGTTTGCACGCCAAGACGTTTCTTTCAGAATAAGCTAATTTTTCGTGAGACGTAACTAAAAGCCTGCAAATTCCGATTGATAGGACAGTCTGAGAATTTTGTGTGAGATCGAAAACAAACAATGATTAAGTACGAGAGAAGTTCAACTCATAATGCTGCTTGAGTTCAACTCATATTGCTACTTCAGGGAATAAACAACCAAATTTTCAAGCTTTTTCATAAAAACGGTGGAATAATAATATATGATATAAAAAACAATAGGGAACAAAAATTAAAAAATATATTTAACTTTACCCAGACAATATCTTGCAAGACAAGGAGTACCTATACACCTGCTTTCTGATGTCACCGAAAGTACGCGCGAAGCTTTGGTCGAGATCAGTTCACGTGATGACGACAAAAAAGATGTATAGTTTGAGATAGAAAATAAACTCATAAAAGGATTTAAATCACGTGAAATAACAAGAATAAAAAAGGGATGACATATCGAATGAAGGAAATACAGCAAAAGGAATAAAGAATAAAAAAGGGATGACATATCAAACGAAAGAAATACAGCAAAAGGAATAAAGAATAAAAAAGGGATGACATATCAAACGAAGGGAATACAGCAAAAGGAATATAAATAAAGGAATATAAAATAAAACGTCAAATGACAAGGAATATATGGCAAGGAATATGGGGAAGAGCGAGGGTGTGGAGCGAGGGCGACGCTTGGACCAACCTTCCGCCAAAACTACGCCCGAGACGCGGCGCCAGAGACACGGGCAAGTGGGGGAGATGAGAGAGCAGCGTGTGAGTGACAACACTAAGTCCTGCCACAGTATATTGGCTATGCCAGTACTCGTCACGCCAATACTCCGTGCCAATACTTGCCATGCCAATACTTGCTATGCCAATACTCCATGCCAATACTTGCTATGCCAATACTCCATGCCAATAATCGACACGCTAATGAAGAGTAACCTGGGTGCTCCAAAGCGCCATAACTTGACCAAAAATTGGAAAATTGACGAAAAATTCTCCGTAGCGGCCATCGGGCTCGATGATATAAGCCTCGCGCTACGTCAGCAATATAAAAATATTTCATTGACCTATAACTCAGAATTGGTCAAATTAATAGGAAATTATTATTATTGTGATGATTATAAGATAATTGAGCTAGTGAGCAAGGTTTGCTGCGCAAGCGACCACAATTGACGGAGTGGCAGGAGTGGCAGGAGTGGCATAAGTGGCCTAGGTGGCATGAGTGGCAGGAGTGGCATGAGTGGCAGGAGTGGCAGAAGTGGCATGAGTGGCAATATTGGCGTGGCGAGTTCACCATCAGAATGTCGGTAACGTCGAAGCACCACAACAAAACTAGAAGAAAATACTGCAAAAAAATCACTGAGTGCTGTAAATAAAAATAACACTAATCAAGAATAAAATTGACGCTAATCAGACACTAAAGTTAGACTTGACAAAGCACATGCAAACTGGACAAACTTTTGCCAAATAATAATTGAAATTGACATGTACGGTATATTTAACACCTTCATAGTTCTCACGAGATCAAGATAACATTATAAATATTATTACAATAAGGACACAAAAAGCTTATATAGCTTGCACGTCCCGGGAACTGCAAGAGAATACATTAGGTTTTACTTGACATAAGTAACTACAGACTCGATCGTCCTCCATGCCGCGAGCTGCGTAACTTAACGCATTAAAAAAATCCCATTAGTAGCGAGGAGCAAGAAGTCCTCGATAGTTTACTAAAAAATTCTTGAGACTATCACGATTATTCGACTAGAAAAGAAACGGGTTTTCCTGGTAACACAGTTACGTTTATATACTGCGATCTCGAACTCAGCAGACAGTACGAAGACTAGGTCTTAGTTACGCACCTTGGGCCATACTTTCAAAACTCGCTAAGTGAACGTAAGTACTTACGCTCTATTTTCTTGTCTATGATTGGGGGATTTTGCTTGAAAGGCCGACAATGATTGGCTGATGAACTTACGATCTCTTAACTTTTTTTGAAAGTACAGAACCTTATTGCCACGCACATATTGATCGGCATTAGGAACCACGCTGCAGATGAAGCTAGAGGCTAAAGAATTTAATGAGAAATGCGCTCGCGGAATGCTTTTGTGAGATATAACTCGCCGAAAATGAGATTTTACGAAATTTCCTATCTATGTTGTAAATCACGACACAGGTTGTAAATCACGACACAGGTTGTAAATCACAACACAGGTTGTAAATCACGACACAGGTTGTAAATCATAAATCACGACACAGGTTGTTAATCACAACACAGGTTGTAAATCACGACACAGGTTGTTAATCACGACACAGGTTGTAAATCACGACACAGGTTGTAAATCACGAAACAGGTTGTAAATCACGACAGGTTGTAAATCACGACACAGATCGCAAATCACAGCACAGGTTGTTAATCACGACAAAGGTTGTGAATCACGACACAGGATGAAAAAATTTCCCCGCATTCCGTAAGAGATATGAGTGAAATATCTGACGGCGAAATTCAAATCGTAATTCGTCGCGATTGCCGAAGAGATTTTGAACACCAAAAGTTCTGGCAGAAAAGGCGTAGTTTCAAGTGCAGTCTAAAAAAAGTTTCTGCAAGATTGGGGCGTTCGATCAAAATTCTTACTTACTCCGGTTAAGTACGGGAAATCCCTGTAATTGTTGGAAAGTTTTCATACAGCATGACCCTTTGAAAAATACAAATTCTAACGCAGCCAATTTGAAAGAAATTGATTCAGACAGAATCGCAGATGAAGGATTGTGATTTGAAGAGTAAGAAAAATACGTTTTTTCACATCAAATTAGGAAACGGGAGAATGGAATCATCAGTCGGTTGGCCACCACGCGGTAGACTGGCAAACGAGATCGCCAAAGAGTATCGTATCAATGAAACGAAGTTGCGCATTCAACATGAGAATTACAAATTGTCTACAACATTAACCAAATATAAATAATTAGAGACAGAAAGTGCTTTTAGCCTCCAAATCGCCCACAGAGAACAAATGAGAACCTTCGTTCAATGATAAAATAACTTGAACAAGTAGATTGTGCAACGTCCTTCCCTAGTAAAGCAATCGGACAATACAAATACATAAAAATTTATTAAAATAACTGTTGCTATCAATATGCATGAATACGAGGATTTCCTAACAATACACTTATTACCGCATGTTTATCTATCAACCACCAAACTCCATGGAAAAATTGTAGGAATTTTCTGACATTGAACAAAGTAAGATTATTTTTGCATGCACACTTGCAGCTCTAACAAATGACCTTTGAACACATCACACCCTGTAATACAGAACATCTCATGCCTGAAGATGAAAATAATAGAGGAAATATACTCACAAGTATCAAGGTTCTTCTGGAGCTGCCGTGAGACTCGGTTCCTCGCGTCGTTGAACTCGAAGTGGATGCCGACGCGCAGCAGCGTGTTGTTCTCTTCGATGAGGTTAGTGAGCTGCATCTCGATCTTGTTGCCCAGCACTCCTTGTTGCTGAAATGCCATAACGGTTAATACACGATTAGAAAAAACGGTGAAAAAACGGTCCCACTGCCGTTCTAGTGGCCGGTCGTCCCGTGAAAATAAACTGTTTCGCCGTTTTTATCAGATGTTTTACGAATTTCTAGTGTTAAATTAGAATAAAAACGACGACACAGTGTTTCTTTTCACGTGCCGACCGGCCACTGAAATGCCGGTATTACCGTTAACGGTAATTTTTCTAACAGTGTAACATATGCAAAATAACACGCTTTAAAATTGAAATACGATGTTACTAAATTAGGAATAAATGCCTTGCACTTAAATTCATACTGCACAGATTAGAGAAGTGCGTAATTTGAAGCGCTAGTAAATTGATGTCAGAAATAGCGATGGGATGTTGATGCACTGCTTCGACCTATAGAAGATAAAAAAATCATATTCTCAGTTGAGAGAGCGGAGAGCAGGTGCGGTTAAGGAGCGGGGCACTCAGGTGCTGTCACGTGAATGTAATCATCTAACAAGCTCATTAAGCATGTTAAGCCTGATAAACATGTTAAGCCTGGTGAGCATGTTACATAAGTCTGCTTTTATTAGGTACTACTGTCCACACGGCAGCCACGAAGGAGCCAGTTCAGCCCTTGCTGACCTGGTTGGCAAGCCTGACTTCCTCGACTGACCTGGTTGGCAAGCCTGACTTCCTCGACTGACCTGGTTGGCAAGCCTAACTTCCTCGACTGACCTGGTTGGCGAGCCTAACTTCCTCGACTGACCTGGTTGGCGAGCCTAACTTCCTCGACTGACCTGGTTGGCGAGCCTAACTTCCTCGACTGACCTGGTTGGCGAGCCTAACTTCCTCGACTGACCTGGTTGGCGAGCCTAACTTCCTCGACTGACCTGGTTGGCGAGCCTAACTTCCTCGACTGAATGCATTTTGTTGAGGGCCTCCATGACTCGCACCACGCCCGGCGGGGTGATGTTGTTCGTCTCCAAACTGAATACAACAAAATCAGATTATTTGTATGAACATTGAAGACGCATGACAAAGATGAAGGGTTGGTAAAACAGGGAGTCCTAGTGTTCAGAAAAAAACTACTACTCGAAATAATTTATCTTTTCAAACTGTGAAATATATGAATTTGATGCAAAATAATAATATTTCAGGTTTGGAAAAATTTCAGAAACATTTCCAGGCTGAAGTGACAAGGTTGTCGTAAATTCAGAGAATACAAGCTTAATATCTGACAAAATAAAGTTAAGTGAAGTATAATATTCATTTCATATTCAATTGTATACTAATTAAAGTTTAACATCCTTCTCAAACAGCCTTTAGACCACAAAACTGTCTTGAGCTAGCGCAGCCTCTTCTTCTGGACAAGGTCAAAAGTGGTTCGGCCTTCATTAAACTACAAAGTCTTCAATATTATAATACTACCGAGTTCAGCTACAACAATAACAAGGCAAAACAAGGTTTAATATTCAATAATGAGGTAGAATATTAGTGATAAAAGTGCGTGTAGACCACACGACGCACTTGAGGGTGCGGAGTGTGTTGTTCTGTGCGAGAGCAGACGTGAGGGCGTCGAGGTGTCTGTCAGAGAGGCCGGTGTTGGCCATACTCAGCGTCTCCAGGTGACTGTTGCTGCCCAGAGCGCCGAACAGCCTGCCCAGCTGCTCGTCCGTCATTTTCTGCAAACAAAAAATATTGTTAGACTTACAAAATCTTTTAAAGCTTAGCTCAAAACTTGTATTCAATATTGTAGAGTTACAACATCTTTTAAAGCTTACCTCAAAGTCAACTTATATTCAATATTACGTATTAGACTTACAACATCTTTTAAAGCTTAGCTCCTGTTCAACTCGTATTCAATATTGAAGAGTTACAACATCTTTTTAAGCTTAGCTCCAAGTCAACTTGTATTCAATATTGTAGTGTTACAACATCTTTTAAAGCTTAGCTCAAAGTCAACTTGTATTCAATACTGTAAAGTTACAACATCTTTTAAAGATTAGCTCATATTCAACTCAAAGCATCAAACTATTAAAGCATTGATACAAATAAAGATGAAATGTCGCACATCTTGGTTGCATGAAGATATTTTAAAGTAAGCCATTGCAAGATGTGAATTAACAAACTTGGTCCTAATATTACCAGGTATGGAAGTTACTTTCATAATAGGAATGTTTTTAACGCTAGAGTTTGTAAAGAACAGTTACAAATAATGCTAACACACAGCTCACTAATATTGTCGAGGTAGAGTACAATTTCACAATTCTATACACTCACTCTAATATTGTTAAGGTTGAGTTCCTTGAACTTGGCGTCGTCGCTCTTGAGTCTCTTGATGCTCTCCTCAGGATCGGTGTCGTTGGGAGGCTCAGCGGGCAGAGGCTTGAATTTTGTGGCTTTAGTGATGCCGCCCCAGCCCACGCCCACCGGCCGCCCCTTGTTCAGTAGCGACGCGTGGTACTGGTCCTGGTTCATCATTGAGTGGAAGCCCAAGATGGCTGCACACACAACATATTCGTTACTATTTACCCCTGGTCCTGGTTCATCATCGATTGGAAGCCCAAGAAGGGATGAGGTGTGACCACAGATAATGAAGTGTGTGAGGAAGGGATGGGGTATGACCATAGATAATGAAGTATGCAGGTGTAGGAATGAGGTATGCAGGTGGAGGAATGATATGTGACCATAGATAATGAGGTGTGCGGATGAAGTACTGAGGTATTATCATAGATAATGAAGTGAGTAAATAAGGGATGAGGTACGACCATAGATAATAAAATCAAGTATGCAGGTGCAGGAATGAGGTACGACCATAGATAATCAAGTATGCAGGTGCAGGAATGAGGTACGACCATAGATAATCAAGTATGCAGGTGGAGGAATGAGGTACGACCATAGATAATCAAGTATGCAGGTGGAGGAATGAGGTACGACCATAGATAATCAAGTATGCAGGTGGAGGAATGAGGTACGACCATAGATAATCAAGTATGCAGGTGGAGGAATGAGGTACGACCATAGATAATCAAGTATGCAGGTGGAGGAATGAGGTACGACCATAGATAATAAAGTATGCAGGTGGAGGAATGAGGTACGACCATAGATAATCAAGTATGCAGGTGGAGGAATGAGGTACGACCATAGATAATCAAGTATGCAGGTGGAGGAATGAGGTACGACCATAGATAATAAAGTATGCAGGTGGAGGAATGAGGTACGACCATAGATAATAAAGTATGCAGGTGGAGGAATGAGGTACGACCATAGATAATCAAGTATGCAGGTGGAGGAATGAGGTACGACCATAGATAATCAAGTATGCAGGTGGAGGAATGAGGTATGTCCATATATGACATGCACTAGTCACCTGCGAGGTCGACGATCTCATCCTCGGTGGCGATCTCGAGGACGGAGTTGAACTCCTCGTCGAGGTCGACCTCAACCTGGTCGATGGTTGGGTCGTCGGGGTCCTCGCTCACTGGAGGGGGCGGCGGCACCCACTGCAACCACAGCACAATATTATCTCAGCGCACTCACACACTAACTTAACAATAGGCAATAATAATAATAATAGGCAATAACAATTCAGCCTTTAATGCTATTCGTACTAATAATAATAGATAATAATTAATTACCAGCCTTTAATACTATTCGTACGTAATAGCCTTGTCACGTAATTCGTACGTAATAGCCCTTGTAAGGCACCAGCTCGGGCCGGTCAACATTTTTAAAATGTACTACTTTAATCACGCAATTAAAGTTCAGCGTGTTGAAGACAAGTTCAGACCTTCTTGCCTCTGACGGTACCGGGCACGTAAGGCACCAGCTCGGGCCGGTCAGGTTCGTTGATGGCCTGTTCATTGATGTGGTCGATGAGCTGTTTCCTGTCCAGCGGTCCCGTGCTCTCCTTCTCGCACTTGTAGCCGCACCGCTCGCTGGGCGGTACCAGGGAGTCCTGCACCACAGTCACCAATTATTTATTCATTCATTCATTCATTTATTTGTCGCCGAATTTATTCTACTGCACACCAGTACCAACAGGGGGAAATAAAAGTACAGTTGTACCTATATATAATTTGGACTGAAGGAACTGAAAGTGAACTTTATAAATTAACTGATCATATTGAACCGAGCAAGTGACCCAGCTGGATCGATGTTGAATCTATGAATCGTAATGCCTATAATTCCACTCCTGCTGCATTCACAGACTCATAAGCAATGATTCGCCGTCGATGTGTACAAAGTTATTTTAACATATTTTCGGTCTCACTTCCAATGTAATGCGAAAATATTCGGGTCGTATACGTGTGTGTATGTAGCATGATAAACAAATTACTGCCACACGCAAGACAGTCATAAGTTAATGTAGCCCTGTATAGAGAGTCCGGCTAAGTCACAATGAGTCACTAGTGAGGCCTTCATGTTCTTTGCAATGGGTCTTTGATAAGGATATATTGTCGCACGTCAGAGATAATGAGCAAATATAACATTTTCATGCACACTTACAATGTAACATGATCCGTGGCCCTGATGATATGCACGCTGCGGATCATTCTACGTATAATCAAGCTTGGAGCTTCAAAAGCACATTGTCCTAGTAGTAATCACCATCATACATGCTAATCTTATAAGGACACAATTCCACCAAACCTGCACCATGAAGTCTACGGACACTCACGTCAGGGTCCACGTCACCGGCGAGCAGCTCGAGCTCCTCAGGGGAGAGCTGCTCCAGAAGAGCGTCGACGTCCACCTCGTCGTACTCTGTCAGGTCCTTCCCGAACAACTTGCCGGACGTCATCTCCTGCGAATACATTAACACGTGGTAAAACTGCACTTCAACATGTTTATTTCTTGGTCACGTGAAGGAAAAAGTAGACACATTTGATAGGTACTTTCTAAAGAACTTGCCAGAGGTCATCTCCGCAATACATCAAAACATTGTAAAACGGAGCTGAAATGAGCTGTTATAGTCACTTCGATAAAAAAATATACTTTTGATACTTAATTAAGCGATACTCGGACGTAAGATCCTGCTAAATCGTCAACACGTTGTAAAACAGAGCTTCAGTAAGTGGTGATCGGAGTCACTATATAGGAAGCGTTCCATCATATTTTTATGTCACCAAGAAGCCAACCTCATGAAAAGTTACACACACAAATCTAACTAGAGCTTTGAGGTACCACAGGTTCTCATTTCCCGCTCGGAGGAAACATCGCCTGACCTAAACAGCCACATAGTTTGACAAGCCTTTTGTTGAGTGGTAATAAAAACATAGGCTTCGCCGCTATATACACAGCACCTTTCTCAGCGTCCATAAAACCATCACAGTACTACTTAATTCTTTTACTATACTAGCTCCTGTTGTCTTGCACCGGCCAGAAGTAGGACAATATTTACAATAATCTCAACCGATCCATAGACACTTGAGGCCCGAAGGCGTTAAGTGGAGCAACTGAAAGAACTACAGGGTGCGGCGCGGGAACTTACTTATTTGAATTGCGCGCCACGTGGCGGCCATTAGTCCTAGGAAGGTGGCGCCATGCGCAATATGGTGCGCGGGCTATGAAGTTTTTCGTCCACTCAGTTCAGTTGCGACCATGCAGTGGTCGAGAGAGGAGCGCGCGTTCGCAGTCTCTGTGTACTTTTCTAGTGGTACATTACACTACAAGACCATTAGGTCATTCGTGGCGAGAAGTAAGACCTTTACACATTACACTACAGGACCTTTATGACATTCGTGGCGAGAAGTAAGACCTTTAAACATTACACTACAAGACCTTTATGACATTCGTGGTGAGAAGTAAGACCTTTACACATTACACTACAAGACCATTAGGACATTCGTGGCGAGAAGTAAGTGCGTTAAAGCTGTTATAATTGGCGGCATTAAAGCAGTCGCTTTAAGTCGCCATGGGCCTATTTCTTCAACGCCGACACTTCTATTCTATTCTATATCTCAGCAGCTCAGGACGGAACGGAAGCAAGTGCAAGCAAGCCTCCTGTAGGCGCCAAGACGATGAGGTCAGCGACCGCACATCAGCAATGCAGGGCCGCTGCACTAACTGCTACAGCAGCAACTCCACCCCAGCCGCGCCCATGAAACCATCCGTCTAGTCTCTCGTCTTGATATTCTCGTCTTGATATTCTCGTCTTGATATTCTCGTCTTGATATTCTCGTCTTGATATTCTCGTCTTGATATTCTTGTCTTGATATTCTCGTCTTATAAGCAAAGTATCATGAATAATATTCAATTTTATTCACAATGCTAGCAGGCCCAAACCCTAGGATGCAATTTTACTGTCCATGCAAAAATCTTAATTCTAGCAGAAATTAAAATCAACACTTTCCTTACAGGGTTGCAAAGTTATGACGTTAATTCTTGATCCTATGTATATCAAGTATGTTGCACGGATCAATAACCCTTGAGGGGACAGTTATCACGAATCCATTTATCTCAAATTGTGCTAATGGTGATAAAACTAATGCATTTGAATAGAAGAAAAACCTAGAGAAATCATATTTTATATCAAATATATAACTCCCATTTATTTCCATTGTGAAATATGGAATAACTATTCGTCTAAATTTTAAAATACCAATTTGATAATCGAATTCCAATTTTCGATCTAATCCATTCCTCCCAGTTTGGCAATACCTCACTATTCTCCCACCAAGAATAAAGTTTCAGGTCCAGCGGAAATATTCCGGCACAATAGGTATCCTAAAAATAGGCGCCCTACAAGCCCTTATATGAAGTCACCGTGTCAGGCTTGCAGCACGCAAACTTCAACAAATAAATGCAATACTAGAAGCACCCTATGTAGCCCTGGGGGAGAGAGTTAAGCCCAGTGTTGTGAAACGTTGCAGTGAAATGACACTACCGTAAACTTGGCAATAAAATCTGTTTGATACTTGATAAAATCTGTTTGAAATCTGATAAAGTAATTATAAAACGCGACCAATCCGATTGTAAAAATTTGGGAAAATCAAAGCAATTTTCAATTAGACCTATAGAATCACGCAAACGTGGTAATGAGAAAAAAAATTTTAGGCAACAATGAATATAGTTAACATATTGGGACGACAACTTAATACAGGCATGATATTTCAAAAGCTGAACGCCAATTTACAAATGTTACTGTAATTGTTGCAACATTCATCCTAACCTCGAACCTCATTTCATCAAACTCAATAATTAATGAAGTAGCGCGCTGAAAATATTTATGATGTATGTCGTATGAAAATAGACTTGATCAAATCGTAGTGACGTTTCTAGCCTTCGCGATACACGTGTTAAGTGATGCTTGAAGTACAGCCTGAAGCGTGTGAGCGCAGCTTGTGCAACAGTATAAGCGATCACAAAACAACGAAACTAAGGTAACTCTTAGCTTTATGTATCACTAAAAGCGTCTTGAACAAGCTTCAAACACGGCAACGCGTAAATAATCAAACTTACAAGCTTAGAACAACAATCGTGAACACGAAACGTTGGCAACAAACGGTATCACGTGCATTTGGTTGACCGGAGACGCGTCCCTCTTAGACA
Source organism: Hyalella azteca (assembly GCF_000764305.2). Lineage (NCBI taxonomy): Eukaryota > Metazoa > Arthropoda > Malacostraca > Amphipoda > Hyalellidae > Hyalella > Hyalella azteca. The sequence continues at coordinate 98,669 of NW_025943380.1, read as the reverse complement.
CCAAAGGGCGTGGCGCGTCGCCATGGCAACGCGACGGGACAATTTAGCCTGGTTTGACGGCTCGATTCCATGCTACGAGCGTGCCACGAGTGACATTGTTGCGTGAGTGAAGGATGGAATCCACCTGTGTTGTGAAGGATCGATGGATGGAATCCTCCTGTGTTGTCAAGGACCGATGGATGGATGGAATCCACCTGTGTTGTCAGGGCATGATGGATGGAATCCACCTGTGCTATCAAGGTATGATGGATGAAATCCACCTGTGCTATCAAGGACCAATGGATTTCAGTCCACTTGAGGTTTCAAGGACCGTAGGATGGAATCCATTTGTGTTTTCAAGGGCCGATGGATGCAAGTCCAGCTGTGGTTTCATGTTGCGGGATCGCATCCGAGAACATTTCCGCATGCCAGTTCGGTGAGCCGAGCAAGCCGCGAGTCGTGGCCAGGGGCCATACTTTCAAAACTCGCTAAGTGAACGTAAGTACTTAAGCTCTATTTTCTTGTCTATGATTGGTGGATTTGGCTTGAAAGGCCGTCAATGGTTGGCTGATGAACTTACGGTCTCTTCACTTTTTTCGAAATTATGGGCCCAGGCCGCTCGCATTGAACGCAGCACACCTTATTTCGCGCTGTTATTATACGTTTCATAAGAGCTCATAGCTCAGAAAGTTTCTAGGTTCTACAAGAACTAGCCACGAGCTTTCCCAAACCTTTTGTTGAAGGATAGGGAACAAATAATTAATTAATCGAGTGCAGGCAGAAATGAAACGCTACAATTGATCAAAATAAATGTGCTAATATACTTCATTTTCTATTTACTTTTTTCTATTAAACGTCTGTATCTGTATTTTCATAGAATTTATTAAACGTTAAAAAATTAATTTTAATTAAAAAAAATTAAAAGCAATCATCAATCCAGAACCATAGTTGAGTACCTATGCGAGATAATCATGATAGCTCGCTACTACTTTAATGCTTACAAATAGTACGAGCAAATGAAGCGAGTGTCCGTGGAAAATCAGCATCGATGGCAGGAAAGCAACCTTCGGACTTGATATTGCGATACAAAACTTCCTACAATTCACAAATTGACATTATACTATATAATGGCAAAGCATCCGAGAGAATTGTTGCGGTGAAGCACTGCATTGTAATGAGAGTACAATAGACATACGTAACATTTTCATTGAAGTGGTTAACATAAGAAGAAATTATATCTGGTGTTTACGTTCAGTTTTTTATACCTGGTCGCGATAGACTTACAAAAACAAAATTGTAACCATCAATTGTTTTATATTAGGTACCTATAGTTAAAAACGAAGAACGATATTACGCGCAGAAGAAATTCCTCGTAGAGCTGGAAGCCAACAAAATTCCTTAATGTATTGGATTTTTACAGGAGTATTTTTCCAATTTTAATGAATAATTTCGTTTTCAGTCACAGAAATTTGTTTCGAGAGCATAAAAAGAAGCACAGGAAACGTGCCCTGGTGGTGGCGACACGATGTACGCGTTGATTTATTGAACACGCGCGGCGTGGGCGAGGAGATCGCGTGTGATCGAGGTCGGAGTCAACCATGCGCGGAGCAGTTTTACCACACAAATATCGTGGCGGTAAATTAGAATGCCGGTTTAAATTAGCAAATATTAGCGAAAATAATATTATAGGGCCAATATTTCTGCTAACAACAGAAAAGTAAGAAAAACTCTCGGAATAAGTTACAGAGCCAGGTTCTAAACTTGTCACTATACGGTATTTCAGAGTACGATAAATGAGTGATGAACCACCGATATATATAATGAAGTAAGACCAATAAAAATATCGACTACGGTATTTTAATTACTCGGGAACCACAATGGCGATGGCAGGCAAATAAAAATCGCCTCGTGTGATTTAGAGGTGTGTCAACCAACGGGAACACCAAAGGAAAATAAACAATAGCCCAAAAAATAAGATTTATACGTACGTTCCTGTATGATTTCAAGAAGCAAAGTACATGTTAATTATAAAATTTGTCGGACACAGAATACCTCAAAAACCCATGCCTAAAAATAATTACATATGAACATCTAAGAAAACTACATCAACATTAGAGAAAACCAAACATCTTTTCGATAAATTTCTGGAATAAAATTGTAAATGATTCTTGGCACTAGAGATCCCATCATTATCATTCGAGGATTGGGAAAATAATGTTTTATAAACACCGTGTTCAAAAAAATACAGAAAATTTCTAGTTGCGTACCATTATCATTCGAGGATTGGGATTATAATGTTTTATAAACACCGTGCTAAAAAAAATCCATAAAATTTCTAGTTCTAGTTGCGCACAGCAGGATGGCCAACACGGGCCACGTGTTTCACGCGCGGTAACTCGAGCGTAGAAACGGCATGGCAGCACCAGGAAGACGAGGTAGAATAGGAATGAGGAACAGAGGGTGTAACAGGTGTGACATCACGCTGCTAGGAGGAAGTGGTAGCGCGGACACGCTTCACTCTACTGCACACCGAGGACACGCTTCACTCTACTGCACACCGAGGACACGCTTCACTCTACTGCACACCGAGGACACGCTTCACTCTACTGCCCGCCGAGGACACGCTATAAAGAGGTCAATGTTAAATTACGTCATTTGTCTCGCATCATCTAAAAGGAAATATATTATTTATTTATTCTAATTCTATTTTATTGTTCCTTACACTAATAATTTCAAGTAAGATAGTTTCATATCACTCAAGTTTCACTAAAGCAGCACATATAACTATGCTGGAATACAAGGTCCTCGACGTGTAGGAAACGTCACGGCAGAGAAGCAGATGCAATTCGATGGAATCCGCAGCATCAAACACAACAACTTTCCAGCAGGAATATTAGATGCCAAATCCAACAATTTGTATACCGGTAGCATAGAAGATTCATTAATGAAGCTAGGTTTAGTATTTCTTATCTGTACGATATGACATTATACGTTTCTACAACGAATTCTGCTCAATTCTTCTAGCTCCCAAGTTACCGCCATCTACATGCTAGGGAAATTATGATAAAACGGTGGCCAATGTATGATACCAGAGGGGCTGTATCTTACAGGCATCCTCGCTATAATTTTAAACATGCGTCATACTTTCGTTTTAGATTAAACGAAGCTAAATAATAGCAAAGCCAGAGAAGATTTTTGTAGAAGTCTTTGTTTGCGGAGCTTCATCGTATAAATTTTATTTGTTTTAGTAGCTAATCGGAACCCAAGAAGTGTCCCTTAAACGCCATTAAAGTGACAGCAAAACAGCGAATGACACTAGCGGCAGTTGCAATTACGTCTAGCCTCATGCACTCATCGTTGGATCTCCACAGCCATTAGAAACGATATTTGAAAGCTATAAGGCAAAAACTCCACAATTATCTGCCAAAGGCGACGTCCTGAACACAGAAGAAAGAGAAGGTGAAAAGCTGCTGATGCGCTGCCTGCCAAGCTGCCCAACTAATCCCAAGGTCATCGAGCAAATTTAACTCATTCACGAGTGCCCGCTCAAGTATTTCTACTCATCTTTTAAATCGAGGACTGCGTTAGGTAGGTAACATCTAATAGTGTAAGGGAGAGAAATGTCAACATAATGCAACCCAATCAAAGTCAAGGCGAAGGTTTAGTAAATAGCGTTAAAATTTAACTCATTCACGAGTGCCCGCTCAAGTATTTCTACTCATCTTTCAAATCGAGGACTGCGTTCGGTAAGTAACATCTAATAGGGTGTAAGGGAGAGAAATCTCAACAAAATGCAACCCAATCAAAGTCAAGGCGAAGGTTTAGTAAATAGCGTTTAGGTCGGTGGATGAAACGAGCCAACATTAAAAGTCAAGGCAACAGTTTTGTAAACAAACGATGGGTATGGATTACAGCTGTCACGTGTTGTGAGTTCGGTAAAATTTAAGCAGGGACATTAAAGTTTGTGGCTTGTCCACGTTTTCTGATAACTGGGCTTACATGAGGGATTCTCGCGCCGCGACAGAACTGAACAGAATACGATGAAAGCCTTTAGTATGAGCGAATACTACACGCTTTCCATTATCACTAAAAATTAAAATTTTAATGCGAACATTAGTGCATTTGCATAGGAAATATACTTCTACATGATAGAATATAGATTAACACACAAAATATTGAATATTGTGAAAATTCAATTTTGAAAAATTTGAATATTGTAGTGCATCCACCAGCTGAGCAATTCGATAAAATTGCATTTTATATAAATACACGAATAAGGTAAATAAAATGCAAAATTATCATCGTGATAAAAGATGCATAACGTGAGGCTACGGGTACAGAGGTCATGGACTCTTGCTCAAGCGTCTTGCCGCACAGCTCAATGCGGTGCGGAACTTTCACAAGATTTCTTGTCCCGAAATTTTATAACTTTAAAAATATGGTATAGGTTTAGAGATACAATAACAAATTCCCCTAAGTTCAATAACCAGCTAGACGACAATGAATTAGGTTGAACGAACACTTTAGGTTGAACCGCTGATCAAAGTTCGAGTTGGTTGTAGCAAAAATAACAGAATTGTCCGACATTCATTCATACTCTCAAGTTTAGGTTTTGTTTCTTGACAGTTTGATCGCAGAATTTAATAGCATCGAGGTGGTATAGCCCTTATTGGATTACATAGATATAATTATACCTAAACTCGGTACGTTTATAACTTATTAAAATTTAAAATTATGACAGTTTGATTAGATACAAGTTTCGAAGCTTGCAGCGGAACGATGACTTGTAAGACGCTTTAATAAAGCCTGCCGCGTCACAGGAGAAAGCTCGAGACAACGCAAGCTGCGGTCGTCAAAGAAATTCCGTGGTGAGATCTTACCGAGACGAGGTGATGAATAAATTCCGTGGTGAGATCTTACCGAGACGAGGTGATGAATAAATTCCGTGGTGAGATCTTACTGAGACGAGGTGATGGATAAATTCCGTGGTGAGATCTTNCTATCTAATTGCAGAAATCTTGTGCTGTCTCTTATACACATCTAGATGTGTATAAGAGACAGGATCTGAGATGAGGTGATGAATAAATTCTGTGGTGAGATCTTAGTGAGATGAGGTGATGAATAAATTCTGTGGTGAGATCTGAGATGAGGTGATGAATAAATTCCGTGGTGAGATCTTACCGAGATAAGGTAATGAATATATTCTGCGGTGAGATCTTAGTGAGACGGAGTAATGAATAAAACAATAAGGCAGGAGCCAAACAGTAATCCAGTTCGGAAGTAAACAATAAATTAAAATTAATTACAGACAGGGCTCTTGCATCATGAAAAACAGACACGCTTCCTAAGAAACGCTTCGAAATTCCTGGGCATCGGTTTGGGTATGCGAGTTTCACTATTGAGTTGAGACAGGGCAGCTTTGACACATTAATCAACACGCGTTATTATTAACGTATTTAACACGCAATATTACCAACGGAAGAAAAATTATGAAAAATGCTCTCGAAAGACCTCGTTTTGTTAAAATGTTGCATACAAAACGTATTATGGGTAATTTATTTTAATTAAACTTGTTTATTCAAGAGGTTTATGAATTCAACTTTCTGTCTAGTTTTTTACTTGTTCAATCGGGAAATTGTTCCTATATGCTTACCTATAATTTAAGGTAGATTATAATTGTAGAGAATAAATCTGATCAACGTACTGCCAAAGAACGCATGAGTGGCCACACAACTTACGCCGCTAAACTCTAATAGACTCGATTTTTATGTTATAAATGCATATAGTTTCTACCAACATCTACTATACTTTGCTGTTCTATTTAGTGTTCCAAGAACAGGATATAATCTAATCAGCATCGTATTGTTTCGTAGAAAAGCGGTGAATTTATTGTAATGTTATAATAAATTAGAGTAGTAGGTAGTAGTTGAATTTCGTGTACGTAGTGCTTTAGCCAATTACTGTCTAATTAAATACAGTTAACATTGCGTCTCAAATATTAAAAAATCGAATTCTATGAAACTAGCAATATAACAAATAAAAAACAATCAAATACGGGATAGAATCAAACAGAAAATATATGATGAAAATCATATCGTACTGGTACTGGAAGAAAAATGACCATATCGTACTGGAAGAAAAATGACGCACGCCCAGTTTACCAAGCACTTTCATAATATCAATAGAAGGGTGAAATTTCATGTTCAAGGATGCATGACTAATTTATTAAGTGTTGCTTGCAGACGAGCGAGATGTGCAAACAAGAGAGTCTTGTCAGGCAAGGCAGAGGGCACTCGTGATGTCATCACTCCAACTGCCTGTAATGCCCATAATGACATGCAAGAGTCGAGGCAGTGGGCACTCGTGATGTCATCACACCAACTGCCTGTAATGCCCATAATGGCATGCAAGAGTCGCGGCAGTAGAGGCAGTGTGCACTCGTGATGTCATCACACCAACTGCCTGTAATGCCCATGATAATATGCAATACCGTAGTCTTGGCAGTCGAGGCAGAGGGTAGAAACATTCAGGAGGTATTTTTCAGTGCATTTTTCAATCTCAATATTATCAGCATGATCCGTCAACCTCCAATTATGTAATGGGTTTCATTCTATGCAGAGCCAAATTTCATCAGGCTTAACATTCAAGCACTTTTATTGCTTTCACAATAGCTTATTAGTAGTTGTTAAGTTGTTAAGTGACTGACTGATACATTTCAGTCAAAATATGAACATATCAACTTGTATTGCTATTGAAGAAAAGTGACCAAACAAAACTCCTTGATTGTTCTACAGAGTTATGGAAGCAAGAACTTCACCGCTATGTTCACTGCATTACATGTAAGCTACATACATTATTCAAATTTCTATAGTTATTTCTCAAGTATAATACCTACTGACAATAACAACCAAGTTAATTTTCTATTGATAGGTTGATAGCTTGCAGACATTATGAGTTCATATTTATTTTCATAACAGTTTCATGCTCGTGTAAAAAGAGATTAATAGGAAAATGTGGTCAGCAAGATGTTGAGTGTACATGTAAGCTTTTATATATGATGTATTGCAATAGAATGGCCAGTAAATAATGGTAAAGAAGGTTTGGAAGCCAGTTGCAAAAATGTTAATACTATGGATAGGTTTTCAATCCTGTAGTGTATATACGCAGTTATGTATTCTAAATGATGGACCCAAGTTAATAAATTAGTAATTAATTATAAATTCAAGATGAATAATTTATGCTCCAATGGAAAAAGAAAGATTTCAATTTTTTAACCTATTTAAAAGTGGAATTGGGCTGCCTATCAGCATCTTGATGTCCAAAACTTTTTTAATCAGTCACTTCCTAAGCATTGGGTTGGATGCGCAGGAAATGAAGATCAGGCTCTACACTTCTGGCCACCAAAATCACCTGATCTCATCCCATATGACTATTTCTTATGGGAATATTTTAAAGAAGCTGTTGATGTCACACCTCTACCAGCAACTCTGTTTATGTCCCGCCTCTACCGGCAACTCTGGTTGATCTAAAGAACCGTATCATTGCTACGGTGCACTCAGTAACAGAAGATGTGCTTTCTTGTGTGTGGGACGAGTAAGCTAGGTACTGTTCGGATCTTTGCCCTGCAGCACAAGGAAGACATACCTACTGAACATTTTTATTAATCTTAGAATCTTCTTTCCATTAGTGTATTAATTTTTATTATTTAGAATTTATTATTAAAAACAAATTCATTTAATTAGTTCCATCATTTGAATAAACTGGTTTTCCTAATACCTTGAATACCCTATGAAGCCACAATGTACCTACATTCAGCACTACTTGCAAAATGTGTACATTGTACCAGTTAATTTTCCTCAAAAGCAAATGTTGACCAAGATTGAGTTATTCAATCTTCACATAGATCCTGACCGTAATGTAACTGTAAGAAGCCATGTTTAAATTGATGTGGATAGCAGTAGGAGATAAAAAACAACAATCTATATTTTGCAGTGGCTGCAAAAAAAAGCACAACAGAGACACAGAACATGCTGATATGTTGTTTGAACTATCAAGAGGCATGGCAGTTGCAAATTGCACTATCCCACAGATGAGATTTATGATTAATATGCCCATTAGAGAATGATTGATACTACAACTAATTACTACATTTCTGTAGAATGAATACCAATCAATAAATCAGCCAATACAGTGGTAGGTACCATTCAATATAACATCAATTTCTAGATTACATATAGAATCTCTAAAAATTTGTTGCTCCCAATTCATTTCTCAGTTGAATTCAAAAACTTATGGTAAAATTTTGCCAGTAAATCAATGATAAAACCTGATATAAACTTGGCTATTCATTTGATATGCAAGTGAAGTATGAATAACAGGATTTCTGGCAGAGCTAAAGAAACCCTCTTTACAAGAGTTCTATTGTGCAGCCTCTTGTTGTGGTAGTGATGGCTAGAATATTAAACTATTTTTAACACGTGGCAATAGGCTAGATAATGCACTTATATTCTATGCATGCTACAAGGCATCTACTATCCAATCTGGGACTTCAGGTTTCCTGCCATTTTTGGAGACACAAGATTTCTGCAATTAAATTCTCACCTATCTATCTAATTGTTGCAAAAAAGTACACAATGTGCATGATGATGATTCCAAATTGAAAAAAGACCTCAGCATGCAGCATATTTCACCCATTCTTAAGGGCCTTGACAGACTTTGATAAATTTGACAACGACAAAAATAAAAGATTGAAAATTTTCCACATAACATAACATAGTGATGTCAGAGCTGAAGAGTAGGCCTGATGTGGCCTGTTGCCAATTCATGTACTTTTCATGACTTATTCACAGAAGATATAAAATCATGTCCTTTGACCAGATCTTTTCAAGACTGATGATAGTTTGAAATAGCTTCTAGTCTTCCACTTGATATACTGAAAAAATAAATTAAAAATCCTGGAGCTTCAGAGTAACATATTTTTTGAAAACTTTTGAATCTTTCATCTTAATTCTGCAATTTTGTAAAAATGCACTGGAGTTAATTCATATAGTAAGACTGACTGTGCTTGAGAATCTCAAGGCTCTGAAAATTGTAAAAAAAATCTCTAGTTCAAAGTAGCGGTGTCTTTGTAAGTAATTATAATTATAATAGTGCCATTATATACAAAATTTTAAATCTTGTCAGCCAATTTAGAATGCCCTATTTGGCACTTGGCAGAAGTTTCCTAAAATAGCAGGTGAAATGATCAATTCACTGGATATTTTTGACAATTGCTGCAAAAGCAGGTAGTTTTTCTCATTTTTTACTGAACCTAAGTTGGAAAAATACCACTGAAATTAGTATAATTTATCACTTAGGATTGTGACTTGTCAGAACCTACTAGCCTACCTACACCTAAAGGGCAAAGGCTGAAGCAGGGCTGGAAAAGTCTAATTTTTCCTGAAATATCGCGGCTGAGCAGCTCTAATGTCATAATTTATTGTTTGATTAAAAAAATTGCCGCTTGCACTTTGCAAACATGTTGTTCCATGAAATTTTCAACTTTCACCATCCTCAGTAGCCTATATTCAGAGGTGGGCAGTAGCGCGCTACATGTAGCGGCCGCTACATTTTCAGTAGCGGTAGCGGTAGCGGCTCTACATTTAAGGCAATGTAGCGGTAGCGGTAGCGCCCGCTACATATTTAAGTAGCGATATTGTAATAAGTTCGTGGCTTGTAAATAGTTCATCATTACTCAGCGTAAATGGCTTTTCATTAAAAATTACCCGGCGACGCATCTTTAAAATGGCCGGCGACGCTTTGGGCTTAAAAATCCATATATTGCTGACGCTGCATCCACCCTCTGCATAGTGGGGCTGTACCTATCATCACTTGTTCAGTTGCTGCTTGAGCAAAGACAAATGTTAGTGACTGTTTTTAGGATAAAATTAGATATGTGGGGTAACATGTGCATGGGACTTTATAAATAATGAGTGCGCGACTGCGCGCAGCGCAGCTCATAAATGGCTTTTCACGGCCAAGATATGAAATTCATGGCTCAAAGAAATGGAATCACGGCTAGCTAGCAAACCCATAAACTACGGCTCAAAAAATTCAGACGTAGATTATTCCATGCCTCCTCCTAGGATAGTTATAGTAGTAGGTTAGGTCCGTTAGGATTTTGGGCTACCTACAAGGCTACAATAAATAGCAATAGACTTGAATAGTTTGATATGATAAAAATTCAACCATTGGTTAGCTATTATAGGCTATCAATATATGTGCAAAAATTCTACAAAAAAACTCCATCTTACTGAATAGAGTAATAGAAAGCTCAAAAAGAGAACAATAAATTAATAACAGCAATATCGCATAAATCTCAAAATTATTGGCTCGGAGCGTCGGGCAAGAGGCTCCACTTTTGAATGATATTGATTGATGAAGAACTAAAATCGGCCTCTGCCCCACTTTACAAGGGTAGAAGCTCAGCTTCAATGAATTGCTAAGAATAAAATAAATGTGACACAAAACTTACGTATTTAAACAGAGCAATAAGAGTCAAGCAGAAAACAACCACGCCTAGTCCTCAAAGCAAAGTACAGGACAGAAGTGATTACCACCTCACTCGATACTTCGTTCTTGCACACTGACGTAATGATTGTCTGCATTAGCGGAAAACGCATTGCTATAAAACTCGGATTGTCTGAACATGAAAGTTCAATTTTGTCACTATCAAAAATGAAAGGTTCAACAATGCATCGCACCTGTATAAGCCTGTTTATAATATACGCATTGCTCTCTGAGCAATATTGATTGTGAAACCTTTGAACGGGGCGTATAAGCTACTAAGTAGATATCACATAGTGATCTTCTCAGGACGCCATTTTCCTTAAAACTATAATTACTTGTCAAAATTACTCGTTTGATATAACATTTGGTGTGCAAGACTACTATGATTTAGCTAGAGACTCTAATGTCATTTACTATATAAAATCGCAATCGAGTACCACGGCTCGTAGATGAGTAGGTAAATTACGAAATTGCACCTGTAGCTAATACAACATCCAAAAAATTATGTATATTGCAATGATGCGCTAAATGAGAGACAATATGTTACGGGCTATAAAAACATGAATATTTACTGACATTGCCTGCGTAAGTGATGCGGTTCCCGAACATGCTGCCGCGCCTCTCAGCGGTCGCTGAGCTGCGACGTCGGCCTGAGGCGTAGCTGCTCTCTTCCGCTGCCTCCTCTGATTCCATGATTAATTATTGTTTCAGTTTAATTTTACTTTAGCTTGAGTTAAATATTGCCTTATTTAAATAATTTTTCCAAGTTTATGTCGTGACGATCTTGCCAGTTAAGAAATGTCCTCTTTCAACAGCGTTCTCCCTAGAATATTAAAGTTCCTTATTCAAGATATTATACTTGAAAATTACGTAGGCTACCTGCCAAACACATCAAAATATCTCAATGGTGAATGAATTTTAAAATATTTGTTGATTTGACTGCTCCATATAGCGATTTATTGCCTGAGTTCTTATTAATTACTGATAAATTATTAAGTTATTTATTGTCTGAGTTCAGCTAAGAAAACACAATACCCACTGCTCTAGGAACTATAAGCTCGTTTGAATCCCGATGATTCAATTTCTTAAAACATAACTCAAAAGAAGAAATATTTCTATTCCATGGTGCAGCTGTTAAGCTAGTCTAATGTAATTCCATCGAGCTAAGGACAAGTGAAATAGATTCAAAAAGTAGTATCAACACCTGTTATTTTTTCCGAATGTTTTGTTCATCAAAACTGGCCTATACGCATTTAAATTTTAGCTAAAATATACTTTCTGCTATTATTTAATGTCTAGTTAATTTTCTTATGGGTTTTTGCAAATTACTTAATGGAAGTTACAGTTACACAAGCGAATATTTCCATGCAATTAACCCAAATCTACAGCGCCATTTCATATAACGCACGCGCATTTATTTATTGCATTTATTAGGCATTTATTTATTATATAATATATATATATTCATTCCACTCAAGAACTCTTCATTCGTGAATTTCATTTTAGTTAAAAAGTTAGCAGAAACATAAAACGTAATACTTATTAAATACGTTATAAAATTCGTACTGTTGATGTAACAATACATGGTTGAACTAATATATAGTTCAAACATGTAACAATAGCCGGAAACAATTGGTAGCACGGTTCTGATGCGATATCAAAGCGTGTGTAGCAGGAATTTGTTGTGTTTGTTTTGTAGTTCAGCACAAAAGTTTTTAGTAACAATCACATGGATTATTTGAAGAATATATTGTTTCGATGCCCCACAGTACTTTCAACACAGGACAACGTTATGCGTGCTGATGCACCGGACACAAAGATCACACTGGGCGATGGAGACCCGAGAAGCCCCGTGTTTATTTTCAAGCTCAATTCTATGGAGGTATCAGTGGCACTTCACCTGTCAATCTCACCAGCAGGCTGCCGGTGCGGGCACCAAATCTGCATGAACATATTTCTCCTGTTCTTCTTCATCAACAAAGTTTATAGGAATATTTTATTCGTTAATTTCTCTGTAAGCATGACCACAGACTCATTGTGCTCGAATTGACAGGATTTTTGCTTCATAAAAGAAATTCGTCCAATAGAAAGTTAGCAGAAAAAACACTGCTTGAACACGCAGCGTCCGGCGGGGAGGCCCAGCGATATGGCTGCCGCCACCGAGCCAAGCAAGGCGCGAGTTCTCTGCTATATTATAAATAAAATATAACTCAGTACTCACTGAAGTGAATGACAGAGAGCGCATTTTCTCGTCGACGAACACTTGAGGTCACGGACGGACGGACAGACAGACAGACGGACATGGCGAGCACAATAGTGCATTTTTTCCATAAATGAGAAAATGCTCTAAAAATGAGAGTTGGACACGGCCAGTTACCCCCCGAGGAGTGACCAGCCTTTTACAATGATAAGTTTAACTAAGCTCCTGCAGGCTACTCTGCTGTTATAGAAACTTTTACTCAGTATACCGCAGTATATTTTACTCAGTATAAATATTTTTGCAGATACGTAGCATCTTCCCCGGATGATATATCGGGGTATAAAAAGCGATCGTACCAAGCGATGATCCACTGTTTAGAAAAAATATGTGCCAAACTTGACATGTGGAATAACTATACACAAGGCAGCGCTTAGCAGACCAATGAGTGCTTTGTCAGCAAAATGAAAATAATGGGCATTACCTATAAAAAGCTGCGCATTTATACATTCTTAAACTTGCATTGAATCTAGGTTTATTTACAACTATCTCAAATATCGCTATTTCTAATATTCATGATCAATTTGTTTGAAAAATTCAAATATCAGGGCGATTAATATTTATCGTAGAAATAATTTCAAATTTAACATTTGGTTTTCCTTTGTTTTTGGGCTATGCAGGAGCATATGTTCAGTCTTGAAATGCCTAGCAAATTACGGACCAGGCAATAAGTCCAGCAGCTATCTCAATCAATCGTCAGTTATGGAAAGATTGGGTTCCAAAGGCCGGATCCCTTGTGAATCAAGTCACGAAAAGTACAAGAATCGGCAGCAGGCTATGGGCCTATTTCTTCAGTGCCGACAATTTTATTTTATTCTATACCTTAATGCAAAAAACATCCAAAACTTTATTGCTAATATTTATTCTTCAAGAAATACTAATTTAGCTATCAATAACATTGAAAATAAACAAATTGCAGTTGTTGACGAAACCAATTAATGCTGTTTAATCTAATAACGAGATGAGCATTATTTTAAATGGCCCAGCTAGTCACGGGCGACTCTTTCAAGTTCTTTCTCAAGCTTCACCGCGGCTTGCTACTGATGATAATTTAAACTATCCCAAGTAAAGATGTCTTTTTAATAATATTCTATACATTTTCCTACTCTGTATTACAAGTGTTATTTAAACTTTAAAATTCAATCGCCATATATGGCGTTTTGAATTTAACGTCGCATCAACCACACTCTGAATGCATTAATTTCGAAACACGGCAATTTGGAATTCATATAATAACAAATAATGGTCGCCGTGTACAGGTCTTTGTATTTAATTACGTGTATTAATGCCACGTATAACGTGAAGTTCTCTCACGTTATCATCACGTCAGCTCAGTTCTTCACTCCCCTCGCCCTGTACAGGTCATTGTATTTAATTACGTGTATTAATGCCATGTATAACGTGAAGTTCTCTCATGTTATCATCACGTCAGCTCAGTTCTTCACTCCCCTCGCCCTGTACAGGTCATTGTATTTAATTACGTGTATTAATGCCACGTATAACGTGAAGTTCTCTCATGTTATCATCACGTCAGCTCATTTCTTCACTCCCCTCGCCCTGGCTCGGCTCCAAGAACGTCAGGCGCATCACATCAAGTCGTGGCTGAGACGTGACGCTATTTCTTGTCGTAGAAACCTAATACGACGCTCCGACTCTTTCGTTGTTGATTTTAATCTATTCACAGTGAGTTAATTAGATAGTTTATATTACTCGACAATTTCATTTATGTCTGGACAACATACCTGAAACTGCAGCTAAAAGAACACTGCATGACATTTTTTTTAATTTTGGTATTTATTTACTAGTTATTCAATTATTTATTTTTGTTCAGGAATTAAATTTTCGTCGCCAAGGGTTACATTTTTATCGTATAATTCTTAACGCTTAAAGCCTGAGTTGACTTTCTCCATTTTTCTATATATTCCCTATGTACGGCGCCAGAGGTTTACTATAGTCATGCGATAACACATACTTTACAATATTACATTGTCAAGTTACGATATTTATAAATAATTTAAATCGGCATAAACACTTTTTGGAGTGGCGGTGTCAATGAAATACCATTTATCAATGAGATTTAAAAATTTTAAGCGAAACAAAAAGAAAATTTTACGTAATTTTGATCATTTACTTTGTATGATTTATGATGCAGTTATAAGTAATGAATCTTAATTAAAATAAGTTCTTATTTATGTTTCAATGATGAAATGAAGCGGAATTATAACTATTATGTTTCAAACATCTCGCATCACTCAATAAATTAAAAGAAAATTCTTCGCATACAAAACCCATACAACGCAAAATTTCCAGATTTCAAATGAACTGAAAGCTGTTTAGTAAGTAGAATCTCTTTCACACTTTCATTCTCAAAGTCACACTTAAAATTAAAATATAAAAGTTTGGAATATAACGTTAGCGAGTTGAGCTGAGGTTACGTTTGTTCCGAGCGTAGCTGCTAACTTCTCGGAATTTTATTCAAGTGCGTATGTATGATTTATTGATAAAAAATATAACTCAGTACTCACTGCAGTGAGTGACAGAGAGCACATTTTCTCGTCGAAGAAAACGTGAAGTCACGGACGGACAGACAGACGGACAGACGGACGGACAGACGGACGGACAGACAGACGGACATGGCGAGCACAATAGTGCATTTTTTCCATAAATGAGAATATTTCCTAAAAAGATAATTCATAACATCCGAACATACACTACAACCAAAATCTCAGTAATGCTCAAAGTGTTAAGTAGTGTTAAAGCCTGCACAGTTGATACGATCGAGCGCCCGTGCTGTGGTCATGCGCTGCAACTATACAGAACTACATTAACTCGATTCTAAGCTATTACCCAATTGCAAATTCGTATAATTATCGTTGATAGCAAATCTCGAAATGATTTTTCTTTCACAGATTCATTAAATTCCTATGTTGTGCCTTTGATCAGGCTCATGATGAATTCTTAATATTCTTTCAAGCGATAAACTTGCTACTTACAACTCAACAATTAATTTGTAGATTATTTGATGGTCTTCAATGACGTGATATCCCATATTTTATGTAGTTTAAATATTCAATTATCTCAAAGTTTCTCGAGCATTTTACTAAAAGTCGCGCGAGTAAGAATCCAATCACTAGTAAAAGCAAGAACCACTTAATTAAAAAATATTTTCAAGCAGACAGTAGACCTGCTGCTCGAGTTGTTACTGTTCATTGATTTTAAAATCTTCAGTGAACGAAATCACGTGTACAGTCACACGTAATAATTTAGCTTCATGAGACAAAACCCATGCAAAATTAACTCGCTCAATTGAGACGAAGCTTCATATTTGTTTGGGTGGACATTGAATTTTCTGCACTAAAAAATTTATGAGTGAATGAATCCATCATGGCTCAGCCTGATAATGGAAGCCTTTCTTCGATCAGAAATATGATTGCAATATATAATCTTTAATATGGACCACAAATCATGCTTAATTTAAAATTATTACGTACAAATTGCTGGCACTCACCTTGTAGCCCGTTTCACGGACGGATATTTCAGATGTTCGGGTGATTTTGGTCACCTTCCTCGATATGGTCGTCTGAGTCACCTCCATTCTAACAATTTGTTCCACCGAGGGACTCACGACAATCCCCTCAAAAGATTATATTTCTGATCTCAAGAAGTTCTCCGCCCGTAAACTCACGAGTCTCACTTCTCCGCCCGTAAACTCAAGAGTCTCACTTCTCCGCCCGTAAACTCAAAAGTCTCACTTCCCCGCCCGTAAGGCGTAAACTCAAGGAATTTTAATGAAAACAGTTTTTAGAGGCAGATCCCCCACCGCACTGTCACCCACTGTATCACGTTACACTGTTGCTAGCAACACTGTGGAGTAGAGGACCTGGATATCAGTATGGGCCAATTACATGTTAAAACTCAATACAAAATAAGCACCAAACGCAGTAATCTTGTTGATGAAGAAATTTATTATGCGTGTATTACGGTCAAACGTAAAACATTAGTACGCCTTTCAAATGAAAACTGTTCTAATAAATTTACTCTGCATATCAAGAAGAGGCAAACGACTGCTATTTCAATCTGTGCTTAAAATGGTGCATAAAATGTCAATTGTGTATTTTGCAGTTCAATTTACTTGAATTTAACGATAGAAAAACGTAATGGTAATTAGCAGGTGAACTTAATTTTGTTAATATGATCCTGCATTGAGGTAAGAATACCTGATCGAACAAAATAGTTAATCATTTTTGAAGAAAAAAATCCAAACTCCTGTTTAAAACTTAAAATGATGTACATTCTTAATTAAGGACATAGTTAATGAAAGAAGAACAAGAAATTTCCAAGAGGCCTTGAATATTTATATGGACAGGGCAGTTCAGGGTCTGAAGGATTGGAAGAATTAATTCACTGATCAAGGAGGAATCGTGCTTTTTCAGGCGCATTTGTAGTTTACATCAATAAATGTTAGGTAAAATATCACTATTCAGTCCCATTTCTCTATACAATTTAGCGAACGTTTATGAAGCAAGACGAACGAGGATCGAACTATCTAATTCGTAACTTCTCGGATCTAAATCACGTAACTAAGTGCTGAGGTTTTCTGAATCAATAATGGAGGATCAAATGATTAAATAATTGATTGGAATGTCTTCTGAAGCTAGAGAGAAGTGAAGCAGTGAATGGGCTAAGAGGCGCTCATGCAGTAGCGCTGCCAAGAGTCGGCACGAATATAACCTCTGGGGGCAAGCTGCTGCAGCTGTCCACTGAGAACCACTGCACGAACCAGTGGCAACACTGCATCACGTCTACCTTGTGTGGCAACACTGCACGAACCAGTGGCAACACTACATCACGTCTACCATGTCGTGTGGCAACAATGCATCACGTCTACATTGTCGTGTGGCAACACTGCACGAACCAGTGGCAACACTGCATCACGTCACCATGTCGTGTGGCAACACTGCATCACGTCTACCATGTGTGGCAACACTGCATCACGTCTACCTTGTGTGGCAACACTGCACGAACCAGTGGCAACACTGCATCACGTCTACCATGTGTGGCAACACTGCATCACGTCTACCTTGTCGTGTGGCAACACTGCATCACGTCTACCTTGTCGTGTGGCAACACTGCATCACGTCAACTTTTTCATGTGGCAACACTGCATCGCATCTACCTTGTGTGGCAACACTGCATCACATCTACCATGTCATGTGGCAACACTGCATCATGTCTACCTTGTGTGGCAACACTGCATCACATCTACCTTGTCATGTGGCAACACTGCACATCATATGGCAATACTGCATACATATATACTGTATGTATGAAGCAGTGTCTACCTTGCCATTACCACACCGCTTTATTGTCAATAAGATGAACAGAATTCCTCCTCATGTCCTAAAGTGAGAAGCTTCATTTCATCATTTATAGATTTTCGAGAAATTTATTACCACACTTTATTCATGACTGATCCGTTCAACCAAATCTTTTTCTCCAGTATTGAAGAGGCTCACTTCACTCTTTAATCTCTCTTCACCAGGTAGGAAGAGTCTCACTTCACTCTATAAGCTCTCTTCACCAGGTAGGAAGAGTCTCACTTCACTCTATAGTCTCTCTTCACCAGGTAGGAAGAGTCTCACTTCACTCTATAAGCTCTTTTCACCGGGTAGGAAGAGTCTCACTTCACTTCATAATCTCTCTTCACAAGGTAGGAAGAGTCTCATTTCACTCTATAATCTCTCTTCACCAGGTAGGAAGAGTCTGATGGCTATAATAAATCATCTTCAATCATTGACACAATCACAAGAAGTGCCAGATTTCAGCTGTGTGTTCACCTAAGCTGCGTTGTGCAGCGCGCGATGTCTCGCGTCTTGAGACGACGTCTCGAGGCTCGTAGCGAGACACAATTTATTGCAGCACCTGCGAGACTCGTGACGTCACTTTCTCCCATGGCCGCAAACTTCTTTGTACATATTACTCGGGCCTTATATATGATTATTTCTTCTTTATTTCTATTTTGAATTGGTAAGTGCTCGTGTTCAGAAAATTATTTGGATCGTTAATTTTTCCCTTAGTGAAGTAATCACAAACACTAGAAGATGAATTTAACCTGATCGATCCAAAATTTATTATCATCAGTAAGGTTATTATCAGTAAGGTATAGTTATTTATTAGCAACAGTAATAACTAATAACTATGCATAAAAATTTTCCCAAGAAGAAATTGACCTCGTATGTAGTGCCTCTTAGGTTGGCTGCGCCTCGAGGGTTGATTCACACTCGAAAATCTCGGCAATTGATTCCGAAAATTTTCAATGTTTATATAAATCGTGCACAATTAATCTGCTTCTTCCACTTTCATTTCATCAATCAGTATCGGGTTATTCAAGTTCATCAAAAAAAATGTCAAACCAGAATTCAATGAATTTTAACTTGTTCCAAATAGTATTTGCATGCACATTTTACCTACATTTTCGTTCGCTTGCACCGTGAGAAAAACCACTCGGCAAAGGCACGTCTGTCAAGAGGTAGGAGATGAGATGTCACCTCTTAACAGCCCTTCTTGACAGCTTCGCTATTCTCATTTTTAAATATTATAAATAACTTCGATCTTAACATGACATTGTTAAGATTCATGCATTAGTTAAGATTCATTGAATAGCGTGTCATGCACGCTATCCTTCTTTCCTTCAGTAGAAACTTTAACGGACTAATGAATTACTTCCTTCATTGTTGTTTTCACAATACCGCCCGCTGTTGCCAGTTACTTTGAAATGAAAATCGATTACAATTTTTAATTATCGTGACAACATTTTTCAGAATTGAAAATAGTGGAATACCATATCAGAATCTCAATTTAATTTTACAGAAAACCCATTTTCAGAGTGAATATTAATTTAAAAATTCAATTTGTTGCCATATCACGATACGTTCATTATAAACTTTCTCTTGTGGTAAAAATGACAATGGTTTTTTCAAAAACCGAATTTGATTATATCTATAAGAACACTACCACTTTCGTCCATTAAAACAAGTACAATGTAACTGCAGGCATCGCACTGCTGTTGACCATCACTAAATTTTATTTGGAAGATAACACTCGAAGACGGACACATTGAATTGATTACACTACTGATGGTATATTCCATTAATTTATTTGGAATATCGCGAAATCCATAGAGAAAGCGGAGCGGCACAATATTAACTCTAAATTTGTGTTTAGCTTCAATTTTTTGGCCACACGATCCACAGCGTTGATCTTTGACAGCCTGATGATCGTTGACAAAATTATTCACCAATACAAGATTATGTAATTATCAACTTGAACGCGTTTACGCCGATCATACGCTTGACAGAACGCTTCACCACTCTCACAACTGTATTTCTATCGCTAACGTAATGACAGAAAGTTCGATACCGTAACTCGTATCAGATAAGCGGCGCAGAGACGCTCTTGTCGTTGCGACCACGGAATGCGGCAAGACTGTGAAGCTCCGCCGCGACGAGGCTTTCCGCACTTTAGTGGAGCTGCTAATGGCGGCCGCCCAACCTACCCTCCACGTCACACTGCCTTCGCTTGTACATAGTGCTGCCTAATGTTGTGCGGTCACTGTGATATATTTCTTAGTAATTTCTTGGTCTCACTTTAACATATTTTGACATATTTTGCACTGAGTCCTCTTGGTGAGTTGTGCTGTCTAAATATTAGCTATTGCAATGCCCATTTCTACATAGGTTGCTATGCTACCTACGTACATCTGTGAAGCAACGCTGTTTGCTTATTAAGGTACTGGCGCTGCTTTTTCTGGCTTGTTGGGCTTCGTGATTTTGCGCCAGTTCATCTTTACGCTCTTGTGTCCGATCAGTTGAAAAACGTTGGTGTATCAAATACATTCTTCTTGCCCAGCATTTAACGTCAAACTAGGCGCTACCTTGACGTTTTACCTAAATATTGCAATTAATGCTTAAGTAATACCTATACTGCGGTACTGACTTCCAGTTTTATCTATTTAGGCTGCTAGTAGACTCGCACTAGGCTTCTGCAGTACTAACATTAACAATACACCTTCTTTTTATCTTAAAGGGGTCTTATAAAGTACAAAACTTTACACCAAAATTATGCATATTCGCTTCACCGCACTAATTTTCATCAATTTGGCCTGGTGGGTGGCCACCATTCTACTGGTATTGTCCGCCATGATGTCACCACGCGGCGCTGGCCACGCACTTTCCTCGCACAGGCGATCGACGCGCCGAGAATGTCAGGATGTTATTCTCAGCGCCCAGGGCCCATACTTTCAAAAAAAAGTTAAGAGATCGTAAGTTCATCAGCCAATCATTGACGGCCTTTCAAGCAAAATCCACCAATCATAGACAAGAAAATAGAGCGTAAGTACTTACGTTCACTTAGCGAGTTTTGAAAGTATGGCCCCACTGATCGTTACCTGGGGTGACAGGCACGCATGCCCACACCTGGTGGGATATTAGGAACAATGTCCATGCTAGGATTATTTAAGGTTAACGTAAATCTTATGAAATTATTGAAGAATAGATTCGAAGAAATAATAATGTTATTAAATTAAACGCAAGAAAAGTTTCACAACATCGAATACAAGAATCAATTTACTAGAAAACCGAGAACGTGTCATTATTTTATAGTCTATCAAGGATTTCCTCGACGATATATAATTTAAAATAATTTTAATAAGTGCCAAAAAATCCAGGAATAAAAATAAAACATTACGAGCCTCCATCGAATATTTGCAGGATTGCAGATTCAAAAAGAGATTTAAATTCAATTCAAATTCATTCATTGACTGAGGATAGATGACAGGCAAATTTGTACGTAGAAGTTGGTATAAACTTGTTATCATAATAAACTTCTAATATATCACTAGCTAAATCGATGCACGTTAACGGTTCCCAGTCTTCAATTATGTTAACGAATATAATAACATTTGCATGCTTAATTTGTTACCGAGGTATTATTTTTCATCAAATATTCTACAGGCTTTCTATTTGCCTTTGGCATTCTTTGCTCTCTTGATGAAAATAGCGACTAAATATGCGATATTTTCTCAGTGCCTCCTTGTCTTTGCCAGCCAGTGCACTTGCTGCCTGGCAAATAGTTTTGCAGTTACTAACCGCTTGCTCTTCAGTCAAACACAACATGATTTGCGATCAAATACAACTTATTTTGCTGTCGCAGCTTGGTTTACAGTCAAACGCCGTTCGTTTTCATTAGTTTTGCATATACATATACGGAATTTGCAAAACTAATGCACAAACTGCAAACTAATGCATAAACTGCATAAACTGACTTTGCATAAACATATACGGAAAAGAATGATGGACGAAATATCGATGACTGGAAGACCCTTTTTTACAAACGATAATTCCTTATACTTCCCATTACGAACCAGCTAGCTGTGAGATCCAGTGCAATTGCAGCTTTAAAATGCACCAATACTGTAAATAAAGTATGGCATAAGAAATAATTCAGAACTAAAAATTTAACATGGATAATTAAAAAATAAATAATAGTTTAAACAATGCCTTTACCCTCGTTTCAAGTCGTACAATTCTTGCCTCCGTTGGAATTCGCATGCAACGCACAAATCAGGAATGGAATCACTAAAAATAATTTTCAGGGAATGGATATAATAGAGAAAGTAATAAGTAATAAAGATGCAAGACATAATATCTGTTCAACAACAAACAGCCAGGTTAAATGAGAGAAAGGATCAAAATAATGCTGAGTAAAGCTATTGTTGGCAACACACATTTTGTGCGCGACATTTCTCAGTCCTTATGTATATGGCCCCGCTTGTCCAGGGCATCGCCCTCGCTTCGCCATAAATTTTAGTCGCTTAATTATAAAATACATTATTAACTAAATAAATTTAATATTCAAAATCTATTCCATTCGCATCAATGTTCTTCCGCATACGAAAAGATAATATTCAAGTAGGCGATGGATATCGAGACAGTTTTAGTAAGGACTGTAAATATGAAATTCATTGTATGAATATGACTGTAAATGTGAATATGACTGTAAATATGAAAGAGCCATGAAGCGCAATACATTATACAGGATATAATGAGCTAAATATTTTACCCTCTTGCGCAGTTCGGACCCCATTTGCCGTTAATTTTATCAACCAGAGATTTATACTCTCAAAAATACGGCAGGCAATGCAGCTCCAACACGATCGCAAAATGGCAGAATGAAAAACGAGCACGTCGTTGAATATGTTGGAAAGGGAAGATTTGTAAAACATTTGTTAAAAGACCATTCGGTTGTATAAAAGTCCGCATAGTTACAAAACACACGCAGAGGACCAGACAACTTAATAAATTAATAGCGTCGTAAAATAACTTTAAAGAACGCGGCATGAGGCGTCAACTTTTTATGCGGCCCCCAGGCTTGCCAAAGCCAAATCGCCTCCAAGAGCAACAGTCGATCGCACGCGCGTCGTTGGCCGTGACAACTGCATGCCATATGACCCTGACGCGGCCCAACTGCCCCTTAATGCATTGCGCCATTAGCTGGAGATTTGATTTTTTGTTTCCTAATGATTTCTTTGGGCACTGATAAAGCATAATTTATTGGCAACCTTGATCTTGATTCATAGTTCTCTTGCGAAATAGAGTGAGGTCCATGCTGCGTTAACATGAACATAATTGCAAACATGGTTAATATTATGCTAGGCAGATTCAAGATTTATTCTTGAAGATCTATACTTGCTGCTGAAATACAGCTGAAGTTCTTAAGAACGACCTGCTGGTAATGATCGATATATTTTACCCGTCGAACCCCGAACTCATATTTATGGACAGTGGCAATTTCCTTTAGCGCAAAGCAATATTCCTGTTCAGCCGCATGCAAAACCACAGTCGCTCGATAAGAACTACTTTACATTCCAAAATTCAATCAAATCCGTTCAGTATTGAAAGTCTTATGACTGGTTAAGTTGAGCGTGTAGTTAGATTTTGTTTTGAGTCCGCAGGCGAATTCGAAGAAGTTTCGATTCGGTGGCGCTCTGCCGCGATTACGTGGCGCATTTGGCTTGGCGTCCAATTGGTACACACATTTTTTGATGCATGCAGGTGCATATAAAACTTGCT
The DNA here is from genome assembly GCF_000764305.2 of Hyalella azteca. Lineage (NCBI taxonomy): Eukaryota > Metazoa > Arthropoda > Malacostraca > Amphipoda > Hyalellidae > Hyalella > Hyalella azteca. The sequence goes on along the minus strand of NW_025943380.1, from coordinate 74,756 downwards.
GCAAATAAGCTGTATATTCCTCTCGATAATACTATACACCTTACCTATATAGTCCAGAAAGACCCTGTATTATTCATATATCGAATGTCATAGGTAATATATGAAACCGAATAGGCGAGCTGTTCGGACTACCACGTACGCTCTACAAGTTCCTTATTAAAAAAAATCATTACAACTAAAACAGGGCAGCTCCTGACCTTACTTCGGGTTACTGAAAGAAACGCTTTAAACAAAAGGACTAGTTGTGTACACTGATGCATACAAAACGTATGCACTGCTGACATTAGCACTATAAAGCTTCTTCTAAAAAGCAAAGTTGCTAACGTGATCAAAACTGCTGCACTTCATTTAGTGTAAATTTATACGCATGATCCGTAACACTTTGCACGATACTTATACTCTGGTATTCTTAACTTCTCTTCACAACTACACATATTTCATGTATAACAAAGCGGCTCTCGCCCAGGATATCTCGCATGAGTCATGTTTTAGGCTATTTCAAGCTCAAACCCTTGCGCAAAAAATACCCCCGGCAGCCACTCATCTTCCTGGTGGCTGCACGTCAACGTCTACTGCACATAAGGCCACGTGGAAAAGCTAAGGAACCCAGTCAGGATGTATCTGAATTGTACGTTGGAGGGCGTTATGCGATTGTTACTTCAGTATCATAAAATCGTGTCTATGCTTAGGTTGACCCTAAAGCGTTTAGTAACTAACTGAGGTTTAGCGATCGTTTGATCGAAAAACGTTGATCGTTTTGGGAGCGCAGCCGTGCACCACCAATTTTGTGCACCAAAAAGCCCTGAATCGAACGCCTTGGATCTCTCCGGACATCCACCAATAAGCCGTGAACCACTCGGCTTTGTCTTCCTCCGGCCTCGCATAGAACCTGCCGTGCACCACCAGGCCGCGGATCGAATCTGACTTCCGGGCATCGTTAAATTACGTAATTTTACGTTCACCGCATCTGAGGTTAGGTTTCAGATAGCATAGTTCTGTTCCCAAATTTATCGTCCTTCGACAAGTGGCCGTTCAACCGAGGGCTGGTTCGACCCACGGCCTAGATACGGACGGCTTGAAGTGTTGAAGGCTACGTTCCGGAAGGCAGGAATCATGATGGTCCATTACATCCAGGGCAGTGGTGGTCTTCGGCAGGCGACCCGAACATTTTACCTTCAAATTGCATCAATACCATTAGCATGCTGCCTGCGAAGTGTACGATTTTAATAGTAGCTGTCACTAAGTATTTGGACTTAGTGACGAGTTTATAGAGATATGCACTCAGATGCAGTCTAGCTTCAATTGCCACCTTGTAACAGACTCCTTGTAAAGTTTTCAGTGGCTAAGGATTTTTAAGCAAAATGACTAACGTAACCGCTGGCAATCAGTTTATGCGGGAACTATGCCATTAGTTATGATGAACCTTCTGCCTAGCGACGGTAACTTCGAGTTTCCGAAAACTTTGGGTTTCAGTCAAGTGCATTGCAAGCGACCTCTTCTCTGCAAGCTGGTGGCCGGCGCTGCATGGCGCGATACGCTCAAACATCAACAAATCGTAGAGGTGCTCACAAATAGCTCCTGACTGTCGATCAGAGCGTAAGCTGGTGAAAGACGCCGTGTTTGTTTGGTCAAGTTCTTTCCCGCCTACATCCTTTTCCCGCCCGGCCAGCCGATTTGTCTGCCTCGTACCTACAATGCAAGGAAAGTTCATAATGTCTTGCTTATCAAACCGTCGACGTCATCGATGCATTGATACGCATCTTCTTTGTGATGCCAACTGCTCCCTTTAAAATATATCATCGCCTGATTAACCCCTTAAATGTATGTTTAGCGATACAACTTCTTGGGAGGGTGGTGCTAAAAAAGCCTCAATGTCTGACTCATAATAACAGCAACCGGATGAAAGTTGTAAGGCTCTTGTATCTGATTTACTTTTTGGAGTTGGTATGAACTTCCATTGACGACCAATGATTCTTGATGAAAACATGACTATTATTTTTTTTATAGTTGGGTTGAAGACTTTTGTGATAAAGACATCTACCACTCAGATCTCTGTCAAAAACAATTAAAACACAGTAGGACTAGGAACCATGCACATTAAAACCTTCATGGTGCATCGCACAGAAAAAAAATTCGAACGAATTCACCATTTTTGAAGGATTTTCTACATAGAAGTGAAGCTATGAAATATTTTCTCAGTTATTGTATTATCATCCCCAGAAGATCGAAGCCTTTAAATCTTTTCTTTTCTATAGATTTATGTTGAACAACACTAATAGCATGCGTAACGAATTAATTAAATGTCTTCATTATGACTTTTAATAGAAGGGAGACCGCTTGAATCTTCTGTACCCAGGAGTCAATAATTTTTAATATATAAACATATGCTATGGTGGTTTAGATAAGAAGATTGGAGTAGAAAAAATGCAAAATTGTACCCATGAGTCTATCCTGAAATTAAGATAGCATGAAAGGCAAAAAAAACTAATTAGCTTTCAAAGAGCTGAAAATCATTACGGGAGATCCAGCAAGCACAATGCAGTTTCATTTATAAATTGAAAATGAAAGAACACGAAGCCTGACGAGTTTCCGGAACTGCTGATAATGTGCCGACTTTTTTCTCAGAAGTTAGAACCTGCCGCGCGTTCTCCTCAGAGTCGCGCTGTAAGTTGGCGTGAAGCAGTCAGAAGGAATATCAATAGTGACACGGATTTAGGCTGCTGACATTCTTTTCTATCAAAGTAATGAAAGCGACTCTCACCAGAACTAGAATCATAAAAGCTAAGTAAATTTAAGAATATTAAATTATACATTAATTTCCTCAGATAAAAATGCACGTTTAAAAATCTCTGATCGAAGAAAATACAAGTTTTACTTTCGATGAATTAACTTGGATGTACTCGTTATTTTACCTTTGAACTCACTTGATGGTGAACGTCACAAAACGTGAGAAGCAAAAGGTATAGCTGTCGTAGGAGCGTTTGTGTGATGCGTAAAGGTAGTGATGAGCGGATTTAACAAAATCATTTAGTTAATAATCCCTTTCCCAGAAAACCCTGATTGATCACATCACTTGCGCTTCACCTTTGTTCTCATCCCATTGACGATGATCAAAAGTTCTGGTGACTGCGAGACACGAGTAAAGAAAGGCCACGTCTATTCTCAGGCAAAAATAATGTCGATCAATTTATTCACTCGCTTTAATTTCCCTATTGGCCTTGCCAAAGTCTTACGAACAAATTGCGGCAGCTTGTCTTCAGCCGCAGATAAGATTTTATTACCTTGCCAGGTCTTCCTAGTGCTTTATATTAAAAATCATATTTCCTTTTATGCTTCTATGAACTTCTAATCAAGTTCAGATAATCTTCGAATATATCAGATCCTGAGGTTCAGCCTCTGTTTTACATTTTAAATTTTTATATATCAACGCAAGGCTGAGATCCTCTGCATTATTCTCTGCCACTGCTTCATGAACGGCCCTTCTTACAAAATCTGTTTTATAGCCTGATTTATATCATATCCTGTAGTGTGTTTTTCTATGGCAAGCGAGTTTTAGTTAAGCGTCTTGTACATTTTGAAATTTCCTACATCGTGTATCATAGATCGCTTCTTATCGGGTGTCCTTTCAAACATCCTCCGTCATTAGTTCGAATTAAAACTACTTGATAAAAATGAATTAAGAAAATATTATTTAATTATTAGTTAATTTGGGAATAAGAAACAACCTTACTTTCATGAGAGCATATTATAAAATAATTATAGAAATAATTATTTGAAATTCCTTAAAATTGAGTTGAATATTTATGTTAATTTATCTGGGAATGCTGAAAAAGTTTATTTTACATTTTATTCCAATTAACTTCGGATAGATCAGAGTTGATGCTGCGAATTATACAGCTATTTGAGACACGCTTACGGGACAACTTTTCTAACATTGGTCGTCAGAAGTTCAAATAAAATATTCCTGGCAATAACTTATCAACTGAACCCTGAGTGCGAAGCATGTCATCATCTCGGTAAATAAGGGAACCTTTAAACGCTCCCGCTCTCCCTAAACAACGTCACTCATCGCTAATAAAAACCTCTTTTGGTTGGTAAACAACCGATAATACGATTGAAGGTCAACCTTGAATTTCATGGCAAGATCTGCTCAATGTTAAATAAAATGTGACCGAACGTAAGATATATAAAAGTAATTTTATGCAAATTCACGGACATATTTATCGTAATTACTCGTATAAAGTATAAATTTTTCATTAATTAAATAAATTGTGCGATACTACCTGTACATGGACACATAAATAAATTAAGAATCACGACACTGAATATTAAGTTCTAATTGTGAAATGTTATGTTGTGACAATGTGTAACAAGGAGCAGCTTTAACGCGGCATATTTCCGCACAGATTATAGCAGTAATAAAGCCTTGTGATGCTGCAGCCAGAGATGCAGTATAACCATTAATGCTGCACTCAATATATTAACACGACTCTATAGTATAGAGTAACCGAGCTGTGTCGCAAAGTATCACTGCAGTGCAATTTTATACATCATCAAGACTGCTCAACACTGTAAGTAGCAGCACAACGCAGCAGCACGGCACAGCACAGCGCAGCAGCACGGCACAGCGCAGCGCAGCAGCACGGCTCAGCAGCATAGCGCAGCAGCAAGGCACAGCACAGCGCAGCAGCACGGCACAGCACAGCGCAGCTAGCAGCACGGCATAGCACAGCGCAGCAGCACGGCACAGCAGCACGGTAAGTAGCAGCACGGCATAGCAGCACAGCGCAGCAGCACGGCGCAGTAGCACGGTAAGTATCAGCACGACATAGCATCACGGTAAGCGACAGTGTCGGAAGTGTTGGCAAACTCTGCAGTGAACGCTACGTTGGCAGCGGCAGGCCCTTGCACTCTCGCTCGCTTGAACGTCTCGTTCAGTTAAATACATTTGTTAACTGTCATTACGATACTCAACTTGCCTCTTGCATATTATTTTCGATAAAAAAGTTCATAAGAAAGGAATTTGTTTCAGGAACTTTCCAATCGCCACCCATCATTGCTAAAAACCATAGCAATAAACTTCTTGAATCAGGTATATTGTGCGCTCTACTGAAGTATACCTGTCTAAAATAATGTTATTGGCTATCTAATATCAAGCCAGCGTCTTTATATGTACGGTAATTTTAAAGTATAGAATTTATTAATTTATGAAAATATGTCATAACTTTAGTCCCAGTCTGAGTGCATTAGCTCGTAACGTCTTGAATTATATCAAGAATATTACATAGATCAGCGGCAGGGCCGACATAGCATAATCTTCAACGTCATCACTATTAATATTATTCTAAACTACAGTGTGCTACAATATTGCATATAGTATTCTAATACTACATAGTAAACTACCACATACTATACTATTGCATATAGTATTCTAATAGTACATAGTAAACTACCACATAATATACTATGCTTTGAGGTGAGGACAACGACACGTGCGCGTGAACAAACACACTCACGCACACGTCGGGGGCAGCTGGCAGCCCAAATACGGCCTGGCGCGCGTCTCTGTGGCGGTGCGTTCACGACCACTTTGTGCACCACACGCACACAAGCTGTGATGCGCACTCTCGTCTTGTGTCCACCCAGGACTGTCTAAATGTATGACCTGCATATGCATGTATGACCTACGTGTGCATGTATGACTACGTATGCATGTATGACAGTATGACCTACGTATGTATGTATGACCTACTTATGCATGTATGACCTGCGTATGTATGACCTGCGTAGCGTATGTATGTATGAACATCCGTTTGTATGAACATCTAGCCTCTCTTCGGCCATTACTTGTGATGTGCGCTGAACCTGCATGATTTTGTAAAAGATTACCCTTTTCAAATATAAAAACGCGTTTATGTTGGAGAGAACATTTTATGCATCGTTTATAAGTGCAAATCAACCTGCTGCTGCGTATCAAATTGCTATTTATAAGCTTATACAACCGGGTTAAATGTGGATTGTACCTGTTACGCCTAATTTCAGTCATGTTCACGCGAGACATGTCAGAGACATGTTAGTACTTGCCACAAACATGGGACCGTCTGCAGGGCAGTGAGAGGTGCCCGGCAACTCGCTCATGGCAACAAACGAAACATTCAGCTCGCCATCCAAGAAATGATTCCGATGTTGTATCAAATTTATCAACATACATCTCAAGATATTTCATGGCTCATAATATTCTTCATCGACAAACCGGTGACGGTACAACATTATAAGATCGTAGTTTTTAACACAATCATCTAAGAATTTCGTCATCATTCTATTCTTTGATATCTTCTCACCAGTAAGTCTGCAGCCTGCAAATATTAACTTCTAATGAGCATTCTATAAACATAAATTTTATGAGCAACTCTTTTTTCCAAGCTCAAAATCATCTCATATCTTTCATTCATATTTTGAATCATATATTTTGCTGAAGTTGTTTGTTGATCGATAAATCCGAAAATTCTAAAAATTAAATTTCAAACAACCGCTTACACCATTTTAGCTTGCACGCAATAAATTAAGGGTTTTATAACTTAGTAATAATAATTGATGGCTAATTGATATAAATACTATATAATTGAATATAATTATATAATTAATTGAATTGCTATAAATACTTACTGTAATCCTCCTTGTGTTGGAGAGGATGACCACACGTTCCTTCACTCCCAGGGGCCTGTCGACGTGTGCAAACATGGCTGCCTCTTCTTCAGTTGTAGCTCAGCAACTAAAGCTCTCCAGGTGCGCTTATCTTATCGCAGTAAACCGATTCATTGGTTTATCTATAAGATGAGAGCTTATAAAATGGGTGTTTTTGAATACAATTAAATCAATTAAAATTTTGAATACAATTAATTTTTCAATCTTTTGAAGTTTGACGATTTGTGCAAAAGACCACGTAAGACATTGCTGACAGCTGAGTGAAAATATTTTTTAAACTTCAGGCAACAAAGAAAGTTCGTATTGAATCTGAAACTCAATCAAAAAGAGGGATGAATTAATTAGAAGAAGTTCACTTTCTTTTAAGCTCCATCATAGTCTAACACAAACTTAACTTAGTCGGTGTCGTTTTGACAATGAGCTTCCAACAGCAATGATAAATTGGCCTTCTATTATATTCTTTCCACATACTTGCAATCCTAAATTGTGAAATAAAAGTTGAGTTGAATTTATTACAATCTAAATGTAGACTGAACGGCGAAAAAACATTGGTTCCATCGTTTGTTGGCGTTGCGCTGAATATGGATCCATAAACTAAATGATGAAGGTGAGCTACCGTGACATAATATCCAACAGTTCTTCAGCGGAACTAATATTGTTGATGGTGTTCAACTAATTTCTTCGAATTCCACTACAAAATAAGCAAAAAATTTGACAGGCATTGTGTACGCATAATAGTGATAAGAATGTTCGAGAATGTCATGATTCGTTTCGGATTGAAACCATTAATGTCGTTTCGGATTGAATTATTGTTCTACGCACGCGTGACTGAGACTATGCAGCGTACGTATGTCATACGTCTATAAGACATACGTCTGTGTGACATACGTCTGTATGACATACGTCTTTATGAAGAATACAACCAGGGTTATTTCGCATCAGGCGTTCAGTTCCAGTCTGCAGTGAGCATTGGGTGTTATCATCTCATGTTGGGTGTTTACTTCATCGCGCCACGCACTGATAGGCATTTTCTGCAGACATGTCAGTGATCACTCTGATACTATGAAAATATTACATACTAATGTAGGTCAATATGTTTACCTTATGGTACGTTACACTGAAAAAAATCGTTTTACACAAATGTATCAAGTGGTCCCGCAGTAGTATAGAATGTTGTAAAGTGAGACGATTGTATCCCTGATGGCACCCCACACTGAAATAAACCATGTTTTGTATAGAAGTGTCAGAGACTCGGCACAATGTCGATGAGATGTGTTAACTTATGGCAAGTATTGGAGGAACTGCTGAGGTTACCAGCCTCTGAGCAGGCCGTGACTGTGGCGAGGTAAGCCTCACTCGCTTACATCTTGGCTGCCGCCTTTAACTCTCGCGTTCGCTCCCTCTTTTCTATAGCAGCGATCACCAGCTGAGCGTGTCGCTATTATGATTATTTATACCAGGGCTCCGCGTCGCTGATCACGAGCCCAGCAGCCTCGGCTTTGAAGGCGATCATTAGCGCGATATTGAGACGCGCCGCCCGCCACGCCCCGCGTCTGGGAGCTTGTACACACTACCGTTCTCTTCCAAGAAAAGAAAATTGCACAATTGGCATTGAAAATTAGAGCTCAATCCCTCTGTTTGATTATGACATGCATGCGAATGTAGCTGTTTGAATAATAGAGCATTTCTATACATGAACTGTGGAAACATTCGACTTACCGTATCACTTGAGGCACGAAATGTTTTTCAACCAGTTTCCTACAAGGTTGGGAAGCAGCATGAGGTAGTTCGTTTGAGGTAAAAAAAATGAAGCCAAAACGTGTCATATATATTATTAATGTCATCAGATATCTCATATGTTGCTACCGCGTGCTACTAACACACAACTCTGGAAATAAACATGAAAACAAAGACGTACCAACAACACTAGAATCAACTTACTCTAACACCACTTAGGACAAAAAACAGTATGTCCATTGGATGATCTACGCGACTAGCAGCTCTTCCATGCTATTATCAGCTCTAACGAGGGCGAGTTCCTGTTCGATAACAATGCTTCAATCATGAATTAAGCCATTCAATAATAAATGAAAATAAATAGTTCAAACACACACAACTAGAAACATTTGTCGTTAAAATCTAAACATTAAATTCATGAGCAAAGTGTTCCAGAAAAAATTTCTTTAATCAATAATTTCGACACACATGTAACTTTCACGACTAAGAGTACGAAAACAAAATAACTCTAGAACAATTAAATAAAGACTATAAAGAGAAGACGAGATTAGTTATTCAAACGCACGCGCAAAAAAAAAAAAAAACTCATGAACACGAGGAGAAAAATGGCAGGAATGCTGCATGATTTTCAGCATATCCTTAACGGAGGAATTGTAAAGAAAGTAAAGAAATTGCAGAAAGAAGAGTTAGAAGGTATCATTCACCATAATCTCAATATATCGAAATAATTTTTGAAGTACGTTCAAAACGCTGCAGGAAGAACTAGTCCACCAACAGCCAGGATGGACTTTGATAATTCCCTGAAATGGCGGTGAAGCTTAGCGTGGGCTTACCATCAGTTGACGTCCGTATCAGAAATGATTGAAAAATCTCGACGAAAAAGTTTTAAATGAATTGATCTACAAAAAGGTAGCGAAGCTAAGCATTTAGTAATGCGGACATAACACGAGCGTAACGCGCTGGCTATGAGCGGAACTATTCAAATATACTGTAATTCTAATATATTACCTACACCAACCAAACTGTTGATAGTTTCGATTGTTAGTTTTCAACATGAACATAAGTATAACAAATTAAGCAAATAATTCTCAAACGCCCCTTAATCTCACGGATATAATCCTGTGTAATTTGCATAGTTCGAAAAAATTAAAGCATCGTCGCACATGAATTACAAGGCTTTATAAATGAATAATTTGAAAAAATCTCTTCAAAACAAAACATCACCTTGGGCTGCTTCCTGGAGCCATGAAGAAGCAGCAGTGAGTGGAGTGAAGTGTCGGATAAAGCAATATCGTTGGGATTGCCAGTTGCCTACATTTCTATCGCCCTCGAAACATATGCCTTAAAAAATAAAAATTAAGCATACATAGTCGACGATTTCCAGAACTCCTCTCCAGCAACGAACACGTAGTTTAAATAAGCGTGGTAAGGTATCACTGCTGGATAAACCTACTGATAAACATTTGCAGAGAAGATTTTGAATATATAACATATACTGAAAAATTACGACATATGCAGGGCATGTTGACTCTTTATTATTTCATCTTTTTCAAACTATAATAACATAGAAATAGAGTTATATGTAGTAAGTTTTGTCACATTTCAAAATTTTCATGAAGCTTTTTACTATATAGCTAAACAAGGAGACAGACTGACGAAAAACAAATGAGTTACTGAGTTTCAAAATGAGGCTTAAAGCCAAAAATTTTTTCTAGTTTTTTATTGTGAAAATAAAAGTCTAAATAATCTATGTATAACGATCAGCACATTTAGATCAGCAACTATAATAAGCTATGAATTGACCAGCTTGAAGATGTTACCATCATTAGTGTATTCCTGCACAACAGTCAAGTGATGAAGTGTGGCCGGGGCTCACAATAATAATTAATCGATGGAATGTAACGCTATTCTCCTTATATATTTTACACTCTACGAATTTAGAGAATGAACTGTCCAGCAGTTCAAAGAATAGAAACACACATAGAATAGAAAGTATTTTGATAAATTATGGATAGAGATGTCTACATTATGATGGATAACTAGAAAAAAAATAGAAAGAAATAAATTAAAAATAATTAAGTTATACATGAACTTAGAAATATCTATTTTCGTGAAACATCACCTTTACTTCAACATTGGCCTTAAATGAAAATAGAGTCACAATAAAAATATTCCAACAGAGAATACACAGTATTTCATAAAATTTCAAATAACTGATATGGACATCAGTTAATTGGAACGATTTTTTCGTTTCACTGCGCTTTAGTGATTTCCTTTAGTTGGCCGATTTGTTTTCAATCCTCAAATTATTCATACGAATTTAGTGAAGACAATTCAATTTGAAACAAAATTCAGCTAATTTAGAAATCGGTTTTATAGCAACCCAAACACGTAAAAACATTCAAATATGCAGTAGCTCTACCTGATCACCGACGTTGTCTAATAAGTAGCAAAGGTTAATCAGGCGTTTAGAGTAAGGTTGGGCAGCAGTGCTTACTGAGCAATGTTAAATACCTGGGCCCATACTTTCAAAAAAAGTTAAGAGATCGTAAGTTCATCAGCCAATCATTGACGGCCTTTCAACCAAAATCCACCAATCATAGACAAGAAAATAGAGCGTAAGTACTTACGTTCACTTAGCGAGTTTTGAAAGTATGGCCCCTGGCCACGACGTTATACAGGATGAACAAATATGCATCAACAAATGTGAAGATTAGGTATGCAGGTATTCATGATACCAAGCCGACAACGTACATACTCTCCAGCATAATACTAAGTCATCCTCAAAGGTAGCTATAACATCTACACTTGCTCAACATATCTTAGTGAACAAAATTCAGCAAATGGCAGCAATGCTATCAATCTCACAGCGTGGGCGCAATATACGCAAACCTGCACGATTTGTAAGCTGGCTGGATGCATAACTGATAGTAGCTAAATTTTTGAGTGAAATTGGAATGAAAAATTTGCTATTAAATCCAAAAAAAATATAACTCAGTACTCACTGCAGTGAGTGACAGAGAGCGCATTTTCTCGTCGACGAAAACTTGAGGTCACGGACAGACGAACGACAGACGGACATGGCGAGCACAATAGTGCATTTTTTCCATAAATGAGAAAATGCGCTAAAAAACAGGAACAAACAAAACCCGAATTAAAACATGATTAAACTGTCCTATTAGAATAGAATAAATAGCAGGTGGGGGCGTACACTTAGCATTAGCACGCCAAAAGCTATGAAAGTGTTCAAACTATGCCACCAAAATGAATAAAATCAATTAGATTTAAATAAAATCAATTAGATTTATATAAAATCAGTTACATTTATCTCTATCTACGCCAACCATTTCAAATCTACGGGTCAAAAAGTTCGGAAAACTTCGATCGAATTTATCACGTTTCCTTTTATCAGGAGTGAATTGCACTGCGAGTACCTACGTAAGACTACGTCATAAGGTAAACTAAATCAACCAATCTACAGATATATATTATTACTTTCAAATCTCCATTGTAAATGCATAAGTTCCAGAGAAGCGACTATCAAGGAAAATTAATATGAACAGAAAAATAATATTAAAATAGCCCAAAGTCTTACTTAAAGATCCTAAATACAAGCTGGATATATCGAGTCTTCTATGGCACTCACCAGATCACTATAAAGGTTTAATTTAAAAAGTCGCGGCTCGGTATCTATGCCTACATCTCTAACAATCTTAAGGCAAATTCAACGATAAATACTACTTTGGATACGATCTAAAAATAGCAAGTAGATCCAACGGTTGGCGATGCTGTTCATCTTTGATTTCGAAGAAAGGTTTTAATTTAATACAGCTTGCGTGCACAAAAACCTCAACATCAAAGACCCGCAACAAAACTCCATCAGAATGTAGCCGTATACTTGATTCAAGCATGTGCAATCCATCCTTCACTACTTGACGATGGAGAATAAGAGGAATGCATTATACAGTATATCTGTACTCGTACTTAGAGCACAAGAGCTGTTACCCCTGAATTTTTTATGTCAAGCTCCCCAACTTGATTATTTCACAAACATTAATGCATTTTCAAACACTGTGCAACTATTTAACAGAATTTCAAACATTTTGAAGTTCAAACATGATGAGAGTTATGATTCGTATGAATGTTAGACATCAAGTTGTTTTTGATTGATTACCAGATTCAACCTGAAGCTGCTAAACGATTCTCATCTTTCAAAAGTTGCACGCTGCATCAACAAAGAGTTTACAGGAAGTTTAGTTCTATGAGGAAAGGCGCAGAGTCCACATCAGTGTCGGGCAAGCGGAAAAGCTGCGCATGTTGCCACGCGCTCTCGCCCTCGCCGCCCCCCAGCACCGCCCTCACCACAAGCTCTCCGCTCACTTTACCATCACGCCACGTGTTGTCCAGGCCACCGGTCGTCCTGTCACCACTACCCCATGCTTCCTTTCTGTCCTGTCCACTGACAGCAGACGCCGTTTGTTTTATTGATGAAGACTTGCCGCCAGATGATGGTCGTTGCCTGTCGTCTACAGCCAAGCCAGCCCCTTTCCGGGACTCACTAGCTGATCGTTGAGATACGTTCTTGTTATCTGAACTTGATGATTCGGCCTTGACCGATGCAGAAGGAACAGGTTTATTATTGCCACTTTGATTCTTGGATAATTTACGAACGTCGGGGGAGACTGGCACATGAGACTTACCCTTAGATATATTAGAACTCTTACAGGGGTCGTTACTTTTGCCTCGAGGCTTAGCACCTCTCGAGCTTGGTGAGGTTGACGAGTGACGGTGAGAGGCCTCCACGCCACCGTTATTTCGAGAAGACGTTTCCGATGGACTTGCCCTCCGAGTAAATTTGTTAGCTTTATTTGCTGTGTCTTTGTCGTTAATTTTCGATTTGGCTGATTGGGATTGTTGGCCAGCGTCGGCGGCTGGATTGTTGTTATCCTGGTTGGAATCAAGAGCAGCGCTGCTGCCAGTAACCAAGCAAGACTTGAGGTTAGCGGCTGCTTTGTTGGCAGCTCGGCTGCACAGATTCTCTATTCGAAGCTCTCCGCCTGAAAAATATAAACTCAGTGTAAGGAAATCGCAATTATCAACACTGCCAAATGAAGCAGCGTGAAAGAAAAAGATGAACGCGGAGGAAATAGAAAACAGAAGAAGAGTAAACAAAGGAAGAGTGAAGAGAGATTGACGGAACAGCAGAACTTTAGATGGAGGAAGAAAGATGGGAGCCAGAAGGGGCAGAAATTGAACAGGGATATTGAAATGAAAAAATTATGTAAAACACGGAGAAAATGAGGAACAAGGAAAACCATAAATAAAAATATAACACAGTACCCACTGAAGTGAGTGACAGAGCGCGCATTTTCTCGTCGACGAAAACGTAAAGTCACGGACGGACGGACGAACAGACAGACAGACAGACGGACGGACATGATGAGCACAATAGCGCCTTTTTCCCATAAATGAGAAAATGCGCTAAAAACAAAAAAGAAATTTTAGAGAAACAATCAATTGAAGAAGAAAATGGAAATAAAATAAATAAAATTATGTCTCTCATCATTATAAGTAAGTTAATAACGAGGACATTTTTGGGTGCGACATATGATTAAAGGACACGAATACAACAATAATGAACATTACATTCAATGTTGCAGTGCGCAAATTACTTATCTGTCAATAGACGGTAACTCCCGTAGTCAGGCCTCTAAATATTAATAGGTATCATCTACGACGGTTAATACATAAGTAATTTAGGTTAACCCATGGTATACAGACGGTAACTCAGTCCCAGGCTTTTAGGCAAGAATAACGGAACGACAGATAAGCCATGAATGAAGATAAGAGTAACTTATGATATGCTGGCGGTGAACCTCGTTACCATGTCATCATCTACGAATATCCGTGACTTCAATAAATGTATTAGTATTGTTGCCAGAACTCACTGTGAACATTATATACGAATATTATTGACAACTGTTAGTGTTGTGATGAACAAAATTGTTTAATGTCTTTGGAACTCACAGTGGTCGTTTTTGGGATTTATACAAACATAGTTATACACTAATTTCATTGACCACGGTAAATGTATTGGCGTAACGAGGAGATAATGTCGCCGGAACTCACTGTGAACATTATATATGAATATTATTGACACCGGTTAGTGTTGCGATAAACAAATGGGGTAATGCCTCTAGAACTTACAGTATTCGTTGTTTGTGATTTATACGAACATTGTTATACATGATTATCATTAACAACGGTAAATGTATTGGTAAAACTGGAATATAACGTCGCCGGAACTCACTGTGGTCACCAGCGTGATGCTCGCCGTCAACGGTGACGCCCCACGTGACGGTGGCGCCATGGAAGAGCGCGTGTCGCAGCACCACGTGCAGCGCATCCAAGCGCACGCGGCAGCTCTCCCAACGCACGCGCCACGTCACCTCTCCAACGCGCGCGCCCGTCTCCCCTTCTGATGGGTGGACACTTGAATTACATTTCCTTTCTGACTTTTAAAGATAATTTGAATATATATCAATCAATACAGGCAGCGAGCTCCAGTCTCGATGCTTACCTCATATTTGTACGTTGGAAGTTTTATAAAATTGAGCTCTCTTTTTTTGGGGCAATTTCAAGGAGAGAATATCAATCAGACACTATGACATTTCAATCACTTATTCGGAAGTCCCTAATTTTTAACTTTTAAAATAAAATCATAACACGTAATTTTATCACTTTCTATGAAAAATCTTACTTGGGAAAGAATCGCAGTCACATTATATTGCTTCAAAGATGATAATTAGGAAAATTTCGTCCCTGCCATGTCAATGATCATTCTCTGATGACAGTAATGAATTAATACGTTGAGCGAGGAGTTAATTTAAGCATTAATTAAAGAACGCAGGGGCTTATGTTTAATTAATATTGTCGATGAATCACAATTCCTCAAGGAAAATTCGAATGGGCATTCGAAGAAAACTGTCCAATGTATATGCCCATTACAACCGGAGACAAACTAGGTATGTCTGTAGTTTTTCACTTTTAAAAATAAACTTTAAAGCTCTACCTTTGTACAAGTTCATTATTGCAGCAGAGATATAAATTGAAAAGCCATATCAGAAAATTTTACCTAAGTATTAAGATCACTTGATTGCTTAAATCGCAAGTTTATCAAGAATTAAAAAGCAAAGAAAACAGCCAAAAAATTCACCATTTCATATGAGAGAAAACGTTTCGAGTTTAGCTCCATCGTCAGTTCAAAAACCTAGAATAAGAAAAACAATTAGCGAACTAAAATTCCTAATGAAGATATTAAAACATAAATTTTCCAATGAAAACAAATATAAATGAAGTAAACATGAGCAGTCAAACCCATCTATTTACAATTTTGAGGGGATATGACCTGTAGGCTGCATTTAAACTAGGCTTCTGTTAAAAACATACAGGGACTCTTAAATTCGTAGGTCAGAAACACCGGTCGTGGGGGCTAAAACACTAAAATCACCATTAGACACCAGAAACGTTCAGGCCAGGACGTTTCACTGCTCGGCATGAACACGTACTGCTGAATGAGGGATGTGCGCAAGCAGGCTTTTACTTTTCTAATTGTTTGTACTTGCGTTCTATGTTTTTGGACTCCGAAACGTTTCCTCTCATAAGAAATGGTTAATTTTTTGGCTATTTTCTTTGCTTTCATATTCTTGAAAATTTTACCTCATCGAGCTACTTGTAAATGTTGAAATAAACAGCGTCATTTTTGTTCACAGAGTTTTTATGGGAAAACGAACCAATATATGAGATGAGGAGTTGAAAAAAGTAAATAAAAAAATTAAAACAAATAAGAGCCAATGCAATCCTCACTGAACATAGTACCCCATCACTGTCATAATATAGCGTGCCTAGAGCCTGATATTTTAATTAAGACTCGCGGGATCTCACCGGTCCTGGCGATGTAGACGTTATGCCAGTCATGTTCCCGCTTGATGGCGAGGTTAGCTGCCGTGTGCACGCCGGACTGCCAGCCCTGCAGCATCGCTGGGCCTACGGTGCCCTCGCACAGGTAAGAGTCTCGGACTGGATTGTACCTGAAAAGTCGACCATTTCCGTATTACAACGAAAAAAAGTCACTAAAAATAAAAGCGACGTTACCTCACGCAAACTCCTTCACATATCACACATACAGATAACCAATCCCAGATGTTTTAAGCAAAAATATCTTCAATTTGCTTATATTTTTCTTTCCGACATAATCCAAAAACACCTCACTCAGCAGCACTTGATGTAAGATGGAGGTGAAAGCAGTGAACAGCGTGAAGGATAAAGCAGGCTGGTAATCGGAATGTATAAAAGAAGAGACTGACTTGACAGAAAGCGTGGTGATGCGTTGGTAATTGGAATGTATAAGAGAAGAGACTGACTTGACAGAAAGCGTGGTGATGCGCTGGTAATGTATAAGAGAAGAGACTGACTTGACAGAGAGCGTGGTGATGCGCGCGGTGTGGTGGAGGGTGAAGGTGTGGTGTGACGTGGTCTGCAGCACGCCAGTCTCCCCTCTCGAGACTCGCCAGCCCAATGAACCAGAGCTGCGGCCTTCCAGTTCAGCTGATGTATAAATGATAAAAGTTAGCTTATGAGAGAAGTAAACCAGTTTGTCTATTCCTTGAAATAAAATTTATTTAATGTTACTCTTCGTAGCGAATTCACTTCATTAAGTTATGTAAATCACAATTAAGTAACGTCAACAATATTGCTGGTAAGAGGTTTTACTCGAAACTTAAAAAAAAAATTCAAATAATTCCTAAAATCAAACGAGGTCCAAATTATTCAACTGATCAAAAGAAAGTGCTGTTGATATTTTCCAACAAAAAACTTCCATATAATTCCTCAATAATTAAAATAAGACAGCAGTGAACAGAGGACCTTTAGTGGGCGTTCGAGTTGGAGAGAAGAAGGAGGCGATCTCCCGAGCCATCCTGATGTGGAGCTGATGGCGCGTGTGCTGCTGGTGCTGCTGCTGCAACTGCACCGTCAAGCCCCACAGATGCTGACACAGCTCCTCTTCACTCACCCTGCAACATATCATTTTAATCAAAATACATACGTCAATAATTAAGCTTACTTAAACATCCAACACTTTCTTCTCACATAAATTACTTTCAACAAGTCACAATAATTCGCTGCATTTCGGAAGGCTTTTTCTTGTTTTTTTTTACCTCGTTTGTAAGGTATGTTCATATTTTGTTAGGTATGTCCATATTTTCTTAGGTATGTTCATATTTTATTAGGTATGTTATTTATGGTTTACCATAAAAAGCGGAAATTTCCATCACAGTTACCGTAGTAGAAATTTTTTAATTCAAGATCAATAGAGCCTTGTAACAGCGTTCGAAATCATTGACTTGTCGCGGCGCTAGGTACTCAAATACCAATAAGCAACAAGGTAAATGGTACAACAGCTGACAGTTCTCACGTCATTAGACAACACTACACTCACGAATCACTATGCTTCTTTGGCTCGTAAGCTACAGAATGAATAGTACGACAACTAACAGTTGTTATTAATATGCTCCCCTCTTCGTGTTTGACTCACTTGTCGCGGCGCTACTCTAATACCAATAAGCAACAAGGTAAATGGTACGACAACTGCCAGTTCTCACGTCATTAGCCAACACTACACTCACGAGTCACTATGCTTCTTTAGCTCGTAAGCTACAGAATGAATAGTACGACAACTAACGGTTGTTATTAATATGCTCCCCTCTTCGTGTTTGACTCACTTGTCGCGGCGCTTCTTAACCTCGTTAGGCTGGAGCGTGTAGCGCCATGTGACGTCCATGACCTCGTCCCTGGACACGGCGATGACGTAGCTCAGGGCCTTGCCCCAGCCGCACTCGTACAGCAGGGGGCAGTCGATGCGGCCTTCGCATGGGTCAACGTGCACCCAACGCGACTGAGACTGCGACCAAACCTCCGTCCAGGTGTGGTCGGTCTCATCGAATACTTGTCTGCAATAATTACACGCTTCATTTACATGCCCAAGATACAGATAAATAGTTCAAATATTCGTCTTTGTGTTGTGGGTATCGTTGAGGAACGATTTAGTTGATTATATGCTTTTTACACAACCAAGGCTTCAACGATGCCAGAATATAAACGCATTTACTTTCTTTATATCATAAATGATAAATTTCAAGTTCTCATCACAATTTTATCCTGTACAGCGTCGAGGAGACATACGTCACCACCAATTTCAGAGCTCCAGATTCCAATTATAACATTTTCCATACACCACATATAGCTCACGAACGTGTCAAACGAAGTTTAATTCTAGAATTTTGATAATCTTAATGCAATTTTGAATAAAAATTAAATTGGAAGGAAAAAAATTCAAGTTTGCATGCTAATAGGTTTTCTATGAAGTCACGAGCAAAGAAAATGGTGTATTACATTTCAAAGGCAAAGAATTTATAGGAGTAATATTTAATAAAAATTATACAAGGAGAACACTTAGGAGAGCAGTTGACCTGGCATCGAAGCCGAGCGTCCTGCAGCAGAGCGTGAAGCAAGACGCCCACTCCCCACATCGGCCCTCGCGCGTCTCCAGCAGCCGCCCCACGTCCAGGTAGCGGGGGAACCTCCTGTCTGCGCCGCACCTCTGCAGCGTCCAGGTCACCATGAAATAAATTACTATTATCAACTCTAGATACAAAATTAATTATAAAACCGACCAGAAGAAAGCACCGTTATTGTTTCTCAAACTATGAAAAAATAAATAAGAACAATATTTAATTGAATTATAAAAATGACGAAATGCACAAGCATTATTCATTTCAATTAGTTAACCACAAAAATATAGGTACCATACGTATATAGAAGATATTCAAACAAAAGTAGGTAAAACAAAACATACTAGTATGGCAACAAAACTAGTGGGCTATTTCAACTTAATAGATTTAGAAAGCATGCTTTCTGTATAAAATTTTATGGCAACGCAGGTGCGTCTATCTGTTTGGTTTGACCTAAAATAAGACTATAGGTGTACCTGGCACTGGTAATATTCTACTGTGTTGGCCTCTCCTTTGAGCTCATGCTTGGTAGGAGGCACGGTGCTCTTGCTGGCCATGTTGCAGCGACACGCCGAGCACCAACCACAGTCAAACCAACGGAAGAAGTCGCTCTTGAACCAATTAGTGAGCTCGCCTAGTAGGTGGTCCTGTGAAGTGATCATCATTATTAAACTTAAATCATTGATTAGTGAACTGTGACTATCAAAATAGTGTCAAAAGTACTTTGGAAACCAAACAAAAAAGTGCTTTTAAACCTAACCACATTGTTATCTGGGGAACAATACTGAACTCACATCGATGTCAGAACGCTCTTAACGTCAGTATCTTGACCGCTCAAAAATGGTATAAATTGACAAATTTTCACCACTTGATACATTTACTCACATTGAGATCTAGGGGTTTATCAAGTCGCTCATGAGGTTCCTTTACTTTAGCTTCACCTTTGGCACCTTCTTTGCGAGCAAGAAGTGCTTGCTTTAGCTGAGTATTGGCTGCGCTGTGCAAACGTGCCATGGGTATCAAGGATCGCGCTTTGGCTTGGTTCACAGGATCTTCATAAGTTAAGACACGTTGCAGGTAACCTTGGAAGCGGCTCAGCCAGCGCTGATGTGGTTGCAACTGAGGAAGTCAAACCTCCATTAGCACTAAAACATTTGAGTTGCTATTACTATTGCTCTAGTTATTATAAGGTGGCTGCAACTGAGCGTAGTTATATGAAGCTATTGTAGATACTGCCGTAATTAGTTCATGTTGTGTGGTACTTTACAGAATTTG
Organism: Hyalella azteca; assembly: GCF_000764305.2. Classification (NCBI taxonomy): domain Eukaryota; kingdom Metazoa; phylum Arthropoda; class Malacostraca; order Amphipoda; family Hyalellidae; genus Hyalella; species Hyalella azteca. The sequence continues at coordinate 54,468 of NW_025943380.1, read as the reverse complement.
CAGTACAAAACGAAACATTTCAATGAGATAAACACAGACTGAATAAAAGATTATAACAATATAAAGAAAATATTTCCAAATTTTTTAAGGACACCTCAACATGTTTTAATTATATAGGTCTAATTGTTGACGAAACATTGCTTATTAAGGGTAACAAGTACTTTTCATCTTATGTTACCCATCACTTTAAAGAATTTTATTCAGTTCTTCATGTGCCAGCTTTTATTCTTCATTGCATAGGTACTATTCAATATGAGATACGTACATGACCAAATCCAACTAAAACCTTAAATCCAAACCAAACCTAACTCCTTAAAAACCAAATTCAGGACAATCTTACAATTTCTTAATTTCTTTTGGCACACCAAAAAGCCATGACGCAGTCAGAGGTACAAAATGCAACAGATTAACAACCATGCGCCGGATACAACAAATCAATAATCATGTCCCAGATACAAAAGATTAGCAACCTTGTAAGGAGACAGACGTTTGCTTGTGGCGCCTGTGGCGGCCGCGGTCACAGTGGAGCTGCTCAAGGGCGTCACGACGGACGAAGCAAGTGAGCTGCTGCCGCTTGCACTCCCACTGCTGCCCCCTGTGCTGGCAGACGCGTGGCTGCTGCTGCTGCTGCGTGATGCGGTGTCCGATGGCTTCATGGGCGCACCGTTCACTGGAGGAGGCAGGCTGTCAGTTTGCTGGGGGCCTGTGCACAATGCAACTGCAGGTTGACCCATGGCCTTAACATTCAATGCCGCTGGTGTCACCACAGCAGAGTGAGGCGTTCTAACTGGATTTTTTCCACCATTTGCATTATCTGTAGGTTTGGAATCAGAGATTTCAGACATTTTCACATGGCCATTTTCAAGTGTTAAAGACTGGCGTGTGGGAGAAGGTTTAGGCTTGTCAGAAGTAACTCTAGACGACATCATACTGGCTTTAGTAATTTTTTTAGGAACATTTTCTAATTGAGATCTGTCTTTCTCTGTCTTTTTTAAACTATATTTTTTACTGGGAAAAGTTGTCACAGTTTTATTCTCAGTCATGGAGCTCCCAGGCGAGCTTTTGGACGTAAGAGCAGCCATAACTTTTGAGGTTGAAGAACTGCTTTGGTTACCACTACTGGAAATTGATCCTCCACTAGGTAATCTCTTCTTCTCTTGGGCTTTGTTATTTTTGGTCTTGTCTTGCGGGGATTGTTTAGCAGAGGAGGAGCGGAGTAAGGCTGGGCTGTGCAGTGAGGTAGGACTTGGAAGAGAGCGGTCTGTAGCTGCCCCTCCTGAACCCCCTGCAAATGACAAATTCAGAAAGGAATCCTTGGAAAATAGTCAATAGAATCTTCCAAAATAACCCATTAAATTAAATATGTTCAAAGAATAAAGTTTTCCAAAAATACTAAGCAGCAAGTAAAATGAGAAGCTAAATCATTTCTTTTATATGTAGATAATCATAAAGATAGGTATGTAATCATCCTGCATCTATTCTGCATAGCAGAAACCAAAGACACATGTCTAAGTTTATATAGCATCAGAAGAATCAATAGTCAGATTTACCAGAAGAATTAGAAGTCTTCCAGTTGAGCAGTTGATGGAGCTGTTCTTGGTACATCTTCACTGTCTCCAGGCAAGCATCATCTGGCATGACCAATCGGTCATTGGCCTGCCACAAAAATAGGCTTTATTTTTCATTCTAGCGTGTTACTCTCTCTATTGACAATAGATGTACCTGAAATTTGGATAACACAATGCCTGTAAAAATATAAAAATTTAATATAATTACCAGTGGAAATTTATTCTCAAGCACTTGATCATAGCTGGATGAATTATACATTTAGCTCACTTCCTGAAAGCCCATGAAGAACAATAATTCAAAGGCACCATGAGCCGGCAGCAGCGTTAGCTCCATTGCCCGGCTGTTCAGGTTGAGACTCCTCACTCTCTTTTCATTAGGTTGTTGCACAATACTGCTGCTGATCTGCACACAAGTGAAACATTGGTAACAAAAAGATACAGGTACTACTGCCACACAAAAATAGATAGTATATTTGAGAGCTGAACAATAATAAAATACCAACAGATATTTATTTCTTCTCAAAATACAACACCTGTTACAGATGATAGTAAGGCAAACAACTATTTATATTTATATACAACATTTGCATATACATTGAAGATTCATCAAGTAAAGATTAATAATCCAATGGTTGTAAAGGGCCACACAGTTTATAGGTCCTGTATACATACATATATTTATGGTCTTTACCTTGAGCAATAAAGTGATTGCTTTCTCACATAAGGTCTCTTCATTAGTCAAGAGAAGTGCAACTTCAGGATCAACAGCCGGAGGAATCATTGAAGACATTGTAGATCAATTGCAATATGATGGATTGCTTTCTAAACAATTCTAAACATTTAGTAGCCTCATAAATATTATCCCAAAAATTGCTCCTGAAGAACATATATATTTTTTACCAGTTATATACAGTTCTGTAATGAAGGATAATTGATTCTAATTTTTGAAATTACAATACAAACCTGCCAATTAGTATATTTCTAAAAACCTATCAATTGACAATTCATGAATTTCAAAGCCTAAACATCAATAAAATCAATCAAATATTCTATGTATATCAAAATTGATCTCTGGGAGTAGGAGCACTTAATTGAAACACGAGGCTAATTAGCATTTTAATATTATTTGAGATAACATAAGCAGAACTTAGGGAAAGTAATCTTGACTTGCCACATAAATGGGAAGTGATCTTGACTTGCCACAACCTCCTCAAAATATAAGCAAGAAAGACAGTTTATCAATATTACCGGTACTAACTGGACAGTATTGAGTGCGGTCCTTGATAATTGGTGTAAGACTGAAAAAAAAACTACTTTTAATTAACTTATCACAATACACAACACCAACTAGGACTACAAAGGTCATATGGCACATAATCCAAACTCAACCTGGAAATTAGTATTTCTATTCAGGTCCATGTCAGGAACACATGGCAAACACATCTTGCGTCATGCAGCAGGCGCACAAACCAGTCTAAGCACTGGAATCTCCTTCGCTCCCTAGAAGATATTCAAGTAAACATTTTTAAACCCTGCACATGCCATCCTCCCGCTGGAAAGCAAAACTGCCATCCCCCCCAATCAGCCAATCCTATTTGGTCTGAATACCCTCTCATCCCAGCGCAAGATGTCTTCCGCCTTCTGCAAGTTATTTACTTCAATTGCTCCTCACTCCCCAAGCCCCTTCACCTGCCGCCTCATACATCAGTGTCATCTGCCAATACGCGAAAAAATTTTAAACCACCCGGAGAGAATGCGCCGGAGCCGTCTATCTGTCCTGCATGTCAAATCAGCCTACAGTCAAACGGCCACTCATCATACGGTTATATAAATTTTTAATATAGAAGAATTTGTATCTTTCATTTTTTCACATGACTATATTGATATTGGTTTCACATTGGTTGCCGGTGCGGTTGGTATCCCTGCTACCTTCTTTTTTTATGTTTTTCGTTTGGCTGATTGCAACAAAAGGATATTGTATGTCTCAGCTGATTGCATTGGTGGTCAGTTTTGTAATTGTGGATTGAATCATAGGCAGTTTTTCATTTATTTGTGAGTGAGTGTACATAGTGAAGATGTTATTCTTTGCAATTTCCATCAATAATGACATAACTACAATATTGTATTGCGCTCTTGAAATAAGAATTGTAGCATTACGCATTAAGTTAGCATCAGTGCGTTAACATTGTGTGCATTTGAGGCGGTCCCTTCCAGCTTTCTATCGCTGATTGGATTCCAGTAGCTGTGACGTTGAACACGTTCTAGCGATGATTGGATCCCTGTGACAGTACATTGGATGCATTCAAGCATTGATTGGATTCTTGTGACTGTTACGTTGGGTGCGTTCAAGGGTTGATTGGATTCTTGTTACTGTGATGATGCAAGCGCTGTTTTTTTCAATGAAACAGCTGTGGCATCTTGCAGAGACTCATCAGAGATGATGATGGACTGAAAGTGGAAGTGTGCTGGACGTTCCAGAGAAGTTTCTCCAACTGCCGATGAGTTCTCAATTTGAAAGCTGAGGTAACAAATAGGTGCCATAAATTTTTTTATATTTAATTTGAAACTATTATGTTGGGAGTAAATAGTATTTCCTTCTGTAGATCCATCCCTCGTGCTCATCTGTGAGTGATGCGCGCAATTAACAATCTTGCATGGGACCTTCTCTGTGTTGCCTGACTTGACGTTCATACAATCATAGCTACCGTAACCAAAGCCAATTTCTGATGGCCTGCAAACCTGTTTCTAGTTGCCTGGAACATTTTTTTTAAGGCAGAACGTTTTTTTTATGTGAGCCACAAATTTTAGAATTCCCGCCTAGTCTGTTGTACCTACGCAAGTTACAGTTTGAGCTAAAGTCAGGGTATGAAGAGATGATTTAATGCAACAATCAGTGGTGATCCTCTTCGTCTTTGCAGGGTGTCCACTTGGAGTGGACTTGAAGCCGCAAGTCTGCCAGATGGATGACCATTGGGAACTTGGGCCTGAGAGCTTATAGCTTGTGGTTTTCAGCTTCATTGTATATGAAATAAATTGCTGCCATCTTGTGAGGTTGGCTGATGTAAGCTCAGTACAGGATTGGGTAGAAGTTTACAGGGAACATATATTAGTAAATGAAATGAGTTGCTGCTAATGTAATTTAGATAAGTAAGGGCTGCTAATATAACAACCTTCATTACACAAAAATAATAATAATAATAATAATAATAGAAATATATACATAATTATAATAATATTGAAAAAAACTTAGATGATCTACTTGCTAAATCAAAACATACATCAGCTGCATAATCAGCAGTTACCATGCCCATGCTGGCCATGCATTAACAATTCTATCATGCTTGCACATATACAGCATTACAAGGCACTCATGCTTGTCTAAACCATGGTCAGGAAGATGTGCCAGGTGCGCGGGAATTTATTTTGTCATTTTAACGACCTGCGCGGTGCGCCGTACTATGCTGGTAAAAAAATGCACCGTGCGCCGTACTTTAGAAAGCTTAAATAGTTCTACTATTTTAGTAGACAATATACGCGAGTATATTGACTTTGCGAGTCATAGTGCTATTAGTGGCAAACCAGAGCTTTTTTAGAATCAGTTCATTTTTAATTTTCTCATTTACTCAAGATTCAAGCCAATTTCTTATGTATGATAATGCTGGTATCCAGGATACTTTACTGGTCTACTTATAGGACTCAAAAATGAACTTGAGGGAGAGTCTAAAAAACTCTCTGCTTTGCCACTATGAATTATTGCGAGTTGAACTGACAATAATAAAATGTAAGACATGTCCGGGTTACTTCTGACTCTTCCGCTTGTCTGCCTTGTCGGATACGGAACGTACGGTAATCGTAAACTGCGGCTATTATACATACAAAATGTAAACAGACGGTGTTCAGTGTTGCCATATGACTTTGGAGAAAATTTCTTCTAAAATAAAGTTCTAGATTTCTCATTCACCAAATTTCCGTATCAAGAAAAATCATATATTATTGAAAGATAATTCAAGGCATACTGTACTGAGTAATGTGAGTATTACGTCTGTTCCTCCACGATACTGCTCATGCGCGGCAGCGCGACATAGAATTGATGGCCGGGATTGCGCGAACACGTGCGCGAAGAGAATCAATTTTCATTACATTGCGCCAACTGAGCACCGCAATAGCTTAAAAATAGTGAAAATGTGCGGGAAAATTCACCGAAAACATACATCATCCTGAGTGTGGCCTGACCATGGCATTGATGCTTCTCAAGTTACTTAGTAGGCCTAGCTCCTGTCTTGGTAGCACATGACACATGACACTGACAGTCCAGAAGAAAGTGAACAATTGTGTCTGTTGTGTTGCAGGGCAGCCGGGCAGATGGTCTGGTGGTGTATGTGTAAGTGGTGGTGTATGTGTAAGTGGTGGAGGTCCTGGTGGACAATCATTAGGGTAAACGCGGTATATTCCGACACTTTAAGGACGCATCGAGAAATGAAAAACTATAAAAAAAAACCGTATGCATTACGTAAGTTCTGTTGCCTTGGCAAAGCAGAGAGTTTTTTAGACTCTCCCTCAAGTTCATTTTTGAGTCCTATAAGTAGACCAGTAAAGTATCATGGATACCAGCATTACCTTACATAAGAAATTGGTTTAAGTCTTGAGTAAATGAGGAAATTAAAAATGAATTGATTCTAAAAAATCTCTGGTCTGTCACTATGATTCAGCCTATTCACTTCAGAATACGGTGGCGTAAAGCTCCTTATATTTAAAGCAAGATGATATCACGGGCTGGGTACCGACGGATGCCTTAATCCACGGCTGATTTTTTTTAGTGGAGGTTAAGAGACTTGTGGGGTTGTGGCGACAAAAGCGCCCACCAGCCTGATTTCTGTCAGAAAAAGAAAGCAAAGCAGCAGACTCGGAGCTCTACTAGACTAGGTTGCTGCCCCAGCACAGTGGTGAGCACACTATGGACCAATGCAGTCTCCATCGACCACCACGGCTGATTATTGGTCATCCGGAAATATGCTAGGCGTTTCAAGGCTGATTGGTGCACAAATTTGGTGGTGCACTGCTGCGTACCCCATAATCCCAGGAACTGTGACTGAAACACGGACGACCGGACCCAAACCAAATGACTAAAACCTGGACCCAGATCGGTCCGCCACACCACTCACATGAATAAAAATTTGCAAATCATCTTAATCGACGAAAAAAATTGAAACTTTACATTGCAAATCTTCAAATTTACTTAGAAAACTTTCGTATGACCACCACCTGAGGGTCTCTGAAAGGTGCATCCTTTGATCGTGCTAATCGACAGAGAATGTTCTGAAACGTCCAGAAATCATTGAACATTTTCATAGACTTTTTGTCATTTTAGGAAAATTTCATGCCAGGTCCAGGAGACCCCAGATCAAGTGACTAAAGTGACCAAAAACCGGGCCCGGACCCATGTATTCGGGCCACAGAAAAAAAACAATTTTCGATCGAACTATCCGCCCAGTATTGTGAAATGCCCAGAAAACTTAAAACATTTATATCGAATTTTTGTCAATTAATTCGAATTCATGTCAGGTCCGGGGGATCCAAAGCCTTGTATTCGCGTCACAGAATATTGCATTTTTCGATCGAACTAATCGATAGAGAATGTTCTAAAACGTCCAGAAACATTAAACATTTATATCGAATTTATGTCGATTTACTTCGAAAAATTCCATATCAGGTGCCTCCAATTTTGCAACATTGGGTCCATGCGAAGGGCTCGACGATATGGTTGTAAATTCTTTTTGTTTTTACAAAAAAAAATCCATTCATTCACAGAAATTTTGTTAAATTAATTGCTCATTATACGCTGTTTTTCACGGCTCTTGAAATTCACGGCCCTGAGAGTGAGGCCATGCTTCAGAGAGGAGTAAACCTGCGCCTTCTAAAGTACGACATTTGCTCATACTGTACGTGGGGGCTCGCACCCGACCGAATTAAATCGTTAGACTCATTTTCAGTGGTTTTCAAGGCCAGGGTCTCCAGAGTTATAACATAAAATAACATAGTGATTTCGACGCTGAAATGTAGGCTTGATGTGGCCTGTCGCCGATTCTTTTCCTTTTCGTGCCTTGTTCATAGAAGATCTAAAATCGTGTCATGTGACCGGATCTTTTCATGACTGGCGATAGTTTGAAGTAGCTACTAGACTTCCACCGGGTTCGATATGGTGCTAGGCATTTCAAGTCTGAACATATATTTTTCCATACTGACTAGATTCCATTTTTTCCATATCTAGTCTGTTCTTGAACGCGTTCATACTTGGAGCGCCAACGATGTCATCGGGGAGGCTGTTCCACATGTCGGTGATGCGAAGCGAGAAGAAATGTTGTCGCGTGGAGAAGTTGCAGCGCAGTTTTTTTATGCTAATAGGAACACGTTGAAATTAACTGAGGCCACTTGATGGAATTGGCTGGTTAATGACAACAAATTAGTAATTGACAGTTTATTTTTAGCTGTCGTGACCTGCTTGACAATGGTGACCACGGGACAAACTAGGAGACAAGGGTACGTGGTGATGGCGAGGTGTCAGGAGCACGTGGTGATGACGAGGTGTCAGGAGCACGTGGTGATGACGAGGTGTCAAGAGCACGTGGTGATGACGAGGTGTCAGGAGCACGTGATGATGACGAGGTGAATATCCTCCGCTCCCTATCCGGAAAGCTTAGCCGCCCCCCACCCAATCAGCCAATCCAATTTGGTCAGACTCCCCTCTCGTCGCAGCTCAAGATCTACACCGATTTCTGCAAACTATTCACCTCCATCGCTCCGCACTCCCAAAACCCATCCACCTGCCGCCTTATGCGTCGAATTTGGGCTGAGCACCCCCTGGACAGGGACTTCGCCCCTTTCACCCCCAACATGGTGAAACTTGCCATCAGAGCCGCCAACAATTCTTCCGCCCGGGGTCCGGATGGCCTCACGGTTCTCCACCTCAAACATCTTGGCCCACGTGGCTTCCAGTTCCTCACCCACATCTTTAATACGGCCTCGATTAAATCTATATGGAAAAACTCAATAATTATCCCGTTACTAAAACCAGGTAAACCTGGTAACCAGGGCTCCTAATACCGCCCCATCTATCTCCTCTGTCCAGCGGTCAAGATCCTGGAACGCCTACTACTCCCATACATCTCTGATTCTCTCGTCACGGTATTTTTGCAACATGGCTTTAAACCGGGACACTCTACAGTCACCGCCCTCTTCCCGCTCGCGCACCGGATTGCGACGGGTTTTAATTCACGCCGTCCCCCAGCACGTACACTGGCAGCTGCGGTCGACTTATCAAAAGCTTTCGATAGTGGCGACCACCCTCTCCTCCTTAGCATGATCGCGCCCTCAGACCTACATTGTAGCGGATCTCGCTACATAGAACTAATATTATGCATAACATATCTTTAATTTTTATGTTTCTCATACTAACATACTATAACTAATTTTTATGTTTCTCGTACTAACATCAATATTAATACTTACAATATACATTAAAGTCATACACATTAAATCATATTAAATAATTATAACATCATCACGAGAGTTTCGGAGAAAGCAGCTCAGTCGATGGCAACATCCAAGGCCCTTTTTCACTGGTTCTTTCATAGCCCCTCAAAAATAATCAAAATCTTAACGGTCTGTTTGCCTTCTGACTTCGAGCGGTCAACATCTCTCTCACTTTCACAACTTCGGCAACCTACAGCCTGTTTCCTGCAACGTATAAGTTCAAGATCACGCGCCATCTCCTGACTCTATCTCTGTCAGCAACTCTGACTCTGTCTCGGCCAGCATCTCTATCGGCGTCCAAGCCAGTTTTCCCGCCAACTCGTACGCCGCCATCTTGCCGCGCCCCTGCACCGTCCCTGTCTACTGACGCTCATCCGTGAACATCCAGTGAACATTTGCTGTAAACTTACTCAGTTAACTAACATTCAGTGAATTCATGCTGTGCACTTATTCAGTTAACTAACATTCAGTGAATTCTGTCTGTGCACTTATTCAGTTAACAAACATTCAGTGAATTCTTGCTGTGCACTTATTACGTTAACTAATATTCAGTGAACTCTTGCCGTGTACTCATTCAGTTGACTGATATTATGTGAACTCATTCAGGGAACTTTCGCTAGAGATACTCTGTGAGCTAGGCACATCGAGCACGTTCAGTATAAAGTAGTGTGTGAACTTTCAACGCGCACGCTCAGTTAACTTCGTCAACCTCACAACGTGCATCGAATAACGTCTCCAACGTCTCACCACGCAACCACGTGTATATCAACGCAACAACGCAACAACGGTGGCCCGTGGACCCGCACCTCCTGCATCAAAACGAGCAGGTCACGTGAGCTAAGACAATAAATGAAATTGTCAATTAATTGTGTGTTTGCTTAACCAACCAAATTCGTCCTGCCGATCTCTATGTTTCTGTCTGTCCTCCGTGAATAATTCAAGTTAGCTACCTAGGCCGTTCAGATTCCCTGATTGGAGTTAATAACTTAACGTGGAGTGGTAAATAAAACCCCCACAACATCATAATCTGGTCCGCTTGCTGTGCTGTTACCTTAGAGGCAGGATGGCATCCTGCCTCTATCTGAGAACACGGTCCTTCTTCAGAACAATCCATTCTGGAGTCCCCCAAGGGTCGGTCATCTCACCAGCCCTATTCAAGTACTGCATCTCGGACATACCTCTTCCGGCCCCAACATATCGCCTCGTATGCAGACGACCTTACTATTTTTTGTCGTCCCCGAGGCTCGACGCCGCGGATGCTGACCTCTCTGAGAGCTACGGTGGTGCAGTGGTGAGAGACTTTGTCTCTCGCACCCAGCTCCCGGGTTCGAGTTCCACTGAGGACAAATTCTTCCGGGAAGCTCAGCTCATGGTCAACTCAGCCATTCATCCAACTTTGGTTGATAAATGAGTACCTGGCTTGCCCAGGGTGTTGTGTAATGCAAAAATGGTTCTGGCGGGTCAGCGAGCCAATGATGGTCGTGGAACTACCAGTGGCATTAAAGTGCCCGGAAAAATTGACCTATCACCCCCTCCCTTACCTAGTCGCCACTACCAGGATGGGCAATTACAACAACAACAACCTCTCTGAGCTTCTCCGGGGCGTCTCAGACTGGTCGACTGCCAAGAATCTGGCCGTGGCTCCTGGGAAATCCTCAGTCACGCTCTTCACCCCTGACACTCACCAACCCCGTCTACATCCCTCTGCAACAATCTGCAATGGCATCATCCCCTTGGATAAAAGCCCCAAAATCCTAGGGGTCACCTGGGATACCCATTTTACGTTCTCTCCTCTTGTCAGAGCCATAGCCACCAAAGCCACAGGCTCCTGGCGCATCTTAAAAGCCCTGGCCGGCACCAACTGGGGCTTCTCCAAGGAATACATCATTGCCACTTACCGGACAATTACTCGCCCAATGCTCAATTATGCTGCCCCCATCTGGTATCCAGTTGCCTCACGCACCGCAATTGCAAGTCTGCAAATCATCCAAAACTCAGCCCTGAGACTAGCCACAGGCTGCTTCAAGATGGCCCCAATCGCCCATCTCCACCATGAGACCGGCGTCCTCCCCCTGTCCGCTCACCTGGATCTGGCCTGTGTTCAATTTCTCGCCAGCGCCCTCCAGCCTAACCATACCTCTTTCAACATCGTCTCCGCTCCCCCCGGAGACCGCCCCATGAAAGCGTCAATCAAGACGAGGTTCAGCCACCTTGTGGCGCCTTTCCTGGCTGACGGCATTATGCCCGACGGTGCCTATGAAGAGGCAAAACGCTCCCTCCGCAGGGAGATAGCCTCCCGTGTTGCGGCGACCGCCGTTAACAACGCTGTCCTCACAACCCCACCACCACCGATTGCATCAGAAGAGGCCTCGCTTCCTCGCCCTTACCGCTCAGCGCTATCCCAGCTCCGATCGGGATACTGCAGCTCCCTAGCGTCCTACACCCACACGGTCGAACGCTCTCTTAGCGCCGCTTGCCCGGAGTGCGGGGATCCCCTCCAATCCGTCCAGCAACTCTCCGTCTGCCCCTCCTTCCCCACGTCCCTCAGCGTCTCATCATTGTGGGACACCCCCGTGGATGGGTCGGCGTTCCTGGTCACCCTCCCTGCTTTCGCCCATCTTCCCCCTCTTCCGGTGCCACCCCTCCAACCACCACCAGAGCCTCCACCCACGCGAGCGTGTCGTTTGGCGCAAGAAACAACAACAACGAGGTGTCAGGAGCACGTGATGATGACGAGGTGTCAGGAGCACGTGGTGATGACGAGGTGTCAGGAGCACGTGGTGATGACGAGGTTAGGAGCACGTGGTGATAACGAGGTGTCAGGAGCACGTGGTAATGACGAAGTTTAAAAAGCACGTGGTGTGTGTGGTAGCCAAAGGCACGTGGAGTGGCGTAGAAAAATCACGTGGAGTTGCACGTGGCCCCATAATGAAACATGAACATTGGTTGCTCTTGCTTGTAGACTTAACTAAGCGGTTCATCTTGCTGCTAGACAATTCACAAACAAACCAAGTCTGAGATGCCCATTGAACAATGGGCATTATTTTTGGCTGGATTACATGATGCTCTTTCCCATCGCAGATTCGACTTGAACTTGTGGAGAGGCTATAAGCCTGATGACTTACCTCGATAACTAAAGGTCAGTTACTTGTGCCTTAATAAATATAATTCATTGTTCAAGTTATGCCTATTTTTAAATTTTGATACTTTACTTTTTCATATCATAACGTCAGTGTAAATAATTAACTGGTTTGAGATGGAGTTCTAATGATTCAATGCTTATTTAAACGGTCAAGTTTCAAAGGGATCATATTTATTAATTAAGGACCGATGTTTCGTAGGAATAAAACTCGATGTGATATTTGATATCTACAATTTATTCAATGCATAAAGGGGCGTGTCTATAAATGATCATAGCAATTGTGTAATCAACTGCAATCAAGTCAATTCGAAACTCTTTGAAGTCATTTTTGAATATGTTTTTTGTTAATTTGAACATTTAAATTTGAAATTCACTTCAATTATTTATCATTCTTTTGTTTTATTGAAGACCTATAAAGTCATTGGGATTTTTAGATACGTATATACACTTCTTGTATACGTATCTATAATCAGACACTTCTTGTTTTTTTTCGTATAATGATTTGTTTAAATGGATGAACCTTCACACATGCACTCATCATTTTTTGAAAATAATCGTAAAGGTTTTTTCGTTTAAACTAGACGCAGTACTTGATCTTGGAATCGGTTTATCTTGAAACGATTGAAGCTGAAATCAAAATTAAATAAAAAATAACGCTAATGATTTCCTTTCTAAAATACGAAATGCTGGATAAATCTAAGAATCATGCATTAATAGCTGAGCATTGTTTGCAAACAATATTTAAGTTAGTGTAATTTTTACCCAACAGCGAAAACGTTCGCAAACGTTTACCTAAAGTTGAACACGTTTGCTAAAAGCGCGAAAAGTTCAGGGAATGAGGAGAAAAAACAGTAGGCCCATAACCGGTCAACAACAGCAAGACTTGACATAATTGACTTTGTCGATAGATATGAACGAAAAATTACTTGTTCTGATTAATTACATATTCTCCACTTGTCGGGGTCGAGTTTTAGTCAGTTGGTCCGGATCCGCCGGACCTGACATGAAATTTGTATAAATTGACAAAAATTCGATAGAAATGTTTTATGATCTATGGACGTTTCAGAACATTCCCTTTCGATTAGTTCGATCGAAAAATGCAAGTTTCAGTGGCTCGATTACAGGAGGCCGAGGTCCCCCGGACCTGACATTAATTTTTCAAGTAAATTAAAAAATAATCGATGTAAATATTTTAAATTTTCTGGACGTTTCAGAACACGCTCTATCAAATAGTTCGATCGAAAAATGCATTTCTCTATGACCCGCATACATGGGACCGGGTCCGGGTTTTAGTCACTTGGTCCGCGTTCTCCCGGACCTAACATGTAACTTTCCCAAGTAAATTGGACTATTTACAGGTGCTGAGTTCAGGTGTAACAAGTGGTCCTCGTGCGGCTACTTCCTCAGTCCTCGCCTCCAAGCCGGCAACGACATTATTTACTGGACCGTTGCCAAAGGAAGATGTGTATCACTACCTTCCCACTTGTACATATTCAGAAAATGCTATTTATCCCAGCCAGGTGAAGTGGCTGGAAATTCTGAGTCGGCTGGTCTTATAGTTATAGACCCTGGGGCGCAGGAGAAAGAGCTGCTGGAAGTTCACATGACCACGAATTCCCAGATTCGGCATTACAGTGATGAAGAATTCTTAAATAATAGTGATGCAACCCAAATAAAGAAAGGAGAAAAAGCACAGCATATTACTGGAAGTAAATGCAAGGGTGACGGATCTGTACCTGATAGCAATAGTTTGCGTTGTCTTGTAGACTTGGTAAAGCACCTGCAAAGTTGAGAGAACCAATTTGCACACACGAAAGTGCAGTTCCAATAGATGATGCCAACTCAAGGGTAATATTCATCCGACCTGCAAACGTAGATGCAAAGAGGATGTTAACTTCACCTCAACAACTTTGCCAACGATTTAAATACCCTGCTAATGGATGCACAAGCAAGGTGAGATGTCAGATCTGCGCTGAGGACCATTACTTCAGCATGTGTTCCGCTTCCATCTGATTTCATGATTCGATTAACAAATTGTCTTGCTGATCTGCTCTCTCTTTCTCAGCATCAGGAATCTCCTCCAAAGTCCCGCTCATTGATTGCTGTTCGGAAATAGACACAAATATAAAAGTTCAAAGCAAAATTTTATTTGAAAGCCATAGGATTATTTCCGGAATTCAGCGGTGACTAAAATTGCGAAACTTCGTTACGGTTCCTGAAGTGCAAATTGGAACGAGAGAACACCGGGCGTTACTAAGATTAATCTAGAAGCTAAAATTGGGTCTATAACAACGTTCAACAATTCAAGTAATTATATTCACCATTTCCACTTGAGCTGCGCAAGATAAGAAAGTGGCTGCATTCCCAGGCTAACCTCTTCAAACAATTTAAATCGAGCACAGATGACGCATACGTTTAGGCTAGCTAGCAGTCTAGCACCTGTTGACGCGCAACGATTACGTATATATAGTAAGAGAGCTGTAGAAGTCACTGAAGTACATTCGGAGTTATACAGTAGAAAAAGGACTGGATTTTATTTACATCTACGAAATTGAATCGGGCATATTCAACTCCTGAATAAGATCCGTTAATTTCAATTTAATAGGCAATACTATATGTAACTTACTAACCTTCTAAATTAATGACACTGGCTGATTGCGTGTAGAAGTGGCATAAAAGCCTTTCAGGGGTAAAATGTTAATGGTTACAAGTACTACTACAACAGAAATGATACACTGTCCGGCCCAACTTGAAGGAATAAGATAAGCTTAAAGCATTAAAACGCAAAGAGAGGCACAGAGGCCGGCGATGATACCAAGAATTATAATAAATGTGCCCATGACACCAAGAATGTTGGGCCAGACCAAAGAGGTGACACTGCATGCGTTAAAGTAACAAATTAGGGACATTGGCATGTATTGAGTCAGATCGGTTAATAGGAAGTGATCGAGGTTGCATCACGTTTACAGCAGCAAATACTGCATCAAAAAGCAATTTTAGAGTCACTTCCATGCTGATTTTCTTAAACAAAAACCTTCTCTGAAATCGACGTGCTTCAAACCTAATCTTCTTGGTCACCGTTACATTAAATCTGAACATAATTTCTAACAAACAGAACAACATTTCTAATATTGCTGCTACAGTCCACAAGCATTTTAAGGTAGTTTTGACAGCCTCAAACCTGTCTGCACCCTAATCTACAAATGTTATTGCTCCTACTGAACGTACTGTTGTTGATCCTAATGCTCGTGCTGTTGTTGCTCCTGCTGATCGTGCTGTTGTTGCTACTGCTGATTGTGCTGTTGTTGCTCCTGCTGATCGTGCTGTTGTTGCTACTGCTGATCTCTGCTGATCGTGCTGTTGTTGCTCCTGCTGATCGTGCTGTTGTTGCTCCTGCTGATCGTGCTGTTGTTGCTACTGCTGATCGTGCTGTTGTTGCTCCTGCTGATTGTGCTGCTGTTGCTGCTGCTAACCATGATGGTGTTGCTAGTGGGGTAAAATCTTCAACACCAGGTGAGGTATATTCGATTGGCAATGAGTTTGGGTCTGGTCTTGGTGTTGAAAATTTCGAATTTGTTTCAGACTCAGACATGTCTGGTGAAGATATTGCATCTGGTAAGGAGTGGGTTTCTGTGGTTCCTGGAAGGCATGGTGGTCAGAATGGTGTCAATTATTTGTCTGCTTCATCCTCAAAACCACAGTCCGGTTTTAGGCACTGGTCGTCGTAATCCTAAGGACAATGGTAAGTTGCCTTGGAGTGCGGGAATCGATACCGCAATCTAGTGAATCTCACATGAAAACTCGCGGCCGTCTTGCTGTCACTCTGTCTTAAAAACACTCTGTCTGTAGCCTCAACGCTTATAAAAATGTCTCACGGTCGGTGAGACATTTTTATAAGCTGTAATGAACATTGTTTTTTAAATAACTAAATTCAATCCAAGTTTTATAATTCTATTTATTCGTCTAATTCGTCTAAACTCCGATGAAGTAAACTAATATTTAAAATAGTTTTTACTGTAAATTCAATTTTACAAGAGTACTATACTTTGTTGCAGTTAGTTAGGCACAATACTTTCAAGCCTGCTCCTTAAATTGCAAATTAATTGTTTGCAATTCCTGAGCTGCAACAATTTTCCACGGTTAACTGTCAATCCACTATATATGGCTAATTTGTGGATATTTTCCAACAATTTTTATCACACTATAAAAGATCAGGAAAAAAAGATAAAATTTAATCAAAAAACGCCTGAAGGCTGTAAGAATACAAACAAAACAAGAAAATACAAAGTAACATCGGCAATTTTAATTTTTGCTGCGAAAATTTCAATAAATTCAACATGCTATAATAAGTTTGTTACATCTTTCACATATTTTTCAGCTTAAAAATACGAGACTAAGTTGAAAAATTATCCTCGAACAATCTACCTATTACCGAAAAATGGTTTAGAAACAAATAAAATTAAAATATAATTATTCATGCTTAACAGCATGATTTTAGTTCGATTAGCATTGAATGTGAATAATTTAATAAATAAAGCATCGAATCTAATTAACAATTGCAGAAGTTATATTATTGTAGAGGCGTTGAAATTTTACTTCATTACTTTGCGTGACGATCACTCGTCGATAGGCATACTTGCGTATGCATCGAAACTTCGCGTGACCAATCTGGAAAAGCTGTCGAAGTTGAGGTGAAAACTATGACCGTCCATGGAGCTGAATTACATTCAAGTTATATTATTTTAATTCATCGCTATGTTCAATACATATCAAGTTTCTGGGAATCCTTTCAACGACAGGATTCTTCTATTTAACATATAAATTATCGATTCGAGAGATTGATTCGTAATGTGCAGTGGATTCGTCATGCAAGAACGAATACAATGGCAATTATCATATGCGTTTAAAAATTACTTTTAAAGACAACACTCTAAAGAATACAGTGTCTCCTATGTTACACATCTACAATGAATTTCTAATTTTATTTCCATATATTAAAAAATAATTTTTTTAATATTAATGGAATTGGAATTGGGGTGCGTGGTGACCTACGGTCACGACCTTTAAATCGGTCATACACGCTGCCTAAAAAACTTTTACTAGCATCAAAAAAATTAAAAGTTCACACTCTTATGTTAACAAAAAAGTTCAAATATACCATAGTCACAGCTGTCCTAAGAAAAAATATAAAAATTTGACAATCGCAAAAAAATTAAAACCACGTACTAAAACAATTCGGCACGTTCACACGTCTTCCCACCCTCCCCTCTCTCAACCCTCCATTCCTCAAGACTCCACTCTTATCATCCTCCTCCTCTCCCTCATCCTCCACACGTTTTCCAAATATCTCTTCTTCACACTCTCAAACATAGCCGCAGTTGCTCCCTCAGACAGACCCGTAATTATTGCCATCCACTCATCGCTTGTTCTCTCATGCCCCACCTCGTTAGTCTCACCTTTCTCATTCAGAATCACCTCAATCATAGACTGACGCTCTCTCTCATACGTCCCACATTCCATCAACAAGTGCTCTACAGTTTCCTTCTCATCCCCATCACACATAAAACATTTATCTTTTTGGTTCGCCTTACTTAAATTCGCGGCCTTTGTTCTCTGACATCCTTCATGGTCCACACACATCCCTAAGTACTTGTACTCATTTGTCCTAACAAATGAGTACCTAATATATGAAAAAAAAATGAATTATTTATTCTGTCAATTGATTTATGCCTTGTCTTCAACTTTGCACAAGTGTGCAAAATTTCAGATTGATTGGACAGGTAAAAGTGTGTTGAATATCGATTATAAGATTTGTAGGAGAAAAAATTATTTTTTCAAGTTTTCAAATTACAAAAAAGAAATTATTTTACATTTATATATTCTGTTAATTGATTCATGCATTGTCTTCAACTTTACGCAAGTGTGCCAAATTTTAGATCAATTGGACAGATAGAAGTGTGTTAAATATTGATTATAAGATTTGCAGCAGACAGAAAAACAAACAAACAGACAAGGAGTGAAGTTAAAGAGAAGTGTTGTAATGAAATGATTCCAAATTAACATTACAGTCGTAGATGTGGGTTCCAATAATAAATTTGAGCCTACTGTCCAGTCTTTAAAATTGATCACATTTTTTCTTTTTACAATGCATAACTCGACAGTTCAATTAAATTCATGTATGTATAAATTGGAGTTTGAATTACACGTACAGCTGCACAATAAGATGTCAAAATTAATTCGAGTGAAGCATAGTTACACGCCTGACAGTATATGCAGACTCCAGGGGCCGTATTATCAAAACTTCGTAAGTACGCAAAATCGACTTACGAGTGGCGTAAGTGCTGACTTGATGATGTAACTCTAGAGGTGGTACAGGGTGCGGCGCGGGAACTTACTTATTTGAATTGCGCGCCACGTGGCGGCCATTAGTCCTAGGAAGGTGGCGCCATGCGCAATATGGTGNAATCCGCTTAGAAATTTCATTGCTCATCGAAACTTAGAAAAAGACTAAGATGAATGTTCAAGAAAGCTTTGATTGTGTTGATCGATTATTGATTCTTTTAAATTCAAGACAACAGTGTTCTTAATGAAATATCTGTACCACTAATCCAGAAGTTTCTGTCTGGCCGAACTATTTATCGCGGACTTTCATTTAAGCAGCACGCGAGTCCAAATGTATTGACTAGTTAACTCGTCAAACTGATATTTCATCGGAGAGTGAGATTAAAACTAGAGTCTCAAGTTTTGACTTCTGATCGAGACTTTCATGAACTCGTGCTTAACACCGCACAATAATCTATCAAAGCACACCTTCCGCATTCCTACTTCTGTAAATTCTAAATTAAAATGTTAATGAACAAATTAAAAATAACGAATTGATTTTAAATAAAAAATATTTGGACGACAGGTTTTGGCTTCTGCGAATCGCTCATCACTGTTGGTTTACGTTATGAATTTCAAGAGTTTTTATTTAACTGCATTGTTAGCATTGGTTATAATCTTTGGCTGATTTATATCAAAATCAAGTCACTCAAATAATATTGCTCATTGTCAAGTGAAAAATCGAATTAGTGCAATCGTGTCCAAGTGCGCTTGTTTTAAGTTGTAGCGGAAATAAAAAACTATTTAAGCCATATTCAGGCACATATTAAGTCCATGAATTACCAAATGGCCTAGCAGAAGCCAGTGAAGAATTATCAACCGAGAAATGCTAAAGAAAATGGACCAAGCTAACTAGAGTGAGCTTATGGTATGATTATAGTAGTATAATTATATTTCATATTTTCGATTTGAAGGCACGAAAATAAGATGACGATATTTACCTTGACATGACAGACATACTGAAGGAATCAACACTGGCTGGGCGACTGATGTGCAGAAGACGATATCGGTCTCACGCCCGTCCAATCAGTTTGGCCTTATAATTAGCCGGGCCACGATTGAGAAATTAAACCTGAAAGCAAATTTTGAAATAATGGATCAATATATCATAATGAAGAGAGAAATGATCTATAATAAAGAACTCATTTAGATGTCATCTAAAAATTGTCGGTCTGTGCCAAAATGGGCGCACCTAACAATGCGATGTTGCGGTTTCGATCCAACGAAACGGCGACATTCAACATATCAGACAAAATTAGCCTTATGGCAAGCTCCGTAGTTTATTTAGTTCTACAACTAAGCAATTCCGTAAACAATACTTACGATGGGCCAGACCAAGAGGCATTAATAGTTGTTTGGATGATAAGAAAGGACCATATCTCATGCGCAGTTTTAGTATCTTGCAGGAAGACGTTATCCTCTTGTACAACAATCAGTACAGAGTAGGGAAGAAAATCCGCAGCATTAATGCCACCACAATCAAACAAAGCTGTCAAAAACAATCAGTGCTGTTCGTAAAGCTTCATCACATACGCCGCATTCACATATGATAATTTGCCTGTAGCATTCATGTATGCCGCGCATCTGAAGATAGGCGTTTTTAACACTTCTGTTTAGGTATGAAAAAACGTATTGAGTTTCCTTTTCTGCATAAAAATAGTACTCGTGTTGTTTATTGTAGTGCTCGATATAAAGAAAATTTAAAATCGGGTAATTTTTTTCGATGTTCCTACGTATTTACAAAATGTCGTAAGCGGAACTAAGGAAACTCAGATTCAGTTCGAATTCTCAAAATATTCATATTTATATTCACTACACTTAAATATTCACTACATGTAAGCGAAATATAATTTGTCTCGGGGTGGAATTTCAGTTAGTATGTTTGAGTCGTCAAACTGGTTGGCATGGCTTCATCGGATCGATGAGTACATGCGAGGAATGCATGAACGCATTGCCATGTGAAACTCGACGTGGACATTTTTTGAAACTCATATAGACATTTTTAATGGATTTTGATAGCATCTGGAGGATTGATTTTTATTGCATTATTACGATTCTCTGAACAGTTCGCATATTACAAAATCGAACCATTGCCAGCGTTTGACCAAGACGGTAAAAATGTACTCCTGGAAATAGTTATGGAAATCTCAGTCTCGTCCCTTGGTCATCGCAACGTACAAGCCGCCTAAATTAAACGTTGATCAATGCGTGGTCGTCATAGCAGTTGCCTCGTGTTTACAGGCTTGTAGATTTGTTGTAAACAGTTCCTATGATACGCAAGTTGGGCAATGATATTTACTACACGTTTCTTCGGCAAGAAGTGTGAGATTGTAGCGGCAATTTTTTAAACTAATACTGGCAGTTGATTATTTAATATGAAGAAAAAATTATAAACAAAATTACTTGCATTTATAAACAGTATGTGAAAATTGCAAAAAAATAATTATTTTGTCCCAGAAGTGATAGTTGTCCAATATCATTTACGTAATACATAATATAATTATGCAGTAATGTAATATGTAGTAATGTAATATGTAGTGATGTAATATGTAGTAATGTAATATGTAGTAATGTAATATGTAGTAAAGTAAATGTAGTAATGTAACATGTAGTATCGCATCTTTCACGCGATTGATCGTGACTAATGGAAAGTTCTATCAATATGAGCACAGATGTGAGCATAGTTACACTGTTGTCACAAATCTTGTACAGTGTTGCCAAGCAGTAAACTTGAAAGCTAGTTGAGGGATGCAAACAATAATAGTCAAAAATATTTTCACAATTTGTTAGAGTTTATTTAATTTCTCTAAATAATTCACTGCATGAGGACGTCCCGGTATTCAATTGATGTTAAGATTATACGAGGACTTGCCGTGGGCTTAATTCAAGGCTGCAGTGTTGTTTTCCATGTTTTTATCGTGCCATTAACTTATTATCTACGTTAAATATTAATACGCTAAATACTTTTTTTATTTTCTTATAAATCGATAAAAATAATGAGTCGATGATACAAATTGATACTTAAACGTAGGGAGTATAGACCGTAGATTTCATTTCAATTAAAAAATTTACATGATTTAACAATAAATGTCTTTTTAATAGCGGAAGTAGTTCATGGTCAAACTGAGCAGCGACTGCATGAATATAAAAGATGCTATTCCAGCCATTACAGAATTAGGTTTTCTGGTTATAATCTAATGTGTATAATTCATCAAGAATATAATTCCTCAAGTGTAGAATTCCTAGTGCATAATTCTCTAGAGGAATGTGATGACGCGGTTCCACTGTCCAGAAATTTTATCCCCATTTAAATAGAACAAATAATAAATCCCTTCGAACCGAGTTTGTTTCTGAAAATTCCTTTAGAGATAATTTATCAGTCATATAAGTGAGCGTACGAACTTAATACGAAACATTTAACAACATTTACAAATCTAATAATGAGTAGTTAACTTCTAAGAATAATATAATAAACATCCCGCATGTTCCTCCAAAATTGTTTCATGTACATATTATGCTCAACATTTCAACTGTGAAGCGTTGACAGCCATGGGCAGGGTTATAATGCACGCAATCGTCGATTAGTTTGGACCTGTTCTTAGAAGCAAGGGAGCATTCATTTCACGGTAGCGGTCTGTGTTGATTTTCTACGACATTCGTACCTTCCCGGTCTCGTCACCTTAAAAATCACATAACTTTTTTTGCTGTCGTGTGAGTATCAAGCCTGAGAGAATAACCTGGAGTTGTTCAGGGTTGAAAGTCTTTCACATTTTTTTCATTTCCCGGTTCCTGTGTTATGCATGCTTACATTATATAATTGTTCAAGTTCTTATTTGTGAAGTTAGTTCACAATCCCTTTCATATAATGCCTGAATAGGTTATTGGTAGTGCATTATTCGATTGGAGAATAATTTAGTAAGAATCTATTTACGTGTAATTTGTTTATGACAGCCACAGGCCCTAAACCTTTCCCAAGCAAATAAATTTAGAGGAGGCTTGTCACCCACGATCACTATTTTATGCCACGGTGTACGCGCAAAAATCAACCAATTTGTACATTATTTAAAACTGATTTAGCCCGTTGACTCCGAAGTGGTACATAGGCGTACCACGAAGTGTATTTCTCCAGGACGTGGTGGTACATAATTCAGGGTTGCCAGATAGCCTAAAAAACGGCCAAATCCGCGAACAAAAAAGGCTCAAAAAGGCCTATAACTTAACATATACTAGTGTAATTGTAGGTTCCGGTGTAAAAATCCCTTTTATTTTTCTCTGCAGTTTTTACGATTTAATTAGGAAGTACCCCTATTGTAGCGGGCCAGCCTTGGCCGAGCTATTAGTTTCCTCAGCCGCCGCACCTCTCTAACGCAGACTAAAGAGAAAAGTATGCGTAGGTAGTTTTGGGTCGCCTGCCGGAGACCACCACTGCCCTGGATGTAATGGACTATCATGATTCCTGCCTTCCGGAACGTAGCCTTCAACACTTCAAGCCGTCCGTATACTAGGCCGTGGGTCGAACCAGCCCTCGGTCAAACGGCCACTTGTCGAAGGACGATAAATTTTGGAACAGAACTATGCTATCTGAAACCTAACCTCAGATGCGGTGAACGTAAAGTTACGTAATATAACGATGCCCGGAAGTCAGATTCGATCCGCGGCCTAGTGGTGCACGGCAGGTGGTGGTCAAGGCTGGAGGAGGACAAAGCCGAGTGGTGCACGGCTGATTGGTGGATATTCGGAGATATCCAAGGCGTTCGATTCAGGGCTTATAGGTGCACAAAATTGGTGGTGCACGGCTGCGTTCCCGGTAGTTTTCTCGAGAAGCAGCTCAGCCTGCGAGTAGTCTGGTAGTTTTGCGAGTAGGCTGCTTACTTTTGCCTGACCTACCACACTTTGTAATGACTGTTAAAATCTGTATTTAATGTCCCATATAATGTCTGTATTCGCAAACCTATATGCATTTAGTGATAGTTCTATGTCTTGGATGCGGGTTCTCCATGAAATTTAAGTAAACCTTGTGGCCTTTGAAGATTCGCTGATCCATATTGATTCATCCTCGTACGTTAGGGCCCGCTTGCAGAGACCCAGTAACTTTGGGTATGAAGGGTAGTTCTCCCTCTACACTATCATAAAGTTTAGCCGGCCAACGCAATTAAAAAAACTAAATCGCAGAATGTGTCCGAAATAAAAACCGTCGGTC
Organism: Hyalella azteca; assembly: GCF_000764305.2. Lineage (NCBI taxonomy): Eukaryota > Metazoa > Arthropoda > Malacostraca > Amphipoda > Hyalellidae > Hyalella > Hyalella azteca. The sequence continues at coordinate 30,647 of NW_025943380.1, read as the reverse complement.
ATCCTTGGACAACATATATGCCCATTTCAATTATTTCGACACTTTTTTCGAAAACGATTTTACCGTACTAAATAGTTTGGATTTATTCATACATTATACATATTATTCCGGTAGCAGAATGATGAGGACCAGTGAAAAATAAACATAAATCCTCAATTTGTGTACTTTATAATAGCACAACAAATGAAATAATAGTACAAGATGAAGCAATCGGAGTCAAAGTGTTAATGCATAACCGTTGAAACATGTAGTATCAAAGCAATTTAATTTGACAGTATAAAATGCAACATGGAATTAAAAATTGTAACCTAAGGCATATACATATTTTCCGTAACATTTTCTATGACTTTTAGAATCCTCTTAAGATGGTTCAATTATACAGATTTTGTATATATTTGAGAGAAATATGGAGAAATTTGATTGTTCAAAGTATAAACGGACCACACACATTTACACAATATGTACTACGTGTGCAATTTGTCCCAATTTTGAAAATTGCTACAGCACATTGCAATTGATGGATTCGTCGTAAATAATCAGAATATAGGTAAAACATTTAGCATTATTACAATTTAATTATATGATACAGATGGGGGAATTACGTAATAACGGTAATACCGATCGATTTTGGGATTAATATATCGGTAATATACAAAGCTGAAAAATACCACTTATTAGGCTACCACTTATTTTCACGTATTATTCGTATCATAGCATACAGCTTGGCGGGCCACGATGTTCTGTATAGATTACAATGCAGATGAAAGGAAAATGAAATAATCATAATAACGTATCATAAAACGTAGACAGAGGAACGTGAAAGGTTTAGATCGCGTCAAAATACAAGTTTCCTGGTATGGTAACCTGCTCGTGAGATGGTTAAATAGAATTAAAAATCAGTGCTTCCTAAATGCTTATTCGCTAAAGATTAATATAATATTAATAATTAAAATTAAATTCAAGTCAACCATTTTTGTGATAACTTTTACAATCATTTGAGTTGCATTGTCGATTAAAAGCTTAAATTTCTTCTGAAATTTCTCATATTGACACTATTGACTCAGGTATAATATGCATAATTTAATCACGATAAAATTTAGGGTTTAATAATAAATTTCCATCCACCCAAAAATTTAATGAGAAATCACGAATGAGATATATTAGAAATAATAATATATTATATATTGTTATATTATATTATCTATTATTATAATTTGTTTGTGTTTCAAGAAGAAAAATATATTAATAGTTGCATGCATCAGGCCGTGCAAGTTTATACAGTAGGAATAATATTTCTCCCAAAATTGTATTAAGATTGCGAGCTAATGAAAATCACAATCTATTTACTGACCGCATTTTTTGTACGTGCAAACAAGTGAACCGTTTCTGATTATATTAATTATCAACGGGGTTATACAGTTTTGCGTACGATGATGTTTGTAACATATGCAAATTTTTTTCAAACAAGACCGCTTGACTAAAATCAGCGCAAGCCCAATGTCAGCGCTACATCGTTAGCGCTGACTCGTCATCGTTAGCATCATGAATGTTTGCCTACCAATGCAATTGTAAAAAACTAAATCGCGGAATTTGGCCGAAAAAAATTGCCTCCTGGGAACTCTGACGATAACTACCATCATCACTATCCGTCTGAACTGAATGGCAGAACTGAATCGATACGAGCTGAATGAATAAGCAATGAACGTGGGTACTTGTGCAAAACAAGGTTATAAAAATCAGTAAAAACTAATTCTACGAGAATAATATTCCATCTGGAAAAACCATTATGAAGTGTTTCCGCACTATATTACTCACAGAACTAGCAACCGTCGTTTGAACGTTTTTCGTTAATAACTTTTCACCATTGAACATTTTATAATCAAGTTTTGCCTCATTTAAAGCTCTTTGCGAGGGCTATCGAATGGCATCTCCAAACAAAATCCATATGCTATTTGTAAGGTGACAGACGTAAAATAAAAGCGTCCCGAAATAACCTTGGGAATGGGGTAATCTGGGACATCTGAAATAATACTCAATTTTAAAAAATTTGAAACATGCAAAGTATACTCATCTATTACTAACAGTACTCTGAAGTCCTCCTCTTCCTTTGTAGATGACGTAAATGTAGAATAAATGACATTTTCTGTGTTTTTTACTTGTTTTTCCATTATTGATATGATATTACTATATCCATCCATTATCGTATTATTGATGTGATATTACAGTATCCATGGACATGCCATTGAGCATTGACAACTACCTTGTCCAATGCAAGCTTCACATCAGCAGCCATGTAGCATTTCTTCTGTATCTGTAAGCTTACAGGATGGCTTGTAATTTCACACCATTTTAATTGGGTAAAGGGAATTCACAATAACAAAAAGAGATCGTAAAAACATTCCTGAAACAGAAAAGAATATTCTAATGATCACCATAATATTGTTTGGAGAAATAAATCATTGTTTAGGTTAATTACTTTTCATTCTATGTTGCCCTGTGCACAATTTATCTATGACATTCTATGCACAATTTTGTGATGACCAAAGATGCACTAATTTTTCGCTAAATGAAAATATTTTGCAGAGTGAGGTAAATGTGATAAATTTTTCTTTTTTTTTTGTAATTGATTTTTTGGTTAACTGGAGCCTTTGTTAGCCGAGGTTCTACTGTAAAATCGTTTTTAGGGGTGTCCCTTATTACCCCGTAGTGCGGAAATGGCCGTCATTTTATTTTGGAATGAGATACGCAAATTTGGTCAATCACATGTTTGAGCCAACACTTGTGTGCAACTTTAATGCAAGTAAAATTTTTTAACACGGCGAATATATTTTTTTTTGCTACAGACCTTAGCAGAGGTATTTTTTCAAAATCTCACTTTTCGCACATTTTTTCAGGGATTTTTTTAGAGGTAATAAATATATGATTTCTTAACGTGCTTTATGCTACATAGATCGTAAAAATGTTGAATTTTGCGCCGCTATTTTTAGTTTTGCAATATTTTAATTAGTTCAACTGCTACAACATTTCTACGAAATGTAGGACAACTGTCCCGATTTACCGCGCCCGTCCCTAATTACCCCGTTTGACTGTACATGAATCAGCCACAGGCCTTTTCTTCAACGTCGATGATACTTTTCTACTAAACGGATACATTCAGGTTGTACCAGTAGCCTTGTAAATGAAAACATTTTGACGAAGCGTGCGACTATTTACTTTTTTTCGAAGTCATCGTATTGTAATATTTATACTAGGCTAATCAATACTCACGGCATTGCTGTAAATTACATACTCTTTAGAATACATGGTTAATGGTTAGAAGACATTTAATTTTATTGTATGATACGTATTATTTAATTCTAGGTAGCCTATAATTTGTTAACTGATTAACTATAATTTCATTTTCGATTACTAAAATGAATGTGCTAAAAATCAAAGACTTACATCTATTGTTCATGATTCTAAATTTATAATTTTGAATGATTCTGTGTGAAGAAACTAACAAACCGATTTTCGATCATGCGCCTGACATGATTATTCAGGGTATGTGAATAGCATTCATGTGGAATTTTATAGTTGCACTGGTACGTAAAAGCCACAAGCCCACTAGTCAGGTCCATAAGATCAGTTTCAGGTAAGATGCGTAGGAAAGTATAACGATCAATACCATATTTTTGAAGAGATATGTCGGCAACAAGATACTGTGCATATCTCGCGTGAGTCTATTTACATTCACTGATCACAATGCCGGGAAGAACAAAGTACCTGCATCGAGTATTGAAATGGTCATTGATCACTTACTCTTTGATTACAATTTCTCGCACTTACTATTCTGTCCAAAGGCAATAAAGAACGCTTGCAACTGCTGGAATTCTTGGTCGGAGCGCGCAAAGGCGAGGTCTGCTCCGCGCACCAGGCAGAATCCGCGCGTCAGACACCAAGTAGTTTTAAATCCCACGGGCGTCGTCATCAGACACAAGTCACCGGAGACATTGAAGGGTGCTGTGCAGCTCTGAGGCGCTGCTGCTCCTGAGGGCAAGAGAGTGAAGTTCTGCTGAAGTTAACTTTCTTTCACAGAATAACGGGCTACTTTTAGTATAAGTATTAAATGCGTTAATACTTATTTACCAATTCGAACAGATTTGACTGAACGAAATGACTCCGAGAAAATAAAAACTTCATAAACAGGTCTTGAACTGTATTTTACATAAAATATTAAAGTGGATCTCGTTTGAAGAGAAATATTCATTCGCCTATCATTCAGTTACGATATAACATTTCATCGTGGTTCCGGACCTGAGTTCCAGCTAAACTTTTAACTCGATTAGATTAAATGAAATTCCTGTTGTTCGTTTTTTAGCGTTCTAGCTTTTCTGTTACCCATGCCTGTCGTCATGGCCGAAAAGCAACAAAACCAGCTACGGTTGAATCCTCGGTGCTCTCCCATGACAACAAAGCTTGGTGCCAGTTGTTCGATCGGGTGGCATAAACGTCGTGGCCGTAATTCGTCGTAGGGCCCGAATCTAATCGTAATAAATTTATCTCACTTGATCTTAAGTCTTCTATATAAGCGAATTATCATAACTTACTTGATCGTAAGTCCCTAACCTAATGGTGAAAAACTCGTCTTACTTGGTCGTGAATCCTCAATATAATCGTGATCATTCAGAATATTCTCACATTCGTAAACGGTAGTTCGCATTACCGCCTATCGTCCTCCGGGCATAACACTTGACCATAGAATGAGCGTTAAAATGGCGTAGCAATAGTGATCAAACAAAGTCAGGGTATATCTAGAACATTCACTCGAACAATTGCCTCCACTTTTTTTCTGTATATTATGAAGAAAAAATCAATTCATTACAACAACTATGAAATAACTGCCATATTGATCCAACTTTCCCACCTTATTTTTCAGAGTTCAGTTCAGAATCCACTGCTCAAATTCGATAAGTGATCGATGATCCGATTTGATTAATAATCATAAACCCAAAAACCTACTTTTATTTTTCGTGCCAAGTTTTCATCAAACCCACAAACCTAAAGATATACGTATATAATAGATATTTTTTGTTAATTAAGCATATAATGATGCTATAATTGGCACATGTAGAAGTAATTTTCGCTCACATCCACAATACCAGTAATTTGAGGGCATTACCTGCATTATAAAAAATGTCATCACTGGAGCTGGAATGCAGAGGCAGCGCAAAGCGTGTGGTGGACTATGCAGTATAAGTCCCAATAATGCTGGTAATGATCTAATTATTTGAATTAATATTAGGAAGATATTGAAAGTTAAATTTTTTATCATAAAAACAAGGGTTGAATGAGGATTCTTTATTTAGAAGGTGTGAGCAAGAAAATAACTGACTGGCGATCGGCTGGATGAAGATCACAGACAATGAAAAGGTGATCAAACATCGAAAATCTTCTTTGCAGCGATTATTTACTTTTTGAAGATTATTTTATAGCTGACATTCTTGGTTAATAGCTTATACGATTATCCTTATAACTGAACCAAAACATTACGCTTTGCCAAATGAATGTAAAGGTTCTAAACACGAACGAAAATAAGATCGCGTAGAACGGAACGAGACAAACACTATTAATTTCAGTGTTATGAAATTTTATCGACTCAAGATGCCAGTTATTTTCTAATTGAGAAGCATGGGTGGCAATAACGTCTTGCTTTTGTCTTACTGTTCACGTCGACCATCCCACTGGGCAGGCATACGTCCTTCAAATTTGGACAAAACGAGTTGGTCTTCGTCTCTCCAATCTCCATGAGCGAATTTCCCGGCAGCACGCAGACTGCAGAAATGAAGGCGATAGATCAGCCTTTCAAAAAATGGCAGGGCAATTTTTTTACATAAGGTTAGTATTTGACAGCCTGATCGAGTGAAATGTCAATTGGATTCACTTCGGTATATTTTTTTATAAGTTGACTTATTGTTTTCCTGCTCACGTTCATGAAATTAAATATTGAAGCGTCAAATAGGGCTGCCATGTTCAATGGATCAAAAACCGGATGAATGAAAGAAATCCGTTTAAATTTCAAGTGCGCTTTTTTCGTATTACGAATTCAGTGCTCTTGAGCGACAAAAGCTTCCAAGTCAGGCAAAAGGTTCACATGAGGCCCTCTGTGTGCTTATGTAAATGTTGCGTTATAATTCTCAGATTATCGTTCAAGTTCTAAAGTATTGCATTGGTGAGATTATTCTAGAGCTTGACATGGAAAAATCACCAATTTATGTCGTTTTAGTCTTATTGAAAAGTTATAAGAAAAATCTATTCGGAAAATTTCAGAGGCAGTTTTTTGGTTCATATTCTGTTCTTCCAAATTACTAAGTTCCGAAAAACTATATGCTAATTTATAAAGATCCAAGTTTATACTTTTTCCAGCTTATTTGACGGTTTATTGGAAGACCCAGTAAAATGTAAATTTCATGAGTTTAAGACATTTACACTAACCGTCAGTTTTGAAGACAGCCATGCAGTTGTTTGATCCTGGGGTGACCGTGAGGTTGACCAGCCCATTCTTGATGGGCTTGTCATCCCATAGTGAGCAGTTTCCTGAGCCGTCGGTGAGAGGGGTGTAACAGGCCAGGAAAGTCCAGTCCTTTGCAGTAGCCCAGTTCCAGCATCGCATTTGCGACGTAAGAACGCCAGAGCTGTTTTGACCACTATAAGTGAACAACAGGGCAAGGTCTACAGACGCCGGTTTCCAATACTTGTAGCGCCCTAAACCTTCTTGTACAAGCCCTAACATGTATATGGTAAAGGCTGTGCCAACCTTCATCTTGAGTCACTGATCCTTCACTTCATGTAGATAGCAAATGTTTTCTTAATATTGTACATTGCCAGTGTTCTGAACCCTAAATGTATAAGAGAATACCAAATTAACTGGTAGAGTGTTCGTATTATTTACTTGTCGATCCCAAAAAAACCTTATAGCTGAAGGACTTTTAGGACTTAACGATACCTTGTTCACATCACCGCACTGCACCGGCGTACTCACTATAGGAGCACCAGTGTGCTTGTGAGACGGACGCTTTCGTGTCACTGATGAAGGTGACTTCTGACATTAGTCCGTGGAGTCAAGATTGCTCGATAAAAAACACCATTAGCTTCTGCATTCATCGAATTGAAAGTTTAGTTCATGTTTTAATTTGTTGCCCGCACAGGAACAGAGAGGCATTAAACACGCAGGCTTGATTAAACTAATATCGTTCATCAATATCAGTATTTGAAATTTCAACACCTCCCTACCCTGGTCTGTTGAATTTTAAAGTTGTGGAAAAAGTCTCCTGGAGAAGTGCCTTTCATATATGAACGTAATTGCATACAAGGAGTTAAAACTCAGCAATGCAGTACAGAATTCATCCGGGTTTGTTCAACGATATTATATATTTTGTATATATTTCGGATATTTGCCCACATTATATTACAGAAAACGCATTATTATTCTCCTGGTTATGAAATTTGACCGCTGTTATAATCACTTTCAATTAATAAATTGAAATTAATAATTAAATTAATAAATTAATAAAATTAATAAATAATTAAATTAATAATTTCACAATAAACCAAGACTGGCAATATGTTAATTTCTTGATCACCTACATTTATTTTGTAATGAATTTCTGGCAGTGAAAACGGTCACATTACAAAACTAAATTTTTTCATGTGATAATTTGACAATTTAGTTCAGTTCAGTTCAGTTCAGATGAAACTGTAACAATTCAGTTGTTACAGTTTCATCAGATAAATAGCAGTTTTTTTTACTTGTCAAATTTTTAATGAACCAATATGATCGAAATATAATGTATGTATGTAAAATTCACCATTTAGAGTGAATTTTGTAGACTAGTCGTTCGTATTATTTTGAATTGTATTTCCAACGCATATTCTCTTATAAAAAATAAACCTCACTTTTAGTTTAGGTCACCTCTATATACTCACGCATGACTGTCCCCACACGTACACGGCAATGACTAATTAAAACTTTGATTTCGGTGATACTGAAAATATTTTCCTTAGACACACGAGCTACTGTTCAATTTCAATTATGAATTAACTCCAATTTGCCATGATTTTGCATATATAAAATATGTTTAAAAAGCACTGAGCGTTCAGTTGGTTTAAATATCGCGCAGTTTCATGCACAAACGCGTTCAGTTCGTAAATTAATTTAGTTTTTTATCCGTGGGTTTTCAGTCACGATAATTAGTAGGAAATTGTAACAAGCTGACTCAATTAAATTCATGTCATGACGTCTCCAATGCAAGAGTTTCAACACATTATTCGGGCCATCAACCTCCCTATTTAATTTAGATTTTCACCGTATGTAACTTGTGCCGAACAGGAATAACTAATGTAGCAAATGAGCTGTCTCCTGAAATGACCAGAAATGTGGTAAATTATTTTTATTTCGAATGTAAAATGCTTATATAAATTGAAATATTTTTCTCAAGCACGTCAACGATCTCTAAAAGATTAAATCCTGAACACGTGTAGCAGATTTGAGTGCATGTTCTGTTTTACTGAATACTTCTAAACTCTGAACAGGTATCATTACGGCCAGCTCAAGGTCTGGTTCAAATGATTTTTCTTTTCTGAATGCGACGGTTGATCTTTATTCTTTACACACAACGGCTTAAGATATTGGAAACTTTAAAAGCATTTTGATTGATGTCGTTCGTAGTTTTCATCGAGTTTAATTAGTTCGCACTAACTGCGTTATAGCGTGCGGGGACTCCAGCAACTGAGTTCGTACAGGCATTTATTATTAACACGTAGTTGGATGCAAGTTAAATGAGGGCCAGCAGCAATGGCTCAAGTTTTCACTTTGACGAGCTGGTAAGATTAAATTTATTTAGATTTGACATGTAAGTCAATATAATTCAACAGAAGTTGTCGACGCCAGAAAAATACTGAGCAAAGTTAATCAAGGTTTAGTCTCAGAATGAATCATACGGAGACAAATTTTCTATTTAAAAAAGCCTAGGTAAAATATGATCAGTGTTGTTTAAATATTTTGGGGGTTTAAAACGCGCCAAATTATTGAAACAAGTTATTGTTATTCCGAAAGTTAATCATAATGCATAAGCTATTTAATTTTTTTATAACGCTGGACTTCAAATTTAAAGGTCGCTGCTTCCAAGTTTAATCGCCATTTAAACTTGTGTTCCAATGAGAGAAAGAAGCTAACAGAGAAATGGAGCTAGCATGTAATCGATACCGAAATTGCTCAATGCAAGCTGTTTTTTTAACTTGGCTTGCCATTTCGTTTGATTATTTGCCCTGTCTCATACGAAATTCTTCTGGCCAGAAGTAACCTACGAATAATAGAGAAATGAGATACACGTAACGAAGCAATTAATACAAATAAAGACAACTTACTTTCTACTCAAGTCTAGGGCTTCTTGCTCAAGCTCTCCACGTCGTAACATGTGTTGGCCACTCTAAGCGTCGCAGTTCCAGAAGAACAGTTCTTCCATTAAAACAATAAATCAAAGCAAGCAACATCCGTCGTTTGTTAGAGTGACGGCTACTAATTACTAGCAACCTCAGGCGACAAACATTCATACATTCTAAAAACTGTTATTGCACTCAACTCCTCACGAACAGGCTCCATCAGATTATACAACATTAGACCAAACCACTGAAATTAAAAGCTATCCAATAACATAACTTTACACCAGTGGTCCCCAAAGTTTTGCAGGCTGGTGCCCCCTTGGCTCCTCAGTATATTTCTAGCGACCCACTGACACATATAGATACAAACGCCTCTTTCTTGATATTTGGTATACTTCAATTTGAAAAGAGAATTGGTAAACACAAATGTCTATTTCACGGAAAAAATTAGTATACCAGTATATATTTTTAGCAGTTTTAACAGTTTCAGCAACATAGAATGGTTTTAATGGTTTCAGCACTGTTGCCCCCTTCTTCCTCACCGCCCCCCAGATCTTTCCGTTGTCCCCAGGGGGAAGTACCGCCCACTGCTTTAGACGATAAATAATATCGCAAACACGTAAATTTTCAGAGATAAATAATTCTACTTTTGTAAAGTTCTATCACCTAATGCATACACACAGCAAATATTGAATATATGATGATGTTTACTGCATTTTGAAAACGTGTATTTCCTTGCTATTATGTGAGACACAACTATGCGAGGATAACACATGATGAATTCAATTTATCACATTGATTAATCAGTATTGTTGGAGCTTGTGACCTAGTAGAGGAAATAATTTATTTTATTGCTAAATACATAACTTTCAAGTTGTAATGTATTGTGTTAAAGATTTTGGCTTATTTTCAGTTTTCAATCACCAAGCTGTGACCTCGAGCAGCAGTGTGTTCTATTCGTGATTGTATCGGGAGATCGGGAACGCAGCCGTGCACCACCCAATGTGTGCACCAATCAGCCCTGGAAGGAACGCCTAGCATATTTCCGGATGACCACCAATCAGCCGTGGATTAAGCCATCCGTCGGTAACCAGCCCATGACATCATCCTGCTTTATATATAACTATAAGAAGCTTTACGCCACCGTGTTCTGAAGCAAATACCCCAGATGTGTAATGAACGTCCATTAGTGAGGGTTACATCGAATCATAACTTCATATCCTGACTTTAGCTCAAACTGTAACTAGCGGACAACGAACTGCGACCACTCAGCCTAGCTCGCCAGTGGAACTGCATGAACCCTGCCGTGCACCACCAGACGGTCACTTTTGGCTCACAGCATCTGGGGTTAGGTTTCAGAAAGCATAGTCCTGTTCCAGAATTTATCACGAGTGGCCGTTCGACGGTACGCTAATTCGACACACGGGACATGGTTGAATTAATAAAAAATTAATGTATTAATACAACCATGTTGAATTAATGTATTAATTCAACCATGAGATACGTACGGGTCGGTGCCGGGCATCATATTCACTGTAAGGCTCCGGCGCGCTTCGTCCGGGTGGTGTAAAATTTTTTTCTATTATTGGCAGACGATAGAATAGAATAGAAGTGTCGGCGCTGAAGAAATAGGCCCATGGCCTGTTGCCGATTCTTGAACTTTTCGTGACTTGATTCACAAGGGATCCGTAAGACCGCTTGACTAAAATCAGCGCAAGCCCAATGTCAGCGCTACATCGTTAGCTCCCTTATCCTTAGTATATGTTTAGTGCGTAGCAGTCTCAATCCATGATGGATCGCCGCCTCTACGGAGCAACCATTGCCCTGCACATACCGAGATACACGTTAGGGCAGTTTGTGTCGGCGAGCTGCGCAGCAGAAGAGTAGAAAACTGCACAATTGTAACCGTCGGGTTGTCCAGGATACCAGTCTGGCAAGGTGTACGGGTTCCTGTAGCTGTTGAGCCACACCCACTGTCCATCGAGCTTGTTGCTGCCCAGCCACATGTTATTGCCTGTAAATATACAAAAGTAGGTTTTACTGATTACTTTCGTAAATCATAATGAAGTGATTTTTGTGGGCAGTGTTCGCACTCCTACTTTTGTACTTCCGTGGATCGACCTGCATGCAGCTGCACCGCTAAATGAGTCGTGCTCTGTTTGCATGCACGTAATTAAATTAAACTATATTCTTTCGAGCATCTGCCTATGCTTCCCCTGTGTTCATAGCTGTATTCTGGATCATTCATTTTTTCATCGTCCATCCTTGGTTTGTTCGGTGATGATCACTCTAGACCAAAATATGATGAATCCGCGTTCGGGCTTATGAGAAACTTAATTACTTCTGCCATAGCCTTTGTCTCCATCGCCCACAAAACGTTAACAAGGATTTGCAGATGGTCTAAATCATGGTTGAAGTGGTATAATGTTGACCCATCAGAAGCCCATTGTTGCGGATGTAGTTCGTTGTTCGCCTGTGACGTCACTGATCTCAGTGACGTCACGGGTATTAATCAACCACCGAAATGCGATCAAATCAGTCAACCAATCCGTCATGGGAATGACGGGTTTGTTTACGTTTCTCGATCTACGTGACGTAACAAGAAAGCTGAACTGAAAGACGGAACTTCTCGTGGGTCAACCTTGTATAGTTTAACCATGAATCTAAATGGTCCAAAATCCGCGTACAAAAAGAGCCAAGAAGGTTAACCTTCTTGGCTCTTTCAAGATTAACCTTCCAAGAAGGTCAACCTTATATAGTTTAACCATGATCTAAATGGTCCAAAATCCGCGTACAAAAAGAGCCAAGAAGGTTCACAGATCAATAGCTACTAGTAAATTTGTAGGTTTTTTGTGCAAAATTTTGATTTTAAATTAATATTTTACTTTTCGCAAAGTACAGTAAGTAAGTACGGCCATCATGAATGTTTGCCTACCAATGCAATTGTAAAAAACTAAACCGTGGAATTTGGCCGAAATAAAATACTTAAAAAAAAACTTTTTAAAAAACCACGTTTTTCTTGTGGACTAAAAAGTAGAAAATAAAATACTTAAAAAAAAACTTTCTAAAGAACCACGTTTTTCTTGTGGACTAAAAAGTAGAAAATAAATTATGGCTCGCCCCAAAAAACGTGGGTCGGGCTGTACGTTCACCATCAAATTTACAAAATTCGTATGTTGTGTGTTTATTGATTATTGTATTGTCATCGGGAGCTGAGCTTCCCTAAAAGTTTCAGAGCGCTAGCTAGCGGGAAAGTTGGTGAAATATTGATTGCAAGATTTGATCATCACAGACGGACACGAAAGCGAGCTGAGAAAAACGTGGTAAAATGGCCTCTTGGCAACCCTGACGATAACTACCATCATCACTATTTGTCTGAACTGAATGGCAGAACTGAACCAATGCGACCTGAATGAATAAGCAACGAACGTGGTAACTTATGCAAAACAAGGTTATAAAAAACAGTAAACTAATTATACAAGAATAATATTCCATCTGAAATAACCATTATGAAGCGTTTCCGCACTAGATTACTCACAGAACTAGCAACCGTCTTGGCCGGCCTTTTGGCTATATTTTTGCAAAGCCTTGAACGAAGGGACTTTGCTGGCCGATTGGAAAGAAGCTTAAGTAGCATCGTTAATTGTTCAAAAAGGGTGACATGAGTAGCCCCGGTAACTACCGCCCTACAGTCTCATAGGTGTTGTTTGTAAGGTAATGGACTCAGTTGCGAGGAAGAGTATTATCGATCACTTGACTGTTAAACATCTCCTTTCAGACTGTCAGCATGGCTTTATTAGCAAAAGATAATGTACCGCTAATATCTTGTCTGCCTTGAACGATTGGACTCGCCTGCTGGACGAGAGGGAGCCAGTGGATGCAGTGTAACTCGATTTTGACAAGGCAATTGATAGTGTTCCGCATGAGCGACTGTTGCGTAAAATGAAGTCTTTGGGAATGGAGGAAAATGTACTCTAATGAATTAATGATGTCCTAGTAGGTCGACGACAACGTGTCAGCATTAATAGAACCGTGTCAGACTGGGCAACATGCACAGTGACGTGCCACATGGAAGCGTTCTTGGGCCTGTTGTGTTCGTTGCTTTTATGAACGATCTCCTCACATAAATAGCGTCAAGCGTGTGCTCCATGTATGCTGACGACGCAAAAGTTTATAATACGGTTAAGGATGCGTCAAACAAAGCGCAACTACAAGATGGTATTGATAATTTGTTGACTCTGATGATACGTGGCAGCTAAGTTTTAATGTTGACAAGTGTAAAGTACTTCACCTCGGGAAGAACAATGAACAGCAAGATTACATACAGCACGAGAAGACGTGGTTGCAACGAGAGAGTTATACTCGAAAAGTCGACAGTGGAAAAAGATTCGGGAGTTTAACCAGGAGCTGAAAGTTTATAGGCAAATTGAAACGCAAGTCAATAAATCCAATGAACTACTTTGACTGATCAGACGCTCCTACGAGTTCCTATATGCAGAAGCGATGAAGCAGTTACAGTAGTCATCGCCGTCGTGTGCCTGAACCTAGAATTTGATAACACAGTGTGTTCACCGAATGTCAGGGAAATCCATCTGATATGGCAACAGCGCCACGTCATCATAGCTAATTACTAGCCGCAGATCTCCGCTGTTGTTAATTGTCTCTTCAGAACTCGTGGGGGGTGGTCGGCGCTCTGATAGTCTTCCGCCTTCGGTAAGTCAGACTTGCGATTCCTGTTAGTTTACCTGCCTTGAGCAGCATTGTCCATATCTGCAGTTAGACGGTCACAGTGAACTACGGTCAAATACTTAGTCTCTCGAAATCCCTTGGCTCCTCTTATCATGCCTTTCCTGTAAACCCGAATGTTTCAGACCGGCGATTGTTGACCCATGCCTTCTGTAGCAGATAGACCCACTGACTGGCCACCAGATGGCTACTCATCCACGAGTAAACGTACCGGCTCCTGTCTCTGCCCGAACTCCTGATCCTGTTCTACATCTACCGGTCTTCTAGCGCCTACTCATCTTCAACATCCTCCTACCTGGCGCTCTGGCTCGGGAGTTACCTTGCCTGCTTCACGGAATCTTGCCTGCTTCACGGAGCCTTGCCTGCTTCACGGAGCCTTTGCCTGCTTCACGGAGCCTTGCCTGCTTCACGGAGCCTTGCCTGCTTCACGGAGCCTTGCCTGCCTCACGGAGCCCTACCTGCATCTGGGCCTTCATTTAGTTTACCAACCTTAAGTATACGTTTAAGAATCTGTTGCGTTTCTGTCGCCTCCCTCGCTTGGTTTGGTTACTCTCGAGCGGCTGTGGACCCAATTTGCTGGACTAACTCAGAGACCGTAATTTGTGATCTTCCAAGCTTCACTTGGATCTCTGGAGTGAGTCCTGATTCCTTTACACCGAAACTTGAAAAGACAAAAAAAATAGTCGAGAGTGTTCAAAGAAGCGCTGCATTAAGGTTAATTTCAGGCTTGAAGAGTAAGTCTTTTGAAGAAAAATGAGAAATTATGAGGCTTCCGAGTCTCTGTTATCGACGTATGTGTGGTGATCCTATGGAGGTATACAAATATACTCGTGGCTTATACAAGGTCCCAAGAGGATGCCTTGAGCATGAAACATGAACCGACGCCAAGGACCTCGGCTATAAGCTGAAATAAAATACTTAAAAAAAAAAACTTTTTAAAAAACCACGTTTTTCTTGTGGACTAAAAAGTAGAAAATAAATTATGGCTCGCCCCAAAAAACGTGTGTCGGTCAGATTTATGATTAAAGCGAAAAGCACACAAGAAACGAATTTTGGAAATTTGATGGTGAATGTACAGCCCGACCCACGTTTTTTTGGGGGGAGCCATCATTTATTTTCTACTTTTTAGTCCACAAGAAAAACGTGGTTTTATAAAAAAGTTTGTTTTCAGTATTTTTTTTCTCTTTTTTAGTCCGTTGCTACACATGAAAAACGTTGTTGCGAGCCAATTTACTTGACTTGACGTACGTATCGATGATACGCAGCGTCAGCGCCTGCTAGTCTATAACGTCGCAGCGCCCGCACGTTCGGGCTAACTAAAAACTAAACGGAGCTGTGCAAAAGTATGTAACATAACTTAATGATGACGGCCCTGAAGAGTAGGCCTGATGTGGCCTGTCGCTGATTCTTGTACTTTTCATTACTTCTTCACAGAAGATCCAAAAGCATGTCCTTTGACCGGATCTTTTCTAGACTGACGATAGTTTGAAATAGCTACTAGACTTCCTCCGGGTTCGATATGGGGCTAGGCATTTCAAGTCTGAACAGATATTTTTCCATAGCTTTATCTAGTCTGTTCTTGAACGCGTTCATACTCTGAGCGCAAACGATGTAATCGTGGAGTCTGTTCCACATGTCGGTGAATCGAAGCGAAAAGAAATGTTGTCGCGTGGATGAGTTGCAACGCAGTTTTTTAGTTTATAGCCACGGCCCCTGGTGTTGGTTCAGTCTTGAAATGCCTAGCACCCTATGGAGCTTGTGACATTACAGTGATGATGAAAACCAAGTTCAGTTGAACATGTCTTGTCAAAAAGACAGTTTTTCGATCTATGAACAAGTCTCGAAAAGTACATGAGTCAGCCACAGGCCTTTTCTTCAACGTCGATGATACTTTTCTACCAAACGGATACATTCAGGTGTACCAGTAGCCGTGTAGATAAAAACAATTTAACGAAGCGTGCGACTATTTTATTTTACTTTTTTCGACGTCATTGTATTGTAATATTTATACTTGGCTAATTAATACTCACGGCATTGCTGTATATTATGTACGCTTATAAACATGGCATTTTTAAATGGTTAATGGTTAAAAGACATCTAATTTTATTTTATGATACGTATTATTTAAGAATTGATGTCACTTATTTGCTTAATCGCAAGTTAACTAAAAATTTAAAAGCAAAGAATAGTCCACAAAAATTCATATCTCTATAGAAAACGTTTCGGAGTCCAGCTTCATCGTCAGTTCGTAGAATCTAGAATTCACATAGAAAGCCACAAATTAGTACAATTGAAAGCACAGAACACAATTAAAAACCTAAATTTACAAGTAATAGGACACAAATTAAACCTATCTATTCACAATTTCAAGGGGATAGGAGCTAACAGCTGAATTTAAACTAGGCCTAAGTTTAAAAATGTACAATAATTCTAAGATACGCAAATCTGAAGTACCGGAGGTGGAAGCTAACACTCTAGAGTCACTGTCAGAAACAGGGACATCACACTGCTCGGCGTGAGTGCGCACAGCCGAATGAGTGGGGCGCGATAGCAACTGTCCGTTTCTACAACTCCTGCCCTTATGCTCAGCAACCCTGCAATAAAGATTGCGTGACGTCATCCCGACGTACGCAGATGCACATTGTGCACAATGAAATTGATAAACCAGGGACGATCGCATATGAGCAGGGAGCATATCTATATATCTAAAGAAAGAACCGATTTCAAAACCGATTTGCACGCTGAGTTTGAATTTTTACGAAATATTTTCTCACTTAATGGATTTCCGGCAAGTTTGGTTTATATCCAAATCAAGAAATTCATGTCGAAGCGATTCAGTGAGGTTGCTCCCGAGCGCGATAGTAGGAACGTTATTTATTGTTCTTTTCCAAACTTCGGCCCTGCGTCCGAAGCTATGTCAAGAGAATTAAAAGTCTTGTTCGATAGATACTTTCCGAGCGTCAAACTTCATATTGTTCTGGTAAACAGTTTTAAAATCGGTTCCTTCTTTAGATATAAAGATATGCTCCCTGCTCATATGCGATCGTCCCTGGTTTATCAATTTCGTTGTGCACAATGTGCATCTGCGTACGTCGAGATGACGTCACGCAATCTTTACTCCAGGGTCGCTGAGCATAAGGGCAGGAGTTGTAGAACCGGACAGTTGCTATCGCGCCCCCCTCATTCGGCTGTGCACACTCTCTCCGAGCATTGTGATGTCCCTGTTTCTGACAGTGACTTTAGGGTGTTAGCTTTTACCTCCGATACCTCAGATTTGCGTATTTTAGAATCATTGTACATTTTTAAACTTGGGCCCAGTTTAAATTCAGCTGTTAGCTCCTATCCCCTTGAAATTGTGAACAGATAGGTTTTGTGCCCTATTACTTGTAAATTTAGGTTTTTACTTGTGTTCTGTGCTTTCAATTGTACTAATTTGTGACTTTCTATGTGAATTCTAGATTCTACGAACTGACGATGGAGCTGGACTCGGAAACGTATTATTCAATCCTAGGTTCAATTTGTTAACTGATTAACTATAACTTCATTGTCGATTACTAAAGTGAATGCGGTAAAAATCAGAGACTTAAATCTATTTTTCATGATTCCAAATTTTAGAATTTGGAATGAATCTGTGTGGGGAAACTAACGAACCTATTGTCGATCATGCGCCGGACATGATTATTCAGGGTATGTGGGGAACAGCATTCATGGGGAAATTACTAAGTGCACTGGTACGTAGAACGTTGAAGCCACAAACAAACTAGTCGGGTCCATAGGATCAGTTTGAGGAAAGATGCGTAGGAAAGTACTGCGATCAATAACATTGTTGACAAAATATGTCGGCAACAAGCTACTGTGCAGATCACGCTTGAATCTATTTACATTCACTGATCACAATGCGGGGAAGAACGAAGTACCTGTATCGAGTATTGAAATGGTCAGTGATCAGTAACTCATTGATTATAATTTCTCGCACTTACTGGTCCGTCCAAAAGCAACAAAGAACGCTTGCAAATGTTGGAATTCTTGGTCGGAGCGCGCAAAGGCGAGGTCTGCTCCATTCATCAGGCACAATTGGCGTACTCGACACCAAGAAGCCCCCACAGGCGTCGTCATCAGACACAAGTCACCGGAGACATTGAAGGGTGCAGTGCAGCTCTGAGGCGCAGCTGCTCCTGAGGGCAAGAGAGTGAAGTTCTGCCGTAGTTGAGTTTCTTTCACAGAATTGCGGACTTCTTTTAATTACTACGTTTTTCTTGACTTCGTTTCGTGTCTGTGTGTCATCAAAAATTCAGACCTTAATTAGAGCTCTTCTGAACATACTAGAAACTTTAAATTTGGCATGCATGCTTATGCTGCCTAACAATTCAAGATTTGATCATCAGAAATAATAATTAAAAAAAATTTAGAAAAAAAATAAAAAAAGTAAAAAAACACGAAAAATTCACGGTTTGGAATTGAGTTTTTTCTCGAACATCCACACTTGCAAATCCTGGAAATTGATTTCAATTGCTAAAATTGCTAACTAAAAAGTAGAAAATAAATAAATATAAAAAATATTTTTAAAAACCACGTTTTTCTGGTTTTTACAAAGCTAAAAATAACGAAATAAAACAAATAAAAAAACTGTCGAAAAACCACGTTTTCTTAGCGGACAAAAAAGAAAAACATTTACTCCTACATAACATTTTACATAACTTAAATGTTATGTAAGACTAAATGTTTTTCTTTATTGTCCGTTAAGAAGACGTGTTTTTTTAACAGTTTTTTTATTTGTTTTATTTCATTATTTTTAGCTTTGTAATAATCAGAAAAACGTGGTTTTTAAAAATATTTTTTATATTTATTTATGTAAGTATTGAATGCGTAAATACTTATTTACCAATTCGAACAGATTTGACTGAACGAAATGACTCCGAGAAAATAAAAACTTCATAAACAGGTCTTGAACTGTATTTTACAAAAAAGAATAAAGTGGATCTCGTTTGAAGAGAAATATTCATTCGCCTATCATTCAGTTATGATATAACATTTCATCGTGGTTCCGGACCTGAGTTCCAGCTAAACTTTTAACTTGATAAGATTAAGGGGGAGGTCTACCCTAAAATTTTCGGATTTGGCTTTTCTGGTATTTAGTATCGTCTTAAAGCTTACATTCTGCCCTATCCAATGATACCACTGCGATCCCTGTACGTGAATTTTTACTTACATGACGGCTCTTTAAAGGGGGGCGGGTGGTTGGAGTTCCTTCACTAATTAGATACAAGGTAATTAGCTGCTGAGCATTTTAAATATAGTTTCTACTTGAGTTGTGCTGTAGTTACGTACTTAGTCTCATCTTAAAGCTGACATTCTGAGCTTTTCAACGATACCACTGAGATTCCTGTACGCGAATTTTTACGCACTCGGCTGCTCTTTAAAGGGGGGTGGGGGTGGAGTTCCTTTACTAAATAGATGGGAGGTAATTCACTCGCTAAGACTACATATATAGTTGTATCTGGCATCAAGGCTCAGTCACCCTGTTCGCTTCATACGGAGAGGTGTACTGCAAGTCGCTGCTAGCATCCTTGAGTGGAATTAAGCTACAGAAGCCTGTAGTTTGGTCTCTATGCTACATTGAGTGACTATTTCAAGGCGCGCGGAACTTTGTCGCGCTGTCCTGAAAAGTTAAACTTTTTGTCACGGAAAACCTATCTCCTCCTAGCGTTTTAAAGTTACAGCGATGAGACATATACCAATCTATTTGCAAAGACCATACCTATCGAGTAACGAAGCCCTTTTTTAGATTTGTGCATAGTTTGGATTCAAAATGGGTGGAAAGGGGGGTGGAATGAGAAAAAACGAAAAACAAGTTTTAAATGGCTAAAAAAAAC
The DNA here is from genome assembly GCF_000764305.2 of Hyalella azteca. Taxonomy (NCBI): domain Eukaryota; kingdom Metazoa; phylum Arthropoda; class Malacostraca; order Amphipoda; family Hyalellidae; genus Hyalella; species Hyalella azteca. Next base: position 10,611 of record NW_025943380.1, on the reverse strand, counting down.
TAAGGCAAAAATCAAAAATCGGGCTTCGTTACTCGATTGATATGGTCTTTAAGAATAGAATGGTATATGTCTCATCGCTGTAGCTTCAAAACCCTAGGAGGAGATAGATTTCTACAGTACCCCCTTTTTTGTCCGTTTTCTATGGATTCCACGTTTTCAATCAATTTTTCCGAAAAAAAATCACACGAACAAAAATGTCTTAGAATTCTGTTTTACATATGTGTACCAAGTTTCAGAGTGATCCGTATGTAAACAATAAAGTTTTTATGGAAGGGAGGACCTCCTCCTTAAATGAAATTCCTGTCGTTCGTTTTTTAGCGTTCTAGCTTTTTTTGTTACCCATGCCTGTCGTCGTGGCCGAAAAGTAAGAACACTAGCTGCGGTTGAATTTTCGGTGCCCTCCTACGACAACAAAGCTTGATGGCAGTTGTTCGATCGAGTGACATAACGTCGTGGCCGTAATTCGTCATATGCCCCGAATTTAATCGTAATAAATTTATCTCACTTGATCATAAGTCTCCTGTATGAGCGCAGTTCACTTGCTTACTTGATCGTAAGGCCCGAACCTAATCGTGAGAAACTCGTCTTACTTGGTCGTAAATCCTCAATATAATCGTAATCATACAGAAAGTTCTCACATTCGTAAAGGGTAGTTTGCATAACCGCTTACCGCCCTCGGGGCATAACACTTGTCCATAGAATGAGCGTTAAAATGGCGTAGCAATAGTGATCAAACAAAATCAGGGCATATCTAGAATATTCATTCCGACAATTTTCTCCACTTTTACTTCAGTATATTATTAACAAAAATCAATTCATTACAACAACTATGAAATAACTGCCATATTGATCCAACTTTCCCACCTTATTTTTCAGAGTTCAGTTCAGTTTCCACTGCTCAAATTCGATAAGATTAGTGATCGATGATCCGATTTAATTAATAATCATAGACCCAAGAACCTACTTGTATTTTTCGTGCCAAGTTTCCATCAAACCCTCAAACCTAAAGATATACGTATATAATAGATATTTTTTTAATTAAGCATATAATGACGCTATAATTGGGACATATAGAAGTAATTTTCGCTATAGAAGTAACACTGGCGCTGAAATGTAGAGACAGCGCAAAGCGCTGGTTATAATGCCGGTAATGATCTAACTAATTGAATTAATATTAAGAAGATATTGAAAGTTAATTTTTTTATCATAAAAACAAGGGTTGAGAGGGTTCTTTATTTAGAAGGTGAGAGCAAGAAAATAACTGACTGGCGATCGGCTGGATGAAGATCACAGACAATGAAAGAGAGATGAAACATCGAAAATCTTCTTTGCAGCGATTATTTACTTTTTTCAAGAATATTTTATAGCTGACGTTCTTGGTTAATAGCTTATACGATTATCCTTATAACTGAACCATAACTTACGCTTTTGCCAAATGAAAGTATAAAGGTTCTAAACGCGAACGAAAATAAGATCGCGTAGAACGGAACGATACAAACACTATTAATTTCAGTGCTATGAGATTTTATCGACTCAAGATGCCAGTTATTTTCTACTTGAGAAGCACGGGTGGCAATAACGTCTTGCTTTTGTCTTACTGTTCAGGTCCACCATCCCACTGGGCAGGCATACGTCCTTCAAATTTGGACAAAGCGAGTTGGTCTTCGTATCTCCAATCTCCATGAGCGAATTTCCCGGCAGGACGCAGACTGCAGAAAAGAAGGCGATAGATCAGCCTTTCAAAAAAAAAAAAACAGGGCAATTTTTTTACATAAGATTAGTATTTCGACTGCTTACCGTTAGCCTGATTGAGTGAAATGTCAATTGGATTCATTTCAGTATATTTTTAAAAAGTTGAGTAGATTTACTGTTTTCCTGCTCACGTTTATAACATTGAATAATTTAGCAATTTGAAGCCTCAAATGGTGCTTCTAAACTGACATGTTCAATGGATGATAAACCAGATGAATGAAAGAATTTCGTTCTGATCTCAAGTGTGATTGCAAGTAAGCTTTTTCGTATTACAAATTCTGTGTTCCTGAGAACATGAGCTCCCACGTCAGTTAAAAGGTTCACATGAGGGTATGTAAATGTTGCGTTATAATCATCAGATTATTGTTCAAATATTGCATGGGTGAAATTAGTTTAGAGCTTAGCATGGAAAGTATCATCAATTTATGTCGTTTTAGCCTGATTGAAAAGTTTTAAGAAAAAATCTACTTATTTTTCAGAGGCAATTCAGAACCAAAAATTTCAGAGGTATTTTTTTTTATTCAGATTATGTTATTATAAGTCAGTGTGTTCCGAAAAACTACATGCTAATTTATAATATCTAAGTTCATACTTGTTCCAGCTTATTTAACAGTTTATTGGAAGACTCTGTAAACTGTAAATTTCATGAGTTTAAGACACTAACCGTCAGTTTTGAAGACAGCCATGCAGTTGTTTGATCCTGGGGCGACCGTGAGGTTGACCAGCCCATTCTTGATGGGTTTGTCATCCCATAGTGAGCAGTTTCCTGAGCCGTCGGTGAGAGGGGTGTAACAGGCCAGGAAAGTCCAGTCCTTTGCAGTAGCCCAGTTCCAGCATCGCATTTGGGACGTAAGAACGCCAGAGCTGTTTTGACCACTAAAAGTGAACAACAGGGCAAGGTCTACAGACGCCGGCTTCCAGTACTTGTAGCGCCCTAAACCTTCTTGTACAAGCCCTAACATGTATATGGTAAGGGCTGTGCCAACCTTCATCTCCAGTCACTGATCCTTCACTTCGTGTAGATAGCAAATGTTTTCTTAATGTCGTACATTGACAGTGTTCTGAACCCTTAATGTATAAGAGAATACCGAATTAACTGGTAGGGTGTTCGTATTATTTACTTGTCGATCCCAAAAAAACCTTATAGCTGAAGGACTTTTAGGACTTAACGATACCTTGTTCACATCACCGCACTGTACCGGCGTACTCACTATAGGAGTACCAGTGTGCTTGTGAGACGGACGCTTTCGTGTCACTGATGAAGGTGACTTCTGACATTAGTCCGTGGAGTCAAGATTGCTCGATAAAAAGCACTATAAGCTTCTGCATTCATCGAATTGAAAGTTTAGTTCATGTTTTAATTTGTTGCCCGCACAGGAACAGAAAGGCTTTAAACACGCTGGCTTGATTAAACTAATATCGTTCATCAATATCAGTGTTTCAGAGTTCAACACCTCCCTCCCCTGGTTCTGGCAAATTTTAAAGTTGTAGAAAGAGTCGCCTGGAGAACAGCCTTTATTCGTCAAATCCGTCAGTGCTACGATGAAGATGATTTATATTAATAATAATTTTTACTGCAAATTCATTTGTACAAGAATAATACTATACTTGGTTGCGGTCAGAAAGGCGCTAATACTTTCAAGCGTGCTCCTTACATTGCAAATTAATTTTATGCAATTCTTGAGCTGCAACAATTTTCCAAGGTTAACTGGCAATCCTCATAGGCTAATTTGTGAAGTATTTTTTAACAATTTCTATCACACTAGCAAATACCAGGAATAAAGATAAAATTTTAACATTAAATGCCTAAAGGCTGGAAGAATACAAATAAAACAAGAAAATGCACAATAACATTGGCCATTTTAATTTTAGCTGCAAAAATTTCGCCAAATTTAACATGCTGTAATAAGGTTGTTACTTCTTTCACATATTTTGTCAATTTAGAAATACGGGACTAAGTTAAAACATTGTCTTCGAAAAATTTATCACTTACCAATTACCGAAATAAGGTTAAGAAACAAATAAAATTAAAATTATATAACTATTCATGCTTTTAATTCGATTAGAATTGAATGTGAATAATTCAATATATAAAGCAACGAATATGATTAACATGTTGCAGAAGTTCTATCTCTGTGAAGGCGTTGAAATTTTACTCCACTCACTTGCTTGCGTGACGATCACTCGTCGATAGTCTTACTTGTGTATGCATCGAAACTGGGCGGAAGCAATCTGGAAAATCTGGTGAAGTTGAAGTGAACATTATAATGGTCCATGGAGCTGAATTACATTCAAAGTTATATTATTTTACTTCATCGCCATGTTCAAAACATAACAAGTTTGCGGGAATCCTTTCAATGACAGGATTCTTCTATTTAACATGCAGGTCGCGAAATCGATTCGTAATGTGCAGTAATTTCGTCTTGCAAGAACGAATACAATGGCAATAAAATGATTCAAAATTAACATTACAGTCGTAGATGTGGGTTCTGAAAATAAATTTGAGCATATTGTCGAGTCTTTAAAATTGATCACATTTTTTCTTTTTACAATGCATAACTCGACAGTTCAATTAGATTCATGTATGTATAAATTTGAGTTTGAATTACACGTACAGCTGCACTATAAGATGTCAAAATTAATTCGAGTGAAGCATAGTTACACACCCGTCAGTATATGCAGACTCCTGGTCAGCACTTATAAGTATTATTTTTTACTACTCAATCTGCTTTGAACGTCTGATCAATTACTTGTTGAAGTTGTTCACGTTATCATAAATCTGTAGTAATGACGTGCTCTGATTAATTTTCGAAATGGCGCGTGACTTTAGTGCCGTGTACAAAATCCATATGTATTCAAAGTAGTAGATACTTCATTCAACTTACTGACAATAAAATATTTCCATTCAGTGATGTGTGAATTATTGCAAGATGAAAATCAAATGTTCGTATTGTTTCTATATGTATTTGATTGCAAATGTAATCCGCTTAGAAATTTCATTGCTCACCGAAACTTAGAAAAAGACTAAGATGAATGTTTAAGAAAGCTCTGATTGTGTTGATCGATTTTTTATTCTTTTGCATTCAAGCCAACAGTGTTCTTAATAAAATGTCTGTACCACTGATCCAGAAGTTTCTGTCTGGCCGAACTATTTATCGCGGACTTTCATTTAAGCAGCACGCGAGTCCAAATGTATTGACTGGTTAACTCGTCAAACTGGCATTTCATCGGAGAGTGAGATTAAAACTAGAGTCTCAAGTTTTGACTTCTGATCGAGACTTTCATGAACTCGTGCTTAACACCGCACAATAATCTATCAAAGCACACCTTCCGAATTTCCTACTTCTGTAAATTCTAAATTAAAATATTAATGAACAAATTTAAAATAACGAATTAAATTCATATAAAAATTTTTGGACGACATGTTTTAGCTTCTGCAAATCGCTGACCACTGTTGGTTTACGTTATGCATTTCAAGAGTTTTTACTTAACTGCATTGTTAGCATTGGTTATATTTATTGGCTGATATATACTAGTATATCAAAATAAAGTCACTCAAATAATATTGATCATTGTCAAGTGAAAAATCGAATCAGTGCAATTGTGCCCGAAAAACACATGAGTCCAGTTTTAAGGAAAAAATAAATATTTAAGCCAAATGCTGGCACGTTTTAAGGCCTTGGATTAATTACCAAATGGCCAAGCAGAAGCCAGTGAAGAATTATCAACCGTGAAATGCCATAGAGAATGGATCAAGCTAGCTAGAGTGAGCTTATGGTATGAATTTACTTGTATAATTATATTCCATATTTTTTATTTGAAGGCACAAAAATAAGATGACGATATTCGCCTTGACATGACAGAAATACTGAAGCAATCAACACTGGCTGGGCGACTGATGTGCAGAAGACGATATCGGTCTTACGCCCGTCCAATTAGTTTAGCCTTATAATTATCCGGGCCACCATAACCAAATTAAACCTGAAGGCTAATTTTGAAATAATGGATCAATATATCATTATAAATATATTATTATTATATATATATATATCATTATGAAGAGAAAAATTATCTATAATAAATCACTCTTTACATGCCAGCTATAAATGCCTATGGTGTGTGCCAAAATGGGCGCACATAACACGGAGATGTTGTGGTTTCGATCCAACAAAACGGCGACATTCAAAATATCAGACAAAATTAGCCCTAAGGCAAGCTCCGTAGTTTATTTAATTCTACAACTAAGCAATTCCGAAAACAATACTTACGATGGGCCGGACCAAGAGGCATTAATAGTTGTTTGGATGATAAGAAAGGACCATATCTCATGCACAGTTTTAGTGTTCTGCAGGAAGACGTTATACACTGGTACAACAGTCAGTACAAAGTAGGGAAGAAAATCCGCAGCATTAATGCCACCACATTCAAAGTATAAGCTGTCAAAAACAATCAGTGCTGTTCGTAAAGCTTCATCACATACGCCGCGTTCACATGTGATAATTTGCCTGTAGTATTCATGTATACCGTGTATCTGAAGAAAGGCGTTATGTATGTTAACATTTTTGTTTAGGGATGAAAAAACGTATTCAGTTTCCTTTTGAGCATAAAAATAGTACTTGTCTTTGTTTATTAGGTGATTTGGAACATCGAGTAATGTAGGAACATCGAGTAATTTTTTTCGATGTTCCTACGTATTTACAAAATGTCGTAAGCGAAACTAGGGGAACTCAGGTTCAGTTCGAATTCTCAAAATATTCCGATTTATATTCACTACACCTAAATATTCAGTACATCTAAACGAAATATAATTGGTCTCGGGGTGGAATGTCAGTTAAAATGTTAGGGACATCAAACTGGTTGGCATGGCTTCATTGGATCGATCAGTACATGCGAGGAATGCATGATCGCATTGCCATGTCTACGGAGACGTTGTCCGTCTTCAATGATATTCGTATTTAAAGGCCTTAATTGTATACATGGAGTTATTGTCGTTCTAATTGCTAACTCCAAATAATGCTGACCATTGTGCCAACAAATGTTTCGGTCGTTCTGAGCATCATTACGCTCAAATTAAGCAGGATCCTAATTCAGTTAACGTTTGAAATTGATCATTCGTGTACAATTTAGACAGCGGCATCTGGAGTACACATGGATATGAAACGGAGTTTTAAATGTTCAAAAAAAATTGCAGTGACCTTCAATGCCTTTTCCCTTAAAGATGTTCGATGACAGTAACTGCATTCGGACTTGTACGGGCACTGATTCTATAAATTAGTTCTACCGTGGTTTGCGGCATCGTAGCTCTGAAGCCGAGATTAGCTGTGCAGCTTTATGTTAATTAAGCGTTGGCTCTTGAGCTAGATTAGGAGTTTTATTTGAGGCCAACAGTTGCGCTTCTTTCGATTTCGAGGTGAAAGGTGAAATGTTAAGAGGTGCCTTTCGGAGGCTAGATTTGTACGGAAGTAACTTTAATTATCTCCTTGGCTGTGATATTATACGCTGCAGCCTCGGAGTAATTTCATTTTGGTTCTGGCTCAATATTAAAGAAGTTTCTGACGTGTTAAATAATCTACGAGCCACTTTATTACGAATTATCGAGATCTTGCTAACTTAGTCGATTTGGGCTAGTCATTTCTTTATTATCTTGCATATCTTGTGTAATTGCGCAACATGCCATAGTAGGTTACTATTCGAGACATGTGATATTACTTTGAAATTTGAAGTTCTCTTGATCATTCTAATAATGAATTAAAATATACTTATCAAAGCACGTATTTAAATTTTAAATTTATTTTTTTGTCACTTCACAGTATGAAGTCTGCAGCGGAAGCGTTACGTGTCAACGGGTGCAAGCGCGACTGTGTACTCGAAATGCTGCTGTGCAGTGTTTTGTTAATTTAGATTAGCCTGGGAAATGAGATGTCGTTCAAATCTAGGGCCGCTATAATTGAGAACATCAAATATAATTGTGTAAATTGTTTAACTGAGTTAAGAGGCACGTCTTATGGGTTCATTTCAGTAAACTCGCATTTCAGTGATTTAAGTATTGGAGAATCTCCCCTAAATTTCTAATTTCTCCATTTTCTGCTGGATTCAAGGATTCATCCTGATGATTTCTAATAAAATACGAGTAAGGCAAGGACTACTACACACAGGACATGCATAGCCTATGTCCAGCCTCTGCCAGCAGAGGCGATCGCCTACACTATGAAAATGCTGGTGTTTTAGTGGCATCAACAAATGATATGCCCATAATTGTTTCATACAATAGTATTACAATGTGTGTAGTAGTCCTTGGTCAGAACCATAGACTTTTTGCCAGTTTTCTATTGTATGAAACAATTATGGGCATATCATTTGTTGATGCCACTAAAACAACAGCATTTTCATAGTGTAGGCGATCGCCTCTGCTAGCAGAGGCTGGACATAGGCTATGCATGTCCTGTGTGTAGTAGTCCTTGGAGTAAGGTTATATTCATTTCGAAGGATTTAAAAAGGCGAATTGTTCGTGAACTTTTTATTAAAATCTGTTATGTAAAACAAACATACAATGATAGGAATAATTGCTTATAAATTAGTATAGCACTTGGTGTTAACAAGCTAATTATATAAAAGACTTCACTTCGAGCATAAAGACATCAAGGACTTAAAACATCTGTTAATTCTTTGAACAATTCCTAACTAAATTCCTAACTTCCCAACTAGAACACGTACTAAATAATACCTTCAATTAGGTAAATCGAGAGCCAGCATCGAACTATTATCAAAAACGTAAATTAAAATCGACTCCAAATAAGTTCTGTACAACATACATGCACCAAGAGAACGATTGAGTAAAAAAAAATTACTGCAAGAACTTTAAATTCAACATTGGGCGTATTATCCGTTTATTCAAAATTATTCATTTATTTTTTATTAGTCTTGTTCGCTCACGCATCATCGGTTCGAATATCGAAGAAATTAGTTAGTTGTGTTTAGTCTAAAACTTTTAGAAACTGGTCCAGTATCTGCAAAAGAAAACGAAAATATGTCATCAAAAAATTAAAGCATGTCCAAAAAATGTCTATCCATCTGCAAAAGCTGTATAATTAATGAGATCTGTTCTCAATATTGATACGTTTCAACTACTGAAATGTAAAGCGAATTGAAGACATTTTACAGGCAAAACATACTGAATTACTGAACAAAGTTTTCAATAACTTTTTAATAGATAAAATCTCATTTTTCTTGTAATATATTTTGAATTACTATTTAATAAACTTTGAAGCATATTTTCTTTTGTTTCATAAGATATACGACACGGCAAAACGTAAACAACAGGACAAATTGTTTGAAGGCTCATCAATACTTATCAGAGACTGTCATGGATTGAATTATTTCCAATCATATCAGCTTTAAATCGTCCAATGCAAACCTAGAATATATTTATCAATTCGAACATCACCTCAGCCGTGCCATGCTGGTTCAATATAGCAGAGTGCCGAATTTCATCGAAGTATTCACGCCGGTCTTGTTTATGTATATTTTCGAATTATTTTCAAATTTATTTCTATGTGATCAATATATGACTGGAATATAGACATTTTTAATGGATTTTGATAGCATCTGGAGGATTGATTTTTATTGCATTATTACGATTCTCTGAACAGTTCGCATATTACAAAAACAAACCATTGCCAGCGTTTGACCAAGACGGTAAAAATGTACTCGTGAAAATATTTATGAAAATCTCAGTCTCGCCCCTGGACATCGTAAATTATGAGCCGCATAAATTGAACGTTGATCAATGCGTGGTCGTCATAGCAGCTCGCCTCATGTTTACCGGCTTGTAGACTTGTTGTGCACAGTTCCTATGATACGCAAGTTGAGCAATGATATTTACTACACGTTTCTTCGTCGAGAAGTGTGAGATTGTAGCGGCAATTTTTCAACCTAATACTGGCAGTTGATTATTTAATATGAAGAAAAAATTATAAATGAATAAAATTACTTGTATTTATTCCTATCAGTTTTCAAAATATTAAGTGATGCATGCAAAAATAATGACTTTGTCCCTCAAGTGATAGCTGTCCAATATCTTTTACGTAAGACATAATATTATTATGTAGTAATGTAATATGTAGTAATGTAATATGTAGTAATGTAAATGTTATAATGTAACATGTAGTATCGCATCTTTCACGCGATTGATCGCGACTAAGGGAAAGTTCTCTCAATATGAGCACAGATGTGAGCATAGTTACACTGTTGTCACAAATCTTGTGCAGTGTTGCCAAGCAGTAAACTTGAAAGCTAGTTGAGGGATGCAAACAATAACAGTCACAAATAATTTCACAATTTGTTAGATTTTATTTAATTTATCTAAATAATTCACTGCATGCGGACGTCCCGGTATTCAATTAAGGTTTAAGATTATACGAGGACTCGCCATGGGCTTAATTCAAGGCTGCAGTGTTGTTTTCTTTGTTTTTATCGTGTCTTGAACTTATTATCTACGTTGAATACTTTTCTATTTTCTGATAAACTGATAAAAATAGTGAATCTAGAATTTCAAATAGATATTTAAACGTGGGTAGTATTGACCGTATATTTAATTTTAATTAAAAAATTACATGATTTAACATTAAATGTCTTTTGAATAGGGGAAGTAATTCACGGTCAAAGTGCGCAGTGACTGCATGAATATAAAAGATGATATTCCAGTGTCTAAAACGATGCAACCCATGTGCATATGACGTGACCATAAGCAGCGGCGTAAGCCGACTTCTGTCGGTCGCGCCTTAGTCTTCACTTGTGTTGTTGAAGTCGACCTAGCCGGTCACGGTTCCGGTCGCTTCCTTAGATTTAGAGGCCTTAGTT